>NC_053394.1:30829979-32236229 GCF_905171765.1 Bufo bufo | reverse complement strand
AAAAAACTTCCATTTTACGAAGATACAAAGTTATCGCTCACCTCATTTTCTTGCTCGAGTTCCAATTTTTGGTCAATAATGTCGGTGGCCCATTTCACACTGTCCTCCATTTCGTATATTCCAAAACTGTATTGCGATCAGATATTATTACAGCGTTAAATTGGCGTACGTACAGTGTGATATCACAGGCAGCAGGATTGTATAGGGAGCACGATGGGAGTAGAGAGAGGAGTTATCCATCTCGCCCTCAATGGCCAGAGACCTTTATAGAGGAGGTCCAGGGACAGCCCACCCATCTCTCTTTCAGAAGATTCAGGGCCCACCATTCCAAAACCAACAGGTGTAGCCTTCATGCACATGACCTGGGAGCCTTCGGCATGAGCTCATCCTCTTACATTATGTCATGTCTCTCGCCCTGACCTTATGTCACATTTACACCCCCTCCTAAAGGGCTTCATGTCACAACAGCACCAGGATCATTCTCCCTTCTCTTGTTGTAATAGTAATAATAACAATCATAATAATCTGTATTTATATAGCGCCAACATATTCCGCAGCGCTTTGCAGTTCACAGGGTGCATGTACTAACCAAAATAAATTACTGGGTAATATACAATTAAAACACTAGAAGTGAGGGCCCTGCTCGTAAGAGCTTAAACTCTATGAGGAAATAGGGATGACACAAAAAGGGAAATTGATAGTTTTCTTAAAGGGATTGCTCCACGAATAATATTCTCCAGTTTTCAAACCAGCACCTGGATCTGAATACTCTTGTAATTGCATGTAACTCAAAATGTATTATAGTTACTGAGTTATTCACTGAAATCTATCTGTATAGCGCCACCTGCTGTTTGCTCTTTTTCTAATTTCTCTGTCCTGCACATGCTCAGTTCTATCCTTCAGTGGCCACTAGCTGCAGCGGACAGGACACATCCTTTAAGAAAGGACACACCTCCTGAGCTGCCAACTTGAAATAAATCTAGCCAAACATTTTAAACAATGACTGGGGAGATGTCTGGATCCATGTGAGGTACAGGGCAGTACTAGCTTTTCAAAAAGAGGTTTTCATATACTAGACTATTAATCATGGGATAACCCTTTTAAGTGGTCTTGGTTCTTTGTACCAAATAGAGTAATGTAGACGGAGTTACTGTCACGGACGTTCCCGCGACTGGCAACACGTGGTTTGATCTGACATGTTCTCCTTTTGGATCAAATGACGTCTGTGTTGTTTCTGGTGCTTGTCACACCTTCTATCCCCAGGTGTGGCTATTAGGGTCATTTAACCTTCTCTATTTATAGCTTCAGTTTCAGTTGTGGATAGCTGGTGTGGGGATCTCGGCGGAGTTCCTGGTGCTTCCATTGCTCCTTTGAAGTTAAGTCTTTCCTTTCCCTTTTTGTATTTTGTTTGGGTTCTGTGTCTTGCCTTTCCCTATTGTTTTTATTAGGCCTGATGGAGACTCCTGTTTGTCCTTACTTTTGGAGGAACAGGTAGTCTCGTCCCTGCCATTATTACCGGGGTCCCGATAGGTCTAGATAGGACTCTAGGTATTCCTGTGTATGAACACACCTACCTCTGGGTTCTTTTCATACTGGTAGTCAGTCGGGATTTTGGTTAGGGTTTTACTAGGAGGTGTCCATCTTCCTTCCCTAGTTCTCAGGTCTGATTCCCTGCAGTGGCGGATCCAGGGGGGGGGCAACGGGGCAATTGCCCCCCCTCCCCCGAGCTGGCGGCGGCGGAGCACAGGGAGATGAACGCTTCCATTGTGGAAGCGCTCATCTCCTTAGTCATCTGTATCGCCGTCCTCAGGACAGTGATACAGATAGCTGTGCTGAGGCAGGGGAGGGAGAGGCGTGTCCCTTTCCCTTCCTCTGATAGGCTGAAGGCACTAGGCCGGCAGCCTATCAGAGGCCTGCGCAGGCGGCGCGATGATGTCATCGCGCCGCCTGAGCCATACAGCGCAGGACACAGGCCGGAAGAGGCCTGCATCGCATCGCTGACATGGAGGTAAGTGTGTGTTTTTTTTTGTGTTTTTTTTTTAAATATATACAATACTTTTACTAGCACATGGGGGGCTGTTATTACTGGCACGGGGGGGGGGGGGGGTGTTATTACTGGCACAGGGGGAGGGCTGTTATTACTGGCAAATGGGGGGCTGTTATTACTGGCACTGGGGGGGCTGTTATTGCTGGCACATGGGGGGCTGTTATTGCTGGCACATGGGGGGCTGTTATTACTGGCACAGGGGGGCTGTTATTACTGGCATGGGGAGGGCTGTTATTACTGGCACATGGGGGGCTGTTATTACTGGCACATGGGGGCTGTTATTGCTGGCACATGGGGGCTGTTATTGCTGGCACAGGGGGGGCTGTTATTACTGGCACATGGGGGGCTGTTATTACTGGCACATGGGGGGCTGTTACTGGCACATGGGGGGCTGTTATTACTGGCACATATGGGGGCTGTTATTGCTGGCACATGGGGGGGCTGTTATTACTGGCACATGGGGGGGCTGTTATTACTGGCACATGGGAGGGCTGTTATTACTGGCACATGGGGGGCTGTTAAAACTGGCACATGGGGGGCTGTTAATACTGGCACATGGGGGGCTGTTAATACTGGCACATGGGGGGCTGTTAATACTGGCACATGGGGGCTGTTAATACTGGCACATGGGGGGCTGTTAATACTGGCACATGGGGGGCTGTTAATACTGGCACATGGGGGGCTGTTAATACTGGCACATGGGGGGCTGTTAATACTGGCACATGATTGGGGGCACTATAGGGGCATCTACTGAGGCCACAAAGAAGGGGTATTTTATATGGGGTGCTCTGTAGAGTACAATTTTACACTGGGACACATTATGGTGGGTACTATGGGGAAGGGGGGAGAGGAGTACTATGGGGTCATCTACAGCGGGCACTAAGAAGGGGTATTTTATACTTGCAAAATATGGGGGACACTGAGGGCATCTACTGGAGCATTTTATACTGGTACATTATGGGGGGCACTAGGAGGAAGGAGGGTGTGGAGCACTATGGGGGCATTTACTGGGGGCTTAATATAGGGGTATTTTATACTGGCACATTATGGGGGCACTATGGGGACATTAGCTCACCTGGCGGCATTACAAGGGGGTATTTTTGCACTGTCACATTATAAGGAGGATTATTACTACTGGGGGGGCATTATGGTGGGCTTTATTACTCCCTCATGGTATGACCCCCTAGTAGCAGCACCAGTCTCTCACTGCTCTGCTATTCCTCTGCCCATCTCCAAATCCTTATTATGAAATCTTTCTCATTAGGATAAAACACATCAGCTCCGCCGAGCCCCCGGCCAAAGTGTGGAAGTGGCGTCCGAGATCCCCAATGGCCAAGTCAAGTAATTGTAAGTTTTCATGTGGAATATGTTTGTTATACACATATAGCCTACACCGTGCCACACAATATACAGTATACCGCTACACTGTGTAGTCTGTTCTATAAGCACCATTGTTTTGTGGCGGCGGACAGAAAATAATCTGAAAGTGCCCCTCCCAAGACCAGGCTCTGGATCCGCCACTGATTCCCTGCTCCCCCCTTCCCTCTTATGCTCGGTGTGGTGTTTCTCTATCTCTTCATTCAGAAGGACCTGCGCTGACGTCACCACGCTCACGACGATTACATCATCAAAGGTCCTTTTGCAGGTCCTGAAAGAAGACGATGCCGGCTGCGCAATCAAGTGGATGAGGTGAGTTATGTTTTTATTATTTTTTAACCCTTAATTGACATTATACTTAGCATTCTGTATTAAAGAATGCTATTATTTTCCATTATAACCATGATAGAATAATTAAATCCACAGAACACCAAAACCAAAACCGAACTTCAGTGAAAAAGCCCGGGTTCGGGTCTGGGTACCACATTCAGTTTTTTCTCGGGCGTGTGCAAAGCGCATTGCACTCGCGCGGAAAAACTGAACATCGGAACGCAATTGCAGACAAAACTGACTGCAATTGCATGCTTACTCACGTGGGTTTCCCGCTGTGCACCCTGAACGCATCCGGCCCTCACCCGCGACGCCCGTGTGAAGGGCCTTATTGCAATTTCTCCACGAGCCCTGACCTTGGCCTGTACCTGAATATAATTCTGCCTGACCCCTCTGTGGCCTGCACTGCTGCCTCTGACCCCATGGATCAGCTGTTCTAGGAGGAAGCAGCCTGGTGGTTCCCTGCAGTAAAGTCCATATCCCTGTATAGGGGTTAAAGGTTGAATAGCAGGGGACTGCCAGGATAATACCCATAGGTTTAACCCAAAGTCAAATCTGTTGTCCAACACAGTGGTTCCACATCCACTGCCACTTCAACACCTACAGCACCGCCCCAGAAGAAATGAGGCACATAGCAGCTGTTTATGCTAAAAATAATATCATAAAAGTCTTTATTTTTTTTATAGTGCCAACATATTACACAGCACTTAAGAGCTTACACTCTACAATAGAGAGGTCCCTGACCATAAGAGCTTACACTCTACAGGAGAGAGGACCCTGCCCTTAAGAGCTTACACTCTACAGAAGAGAGGTCCCTGACCATAAGTGCTTACACTCTACAGAAGAGAGGTCCCTGCTCATAAGAGCTTACACTCTACAGGAGAGAGGAACCTGCCCTTAAGAGCTTACACTCTACAGTAGAGAGGTCCCTGACCATAAGAGCTTACACTCTACAGGAGAGAGGACCCTGACCATAAGAGCTTACACTCTACAGAAGAGAGGTCTCTGACCATAAGAGCTTACACTCTACAGAAGAGAGGTCCCTGACCATAAGTGCTTACACTCTACAGAAGAGAGGTCCCTGACCATAAGAGCTTACACTCTACAGAAGAGAGGTCTCTGACCATAAGACCTTACACTCTACAGGAAAGAAGTCTCTGCACATGAGTGGTCATACTCTCCAGAAGCACATGGCCATGTCCAGGGGCGTAGCTATAGGGGAAGCAGCTGCTTTTGGGCTCCAACTCAGAAGGGGCCCATCCAGGAGGAGGACTAGTGTAAAATTTAAAACAAAGACAGGGAACAGTTAATACGAAAAACATAAACCACTGGTGGTGCTTGGTCAATGATCAGACAACCACAAGTTTCTTCTACAGGATGTGAATAATTAAGGTGGGCTTCTGAGCCCCCTAGGTCCTGGAAAACACCTTTAAAATCAATAAGATATCTGCTCCTAAGCTCCCCCCGGTGGTGGCTGCATATAGACAGAATTTTATCATTTATATGACTGTGAAGCAGGGTGTATGGAGTTCTGTAACAGTACATCACAGACAGACATGTAATGTTGGCTTCTCATATTTACTATGCAGCCGGCACCGCTCGCACCTCGTGGAAAAACCGTGAGACACAACAGCGGGACGCAGTACCAGGAATCAGGTAGGAACCTGAATTGCTAATGTAAGCAGGAGTGATTTAAAACTCACCGTTCTGGGCGGTTAATAACTGGAAGAAGATAATTGTTTGGAGGGACTTATTGAATCACAGTGCTGGAACTATATACCATCCGTATACACTAAGATACAAACCAGCATTTGGGACACTTCCATTTGAATTGCGGATTGCGGCACAATACCAATAGTGACTTTATTAAATGTGACTTTCACTTTAGGAATAAGGTGCCTTTCAGGGATACCACTGTCCAAGGATGTGCCAATAAGGTTTTCACCCCATCATCAGCATACTTTTATATTGGTACCAATTTTTATTGTATCTTTTATTGATTGTATTTTAGTGTATGTTTTGTGTGATTGTTATTCATTTATTGGACTGAGCAGGCCCTTTATCAATAAATATATCCTATGGTCCAGGTGTTGTGAGTGCTCACTCCCCTTTTTTTCCTTTATCATTTATACCACATTGGGTCGGGCACCTTATGATTTGTGAGCTAGCAGCACCCGTCATAGCCACTAGGTGAGAGCCAACCACCCATTTATTTTCAATTCTCATATTTACTATTACCCTTTCGCAATGCACGTCTGGCACAACGAGTTCTAGATATTGTCATTAAATGGCGCAAGGGAGCTGATTCATTGTAAAAAAATTACCAGACAACAGTGCAAGGGCGAGCCCAAGGTCTGAGCGTACCGAGGGAAGCTTTAAAAGGATCCTAAGAATCCCAGGAATAAACCCATAAACCTGTTATAGATGCGTCTTGGTACAACTAAGGTCACGCACAGAGGCAATAAAAGGTCTAAAAGCTGCCTGCCCACCATAGTGAACACGGAGGGCTCAACATGCAAGATCCCAGTCACAGCCTTGTGCAGTAAAGCACCTGCAGTTAATTAATGTTGAACCGGAGGGTCATGTTAAAGGGCTTCTGTCACCCCACTAAACTCATATTTATTTTTTTGTGTACTTATAATCCCTATCCTGCGATATATCTATACATTATGTTATTAATCATTTCCGTTCAGTAGATATGTCAAAAAACGTACTTTTATAATATGCTAATTACCTGTCTACCAGCAAGTAGGGCGTCTACTTGCTGGTAGCAGCCGCAAAAAAACGCCCCCTCCTCCTGTTGATTGACAAGGCCAGCCGCGATCTCCTCCTCCGGCTAGCCCTGTCAGCATTTCAAAAATCGCGCGCCTGTGTTGATTCGGCGCAGGCGCTCTGAGATAAGGAGGCTCGCCTCCTCAGCACTCCCTCAGTGCGCCTGCGCCGATGATGTCTTCTCTTTCGGTGACGTCATCGGCGCAGGCGCACTGAGGGAGTGCTGAGGAGGCGAGCCTCCTTATCTCAGAGCGCCTGCGCCGAATCAACACAGGCGTGCGATTTTTGAAATGCTGACAGGGCCAGTCGGAGGAGGAGATCGCGGCTGGCCCTGTCAATCAACAAGAGGAGGGGGCGTTTTTTTGCGGCTGCTACCAGCAAGTAGACGCCCTACTTGCTGGTAGACAGGTAATTAGCATATTATAAAAGTACGTTTTTTGACATATCTACTGAACGGAAATGATTAATAACATAATGTATAGATATATCGCAGGATAGGGATTATAAGTACACAAAAAAATAAATATGAGTTTAGTGGGGTGACAGAAGCCCTTTAAGCACTGGAAGGTGGGGAACGAAAACAAGGGTTTGTCACGCACAGGGTGTAACTATAGGAGGCTAAGGTCAAGCCCTAGAGCCTGAGAGGGCCCAAAGGTCCTGCCAAATAATACGAGGATTACATGTAATATTTGGGGGACAATTTTTGGGTAGAGGCCCAGGATCTTCAGTGTGCAGCTCTCTCCATTATAGTCTATGGAAACAGCTAAGTGCGTCCTCTTCAGGCCTACCTAGGACTTACAAGCTAATGGTGTTTCACCTTCATAGTTGCCAGCAGTCCTTAACTTTCAGAGACAATCCTTGCAAATTCGGGGCTATCCCAGGCCAAAAATGGATGGAGCTTATGTAAGTCCAGCACATAATTGGGTGGCCCAAGGAGGGTTTAGGTGCGTTCCCGGAGTGGGCCCCAAATTTGCCAAATAGAATGTTAGTAAATATGGACCATAGAAAAAGACCTTCAGAATAGAAGCTATTGCCACCAGTCATGATTTCTGTGGTACAGTCCAAGGAACGGACCACAAAGGTTGGGTTTATGCTAAGTAGCTGCAAAATGGAGCATTTATTGCTCTTTTGGTGGCATTCTGGGGTGCACTGGGGTGGTAATGATAGGTGATATATAATTGATGGTATATTATGATATTGTTGATTTATAGTGAACCTGTCAGCGGGAAATTCACTGATAAACCAGGCACAATGCTTTGTAGCACTAGCTCAGCTGAATGTAATGATTCTGGAGATTAAGGACATTAATACATATGCAAATGAGGAGTTAAGTGCACTGAGGGAGGGCCCAAGCCACTTTGTGCACCCTTGCTCCTCCTGCTTCCTTTTTTTAGACCCTCCCTCTTCTTCTTGATTGACAGGGCCAGGCGAGATGATTATGGAGGAACCAAGAAGAAAAAGGAGGGGCTGGCAGAGGAAGCAGGAGGAGCAAGGTTGCACAGAGCAGCTTAGGCCCGCCCTCTGTGCACTTAACTGCTGATTTGCATATGGATTAAAAGTCTATTTTCTCCAGAGTGAAGCAACGGATCGTTAAGTGAAAGGTATCATTACATTCAGCTGAGCTAGTGCTACAAGGCATTGTCCAGTGAACTTCCTGCGGACAGTCCCTGGAATTGATGGAGGACGCACATGTACAGACTACTAGGTGGAGAACGAGGAGGTTGTGTTTTATTTCTGGCTCATGCTGTAAACTCTCCTCTGTAATTTGCCGCCTCTGTCTTTCACCTCATGTTTCAGCCTCATAAATTAAGCACAAGCCGCAGCATGTTGACTTTGTCGCTGTCTCTCCATCTTGTGATCTGCCATCCCACTTCAGATACGTACCGTCAATTTCTTGTATCCATGTATTCGGGTACGTCCATGTGCACTACTTTTCTGCTGCAGTTTTTGGTGGAAACCTGCGGTAAAATGAGCATTAAATCTGCAGCAAAACCCGCAAGTTACTTACGGATTTTACCTCAGATTTTCATCTCAATTCGCCTCGTGCATTGCAAAGCGTGAAACCCGCAGCATAAATTGGCACGCTGCACATCTGCACTGCAGGTCCATGTGGGTTTTTTTCAGCAGCAGGTGAATAAAATTGATGAAACGCTCGCTCTGAAATTACCACCCACAAATAGGAATGAAAAACCTACAGCATATCTACCATGTGTGAACATACCCTAAAGGGCACCAGTCAGTAGGTCTCCTACCCTAATTCTGTTGTATACCGCGCATTACCATACCTCCCAACCGTCCCGGGGACGGCAGCGGGCCGGCAGTCAGCCTCGGCTCCGGCTCCTCCACAGGCAGATTACTGGGGGCACAGCTGGGCATATTACTGGGGGCACATAGGGCAGATTACTGGGGGGCACATAACAGGGCAGATTACTGGGGGCACATAACAGGGCAGATTACTGGAGACACAGCTGGGCAGATTACTGGGGCACATAACAGGGCAGATTACTGGGGGCACATAACAGGGCATATTACTGGAGACACAGCTGGGCAGATTACTGGGGGCACATAACAGGGCATATTACTGAGGGCACATAGGGCAGATTACTGGGGGCACATAACAGGGCAGATTACTGGGGGCACATAACAGGGCATATTACTGGGGGCACATAACAGGGCATATTACTGGGGGCACATAACAGGGCAGATTACTGGGGGCACATAACAGGGCATATTACTGGGGACACAGCTGGGCATATTACTGGGGGCACATAACTAGCCATATTACTGGGGACACAGCTGGCTATATTACTGGGGGCACATAACAAGGCATATTACTGGGGGCACATAACAGGGCAGATTACTGGGGCCACATAACAGGGCAGATTACTGGGGGCACATAACAGAGCAGATTACTGGGGGCACATAACAGGGCAGATTACTGGGGGCACATAACAGGGCAGATTACCGGGGGTACATAACAGGGCAGATTACTGGGGGCACATACCATGGCAGATTACTGGGGGCACATAACAGGGCAGATTACTGGGGGCACATAACAGGGCATATTACTGGGGGCACATAACAGGGCAGATTACTGGGGGCACATTACAGGGCAGATTACTGGGGGCACATTACAGGGCAGATTACTGGGGGCACATTACAGGGCAGATTACTGGGGGCACATTACAGGGCAGATTACTAGGGGCACATTACAGGGCAGATTACTGGGGGCACATAACAGGGCAGATTACTGGGGGCACATAACATGTTGTAAGAATCTTCTTTTCTTCTAGGCAGGCAGAGATGACGGAAATGACTGCTCTGGAGGAAGTTCTGTCCATCAGGCTCAAACCAAGTGGGCCATTTACCTACCTAGATGAGAGCTATGTCCTCAGGCCAGCAACTTTTGGCGCATCAGCTGTTGTGAAAGTACAACTCCCAGCATGCTCCATTCACTTCTATGGGAGTTCAGCAAAAAGTCAAGCAAGTGTGCATGATTGGAGTTATAGTTTCCCCACAGCACGAGTGCCAGAGGCTTCTGATCCCTTGTATAGTCCAACAAGGTCTGACTGGCCCACCAGAGTAGGTGGTGGGCCCAGGCTCTGATACCATAGTGGGCCCCAAAAATCCAGGAAAAATAAAACATTTAACTGTCTTTGGAGCCAATCACTTCCCACTAGAGTCTATTTCTTTGATTTAAAACCAGTTAAACTTTATTGATGATATAGTGGTTGGGCCTCAAAATAATTTATTCTGGTGGGCCTAAGGCCCCCAGTCTGACACTGTTGGCCAACGTTTCTCTGCCTATGGCTCTTAAATGGGTTGTCCAAAAGTTTTACTTAAGGCAGCAGGACCTGGGAAGAGATCTATACTTATCTGCTCCCTGGGGCTCCATGGCTCTCTCTACTGGACTTACGGTCCCAGTCTGTCAACTTCCACCCAGACACCATCATATGTAACACTGCTGCAATTTGCTGGGTTCAGCAGAGATGGGTCCCCAAGTAGCACACGCGCACAGCAGTGACATGCCGCTTGGAGCGCGTCACCACTGACGCCAATTATCGGCTGCAGTGGCATCCATGACCCAGTCAATGCAGAAAGTTGACAGACAAGGAAGGGAATTTAAAAAACAAACAAACTAGACAACTCCTTTAAGTGCCACAGGTTGAGGAATGTTGGCCTAGGTGAGAGGTCAGCAACACTACATCTTCCATCAGGGCATAATTGGAGTTGTAGTTTTGCAATAGATGGCGAGCCACTAGTCTATGCAATAATTCAAGATCAAAATACCTTCATAATACACATTCTCTGACGGTACCCCTCCATAATACTCCCAGAGAGGAATACTCTCTATAATACTCATAAACCATCACCCATAACCCCGCGGAGTGGGCTATGGACCCATACTACGGATGTATGCATGAGCGAAGAGAAGGGGGAAAGTAACAGTAAAGGCAATCCTTGTCTCAGCCAGCAGTAGTAATGGGATTTTCTGAACAGTAAGGCTACTTTCACACTAGCGTTTCCTTTTGTCCCCATTTATTGTCAATGGGGACAAAACATAACTGAACAGAACGGAAGGCTCCAAAAAAGCATTCCGTTCCGTTTGGTTGCGTTCCCATACCGCTGCAAGCTGCGGTTTTCTTTCCGTCTTGGGATGCGGAGCAAAACGGATCCGTCATGTCCCACAATGCAAGTCAATGGGGACAGATCCATTTAACTCTGACACTATCTGACACAATAGAAAATGGATCGGTCCCCCATTGACTTTAAATGGAGTTCATGATGGATCCGTCATTGCTATGTTAATTAAATCTATGCAATTTGTGATAAATCTGTCTTGTGAGACAGAATGGACTGACAACTAACTGAAGTATCAGATTATATCATCCCATAGAAGTCTATCGAGAGGGGAGGAGGAAGGCTAAAGTGTGGAGAGAAAAGGGCAGACAGAGAGACAGACATGATTTAGCTGCTGATAGTGTTATATCTCAAGTGCTTTATTCACATCTATACTGCTCAGTACTTATATGATGTCAGAATGTAACGTTTGCACGTGTAGTCTATGGCCAGACATCATTGCAGCTAGTCTCCACCCACCAGCTCAGTGACATAAAAATCCCAGATGCAAGTCATATAATGGCCAGACATAATTTTATCACTCATGGGAGCTTATTCAGAACAGTCATCATATGAAATGACAAAAGTATGCTTTAAGCTGAAAATATATCAATTTCCTCTTGAAAAAATTCAACAAGACTGTTGGACCTCATCATCCATTGCTGAGGGAAGCCACATTGGAGTTAGCTGGCTAAACTTTGATGTTTTCTTGGGAGATAGGTCCTTCTGGAGGTGTCTTCGAATCTTCATAGACATTACTGTGTACATATGGGCCGAGCCAAGTGCTAATAGTAATATGAGAGGCTGGTAATGGACAACTCACATTATTCATACTATCTATCACGGAAACCATTTTAAATCGGAATCACAGGAGATGTCCTGAAGCTTAAATTCAACACTGTCCATGGCCTTCAACCAGTATGAGTGAGAAGGAAACAATTTTTCTGAGGACTTGAACATTTGGGAGACCTGACTACTAATAAGGAAGATAATTCTGTGTATGTACATTTATGACCATGGACTGGGCATGAATAAGGAGCTTTCAGAGAACCCAATCAGTTCCACCTAACAAACAACTTCCAAACTTGGTTCTTGGGTAGACGGCATTCCAATTGGTAGCTTTCCCATTGTTTTGGATGGCTTGTAAAGGTGACCAGCCATACACATTTATTTTGTTAGAACTGGTCCATTATCTAATGTGTGTGGTGGTGCCCTGACTATCACCAGATTCAGGGAACCAAAGGATTGGGCTGTTGAATTTCAACATGCCCAATTCTGTGTTCCCACTGGCGCCAAATCGGCAACAGAGATTTCCGGCAGCAGCTCATTCTGTTTTTCCCATTGTAAAGAGAGCATGCACCTCTATGGGCGAGTCAGGAAGAACAGCTGTCGGCCAAACGAGCATTCACCTGACAACTATTAAAGTTGTTGGGCACCTCAAGGAGCCTGTTGAGAAAATAAGTCTTCCTTCTTATTACTCCCTAGAAATTATTAAAGAAAATGTTCAAAGTATAAGTCAACAAAAAGGAGCAGAAGGAATTGACCTGCAGGGGCAATGATTACCCCCTAGAAATTATTAAAGAAAATGTTCAAAGTATAAGTCAACAAAAAGGAGCAGAAGGAATTGACCTGCAGGGGCAATGATTAAACCATGGTTAAAGGAACACATTTCCTAAAGCCCATCTTATCTTCATTTGCTATGCTGTTGGATGCAAGACATTTCAGGTCCTGAAGAATATAGTTATGGTTTTTATCAATGGAATTTATAGGATGTCCCTAAAATGTCTACCCCCTCCCCCCCATCCCAATCGCTACTTGATCTCATATATCTTAAGATCAGAAGACCTATGGGAACATTTAGATAAATAAATATAGATGATATAGAAGCTCTTATGCACTTTATTTTTAAAATTTCTCCTCTATTGGGATTCGATTAATCTGTACTATCCCTTTAAGTACATAGCAATGGCCTTTTGCAAAAATGGGTTTATTCATAAGACCTGGTTATTTGAAGCTTCCAGACCCTGACGATCACGAGTAAGCAGAAACGATAGGAATATCTGATGATGGAACCTGAGAAGAGTGAGCCCACCCAAGCTGACATCTGATCTCTGGCTCAACTGCCATCTAAATCAGCTATCAGTTTCTGCTGTCCTAGGAACCCAACTGAGAAGGCTCAGGATTTTGGTCAAGGGTTCTATCAATGAAGCTCACAGTGTCTCCTCAACAAGGGTAGGGGAACTGTCCTTGGCACCTGTTTAAACTTGCATGAATGTGTCAGAGTATGGGAACCATGCACATTGACTTCATTCTATGTGGGGTCTTTCCATGTATATTTAGGTGTCCAAAGGCAGTCACTTACATGGTCAGGGTCAAATGAAGCCGAAGATTCCTGCTCTCATGATTTGCATAGTGACTCTTTTGTTAAAGATTAGATTATAGGTTAATGATGAAAATGCTGTGCTGACTTCGAAATAGCAAAAACAAAGCCAAACTAGATCTAACTAATGATAGAGGGCATGTAAATCCTTTGCATCTCATGAAGACGACTCCTGTCCATATGCCCTACTTGACCATATAGACATCATAGAGGAGGGTCCCTAATTTGGTGGACTCAAGCCAGCCATGTTATACTTATGAGTTTTTTAAAAAGCTCCCGTGGGGTAGACTGTTTAGGTGATCACAACTTCCACCCATTAAAATTAGCATTTCTCATCTAAAAGATGATATATTGGATGAGACAACACCTTTACATGAACTGAAAGAACTAACATCACCACTTTCATAGAATTTTAAGGTATCACTGCTCTTACAGAAGAAACTCCTTTCTATGTTGCCAGAAAAAAACGTTACTCTAGTCATAGAGGTCAACCCCTTGTTATGTTTAAACGATTTTATTGAGTTTTAGATTTTAACATAACAATAAAGCATGTTATCCCCAGGAGGGGATTAATACAGTACAGACCAAAAGTTTGGACACACCTTCTAATTCAAAGAGTTTTCTTTATTTTCATGACTATGAAGGCATCAAAACTATGAATTAACACATGTGGAATTTTATACATAACAAACAAGTGTGAAACAACTGAAAATATGTCATATTCTAGGTTCTTCAAAGTAGCCACCTTTTGCTTTGATTACTGCTTTGCACACTCTTGGCATTCTCTTGATGAGCTTCAAGAGGTAGTCCTCTGAAATGGTCTTCCAACAGTCTTGAAGGAGTTCCCAGAGATGCTTAGCACTTGTTGACGCTTTTGCCTTCACTCTGCGGTCCAGCTCACCCCAAACCATCTCGATTGGGTTCAGGTCCGGTGACTGTGGAGGCCAGGTCATCTGGCGCAGCACCCCATCACTCTCCTTCATGGTCAAATAGCCCTTACTTTCAAAGTTTTCCCAATTTTTCAGCTGACTGACTGACCTTCATTTCTTAAAGTAATGATGGCCACTCGTTTTTCTTTACTTAGGGCTCTTTCACACTTGCGTTATTGTCTTCCGGCATAGAGTTCCGTCGTCGGGGCTCTATGCCGGAAGAATCCTGATCAGGATTATCCTAATGCATTCTGAATGGAGAGTAATCCGTTCAGGATGCATCAGGATGTCTTCAGTTCCGGTACGGAACGTTTGTTGGCCGGAGAAAATACCGCAGCATGCTGCGCTTTTTGCTCCGGCCAAAAATCCGGAACACTTGCCGCAAGGCCGGATCTGGAATTAATGCCCATTGGAAGGCATTGATCCGGATCCGGCCTTAAGCTAAATGTCGTTTCGGCGCATTGCCGGAGCCGACATTTAGCTTTTTCAGAGTGGTTACCATGGCTGCCGGGACGCTAAAGTCCTGACAGCCATGGTAAAGTGTAGCGGGGAGCAGCATACTTACCGTCCGTGCGGCTCCCCGGGCGCTCCAGAGTGACGTCAGGGCGCCCCAAGCGCATGGATCACGTGATCGCATGGATCACGTCATCCATGCGCATGGGGCGCTCTGACGTCATTCTGGAGCGCCCGGGGAGCCGCACGGACGGTAAGTATACCGCTCCCCCGCTCCCCGCTCCTACTATGGCAACCAGGACTTTAATAGCGTCCTGGGTGCCATAGTAACACTGAAAGCATTTGGAAGACGGTTACGTCTTCAAATGCTTTCAGTACACTTGCGTTTTTCCGGATCCGGCAGGCACCTCCGGCAACGGAAGTGCATGCCGGATCCCAACAACGCAAGTGTGAAAGAGGCCTTAGCTGCTTTTTTCTTGCCATAATACAAATTCTAACAGTCTATTCAGTAGGACTATCAGCTGTGTATCCACCTGACTTCTCCTCAACGCAACTGATGGTCCTAACCCCATTTATAAGGCAAGAAATCCCACTTATTAAACCTGACAGGGCACACCAGGGGACGACCTCTTGAAGCTCATCAAGAGAATGCCAAGAGTGTGCAAAGCAGTAATCAAATCAAAAGGTGGCTACTTTGAAGAACCTAGAATATGACATATTTTCAGTTGTTTCACACTTGTTTGTTATGTATATAATTCCACATGTGTTAATTCATAGTTTTGATGCCTTCAGTGTGAATCTACAATTTTCATAGTCATGAAAATAAAGAAAACTCTTTGAATGAGAAGGTGTGTCCAAACTTTTGGTCTGTACTGTATATCATCAAAAGGCATATACACAAGTGCATTTTACAATACCACCTGGTGTATAAATGATAATCACAAAGTGCAAGTTAATAAACTTCGCTTCTAAGTTTCCAGTAAAGAATGTAAAGTGATTGAGGTAAGAGAGAAGACGAGTAAAGGAAGTGATTAAGATAGGAGAAGAAAAAGAAGGAGAAAGAAGATAGAGGGGGGAGAAAGAGGGGAAGAAAAAAAAAAGAAAAAAGGGGGGGGATAAAGGGGTGACTTCCTGATGTAGGTGTTCCTCTATATCCCATAAGGAATTACTCAAGAAGAGAGCAAAGTGGGAAGATCCGGAGAGGACTGAAATTCTAACCAGCTTGACCATACGGTCGTATATTTAGAGCACTGATTATTCGCATCTGAGGAGATTTCTTCCAATCTAGCAATGTGTAGCATTTCTTGGTACCATTCCCTCATGGTAGGTATATCTGTCATACGCCAGTGCCTAGGTATTACTGATCTTGCTGCCGTGATGAAGAATCTTAATAGATTCTTTTTCTGGGATGCAATGGAGCCCGGCAGGATGGAGAGGAGAGCCACTTGGGGGGAGTTATAAGTAGTCTTTTGTGTGATTTTGTGGGCAACTTCAAAAACTTTGTCCCAGAATGGTTTAACCATGTCACATCCCCACCAAACATGTAACATTATGCCTATCTCTTTATTACATCTCCAACATATCTCAGGGACTGTGGGAAATATTCTGTGTAGTCTGGCTGGGTACCTATACCATCGAGA
The DNA here is from genome assembly GCF_905171765.1 of Bufo bufo. Taxonomy (NCBI): domain Eukaryota; kingdom Metazoa; phylum Chordata; class Amphibia; order Anura; family Bufonidae; genus Bufo; species Bufo bufo. The sequence goes on along the minus strand of NC_053394.1, from coordinate 32,219,681 downwards.
CAAAATTTTATAGTTCTTTTCCTGTGCTGAACAAGCTATTGAGAGTTTATGAGAAAATGTAAAGGCTTTTTGCTGATCAGCACGTTCTATGTCCGAACCCAGTTCCTGTTCCCACCCTGTGATGAAGCCTGGAGCATGGAGTCTTGCAATAAATTCTGATATAACTGAGAGATAAAGTGGATCGGTGGAGACGACAAAGTGAATCATTTCTCAGTTTCCGTTAGAGAGGTCTCAAAGGCGCACTTCTCTTCCCTAGAGGATATGTAGGATCTCAGTTGTTCGTATTCAAACCATAAGATCCGTGTGTTAGAGAATTTCGCACTTATTGATGATAGAGAAGGTAATGAGCCTCCAGATAGTAAATGATGAAATCGTGGTTCTTCCATAGCTTTCATTCCACAGAAAGAGTATGTCCCTGCGCTATCAGGGAACGTTGGGTTGTAAAATATTGGGGTAAGAGGGCTGAGTCGTCTACTGCAAATACCTTTTAGGGTTAGAGAGCCCATAGTTTAAGGGTTTGCCTCAAAAATACATTTTTTCCGCTTAGTAGTGGGCGAACTGCAGGGTCAATCCAAGGAGTGTATTTTAGAGGAAGCGAATAAAGAGTTTGTTCCAATCCTACCCATTGTTTTGTCCTTCCATGATATTTCCAATCAAACAGTCTCGTAAGGGAGGCTTATGTGTGATATAATTTAAAGTCAGGAAGGCCAACTCCTCCCTGCGATTTAAGTCTAGTTAATGTAGAGCAGGGGTGCACAACCGGCCCTTGATACCATTCTGTGCGGCCCCCAACCATCTGGTGACAAATGTATGTCTATGTCTTGAGGTTGCTCACATCTATTTTTGTATGTATTTCTCCCATTAGATCGGAGTCCTGGAGGTGTAACTAGACATTAATGGTACAGTCCTGATGAAAAGTTTAAGACCACTTGAAAAATGGCAAGAAATCATATTTAGCATGGCTGGATCTTAACAAGGTTCCAAGTAGAGCTTCAACATGCAACAAGAAGAAATGGGAGTGAGACAAAACATTTTTTGAGCATTCAATTTAATGAAAACAACGAATAAATTGAAACAGGCTGTTTTTCAGCTGATCAAAAGTTTAGGACCACACCTCCAAAAAAAAAAACTAAACCCCCCCCCCCAAAAACAGAAATCCAACTTCCACACATGAACTCAGTAATGAGTAGCTCCGCCGTTATTGTTTTGGCATGCTTGATGCAAGCGTTTCCATGAGGTGAGTGGGAACATTTCTCTAAGTGGTGAAGACGGCCGCACGAAGGCCATCTACTGTCTGGAACTGTTGTCCATTTTTGTAAACTTCCCTTGCCATCCATCCCCAAAGGTTCTCAATTGGATTTAGATCAGGGGAACACGCAGGATGGGCCAAAAGAGTGATGTTATTCTCCTGGAAAAACCCAGTCGTTACCACACAGACGAGGGCCCTCAGTCAAGGGAGGCCGTACTGGGCCACCAATTAAGGGGAGGCCGACATGACAGGGTTTTGGCTGCAGAAGGGTAGGTGGTGCGTTGAGGGTTAACAGTTAAAGTTAGGGCAGTGAAGGAAGGAGTTGGGAGGAGTTAGGTATAGGCGGGAGAAAAGTTTATATAAGTTCAGGTCAGGGGCAGGTCAGTACCTGCAATTTCTAGTGAACTGCCGAGCACACCATGGAGCCTGTGGAGGAGTTGATCCAGCGCCTGCGAGAGGCTGCCGAGGAACGTGGACCTGGATGGCTTCAAGAACAGGTGTCCGGAGTGTTGCAGGGGGCGGCGGTGAGTAACACCAGCTCACCGCCACAAGCTAGACGGCCGCGGCGGGTACGGCCGCCGGCGCGCCTGAGCCCTGACATGGCCCCCAGGTCCAGACGCAGAGTGCGGAGCCCCTCCGGGGACCCTCTGCGCCGGGGGGCTGCAGCAGTGCCCAATACCGGCGCGGGAGGAATCCTGGTGCACAGCGGGGCCTACCTTTTAGCAGGCGGAATCCTCCCCTGTCTCCTGCTGTCAGGGATCCAGGACCAGGAACGGCGGCTCCTCTCACCCCTGGGGAGGCCGCTCGGTGCCAAAGTGGGACCCGATCTGCCGCGGCTGTGCGCATGGAATCTGGGGACGCGCACAGGCCGCAGGAAGCAACGCCGAGGAGAGATGCCGCCGCCACGTGCGCATCCAGCATGGACCATGCTGGGATGCTGCTTCAGTCCGGATCATCGCCGCAGGATGGAAGGGGAGAAGAGAGGCCAGAAGTCAGGAGCGCCATTCTGGATCCAGGATCTTCAGCTGCGGGGTCCACAGCCCCCCGGCAGCTAGGTGAGGCCGCTGGGAGCGTGCATGACCTTTTTAGATTAGGCCCCAGGGCAGTGGGGGGCCCGCAAGGGGATTTAGGTAGGGATTTAGGACAGCTTTTTTACAGCCTGGCGGGGTGGGTGTCCGGTTTTGGGGCGTCTGGGGTCTCACCAGTCACAGCATGGGGGGCAGGAACTGTTGGCGGTGGGGTGTCTGGGGGTATGTTGCATGGTGGGGATACTGTGGGGAGCGGTGAACTGCCTGGGGTGGTATCTGTGGGTGCCGGTGCGGCGGTTGGGGGTAATAGTGAGGCTGGGGGACTTGGCGCGGGTTCAAGCACGGAGGTTGGGAGGTCTGGCGAGGGAGTTTCAGTCTCGGTACAGGCAGGAGGGGAGGACGATAGGCTTAAGGTTGATGATTCCGCACGTGGCGAAGTATATGTCTGTTTTTTCCCTACTTCCTCTAGAGCGTTTTAATTTGGAAAGGGGGAAGAAGGATGATGGCAAAAAAGAGAAAGAGGAAAAACGTAGGTTCCGTTTGATCCCACGCACTTTTTCAAACTGGCTTCAGGCGTTCGCGATCCTGGCCAGCGTGATCGGAGAGAAAAAGCCGGAATGTTGTTCGGCTTTATTTTGTTACATGGACGCTATTGGGGAAGCGTGTCGGGTGTACAGCGGAACTGGATGGCTGCGATACGATGAGCAGTTCAGACAGAGGATGGCGGTACGGAGTAATATAAGGTGGGACCATAAGGATATTGGGCTGTGGATGCGGGTAATGGCACCTGTGCGCCCGGCCCAGTCCTTTCGGGGGGAGGCAGGAGGGTCAGGACAGTCAGCATTTACAGTTGCTTCCGCAAAGGGATTATGTTTCCTTTTTAACGAAGGGAACTGCAAATTTGGGGCAAAATGTCGCTTTAAGCATGAATGCTCATCCTGCGGCGGAAACCATGGATTTAGCCGTTGTTTTAGGGCCAATAGGCAGAGGGGTGGAGATGCCAGTGGAAAAGGGCCGGACACCAGTGCAGGTAGCAAAGATGGCCCCTTTTTTAAGTAGATACCCGGATCAAGGTGTGGCGGAGTTTTTACGGGTGGGGTTTACAGATGGTTTTCATATTCCGTCGGCGCCGTTGCCGGCTGTTTCTTGGCGAAAAAATTTACGGTCGGCTTTACAACAACCCGAAGTGGTTACTCGTAAATTGGAAAGGGAGGTGGCGTTGGGTCGCATGGACGGACCTTTTGCGGAACCCCCTTTTCCTGATTTGAGGGTATCACCGTTAGGTCTAGTTCCCAAGAAAGAGCCGAACTCGTTTCGACTCATTCATCACCTATCCTACCCAAAGGGGGCGTCGGTCAATGATGGTATTGATCCGGACTTATGTTCGGTGGTGTACACTTCATTTGACGCGGCTGTGGCCTGGGTCCGGCGGTTAGGGGCGGGGGCGTTATTGGCAAAGACGGACATTGAGGCGGCTTTTCGCCTCTTGCCCGTTCACCCAGATAGTTTACATTTGTTGGGGTGTTTTTGGGGGGAAGGTTATTTTGTGGATAGGTGCCTACCGATGGGTTGTTCGGTGTCCTGTGCATATTTTGAGTCTTTTAGCTCTTTTTTGGAGTGGGTGGTAGTCGACGTGTCAGGTTGTTCATCCATTATACATTATTTGGATGACTTCCTTTGTCTGGGCCCGGCGGGCTCCAGGATTTGTTCTCTGTTACTAAATACGTGGAGGGCGGTTTTTCATTCCTTTGGGGTGCCACTAGCAGAGGAAAAAACGGTGGGTCCCACCACGGAATTGAGTTTTCTGGGTATAGTGATCAACACCGACAGGTTAGAATGTCGCCTGCCAGAGGATAAATTGGTGGATTTGAGGTTGGCGGTAGACATGGCTAGGCGGTCCCCTAAAATTAGGTTAAAGGATTTGCTTTTGCTACTGGGAAAACTCAATTTTGCATGCAGAATCATACCCATGGGAAGAATATTTTGTCGTCGGTTGGCGGGGGCTACGGCTGGTGTAACGGCTCCGCATCATTTCATTCGTTTAGGCAGGGAGCTTAAAGGGGATTTGGCGGTATGGGCTGATTTTTTACAGCATTTTAATGGGAGGTCTTTGGTTATGGGTGAGGTGGTGGAGGATTTTGATTTTGACCTTTTTTCAGACGCAGCGGGTGGATCCGGTTTTGGGGTCTATTGTCATGGGCAGTGGTGCGCAGGTACATGGCCGGAGTATTGGGTGGACCGGGGTTGGGTTAAGAACTTGGTGCTTTTGGAACTATTCCCAATTGTGCTGGCGGTGGTGTTGTGGGGGGACCTTTTTAGGGACAGAAAACTGCGTTTTCACTGCGACAACTTGGGGGTTGTGGACATCATCAACGGCATGACGGCATCCTCGCCGCCTGTGATTCGTTTGTTGCAGCACTTAGTGTTACTTTGCCTAAGATTGAATACTTGGATTGTTGCTGTGCATGTGCCCGGGGTTACTAACTGTATTGCGGATGCCCTTTCTCGTTCGCAGTGGGACCGGTTTCGGCAGCTGGCGCCGGACGCGGAGCTCGAGGGTCTGCGGTGTCCGGAATCCATGTGGGGACTGTTGGAGGAGCCATAGGTCGGTTATTGCAGGATTGTGGGGGGAACGTGCCGGAACGTGGGTAGCGTACGGAAAAGCGTGGCAGGAGTGGTTGTCGTGGTGCTCGGATTTGGGTATCGCTGCGAATGAGGGGGAGGTCCCGCTGTTACTGTTTCTGGGGCATGTTAAGGAGGCGGGCTGGTCGGTCGCGCGTCTTAATAAATGGTTGGCGGGTGTTGCATTTGGTTTCAAGCTACGTCAATGGCTGGATGTGACCAAGGCGTTTTTGGTACGTCAGGTGTTGAAAGGTTGGAGGCGCGGGGCGCGGTCGGCTGATAGACGGCGTCCGGTTTCTTTTCAACTCTTGTTGCGGATTGGGGGGCAGCTGGCGCTGGTTTGTCATTCACCTTGGGAAGTAATGCTATTTCGGGTTGCCTTGTCTCTCGCTTTTTTTGGGGCATTTCGGCTGGGGGAACTTGTTTGCAGAAGTGTGCAGGTCATTGGCGGGGGAATATTGAGGGAGGATGTCGTCTTGTCCCATGACCGGGTAGTCATTTGTATTCGCAAATCAAAAACTGATAGGGAAGGGAGGGGTAGTTACGTTCGGTTGTTTGAAGTGCCAGGTTGTTCCATGTGCCCGGTCCGGTGTTTGAGGGAGTATGGTGTTGGGGGGCGGTCCCCGGTCGGCCCACTGTTGACTCATGAGGATGGATCATATTTATCACGTTATCAGTTTGTGGCAGTGTTCAAACGCTGCATACTCAAGTTGGGTATGGCAGCTGATGACTTTACGGGTCACTCGTTTCGCATTGGGGCGGCGACTGAGGCAGCAAGGGCGGGCCTGAGTGATGAAGTAATTAAGAGAATAGGTCGCTGGGATCAGTGCGTTTCCGCTCCTATGTGCATTTAGGTTGCATTTAATATTGTATGTATCGACTGATGTTGTTTTTCTGGTTGTGTTTTGCAGGCTACAATCCAGCGTTAGTGTGGTTGCTTGGCCACTCTTTCGTATTTTGGGGTGCCCTTCGGGCGGATGTGCGCCCGGATGGTCGGCAACTGGGTCTCCATAGGGACGTAGCTGAAGTCCGGTGGCTTGGGGTAAGAGGCATGTTGTGGAGTGGCGTGATGAGAGAGGTTCACCGGTATGTTAGATTGACTAGGCCCCCGGATGTATTAGTTCTGCATGTGGGGGGAAATGACTTAGGCGCAAGACCAGTCCGGGAGTTGATACGGGATATCAAATTCGATTTGCTTAGGCTATGGTCCTTATTCCCTGGCACTATCACAGTGTGGTCGGATATTGTACCACGGAAGGTGTGACGTGGTGCGCGGTCGGTTGAGCGCCTTAACAAGGCAAGGATCAAGGTCAACAGGCTGATAGGAAAATTTCTGGCCAGAAATGGGGCTGTGGCTGTTCGGCATATCGATTTGGAACGGGGTGAAGGAGCTTTTTGGAGGGCCGATGGCATTCATCTGAATGCCGTCGGAATTGATCTTTGGTCTTTGGGGCTACAGGATGGTGTTGAGCGAGCACTGAGAATGTGGAGGAACGCGCAAGCCTAAGGTTGGGGTCAGGTTGCGCGTCGTTGGCGGGGGGAGGTCCTCGAAGTTGGTGACACTGATGCTTATGGAGGAGGGGAGGGCCTCAATGGTGGGGGCTGGACTCCCATGGTTGGTGTAGTTGGCTCGTGGAGAAGACGTCCGTGAATTGGTCTCCGAGCTGGCGTTTTACGGCTGGAGGCAGGATGGTGGTGCCAGTCTGGGCAAGTGCGGTTTAATAAGTTGGGGCTTCGAGGACCTCCCTCGTCAGTTGGGAAGATAACACGGTATTTAATGTTATTTAATGTTATTTATTGTTATTTAATGCTATGGAAAATTTATGCGTTATTTATGGTTATGTATTTAGATTTGGGAATAAACGGCTGCTGTGGCCATTAAATCCAAGATCGGTCTCTGTGTCGTTATTACTACTAAGATGGTAAGGTAGGAAGGGGGGAGGTCGGGGGGTGCGTCTCAGGTAAGTGTTATACCCCGAAATGAATAGACAATAACCTGGTCATGAGGAATGCTCTCTGCAACATCTGGACATAGCCAGCAGCTGTTTGACGCCCCTGCACTTCCTGAAGCTCCATTGTTCCACTGAAGGAAAAAGCACCCCAGACCATTATGGCGCCCCCTCCACTGTGGCACGTAGAAAACATCTCAGGTGGGATCTGCTTGTCCTGCCAGTAATGTTGGAAACCACCAGGACCATCAAGGTAAAAAAAATTCTCATCAGAGAATAAAACTTTCTTCCACCTTTGAATGTCCCATGTTTGGTGCTCTCTTGCAAAGTCCAAACGAGCAGTTCTGTGGCGTTCAAGGAGACTAGGTCTTTGAAGACGTTTTTTGTTTTTGAAGCCCTTCAGTCTCAGATGCCGTCTGATGGTTATGGGGCTGCAGTCCGCACCAGTAAGAGCCTTAATTTGGGTCGAGGATCGTCCAGTGTCTTGACGGACAGCCAATTGGATCCTCCGGCTCAGTGCTGATGAATTTTTTTTGGGTCTTCCACTTGACTTTTTTGTTCCATAACCCTCAGGATCATTTGAGAAATTCCAAATAACTGTCTTACTGCGTCCCACCTCAGCAGCGATGGCGCACTGTGAGAGACCCTGCTTATGCAGTTCAACAACCCGACCACGTTCAAAAAGGGATAGTTTTTTTGCCTTTGCCATCACAACGTGTGACTACCTGACAGAAAATGACAATGAATCCACATCTTTGCACAGATTTGGCCTTTTAAAGGCATGTGGTCCTAAAATTTTGATCAGCTGAAAAACAGCCTGTTTCAGTTTATTCGTTGTTTTCATTAAATTAAATTGTCAAAAAATGTTTTGTCTCACTCTCATTTCTTCTTGTTGCATGTTGAAGCTCTATTTGGAACCTTGTTAAGATCCAGCCATGCTAAATATGATTTTTTGCCATTTTTCAAGTGGTCTTAAACTTTTGATCAGGACTGTATATACTGTGTGTTCAATATGCCATAAATACAGTATTTCTGTTTCTAATACCCCTTTAAATTTTATTTTCGGCCCTCATCATTAGTTCAGTCTGGCAATGTGGCCCCCAACCAGAAAATGTTGTGCACCTCTGATGTAGAGTATCCAATCCTAGGGCTAAGCTGTCCCCAGACAAATCGAGTGATTGCTGTTCTCAATTTACGAAAGAAGGACGAAGGTGGAGTTAATGGGATGGTTTGAAATATGTACAAGAATTTTGGTAGAATGTCCATTTTAAGAACGTTTATTCGACCGAACCATGATAGATTCTTTTTATTAAAAGTGCCAAGATCTTTTGTTGTTCGTTCCAGTAAAGAAAGGTAATTTAGATTGAAAAGGTGGTCAGAATTCGTAGGAATAAGGATTCCTAGATATTTAAGTGGTGTCTAAATGGAAAAGCAGTGAGAAGTCTGGTGAACTCATCACGGGGAATGGATATGTTTAAAATTTCAGATTTTGAGTAGTTAACTTTGAAGTTGCTTAGATGACCGAATTGTTTAAATTCGGATAGAACCGAAGGGAGGGATATATGAGGCTGAGTAACATACATTAGAAGATCGTCTGCATATAAGGCTGTTTTATAATGGCATCCTTTAAATGTGAGGCCATGTATTGATGGGTTAGCGCGGAGAGCATTGGCTAAATGTTCCATCACTAGAACGTACAGCAGCGGTGATAACGGGCATCCTTACCTGGTCCCATTTCCAATAGGTATAGAAGGAGATAGAAGCCCATTCACTCTAATCTTGGCTGTGGGGTTGGTGTAGATGGCGCTAATTTTATAGAGGAACTTTGGTCCTAGGCCAATTTGTCGTAGGGTTGAGTTCAGGAATGACCAATGAACGCGGTCAAATGCCTTCTCGGCATCTACCGATAATAAACACATGGGGGAGGTATCCGTTTTTGCTATGTTGGTGAGAATCAGGGTTTTAATCGTATTATCACGAGCCTCTCTTCCACGTACAAAGCCTACCTGGTCTGTGTGAATTAGTTTGGGTATTATGGGGGTTAGCCGATCTGCAAGTATCTTGGAGTACATTTTTATGTCGATGTTAATCAGAGAAATTGGCCTGTAGTTAGAAGATATGGTGATGTCTTTTCCTGGTTTGGGTAAGACGCTGATATGGGCTTCCAATGATTGGGTGGGAAACAAGGACTTTGATCCAATGCTATTAAAAACTTTGGTTAAAAAGGGGGAAATTAGTTCATTGAAGCGTTTGTAGAAGGCGGTTGTAAATCTATCGGGCCCTGGACTTTTCCCTGATGGAGAATTTTTAATGATAGTCATCACTTCCCTTTCAGAAAAATCATCTCCTAATTCTTCTCTATCCTGTACAGAAATGTTGGGTAGTGCTGTTTCGGTTGTGTACTTATCTATGCGTTCGGACAAAGATGAGGGTGCCATGTCCGCAAATTGGCCTCTAATGTCAAAGTTGTGAGTAATAGGATCTGAACACCTCTAGTATTTCATTGGGGTTATGTGTATCTCTACCATTCGGCTTTTTTATATGAGAGATATAGGTTTGAGAGGTTCGAGGATGTAGATATCGGGCTAAAGGTTTACCGCACTTGTTGGAATGTTCGTATGTCGACCCCTTGTTATGTTGAAGTAAAAAGAACTTGGATATCTTGTGAGAAGTGTCCTTGTCCAAATAAAGAACCCCAATACCTTGAATGTTCTTGATCATGCTACCCACCCCGTTCCTTATTCGATAAGGTTGCCCATTTCTCAACCTTCATTGCTCAAGAACATGGTGAAAGCCCCTAGCTCTACTGGTTGATGCCCTCAGCAGGTGGATTGCGCCTGGTATGTCCAGTAAGGTGATACAACCGTCCATAGTGGTTGTAATAAATATTTGTTCCTTGTCTTTGAAGTCCGGGACTCCAACTAAAAAAACTAAGTAGACAACATGCCATGTTGAACATGAACCTTTGAGACCTGCAAGACCGAAAACCGCTTACACAATCAGGAACTATGTGACCATAATTCACTCAGACATACAGTGAATAGTACATGTCCACAGGATCCAGTGGGGCCATGGGTGGGGGAGGGGGGCACTTAAAATACAGTGATTGTTTTCAGTCTTAGAACCAAGCATGGAAACCCTTCAGTGCCATCTATATGCCGAACCTAGTATATGCCGCCTGCCCTATAGCCTATTTTACTATATAGATCCTGTGCTGCCTGTCCTGACCTCTGCCTGATCATATTATAGATCCTGTTCCACCTGTCCTGACCTCTGCCCATAAGCATATTGATCCTGTGCTGCCTTCTGCCTGATCACCATATCGACCCTGTGCAGCCTGCCTGATGACTGTACAGATCCTGACAATAAATACAATAAACTTAGGCACTCCTTAAGATTTGTTTGAAGTATTGTGCTGATTTTTATTTGGTTTTCATATGCAAGGCAACTTTATCGTGTACGTGTGAAGTCTTGGCCCTGCTCTGACCTTTTTCAAACACTAGTTGCCATGGGAAGAAAAGAGAAAATAGTGAAAGAGACTGTTTATTTAATTTATTGTCCTCTACGCGGTTGGGACCCCACAACTAGATCACCCGATTAACAGGAGTGCCAGATTTTACTAAATGTATAGATCCTGAGTTGCCTGTCTTGATCTGTGCCTGATCATTGTATAGATCCTGTGCACCCTGTTCTGACCTCTTCCTGATTACACTACTGACCCTGTGCCGCCTGCTCTTACCTATGGCCTGTTTTACCGTATTGCACAAACTCTGCCTGTCCTGACCTCAGCTTGCCCACTGACTAAGCTTTTTTATGTTTCCTTAGAGACACGCACCGTCCCTTGAATTGCCAGGGCCAGCAGATTCTGACCAGAGACACCTCCTAGAGGTAGCATCCTGGTGTCCTCTGAGTTGTACATGTATGAATACTGTAAGGTGCAGGATTGAAGATCCCGCAATCTAGCAGAAGCAGGTTGGGTGCCCAGATGTTAGTGAAGACAGAATCAGGTCATGTCTGCTATGAAGTGACTGCCTCTATGAGACTTGGCGATCACGTACTTGCCAGGTGTCGCCCATGTTGCAGACCCAGATAAGCCTTTGCCAGTGACTAATACCACCACAGGGGGCTGCATATATTAAAGAGGTTGTATAGCAAAACCATATTCATGACCTATCTTCAGGATAGATCATCAATATCAGATCTTCAGAATTACCGGCGCTCATCTCGCATGTAAAAGCGGTGCAGTGTAATTACAATACATTCACTGATACGTTTCATATGTCCCTATGACACATCAAAAGTTTACTAAAAGTACAGCGTCACTTAAAGGGGGCCCCATACACCCCTTCAATAGAGACTGCAAAGTCGGTGCATTAGATTTGTTTCCTACTTTATTTGCTGGACTGCACTTGGATTAACGAGAAAACAAAATCTCTCAATGTTCCCTTCTGTCTGAGAAGCGATTCAAATAGGTTCCAAGGGGGATAAAATGTAGGCCGCTCCTGATCGGCATACTGATGACGCTCGTCTTCAAAAATCATAACCAAGAACACCAGCTAAAAAAAATTTTAATACAGCGGTAAGCAGTTGCAAGGAATCCTTTCGCACCCGATACATGGATTATAATCGTTATCTGTTTTATTATAAGTCATGTCTGAAATAAAAGAAAAAGTCCCTTGGGAGACGACATTAACAGTCAGCAACTTCCAAATATTGGTAGCGCCTACGCCACCTAGTGGTGGTCGCCTTTTAAACTGCCTTGCTCATGATTGGAAAAACTGGATGGAGAGCCACAGGTTGCAGACCACTAACATGGAGATATTTCTCTGCTGGGTTATGGTTGAGAAGCCAAAAGGTCTTTAACCCCTTAAGGACCAGGCTCATTTTCACCTTAAAGGGATTCTGTCACCAGGTTTCACCCCTGTCAGCTAAACATATGCTGATGTTCAGGGCCTCATCAGGATTCCTAATGTGGGCTTCTAAATGTGATCCGTAGCCTTATTTTGCTAAAAAAACTGGTTTTACTAACCTGTCACTCAAAGAAATAAGGTGCCCAAGGGGATGTCAAGGGATGCAAGGTGCCAGCTGCACCCACCGCCGTTCGTGCCCAGTCGCCGCCTTTCCAGACTTCTGCACCGCCTCCTAATCTTCTGTGCCGCCTCTCGCTCGCTCTCCCTCCCTCCTCCCTCCCCCCTCCTCCTGCTGTAAGATATCACGCGTGCGCACAGGGCTCTGAGAGGCTGGCGCCAGAGTGCAGGTCATACCTGGGTTGAGCGAAGTGCCAGCGCATGCGCACTTCGCTTTAAGAAGCCAAATCGAGAAGTCCACACGGGCGCATCAGGCAGAGCCCTGTGCGCAAGCGCGAGATCTTATAGCAGGAGGAGGGAGGAGGGGGGATGGAGGGAGGAGGGAGAGCGAGAGGCGGCACAGAGAATTAGGAGGTGGTGCAGAAGTCTGGAAAAGCGGCGCTGGGCACGAACGGTGGTGGGTGCGGCCGGCACCTTGCATCCCTTGACATCCCCTTGGGCACCTTATTTCTTTGAGTGACAGGTTAGTAAAACCTGTTTTTTTAGCAAAATAAGGCTACGGATCACATTTAGAAGCCCACATTAGGAATCCTGATGAGGCCCTGAACATCAGCATATGTTTAGCTGACAGGGGTGAAACCTGGTGACAGAATCCCTTTAAGGACCAGGCTATTTTTTGCAAATCTGACCAGTGTCATTTTATGCGTGAATAACTTTAAAACGCTTTTACTTATCCAGACCATTCTGAGATTGTTTTTTCGTCCCATATTGTACTTCATGACACTGGTAAAATGGAATAAAAAAAAATCATTGTTATTTATAAAAAATACCAAATTTACCAAAAATTTGGAAAAATTAGCAAATTTCCAAGTTTCAATTTCTCTACATCGTAATACCTCCAAAAATGTTATTACTTTACATTCCGCATATCTCTACTTCATGTTTGGATCATTTTGGGAATGACATTTAATTTTTTTGGGACGTTAGAAGCAAATCTTGAAATTTTTCCGAAATTTTCAAAAACCCACTTTTTAAGGACCTGTTCAGGTCTGAAGTCACTTACAAAGTCACTTAAAAGGCTTACATAATAGAAACCACCCAAAAATTACCCCATTCTAGAAACTACACCCCTCAAGGTATTCAAAGCGGATTTTTACAAACGTTGTTAACCCTTTAGGTGTTCCACAAGAGTTAATGGCAAATGGAGCTAAAATTTCAGAATTTCGATTTTTTGGCAAATTTTTCATTTTAATCCATTTTTTCCAGTAACAAACCAAGGGTGAACAGCCAAACAAAACTAAATATTTATTGTTCTGATTCTGTAGTTTGCAGAAACACCCCATATGTGGCCATAAACTACTGTACGGGCACACAGCGGGGCGTAGAGGGAAAGGAGCAGTGTGGTTTTTGGAAGGCAGATTTTGCTGGACTGGTTTATTTACACCATGTCCCATTTGAAGCCCCCCTGATGCACCCCTAGAGTAGAAACTCTATAAAAGTGACCCCATCTAAGAAACTTCACCCCTCAAGGTATTCAAAACTGATTTGACAAACTTTGTTAACCCTTTAGGTGTTCCACAAGAGTTATTGGCAAATGGAGATTAAATTTGAGAATTTAAATTTTTGGGCAAATTTTCCATTTTAATCCATTTTTACCAGTAACAAAACAAGGATTAACAGCTAAACAAAACTCAATATTTATTGCCCTGATTCTGTAGTTTGCAGAAACACCCTATATGTGGCCATAAGCTACTGTACGGGCACACGGTAGGGCGTAGAGGGAAAGGAGCGCCGTGTCGTTTTCGGAAGGCAGATTTTGCTGGATTGGTTTATTTACACCATGTCCCATTTGAAGCCCCCCTGATGCACCCCTAGAGTAGAAACTCAATAAAAGTGACCCCATCTAAGAAACTACACCCCTCAAGGTATTCAAAACTGATTTTACAAACTTTGCTAACCCTTTAAGTGTTCCACAAGAGTTATTGGCAAATGGAGATGAAATTTCAGATTTTCAATTTTTGGGCAAATGTTTCATTTTAATCCATTTTTTCCAGTAACAAAGCAAGGGTTAACAGCCAAACAAAACTCAATATTTATTGCCCCGATTATGTAGTTTGCAGAAACACCCCATATGTGGCCATAAACTACTGTACGGGCACACGGTAGGGTGTAGAGGGAAAGGAGCAGTGTGGTTTTTGGAAGGCAGATTTTGCTGGACTGGTTTATTTACACCATGTCCCATTTGAAGCCCCCCTGATGCACCCCTAGAGTAGAAACTCCATAAAAGTGACCCCATTTTGGAAACTACAAGATAAGGTGGCAGTTTTGTTGGTACTATTTTTAGGGTACATATGATTTTCGGTTGCTCTATATTAAATTGTTGTGAGGCAAGGTTACCAAAAAAATCTATTCTGAAATTTCATCTCCATTTGCCATAAACTGTTGAAGAACACCTAAAGGGTTAATAAAGTTTGTAAAATCAGTTTTGAATACCTTGAGGGGTGTAGTTTCTTAGATGGGGTCACTTTTATGGATTTTCTACTCTAGGGGTGCATCAGGGGTTCTTCAAATGAGACATGGTGCCAAAAAAAAGGCCATCAAAATCTGACTTCCAGAAACCATACGGCGTTCCTTTCCTTCTGCGCCCTGCCGTTTGGTCATACAGTAGTTTACGACCACATATGGGGTGTTTCTGTAAACTGCAGAATCAGGGTAATAAATATTAAGTTTTGTTTGGCTGTTAACCCTTGCTTTGTTACTGGAAAAAACAGATTAAAATGGAAAATTTTCCCAAAAATTGCTGCTTTGGCACCGTTTTTATTTTTATCTTTTTACCGTGTTCATCTGAGGGGTTAGGTCATGGGGTATTTTTATAGAGAAGATTCTTACGGATGCGGCGATACCTAATATGTCTACTTTTTTTATATATTTTAGTTTTACAAAATAATATAAAAAAAAAATGTTTTTGTTTTAGTGTCTCAAGTCTGAGAACCATAGTTTTTTTCGATTGTCAGTGGCTAAATGGAATTAAAATTGGGGAAGGGGATTATAAATGTAGTACTCCATGGAAGTGTGGTACTCCCTGAAGCAACCAATAATGCAAAGGCCCGGATGATCGGGGCACGTGTCACACTGAGTGGTGGTGTCCTTTCGTATCCCCTCCTGTGACACACTCTGCACGATACAATCGGGCTTGAGGACCGTTGCCGCGGTACCTTGCACAGGGACAGGGGTGATGCCGTTACCGTGAATTGTGGACAGTACAAGGACATCCCTCTTGTCCTTATATCTGACCAGCAACAGGTTTCCACTGGTAAGGGCACGGGTCTCACCCCTGGGGATAGGTACCTGGAGGGGGTGGGTAGGGAGGCCGCGTTGATTTTTCCGCACGGTCCCACAAGCGGACATGGGTCTGGCGGCGAGGGACTGGAACAAGGGGATACTAGTATAAAAGTTATCCACGTACAGGTGGTAACCCTTATCTAGCAGTGGGTGCATAAGGTCCCACACAAAGTTCCCCGCTAACACCCAGAGTGGGGGGACATTCTGCGGGTTGAATACAGGAATATCGCCCCTCATACACACAAAACTTGTAAGTGTACCCTGAGGTACTCTGGCAGCGTCCCACTCAGGACACGTGGGAACGGCAAAATAGCTTTAAAACTGTATTATCATCTTGCATGTCATTTTGTACTACAACATCTGTTGTATCCCTGTTCATAGGCTGGTCTGGTGTAATTTATACATCCCACCACTAGAGGGGGATAGCACTTAGGTCGTATAAATACCTAGGTCAGGCCTAGTGAGACAGTTTAGTGGGAGAGATTTAAATTCAAACAGAGATGAGAATGCAGAGTGAAGACTTCACACCACAGATTAGTGAGTGGGGGCCAACTTCGCTATGTGGTAGTACAAGGGTGTGAGGCGCAGAAGAGCGTTTTCCTTCTGTGGCCGGACTATATACTTGTATCCCTGACCAGTAGGAGAGAGTTTGCCTCCCTGGAACAGACCCAAGCATCAGAAAGATTCATCAGTGATAATAGCCGTTATTTAGGGCCACAGACATCTTTGCGCATGGTGGAGGACTTATAGCTTCTGGCACCACACCATAATTCTGGGAAACAGATTAGCTACCTGTCCCAATATTCAGCTTGGAGGGAAAAAGACAAGGAATAGGACTGAGCATACCAACTGAAGTAAGGTACTCCATAACCACAGCCTGAATCAGAACCCAAGAAAGCCTATAAACAGTGGATTCACAGGTTAACTCTACTACCAACAAAAGACTGCACTTTGTTTGATGCACCTACTGCAACTGGAACCAACATCAGTAAAAGTTGTGAGTTGTACCTTACCACTGTCTACCTCATTATTACCACTATTGGTTGTACCACCATAAACGGTACTGGCGTCACGACAAAAAACATCAAGGGACTCAGCCGCAACAAGCACCCCTAACATCAAGGGCACCTCAACCACCATCTTGGCTGATGCTTCCTACCACAGAGCGTGCCCCGGAGGATTTCGTGCTGTCCACCTCAACACTGTGCTGCCAGCCTAGGGAGGCTTTCTGCTAACCGTGAGTAAACTGATGAACTGTGTGTCATATTTTGGCCCCTCATCGGTCCACCGTGCACCTCACGTGTTGCCCCTGCGGTACTAGCTGGCTGCACTCTCACAAAGTTTGTACAGCTTCACGCCATACCTTGCCCGCTTAGAGGCAACATACTGGCGGAAAATGAGTCTCCCTTGAAAGCAATGAGAGACTCATCAACCGCGACCTCCCTTCCAGGTACATAGGCCTCCAGAAATTTGGCCCCAAAGTGATCGATAACCGGCCTGATTTTGTACAGGTGGTCATAGGCAGGATCACTTTGGGGGGGACATGCTGCATTATCTGCATAATGCAGGCATTTCCGGATGGCCTCAAACCGGGTACGTGTCATGGCCGTACTGTAAGGTGGGGTCTGGTAGAGGACGTCCCCACTCCAGTAATGCCTGACGCTGGGTTTTTTGACTAGGCCCATGTGCAGCGCGAGGCCCCAAAAGTGTTCTCATCTCAGCTGCACTGACCGGAGTCCAGCCACCGGCCCTAGCCAAAAAGGGTGTTGAGCAATGAACTGTTGGGAGAACACATTTGTTTGCTCCCTCATCAGATTCACAAAGTGGTCACTGAAAAAAAGACTAAAATAGTCATATTCAGTGAAGCCCACTGTGGGAATCTGGATCCCTGGTTGGCCAACAAAATCAGGAATCACAGGCTCAAAATGCTCTGGGGTACACCATGCAAGTTCACCGGTAGGGGACTCCGGTGGACTTAACTGGTGGGCCGGAAAACGAGTATGAGCCCCAGAGCTGCTCGTACTAGTGTGAGCCACAGGGTCCCTGGCATGGAGGTCCCCTTGCTCCGCCTGGCAGCGTCTCCGCTGCCTTGGGGGCTCATCATTATTGCTAGATGATGAGGAGGACGCGGATGACAAAAGGAAAGTGGGGTCATCCTTGTCCTCACTGGGGCTCTCGGAGTCTGAGGCAAGCTGGGCTTATGCCTCCTCGGCCGAAAACATCCAGCGGGCCATAGGGGAGTGTGTATGTGCGTGTGTGGAAATCTTTATTTAGTGTGCGTGTGTGTGGGGCCACGGGTGTTCGCATACTTATCCGTAAAACTAACAAAGAAAAAAAAAAGCACAAAAATGTAAAAAAAAAAAAAAAAGATTCAAACTCGCTGATCAGCCGTCCGAAGTTGATCAGTGGTGGGGTGTGCGATGCGCTAACAGTGGCCGGATGCTAAGAGTGCCGGCCACAGTCAGTGTACGCAAAAGAAAAACACAAAACTGCTTGCACCACAAAAAATGTGTGTGGGGGTGAGGGGGTGAGGGGGCAAGCTGCAGCACCCCTGAGGGGTCTAGGGTCACACAGCTGTGCTGTGGACCCCAGACACCCGATTAGGGTGATGCAACAATCAAACTTTTTTTTTTTTTCCCCCTAAACTTTCCCTGAATATCCCTGCCTAACCTAACCTGTCCCTAACCTTTCCCTAAGTACCTTTTAGTGCCAGATGGGGGTGCTGGGTCAGGGGATACAATGCAGGCTCCTCTCTCCTCGTTCCCGGACAGAGAAAGGAGGAGGAGAGGAGAGCTGCAGCAAGTTAAACCTCCCGCCTGCCCTGCAGCCAATCAGAAGCGATCCTGAGAGGTGATGTCACCATCACCTCTCAGGATCGCAGGATGGTGATTGGTGGTGTATTATCACACCAGCGATCACCAACCTGTTCCGGGTTATCGGGTCACCAAAGACCCGAATAACCCGGAAAAGCAGCAAACCGCAGGTCTGAATTTATCTTCGGTTTTCCACGATCGCCGATACGGGGAGGTCACATTGATTTCAGCAGGCACCCAGTTCCGAGCGGCGGTAATCGGAAATACACATGACGTACTGGTACGTCATGTGTCCTAAGTAACAGGACATCATGACGTACCGTTACGTCATGTGTCCCCAACAGGTTAACACCTTCAGGACCCTGCCATTTTTCACCTTAAGGACCAGGTAATTTTTTGCAAATCTGACATGTACCACTTTATGTTTTAATAACTTTAAAACGCTTTTACTTATCCAGGCCATTCTGAGATTGTTTTCTCGTCACATATTGTACTTCATGATACAGGTAAAATTAAATCAAAAATGTTCATTTTTATTTATAAAATAAAAATTTACTAATAATTTTGAAAAAGTTGCAAATTTCCAAATTTCAATTTCTCTACTTTCATAATAGATAATAATAACTCCAAAAGTAGTTATTACTTTACATTTACCATATGTCTGCTTCATGTTTGGATCATTTTGTGAATGCCATTTTATTTTTTGGGGACGTTAGAAGGCTTAGAAGTTTAGAAGCAAATCTTGAAATTTCACTTTTTTGGCAGATTTTCCATTTGAATCTATTTTTTTCAGTAACAAATCAAGGGTTAACAGCCAAACATAACTCAATATTTACTACCCTGATTCTGTAGTTTACATAAACACCTCATATGTGGTCGTAAACTGCTGTATGGGTACACGGCAGGGCGCAGAAGAAAAGGAACGCCATATGGTTTTTGGAAGACAGATTTCACTGGAATAATTTTAGGCTGCCGTGTCATAGAAACATAGATAGAAACATAGAATGTTGGCAGATAAGAACCATTTGGCCCATCTAGTCTGCCCAATATACTGAATACTATGAATATCCCTTGTCCCCATCTTATATGAGGGATGGCCTTATGCCTATCCCATGCATGCTTAAACTCCTCCCCTGTATTTGCAGCTACCACTTCTGCAGGAAGGCTATTCCATGCATCCACTACTCTCTCAGTAAAGTAATACTTCCGGATATTACTTTTAAACCTTTGCCCCTCTAATTTAAAACTATGTCCTCTTGTAGCAGTTTTTCTTTTTTTTAAATATTCTCTCCTCTTTTACCTTGTTGATTCCCTTTATGTATTTAGCAGTTTCTATCATATCCCCTCTGTCTCGTCTTTCTTCCAAGCTATACATGTTAAGGTCCTTTAATCTTTCCTGGTAAGTTTTATCCTGCAATCCATGTACCAGTTTAGTAGCTCTTCTCTGAACTCTCTCCAAAGTATCAATATCCTTCTGGAGATATGGTCTCCAGTACTGAGCACAATACTCCAAGTGAGGTTTCACTAGTGCTCTGTAGAGCGGCATGAGCGCCTCCCTCTGTCTACTGGTAATGCCTCTCCCTATACACCAAGCATTCTGCTAGCATCTCCTGCTGCTCTATGACATTGTCTGCCTACCTTTAAGTCTTCTGAAATAATGACCCCTAAATCCCTTTCCTCAGATACTGAGGTTAGGACTGTGTCACTGATTTTATATTCTGCTCTTGGGTTTTTACGCCCCAGGTGCATTATCTTGCACTTATCAACATTAAATTTTAGTTGCCAGATTTTTGACCATTCCTCTAGTTTTCCTAAGTCCTTTTCCATTTGGTGTATCCCTCCAGGAACATCAACCCTGTTACAAATCTTTTTGTCATCAGCAAAAAGACACACCTTACCATCGAGGCCTTCTGCAATTTCGCTGATAAAGATATTAAACAATATGGGTCCCAGAACAGATCCCTGAGGTACCCCACTGGTAACAAGACCATGGTCTGAATATACTCCATTGACTACAACCCTCTGTTGTCTGTCCCTCAGCCACTGCCTAATCCATTCAACAATATGGGAGTCCAAACCCAATGACTGCACTTTATTGATAAGCCTTCTATGTGGGACAGTATCAAAAGCCTTACTAAAGTCTAGATAAGCGATGTCTACTGCACCTCCGCCATCTATTATTTTAGTCACCCAATCAAAAAAAAAATCAATAAAAAGATTAGTTTGACATGATCTCCCTGAAGTAAACCCATGCTGTTTTTTATCTTTCAATCCATGGGATTTTAGATGTTCCACAATCCTTTCCTTAAAGGGACACTGACAGGCCGTTAGAGCATATAAAGTGACATATATTCTTCTATTGGTCTTAATATGCTTAATTAAACTATACCATTATCACCCCTCGCTGCCTTTCCTTTACTTATAAAAAGTGTTTTATCAATATGCAAATTACCTTACTTTGTGCCCAAGGGGCTGTCCCTCATTCAGTTCTGTGCCCAGCCGCTCTCCAACTGCCGTCTCCTAGTGCCGCCCAGCTCATTAGTATTCACTGGACTGGGCTGTTTTTTTTTCTCCCGACGCGGTGAAATCCCGCGCATGCCCAGTACTATCTTCCTGGCATCAGCCTCATCTTGTCGCTCCGTACCTGCGCCGGATAAGGTCCCCGGCACCCTCCAGCTCCAGTAGAAGATAGTACTGGGCATGCGCAGGATTTCACTGCGTCGGGAGAAAAAAAAAGCCGCCCAGTGCAGTGAATACTAATGAGCTGGGCGGCACTAGGAGACGGCAGTTGGAGAGCGGCTGGGCACATAACTGAATGAGGGACAGCCCCTTGGGCACAAAGTAAGGTAATTTGCATATTGATAAAAACACTTTTTATAAGTAAAGGAAAGGCAGCGAGGGGTGATAATGGTATAGTTTAATTAAGCATATTAAGACCAATAGAAGAATATATGTCACTTTATATGCTCTAACGGCCTGTCAGTGTCCCTTTAAGTATGGTTTCCATTCATTTCCCCACTATTGATGTCAGGCTAAGGGCTCTTTCACACTTGCGTTGTTCTGTTCCGGCATAGAGTTCCGTCGTCGGGGCTCTATGCCGGAAGAATCCTGATTAGGATTATCCCTATGCATTCTGAATGGAGAGAAATCCGTTCAGGATGTCTTCAGTTCCGGAACGGAACGTTTTTTGGCCGGAGAAAATACTGCAGCATGCTGCGCTTTTTGCGCCGGCCAAAAATCCTGAAGATCTGCCGCAAGGCTGGATCCGGAATTAATGCCCATTGAAAGGCATTAATCCGGATCCGGCCTTAAGCTAAACGTCGTTTCGGCGCATTACCGTATCCGACGTTTAGCTTTTTCTGAATGGTTACCATGGCTGCAAGGACGCTAAAGTCCTGTTTGCCATGGTAAAGTGTAGTGGGGAGCAGTATACTTACCGTCCGTGCGGCTCCCGGGGCGCTTCAGAGTGAAGTCAGGGCGACCAACGCGCATGGATGATGTGATCGCATGGATCACGTCATCCATGCGCATGGGGCGCTCTGACGTCATTCTGGAGCGCCCCGGGAGCCGCACGGACGGTAAGTATACTGCTCCCCCGCTCCCCACTACTACTACGGCAACCAGGACTTTAATAGCGTCCTGGCTGCCATAGTAACACTGAACGCATTTTGAAGACGGATCCGTCTTCAAATGCTTTCAGTTCACTTGCGTTGTTACGGATCCGGCGGGCACCTCCGGCAAATCGAGTACACGACGGATCCGGACAACGCAAGTGTGAAAGAGGCCTTACTGGCCTATAGTTGCCCGATTCCTCCCTACTACCTTTCTTGTGAATGGGCACAACATTTGCTAATTTCCAATCTTCTGGGACGACTCCTGTTGCCAGTGATTGGTTAAATAAATCTGTTAATGGTTTTGCTAGTTCACCGCTGAGCTCTTTTAATAGCTTTGGGTGTATCCCATCAGGCCCCTGTGACTTATTTGTATTAATTTTAGACAGCTGACTTAGAACCTCTTCCTCTGTAAAGACACATGCATCAAAAGATTCATTAGTCTTCTTTCCTAACTGAGGTCCTTTTCCTTCATTTTCCTTTGTAAAAACGGAACAAAAGTATTCATTGAGGCAGTCAGCTAGTTCTTTTTCTTCTTCCATATACCTTCCTTCTTTTGTTTTTTATTTGGTAATTCCTTGTTTTAGTTTCCTTTTTTCATTTATGTATCTGAAGAATGTCTAAGGGTACTTTCACACTAGCGTTTTTCTTTTCCGGCGCTGAGTTCCGTCCTAGGGGCTCAAATCCGGAAAAGAACTGATCAGTTTTATCCTAATGCATTCTGAATGGAGAGTAATCCGTTCAGGATGCATCAGGATGTCTTCAGTTCAGTCTTTTTGACTGATCGGGCTTTTCAGAAAAACGTAGCATGTTGTATTTTTACCTCCGGCCAAAAATCCTGAACACTTTGACTGAACGCCGGATCCGCTCTTTTTCCCATTGACTTGCATTAACGCCGGATCCGGCGCTGTGTGTTCAGTCAAACCGGATCCAGCTTTTGCATGTTAAACCCGAAAAATGTGAAAAAAAAGTTAAAGTCCATAAATGGCGGATCCTTTTTTTTTTCAATGTATTTTTTCATTGTGATCAAAATCCTGATCAGGATTCCAATGAAATCCGTTTTCACACGTTTTTCCGGATCCGGCGGGCAGTTCCGGTGTCGGAATTGAACGCCGGATAAAAACAATGCTAGTGTGAAAGTAGCCTTATCGCCTTTTTTCACTGACTGAGCTAATTTCTCTTCTGCCTGTGCTTTAGAAACTCTTCTAACTTGTTTGGCCTCTCTCTGCCTAACCTTATAAATTTGCCTGACATCCTCGTTTTTTTTATTTTTATAATTACTAAATGCTATCTTTTTGTTTTTAATGATTTTGGCCACTTCTGCTGAGTACCACAGTGGTCTCTTCCTTTTTTTGCTTTTAGAAAAGTCAGTTTTTCTAAAATCTAAAACTTTGTTTTTTTGTGTGGTGTGTGAGTCACTGTACTTATAGTAAACCACACTGACTGGTGATCACTAGATCCTAAGCTTTCCCCTACAGTAATGTCAGATACCAAATTCCCATTTGTGAATACTAAATCTAAAATGGCCTCCTTCTGGATTGGCTCCTCAACTACTTGCTGTAGAGATAATCCCAGTAGGGAATTTAGAATATCTGTACTCCTGGCAGAACTAGCTATTTTGGTTTTCCAGTTTACATCAGAAAGTCTCCCATAATGATAACTTCCCCTTTCAATGTCATTTTAGCTATTTCCTCAACTAGTAGATCATCTAATTCTTTGACTTGGCTAGGTGGTCTATATATCACACCTACACGAGTTACCTTATGATTATTAAGCTGCAAGGTGACCCAAACTGACGCTAAATTGGTCTCGCTAACTTGTATTAAATTAGATTTTATGCTATCTTTCACATACAGGGCCACCCCTCCTCCTTTCTTGCCTTCTCTTTCTTTCCTATATAGAGAGAACCCTGGTATTGTTATATCCCAGTCATTACTCCCATTGAACCATGTCTCAGTAACAGCCACTAAAGCTATATTCTCAGATGCCATTATAGACTCAAGTTCATTGATCTTATTCCCTAAACTGTGAGCATTTGTAGACAAGACTCTGAGCTTGTCATTTCTTAACCTCTGTGCTACTGGCATCTTATGGCATTGTTCCGGGGGGCAGTCGGACTGCTGGATTATAACCCTTTTGCCCCCCTTTCCTAGTTTAAATGCTCCTTAGCAAATACTTTGAACTGTTCACTGAGGACATTCGTTCCCTTGAGAGAAAGATGCAAACCATCTTTCTTGTACAGTTCTTTTCCATTCCGAGAGCTAACATGAGACACAAAGCCAAACCCTTGGTTCAGACACCATTCACCAAGCCATACATTGAATTCCTTAATGCGCATCTTCCTGTCATGCTGAAGGTTATGCACAGGCAAAACTGCAGAGAATGAAACAGTTGATGCAACCTCCCGTATATCATTTCCAAGTGTGTGAAAAGCTTCCTTCACCTTTGAAACCTCATTGCAAAGAAATACATAAACACAGAAATAACTTAAACAAACAACTTAAACGCAGGGGCGGAGAAGGATGATGGACAGGCCGGGCCCCCAATGTTAACAGCGCTGCACTGAAAACTTGACTGACACGCTGCCGGGTGCCGGGCCCCTTGTCAGCCCAGGCCCCGAAGCAGCCGCTTCCCCTGCTTCCCCGGTTGATACGCCACTGACAGTATCCAAACCTCCGAAGAGTGGAAACTGAAATAAAAGCACAACAATTCCTGCACAGATCCAGGTCTGCCATTTTAAAGAGGGGAATGATTTTAAACAAACAAATCTTACATTTGAAGACCCCCTGATGCACCCCTAGAGTAGAAACTCCAAAAAAGTGACCCCATTTTAAAAACTACACATCTCAAGGTAATTAAAAACTGATTTTACAAACTTTGCTAACCCTTTAGGTGATCCACAAGAATTAATGGAAAATGGAGATGAAATTTCAGAATTTCCATTTAAATCCATTTTTTCCAGTAACAAAGCAAGGGTTAACAGCCAAACACAACTCAATATTTATTGCCCTGATTCTGTAGTTTACAGAAACACCCCATATGTGGTTGTAAACTGCAGTACGGGCACACGGCAGGGCACAGAAGCAAAGGAACGCCATATTGTTTTTGGAAGGCAGATTTTACTGGAATAATTTTAAGCTGCCATGTCATATTTGAAGACCCCCTGATGCACCCCTAGAGTTGAAACTCCAAAAAAATTACCCCCATTTTAGAAACTACGGGATAAGGTGGCAGTGTTGTTGGTACTATTTTAGGGTACATATGATTTTTGGTTGCACTATATTACACTTTTTGTGAGGCAAGGTAACAAAAAATAGCTGTTTTGGCACCGTTTTTATTTTTTGTCATTTACAGTGTTCATCTAACAGGTTAGATCATGTGGTATTTTTATAGAGCAGGTTGTTACGGACGCAACAATACCAAATATGACGGTTTGTTTCAGTTTTACATAATAAAGCATGATAAAAAATTATTTTTTTAGTGTCTCCATATTCTGAAAGCCATATTTTTTATTTATTTTTTTGGGCGACTGTCTTATGTAGGGGCTCATTTATTTCAGTAGGAGATGACTGTTTGATTGGTGCTATTTTAGGGTGCATCGCTTGGTATTACACTTTTTGTGATGTAATGTGACAAAAAATAGCTTTTTTGACACACTTTTTTTAAAACATTTTTTACAGTGTTCACCTGAGGGGTTAGGTCATGTGATATTTTTATACAGCAGGTTCTTATGGAAGAGGCAATACCTAATATGTCTACTTTTTATTTATTTAAGCTTTACAGAATAATATCATTTTTGAAACCAAAAAAATCATGTTTTAGTGTCTCCATAGTCTGAGAGACATATTTTTTTAATTTTTTGGGCGATTGTCTTAGGTAGGGGCTAATTTTTTGCAGGATGAGATGACGGTTTGATTGGCACTATTTTGGAGTGTATATGACTTTTTGATCACTTGCTATTATACTTTTTGTGATGTAAGGTAACAAAAAATTGCTTTTGACACAGTTTTTATTTAATTTGCTTTACGGCGTTCACCTGAGGGGCTAGGTCATGTAGTATTTTTATAGAGCAGGTTGTTATGGACGCGGAGACACCTAATATGGCAACTTTTTTTTTTTTTTTTACATTTAACACAATAAAAACATTTTTGAAACAAAAAAATCATGTTTTAGTGTCTCCATAATCTGAAAGCTATATTTTTATTTTATTTTTTTGTAACTTTTTTTTCACTTTATTATTTGTCCCACTCTGGGACTTCAACATTACAGGGTCTGATCCCTGTTTAAATGCACTGAACTGTGAGGGCTCATGCACATGAAAGTTTTTTTTGCGTTCCATAAACAGATCCATTCATTTCAGTGGGTCCACAAAAGATGCGTGCTTTCTGCATCCGTTGCTCCGTTCCGTGGCCCCGCAAAAATTATGAGGCATGTCCTATTCTTGTCCGTTTTGTGGACAAGAATAGGCTTTTCTATAATGGGCCTCCTGTTCCGTTCCGCAAATTGTGGAAGGCAAACGGGCGGCATCCATTTTTTGCGGATCCGCAATTTGCGGACCACAAAAAACGGTCGTGTGCATGAGCCCTTAGTGTCTTACACTGTAAGACGCTAACAGTTGTCTAGGAGACATGCCGGGCCCCAAGCCTTGAAATGGCTTGGGGCTGCTATGGTAACCATCGAGTCCCCACCACAGCAGCGCGGAGACCCGATGGATGAGGTGAGGGAGCACAAATCTCCCATATGGTCAGCGCTGACCGCGGCATATGAGGGGTTAATCCACCGGCATCGGCGTTATCACCGATGCTGATGGATGCAGCAGGGATGGTTTTACGTGTAACTGTGATTTTACGTGTGCAGCGTGTGGTCTTACATGTGTCACTCTCAAATCGATGCATCGATGTCGGACGTGATTTGAGAGCGACACGTGTAAAACTGCACGCTTACAAGAAAGTGCAGTTAAAATAGCAGTTTCTGGATAAGCCCTTAGGCCTCTTTCACACAGGCGAGTTTTCCGCGCGGGTGCAATGCGTGAGGTGAACGCATTGCACCAGCACTGAATCCGGACCCATTTATTTCTATGGGGCTGTTCACACGAGTGGTGATTTTCACGAATCACTTGTGCGTTGCGTGAAGATCGCAGCATGCTCTATTTTGTGCGTTTTTCACGCAACGCAGGCCCCATAGAAGTAAATGGGGCTGCATGAAAATTGCAAGCATCCGCAAGCAAGTGCGGATGCGGTGCGATTTTCACACATGGTTGTTTGAAGACGATCGGGATGGGGACCCGATCATTATTATTTTCCCTTATAACATGGTTATAAGGGAAAATAATAGCAATCTTAATACAGAATGCATAGTACAATAGCGCTGGAGGGGTTAAAAAAAATAAATCCACTTGTTTGCGCAGCCCGGCTTCTCTTCTGTCTTCTTCTTTGATGACCTGGGAGGAAAAGGACCTTTGGTGACGTCACTGCGCTCATCACATGGTCCATCACCATGTTATAAGGGAAAATAATAAAATCTACACAACATCTAACCCAAACCTGAACTTCTGTGAAGAAGTCCAGGTTCGGGTCTGGGTACCAAACATGCTGATTTTTCTCATGCATGTGCAAAACGCATATAAAATTGCGCATTTTCCCGTGACGTATATTACACTTATTTATACCCTGCACGTGTAGAGGCACTTATGATATATTTACATTTAGTCTAAGACTACTAGTTGCCTGCTCTTGACACGTGCATTTTTTATTTTGGTGTTATATTTATATACGTTAAAATTTAACTTTTATTGTTTATTTATTTAATAATCTGTGAGCACATTTATCTAACCTCCTAATATTAAAACTTTCTACTGTAGACCCTTGTGTGCTTTGGTTAATATGATTTTGCTTCTTGTAGAAGTCAGTATTGCAGTGGCGGTGTATTATTAGACTGTCTGTCTTCTGTGTACACCTGCTATTTTTGCAATGATAACACTGTGCTTCTATCTGCTTACTGGCTTCTCATTATCAAAGCTTTCTGGTGCATATGTATGACAGTGTTGCACTCATTTGTAGCTGTTCGATTGCTACACTTGCTGCCTTATAGATATTTGCTTTCCCTTATTCAGATACTGTACTGGTTCCTGATGGCGGCGCAATCGCTCACTGAGCTACCTATTACCTTTTGTGTGCTTGGGTTTATATGGTTTTGCCCTTTTAAGAGTCAGTATTGCAGAGGCGGTGTGTTATTGGACTGTCAGTCTTTTTGCTCAGTGTTTCTATATACACCTGCTGTTTTTACAGTGAAAACACTGTTTTCTTTTCTGCCTGCTGGCTTTTCATTATCAATGCTTGCTGATGCATCTATGTAACAATGTTGCACTGATTTTTGCGGTTTGAGTAGCGGTTCGATTGCTACACTTGCTGCCTTATGGATATCTGCTTTCTCTTATTCAGATGCTATACTAGTTCCTGATGGCGGTGCAATCACTCATTGAGCTACCTAACAGCTACTCAGTAGCTAGCACACTAATTCAGGGTCTGCTGAGATCTAAAATTCTATTTACTGCCCCCCCCCCCCCCGACATGTTTCGCCATATACATGGCGTCTTCAGGGGATCGGGCAGTCTGCACAGATGTTGGCGTTAGTTACTGGGTGTATTTATTACCTCCTACTCTGATGACGTAATGGGTTGATAGCGAATAGCTTTTTTTCTTATTAAATGGATTCTTAATACATGGATTTTGACTGGCTGTTTGAATCACTCCGTTCTGACGCGATCTTTCCATATTCTCGCGCATGTCTTAACACTTAATAGTTTTGGCTGATCCTTAGTTCGATTCACTAGGTCCTGACGTCAATGTTCACGCGATCATTCACCAGTCTCGCACATGTCTGTGCACTTA
Source organism: Bufo bufo (assembly GCF_905171765.1). Taxonomy (NCBI): domain Eukaryota; kingdom Metazoa; phylum Chordata; class Amphibia; order Anura; family Bufonidae; genus Bufo; species Bufo bufo. The sequence goes on along the minus strand of NC_053394.1, from coordinate 32,191,150 downwards.
GAAGTTTTTGTATCTAGTGCTAAACTTAGAATGACCTAAATGGATTTGGGGGTACTAGCGATCTCTATTTGATTTCATTATTATTTATAAATATATTTGGCGCTTGCTATTGCAGATGTTTGCAGATCTCTGCTCTAGTTTTTAATTTAGTTGGTGTTTATTTGAATATATAAGAATATCGCTATGTGGTACTTGCGTATATCTCTATCATATTTTCTTTCTATTGTCATTTGCGTTTTTTCAAGTGCTTTGCAAGTGCACCTCATGTTTTAATATTTATTATTTTTTATTATTTGTTATTTATTATTATTTGTAGTCTGACTGATGTTTGTTTCTCTGTTCTTAATTATGTTCATTACTTCTATTTCTCAAATTTTTCTTATATTTTTTAAATTTTTCTTATATTTTTAAATTTATCTTCCAGGTCGGTACCTTCGTCTAGATCCATTACTAGGTAATAAACTGTTTCTAATTCATTTTTTGATAAAATATATTTAGGTTTTGCGCCGCTGCTCTGTTATTATATTCAGGAAGGTCAGATTGAATATATTTCTTTTAGGTTTATACTCTTTGCTTTTTACTTTTAATTATCATATCTCACAGGAAAGATGCATAGGTAAAACCTTCATTTAGGCCTTGAGGTGAAAGGCTTTTTAGTCTGTATATCCAGCGTGTTTCTTCTTGCTGTAATTTCTTGTCAATATCGCCTTGTCTGGGGCCTGATTTGATTTTTGTTATTCCCCATATTTTTAAGTTGTCACTTTTGCCATTATGTTCTGCTTGCATGTGCCTAGATAGGGTGGTATCTGTTTTTAGGTTGATATCACTAAGGTGTTTTGATATTCTTCTGCGGAGTTCTTGTATAGTTTTGCCTACATAGATTTTGGGGCAACTGCATTGTATCGCATACACCACTCCTGTTGTTTTGCAGTTTATGTAGTGAGCGATTTTGTACTTTTTGTTATCAACCGGATATACAAAATCTTTGCACACTTGCATTTTGCTGCAGAATTGGCAATCACCACATGGGTAAGACCCCTTAATGGTTAGCCATGTGGTTTTTTCCACTGATTGGGGGTTCCACTGAAAGTGGCTATGTACAAGCTGTTCTCTGAGGTTAGATCCTCTTCTGTATGTAATTGTGGGACGTTCTGTAATAACACTCTTTATGTCTTCATCCAGTCTCAGAATGTTCCCATATTTTCTAAGGATCTTGCTGACTTTGCAGTCCTGTAAAAGGTCATTTCTATCCTTTTCTTTTGCCTTCCGGTATGCTTTATGTAGTACTTTTTTGGGGTATCCTCGTTCTAAAATTTTTTGATATAATACTTTGCTTTCGCGTTCGAAACCATCCTCTGTTGAACAATTTATTTTTGCTCTAAAATACTGGCCTACTGGAATTCCTCTTTTCAGAGGTGTTGGATGGTAACTTGACCAGTGGAGGAGGCTGTTGCTTGACGTGGGCTTTCTATAGATTTCTGTTGTTATAGTTCCATCTTCTGAAAGACTGAGGGCTATATCCAAAAAATTGAGTCTGCTTGTGTCATTTTCTCCAATGAATTTTAATCCAATAGTGTTTATATTGAGAATTTTAACAAATTCATGAAATTTTTCAGGTGTACCTTCCCACAGTATTATGACGTCGTCAATATAACGACCCCAATATGTGATGTGTTTTGTGAATTGGCTGTATACTTCAGTGAACACTATTCTATCCTCCCACCACCCTAAAAATTAATTTGCGAAATTTGGTGCGCATTTCGTACCCATTGCGGTACCTGTGATCTGCAAATAATATTCACCATCAAAAATAAAAATAATTGTGAGTGAGTAGAAACTTTAAAAGTGACAAAACAAACTCATTATGCTCTTTATACTGGATGCCCCTTGTAGCTAAATAGTATTTCACTGCATCTAAACCTTTAGAATGCAGTATGCTAGTATATAACGCCTCTACGTCTAAGCTTGCTAGGGAAGTTCCCTTTTCTACATGGATATTTTGTAATTTGGTCAATACATCTTTCGTATCTTTTAGATGTGATGTTAGACTGGGGACAAATGGGGATATCGCCTCGTCGACATAGCCACTTATCCCTTCACATAGACTCTGATTTCCAGATACTATAGGTCTACCTGGAACTGGATGTCGTTTTTTATGTATCTTAGGGATAGCATAGAATGTTGCAAGTACTGGGTTTGGCTTGTACATTACTTTGAACTCATCTTTAGTAATCAGGTTTTTTTCTTTTCCTTGTTGTAAAATACTCTTGAGTTCCTGTACAAATTTTATTGTAGGATTGCTCTGTAATTTTTTGTATGTATTTTTGTCTTTTAAAAGGTCCATGACCATTCTTTTGTACTCTTGTTTCTCCATTATTACTATGTTACCCCCTTTGTCTGCCGGTTTAATTTCCAGATTTTTACTTTGTCAGTTCTTGTAAGGCCTTCTTTTCTTTTTTTAGTTAAATTACTACCAATTTGTGACTTCTGCCCTTTGATTGTTTGTAGTTCTATAGTAACTAGATCTACAAAAGTTTGTATATTATTATATTTAGTAAAGGGTGGTGTGAATTTAGACTGGGGGGTCATAGTGGAGAATGGTGGTTTGGGTACTTGAATTTGTCCCAGATGTTCTTGCTGTAACGCACCCGCATTCTATCCGGCCCTCCCACACGACGCCCGTTTGAAAGAGGCCTTACAAGTTCCATTAAGGAAATTATTACATATATAAACATCGCTATGGAACATTTATGCGTGAGTAGGAAAGGAGGGACTTTGACTATGTATAATCTCAATTTTATGCTGATGGTATTTAAAAAAAAAATTTTAAACAGTGTACATGTGTGTAATGATTAAAAGTTATCGATTGTAATATTTTAATAGTATCAGGCTATTCATTTATAAGTATTATATGCTGTGGGCTCAGCTCCACTATACAGCAAGGACGAGCTACTAGAGGACAGTCGGCAGCTACTGCCCAGCCAAGATCTGGAGAAGACATCCGCCACTTCCTCTGGTAGGCAGGAAGTAGTGATGAGGAGAGTGGCAGGGGAGCTGGTGTTGCGAGCGGTCAGGCTGGCTCAGAAACTGTTGAGGAGGACGTCAGTGACGTGCAGACAGTACTCGATGATGATGAAGCCGAACGCAATTCGGAGCTGGGTGACGAAGGGGCAGAGTCGGGTGACGAAGGGGCTGCATCATCATCGGGAGAAGAGGGTGGCAGCTTGCATGTGAGGCAGCGGCAGAGTCAGCAAATCCCTAGCGTGGGCGGGAGTCAGCAGGGTGGCAGCAGTGGGAGGTCGGGAGCCAAACGTGCTGGGGTAGACCACCAACTTCGCAGGAGCCTACCAGCCCGGAAAGTAGTGGTGGAGGGGTTCACGGAGGCAGCGGCCGCAGCAGTCAGTCAGTGTGTAGTGTTGGGGGTAAAATCACCTACTCGGCGGTGTGGCAGTTTTTTGTTAAGCCGCGGGAGGAGGTAAACATGGCCATTTGCCGAATCTGTGGGCAGAAGGTGAAGCGTGGCCAGGGTTGCCCATGTTGGCACCACGGCCCTGCGTCAACATATGCAGCGTCACCATAAAGTGGCCTGGGAGAACCGTGGCTCTGATATGGTGGTCCAGCCTGCTGCAGCAACTGCTGCATCACCCAGTGGCACTTACCCGATTTCAGGCAGTCAGGGCTCCACCACCTCAGCCGAAGGGAGCTGTCTGGCATTCCCATCATCTGCTGATCCTGATGCTCCTCCTCAGTCATTCTGTCACCAATCGATCACTGAAGCGATTGCCAAGAGACAACAGTATGCGTGCACTCATCCAAAGGCGCAGAAGCTGAACGTGCTCCTGGCCAAGTTGCTGGTGCTGCAGTCCCTCCCTTTCCAAGTGGTGGACTCTGCACCTTTCAGAGAACTGATGGCTTGTGCCGAGCCGAGGTGGAGAATCCTAAGCCGTCATTTCTTTGCCAAAAAGGCAGTACCAGCCCTGCACACACATGTAGAACAGAAGGTGGACCAGTCATCATTGAGCCTGTCGGTGTCTGCCTGTAACTACAGTCAAGGACAAAATATGCCCTTTACGGCCCACTGGGTAAATGTGGTTCCTGCCCAGCCACACCAGCAACTTGGCCATATGACGCCGCTTCTGCCAAAACGTTCACCTCTGCCTCCTCATCCTCCGTGTCCTCAGCCTCCACTGCAGGGACAATTCACAGTGCCCCTCCAGCATACCACATGTACAGGGCATAGCGGTGTCACGCTCTTCTGCACCTCGTTTGCCTGGGCGAATAGAGGCACACAGGGGAGGAACTGCTCCGTGTCCTTCACCAAGAAATCGAATCCTGGCTTTCTCCTCAACTCAAAACCGGAACCATGGTGACCGATAACGGGAAGAACATGGTGTCGGCGCTGCGTCAAGGAGTGCTGAGCCATGCGCCCTGCATGGCGCACGTGTTCAATCTGGTTGTAAAGCGGCTCCTGAAATCTTCCACCCATCTACAAGACATACTAAAAATGGCCAGGAAACTTTGCATGCACTTCAGTCTCTCGTACGCCGCCAAGCACACCTTCCTTGAGCTGCATCGGCAAAATGGCATCCCCCAACATGGGCTGATATGCGACGTTTCCACCCGTTGGAATTCCACCTACCATATGTTGGACCGACTATACGAACAGAGAAAGGCTGCAAACGATTTCTTGATGATCCAAGCGGACAGGAGTACTCCCCTGTGGAATTTCGATGTCAGCCAGTGTCAGCTCATGCGTGACACCTGCCGTTTGCTCAGGCCCTTTAAAGATGCCATGTTATTTGTCAGTCGCCAGGACAACGGGCTGAATGACGTCATTCCACTGCTTCATGTCCTGGAACAGATGCTGGTAAATCTGTCTGGTCAGAGGACTGGAGATGTGGCGCCTACATCTCACGGCCACATGAGCCCTGTGGGGACTAAACTGGAGGAGGACATTGGAGCACAAGGAATGTGTAGCGAAATGGGTGGCTTTTCTACACAGGTGACAGGAGAGGAGGAGCAGCCAGAGGAGCTACAGGGAGAGGAGGAAGATGAGACAGAGGACCCAGACACAACGTGGCAGTATGCAGTGTAGATGCAGGCAGGGAGTCCCTCCGAGTTACTTGCACAAATGGCCAAATGCATGCTCACTTGCTTGTGTAGTGACAGCCGAATTGTCACCATTCAGCAGAGGGATGACTTCTGGCTCTCCACCTTATTGGACCCTCACTACTGGTCCAAAATGGGGGTCTTTTTTACACCCGCTGAGAGGGAGAAAAACTGAACTACTATAGAGACATCCTATGTAGTCAGTTGGCCGCTGCCCATGTGCACTATTGTCCATCCTCTCGCAGGTCTCGCGCTCTCGTTCCACTGCCATGGCTGCTGTGACATGAAGGGGGGGGGGGGGGGGGGGGGGAGGAGCAGTACCAGCTCTATCAGCAGCAGCTTGAGTCTACAGTCGATGATGAGCAGCTTTCTTCACCCGCCTAGTGAACAAACTTCTCACCAGCGGCAGCAGCTAGACCTGGAGCAGAACCTGAACCAGCAGGTGGTTGCATACTTGGACATTACCCTGCCACCCCACGTTGAAGATCCGCTGAACTACTAGGCAGCAAAACTGGATTTGTGGCCGCAACTAGCAGAGTTTGCCCTGGAAAAGCTGTCCTGCCCAGCCAGTAGTGTGGCATCAGACGGGGTGTTTAGTGCGGCAGAGGCCATAGTTAGCCCAAGGAGAACTCGCTTAAATGTCCACACAAAATGTGGAGAGACTGACCTTTGTCAAGATTAATCAGGCATGGATCAGCCAGGATTTCCCCCCAACAATGCCTGATGCATCAGACTAGATCATCCATGCTGCCTCACCAAAACCTTGACAAGAGAGAGACCGGTTTCTTCTGGCTACCTGCCTCAGCTACTATTCTGATGCGGCCATCTGGTTGATGCCAAATGCTCATTCTTACACACACCATCATCAGCGGGTACTGTTATTGTCACCCACCTCCCCACTCTGTCACCGGGTCCCTCGGTGGTCTTCTAATGCTGCTGCCACCTCTCCACTCCGGTATCCTCATGCTACTGCCACCTTCACATTGCCACTTCACCACTCTGTGGTCTCCTCATGCTGCTGCCAAATCACCACTCTAGTCTCCTCATGCGGCTGCTAACTCAACACTATGTCACCTTGCCACTCTGTGGTCTCCTCATGCTGCTGCCACCTCAACACTATTTGGTATGCAAGCATTCTGTACCTGACGAAGGGGAACACTGTCCCCGAAACATGTTATACCACTTGCTGAATAAAAAACCTCCGATTTTGATTCAAACTACTGGATGGTTTCTTGCACCGCGGGACATCTTCTCTGCCGAATCCACTTATCATCTGAGAGACCCCAGGCATCCCTGACCAGAAGCACCTGCATTTTTGGCTGTACACCATCCGTTTAAGAGGGGATCTAAATAACCCCTGATGAGCCTACACTAGAGTTGTGCCTACATTTAGCACAACTACACAAGGTGATCCTCCTTTTTGGAGACATTTTTTTTAAAATCAGATACGTATGTTATTACCCTATGGTACGCCTTCTTTGTGTTTCCTAGCCGAACACTGCCTGCACAACCATTTGACCTCACCACTATGTCACTGGGCCACTCTGTGGACTTCTCATGCTGTTCCCACCCTCCCCACTCCATGACCAAGCCACTATTTTGCCTTTTTGGCCTGGTTGACATAATTTATTTGACCCTTCTGATCTTTCAGAAGGGAGGAAAAATGAGACGCACAACGGATCCGGTCTATGTAGCAGCTGTAAGGCCTGTATGACATGGTCCCTATTTTGCATCAGAATTGGCTTATGATTTGGGGTAATAACAAATAATTCCAAAGTGAGAGGTCAGAACTGATGTATGCCTGCGCTCTAGATTACCTGAGTTTAAAATATTATTCAGAAGGGGGTAATCCTAAAACATAACATTTATTAATAATGCAGATAAAATATATAATATCCAAAATATAGTGTGCAAAGACAAACATTGGGATAGAGGGTAGTGGACCCCCAATTAGTACAATCATTAGTATCCCAAATGAAAAAAATACAATAAATAAAGTGCACGGCGGCACTAGTAACCAGCAAGTCCTACCGGTACCAAGGGACGGTCACCAGATTCTTCACCAAAAGCTGAATTCATATTGTACCCATCTAAGGATGATGTCCAGTCGACAAAAAGATGGCAGTGATACACAGCTTTGTAGGGTCCCTGTTCAAGCCCTATGGCTAACTAGCCATTCAGCCCTGATACTAGATGATAAGTAGCAGTCTGACCACAGGGCACTCGTCCTAACAAGGACGATCCCGTCCGGAACCTGTCCCTTGGTCTAAAAATCTATATGTCCCTAAATATACATGAAACACTCCCTTTGGGGTACAAAACAGAAGACATGCAAATATTTATTTCAGGTGTCATCTCTGTTTTGGATCCACTCCTGTTTTTTTTTTGGCTTTAGCAATACTGATGGATTACTGACCAAATGCTGACCGAGTGAAGGCGTATGCTCCACAGTCATCTGCATGTCATACTGACTCACAGTATTATTTCACTACCACAGCAGACTCCCTATGCGTGTTACTGCAAGGCACAGTGTTCTACACCTACACTATACAGGCTCTCTGCAGCCAGGAAATAGCAGTTTTTAATGCGATTCGCCACAAATAAATTCAGATAGAATCTTTTCGGAAAATTCGGCGAACCGGCAAAATCCAATTATTTTTTTTTTTCAATTCGCTCATCTCCAGTTAGCAGTAACAAAGGGGTTATCCCAGATCAGACTCCCCATGAGCGGTGGCAGAGACCAGTTACAAAGAGCAGCTCTCCCTGGAGTGCCACCATAGACATCAATTAAAGGGGTTCTCCGGGATTTACATATTGATGACCTTTCCTCAGGATAGGTCTTCAATATGAGTTCAGCAGGGGTCCGACTCCCGACACCTCTGATTATCAGTGTATGTCACTTCAGCTGCTCCTAGGCCATGTGACGGATGAACGTGACGTCACTGGCCTAGGAAGAGGCCTAAGCGCTGAAGGAGTGCCACAGTCTCTTCATACAGATGATTGGTAGGGGTCTCAGGAATCAAACTCCCGCCAATTCTCATATTGATGACCTATCCCTAAGATTGTTGTCCTGTACAATGCTTTAAAGGGGTTCTCCGGGATTTACATCTCGATGGACAGACAACATGGCTGCTTATTTCCAGAAACAGCACCACACCTGTCCAGGGGATTGTGTCTGGCATTGCAGCTCTGCTCCATTGCAAGTAATAGGGCTGAGCTGCAATACTACATACAACCTGTGGACAGGGGTGGTGCTATTTTTACAAGAAAGCAGACCTTCTTCATACTGGGCCTGATTAAGAAGGCTATCCGAAAGGTCTAGGGCTCTGTGCAGGTTTCTACAAAGATCTCGAAGGGCCCCTTAGGAAAAAAACGTATTATGGGGGGAAACCCCGGCCTACCCAGTACATATGCATCAATGATTCCCAGGCAATGCAGAATGCAAAGTGCAACGCCCCAGATTTCTGATTTTATGGGTTTTCTTTTAAAAGGGACCAATTTTTATGAAAAAAAACAAACAAAATAAAAGTCACCCTCCACCTCACCCACAACTTCGATGTCAGGTGTTTAATATAGTGCTCACCCTGACCACCATATTTCTTAATGTATTCACACCGGACAACTGGCATAAATGCATTGATTAATCTCCTGCTTCCCTTCAATTATAAAACTGTCCGCCTACAGCCACCACTAGGGGGAGCTCAGTGCATTGGAATGTATACAATTACCATGGAAGCTGTAATAATCTCTTTGCATTGAATTCATAAGGAGATCACTGTCAGGACCCCCTTAGCAGGTCCATGGTCTGCCTCCATTGAAGGTACACCAATGGCTCTGGGTACACCAAGGGCCTTCTTTCTGTACTCCGCCAAAGCAAAAAAAAACAAAAAACTGTAGTGTTCCCATTGACAGATCTAATATTAGCTTATGGGATTTAAAAGGTCTTCAATGGCAATTGTGGACCCATCAACCAAAAAGTGAGCATGCGCCTTTACAGATGCCCTAAGGTTCGGTGCTACAGGAACAAGTTAGCCTGCGTACAGATTATGCATTGAACTCCGTAATAACCAAGTATGCAGTAAGCTCCCTCTAGTGGTGACTATCGAGAATAGTGAGGTAATTAGAAAAATGGAGCTATAAAGATGCATTAAAGGGAGTCTGTCAGCAGTTTTGACCCCTCAAAACTGCTGACAGAGCCATGTAGGCAACGGAGAAAGCAGTGTACGCACAGCTATAGGCATGGTCATGCTTACTGCATGACTGAGACCAGCAGTATATGGCAGCAATATATTTCTGGGGTCTATGCTGTCCCTAGACATGTTGTGAACAGGGCCCAATAAGTACCCGATCGTAAAATATTCAATTTTTAGAAAGGACGTAAATCATTTAAATACAAACAGTACAGTTTTTATTAATTAGGCACAACATATTCATTGAAACATTCGTTGTCTATGGGCGTAAATCTCACAAAAGATGGCGGAACGAGATCAATACAAAATAAAAAAATTTAAAACAGCTAAAATAAAAATAAAATAAAAAGTTACCTATGGACTGAGCCCCAACATTCTTGTAAACTGCTGTTACACGCTTGGGTTAGGAGTGGTATTTAAAGGGGCTACACATGGCAAGGTCACACAGATTGTCCCATCATTCCAAATAAAACCCAGTAGATGCTTGGCAACTACAAATGAAAAAAAAAATATGCCCAAACATTTTCATGAGCATTTCACGCTATAATAAAAAGAAAAAAAAAAAAATCACCAGAGTTCTCCTGTTTGGTCGAGATGTTGATTAAAAAATTCTTCTATTTTGCTGGGGACAGGTGGATCAACACCAGATCGGCCCCTATTACTGACCCCAGAGCCGCTGCCAAAGCCAAATCTATCCTTCAGGAGTCTAGGTTCGATGGATGACAGCGCATGTCTAGGGCCGTAACCCCTCCACAGACTAGGACCAGTCAAGGGACCGGATTTAATGGTGATTTTTTTGTTTTTTTATGGAAATGTCAACAAATTTTCTTTAAAAAAATTGGAATAAAATCAACCTATGCTATTTGTTGCAGTATTGCTGATCTACTGACCATCCAGGTTACTACACACAAAAATATCCACCCCATTGTCCTGTGCCAATTTAGAGAGAGTAGGTCAATGGTTGCAAGCATGCGTCCAACGTCATCTTGTAGGAGGTGGACCTCGTGTGCAATCAAAACAGATATAGTGCAGCATTTTGGTTATGGGTTTGAGGGGGGGGGGGGCTGGGTCACCTCTCCCTCTTATTTCCATTGCGTCTCAAGCAGACCAGTCATGATCGAGAAAAGGAGGACGAGAAAGGAGAGAAGGACCTAGCAGCCAGCCTTTCGTTGCCTCCCAAGAGTCTCAGGATCTCAGACATTCAGATCGAGTAGGTTTCAAACACGCTGGTTCAGTTCTGGATCTCCGCTGGTTGGTTGGTTGACAATAACTTGTATGACAAAGTCCTTCTGAATTTTAGTCTCCTGCAGTTTTATCCTGTCCGTGAGGAGTTTCCCAGAGAAGAACCATCGCTGCCAACAAGTTTCGATACCCTCCACGGAATGCAGCTGCTTCTTCAGTTGGCCGATAGTGTCCGTCATACTTGCGTTAAGTTTAACGTCCTTTCCAGTGGAAAGACGGACCTTGAGCTGGAATTCCCGTCTGTTTTTGGGGGCTGGTTCGGGGGCATCTGTACCGTCTTCATCACTTCTTTCCATGATGAGGTTAACGGGAGGAGCCAGGCAGTACACCGGGAGCTGGTACCGGGTTCCAAGTTCATCGTAGCATTCTGATAGAGAACCTGAGAAGATCAATGGATTGGTGGTCAATACATGTCATTGGGAAGGGCGTATGCCACACTGATTCACCATCATTCATGCAATTGCATATACTGAAAAAAAACAAAAAACAGAAGCCCTCAAATCTAATGACCTGGCGTCTTTTTTAGTATAAGGGAGTCTGTTAGCGGGAAATTCCAAATAAACCAGGCACAATGTCTTGTAGCACTAGCTCAGCTGAACTTAATGATACCTTTCACTTAGCGATCCGTTGCTTCATTCTGGATTAAAAGGACTTTTTTTTTATCCATATGGAAATGGACACTTAAGGTAAGAAATTGTTACATTCCCTTTTCTCTGATTTTTTTTTTCTAAAGCCTGGAACTGCCTTAAGAGGATGTTCACACGGAGCAGACACACTGTGGATTCGCCTGCACTACCTGCAAAGTGGATGGGATTTTAAGAAATCTTTTTGACATGTTGAGAAAAAAACATTCCACAGCGTAAAGTGACCTGTGGTGCGGATTTATGCTTTACCCTTTCCACTGTAGACTTTGAGTCATAGGAAGTCACTTCCAAAAGGTGGCGCTAGCGAGACGTTCCCTTTCCCTCTCTGCAATGAATAGGGTGAAACCCCCAGCAGAACCTGCAATAAATCCGCAGGGGACATTCCACCCTTTTTTGTAATTTTGTGCAAATTGCAGAGCAAAAATCTATGTCTCCAACCCCGTTCCAAATTTCCAGGAGACACATTTTCTATACCAGGGGTCAGCAACCTTCGGCACTCCAGCTGCAGTGAAACTACAACTCCCAGCATGCCCACTTACTTGGCTCCCATAGAAGAGGTCTCGTTCAGCTGAATTTAATGATACCTTTCACTTAGTGATCCGTTTCTTCATTCTGGAGAAAAAGGACTTTTTTTTTATCCATATGGAAATGGACACTTAAGTGCAGCAAGGGCGGGCCTAAACCACTCTGTGCACCCTTGTTCCACCTGCTTAGTCATCTCGCCTGATCCTCAATCAAGAAGGAAGGGCTGGCAGGGGAAGCAGGAGGGGCAAAAGGTGCACAGAGTGGCTTGGGCCCGCCCTCGCTGCACTTAAGTGTCCATTTCCATATGGATTAAGAAAAGTCCTTTTTCTCCAGAATGAAGCAACGGATCACTAAGTGAAAGGAATCATTACATTCAGCTGAGCTAGTGCTACAAGGCATTGACCTGCAGAGAGCCTCCTTATAGGCAAGTTGTCAGGGATTTTATTATTTATTTATTTTCTAATTGTCTAAAATCAGAGAATGTGATATAAAATAAATAAATAAATATAACCCTTACTTGCCTGTAAAATTCTGTGCTGCTACAGCCCCGTCGCCCCTCCTTGTTTACTGTGCTCCAGCAGTGACGTGCCGCACATCCAAGTGACCACTGCAGCCAATAGCGTGCCTCTGTGATCTCGGATCATACATGTCGGCACCAGTGCGGAGGCCAGTGATTGGCTCCAGCCGTCATGTGGATGTCTGTCACGCCATCACTTGCAGACCAGCAGGGATCGCGGGAGCCTTGTCAATGGAGTAGCAGGAGGACAAAACAGGTAAGAAATTGCCTGGTAACGCCTTAAGAGGATGTTCACACGGAGCAGACACACTGTGGATTCGCCTGCACTACCTGCAAAGTGGATGGGATTTTAAGAATTCTTTTTGGACATGTTGAGAAAAACATTCCACAGCGTAAAGTGACCTGTGGTGCGGATTTATGCTTTCACCCTTTGCACTGTAGACTTTGACTCATAGGAAGCCACTTTCAAAAAGGTGGCGCTAGCGAGACGTTCCCTTTCCCTCTCTGCAATGAATAGGGTGAACCCCCAGCAGAACCTGCAATAAATCCACAGGGGACATTCCACCCTGTGCGGCCGTACCCTTTTTGTAATTTTGTGCAAATTGCAGAGCAAAAATCTCTGTCTCCGACCCCGTTCCAAATTTCCAGGAGACACCTTTTCTATACCAGGGGTCAGCAACCTTCGGTACTCCAGCTGCAGTGAAACTACAACTCCCAGCATGCCCACTTACTTGGCTGTACTTGTAACTCCCATAGAAGTGAAAGGAGGATTGTGGCAGCTGGAGTGCCGGAGGTTGCCGATCCCTGTTCTATACCCTTCAAATGCACATGGTCCTCTCCTCTGAAATCTATGGGTTAGGGCTCATGCACACGAACGTGTTTTCTTTCCGTGTCCATTCCATTTTTTTTGCGGACCGTATGCAGAACCATTCATTTCAAGGAGTCCGAAAAAAACAAAAAACAGACGTTACTCCGTGTACATTGCGTTACCGTATGTCCGTATTTCTGTTTTGCAAAAAAAATAGAACATGTCCTATTATTGTCTGCATTACGGACAAGGATAGGACTGTTCTATGAAAGGCCACCTGTTCAGTTCGGCAAAATACGGAATGCACACGGACGTCATCAGTATTTTTTGCGGACCACAAAATACATACGGTTGTGTGCATGAGCCCTTAAGGATAGACTTTAATGAGGAAGTCTGTGCACAAGAGCAGCCATGTCTCCGAGTATATGGGGGAGGTGGTGGTGGCCTGGAATCCACAAACCGGGATCACCAGCAGGGGCGAATCTACCATAGCGGCAGACCATGTGACTGCTATGGGGCCCAGGGCAAGAGGGGGGCCCAGTCTTAGTTGGGATCATCTCCTCTTCTACTGGAGGTGAAAACTTGGTCAGGACTCTACCCTCTAAGGCCCCTTTCACACGGGTGATAATTCCGCGCGGGTGCAATGCGCGAGGTGAACGAATTGCACCCGCACTGAATCCGGACCTATTCACTTCAATGGGCGGTGATTTTCACGAATCACTTGTGCATTGCGTGAAAATCTCAGCATGTTCTCAGTATTCTGCGTTTTTCACGCAATGCAGGCCCCTTAGAAATAAATGGGGATGCGTGAAAATCGCAAGCATCCGCAAGCAAGTGTGGATGCAATGAGATTATCACGCATGGTTGCTAAGGAGACGAGGGATGAGTTACCCGGGACCCCATTTACTTTATTATTTTCCATTATAACATGGTCATCATGGATAATAGCATTCTTTAATACAGAATGCTCAGTAAAAAGGTCCATTATGGGGTTAAAAAAAAAAAATTAACTTGCCTCATCCTGTTGTTCGCGCAGCCGGGCTCGTCTTCTTTCTTCTTCTTGCAGGACCTGGCTGGAAAAGGACCTTCGGTGACGTCATCGAAGGTCCTTTGGCAGGTCCTGAAAGAAGACTAGCCCGGCTGCGCGAACAACAGGATGAGGCAAGTTAATTATATCTTTTTTTTTTAACCCCTAAAGCCACATTTTAGTAAGCATTCTGTATTACGAATGCTATTATTTAATATTTTCCCTTCTAACCATGTTATAAGGGAAAATAATAAAATCTACAGAACACCGATCCCAAACTTCAGTGAAGAAGTCCGGGTTCGGGTCTGGGTACCACAGTCAGTTTTTTTATCACATGCGTGCAAAACGCATTGCACCTGCGTGATAAAAACTGAACATCGAAAAGCAATTGCAGTCCCCGATTTTCCCTGATCGCAGATGCAACGCATCCAGACCCAATCCGGACGAGCTCGTCTGCAAGGGGCCTAAAAGGAACAACTTTTAGCAAATGAGGCAGTGGAAAAATGGCCCAAGGGTCATTGAAAAGGGGTTTAGGCGGAAACCCCTTCTGTCCTGTGTGGGGGGCCTGGTTTGATCCTTGCTATGGGGCCCTTACTTCTCTATGTACGCCACTGGTCACCAGACCCCTATCCCCCTGAGAGGTGACACTCCCAGATATCTTACAGCAAAGTCTGATCTGAAGACATTGGTGTCTGATCTCCTGGGACACGACATTTCATATATATTACCCCCAGCTTTAATTTTAATTTAAAGAATACGATCAAGGACATGTATATAAAAATTTTTTATTATATATATATAATATATATATATATATATATATATATATATATATATATATATATATATATATATATATATATAATTTTTTTTAAAAATCTTTCCAGAAACAGCGCCACCCATGGCTTTGTCTGGTATTGCACCTAAACCCCTTTCACTTGAATGCTGTAATATCAGACAGTCCATGGGAGGTGCATATTCTGGACAAAATAATAATAAAAAAATAAAAAAATAAAAAAAGGGCTTTTGCAATCTTTTTTGGATCTGCGTATTTTAGGGCTGCAGCTAACGATTATTTGAATAATCGATTAGTTGTCGATAATTTAATCGATTAATCGGGGAAAAAACACCAAAATGACAAAAAAGGGGTTTATATGATTTTACTTGAAAAATTATGTTCAAAGGCCATATTAAAACAAATTGTGGATGGCGCCGTTATGGGGAGGGGGATAAATCTGTGGATGGTGCCGTTATGGGGAGGGGGATAAATCTGTGGATGGCGCCGTTATGGGGAGGGGGATAAATCTGTGGATGGCGCCGTTATGGGGAGGGGGATAAATCTGTGAACCGTTATGGGGAGGGGGGGATCTGTGCACCGTTATGGGGAGGGGGGGGGGGGGGGGGATCTGTGCACCGTTATGGGGAGGGGGGGGATCTGTGCACCGTTATGGGGAGGGGGGGGGATCTGTGCACCGTTATGGGGAGGGGGGGGGGTCTGTGCACCGTTATGGGGAGGGGGGGGGATCTGTGCACCGTTATGGGGAGGGGGGGGGATCTGTGCACCGTTATGGGGAGGGGGGGGGGATCTGTGCACCGTTATGGGGAGGGGGGGGGGATCTGTGCACCGTTATGGGGAGGGGGGGGGGGGATCTGTGCACCGTTATGGGGAGGGGGGGGGGGGATCTGTGCACCGTTATGGGGAGGGGGGGGGGATCTGTGCACCGTTATGGGGAGGGGGGGGGGGATCTGTGCACCGTTATGGGGAGGGGGGGGGGATCTGTGCACCGTTATGGGGAGGGGGGGGGGGGATCTGTGCACCGTTTGGGGAGGGGGGGGATCTGTGCACCGTTATGGGGAGGGGGGGATCTGTGCACCGTTATGGGGAGGGGGGATCTGTGCACCGTTATGGGGAGGGGAGGATCTGTGCATGACACTGATATGGGGGGGGGGGGGGGGGATCTATAGATGACACTATATTGCATCTTATGCTATACGTGTCATCCACAGATCCCCCTCCACATAACCGCCCCGGCCCCGCTGCAGACTATTCTGGCAGTAACTTTTACTCAGCGCATCTTTATTACCTTACAATGAAGCTCCGGTAACTGGCAGAGCGGGCGGCAGTGTAACGTCACTCACTCACGTGACGCGCCTGCTCCGCCCACTTTATGAATGAAGCAGGTGCGTCACGTGAGTAAGTAACGTTACGCCGCCGTCCGCTCTGCCAGTTACTGGAGCTTCATTGTAAGGTAAAATAAAGATGTGCTGATTTAAAGTAAACAAATCGGCGATTATTCGATAACTGGATTCGTCGACAACGAATCCCGTTATCGAATATTATCGATAAAGTCGATTAATCGTTGCAGCCCTAGCGTATTTACATATTTACTGTCCCTTGACAATTTGAGAAGCGCATATTTCTTGCAAAAATAGGAGCAGATCCCTCCAGAAGAAAGCAGACAAATCTCCCTTCCCCGGAGTCATCAGATGAGATGTACAAGCGGGACGCAGGTCGGGGTGGAATGAGTCTCATGACTAAACATGTCGCTGATCGCAAGGGTTTTAAGGCAATATTTTTGGGAAATTTCCACAGAACTCGTTGCAGAACGAGCAAAGAACAGGTTTTGAGGTGGAATTTAGGTTTAACCAGAGCCCCCACCATATGACATTTTAAATACTGGTGTCTTCTGTGCCAGACGAGCTTTTATACCCCCGTAGGGCCTGGGTGCGACTGTTACTTCCACCCCACCCCCCACCTAGACCCAACCGGATCTCCTATCACAACCATACCGCTAAAGGCTACGGAGACCGGCGAGCCAGCAAACCCCTTAGACATGAGGCCATGCCTTGGATACGATGGTCGAAAAATCATCTGGAGTCCCCTCTTTTCCTAAGATTTTGGGGTCCCAAAAGTCAAGCAGTGGCTGAACTAGAAAATGTTGTGCGGGATTGAAAAAAATCAGGGGCTGGACATAGAAGGTGGTGAAGGGCCCTCTAGGTGCCGAGACCTGGGGGACACTCGGTCTGCTTTTTTTCTATCTGTTTTTATTTTGGGATTGCAGATTTTTTTATTTTATTTCTTGAACATGATTATGGGGGCAGCCATCTTGCCTGAGCTGTTCTTAACAGCGTTTAGAAAGCATTAAGAAAATTGCTTCACGGCAGCCCCATGGTCCATAGACACAATGGTCAGGAGGGGACCTCACCGACTTCTATGGGGGAGTTTTCTGGGCATGCTCTGTGACCTGTGCAGAGGTCATTGTACAAGGAAGGAATGGTCCAAATGGTGGATCATGCCTTATCTATACACAGAGGTGATATCATTACAGGCAGGATTAGAATGACAGATAAGCAGATAACTGTAAAGTAAAGTGATCTGTACAGACCAAGAAGTGGCGCCTAATACTTGTCTTAGTGGCTGGTGCGAAAACTGCAGGATTTTATGGTTTTTGTTTAACATTGCCAAAAATTCTTTGAAAATGTTAAACATAACAACAAAAAAAAAGTAATTTAAACAATAGGTCATTTTCTGATGACACATTCCCTTTAAGTATAATCAAGTCCTGTGTTTAACGGTCTACTTGTGGTGGGACTACAAAACCCAGCAGGCTCTAACAGCCCAGTGTGAACATACCATAAGGTGAGCAGTTTCAGCTGCTATAGTTAATCTACGGATTACAACAAAAAACAGCTGCATAACAAATAGCATCCATGGGTGGGGTGGCCTGGGAGTGAGGAACCACATGCCAATCATATTTGGTCATAATCTGGAATTTTAGGGGTTGTACAGAGACAAAGGGCGACTCCTTCTGTTCGTACAACCTGAAAATACCATGTGACATTGCTTTGTATAGGCGGCCATACGTATTCAATAGTTGTCTGACACTGCTCTCTCGACTCTCCCATACACATTCGGCTCAGCTGAACGTGTATGTGTATTTGATGGGGAGAGGGAAGAAGGCTGCTGCCAGACACTTCTGGCGAAGGCCTATGTCCCTGGAGAGTGAAACGACTGGTAGAAAATATTGACCGCACCCGATCCTTCTCCGATGGTGCTCCCCATACACATTAGACTGTCAGCTGAAGCCGCCGTTCTTGGGGGCCTTCACTGTAATACAAACAAGCTACATATATGGCAAAGTATACAACAGGGATCAGCAACCTCCGGCACTCCAGCTGTTCAGAAATTACAACTCCCACCATGCTCCATTCACTTCCATGGGAGTTACAAGAACAGCTGTGAGATGGTGAAACAGCTCATTGTCTGAACTCTGTGTAGATTAAATGAAATTATCTGGACGGACATTCTGCTGTTTGGCCACAAGATGCCGCTGTTTCCTAAACACAGCTAACAGACTGCCTATATTTTCATATTTATGAGAGGTGGAGTTTCAGAGGCTGGAGAAAAGGAAGCAGCCATCTTAGGCTGGGTTCACAAGGGCGAGATTTCCGCGCGGGTGCAATGCGTGAGGTGCATTGCACCCGCACTGAAATCGGACCCATTCACTTCTTGTTCGTTGCGTGAAAAATCGCAGCATGCTCTATATTGTGCGTTTATCGCGCAACGCAGGCCCCATAGAAGTGAATGGGGCTGCGTGAAAATCGCAAGCAATCTGCAAGCAAGTGCGGATACGGTGAAATTTTCACGCATGGTTGGGTTGCTAAGATGAAAGTCTATTCACTGTATTATTTCCCTTATGACATAGTTATAAGGGAAAATAATAGCATTCTTTAATACAGAATGCTTAGTAGGTCAATTGAGGGTTAAACAATTTTTTATTTTTTTTTATTAACTCACCTCCTCCTCTTGATCGCGTAGCTGCCGGTCTCTTCTTACTTCTTTAATCATGAGCTGCCGGGTAAAGGACCTGTGGTGACGTCACATCACATGGTCCAATCACATGATCCATCACCGTGGTGATGGACCATGTGATCAACTCAGTGACGTCACCACAGGTCCTTTGACAGGTCCTGAAGAAAGAACAGGAGACCGGCAGCTACGCGATCAATTGGAGGAGGAGAGTTAATTTTTATTTTTTTATTCCTCAATAGACCTTCTACTAAGCATTCTGTATTAAAGAATGCTATTATTTTCCCTTATAACCATGTCATAAGTGAAAATAATTACATCTACACAACACCGAACCCAAACCCGAACTTCAGTGTAGAAGTTCGGGTCTGGGTACCACATTCAGTTTATCACGCGCAAAACACATTGCACCCGCACGATAAAAACAGAACGCAATCACAGTCAAAACTGACTGAAATTGGGTACCTACTCACGTGGATTTGCTGCATTGCACCCGGGACGCATTCTGAGCCAAAACGTGACGCCCGTGTGAACCCAGCCTGAGAGGGAGCTGAAACTGAGGAACTGTGTGAGCAGAGAATCCAACGGCATCCAGGTGTGAGAGCATCCCTCAGTGACCAGAGCTGCAGCTAAGTGAAGCGGATCATGTTCAAGACCCTGATCCTGTCCAGAGGAACGAGGATTGCTTCCAGGAAAGCTGATGAGATCTGAGGAGCAAAGCTACATACACTGCGGTACTGCATGCTTGTTAGAGAGGCATTTGTTCTGTTCAGAGTCACCAGCGGATGCAGAGCAGACCCGGGTTGGTAAGATCGTGCACGCACCTCATTAGAGTGTTGGCGCCTAGAGACTGAGACCAGGCCTGTAGTTAGTTAGCACAATGGTCTCGGCCTTCGGACTGGGTGTATGTAAATTTATTGTATGTTCCCAGCATTTGTGGTTGTGTTTATTGCCATATTTAAGTAAAATTCTGTTTTGGGGTTGCTTTCCTCGTTCGTGACTTCACTGCATCCTGAGGAGCCCACCCCGGTACACGGCTTACACAGCCAAGCAAGTGTGCATGCTGGGAGTTGTAGTTTCCAAGCAGCTGGAGTGCCGGAGGTGTGGGTGGGGCTGTAGTCATTAATACTCCATGACAGATAGTATTTTGGCAACAGAGGTTCCCAAATTTCTTCAGGCCAGGACATCTCAAACCTTCTACAGACCACACTGAGGAACCCGGACCAGTTGTCAACACCAGAAACTGGCCAAGTTCTCCCGCACTTTAAAGGGACTGTCAGCAGGACAATGCATTGCAGGACTAGCTCAGCTCAATGTAATGATGCGTTGCACTTAGCGATCCGTTGCTTCATTCTGGAGAAAAAGTACTTTTAATCCATATGCAAATGAGCAGTTAGGTGCACTGAGGGTGGGTTCCAAGCCACTATGTGCACCCTTGCTCCTCCTACTTTCACTTTTGGCCCCTCCCTTACATTTTCACTGACAGGGCCAGGGTAGATGACTATACAGGAACCGGGCCCTGTCAGAGGATGGAGGGGCTGGAAGAGGAAGTAGGAGGAGCAAAAGTGCAGTGTCTTGGGCCCGCCCTCAGTGCACTTAAGTAGTCATTTGCATATGGATTAAAAGTACTTTTTCTCCAGAATGAAGAAATGGATCACTGAATAAAAGGTATCATTACATTCAGCTGAGCTAGCTCTGCAAGGCATTGGGGGTCATTTATTAAAGACCGGCTTTTTACACCGGTCTTAGATATCCCCTGTGCTGCCGGAGAATGCGCCTAATTTATAACGAGGCGCACACCTCATCATAAAATTAGGCGCACTCTGCACCAGTCTGTGTGTGCCTAGATTGAAACAAACAGACTCCAGTCCGTGACTGGCGTAGATTACAATCATCATTTACGACTAAAAACCAGGCGTAAATATTACTAAAATTGCAAGGGGCCAATGGCCCGTCCCCTACCAGTCCCCAATGTCAAGGGTGGAGGAAAAACGCTGCATGCAACAAAATTGTCAAATGGGCGTTTAAAAGTTCTTGCAACTTTTTTTTTTTTTTTTTGTCAAAAGCTGGCGTAAAGAGAGTCTTTGTAAATGACCCCCACTGTGCCCAGGAGGAGCAGTGACCGCCAAAAGTTTTATTTTTTTCTTACCGTGAGGTAAAGTAATACTTGCTCCATCTACGATCGCCTGCGCCAATTCGTGATTGTTAGCTTCCGCCGCGTAGGCTGCAGCTTTTAGCGCGTCCCAGATTTCCTTACGTCCCTCAAACGCCGGTGCGGTGTCCCAAAACTCATCCCGCTTACTGTGCAGCTGGCCTTCCGTCATCGGGTAGTCGCTCTTCCACCTCGGAAGCTCTTTCTTAAGGGGCTCATTGCGACCTGGTCAGAAAATAAAATCAGATATAAATCATCTTTAAAATAACCACATGCCATATAAAAGTAAGGCTACAGTTACAGTGGGGGGGGAAATAAATGGCATCCATTGTGTGCATCCATTTTATCCGTTTTTACTGGCCGTTTTGCAAAATATATTTGTCTTTTATTTATTTATACAAGTTGGTGAGGGGCGTTTGGCTCATGGTGGACTGCATCTCCCAGTCATACGGACCTAAAGAGGACTTTTCACCATTCCTGACCAGTCAGTTGCATTCCCCATGTAATAACAATCCTGGAGCATCTATTCTTATCGCTCTATGTTGTACCATCCCTCTATTATTCCAAACAGAAATTTATTAATGCATTTGCCAGCAGTTTGCAATGAAGGTCCAGCTCGGCGATACCAGTTGAGGGGGCGTGTCTGTGCGCAGTGACAATGGCATCCGACTGTGCAAGGACACACCCCCAACTAGTAACACCCATTTGGACCTTCATCTAGCAGGAATAATAGAGGAATGACACAACAGAGTCAGAAGAATAGAGGCTCCAGAATTGTCATTACATGGGGGATGCAAGTGTAGTGTCCCACTAGGTAAACGTGGGCACTACACAAGGGTCAATTGGTGTGCGCGTTACTCCTACTCACAAGGGACAGAAATGTTATATTTAATTGTGCATTTTATGTATTTTCTAATGTGTTTTTATGTGCATTCCCCCTGTGTAAATGTGTAAGCAGGCCTAGTTTGGTGTAGTGAGACATCCCAGACACTAGAGGGAGATAGGGAGCCCCTAGTATAAATGTCCAGGCCCAGACAGGGAGAGTTAGTTCAGAGTCAGGAGTCTGTGGAGACAGAAGTGAGAAGGCACCAGCCAGAGATACGCTGAGGACCTCCTCCTGACATGCAGCTAGACAGCCCAGGCTACTAGTTGTTACCAGGAGGCTAGTAGAGGGATCCTAGCCTACCTGCGGATCAAGAGAGCCTTAGTTAGCTCTGAAGTCACCCCAGTTGCAGGACAGCACCTCCTGGGAGAAACCCACAGTCAGGATCTTACCAGCAAAGATAAGTAACACTGATGGGCAGATGCTATATAGGAAGCAAAGCAAGGATTTAATACGAGAGGAAGATATATATATACACCAAGGATTTAAGCCACCATTTAGGCATCCGGGCCTTGGGATAGAAACCAGACAGGAGTTCTAGAAAGGACAGTGTACGCTATTTCTGAGGAAAGGTACAACCTGATTCTGAGTGTGTTGTGGATTTACCCTCTGAGTATCTTGCATAATTAATACCTGCCATCTTGTGGAGTAAGCCTGCTTGTAAAGCTGTGATCTAAAGGACTGTGTTACCATCTGTATGTACAAAGTTGGACTGTTAAGTAAAGCAACGTTTGGTTCACTATACCACCTGTGTACCTCAATTATTCCAACTGTAAATCGGTGTGCCACCGTTACAGGCACTGGCGTCACGAATCCAACAGGGACCTTGCCCCAGGCACTCAAAATACCTGTAACATCCAGGGCACCTCATCCACCATCAGGCCTGGTCCCTACAAACAGAGTGTGCCCCAGAGGAACTGTGTCTACCTCTCCTTCACTGCCGCATGCCTACCCAGGGTTCTCCAATACAGTGAGCAACCCTCGATTGCCCTTAACCGTGACCTCGCTTCGCTATACCCTGCAGGTCTGGCGTGCTGCACAAGTAGTTACTAAAACTGGCGTGTCAGGGGAGGCGAGAGGTCCCCTTTAAGCCACCAAAACACGAGCGGGAGTTACCGGCCGCTTAAAGGTCACTTCATAAAACCAAAGTATTTATAGCTGGGTGGAGGAAGCGGGGAGTAATCTGCAGCATCTGAGAACAATCAGGATCTGACCGGGCAGGGATTACAGTGATGTAAGCCCGGCCACTTCCCTAATAAACCAATTACAGGTAATGGCTTACCGAGATGCCTCCAGGAGGCGGTGGCTAATGAATGAAGGGCTGCATTTCACATACTGTATATGAATGCACATACAAACCGCGTACTGTAACGTAAATGCCACAGATGGACTTCATCATCCTCATCATCGCCCTGGAATCCCTACGGAAGTCATCACCGCTGTTCATTCATGCACGTGATCATACGGCATGTCATTATGACTGCTACCTACCTAGCAGTACATGCATTATACCGTCACATACCTGCTTATTTCTAGGACACGCTCCGTCTGGGACGCACATGTGCAATCCGGTTTTAATAACGGGCTAGCCTTGCCATCAGTTTAAAGGGGACCTGACCCCTCTCCTGACATCTGTTTTAGTAACTTCCCCAGAAAACAATTCTATTGTATCTTTTCTCATAACTCTGCATTGTGCCATCCCCTCTGTTAATTCTCCTGGAAACGTACAAATAAAAAATGGCAACTGGGTGTAACTATTACCCTTGTCCAAAGGCTGCTTCCCCTACACAGTCAGCTCTGATGGGATAGCGCCCGACTATGTAAGGTCCTGTCCTGTTGTCAGTTTATTCACAAATTTCCTGGAGGAATAACAGAGGGACAGCATCACACATCGCTATAAGAAAAGATGCTCCAGAATTGATATTTCAAGTGGACTATAATGATTTCCCAAAACAGACATGGAGATTGGATCTCTAAGCTTCAGACATGGGGTTCTGCGTGGTACATTTTACAGTGAAGCTCGGACATATCATGAGGGGGGGTCATCTAATGCAGAGAACCCTTAGCGCCTATGAATATAATTAAGGAGCCCTAATTGAAGAGAATATCCCCCGATCCAGAGGAAAAAGAACCTTTCCCTATACTGCTTATTGCTGGAAAGGCCGTCATTAAGGGTGGGTTCACATCACGCTTTATGCCTCCGTTTGGCGTAAATATAAAAAAAAAAAAAAAAGCTACAAAAACGCAGCAAATCACGTTCTTGTATCCTGCAGAGTCCGGTAAAAAAAAAAAAAAAAAGTATACTTTATTTTTTACAATGGTAACTTTGGTATTGTACGGCATCAGTCTGAGGCATCCATTTAACGTATACGTTTTTTGTATACATTAAAAGTATCGGAAAAACGTGATGTGAACCCAGCCTAAAAAGGAAGGTTCTAATCCTGGAAAGCAAAGGGTGCCCAAAAATTCATACATCTGTAGGTCCCAAGATCCATCTAAATTACAGGTAATCCAAAAGCAATTTAAAAAGGGTTTTGAGAAGCCAGAAGGCGCCATAAATCCATCTTGACGTCACAGACCAAACCTATAGGAGAAAGTTTGTAATATACTTCACCGTTGCGAAGTTGCATGGATCGCCTCCCAGGAACAGAGTCACTTGACGTCCTTTACCAGGTTTCTGTCCCGGGCTATGGATAGGACGTCACTTTCGCTGGGGACAGGGCCAAAACCGTTCCTCTCCCTGGCGCATGCGCCGATGATGTAGATTCAGGAGTGCGCATGCACCAGGAACAGGAAAAAAAGTTCTGGTCCCATCCACAGCAGAAGGGACGTCCCAGCCATAGCCCAGGACAGAAACCTGGGAAAGAAGCTGGAGGAGCATCACAGGACCAGGTTCCTGAGAGGCTGCTCCATAAAATTTCACAACGGTAAAGTATATTACAAACTTTTCTTCTACAGGAGAGTTATGTGTGTAATTAAGGAGGAGGCTGGGTTCCAGAGGACCCCCTTAGTATCTCCACTATTCCCAACAAGGCTTTGTTAATTCTTATCAATGAAGTCTACCACAAGGTCTTCTCTGAGGCAGAAGGACAGGAGTTTTTTCATGTATTTCGGGAGTAAAAGCATTTCATTGGGGAGGATAAAAGACGGTTTAATTTCAAGCCGTGCGCAGCAGGAATTTACCGCCGATTCAGAGAAATCAGATGCAACTACAAGGACATTCCTTCCCTGGGGCAGACGCCGTGTAACGCGGCCTACAGCAGAGCTTGAATGAGAGCGGCCATACAGATCATGGGGGGGGGGGGGGAATCATAACTCAGCAACTATGATTCACCCTACATCAGCTCTAACCGGCCGCATACTGCAATCATTTACGACTACGGAGAAAAATAGTTCCGTGCAAATTATGGTTTTTCATCCAGATCCACATCTAAATCATCCCTTTAAAATTCTATACAACCCCCCCCCCCCCCACACACACACCAGACGTACTAGCAATAGCCATTATAGGTTATCTGCTCTCCCCCATGTCCTAAAAGTGGAGCATCGTTTCTTAAGACTCTGCATTGTGATGCTGCTCTATTATTCCTCTTGGAAATGTACGGATAAACTAGAAATTGGGCGTTTGTTACCTTTCCTCTAGAGCGCGCGGCTACAGAGTCTGACTGTCGGACTGTGTGGGGACACACACCCCATTGGCAAAGGGCATGGTATCACCCCGTCGTCGATTTAGTCAGACATTTTCAGGAGGAATAGCAGAGGTTCTAAGACGGGAGGCTGTTTTTATGGAGGACGCATACAAAGTAGTATACCAAAGCAGACATGAGAACTTACAGCTCCTCTTTAAAATTTAGAATGTCCGCTGTCAGCATGTGCAATCTAAAGTAGAGACCTGCTTGTCGTAAAGGGGCAGTGACACCAAAGAAATTTAAAGGGGTTGTTTAGGACTAGAAAAAGATGGCCGCTTTCTTCTAAAAAACAGCCCCACAGGTTGTGTGCGGTATTACAGCTCGGCCGTGTGCACTTCAATGGAGATTAGCTGCAATACCAGGCCCAACCAGTGGCCAGGTGTGGCGCTGTTTTTGGAATAAATCAGCCATGTTTTTCTTATCCTGGACAACCCCTTTAAACTCCGCATCCCCATCACAGTGGTTGTGGTGCATCAGGTCTGAAGATAACAGGAGCTATATGGTTAACATTAGGTTCAGGAATATTTCGAGGGGGGTTTCCATTTAACGATCCAAACATCATAAGCGACAAGACGTCTTTGAGTCGCCGTGTTCTAATATGTTTTTCTGGAAAATCTATTCAGCTGTTCCTTAGTAGTATCAGTTTTTGGGGAAACTTTGTGACAACCAATATGGCCGCCATTACTACTCGTCCTCTGGGAGAGCTACCGATCCTCATCATGAAGGGACTGTAGGGCTAATTAAAGGGATAGTCACATCTCAAGAGTATATGCCATAAATGTCTGAGAGGTGCAGGTCCCATACCCCTGGGACCCTCTACTATCTTAAGGAGGGGTCCTCATCTCTTGGGCGATGCAAATGTAAAGGTGGTCGCGCACTCATTCTACGGAGGCTCCAAAAAACAGACTTGTGTAAGTGCAGCAGGCTATATTAGGAACTCCCAGAGAAGCGAATGGAGATAACTGCGCATGCGCAGCCACATCTATAGCACATTCGCAATGGCCATGAGAAAGGTGCGGGACCTGGGACTTGTTGGACATTTATGGCATATCCTGTGCCATATATACACACACACACCATAAATATTGATTTGGGACAATTCTTTTAATTTTTCACTTGAAGGGAGCTGAAGTTCCTTGTGCAGTATGGGGTGTGCCTGCGAGCACCAAACGTAGCAGAAAACACCAAAACGGACCAGGATGGGTGGGGTCCCATCAGACCCCTACAGATCATAATGCTATGCGTAGTACAACAGGTCGCAATGGTGAAAGACTCCATTGACTTCAATGGCACTACATGCTCGTCCTAAGTGATGTAACAGCGTCTTAGATGGAATCCCCCTTTAAGCAATTTTAGCTACCACTTCTTGCTGACCCGGTCTATCATATCCATGACATCTGATTTCTGCCCTAAACGTCTAGCCGTGTTTATGGCCCTGGAACTGTCCGCTTCTGGCCAGTCGGTCACCTTCGGTGTCCTATGACCAGCCACCTCCGCCTGCCAAGGCTCTGCGGGGAGGCTACGAGGGTCTTTCCAGTAGGGAGCAGACGCTGGATGTACATGGGCCGAGAACGAATGCCAGGGAATTGCCGTCTGAGTAAACAAGGCCTCGGCGCCGGCGACGCTTCGAGCTATAAAATTAATGACTTTCTAAGCATTTAAAAATAACCTGATAGATTTCATATCTAGTCAGAGGACAACGCGTGCCCCATGCTGGCCCCATGCCTTCTA
Organism: Bufo bufo; assembly: GCF_905171765.1. NCBI lineage: Eukaryota > Metazoa > Chordata > Amphibia > Anura > Bufonidae > Bufo > Bufo bufo. Next base: position 32,163,823 of record NC_053394.1, on the reverse strand, counting down.
CCTCAAGCGGTGGGAACTTCACAGAAAGGGAAGGGACTCGGGTGGTTTAGTAGAAAATGGTCACAGCTGCATCAATATAGAAATGAATTTAAAGGGGTATTCCCATCTAGGACATTGGGGGCATATCACTACCCCGATAGGCACGGGTCCCACCTCTGGGACCCGCACCTATACTTAGAACAGAGCCCTCAAAGCGCCGGAGGGAGCACCGCACATGCGCAGCCGTCCTCTATTCATTCCTATGGGAGCACCGAAAATAGCCAAGCTATGCGCTCGGCTATTTTCAGAAGTTCAGTTGAAATGAATGGGAAGCACACCACACAAGAGCGCCCACCTCTCCGTTGACTTCTGTGGGGCTTATGGAAAAGTGCTCCCTTAGGAAATCCGCACCTATACTTAGAACAGAAGGACGCAAAGTTGCTGAAGGGAGCACCGCGCATGCGTGGCCGCCCTCCATTCTTTTCTAAGGGAATGCTTTTCTGTAAGCCCCATAGAAGTGAAGGGAGCAGTAGCCACTCTTGTTCGGCTCGCTTCCCACTCATTTCAATGGAACTTCCGAAAACGGCAGAGCGTGTTGCTTGGCTATTTTCAGCGCTCCCATAGAAATTAATGGAGGATGGTTGTTCATGCTCGGGGGGCCCTCTGGCATTTTGAGGGCTCTGTTCTAAGTATAGGTGAGGACCCACGGCTATCAGATATTGGGGGCATATCCTAGTGATATGCCCCCAACGTCCAAGATGGGAATAACTCTTTAAAGAGATTTTTCCAGGACAGATGCAGATGGTCTGTCCTCATGATAGGTCATCAATATCAGGTCGGTGGTGGCCCCACAACCAGTCAGCTGTTTCGGGCAGGCACTGTCTCTTGAAACGATACCACGGGCGGAACGGTAAGCAGAAGGCGCTATACACTGTAGTGGCCATGTAGGGGTACTGCAGCTCAGCTCCTAGTGAAATGAATGGGAGCTGAGCCATAGTACACCTGCACCGGAAACTGCACAGTGGACAGAGCCTTCCGTACATAGTAGAGTTTCTAGCATCGGCCTGAAACAGCCGATTGAAGGGTGGGTCGTCAGACCCCCACAGATCCGAGATTGAGGACCTATCGGGAGACTAGACTACCAATATCCAAGTTCTGGAGGACCCCTTTAAATCCAGCATTTGATAATCCAGAAAGTCCAATAACCTGGGGCTCGTTTCAAAGTCCAGAAGACTGAAATGAAAACATTTACAAAATTAAAAAGAAAGAAAAAGATTTAAACATAAATCTGACAATCCAGAATAATTGACGTCAGGTTAAAACAATAAATAAAAAAAATTAAAATACACAGCTGCTTTCCTCCAAAAATAAGGCCAGGTCCATGAGTCAGTCATGTCCGCTATTGCAGATAAGCTCCACTGAAGTGAATGAAGCTGAGCTGCAATACCACACACAACCTGTGAACAGGCGTGGCGCTGTTTGGGGGGGGGGGGGGGGGGGACTAAAAGCAACCTTTGCAGTGGCGCTGCAGAAACTGTAGGGATTTCCAAGTAGTTGGAGAATTACTGTACTAGGGAAATCGTAGTCTACATCATCTCTACACAGTTCTATCACATATGGAGTCTGCAGATCCAGGGCTCAGAGACGGGTGGAGGAGGTGGTTAGATTATCAGCCAAGAGAAACCACTGTGTAACTGAGCAGTGTCCCTGCACTGCCTCTACAGGAACAGTGGAGTATTACAAGATGTCCAAAGAAATCAGTAGGGCATGGATTTAATGGACGCTGGTGGCCCTCCCTAGAGGAGCCTCTCTCTACACTGTTTGTGGTCTCCATCTTTGACTACACTGTGGACCAGGGGGAAAGTCTAAGTCCACCAGTTAACACACACCTCAAATTTTGTTTGCTATAGGACAGGAGGCAGTGCAACATGGAAGCCACTGTGGACATATAGAGGTAGGTTCACTATGTAAAAGGATATAGGATTATAAAGGTTACTGAATCCTTAAAGGGATTGTCCTATGACTAATAACTTTTGTATTACATGCAATTTCAAAAATATATATAAAAAAAAAAAAAAAAAAGGGGGGCGACAACCCCTGTTTAAATCCCCAATTGGTAATCAGCCTGTGGTCAACAAGGCTCCACATCTACAGTCACTGAAGAGAAGCTGCTTTCTCTTAGGACAGAAATTGATTCTCTATCTCGTCTTCACAAAGAGTCTGTGACTGGTCAGTTTTCAAATTATCAATATTTACATTAGAGGAAAAAAACAAAAACAACAATCGGTCATCGGGTTTTATGGGATCTGGGGGTAAAAAGCAAATTCTTAGTGTTCTTGGAGGAGATTTCATCTAGATAACTCAATTTGCAGGAGGGTACTTTCTCACTTGCGGCAGAGGATTCCGTCGCCAGAACTGCCTGCCGGACCAGTCAAAACGCATGCAAACTGATGGCATTTGTCAGACGGATCAGGATCCTGATCCGTCTGACCAATGCATTGAAGTGACGGATCCGTCTCTCCGGTGTCAGCCGGAAAAACAGATCCGGCATTTATTTTTTTCCACATTTCTTGCGGTCTGAGCATGTGTAGACCGCAATGCCGGTACACTCTGGGACGGATCCGGCATTAATGCACTTCAATGGGAAAAAATGCCGGCAAGTGTTCCGGAATTTTGGACGGAGATAAAACCGCAGCAAGCTGCGGTATTATCTCCATCCTGAAAAGGCAAAGAGACTGAACTGAAGACATCCTGAACGGATTGCTCCCCATTCAGAATGCATGGGGATATGCCTGATCAGTTCTTTTCCGGTATTGAGCCCCTAGGACGGAACTCAATACCGGAAAAGAAAAACGCTAATGTGAAAGTAGCCTTAGTAAGCTGGATTATTTTGTACAGACCAAAATAGAGTCTCAGCCTTTAATAATAAAAATTGAGAAATCTCGCATTAGGTAATTACCATGTATTGCTCAATAAGCACATGCCTATGGCAAAAAAACTGCAATATAAGTACCTATAAAAAAAACAAAACTACCAGACTGCATGAAGTCAATAATACACTTTATTTGCAAAATTCAGAAGAACAAAAATAAATGTATTAAAAACAAGTGCAGGAAAATGGCGGCATCAACTGGAAGGGGGCACAATGGTAACAATTCATACTAATCCAACAAAATTAAATCCATGTTAGGCCTTATGCACACGGCCGTTGTTTAAACGCGGCTCGGATGCGGACCCATTCACTTCAATGGGGCCGCAAAAGTTGCGGACAGCACTCCGTGTGCTGTCCGCATCCGTTGCTCCGTTCCGTGGCCCCACAAAAAAAATATATAACATGTCCTAAATCTTGTCTGCGCTTTGCGGACAAGAATAGGCAGTTGTATTAAAGGCTGTCCGTGCCGTTCCGCACGGACCGCAAAACACACCAGGGTTGTGTGCATGTAGCCTAAAAGTGCAAAAAATAATAATACAAGTATGTAAAGGACAGAATCAATTACCCATAGTGTGCCTCCTCCGGAATGGCGCCAACCCCGACGCGCGTTTTGGCAAACCTTTGTCTTAGGAATTTTGCAAATAAAGTGCATTATTGACTTCATGCGGTCGGGTAGTTTTTTTATAGGTACTTATTTGGATTATTATGTAGCCCACCTTTTGTCCAGAGCAGTGGGTGGGCGGAAAATCCGACGTTTATATCTGCAGCAAAAGTGGATGAAATGTAAAAAATTCCATTTACAGTTTAATTCTTGCCAACAAATTGGGAATGAGTGGAAAATTCAACTGAGCCTTCGCCACATCATTGGGCTCCTAGGGGGCCACCACCAAGGACAGGTCTATCTACTGTATCTCATGTCTATCCAACCTTTCTAGAAATGCCGCCATTACTTCGGTGGAGAGGACCAGGAAGCATAGCACAAGGGTGGCATGGAGGTCCTCACCAAGAATTTCACCCAGGGCTTCCACCAACTTCAGCCTGGCCCAAGATACAACTATGACAAATTATATTGGGGCAGCGGAAGACAAGGAAGGGCAAAGCAAGAAGAATCCTAAAGGTGATGGCACATTTTTAAAGGGAAATTTCTTTGAAATACACCCGGCTGACATCGCAGTCCTCAGAGCTGACAGGAGAGTAATGAGAACGGAGAGCAGGCAATTAAAATGTGACAGTCCCAGACTGGAAATCATCAGTGACAACACCTTCAAATCAAGTGACCGCTCCACGCGGTAGAGCGAAGCCCGCTGATCGGGGGGAGACGGACATCCTGCTGCTCATTTTGAAAAATAAATTTGTGATATATACCGTATATAATATTCACCATTTAGGTTAAAGCCGAAGAAAAAAGTCTGCAGGCCATGATGGGGGGGAAAAAAAATAAATAAAAAATGCACGTTCAGGAGATTGGAAAAAATGTAAAAGAAAAAAATATTTGGGATTTGGGGATATTCTGAGGTCATAGGAAATAACGAATGTGGACAAACAAGGACACTCTGCCTGAAAACAGGTTTGGAGATATTAAAGGAGGAGTACCACAACCCGCCCGATCAGCTGTATCGAAGAAGTACCTCCGATCCTGGCAATCGGCACTGGAGCTACACAGCGCCATCTACTCTGTAGTGGAGAGGGCTGGTTACTGCAGTAGTCAAAAGGGATTGGCCAATCTGGGACATAGATGGCATAAAGCTAGGATATGCCATCAGTGTCGGATAGGTGCAGGTCCCAGGGGTGGGACCTGCACCTATCTAGAGAGCGGGACCATGAAGTGAAGGACAGTGCTCCCTTCATCGCTATGGGACATCCGAAAATAGCCAAGCACCCCTGCTCAGCTATTTACCGAAGTCCCATTGCGGGGAATGGAGACCACAGTGCGCAAGTGCAGCCACCTCTACATTCACAGTTATGGGACTGACAGAAGTAGCCTAGCCAACACTCGGCGATCTTCAGAACTCCCATAGGTGTAAACCGTGGCTGCTACACTTCGGGGGTCCTGTGGTGCAGATTTTGGACCCACACCGGTCAGATATTGAGATATTCCATCAATGTTCCGGATGGTGTGCAGTACCAGTGCCAGACATACTCCTGAACAGTTGTTCGTTGGGGTGTCCCGAGGATGGGCCATCTATATAAAAATCCCAGTAAACCCCTTTAAGGGCAACTCCACTGCATGTTTTTTTAAAATACTGTGATGTACGCTACTGCGTGTCACACGTCACCCACTTTTCCAGGGTCTCTGTAAAACACACTTACACAAGGAACACTGTCAATCATTAATCGGACCGCCCACCGGACTCCTAAGTGCAGGAACAGCAGGGATTTCAAAAAGTTACAAAATATACTGAATCTTTTCCCATAAAGCTGCTCAGCTCCTCCGGATCTAGAACATGATGGCGGTAAGCTAGATAGCATTCCACCATGCCACCTTGAGGATGCCATAAGGATTCGTTGGGTCAGCGGATTCCCTAGGGACAGCTTACGTTGGAAAATATTCCTGTCTGTGTGTGATTATATAAAAACGGTGTACATAACAGTACGGGAACACTTTATACGGCTTTTAACGTTCCATATGGCTACGGTATAGATCCAACGTACTTTCTGCATCACAACCAGTTCTCCCAGGGTTTGCGTGGGTTTCGTCCACGTTCTCCGATTTCCTCCCACACTCCAAAGACAGACTGATAGGGACCTTAAATTGTGACCCCATTGGGGACAGCTTGATGCTAATGTCTGTAAAGCGCTGCGGAATATAGTAGCGCTATATAGGTGCGTACAATACATAGTCACCAACATATTAGAGTTTTTACACAGGAAGTGTTTTTTCACCATCTACGGAGAACCCTTTTATTCTCAAGACCCCCAAAGGAGAACTGCATTTTTTCACAAAAGGCGCCACATGCGGTATGGTAACCTGCCTCGTGCAACATGAGCGCAGTACATTTATCCGTAGTCTGGCAACATGCAGTAAATTGGACAACAGGTGGTCACAGCCTGAAGGGGTCACTGTTGTCACTACTCCGGGGAACCTGGCGGCTCCTTCCTGTCCATGTTACAGGCACGATGGGTCATCTACTAGTTCATATCCATAAGACCCCAGGATATGTGGGCCAAATAGCTCCTCTAACAGGATTCGGCTCATCAGAGGTTCCTGCTCCTTTTGGTGGAGTCCACAGACAACAACAGGGCAATAATTCCTAGGAAAGCTCATTCCTGATAATTGCCCTGTGTAAAAAATGTCACCGATCACCAGATAAATCAGCAAGCGCTGGTGAAAGCATGGCCTTTGTGGACACCAAAATCATAATTTCTGGGCAGCAGGTTGTCCTGGATCTGTAGCCCATAAAGAGTTATTCTCTATGGGGATTAGCGATCGCAGCAGCAATCATTCATCCCCATACAGAGGAGATGAGGGCTGCATGTAAATGCGGCTCTCACCTCCTCTGATGAGATTTTGCTGAAATCTCATTATGCTAAAATGGAACTGCACTGTCTGAATGAAACCTTAAAAAGGGACCATAAGGCGAGAAACCAAATAAAATCTAACAAGGACCCTAATGAAGTGTAAATCCTCCTTTCATGGGCTGCTTGCATAAGGATTCCTTCCATGCGAACAGTCGCATTAGCAGAGTGGTGTGAAACCGGTGGGGTATCTTTAATTGCCGGCAGCACCTACTTCCTGCTGCGCCCCCCCCCCCCCCTCCTCTTACTGTGAAGCTACATCCCCTACTCCAAAATTAGAGGGAGAGGAAGCTAGCCACGAATGAGAGAATAGTAGTGATCTCATGGCTGGTATCCTAACGGATAAGACTCCCAACCGATCTAACACTGATGTCATATTAATGGTTGTACCGCTACCCCTTTAACAAAAAAGATTCACACAGTAGGAGTGGTCAGCAATGTCGCCTTGTGCGGTACCTCAGAGCTGTATCTGCAAATGATTGGCTATGTAACGTTATGTATTGGAAGCATCATAGTAGTTCTATTCTTGTACATAGGAGCAGTATTATAGTAGTTATATTCTAGTACATAGGAGCAGTATTATAGTAGTTCTATTCTTGTATATAGGAGCAGTATTATAGTAGTTCTATTCTTGTACATAGGAGCAGTATTATAGTAGTTATATTCTTGTACATAGGAGCAGTATTATAGTAGTTATATTCTTGTACATAGGAGCAGTATTATAGTAGTTCTATTCTTGTACATAGGAGGCAGTATTATAGTAGTTATATTCTTGTACATAGGAGGCAGTATTATAGTAGTTATATTCTTGTACATAGGAGCAGTATTATAGTAGTTCTATTCTTGTACATAGGAGCAGTATTATAGTAGTTCTATTCTTGTACATAGGAGCAGTATTATAGTAGTTCTATTCTTGTACATAGGAGCAGTATTATAGTAGTTCTATTCTTGTACATAGGAGCAGTATTATAGTAGTTCTATTCTTGTACATAGGAGCAGTATTATAGTATTTATATTCTTATATATAAGAGCAGTATTATAGTAGTTATATTCTTCTACACAGGAGCAGTATTATAGTAGTTATATTCTTGTACATAGGAGGCAGTATTATAGTAGTTATATTCTTGTACATAGGAGGCAGTATTATAGTAGTTATATTCTTGTACATAGGAGCAGTATTATAGTAGTTATATTCTTATACATAGGAGCAGTATTATAGTAGTTATATTCTTATACATAGGAGCAGTATTATAGTAGTTCTATTCTTATACATAGGAGCAGTATTATAGTAGTTATATTCTTGTACATAGGAGCAGTATTATAGTAGTTATATTCTTATACATAGGAGCAGTATTATAGTAGTTATATTCTTGTACATAGGAGGCAGTATTATAGTAGTTATATTCTTATACATAGGAGCAGTATTATAGTAGTGATATTCTTGTACATAGGAGGCAGTATTATAGTAGTTATATTCTTGTACATAGGAGGCAGTATTATAGTAGTTATATTCTTGTACATAGGAGCAGTATTATAGTAGTTATATTCTTATACATAGGAGCAGTATTATAGTAGTTATATTCTTATACATAGGAGCAGTATTATAGTAGTTATATTCTTATACATAGGAGCAGTATTATAGTAGTTATATTCTTGTACATAGGAGCAGTATTATAGTAGTTATATTCTTATACATAGGAGCAGTATTATAGTAGTTATATTCTTGTACATAGGAGGCAGTATTATAGTAGTTATATTCTTATACATAGGAGCAGTATTATAGTAGTGATATTCTTATACATAGGAGGCTGGGGATGATATTTTATTTTAGACTGGCAGAACAATGGCCTAATGGGCATGAATAACCGTTTCACAAACCAGGAGCTAGCTTAAAGCGCGGTAGTCTCTTCCCCACCACTCTTGGAAGGCGATATAAAGTATTCGTCAGCAGAGGGAGACAACAAAAGGGGGGAAAAAAACTTCTTTATCATTTTTTCTTTAAACTGTTACTTGAATTGCCCTTGAAGTTTATGTTCACATGTGGCAGATACATTGTGGATTTTTTTCCCTGCGGGGCTGCAGGTATAAAATAGACAGTGACCGTACTGTACCAACAAAGCAAATTAGATTTACACCTTAAAAGAAAGAAAAAAAATAATTGGAAAAGAAATTGATCTGTGGTACAAACTTTAAAACCGCAGCATGTCAATTTCTGCTATATATTTTTTTTTGCAATGCATAGGGTGAAATTTGCAGCAAATCCTAAAAAATAAAAAACACTTATCAAAACGACAAAGTTAAAAAAAAAAACACACACCACACACACACAAAAAACACAAACACACAAGAAATAAAAAGCTCAGCTATAACAGAACGTCGCCAGCAGCTGTGAGATAAGGAGCCGCATTGTCCTGAGAGAAAGGCGGAAATATTATCTGATCAGAGTCATTCTTCTCAAACAGCGGAGATCACATTACCTTGCACGCGCATGCATTATTTATAGCAAGAGGGCCGCAACGCCAAGAACCGTATTAAGTACCACTGCATGAGAGCACCTGCAGTCCGGACCTTCCAATCTATGAAGGGTGAGAACGACGATGGCCGGGCAATGTTTGCTGCCCAGTATGAATGGAGCCCAAGTAGGTACAATGGATTCCGCTACATAGTCCTGGGAAACTTGGGGTACTGAATGCGGTTTTCCATAGTATATGTCCAACAGACACCAAAATTTTCTTTTTGATTTATAGTCACCCTAATGGGCAACCTGTGCTTATATGCCGTATGCAAACCAAATAAGCAAAGCAGCAGTTTAAAGCATGGGGGGAGGGACAGATCAGCCATCTGACTATGCCGTCAAAGTCGGACAGGTGCGGGTCGCACCCAGCTCTAACAGGGGTCCCTGAAAGTGAAGGAGAGCGCACCACGTGTCGGCTGTGTGCTGTCCGCATCTTTTCTCGCGTTCCACAACTCCGCAATACAAATAAAACATGTCCCATACTAAACAGTGAAAACCAGGACGTAGCCCCACTGAAGTTAATGGGTCTGCAAAAATGCGGAATGCAATACTTTTTTGGCGGACATGCTGAAGTGTCCGTAAAAAAATAAAATAATCGATCTGCATTTTTGCGGACAGCAAAACACATACAGCCGTCTAAATGAACCCTTATCCTGACATGTCCATTTTATCAACTACTTACATTCCCCACGTAATAACTCTGGAGCATCTATTCTTATGACTCTGTGCTATGTCTTTATTATTCCTGCTAGAAGTTGTGAATGTACTGCTAGCAGTCTGCAATGAAGGTCCAGCTGGGTGTTACCAGTTGAGGTTATGTCCCTGCACACTGGCAGTACTGATTATATAGTGTCAGACTGACACGGGACACGGGACACGGGACACGGGACACAGGACCGCCGCCCCCCCCCCCCCCCCCCAACTGGACTTTCATTGCAAGCTCCTAGCAATTGATTCATAACTTTAAGCAGGAATAATAAAGTAATGATACAACCTACAGTCGGTGGAGTAGATACTTCAGAATGGTTACTGCATGGTAGATGCAAGTAGTTACTCAAACAGACGTCAGGAGAGGTGACAGGTCGTCTTTAAGACCATACAAGCCTTTACTATTAAATGCTGTTACAGGGGTTGTCAAGATTAGAAAGAACATGGCTGCTTTCTTCCAGAAACAGCACCACACCTGTCCACAGGTTGTGTCTGGTATTACTGCTCAACTACATTGAAGTGAATGGGGCTGAGCTGCAATACCACGTGTAACCTAGGGACAGAGGTATGGTGCTGTTTTTGAAAGAAAGCTGCCATGTTTCTATGATCCTGGACAACATATTTAAAAAGGTGTTGCCTCAGGCAAAATATTCAGCATTTTTCCACCCAGCACCTGGAACTGAATACTTTAACTACATGCAATTACAACTTTGGTATAGCCAGTGAGCTATTCAATAAAATGTATCTGTATAGGCGCCACCTGCTGTTTGTTCTTTTGCTTATTTCTCCATCCACCTTGCTGCGGTGGACGCACATGCTCAGTTCAATCCTTCAACTGCCACCTGAGCTGTGATAGGCAAAGAGCTGCAGGAGGAATAACCTGCCCCAAGAAAGAACACGCCCCCTGAGCTGTGATAGGGAGAGAGCTGCAGGAGGAATAACCTGCCCCAAGAAAGGACACGCCCCCTGAGCTGTGATAGGGAGAGAGCTGCAGGAGGAATAACATGCCCCAAGAAAGGACACGCCCCCTGAGCTGTCAGCTTGAACTAAGTCTAGCAGACCTATTAGAGCAGTGAATGGGGAGATCTCTGGGTCCATGTGAGGAACAGGGCCGATTCTAGCTTTGCTAGAGATTGTTTTTGTTAGAGATGCGTTTTTCTTGATGGACCTTGGGTTCTGAGAAAAAGAGTCCTCTCCCAATAATGTCCATATGTGCTATTAGGACATATGGTCAATGGGTTGCCTTAGCAAAATCCCTCTACTGCTGAAAGATTCAACAAGACACGGAACAATTTACACTCAAAATTATATAAAGATTTTGATAATAAAAAAAAAATATATATTATTAAGTACAAGAATTTTTCCTTATAGAGGCTGGATCTCCACGTTTCAGAGAGAGGGCTCCAAACCTCATACTAAACATTAGTTTAAATCCGAAAATCCTAATATTTTGAAAGCCTGCAATCACCGCTAGAGGGAGCTTAGGAGCCAACTACCTACATACGCAGTAAGCTCCTACACTCCCTCTAGTGGTGGCTGCAGGTAGCCATATGCCCTAGATTAATAAAATTAGAATTAGGGATGAGCGAATCAACTTCGGATGAAACATCCGAAGTTGATTCACATAAAACTTTGTTCTAATACTGTACGGAGCAGGAGCTCCGTACAGTATTAGAATGCATTGGCTCCGTTGAGCCGAAGTTATTGCTTCGTGATGTCTCACAAGACTTCGCGCAATAACGTCATAAATTAAATTTGTACTGTAAGAAAGAAAAAAAAAAACTTTTTCTGAACTCTGGTTCGGTTACAAGGTCCGAGTATTATAGTAGTACTTCTTGTACTTCGCGAATCAATAACTTCGGCTCATCGGAGTCAATACATTCTAATACTGTACGTAGCTCCTGCTCCGTACAGTATTAGAACAAAGTTTTACGCGAATCGACTTCGGATGCTTCATCCGAAGTCTATTTGCTCATCCCTAATTAGAATAGAAAAACAGACTTACCGATCCTGCAATTTTTGCCCAGTCATGGACTTTCCCTCCAAGATAAATGACAGGATCTAACAGGTAAAATGACGTTAACGAAATAACCTGCATATCACTGTGCAGGAATCCTGCGTGACGAGGGTGACTAAACGACTGACTACCTAACATGTTCATCATCCAAGTCGTGTCACGTATGCACATATGAAAGCTTCTAGAGTTGAAGAAAAAGTGCTATAAAAACAAACATATTCAAAATAAGATGAAATGATGGGGGGCGTAGTGCTATGTGGTTCTTCAGGGCAGTCCCTGGAAATGGATAGTGCCAATACCCTAGGTACACTCCACGGGGGGCCTGATTCACTTTATTTTTTATGACCTGGCAAAATGAAGTTAGAGCGACATTGCCAAATATCCATAATACACCAGAAATATCAGATCGCTGGGGACCAGACTCTCATCATCCCTTTCGTTTATCTGGCGGAAGGGGGCTGCAGCCATCCCCCTGACGACACACATAGCCTTCCTATATGTTCAGTACAGCAGGGCCCATCCCTCCAATACAGCCTCCTCCACCAGAGACCAGGGAGTGACAGGGTAGCTGTATACTGCGCCTCTGTGTGGTGGGAAGTGTAATTAGCCTGCCTTAGCCCGGGCCTCCAGCAGTAATTGAATCCACCGTCCTCTAATATGGAGATGACTCTGCTCATACTGTCCCAGGCTATACAGCAAAGAAGACTACTTTGATGCAGCAAACAAGGAATACCAGTCTACTGTAAGTGCTCTAGAAGAATTACGAGAAGCCATGTCCAGCAACAGGAAATAGTTTCTACTGTTAAAACAGAATTGTTTCAATGAGGTTTATGTTGTGCCATTCTTCTTTTATTCCTACTAGAAGTTAATGAACGAACCTGCAATTTACCCACAATATTTTATTCAGGACAATACATTTCTCTCTATTGTTATACTTTTTTTTTTTATTCCAAACATTAGGGGAGTAATTTCTCTTGGTACTCCGTGCCTTAATCCCTTGCAGACAGCGAGCCCGCGGAGACGTTCTATTTTGAACGATTCCTTTTAGGGCCGATACCTGTATTATTTACAGCCAACGTGTGAGTATTGTAGCAGCGCTCACAACAAAACAATATAATTATATGCAATTTCAGTATCGCTAAATTAGTCACCAGGGCATCGACTTGGAAAACATAGTAAATGCTGAACTAAACAGGTTTTAATTTAGAGATGATGTGTCTTATTCACAGAACATTAAAATGTATAAGTTAAATAAATGTAAAGTTTATAGGGCAATTCCTGTGTTGCCGGCAACAAACACGTGAGAGAATTACCCAGTTTTGTATCTCATTCAGCAGAATCTTGTTCATGTACATAGGAGGCAGTATTATAGTAGTTATATTCTTGTACATAGGAGCAGTATTATAGTAGTTATATTCTTGTACATAGGAGCAGTATTATAGTAGTTATAGTCTTGTACATAGGAGCAGTATTATAGTAGTTATATTCTTGTACATAGGAGCAGTATTATAGTAGTTATATTCTTGTACATAGGAGCAGTATTATAGTAGTTATAGTCTTGTACATAGGAGCAGTATTATAGTAGTTATATTCTTGTACATAGGAGCAGTATTATAGTAGTTATATTCTTGTACATAGGAGCAGTATTATAGTAGTTATATTCTTGTACATAGGAGCAGTATTATAGTAGTTATATTCTTGTACATAGGAGGCAGTATTATAGTAGTTATATTCTTGTACATAGGAGGCAGTATTATAGTAGTTATATTCTTGTACATAGGAGCAGTATTATAGTAGTTATATTCCTGTACATAGGAGGCAGTAATATAGTAGTTATATTCTTGTACATAGGAGCAGTATTATAGTAGTTATATTCTTGTACATAGGAGCAGTATTATAGTAGTTATATTCTTGTACATATGAGCAGTATTATAGTAGTTATATTCTTGTACATAGGAGCAGTATTATAGTAGTTATATTCTTGTACATGGGAGCAGTATTATAGTAGTTATATTCTTGTACATAGGAGCAGTATTATAGCAGTAATATTCTTGTACATAGGAGCAGTATTATAGAAGTTATATTCTTGTACATAGGAGCAGTATTATAGTAGTTATATTATTGTATGTAGGAGGGCAGTATTATAGTAGTTCTATCTTGAGGATACAATTAGAAGTTATATTCTAGGTATTATAACGGAGACAGTTCGTGGGTGATGCATAACTCCGTTAGATAATCCAACGGTGCTGTATGCGGAGATATTCTCCCTAAGGGCTCATGCACACGACCGTTGTTTTGTGGTCTGTTTTTCACGGATCCGTTGTTCTGCATCTGAGATTTATTTTTTCTCTGATTTAAGTCCTCTTCCGTTCTTGCACAAAACATATCCGTATGGTTTCCGTATTTGATCAGTTTTTGGCGGATCGTATACAGAAACAGTAACTTATTAAATCACCAAACACATGCGCAATATGGGCTGGGCATAGTATTTCTACAGAATAAATCTGCAAAATATGGATGTGTTCCGTGTGCGTTCCGTATTTTTTGCGGACCCATTGACATGAATGGGGCCTCGGACTGTGATTTGCAGACAATAATAGGACGGCCATGCGGACAAACGGAATGCACACGGAGTAACTTCCGTATTTTCTACAGCCCCATTGAAATGAATAGTTCCGCCAAAAAACAAACAAAAAAAAAACCCACAAGGATCGGAAGCGGAAATTAAATATGTACGTGTGCATGAGCCCTAAGAAGAATGGCTTTAGGAGAGAATATGTATGTATGTAAAAGTCAGCTGTAATACTGATCTGTGCATGTGATAAAAAAAAAAAGCAATGTAAAAGTACGAAATACAAAAACACACAATACTGATGTAATGAGCAGCTTATGTTTTCTGCTCGGGTACAGTCAGGGGCCAAAGTATATAATCTGTCCAACACGTAATAAAATCTAACCGTATCTGAACTCTGTTCTTACTTGTGTTTAATGTACGGCAGGAGGTAAGAGCGGTGCGTACCGGTGTGTACCTGCTGCTGAAAGCCACACCATCACCGTGTTATCACAAAACAATGAGAGAAAAATACCTGTGACAATGACAGAAAAGTGTACAGAATTTGCAGTGCTCATTTCAGCTAGAGCCAACACAAATTAGGAAATATCTCCTTTAGTGGCAAAGCATTCTACGGCAATGCAGCTTGTGTGCTTTATACCAGCCTGTGGTTGTGCCCCATTCACAGACTGCAGGTCGTTGTAAGCCGAGGTAAAATTCTGCAGCCGTAGCCAAAGTCCATAAAAAAGGGTGGAGGAATTTCTTGAAGGGTATGTCAACCTTTGCACGCAAGAATTATTCTACATAATACATTGAGTAAATCTGTGCATAGATTACTTATCTGCTGATCCAGATTTGCATCCTGTATTACACTCCAGAGCTGCACTCACTATTCTGCTGGTGCAGTCACTGTGTACATACATTACTTATCCTGTACTGATCCTGAGTTACATCCTGTATTACACTCCAGAGCTGCACTCACTATTCTGCTGGTGCAGTCACTGTGTACATACATTACATTACTTATCCTGTACTGATCCTGAGTTACATCCTGTATTACACTCCAGAGCTGCACTCACTATTCTGCTGGTGCAGTCATTGTGTATATAGCAGTGTGTTTAAAAAAGTGAAGAAAGCTCGAAATTCTTCTAATAGCTTTTATTTCCATACACACAAATGCATTGGGAACACTTCACATTCTATTCCAAACAGTGCTTGAAGTGGGCCGGAACGCGGCGGTACTCAGTACCGCCACTTCCAAAAATTGCCCTGGAGAGTACCAGCACCTCTCCGTGCGCCCAGTACGTGGGTTTCCGGTACCGGAGCGCAGCGGAGAGCTGGCAGTATCTCCTCCCTAATGTCGTTGGCTGGGCAGCTAGTGGAGGGGGGCGGGTCGTTGCAGAGTACGGCTCAGGCTGGCGCAGGCAGGGAGTTGACCTCACGTTAGGTGACGTCAACTCCTTCCCGCGCGCCTGTGACTGAGGAGCGATCAGTGCGGCGACCAGTGACTGGTCCTCCTTGGAGTCAGGAGTCGGACGGTGCAGCAAAGAACATCGACTTTGCTTTGGAATCCCTCATCACACACATTAGTTCCTCTCTTTACCAGTACCCCCCCCCCCCCCACCACCACCACACATTAGTGCCTCTCTGTACCAGTACCCCTCTGCACATCAGACCCCCCATCACACACATATATATTAGTTCCTCTATGTACCAGTACCCCCCCCCCCCCCCCACCACCGCACATTCGTTCCTCTCTGAACCAGTACCCCCCTGCACATCAGACCCCCCCCCTCATCACACACACACACACACACACACACACACATTAATTCCTCTCTGTACTAGTACCCCCCTGGCAGGGGGGTACTGGTACAGAGAGGAATTAATGTGTGTGTGTGTGATGAGTGGGGGGGTCTGATGTGCAGGGGGGTACTGGTACAGAGAGGAACGAATGTGCGGTGGTGGGGGGGGTACTGTACTGGTACATAGAGGAACTAATATATATGTGTGTGATGGGGGGTCTGATGTGCAGAGGGGTACTGGTACAGAGAGGAACGAATGTGCGGTGGTGGGGGGGGTACTGTACTGGTACATAGAGGAACTAATATATATGTGTGTGATGGGGGGGTCTGATGTGCAGGGGGGGGGGGAGCACCGGCGCCTAATAGAGTACCGGCACCTCTTTTGGCCCACTTAAAGCACTGATTCCAAATCAAAACATGAAGAAATATATCAAATTTGTATTGTTCCTCAAAAAAAAAATAAAAAAAAATTGAAGAAAAGTGAATATTAAACTGTTCAAAAAAACAGCAGTGTTTGTATTCTTCTTAAACTCAAACATTCACTATATAAACTGAAAAATGTTTGAAGATTTTGCTTTCCTTTGAATCCCTTCACTAATATTTAGTTGTATAACCGCTGTTTCTGAGAACTGCTGGACATCTGTGCTGCTCGGAGTCACCACCTTCTGCCCCTGTGAACAGGTATTCCAGCCCAGGATGATTGGACTACATTCCACAGTTCTTCTCCATTTCTTGGCTTTGCCTCAGAAACTGCATTTTTGATGTCACCCCACAAGTTTTCTATTGGATTAAGATCCGGGGATTGGGCCGACCGCTCCATAACGTCAGTCTAGTTGGTCTGGAACCAAGATGTTGCTCGTTTACTGGTGTGTTTGGGGTCGTTGTCTTGTTGGAACACCCATTTCAAGGGCATTTCCTCTTCAGCATAAGGCCTCATGCACACGACCGTTGTTTTATTCCGTGTCCGTTGTCCCGTTTTTCTGCGGACCCATTGACTTTCAATGGGTCCGTTCAAAACTCGGCTAATGCACCGTTTGTCATCCGCGTCCGTGATCGGTGGTTCCAGTCCGTCCAAAAAAATATAACCCTGTCCTATTTTTTTTCAGGGAAAACGGTTCGCAGACCCGTTCAAGTCAATGGGACCGTGAAAAAACACGGAGGCACACAATATTGTCATCCGTGTCCGTTTTTTTCCTATCATTTGCATGGCAAACTTGACTTAGACTTTTTTTTAACTTTCCTTCATGTCTGGTGATCCTCCAAAAATCAAGGAAGACACACGGAAACGGATCACAGAACAACGGAACCCCATTTTTCGGAACTGAACACAACAACGGTCGTGTGCATGAGGCCTAAGGCAGCATGACCTCTTCAAGTATTCTGATGTATTCAAACTGATCCATGATCCCTGGTCGGCGATAAATAGGCCCAACACCTTAGTATGAGACACATCCCCATATCATGATGCTTGTCCACCATGCTTTACTGTCCTCACAGTCTACTGTGGCTTGGATTCAGTGTTTGGGGGTCGTCTGACAAACGGTCTCCGGCCACTAGACCCAAAAAGAACAATCTTACTTTCATCAGTCCACAAAATGTCTCTTTAGGCCGTCAATGTGCTCTTTGGCAAATTGTAACCTCTTCAGCACATGTCTTGTTTCCACCAGTGGGACTTTGCGGGGGCTTCTTGCAGATATCTTGGCTTCACATAGGTGTCTTCTAATAGTACCAGTACTCACAGGTAACTTTAGACCTTCTTTGATCTTCCTGGAGCTGATTGTTCGCCAAGTCCTCGCCATTTTGGCTTTTCTTCTATCCATTCGAATGGTAGTTTTTCGCTTTCTTCCACGTCTTTCAGGGTTTGGTTGCCATTTTAAAGCATTTGCGATCATTTTAGCTGAGCAGCCTATCATTTTCTGCACTTCGTTATATGTTTTCCCCTCTCCAATCAACTTTTTAAATCAAGGTACGCTGTTCTTCTGAACAATGTCTGGAACGACCCATTTTCCTCAGAATTACAGAGAGAAAACGCACTGTAACCGGCATGTACAACATTTGCTGCCTTCCTTACATAAGGGCAATAATTGCCATCTGTTTTTCAAAGAATGAATGACCTCACTCATTGAACTCCACACTGCTATTATTTTGAACAGGCCCCTTTCAATTAGTGATTCAATTACACAGAATCAGCAGCATGCATGTCATGACTGTTGGGTATGTTGGATTTCTATTACTCTACTACACCTGCTAGTATATTATTTGCCATGTAGAAATATAATTTGTACCAAAAACAGTGACTGATCAGCTTAGTGATGTCTGACTGCTATTATTTTGAACACAACTGTACATTGCATTATTTATCCTGTACAGATCCTGAGTTACTTATCCTGAATTCTACTCCAGAGCTGCATTCACAACTATTCTGGGGTAAAGAAACTTTTGTATCCATGTTCCTGAAAGAACCCATAATCCATTAGGACTGCTAGTTTTTCCCTACGCGAGACGACTGTACAGTAAGGTCACTTCCCTGAACGCAAATCACAACAGCATTTTCCACGGAGACATTGAACAAGCAGGAAAGGCTGGGGGGATTTCAGCTCGGAATACTCCAGAATTGTGCATACAGCTCTGGAGCATAATACAAAATGTAACCCATGAACTGTAGATGATGAATAATGCAATGCACCTAGAAAGTTACATAGTCCATCACGTTACTCAATAACTCTTTATGTAAGCCGTAAAATGGCGTTCAAAGGTTGGCATATGCCACTTATACAATATCTTTTGTCTAGGATGGGGAGGGGGGGAATCAAGTCAGTGCCTAGCCCTTTCACTGAAAAACCAGCAGTGAAACCAAAACAAGTCCCAAAAATTAGGAGAGATGAAAAGAGCCGGCCCAGCTATTATATGTATCCTCTCTTATCTATGTAATTAAGGATGAGGCGGCGGCGCGCTGAGCCCGATCCAGAGGCGTCAGCCGCCCTCCAGCCGTCTGCTCACGAACAATTGAAATGGAGAAGCGCTCATTACTGCAGTTACTATAACAAGTGAATTCACCTCCAACCCAACCCCCTCCTGACAAAGAGAAAGAAGACACCTCTAATGGCAGGATGTCAATGAATTAAACACAACCCTCAGCGCCATGTCACCGCAGTCTGGCTTTACCGCACATATCAGGCCTGGTAACTGCCCAATATCAGACTAAGGGCTCATGCACACACGCGTTTTTTCTTTCTTTCCCGTTTCCGCGCTGCTCGTATGCGGATCCATTCACTTCAATAGGTTTGCATAAAATAAAAAAAATAAAAATTAAAAAATTAAAAAAACGTAGGCAGCTCAATAGAGGGCCGAACTTTCCGTTCCGTAAAATGCAGAATGCTCACAGCCGGCATCAATGTTTTGCGTGGCGGACCGCAAAACAAAAACAATGGTCGTGTGCACGAGCCTTAAGGCTACATTCACATGGCCATATCGGTTTTGCGGCCCGCAAACTACGGATCTGCAAAATGCCGGTCCCGGCCTTGTGCATCTCGCAATTTTCATGGGCCGCATTTTCATAAAGCCTAATGTTGTCTGCAAAACAGACAAGAGTAGGACAAATTCTATCATTTGCAGCACATGGATGACACCCGTGTGCCGTCCGCATTGTTTGCAGCCCCACAGAAATGAATGGGTCCACGTGTGATCCGCAATGTATGCGGATCGGGCACAGACCAAAAGTGCAGTCGTGCAAATGAGGACCAAGTTCAATATAAATCCGCGAGTCGCCCTCTTACGTTGTTAGGAACGCTATTCTCTGACCCAGCTTTTCTAGACCCTAAAGGCCCCTATCACACGAGCGTGACGGATTAGGCCCGGATGCGTTCAGTGAAACGCACACCATTTCGCAAGCAAGTTCAGTCAGTTCTGTCTGCGATTGCGTTCAGGTTTTTTCCGCGCGGGTGCAATACGTTTTGATGCGTTTTTCACGACACGTGATAAAAAAAAAAATGAAGGTTTACAAACAACATCTCTTAGCAACCATCAGTGAAAAACACATCGCACCCGCAC
Source organism: Bufo bufo (assembly GCF_905171765.1). Classification (NCBI taxonomy): domain Eukaryota; kingdom Metazoa; phylum Chordata; class Amphibia; order Anura; family Bufonidae; genus Bufo; species Bufo bufo. Next base: position 32,143,750 of record NC_053394.1, on the reverse strand, counting down.
CTGCTTCCGGATGCGATGCGTTTTTTCACCGAAGCCCCATTCACTTCTATGGGGGTCAGGGCTGCGTGAAAAACGCAGAATATTGAACATGCTGCGATTTTCACGCAACGCAGAAGTGATGCGTGAAAAACAACGCTCGTGTCCACAGACCCATTGAAATGAATGAGTCCAGAGTCAGTGCGTTCAAATGGTGAGCAAACTTGACAGTGATATTTATATGGCTGGTTCCAATATGGCGCCATTATTACTAGTCAGATTTACTATTCAGACAGCTCTGCCACGATTCTTTTGGGATCCAAATGTTTGCTAGAAGGACCCAGCTTTCCTAAGAGGAAGCATTACTAAATAAATAAATAAATAAATAAATAAATAAATAAATAAATAAATAAAGGAAATGCTGAAAGGTAGGGGATTAGATAAAGAGGATAGACTCTGCTCTCTCAATGCACACAGAGGAAGGTTTCTGCGACTGCAAGCTGCTCCCAAGCAAAATACAAAGCAGCCTAAGGCCTCATTCACACGAACAAACTAAGCCGACACCGGCCGTGTGAATTCCATATTGATCGCGGACCCATTGACTTGAATGGGTCCGCAATATACAGCTAAAGATAGGACATGTTCTATCTTTTGCAGTGCGGACCCCAAAGACCATGGAAGCGCTTCCGAGTGCTTCTGTGGTCCTCCGCTCCGTACCTTGCAGATTGTGGACCTATTCAGGTCAATGGGTCCACATCCACAATACGGAATTCACATGACCGGAAAGCTGGATACATTTTGCCGGAACACAATACCAGATCTGGCGCTAATACACTTCAATGTAATTCCGGCAAGTGATCGGGATTTTCGGCTGGAGAGAAAACTGCAGCGTGCTGCGGTATTTTCTCCGTCCAAAAAAACGTAATAGGGACTGAACTGATGCATCCTAAACGGATTACTCTCCAGTCAGAATGCACGGGGATAAAACTGATCAGTTATTTTCCGGCATTGAGCCCCTAGGACGGAACTCAGCCTCGGAAAACAAAAACGCTAGAGAGAAAGTACCCCAAGGCCGAGTTCACATTTCAGTCATTTCCATCAGTTATTGTGACTTGTGAGCCAAGACCAGGTGCTGATAGTAACTGTAGTGTGAACTAGGCCTTACGGAGGTGTCACACACAGATTTTTAGGAGAGCTTCTTCTTTTAAAAATCAAAGCCAGCAGGATAATTTCACATTCCCTTACAACCCACTTCAGGCTTTTAGTTCAAAAAAAGGGCCACAAAAAGCCGTGCGTGACACCAGCACATACCTAACTGCTTGGGGTAAGGCATTCCAGAGAACTGGTGCAGCTCGGGAGAAGTCTTTAAGACGCACAGCGGTTTTAGTCCGGCCGATTCTCTGCATATTTGCCGGGTTGCCACCGGATCTCAGAGTTAGGCCTCTTTCACACGACCGTTTTTTTCTTTTTCGTTTTGCGGGCCATTTTTTGCGTTCCGTATACGGAACCATTCATTTCAATGGTTCCGCTGAAAAAAACGGAATGTACTCCGTATGCATTCCGTTTCCGTATTTCCGTTCCATTGAAAGATAGAACATGTCCTATATTTGGCCGCAAATCACGTTCCGTGGCTCCATTCAAGTCAAACGGACCGCAAAACACTGAAAAAGCCATACGGTCGTGTGAAAGAGGCCTTATAGTTAATGGGGCCCGATGGGCCTTCAGGCAGCTCCTGGATCCAGACATCAGAGTGTGAAACTAGCCTTACTGATGAGCCTGGCCGCTGCAGGCGGCAGCACTGAAAACGTGCATTCTTTTATTATTCTATGATCCATGCTGGAAATGTTTTAATACGTTGGACAACCCCTTTATTAATGTCAGTGTAGATGAAAAGTTTTACAACTTTAATAGACTGAATAACGTATTTCCATTCCTCCTCATTTTTATTATATTCGCTTGCTGTCCGTAAATAAGAACACACACGTTCACTGCGGAGAACAGGGCTAACCACATGCTGGTTTGTTACTGCGGAGTGCATTCCCTTGTGTGCAGTACAATGGTCTGTATGTTAAATACATCACAGGCAGCACATAGCTCACTGGCAGTTTGCTACAATGTATCAGCCTGGAGGCTGTTGAGCTCATAGAGCATTGTTCCCACTGGATACAATTGTGTTCATGTCTCGGCTGAGCGCAGGATTACTGCCTCGGAATGTAAACAAAAAGGTTTTATAAATGGTAAGGAACTGAAACAAAGTAGAACTTAAAGGGGTTTTCCGATTTTTTTTTTTTATTATTGATGACTTATCCTCAGGATTAGAGACAATTCTAGGACAGGAGGCATTCCGCAATTTATTCCGTCATAATAGAAGTCTATGGGCTTCAAAACGGATTTGTCCCGTTTCCGTTATGCAGGAGAGGACTCAGGATCAGGAGAGGATTCCCCTGCATAACGGAAACGGGACGGATCCGTTTTTCAGCCCATAGACTTCTATTATGACGGAATGAATAACGGAATGCCTCTAAAGGCATTCTGTTATAGAATTGCGTTATGGTCCGTGGTAACGAAATCCATAACACAATAAGTGTGAACGAATTTCATAAGTGGAATTTCGCTCATCTCAGGATGATGATGATAATATTTATATCGCACCACCATATTCCACAGCGCTTTACAAATTCATAGGGTTCATGTACAAAACAAAAGTAACTGGCTAATATACAACTGAAACACTAGGAGCCAGGGCCCTGCGCGCAAGAGCTTACAATCTATGATAGGTCATCAATATCAGATTGGTGGGAGTTCAACAACTGGCACCCCCCCCCCCCCCCCCCCCCCGATCAGCTTTTTGAGGGGCGCGCAGCCGGCTTCTAGCAGCTTACTAAGCACAGCGCTCAGCCTCATTCACTTGAATGGGACTGAGCTCCGCCTAGGCCACGTGACCGGTGAACGTGTCGTCACATGTCCTAGGAAGAGGCTGCAGCGCTCACCGGGGGACCACTGTCTCTATCCACGGACCTCCACCAACCAGATACCGGTGACCTATCCTGAGGAGAAGCCATTGATATCAAAATCTTGGACAACCCAATTAAAGTTGTAGAACTTCTCATTTATATAGTCAGAAGACCCCGTCACCTCTCCTGAAATGCCTGTTTTGGTAAAAAAAAATTATTACCCTGACAAATCCCATTTCTGGAAAATCTTTTCATCTAAGGCTGGGTTCACACGAGCGGATGCCGTGCGTGACATCCGCTCCGTGAATGACAGCCAAGACCCGATGCAGACTGCAGAAGCACGGAGCATTAACATGACTGATAATGCTCCGTGCCTCTCCGTGATCTCTTTACTACGAAATCACAGCGAGATAAAGTTGTCACCGTGATTTTGTAGTAAAGAGATCACGGAGAGGCACGGAGCGTTATCAGTCATGTTAATGCTCCGTGCCTCTGCAGTCTGCATCGGGTCTTGGCTCTCATTCACGGAGCAGGTGCCACGCACGGCATCCGCTCGTGTGAACCCAGCCTAACTCTTTTGTGCAATTCCTCTATTATTCCTAGTTGAAGTGTATAAATAATTGTACAGCTAGGTGCTACCAGTTTGGGGGGGGGGGTTCTCTGCTTATGGAAGCATTGACTGGATAGTGTCAGACTGTGCAGGGACACCCCCACCCCCAGCTGCAGATTATTTAAGAAACTTCTAGTAGCAAAAAGGGAGGAACAGAACAGCCCATTGTATGGAGAATAAAAATCATTAGTAAAAAAAAAAACCTCAGCAGAAAGGAACATTGGACATGAAATTCAACATGCCCCATCCTTTTGGGGAGATCAGCTGCTTACTCCCCCTTTAGGACTCATGCACACAAACATATTTTCTTTCTGTGTCCATTCCATTTATTTTTTTTGCGGACCGTATGTGGAACCATTCATTTCTTAGGGTCCGCAAAAAAAAAAAATAATAATAAAAAAAAATAAAAATACGGAAATTATTCAGTGTGCATTCCGTTTCCGTATGTCCGTTCTGCAAAAAAAATAAATAAAAATAGAACATGTCCTATTATTGTCCGCATTACGGACAAGGATAGGACTGTTCTATTAGGGGCCAGCTGTTCCGTTCAGCAAAATACAGAACGTACATCCGTATTTTTTTGCTGACCGCAAAATACATACGGTTGTGTGAATGAGCCTTTACGCAGTCAGATCCAGGGCTGTGGAGTCGGTAGATAAATGCTCCAACTCCGAGACTCCGACTTCTTTGTATTTAATATGCGAACGTCATTACCACAGAACTACTGGCTAGGAGCCGCTGCCTTCTCCTTTGTGTGCTGATCTTCTGCTGAAGATAGGGCAGTGGGGGGATCCAGGACGGGGCCTTTATTGTAAAACAGGATTTCCCTAGTAGAATCCCATAGTCATATTTAAAGTTTAAGCTAACAATCTGAGTTTACAGGTTTTTATAGCCTTAGCTGAATGACAGCAGTTTTTCCAATGGTTTACAGCTTCAGTCTTGAGCTATTGACCATCCATTCCCTTCACTTCTACAAGTGTCTCTAGTCCTGCAAAAAACATATTTACTTAATCAGTTTTCAGTGAGAGGCTAGGTTAACCATGGGCGTTGCGCTCCCTGTAACAGCGGAACACAACACAATGGAAAGTATAAGTATTGCCGCTCCTTAACTGTGCGTTGCGTGCCATATAGTGAAGCATATGAAAAGCTTCTTCACGGTCACTTAACGTGTTCGTTTTGCGGTAACGTGACGCGCTGCATGCATTGGCCTTTATTCTTACAGTAGAGAGGTACCGTATTTTTCGCAAAAGTGGGGGGGAAAAAATAGTAGTGCGTCTTATGGGGGGCGAATGCTGCGACCGTCCGGTGAATAGGCTGAGAGGGAGGAGGGGCTGGGGGCCGGCATCTGTTTCTGTAATGGCAGCGGGGCCCGGTGCAGTCACTGTATTCTACTACACCGGGCCCCGCTCACTGTAGTATACGGTAATCATATCTAACTTGTGGGTATTGTTAAAGTATTTCAATCCTCTTAAATCTAGCGCTGTACTACTTACTACTAACTTCTTGGCAGTCAGGAGGCCGGGTGGGCGCTCGTAGCGTAGCTCACTACGTCACGCGCCTTCTCCGCCCACTTTATGAATGAAGCAGGCACCGGGCCCCGCTGCCATTACAGAAACAGATGCCGGCCCCCATTCACTACACAGGGACACTGTTATGGGGGGGAACTGTGGATGACACATAAGATAAGATGCTATATATGTGCCATCCACAGATGCCCCCACAATGATCCCCCATAACAGTGCCATCCACAGACCACCATTAGTTCAACACCCACCAAAAGCACACCTTTTGGTTCAAAATATTTTTTTTCTTATTTTCCTCCTCAAAAACCTAGGTGCGTCTTATAGGGCGAAAAATACGGTAATTAATTCTAACTTTTTGTGAATTGGGACATTTAAACTTGCTTTTTTTATTTTTTTATTCCAATTTAAATCTAGTAGGAGTCGGTTAATTTTTTGCCGACTCAGACTCCAGGTACCCAAAATTGCCTCCGACTCAGACTCCACAGCCCTGGTCAGATCACACGCAAGCTCTAATGCGTATGAGACAGTCGGGCGAGAGCGCTGTCAGCCGAAGGAACGCAGAACCAGTAGAAAATATGTCCATTCTTCAAAGATCTACAATGTTCTAAAATATTTAATGCATTGTAGAGTGTAAGTTCTGGAATACAGAGGAGATCAGAGGCTTTACATTTCTTTGGGGGGGGGGGGGGGAGGAGGAGAACGCTCTGTCCATTCGGGGAGCAGCTGCATCGCGCTGTACAGATGTAGAGGAAACAGGTTATTGCCCGTTACGTGGAATGTAAGAAGACAGCTGCAAAACCACTTGTCTGGCCCAAAGGTTGTCACTTTCCAGACTTCATATAATCGACTTACAAAACGCTGCTTCCGTTAAAGGGAATGTGTCATCAGAAAACGACCTATTGTTTAAAAACATATTTAAAGAATTTCTGGTGATGTCATTATAACCCTAATGGCTGCATTAGACAGCCAGGCGATTGTTGGGAGGGAAGACTTCCTTCCCGGCAGCGAAGGAGAGCACCGCTATTACATGCAGCAATCTCCTCCACGGTATGGGGAGGAGCGATCGTTATGCCACTGATCTTCCCTGAACCATTGTTTGCCGGCAGCAGATTGTGATTAGACATAACGATCTGCCGCTCGCAAACAATGATTTTTAAACCTGTTTAAAGACTTAATTTGCATGATGAACGAGCAAACGTTTGCTGCTCCATCCGGTAATCGGCAGCAGTGTTAGGCCTCATGCACACGGCCGTGATTCCGAGCCAAAACCAGGATTGGAGCCTCCACAGATATAAGGTATAAGGGAAGATCTCCTCCTGTTCTGTGTTTAGAGGTTTCGGCTCAAAATTATTGATGGGGAAAAAAAACCTGACGAGTGAATGAGGCATTACACTGCCAGACCCTCGCTAACAAGCGTTACTACGAATGCTCGTTAGCAAGCATTCGCCAGTCTAATACAGTCTTAAGGTAGATTTACACGTACCAATAATCGGACAGATTATCGTGAACGACCGTTCCTGTGAACGCTCATTCCCTGTAATCTGGCCATCTAAATGTGCTGCCGATCACCCTATGAATGAGCGAAACGCACATTCATCGAGTGATCCTGTCATTCGTGCAGGCGGTCCAATCATCGTTCCTGGGCAGCAGATCGTGCGGTCTGAACAGCAATCTGCTGGCCAGAAACCATGATTCTGTATGGGGAATAGCGATCATTCGTCCTCATACCGTGAAGGAGATCGCTGCATGTAAATGTGTCTCCTTCACTGAGCGACCAGCCGACTGTCGGGAGGGAACGCTTCCTTCCTGACAACTGACTGTTCCATCAACCTGTGTAAACCCGCCTTTAAGCATAGTAATAGACATCACTTCTTGGTCTGCACAAACCACTTGTCAGCAGTCATCTCATTATCATCACAAGCAGGATTACAATGATAGATATAGGATAGATAGATAGATAGATAAAGGATAGATATTAGATATGGTCCACCATTCACAATAGGTGATATCACAGCATTTCCCTCACTACCTCTGCCCAGGTCACAGAGCATGCCTAGAAAACTCTCCCATAGAAGTCAATAGGGTCCCCTCCTGTCCATGGTGTCTATAGCGCATGGGGCTGCCATAAAGCATTTTTTTTTTTTATATTGTGTAAATGCTGTTAAAAAACAGCTCAGGCAAGATGGCCACCCCCCTGATAATATTCAGGGAAAAAAAAAAAAAAAAAAAAAAAAAAAACTACGAAATCAGAGAATAAAAACAGATTGGGGAGAAAAAAAAAAATAAAAAAAAAATAAAAAATAAAAAAAATAAAAAAAATAAAGTGTGCGCGACCATCTGGTTTTAACTGGCAGATAAAAAATAATGATAGGCGACAGTCCCTATGAGAGAGTCCCAGGACAGTGCTACTACAGACACTCCATTTACTCCAAGGACCTTAGATTAGATACTTATCACCCATCCTGTATATCTCAGGCACCAGTGAGGTGTGAACAGCGCCTAGTCAAGCGCATTTTCTGTTACAGCCAGTCCAGAATATAAAAAATAAAATGGACTCCCATACATTGACAAGCCGACGGGCGGCCCACTATCGTCCAGATCTGCACCCGGTGATTTCGGCAGGTCGGAACATCCATTCGGCGCTCACCTATCGCCCCCTGAACAATATGGCCAATGGTTTATTGGCGGTCAGTTATACCGGATAGCGGTGAACGTTTCCAGAAATATCCTTCTCCACTCCGGCAACACCAGTCCGTTGGTACCTGCCACGATGTCACATACATGATTGCCATGACCACTGCAGCCAACCCCGCGGTCATGCGCCATATGTGCAAGCGTGACTACTGAGGCAAGTGACTGACTGCAGCAATCGCAGGCCCAAGGCTTTTTACCCTTTGCATGAAATTTTCCAAAAATCCGGGACGACTTGGCCAATAGTTTAGGCTACTTTCACACTGGCGTTTCTGGGTCGGCTTGTGAGATCCGTTTCAGGGCTCTCACAAGCGGCCCAAAACGGATCACTTCAGCCCCAATGCATTCTGAACGGATAGGGATCGTCTTTGGTCTCCGTTCCGCTTTTGAGGCGGACACTAAAAACGCAGCTTGCAGCGTTTTGGCATCCGCCTGACGATGCGGAGCCAAAACGGATCCGTCCTGATTTACAATGCAAGTCAAGAAGGATCAGTTTTGACTTAGACTTTTTTTTTTTTTTTTTTTAAAGAATAATGGAAACGGATCCGTTCTGAATGGATACAAGCGTTTGCATTATCGGTGCGGATCCGTCTGTGCAGATACAAGACGGATCCGCACCAAACGCAGGTGCGACAGTAGCCTTAGTACATAGCACCATGCTTTTCAGTCTACTACATCTCCTCTGACCTCCCAGCTCTCCGGAGGCGCCACATTACAGATGCCTAGCTACGACTCAATCGTTTTACGATCTTTCTGCTCTCTGGACTATTGATTGAGAAGACATTTATGTTTCTTGCGCCCATTAGCTATTGATGACAGTGTACATTGTATTTATAACCGATATACGATGACGCCGGGCGGCACGGATCTATGATTTTACTGATGTGCTGATTCTTAAAAGAACAACAGGGTGGAGAGACCACGATCCAGGTAGGTCATCGCTAACGGCAAACAGAGGCGAGATAAAGCGACCGCGGTAGAAGGGCTAGCCGCTGCTATAGGGCCTATAGGTAAGGAGGCCATCTGCTTAGTACTGAAGGTCAGCTTTTACTTGAAGAGAAAATTTAACCTGAAAGGGGTTGTGCCACCAAATATTCTACATTTTTTAAGCCAGCACCTGGATCTGAATACTTTTGTAATTGCATGTAATTGAAAATTTTGTATAGCCATTGAATAAAATGCCTCTGTATAGCGCCACCTGCTGTTTGTTCTTTACCTTACTTCTTGTCCACCTCACCGAGGTGGTCGCACACGCTCAGTTTAAATCTTCAACAGCCGCCAGCCACATGTTACAAGGAAAGAGCTACAGCAGAGAGGACGCTCCCCCTGAGTTGCCAAGCTGAAGGTGTGAGGTACAGGGCCGATTCTAGTTTTGTTAGAAAGAGATTGTCATGTACTGTATGATGTCCGATTGTCATTTCTTATAGGAATCATGGGAGGAGGGAGAGTAAGGGCCCCTTTCACACGGGCGAGTTTTCCGCGCGACTCGACTCATCCTCTTGATCGAGCAGCCGTTATCGTCTTCTTGCAGGACCCGCGCCGACGTCCGCTCACCACGTGGCGAGCGCAGTGACGTCAGCGCAGGTCCTGCTGAATGAGGATGGAAGAACCTTCTATCTTCATTCAGCAGGCCTTAGGAGGTGTTCATAAATCTGCCCCTTTGACTTCTAGTAAACTCAGAGAGATCCACAACAAATCCTCATGCGGTTGCTAAGAGACCCAGGACACAACACCGGGCGTGACAGGCTGAAGATATGGCATTCGTGAGGAGGAACTCGAAGGAGAGAGGGCGAAATCACATGAACCGAAGGAGAATGCGTCCGAGACAAAGTCTACAGTTTGTTTACTGGCTGGAGAGCAGTAATAGGAAGAGACGACGTATAATAAGAGCAGAGAAATGGCGCATCCCTTGAGCCGACCATTCTACACCAGGCATCCTCAAACTGCGGCCCTCCAGCTGTTGTAAAACTACAACTCCCACAATGCCCTGCTGTAGGCTGTTCGGACATGCTGGGAGTTGTAGTTTTGCAACAGCTGGAGGGCCGCAGTTTGAGGATGCCTGATCTACACTGTGCTGGTTAAAGGTCTGCAAGGGAGGACATGCAAATTCTGCGCATCTACATGAAATAATAGAAACATACAAATCTCGCCCGAAACTGCCGCTGGAGCTGAACTCAAAGGCTCGCGGACGTCATACACACCCCAGAGCGGTCATACAGGTTATAGTGCGGTGCATGCAGGTTATGTGGGTCTAGCCTTATAGAAATACTAGCAGGCAGAAGATTAGGGGGGGGGGGGTGGGAATGTATTACTCCCCTTACGTCTCTCTTTGGTAAAGCACTTTTCTAGTTGCAATCAGCATTTTACGCAGCCCTCGCCGAGTCTACGAAAATGAGGTGTGGTGAGCGCATCGGCCGCAGGTAAATTCTTCATTATTTATGCCGTAGATTTCATACCGGCGCATGGAGACCTGAAGGAGGCAGCGCGGGCCGTATCAAGTCCAGTGTAGCACAAGTCGGCCTTGATAAATCAGGGGCTCTGTCTTCCGCAAAGTGCAAAATTTGGGGCTTATGCCACAAAACAAAACCCAAACCTCTACCGGCTATACAAAAATGGAAAGTAGTAACCAAGCCCCCCTACCCACCAACTACGGCTGGGAAAGCCACAACCGGCTTCATATGTATCCACAAATCACTATCCATGCTGCGCATATGGACGGGGGTGGTCTATGAATACATGTTACTGCCATTTACACTGCCCGGCCCTGTCAAAGTGCAGAGGGTGCGCCAGTTGCAGAGAGAGCAGAGCCTCTAGGTGTAACGGTAACGCCCCCGTTGCTCCCAGAGACTCACTTGCATATATTAAAACATCATTTCTCTCAGCAATGCGGACACATATGAACATGGGACCAACACAGATGCCTTCAGCTGCCGAGCGCACAGCTACTTTCACACTGGCGTTTTGGCTTTCCGTTTGAGAGATCCGTTCAGGGCTCTCACACGCGGTCCAAAACGGATCAGTTTTGCCCTAATGCATTCTGAATGGAAAAGGATCCGCTCAGAATACCTCAGTTTGCCTCCGTTCAGTCTCCATTCCGCTCTGGAGGCCGCCTGCAGCGTTTTGCTGTCCGTCTGACGAAGCGGAGCCAAGCGGATCCGTCCTGGCACAATAGCAAACGGATCCGTCTCCCGTTGACTTTCAACAGAGTTCATGACGGATGATCCGTCCTGGCTAAGTAACAGATAATACAAACGGAGCCGTTCGTATTATTGTAACGGATGTTTTTGCAGATCCATGATGGATCCGCCCAAAAGGCGAGTGTGAAAGTATACAGGTCAGCCGGCGTCATGGGTATAAATCTGCCGATGCCCTTTAAGCTAGTTTCACATCTCTGGCAGGCTGTTCGTGCCGGAGATGTCTGGATACAGCTTGCTGGAAGCTACCCCCACTGACGGAGATCTGGCCACAACCTGGCAAACATACCTGCCGGATCGAAAAGCGCTCACTCGTGCGAGTCTTAAAGAGGACCCGTCACCTCTCCTGACATGTCCGCATCCCCCCTGTAATAACAATTCTGGAGCATTTATGCTTATGACTATGCTGTGCAATTCCATCATCATTCCTACTAGAAGTTCACGACTGAATTACCAGCAGTCTAAAATAATGGTACAGATGGGAGTTACCACGGCACTGGCAGACTGTGCAGGAACACACCTTCACTTGGTAACACCCATCTGAACCTCTATTGCAGACTGCTGGCAAGTCATTCAAAATTTCTAACAGGAATAACAGGGGGGAATATAAAAAAACAAAAAAAAAAAAAACACAACACTGAAAATAGAGAGTTATAAGAAAAGATGATGCTCCAGAATTGTTATTATGTGGGGAATGCAAGTAGTTAAAATGAGGTCTATGTGGGTAAAGTTAAATTTAGAAGGCAATCTTCATGTCGCAAACTAAAGTTGCATGTCGCCCTGATAGGACCTCCAGATGTAATGGGGGCACAGTGGACAACCGCTCTAGTTACCAAAGTGGAAGACCAACCTCATCTGTGCATTTTACAGACTATCCCTTGATTTCAATGGGTGCCACGTAACACTTCTGGCGGCATAAATGTTTCTCACCAACAACTTCCAGCTTGCTGCGGTTTGCTCTCCGGTATGGGAACGCAACCAAAATGGAGAGGAACGCATTTTGGAGCCTTCCGTTCAGTTACGTTTTGTCCCCATTGACAATGAATAGGGACAAAACGGAAGCGTTTTTCTCCGGTATTGAGACCCTATGACGGATCTCAATACCGGAAAATAGAAACGCAAGTGTGAAAGTAGCCTAACCTATATTAGGTCCCAACTGGAAGCCACCGAAATATTTGCTTGGGTTCAGACAGGCACATAACTACCAAATCTCAAGAAGTCCAGAACGTTGCATTTCCCATTTCTTAGCGAAACATCTGAGACATGGACATTTCCTTCTCCGACATACTGATCTTACACAACCCAATGCAGAGCCAGATCAAGATATACATGGGCCAATAGTCACAGCGGACCCCCCTTGGGTTGACAGGTGTAGAGCATACTTACCCATGTCCGCTCCAAGCCCAGACACCATCCTTGGGCAAGCAAGCCATGGACTGTGTGGCCAGTTAAAAGGTAGGAGTCAAATTTGCCTACAAGGCTCTGTCTCGTCATCTGAGGCTACTCCTACACAATGCGACCCAGCACAAAGATCCGCCGGCCGCTCACCGCTAACTGCCAGGCCACGCATGTACATGCTGTTTTTTTTTTTTTAAAAAAGCGCCCAGGCACTGCATTCTGTGGCGAGTCGCATGCAGATCCTTCTGCCGGCCGCATTGGGAGTCATTTACTAAACACACCTTGCCACTTACTGGCGAATAAATGTTGCATAAACCATTTTTGCAAATTTAACACCCGTGCGATAATATTTAGTTGCATGGGCGTTTTTGCACTGTGCTTACCCCTTGAGAGTGGTGGGGGCTGCTGCGATCTGGATCCAGGATCCCGGCAAATTCACTAACATTTATGCCCATTTCCAGACAAACGTTGGCGGAAAAAAAAAAATACTCCCAGTGGAGTGTTTTTTTCTCTCCAGGGGCACGAATACCGTAGATGCGCCTAATTCATGACGAGGCACATACAGCGCAGAGGCGAATCTAAGACTGGCATAAAAAGCCGGTCTTAGTAAATGACCCCCATTGTGTACAGGTAGCCTCGGTTTGTCAGTGGACTGGAAAGGATAGTCACCTGGTTCCAATCAATGACCTAGTTCAAGAGTACGGCCCCGATTGGATGCAAGCCTAGCCCAGCTGTGGCAGCCAATGACCCCAAGGATTTGTGGTAAAAACATTTGGCCAATGACCACCACGTGCTGGCACAGCTTGGCTACATGCGCCCGGCAGACAGGTTTCGCGCACCTCAGTGCCTTCCTCGAAACACAAGGGCGTCTTGTTAAACCAGGGAGATACTGTACCCCAAATACAAGCCTGACTCTCACTGTACCTCCCATCTCATACATGATGTGTACTCTTCTGTATGTAACTAATACAACTTTTGGGTACATCCAGTCATATACAATAAAAAAAAAAAATCCTGTATGTTTGCTATGCATTGTGTAGAGATAAATCTGGGGGGAAAACCTGCAGAAGGAAGGGGTCACTTTGCAGATTTAAAAACCTCACCACGTGTCAGTTTACGCACCGACATTTCATCCATTTGGCTGCTACTCTAATACCCCGTGATTTTTTTGCCCACTAATCCAGACACACACACTAAAAAAAAAAAAAAACATTTCCACTACCTGTGGACCTAAAAAGACTTAAGCCAAGGTATAAAGATTCTCGTTATGAGCGTATGTGGGAGGTATATCTCATGGAGGATCTCCCAACATTTACCTCCAAGGGAAGGCTGAGGCATATACTGGAGTGGGATACATTCCCCATAGGATACAGAGGGGGAGTATAAGGCCTCCTGCACGCGAACGCGTGCGCCCCGTGGCCGTGCTGCGGGCCGCAATGCACGAACACCGACCATGGAGCAGCTGATCACGGACCCATTCACTTTAATGGGTCCGCGATCCGGCCGTTCCGCAAAAAGATAGGACAGGTTCTATCTTTTTGCGGAAATGAAGTACGAGACGAAACCCCCACGGAAGCACTCCGTAGTGGTTCCGTCCCGCATCTCTGGATTTGCGGACCCATTGAAGTAAACGGGTCCGCATCCGTGATGCGGAATGCCCACGGTACGGCACACGTGTATTGTGGATCTGCAAATGCGGTCCGCCATACGGCAACGGGAAGCACACGTTCGCGTGCAGGAGGCCCAAGTCAGAGAACATTGCCGCCGTGTACCTCCATTGCGCACAAAAGCAAGATGTGAACGCAAACACATAAGGGCCTGTTCACATCGCCCCATAGGACATCATACACCACCCTTTTTTGGGCTCCACGGGCATACCTTTTAACGTGGTATGGCAGATTAGACTACACCGACAATGTGAGCCTAGGGGAGACGTGTCCCCATATATACACCGATGGAGTGAGATACTTTGTAGCTTTCCATCAGGGGTGTATGATGCGGGGAGTTTTTCCTGGGATATATATCTCAAACGGAAGCTTAAAACATGATGTGAACAGGCCCCAAATAGTTTGAGGATTTCAGAACAAGGCTTCATGCCCGCGACCGTGTCCTTAGTGCGCTCAGCAAACTACGGACACCTTCCGTGTGCAATCCACATTTTTTTCTCACTCCCTTCAATAGAAAGGCCTACTCATCTGCAAGACAGACATAGGATTTGGTCTATAGCAGGGCTGCCCAAAACTACACATGCCCTGATAGCTGTAGCTGTCCGGGCATGCTGGGAGTTGTAGTTTTGCTACAGCTAGAGGGCCGCAAGGTGGGCATCCCTGGTCTATAGTTTGCTGAATGAACATACGGATAGGACACGGATGATATCCGTAGTTTTTTTTATATTTTGGCTGACCCACAAAAATGCATGGGTCCGTGTGCAATCCATACAAAATGCGATTTGGACATGGATGCAGAATACGGTCGCGTGCATGACGCCCAATTCCTAGGCATGAATGCAGGGCCCACAGGTGAAAAGGTCTGTCTCTAATCCCCATTAAGGCCTCTACATAGACAATGGCTGATTCCAGAGAGCAATAGCAGAGCTTCAACAGCCAAAGTAGATCTTGACGGCTATAAAAACAGTACCGACCAATGCGATCCGATGAATTCTTCTGCTGCTGGGGTTTTTACAATGACCTTAATGGGCAGACATATCTGATAATCAGATTATTGATCTAAAGGAGAGAACTATAAAAGCTGCACAGCCCCAAACCCCAATTATCACAGAGATGAAACCATGTTGCAATTTCCTGCTCAATGTTTCCTACAAACACAATAAGTTCTGGATACAATGTAACAAACTCTGGGGGTAAATAAATAAAAACACTCTGCCCACTAAACACACCGCCACCCAGTGGAGGTTGGCATGCATTGCAGTCACATGGTGAAATCCTACATTACCTGCTCTCTTGCGAGTGTTTGTGGAGGCCCTGGACTGGGATCTCTGGTTGTCAGCCCTCGGTCTTCCCATGCAGCCTCCCATGGCAGGACAGTAGTCAGCAAATCCCCATGCAACAGCTTCGATCCAGTCGTATTCCCCCAGTGTGATCAATCAGACTGGTTGCTAAAAGAGCAGCTCCAGGCAAAGGGATCCTACTTCCAGGACACAGGACCTCCCCAAACTTTTGCCTCCTTCATGTCACTTGGGCTGGCAATTTCCTGCTTCCCCCTCTGCCAGCATGCAGGAAGCAGCAGCACCGGGCATAGGGAAGGACACCACTACTAAGTCTCTAGCAGCTTGCAGACATGTCCTGGGAGCCTTCAGCAAAGTGGCTTGCAGCTTCCTTGCTTCAGTAGTCATAAGGGAGGGCTGGGGAGCTCAGGCCAGTCCCTTCCTGCATACCACAGCCTACAAGCCTGTTTGCAAATAAAAGGCTTGTGTTATTTGTTTGTTGGGAATTTTTTTTCCCTTGCAAAAAAAAAAAAAAAAAAGATCCACCTCTCCCTCACTCCTCCCCATTCAGGTGAGCATGTGACACTCAGCTTTTCCTTGCACTCTCCTTCCTGCTCAACACTTGCATTCAGCTTAACCCTTGCAGCACTGCTCTCCTGCTGTGGTCTGAGAATGTGTGTTTTTTTTTTTTTGGTTTTTTTTCTTGCTATCTCCCTGCAGCATCAGCCCTCTCTCCTTCCCTCCCTCCCTTCCTTCTCCTCCTCCTGCTGTGCTTAGTCCTGTTCTTCTTCTAATCCCCTGAATCTTCTGCAGTAATCTAGGGTCAGCGATCCCCTGCCCCCTACACGTAATTGAACCAGGGGGCAAGAGGGCGCTGGGGGTCCTGCTGGGGGGGGGGGGGGGGGGGGGGAGCCTTGTGTTTTAATGAGATTAAAAGAAAGCTGGGCCAGAACACAGGAGGGCTTGTACGGTGGTTTCAGCAGATTGCAATCTCTGCTGGGCTGAAGGATAAAAACTAGTTTTTGGGACGAGCATCTGCAGCCTGGTGCTGACGAGGGAGGTTTCAGTGGGTTGTTATCAGGACGTGCCCAGAGAGCGTGAGGTCATTTTATATTGGTTTTGTGGTGTAACTGGCCTCACCCAAGGCAACCGCCGCCTTCGCTCGGGAAGAAGTATTTTTAGTCTGACGTGCCGAACGCCTGCCTAACATTAAATATATCTGTTTTATAAGGTTTATTTATCCGACTTGTTTTTTTTTCTTCTATCGTGATTACATTAAGGGCCGCGTTTTGCTGTCCGCGAATCGTAGAATCCGCAAAACGCTGATCCCGACCAAGTGCATGCCAACGGACAAGAAAAGGTCATGTTCTATCTTTTTTTGCAGGGCCACGGAACGGACTTACGGGTGTGCTGTCTGCATCTTTTATAGCCCGATTGAGGTGAATGGGTCTACATCCGATCCGTCCGCGGAAAAAAAAAACGTGGAACGGATGCGGACCCGAACTAAGGCTTTGTGCATGAGCCCTTAGAAGAACGTATATCTCCTATCTTCAGACGGTGGGGGTCTGACCCCTGGGGCCATGTTCCCGCACTTGAATGGAGCGGCAAATTCGCCATTCTATGGGATTGCCTCAATGGGCAGCACGGTGGGGTAATTTACTACACCATCTTAGATTCTACCCTGCATTGCCGTAAGAGTCATGCGCTTGTCCTAAACTAGACGTATCCACTTGGAACCGAACCCGAGTTCGGGAAATGTTTTTTTACAGTAGAAATTAATTTATGAAGTTATTGCGCGATGTCTCGTGAGACTAAAAATGTTCAGTATCACTGCCCCCACACATTACAAAAATAAAAACAAATAATGACAGTTACACTTTAAACATTAAAAGGGTTTTCTGAGATTTTAATACTGATGACCTATCCTCTGGACCCCTACGGATCAGCTGTTTGAGAAGGCACCGGCGCTCCTGTAAGCACCGCTGCCTTCTCCGTGCTCGCCAAGCACAGCGCCGTACATTGTAATGTGGCTGTGCTTGGTATCGCGCTCAGCCACATTCACTTCTATAGGGCTGAGCTGCTCCTAGGCCACGTTTAGGAAAAGCAGAGAGAAGGGCACGGCGCTCCTGCCTTCTCAAACGGCTGATCGGAGGTGGTCCCAGCTGTCGGACCAGCACCGATCAGATACTGATGACCCATCCAGAGGATAAGTCATCAGTATTAAAATCTCGAGAAAAAAAAACCTTTTTAAATTACACATTAGATCAGGGATGGCCAACCTGCGGCGCTCCAGCTGTTGCAAAACTACAACTCCCAGCATGCCCACACTGCCTACAGCAGGGCATGATGGGAGTTGTAAGCCGCAGGTTGGACATCCCTGCATTTTGGCCACTCCTGCAGAAATCGCTGGGTTCAATTGTGTAATGTGCATGGCCAGCTTAAGGCCTCTTTCACACGGGCGTGTGCGCCCCGTGGTCGTGCTGCGGCCTGCAAAATGCGGGCCGCAATGCACGAGCACAGTCCGTGGGGCAGCCGCAGCGGATCGCGGACCCATTCACTTGAATGGGTCCGCGATCCGGCCGTTCTGCAAAAAGATAGAACATGTTCTATCTTTTTGCGGAACGGAAGTACGGGACGAAAACCCCACGGAAGCACTCCATAGTGCTTCCGTAGGGTTCCGTTCCGCATCTCCGGATTTGCGGACCCGTTTAAGTAAATGGGTCCGCATCCATGATGCGGAATGCCCACGGAACGGCACCCGTGTATTGCGGATCCGCAAATGCGGTCCGCAATACGGCAACGGGGCGCACACGCTCGTGTGAAAGAGGCCTTAAGGGGATTTTAAAGGCTTTAAAATAATCATTTATGAAGGTCGCTGTAATTTTATAATGTATTTCTATTACCTTTATCGCTCCTGTCCCCCCTTTCTGGGATGTGGTCACATGACCATGTCCATGCCACTGCTTCTTATTTACTGTGATGCTACGTCCATGGGCGGGGCAGTGACAGGGGAGTGTCTATGTATCTAGCTGGGTGGGAGGGGCTATAAACTAGCTGGGTGTTGTTAGGGGCGGGGCTTGAGCTCTTTCAGAGGAAGGAGAAGTGCATCATGGGTTTGGTTGGATACAGCAACAGGAAGTGCTACATACAGGATGGAAACAAACCAGAGGGATTGGTTTACATGGGAAAACGGGTCAGGAGAGTCCAAATTGCAAAAAAACAAAGCATGGGGAAGCCATATATGAGATAAGCAACTACACAAGCGTATCTGTTAAAGACCAACGTAATCCTGGAAAACCCCTTTAAGAGCCCATTTACGTGGGCAGATTATCCTCATTCCTGATAATTTCCCAGTGTGGGTCTCTGTAACATGTCCATTCACTGACGTGTGAAAGAGGTCTAAATGTGCAAAACACTTGTTTTTCGTTTATGCGGCACCTATCAAACAATAAATCTGCACGGGGATGAATGATCGCACGATTTGCGATCATTCATCCCCGTGCAGATTTATTGTTTGTTAGGTGCCGCATAAACGAAAAACCCACAATGTTGGATTTGCAGGTGCATGAAACACCAAAGACAGCACAACGAACAGGGACTTGTCTCTTAGATCAAAACACACGCGTGCATGAAAAGCAGGGTCTCCAGTGACCGGTACTCCGCAGGGTGATGATGGTCTCGGGCATTCTCCCGGCAGATCGCTCTCCTGGGTCCAGCAGCACAACAGGAGCTGAAAAACCAGAGCTGCTGAGTAAGAACCTGAGATCTCACCGACCACAACCACAGATGCTATGCACTGGACTGGCACCACCCTGGTAATGGAAAGCGGGCATCAGACTTACCGAACGGAATACAGGCAGCATTGTGATCCCAAAATATGCCCTTTTCATCTCAGAATGTCTGTTCTTTGCATCTCCATCAGGGACATCCCTTTGCATAATGTGTGCCAGGGTCCGTCCAAACATGGCATTTCATCTTAAAGGGGGGGGGGGGGGACTTAAAGGGGTTTTCCAGAGAATACAATATTGATGTCCTATCCTTAGTATAGGTCATCAATATGTGATCGGTGTGGTCTGACTCCCAGCACCCCTGCCGATCAGCTGTTTGAAGAAGCCATGGCCCTTTGGTGAGCTCTGTGGCCTCCTTACATCTTACCAATCACAGCGCCATACATTGCAAAGTGGCTGTACTTGGTATTGCAGCCCAGGCCTATTCACTTGAATGGGACTGAGCTGCGCCTAAGCCACGTGACTGATTAATGTGACATCGCAGGCCTAGGAGAAGGCCATAGCGCTCACCGGAGTGCCTCGGCCTCTTCAAACAGTTGATCGGAGGGGGTACCGGGAGTAAAACCCCAACCAATCAGATATTGATGAGATGACCTATCCTGAGGATAGTCTATCAATATTGAATTCACGGAAAACCCCTTTAATAAGAGGTGCACTTTACCACTGCTAAACCAACCAAATGTGTGGAACCTCAGAGTTCAGGGCGCCCCCTGCTGGCTGGATAAAAAAAAAAACTACCAAAGGGATGGACATACTATCTTCAGCTGCACAGGGGCCCTTACCAGCTGTAGCGCAGGAGCATAAGTGCCCAGGCTGGACTGGTAAGCTGAGAGTGGGACTTAGCTGGCTCATGGTGGTGGAGTGTACCAGTGTAATGGAGCGGAGCTTGGCACTGTGATGGTGGCCATCAGCCATAACTTTGCTTGGGGCCCCAGATATGCTAAAGCCTCCTCTGGCTGCAGTAGGATGCACCACATTTTTTAATAGGCACAGGCGCATCTTCCGACCGTCTCTGTGCCAGAAAAGCAGTTTGTGCCATAAACCATAGTCAACTCTACCCCATCCATTAGTTTTTTTTTGAAATTACACATTTTTTATGCAAAATGTCCTCTGCACAAATAATGTGCAACCCTTGTATTGCAGATTTTTGTTTTTAATTCTCCCTTAATATATCTCATGTTAATACTCCCTTAAAATTGAAAAATCTTGCTGCAAAAAGTCATTGTGCAACCGTCCTCTTCCCTTTGGGGTCTGACCCCCGTGGCCAGCTGAATGCATTCTCTTGTGGCCTGTTTTATGGCTTCTCATTTTGAATGCACGCTGATAATTACCCGTGGCATTGTAGTGTGCGCCCCTCTATGACATCATGGCTTTGATCCATTTGTTCATTACGGTCACCAAACAAAGGCATCTGTTCCCAGTTTGGCTGCACATTTGGATGGGCTGATCTGACCATTTGGTGCTGTGGTCACAGGTGATGTGCACATTCAGCTCAGCACTCCCATCGGACCTCCTGGCAGGATAGACAATGCTAGGAGCAGGCACCTATGTATGTGGCATGGGAAGAAGTATGAGACCGTAGGGTGGAGCTGCTAATATGCCACAAAGTTGCACAAAATGCAGATTTTATGCAGCTTTTGCACAGGTGGATCCAGGAAAATTCGTCTGCTCTTCCAGATTGTTCAGGAAATACGAGCGCGCTCACTCACTCCCGTACAGGGGCGCGCAGATCTATTATTAGGGCTACTAGCGGCCACCAACTCGAGGGAGTCTCCTGCATATGTATTTATATTGCTCTCATTGACATCAATGTAAGCTGTAGAAATATGTATACAGTGATCTGTCATTTAAAGGGGTTGTCCAAGATTTTCATATTGAAGGGAATCCTCGGGACAGTGCATCAATATAAGATCAGTGGGGGGTCCGCTTTTTGAAGAGGCCATGGTGCTCCTGTGAATGTCGCAGCCGCCTAACTACTTACCAAGCAGAGCGCCACCCATTGTATAGTGGCTGTGCTTGGTATTGCAGATCAGGTCCGTTCACTTGAATGGGACGAAGTTGCACCAAGACCGTGTGATCAATGAACATGACGTCTCTGGCCTAGGAAGAGGTCGCAGTGCTCATTAGAGCGCCGGGGCCCCTTCACACAGCTGATCAGCGGGGGCGCTGGGAGTAGGACTCCTACCAATCACATACTGATGACCTATGCAGAGGAAAGGCCTTCAATATCAAAATAAAGGGGTCCTCTACTTTAGAAAATCCATTTTATACACCCTATTAGGGAATTAGAGGGGACCGTCCTTCCAAGTCTTTTTCTCTTGGACAGAGTGGTTACAAAGAGCGTCTCTTACCCTGGAGGACCCGTCCTGTCCTGCATTATACAGACATCCTATTTATATATGTGGGCACTGTGCAATGCCTAATTTCCCCTTTGGTGGTGCTGTAGGCAAACTAAACAAATACACCTACAATGGCCAGCAGCTATTTCTCTCGGTTTGAATGGCTAGAGAGGAGAACGTCACTGCCAGAGACCTCACTGACAGAACAGAAGGATCGGGCGTTGAAATTCCAACCTTGGCAGATTCTTCTTTCCCAAACATTATCTGTTGGAAGTCGGGAAGCCCCCTTACACATTAGTCATAACTGCTAGGTTTCCCCACAATAACTGATTCCTGGGGGACAACTTGTGATCAGCTTATTGTCAAAGAGACCTTTCCAACAAGTAGGTATTTCCGATGTGGAGAGCATCTTTAAAGCGAACCTCCAGTTCAAGAAAGAACAATCAGGTGACCTGGTGACCTCCTTTCCATCTTTTCAACAGGAGATCCGCTGATTCCAAGGCTCGTCTTCTGTCATCCAACAAGATGGCAGCCCCGTTCTCAGATTGTCTGATGCATACTGTTCCTTGGTGGTCCAGGTGGGGGGGGGGGGGGGGGTCGTTTCAGTTTTCGCCTCTGGTCAGGTGCTCCAGACTTCCCAGCAGGCCATGAGCAGGTCACCCCTATTACCTTTATCAGTGGTACAGAAGATATTCCCTTGTGCACCTTTAGCAACCAAAACATTTTTTTATTGCTGCAGTGCATCGAAAATGGAAAATAAAGCAATTTTGTAGATTTCTAGCATTCTAGGACTCTTATGAAGATCTATGTGTCTCCATGGTTACAGACTACAAACAAACCCTGTGTAGTCTGATCCTGTAGTCATACTCCAGTCCCTTCCATCTGTCCCCTAATGTTTACTACCATACATTCAGCAGATTAGGAGGTAGCAGGGGACAACAAGCAGGCTTGGACAGGCCCACCAGAGGATCCCCCAGTGGGCCCAAGCTCTAACGTTAATGGACCCCTAAAAAACAGAGATATATAGACAGAGGGTGGGTGCTCAGAATTATTTCTTCTGGTGGGCCCAAGGGAATTTGGTCCGACGCTGACAACAAGTATGACTGCAGGATCAGACAACAAAGGGTTTATCTGTTGTTTGTTGCCATGGGAGACACATAGGGCCAGATTTATAGTGGCTTTCCAGCTATTGCAAAACTACAACCCTCAACATTCCTTGACCGCCACATAGAATGCTGCAGGTTGTAGTACAAAGTTTTATTTAAAAAATTTACCCACGACACCTGAAATTATTATTACAGCTATCACATTTCGGGATAACGGGGTAGGATTTATATTACCGTCAGTCCTTGAGTCGGACTAAACAAAGGAGATTGACAGATCGATGGATGAAAGAGATGAAAGAAATGTCTCTGAGGCTTCAAAGCATGATGTCTGAGGCCACACATCCTTCCTGTATGGCTTTTATGGGTTTTCTTTGAGGAAAAATTAATAACAAATGGTGAATGAATCAGCGAGTTACCCATGTGAGGGACGGCAGCCGTCTCCAGCTCCGGAGCCCTCGGCAGCTTCCCTATTATTAGCGACTGATAAGTGAAACATATTGTAATAAAGAGTTAATTCAAGTCATTTTTTAGACTTTCGGGCTGCGATGAGATAGGACAATAAGTCTGAAATGTCCGTCAGGTGCATTGTTGCTATGCAAATCTATTAGCGGTCTCCATGGAAACAATGTACCAGGACCCTCCACCTTCCATGATGTCTGACGTATAATACTGGTGTCAGAGGGGACTTTGGACCGGCCCCAAGTGCCCCCCCTGGTGTGCCTCCTAAAGATACACCCCAGTCCCACATGATGATATGTTGTCCTCACAATCTATCATTTATGCAGCCTCAGGCTTCAGGCCTAAAATTCAACATCATATCCATACTTTCCTACACTTAAATTTGGGTATAATGGTTTTCCGAGATCTTTTTAGTGATGACCTATCCTCAGGATAGGTCATCAGTATCTAATTGGTGGGGGTCCGACACCCGGGACCCCCACTGATCAGGTATTTGAGAAGGCACAGGCGCTGCAGCCTTTTATCAGCTCACTAAGCACAGCGCCATTCAGGGGCGGATTGGCCATAGACCCTACAGGGAAATTTCCCGGTGGGCCGATGCCCACCTAAGCCCTCCTCTTTGACAAAATCCAGGTACATGAAGATCTGATTCTCTCAGCATTAATTCATGTTGGCAGTATGTTGTGCTGCACTTTGGTATCTGGGGCCACTTTTAGTTTTTTTCCAGGGCCACATTAAGTTCCCAGTCCGCCCCTGGCGCATACATTGTACAGCGGCTGTACTTAGTATTGCGCTCAGTTCCATTCACTTCTATGGGGCTGAGCTGGGCCTAGGCCATGTGACCCATGAACATGACGTCATTGGCCTAGGCAAAGCTGCGAGAAGGCTGCAACGCTACTGAGAGTCACACTGCCTTCTCAAACAGTTGATCAGCGGAGGTCCCGGGTGTCGGCCCCCCACCGATCAGGGTACTGATGGCCTATCCAGAGGATAGGTCATCAGTAAAAAGATCTTGCGCCCCAGGCACAGACAAACCAGTTGGGGACCACCCACTACTGGACTGAGGCTACATAAGTCTACCCATTTCAGGCCTGGACAAACCGAATTTTCCACGATTGTCTCTAAAAATTCAGTACAGTCCTGACAATACATGCAGAGAGCCTGAGAGAAGAGAGTGAGAGGATGACCAGGGTGGTGGTGAGGATAGGAGTAGTAGTATTCAAGTTAGTGGTCCTCGCTCTGGCACTTCCTGGGCCGTGCAGTGGATGGAGAGGTGCACCCTTTCTTCCCCTAGGGGCACACCCTGGTTAGGGGTCTCCTTGATGGTTGTAGTTGGGGTGCTCTTGGGGTTGGTGGGTTTTGGGGTACAAGGAGTGGACGAGAAACTCAAATCTACACCAGCTAGGGTCTGGGGAAGTGGTTACACCAGTCTCTGGTGGAAATTATAATAAATCGAGCAGGTCACAGAAGCCTGCTCTCTCCATTAGGCTCCACCTCTTTTGCTGCACTGTAGAAATGTGTCAAGAAGCTCAAAAACTCACAAATTATGGCGCAAATATGACGTTGACTGTACTTTGGAACTTTATAACGTGCCCCTCTTCGTCTATTTGGATACCGACTATTGGTTGGCTTAATTTGCAACAGAATTTTACAATTGTGGTGCAATTTTTGAGCTGAATGTTTTATATCAGACCACCCCCCTTTTCCTGAAAACCACACCCCTTTTCCATTAAGCCACACCTCTTGACTGGCTAGGCACAGACAATTTCTTTAAACCTAGATGCACCAAATTACGCCACAATTTTGGTACAAATATGCCAGAATCTAGGTCCACTCACTTAAGAAGATGTGGGCCTGTATGACAGTGGGCGGCAGCCGTATAGCTCTGTCCTAGAGAACTGCGTGCGCCGCATTTATAATTGTACAGACACAGAAGTTTTTTGTGGTCCAGTAATGCACAGAGAATGCACTTGGTCACTTGGAGGATCTCAGCCTTTATTATACTTTCAGGATATTGATCGAAATAATTTTGAGTGTCATTCATGTAATGAACCTGAGCTGTACCTGAAGTATGGAGGAAGCTGTTGAGGCCGGTGACCCAGGAGGATGAGCAACACGGTGGAATGCTGTTCTGTAGGTGACTTCTGTACAAGGGAATGGACGCACAATGAAAAAGATGTAGGAAGAGATTACCCCAGATCTGCTGGAGAAAAACAGGTTCAATGAGGAAGTTTGTCTTACATTAGTCATAACCAGATCTATCTATCTATCTATCTTCAATATGAGCCTTAAGTTTGGGAAAGGTACCACAAGTTGGTAAGGCTGATTAGTCAGCCTGCATTTGTGGGAGGGGCGGAGGCTCTTCATATACGAGCCACACCCTCACTCACAGGCGTGTGTTTTCAGGTGCACAGCTGCCACTGGGTGTCATTAGCGGACTAGCTTCTCTGGTGGTAGGAGTCTTTCTTTGCAGCATGGAACTTCTTATTTTGCTCTCTGCTACCGTAGCATGCAAGCGCCATACAATGTAAGTAGGTTGGGCCGGGGCCGTCTCTCCTGGCCGGTCAGAACCGACTTTGCTAGCGAACGGGAGGCTTCGCCTCAGAATCTGCTACCTCAGGTTTGTTCGTTGGGCCTAAATACTTCTATTTTCTTTTCAACTTTGTTTGTTGGTAATAGGAGTTAGTTCCTATAAATCTTACAAGTTTCACTTTGCTTCGTTCGTCTCGTATGAAAAGTTACTTCAGCCGGTTTGCTGTAAAGAAATAGTTACCCGGGCTGCACGTGATGTCATGTTGGAGATTGGACGCAGCTGTTATTTTTTAGGCCTCTTGCTGTAGCTGTAGCTGTTCCTTGCCATGTGTCTGCCCCGCTACCACCATCTTTAGACTTCATGTATTTCACTGCTCCATGTACTTAAAAACCCTGCCGCACTTTCATGCTCTGCTGTTATCCTGAGCGGCATTTACACTTTCGGCTTTTATTTCATGTCTTATGCTGCATCCGCACGTCCTCACTGTCCTGCACTTTTCTACTCTTGGTTCGTATTCACTCAGATTGGTCTCACATTCAAGCTGCGGTCACCTGTTGGCTGTTACATCTCATTCCGTCCCCAGCCGACAGCCCGTTCCGTATTACACGCCTGTTATTACATGTTGTATACTCGGCTTACAGCCATAGCTGCTACTGTTACTCCGTTTTCATGCTCTGGACGCACCACCCTGGTGTTCCCACCTTGCTCCACTCACAACCAGAGCTGCGTTTATACCAAATTTCATGCTCTGCTTATACCCAAAGTTGTGTTCACACTTCTACTGCTACACCAGGTCATATACCCCACTCACCAAAGCCGCTTTCCATGTCTGCTGTCACATCAAGTTAATATTCTGTTCACATCCAAAGCTGCGTCCGCATGTCTGCTTTTACATCTTGTCCTATACTCCTTTCACTACTAGAGCTGCGTCCACGTGTCTGGTTTAACATCACGTCAATACTCTGCTCACTTTCAAGTTGCATTTATACGTCTGCTTTATACCATGCTTTTCATGCGCTACCCATACTCAGAGCTGCGCCCATACCATGTTTTTTAGGTACCACTCACATCCAAAGCTGCATTCACCCATTTATTGTTACATCATGTGTTGTACTCTGCTCCCACTCAAAGCTGCATTCTCCTGTTCATTGCTACGTCATGGTTTTGCTCAATCTCACCGGGGCAGTCTGCACCCACCGCTCTGGTACCTCTCTCCCGACAAACATAACTGCGTTCTTTTCAGGCTTACGTTCCCTTCCTCGGTGGTCTGTTACATTCCATAGGCCTACTTTCTGTTTTAATCCTGGTTCATATTCACTCAGACTGGTCTCCTTTTACTTCTGGCTTGTATTCACTCAGATTGGTCTCCTGCCCCAGTTCACCAAACAGCTCCTCAGCAGAGGTCAGTGGGCCAGTAACTTTCCTGCTATGTTTTCACAAGCTGTTTATTTGTTTGTCACGATAAGAGACTTCTCTTACCGAACTTTCAATGCCTCAGGCTCTATTTTTTTCTCCCATCTCTGTTTCAATTTCATGTTTACGTTTATGGTTCGCGGTGGTTAGTGTTTTATGTATGCACGTGCTTCGGATTACTAATGTCTATATTTTTAACGCCTGTTGGCAGTCCTCTTCCTTAGGCCACCTTCCAGCCAATCCAATCATTCAAGTCTCTTCATATGCCATCAGGTCCAGCTTATGTTTTAATTACTTATCGTCACCGCAACGTCATCCCTCTGTCTTCGGGGGCCCTATGACTGATCCGGCCTCATGGCTCCGGGGGCCCCATGACCGTTTTTTCATGTTTTGTTTGTTAGGGGTACGACATGATTGTAGGCTGGTTAGTGTTCCAGGTTTGCTGTTGGAGGGGGTCATGGTTATGCGAGTCCCCAAGGCATTCTGGTGCTGCATAAGTGGTTTATAAAAAAAAAAAGAAAATCATAAGAGGCTCGCACGAGTGGCTCTTTGCTTATAGGACCTCACGACTGGCATCGTCATTCGTAGTTCGCACAGTCATGTCTCCCGCCATAAGGGGCTCTCACGCATGTCTCCCGCCATAAGGGGCTCTCACGCATGTCTCCCGCCATAAGGGGCTCTCACGCATGTCTCCCGCCATAAGGGGCTCTCACGCATGTCTCCCGCCATAAGGGGCTCTCACGCATGTCTCCCGCCATAAGGGGCTCTCACGCATGTCTCCCGCCATAAGGGGCTCTCACGCATGTCTCCCGCCATAAGGGGCTCTCACGCATGTCTCCCGCCATAAGGGGCTCTCACGCATGTCTCCCGCCATAAGGGGCTCTCACGCATGTCTCCCGCCATAAGGGGCTCTCACGCATGTCTCCCGCCATAAGGGGCTCTCACGCATGTCTCCCGCCATAAGGGGCTCTCACGCATGTCTCCCGCCATAAGGGGCTCTCACGCATGTCTCCCGCCATAAGGGGCTCTCACGCATGTTTATATTTTACAGATTAGTACTTGCGGTTCATTTCAGCCTCATTTCATTAAGAAGCTTTACCCCATGTCTTTGTCTTTCTAGGTTATCGAGTCCCGGTTGATTACTAAACCCATTGGGTTAAGCCCCAATCTTTTCCCCAGCCGTCCTTAATTCTAAGGTTCGCATCCCGGCGGCTGCCCGGCCCCATGGGCCCCTGGTGGTTGCTTCGGCCCCATGGCTTCAGGGGTCCGACCAATGGTTGTCTGTCCACCTGTGCAGCTATGCTTTTGAATGACTCATATCTTTACCTGCTTGCCATCTTATGTTATTCAGGTTTAATTTTAGTTTATGTCCGTTATTATCTCCATTTTCTGTCACGTTTCCCTTCGTCTTTTCAGGTCATGCAGTTGAACTCATATTGGGGTCACCTTCCACGTCGGTCAGGTCATGTTATTCAGGCCACGTAGTTTATCTTAGGTATCGCCTGCCACATCGGTCAGGTTCATGGTTTAATTTCACCTGCACCTTATTCAGGTCACTTTTCATAGTCATAATTATAAGAAAAAAAACAAAAAACGGCCCCATGGCTTCGGGGGCCCGATGACTGCTTTGGCCCCATGGCTTCGGGGGCCCGATGACTGCTTTGGCCCCATGGCTTCGGGGGCCTGATGACTGCTTTGGCCCCATGGCTTCGGGGGCCCGATGACCGCTTCGGCCCCATGGCTTCGGGGGCCCGATTGCCGCTTCGGCCCCATGGCTTCGGGGGCCCGATGGCCGCTTCAGCCCCATGGCTTCGGGGGCCCGATGGCCGCTTCAGCCCCATGGCTTCGGGGGCCCGATGGCCGCTTCGGCCCCATGGCTTCGGGGGCCCGATGACCGCTTCGGCCCCATGGCTTCGGGGGCCCGATGACCGCTTCGGCCCCATGGCTTCGGGGGCCCGATGACCGCTTCGGCCCCATGGCTTTGGGGGCCCGATGACCGCTTCGGCCCCATGGCTTCGGGGGCATCTGGGCTGATTTGGCCCCTATGTATCGCATACATACCTGCTTCCCTAATTTCCTAATAATCCATGTTGATTGCTCACTTTATGTTTTGACCGCAAACTGGTCCGGTTCACCCTACAGCATCATTGTCATGTCTTGCGCAGATATTTCGTCTTTCTTTAATTGTTCATGCTTTCGTTCAGGTCCTGCCAGAGGAAGAACAACAAGTAGGGCAATTCCCTCTAACATTTCAGTCTCTGATCGTAGTCGATCATATCTTGTCAACCAGGTCCCTGCGCAAAGTCTTTGCCTTTTTACCACGACCAGGAATTCATTTTCGCCGGTAGCTTCATTGCATTGCATTCCCTCACTCATGGGAGGGCATAGACAGAATCTTGTATATTATGGCTTCGTAGCTTCTTGCCGCACTAACCTCAG
The DNA here is from genome assembly GCF_905171765.1 of Bufo bufo. Lineage (NCBI taxonomy): Eukaryota > Metazoa > Chordata > Amphibia > Anura > Bufonidae > Bufo > Bufo bufo. The sequence goes on along the minus strand of NC_053394.1, from coordinate 32,114,383 downwards.
ACTCCCTACAACCACGTTGAATCGGATTTTGGACAAGGTCCAGCATTTCCTCACGGTAGAAGATTCAGATAGTAGGTCGGTCTTCACGTCTCAAGCGTAAAAACAATTCTCAGGGGCTCACAGTAGAACAACGCGCGGACCATGGCTAGCAGTTAGCTGTTGTCTGGGGAACTATTCAAGGACTCTCTTCCTATGTACATGGTTCTTTTTGGCCCTCATTCCTGCATAGTCTAGGCAGTTAGGTTGCGGTCCCACGATCTCCTGAGGCTAGGGCATTGCCTGTACTCGCACTAGAACCAAACTTTACTAGTTTCAGTTGGTTTTTATGATCCATTTCACAACGTATTCCCGGTCCTCCATTCCGCTTTGGGGCAGTATCCGCAATATTGAGCATCATGTCTCTGGCCTTATCATCCACAAGATGGGTTGTAGGTCTCCTACTGGTCTTGCCTCATATACCCCGAATTTTCGCTCAAGATCCCTGATGCCTTGCAGTTGGCTTGGGGATTAGTTTGCACATGCCATTCGAATTCCTTTTCTACCCTACTTGGCTTGGTTTTTGCCCACTTATAGGCCTACCCACGATCATGGCTTAGGGCACACAACAAGCCATTTAGTCAGGTCAGCTAAGACACTCCTAGCTGGGTCAGGTTGTTCCCGTTGTTTCTCTCCCTAGGGTTCTTCGGATACCTCTTGGCCGTAGCCATGACCACAAGTTGGTAAGGCTGATTAGTCAGCCTGCATTTGTGGGAGGGGCGGAGGCTCTTCATATACGAGCCACACCCTCACTTCCAGGCGTGTGTTTTCAGGTGCCCCACCCTCCCTCCCTTATCTTCTCATTTCCACAGGGTATGCCCACTTATAGGCCTACCCACGATCATGGCTTAGGGCACACAACAAGCCATTTAGTCAGGTCAGCTAAGACACTCCTAGCTGGGTCAGGTTGTTCCCGTTGTTTCTCTCCCTAGGGTTCTTCGGATACCTCTTGGCCGTAGCCATGACCACAACTGTGAAAATCATCTTGTGTGGTACCAGTTCAGAAGATACCTCATCCGATGGACCTCAACAGCTACACATCGGTGGCATTGACATCCCACTTGACGAAGGTCTTGGAGAGGTTGGTTCTCACTCATCTCCGCCTTCTAGTGAGCTCATCTATGGAACATCTCCAGTTTGCCATCATCCACCTTCTAGACCAAGCTCTTTCACACCTTGAGAAACCTGGGAACACTGTGAGAACAGTGTTCTTTGATTTCTCCAGTGCTTTCAACACCATACAGCCAGGGCTACTAAGAGAAAAACTGGATCTTGTAGACAACCAATTTGATCGTAGACAACCTGACAAAACGACCTCAGTATGTGAGAGCCTGGGACTGTGTGTCAGACATGGTGATCTTTAGTACAGGGGCACCTCAGGGCACAGTTCTTGCTCCTTTCCTCTTCACATTGTACACTGCAGACATCAGGTACAACTCATCTAGCTGCTACTTAAGAAGTTCTCTGATGACTCGGCACTAGTAGGCCTCATCACAGAGGAGAATGACATGGAATACAGAGAATCGACCCGGGAATTTGTGGATTGATGCCAGAAGAACCAACATAGGATTAATGCTGGGAAGACTAATGAGATGGTGTTGGACTTCCCCAAGCACAGACATTCTCCTAAACTGGAGGACATCCAGGGGCCGCCAATGAGATTGTCAACACTTATAAGTACCTGGGTGTGCTCCTCAATAATAAGCTGGACTGGGCCGATAACATGGACGCACTATACAGAAAGGGTCACAGCAGGCTCTACCTGCTTAGGAGGCTGAGAGCTTTTGGAGTGCAGAGGGCACTTCTTAGGGCCTTTTTCAACTCTGTAGAGCATCACCCATCCTATTCGGAATGGCCTGCTGCGGTAGCAGCATCTCCACCAGTGAGAGGAAGAAACTAGACAAACTGATTAGAAGTGCCAGCTCCGTCCTGGGAAGCCCCCTAGAACCAGTGCAGCTGGTAGAAGTTGATCTCCATGCTGGAGAATAACTTGCATGAGAAAGTCAAAGCATGGAGTTGGCAAATCTCCCAGAAAGCAGCCCTCCATATATTTAGCTGTATGCCCCCCCAGGATTATCATATGCAGTATCAGCACCCAAAGGGCACTGAGGGGGCAGAGCATCATATGAATGGGGGGAAGGGGGGCTGCATAAGGGGAGTTCACTGTATAAATCAGAGTTGATATAGCTGTGGCTTGATAAAAAGGGTGTCCCGATGATGGAGGCATTTGGCACTTTGTGCCTATACAGAGGCATATATTGCACCCATGAATACATGAACAGAGTCTGACCATAGGAACATGGAAAGCAGATTGGGGGCAACCAAAACCCCTAAGCTGATTAGATTCATTCAACTTTTTCAGAAACAGATATAAATGTATGATGGCAGGACAGGAGGGGTGAGGGGGGGACGCTCTTGCATCCGAGTAAATCTGGGGTCAGTCCAGCCATGCATAGCGCTGATCTGCCAGCAGATTGCAGGCGGACCTGTAAGCCTATCCAGCCACCATTAAGCTGAGTGCATTGTCTATTTATATCAGCTCCTTAGTGCCGGGATCAGCGGCTCTTAACCTGCCGGCCGCTTCTCTGAGCGCAGAGGACAGAGTACTATGCACTAAGGCTGGGTTCACATCATGTTTTCTCCATCCTTTAAAAAGACTGCCCTACAGTGGCATCCGTTCACCATAGAGGGCCCAAACTGACCTGGAGGCCGCCATTCTAGACTACACATCCAGACTGCTGTTATAGGGGCGCTCCAGACTACACAACCAGACTGCTGTTATAGGGGGCGCTCCAGACTACACATCCAGACTGCTGTTATAGGGGGCGCTCCAGACTACACATCCAGACTGCTGTTATAGGGGGCGCTCCAGACTACACATCCAGACTGCTGTTATAGGGGGCGCTCCAGACTACACATCCAGACTGCTGTTATAGGGGGCGCTCCAGACTACACATCCAGACTGCTGTTATAGGGGGCGCTCCAGACTACACAACCAGACTGCTGTTATAGGGGGCGCTCCAGACTACACAACCAGACTGCTGTTATAGGGGGCGCTCCAGACTACACATCCAGACTGCTGTTATAGGGGGCGCTCCAGACTACTCATCCAGACTGCTGTTATAGGGGGCGCTCCAGACTACACATCCAGACTGCTGTTATAGGGGGCGCTCCAGACTACACAACCAGACTGCTGTTATAGGGGGCGCTCCAGACTACACATCCAGACTGCTGTTATAGGGGCCGCTCCAGACTACACAACCAGACTGCTGTTATAGGGGGCGCTCCAGACTACACAACCAGACTGCTGTTATAGGGGGCGCTCCAGACTACACATCCAGACTGCTGTTATAGGGGGCGCTCCAGACTACACATCCAGACTGCTGTTATAGGGGGCGCTCCAGACTACACATCCAGACTGCTGTTATAGGGGGCGCTGCAGACTACACAACCAGACTGCTGTTATAGGGGGCGCTCCAGACTACACATCCAGACTGCTGTTATAGGGGGCGATCCAGACTACACATCCAGACTGCTGATATAGGGGGCGCTCCAGACTACACATCCAGACTGCTGTTATAGGGGGTGCTCCAGACTACACATCCAGACTGCTGTTATAGGGGGCACTCCAGACTACACATCCAGACTGCTGCTATAGGGGGCGCTCCAGACTACACATCCAGACTGCTGTTATAGGGGGCGCTCCAGACTACACATCCAGACTGCTGTTATAGGGGGCGCTGCAGACTACACATCCAGACTGCTGTTATAGGGGGCGCTCCAGACTACACATCCAGACTACTGATATAGGGGGCGCTCCAGACTACACATCCAGACTGCTGCTATAGGGGGCGCTCCAGACTACACATCCAGACTGCTGTTATAGAGGGCGCTCCAGACTACACATCCAGACTGCTGTTATAGGGGGCGCTCTAGACTACACATCCAGACTGCTGCTATAGGGGGCTCTCCAGACTACACATCCAGACTGCTGTTATAGGGGCGCTCCAGACTACACATCCAGACTGCTGTTATAGGGGGCGCTGCAGACTACACATCCAGACTGCTGTTATAGAGGGCGCTCCAGACTACACATCCAGACTGCTGTCATAGGGGGCGCTGCAGACTACACATCCAGACTACTGTTATAGGGGGCGCTCCAGACTACACATCCAGACTGCTGTCATATGGGGCGCTCCAGACTACACATCCAGACTGCTGTTATAGAGGGCGCTCCAGACTACACATCCAGACTGCTGTCATAGGGGGCGCTCCAGACTACACATCCAGACTGCTGTTATAGGGACGCTCCAGACTACACATCCAGACTGCTGTTATAGGGGGCGCTCCAGACTACACATCCAGACTGCTGTTATAGGGGCGCTCCAGACTACACATCCAGACTGCTGTTATAGGGACGCTCCAGACTACACATCCAGACTGCTGTCATAGGGGGCGCTCCAGACTACACATCCAGACTGCTGTTATAGGGGCGCTCCAGACTACACATCCAGACTGCTGTTATAGGGACGCTCCAGACTACACATCCAGACTGCTGTCATAGGGGGCGCTCCAGACTGCACATCCAGACTGCTGTTATAGGGGGCGCTCCAGACTACACATCCAGACTGCTGTTATAGGGGCGCTCCAGACTACACATCCAGACTGCTGTTATAGGGACGCTCCAGACTACACATCCAGACTGCTGTTATAGGGGGTGCTCCAGACTACACATCAAGACTGCTGTTTTAGGGGGACCCTCCAGACTACACATCCAGACTGCTGTTATAGGGGGCGCTCCAGACTGCACCTCCAGACTGCTGTTATAGGGGGCGCTCCAGACTACACAACCAGACTGCTATTATAGGGGGCGCTCCAGACTACACATCCAGACTGCTGTTATAGGGGGCGCTCCAGACTACACATCCAGACTGCTGTTATAGGGGGCGCTCCAGACTACACATCCAGACTGCTGTTATAGGGGGCGCTCCAGACTACACATCCAGACTGCTGTTATAGGGGGACCCTCCAGACTACACCTCCAGACTGCTGTTATAGGGGGCGCTCCAGACTACACATCCAGACTGCTGTTATAGGGGGCGCTCCAGACTACACATCCAGACTGCTGTTATAGGGGGCGCTCCAGACTACACATCCAGACTGCTGTTATAGGGGGCGCTCCAGACTACACATCCAGACTGCTGTTATAGGGGGCGCTCCAGACTACACATCCAGACTGCTGTTATAGGGGGCGCTCCAGACTACACAACATCGACAAGAATCAATACAAAACTAGGTTTACTAGCTATCCAATTAATGCAATATCATACATTCTGGACAGTACTTGAAAACACTTTAAATATTAAGCACAGTAACTAGCCCGGGACACCTGGAGACTGACAGCTAGAGCAGCCAGAGGGACATTACATCATTATTCTTTCTATTCTCTGTAATTGTCCGGCACAGCCATAAAATACAGGATGAGTTTATAGTGCAAATGTAGCTGACCGGGTTATTTTATAAATGTATTATTCATGGCAACCTTTAGGGTAAATGTGCTGTTGTACAAAATCAGATAATGCATATGAAAATGTGCCTGAGACCAATGAATCTACCTACCACAAGCTGGTTTACTGGTATAAATAGGGCATATGGATGTAGCAGAGTTGAATGTGTCCTTCGAATGTTGAGGGCTCACCATCCTTCCCAGCAAACATCTCTTATTATATTGTACCTGTTAGTCTACTTTCACACTCGCGTTTTGGCTTTCCGTTTGTGAGATCCGTTCAGGGCTCTCACAAGCGGTCCAAAACGGATCCGTTTTGCCCTAATGTATTCTGAATGGAAAAGGATCCGCTCAGAATGCCTCAGTTCCGTCTCCATTCCGCTTTGGAGACGGACACCAAAACGCTGCTTGCAGGATCCGTCCTGGCACACAATGTAAGTCAATGGGGACGGATTCGTTTTCACTGACACAATCTGGCACAATAGAAAACGGATCCGTCCTCCATTCACTTTCAATGGTGTTCAAGACGGATCCCTCTTGGCTATGTTAAAGATAATACAAACGGATCCGTTCTGAACGGATTCAGACGGCAGTATTATCTGAACGGTTCCATCCATGGCGGATCCGCACAAAACGCCAGTGTGAAAGTAGCCCTAGTTGACCTATGGGCAGTTTTCTGGATTTTTCTTTATCTATCAAAAAGGGTTTTATGGATTAAAATTTTTAAAAGGGTTGTCTAGGTTAGAAACCCCATTCTATCAAATGTGCTGCTAGGGCAATCCTTTCATTCTGGGGACCTGTCACATGTGTGCATTAGGCCCCTTTCACATGAGCGAGTTCCACGCATTGGACTTGCAGCGTGTGTCAGCGAGAGCACCCGCCCTGACCTTCCAGGACTGCCAGAGTCGCATAGCATTATATTGATTTATGATGCTATGTAACCTTTACAGTTCAGGAATGTATTGTATAACACTGACGGCATTATGTCAGTGTTATACAATGCATTCCAGAACTGTAAAGGTTACATAGCATCTACACTGACAGCATTATGTCAGTGTTATATAATGCATTTTGGAACTGTAAGGCCCCTTTCACACGGGCGAGTATTCCGTGCGGATGCGATGCGTGAGTTGAACGCATTGCACCCGCACTGAATACCGACCCATTCATTTCTATGGGGCTGTTCACATGAGAGGTGATTTTCACGCATCACTTGTGCGTTGAGTGAAAATCGCAGCATGCTCTATATTCTAGTTTTTCACGCATCGCAGGCCCCATAGAAGTGAATGGGGTTGCGTGAAAATCGCAAGCATCCGCAAGCAAGTGCGGATGCGGTGCGATTTTCACGCACGGTTGCTAGGAGACCCGATCATTATTATTTTCCCTTATAACATGGTTATAAGGGAAAATAATAGCATTCTGAATACAGAATGCATAGTACAATAGGGCTGGAGGGGTTAAAAAAATTAAACTCACCTTAGTCCACTTGATAGCGCAGCCCGGCATCTCTTCTGTCTCCTTTGCTGAACAGGACCTGTGGTGAGCATTCATTCCAGGACCTGTGGTGACGTCACTCCGGTCATCACATGATCTTTTACCATGGTGATGGATCATGTGATGGATCATGTGATGACCGGAGTGACGTCACCACAGGTCCTGGAATGAATGCTCACCACAGGTCCTGTTTAGCAAAGGAGACAGAAGGAGATGCCGGGCTGCGCTATCAAGTGGACTAAGGTGAGTTTAATTTTTAGAATTTTTTTTTTAACCCCTCCAGCGCTATTTTACTATGCATTCTGTATTCAGAATGCTATTATTTTCCCTTATAACCATGTTATAAGGGGAAATAATACAATCTACAGAACACCGATCCCAAGCCTGAACTTCTGTGAAGAAGTTCGGGTTTGGGTACCAAACATGCGTGATTTTTCTCACGCGAATGCAAAACGCATTATAATGTTTTGCACTCGCGCTGAAAAATCGCAGGGGGTTCCCGTAACGCACGCGTACATTTTCCCGCAACGCCCGTCTGAAAGAGGCCTAAGGGTTCTATAGCATCACAGTCTACCAACTATGTAATGCTTCATTTCTCCTTTGGAGGCGCTGCAGGGTAATTATAAACTTGCTGTTGGGTCCCTCCACATATTACAGGGCTCCCAGCAGATTGGCTAATTGTGGAGGCAACAGTGGGTGACCAAACTGGACAACCTTTCTACAATCTACTGACGGCCACAGAGTTAAAGGGTAACTCAAAAGACTTGCATTCACAAACTAAAAGCCTTTAAGGGGTTTTCTGAACCTTTAATATTAATGGCGTATCCTCAGGATTGGCCATCAATATCTGATCATCAGGAGTCCTATACTCGACATCCTCATGATCAGCTATTCAGCTACGATGTGGGAACAACACAGCTCTGACCATTGTGTAGTGGACGGAGCCGATTACTGAAGAGCCGCTCCCATTCACTTCAGTGGGAGCAATGCTGCAGTAACCGTCCACAATAGAAATGGACAGAGCTGTGTCTGCATCAACATTGGGCCCACATACCAAAGGTTGATAAACCAGGAGCAGGTAACCTGCAGCTAGTTTCCAAGGCAGTATGTGTAGTGCATGGATGTGCCGGGTCCGGATGCTCTTTGTAGTCGCTCTCTGCTCTGGCTAAAAAAAAAAGGAGTGTTCTAGATAGAGGACTCCCTTATATTACAATACTAACCAAGAGTTAAAAAAAAAAACACAAACATTAAAACAGCACAATCCTCCGCCAAACCAGCACAGATGTTCTCGTAAATGTACACGCTACTTGCCACTTATTACTACTGATATATCATGACCTAGAACAGGGGTCAGCAACCTCCGTCACTCCAGGTGTTGTGAAACTACATCTCCCATCATGCACACTTGCTTGGCTGCTCTCTAAACTCCCACACAAGTGGAAAGAGCATGCTAGGAGTTGTAGTTTCACAACAGCTGGAGTGCCGAAGGTTGCTGATCCCTGACCTAGAAGAATGAGAACCTTCACAGACACACTTGGCGTCTCTCCCCGAACATCCAGGAGGGCTCCAGGATGAGATTCATTGCTCCCTGTTCATTGCTCCAGTTGCTCTGCTAGATTCACTTCAGGCTTGCAGCTCAGGGGGCTGGTCCTTTCTCAGTGTGTCCTTTGTCATATGGTGTGTCCTTTCTGCTGCAGCTCTCCCTGTAACTTTCACAGCTTCTAACAGATGATACGGCTGGTGGCAGGCGAAGGATGCAACTGCGTGTCTACCTCGGTGACACGGACAGAAATATAGGGAAAGGAATAAACAGCAGGTGGCGCTATAAAGATACACGTTGTTGAATAACTCAATGGTGATACTACATTTTGAATTAAATCCAATTATAAAAGTATTCAGATCCAGGTGCTGGTTTGCAATATGTAAAATATTTTTCGTGAGACAACCCCTTTTAACATCAAAGGAAAATCGTCTTCTACCCGCATGTTTTACTAAAAGCTCACAAAACATTGCCTAATCAATGCCAGATCTTACAGAATCTAGGTGAACTACACGAGGTGAGATGTGACTGCTGTTCACTCATTATATCTAAACTACACTGCTCAAAAAAATAAAGGGAACACTTAAACAACACAATGTAACTCCAAGTCAATCACACTTCTGTGAAATCAAACTGTCCACTTAGGAAGCAACACTGAGTGACAATCAATTTCACATGCTGTTGTGCAAATGGGATAGACAACAGGTGGAAATTATAGGCAATTAGCAAGACACCCCCAATAAAGGAGTGGTTCTGCAGGTGGTGACCACAGATCACTTCTCAGTTCCTATGCTTCCTGGCTGATGTTTTGGTCACTTTTGAATGCTGGCGGTGCTTTCACTCTAGTGGTAGCATGAGACGGAGTCTACAACCCACACAAGTGGCTCAGGTAGTGCAGCTTATCCAGGATGGCACATCAATGCGAGCTGTGGTAAGAAGGTTTGCTGTGTCTGTCAGCATAGTGTCCAGAGCATGGAGGCGCTACCAGGAGACAGGCCAGTACATCAGGAGACGTGGAGGAGGCCGTAGGAGGGCAACAACCCAGCAGCAGGATCGCTACCTCTGCCTTTGTGCAAGGAGGAACAGGAGGAGCACTGCCAGAGCCCTGCAAAATGACCTCCAGCAGGCCACAAATGTGCATGTGTCTGCTCAAATGGTCAGAAACAGACTCCATGAGGGTGATATGAGGGCCCGACGTCCACAGGTGGGGCTTGTGCTTACAGCCCAACACCGTGCAGGACGTTTGGCATTTGCCAGAGAACACCAAGATTGGCAAATTCGCCACTGGCGCCCTGTGCTCTTCACAGATGAAAGCAGGTTCACGCTGAGCACATGTGACAGACGTGACAGAGTCTTGAGACGCTGTGGAGAACGTTCTTCTGCCTGCAACATCCTCCAGCATGACCGGTTTGGCATTGGGTCAGTAATGGTGTGGGGTGGCATTTCTTTGGAGGGCCGCACAGCCCTCCATGTGCTCGACAGAGGTAGCCTGACTGCCATTAGGTAGATGAGATCCTCAGACCCCTTGTGAGACCATATGCTGGTGCGGTTGGCCCTGGGTTCCTCCTAATGCAAGACAATGCTAGACCTCATGTGGCTGGAGTGTGTCAGCAGTTCCTGCAAGACGAAGGCATTGATGCTATGGACTGGCCCGCCCGTTCCCCAGACCTGAATCCAATTGAGCACATCTGGGACATCATGTCTCGCTCTATCCACCAACGTCACGTTGCACCACAGACTGTCCAGGAGTTGGCAGATGCTTTAGTCCAGGTCTGGGAGGAGATCCCTCAGGAGACCGTCCGCCACCTCATCAGGAGCATGCACAGGCGTTGTAGGGAGGTCATACAGGCACGTGGGAGCCACACACACTACTGAGCCTCATTTTGACTTGTTTTAAGGACATTACATCAAAGTTGGATCAGCCTGTAGTGTGTTTTTCCACTTTAATTTTGAGTGTGACTCCAAATCCAGACCTCCATGGGTTGAAAAATTTGATTTCCATTTTTTTTTTTGTGTGATTTTGTTGTCAGCACATTCAACTATGTAAAGAACAAAGTATTTCAGAAGAATATTTAATTAATTCAGATCTAGGATGTGTTATTTTTGTGTTCCCTTTATTTTGTGTTATTTTGTGTTCCCTGCGGATCTCCGTTCTCGATATAGGTGCAGGTCCCAGCGTTGTCCATGATGAGATAACCCCTTTAAAGAGCGACAGAGGGACATGGGTCAAAAAGAGGGACACTTGGGAGGCATGCGACTATATGACCCAAAGCTACCGGTTACAATAAATTAGCAACGACAGCCAAAAAAATAGGACTGATGTAAATAATGTAAGCTTTAGAACATCGCAGAAATAAATTTAAAAAATACACTTATGCCCTTACAAATAAAAATTTATAGCCAGTTGCGAACAATTCTGGTCATTAGGGGGTTAATAAACATACACTCAATAAAGTTTACCATTTTGAACGTCACGTGATTCAGCAAAGCGAAGAGGGGAAAAAAACTTTATTTATAAGAACTTTCGGCACAACTTTTAGAAATACGCCTAGCGATTCTGTCTCCTGTCGTGCTCACGGGCGGCCATATTTCTGTAGCCTTCTCTTAGCGCCCTTCCCCTTGAGGCCGGGTTTGCCTGAGCAGACAGAAAGCTGACGTTACAATTTTGTTCTCTAGTGAAAGCGCGTCCCGTCACGTGATACGCGGCGAAGCGTGCCGCTGGCGCAGGCGCAGTTTTGCTGCCGTCTTCTGCCCCCGGCCTCTGGCAGCGGTGTGATGGCTGAGGCGCAGGAGTCGCTGTGGGGGTTGGTGGAGGAGTTCGTGTCAGGACAGCAGGATAGCAGAGCGGCCGAGGTGGCAGCAGGTAGGGCTGGTAGTACATTGGACCTTTCTCCTGGGTGAGGTGGGAGACATGTGACTGCCTCGTTATTTACATGCCCATTGGTCGGTGGATGCCCATGCGCCTCATGTAATGCATGTCCCCTGCAAGCCTGATGCTGTAGTCACACATTTAAAGGAATTGTCCATATTTGAGCTCATGACACCGATTATTTGTGGAAAGAAAGTGGTTGTATGTGAATAAAGTGCAGCCGTTATATACCTGATTTATTCTTCAACTTTCTCATATACCTTGTGCCAGTTCTTCACCATTTGCAAGATCTCTGCTTGCTGTCAGTGTATGAGAACGTTCTTGTTTAGAGCCAGAGGTTGAAAACCTGTAAACACTGAATCCCTTTTGACAGATGCAGGTTTGGTACAGTCTTAGGTCTCATGCACATGGTCGTGCGGTCCGCAAAACACGGATACCGGCCGTGTCCGTTCTGCATTTTGCGAAACTGAACTGCCGGCCCCTAATAGAGCAGTCTTATCCTTGAACTTAAAGGGGTTGTCCGAGTTATGAAAAATAATAATATTGCACTGAAAATCTGATATATAACTGAGCTAAGCAAGTTTTATGCAAAAAAATAATATATATTTCCTCATTTCCCTGGTTCTTTTCTGGCCCTTTGTTTACATGCAATAAAAACAATCTCTGCCCCTCCCCCCTGCTCTGCTAAGGGAGTGGCTACAAGAGCTGCCGTGAGTGACCTGTCTGCCTGCTGGGAGACTCTGCAGCATGTTGTATGTGTAGGACTACAAGTCCCAGCTGTATAATGACACTGCTAAGGGAGTGGATACAAGAGCTGCCCTGAGTGCTGGGAGAATCAACAGCAACTTGTAAGTGTAGAACTACAAGTCCCAGCTGTATAATGACACTGCTAATACACACAGGATCTTCCCCCTACCTTCTTGTGCAATGCTCTCTCTAGTATGTCAGCACCAGTGCCAGGCATTGTCTCCTCACTGCCTGCAGAGCTGTGCAGCTGAAGGGGTTAAGAATCCTAGCAGAGAGCAGACGGCAGTGAAGGGGGGGGGCGTGGCCAGCACAGTGATGTCTGGTTTACAGGCTTGTAAACGACCTTTATCAGAGCAGGGAGAGAAGCTGACCTCACAGGTCATGTGATCCTCAGTGAAATCTGAGAAACCAACCACTGGAGATAAAGTGAGTTAATTGGAAAGCTGTTACATTTTCTTAGATAGGAACATAGAACAAAAACATAACTCGGACAACCCCTTTAACAATAATAACAATCATTTTTTTTTTTATACTTTATTTTTTATATTTTTAGTTAACTCGTTTTTATTTTTCATACATGGGAGAATGTAAAAAAAAATGTTTTTGTTTTTCACTTTTTTTCCTTCAAAGCACAAATGAAATATTTATATTTATTTAGGTTGCCCTGTGTTACGGCCATTTTCATATTGGAATATATTATTATTATTTTTTATAGATATTTTTCTTTACACATTGTGCTGCCCATAGTATCATACAAGGCTTTTGGGGACATTTTAGTTTTATTTCAGATTTGTCCTGTAACTGGACCTGATGTATTAGCCCAAGCTACAAGAGGGGTGTACAGCTCCCGGAGCCTCACTGCGGAGCTGTTCTGGGTCTGCTAAGACACAGCATCTCCTGCAGTTACCTGGTGATCATGTGATCAGCAAGTTGGGAGCAGGAAGCGTCAGGATAACCTCAGAGAGGTTGGGGGATTGAGGCCTCTTCCACCTAGGTTCAGTGGTGGTCCAAGCTCATGTCCGCGCACCAATGGCCAGCTTCCTTCATGCGTAATGCAAGATATACTTGACCACTGCTTGTTGACAGGCTCCTTAACGCCCAACCGGACGTGACTTAACACCCAGCGCTGTACATGTATGGCGCAAGGTCCACGGGGCTCTAGGGAAGGATCGGGGGGGGGGGGGAACGTCGCGGCACCATGCCTACTCTTACCGGCAGGCAGCCATGCCGGGTAAGGGCAGCATGGTGCTGCACGGCCCCCCGGCAGCTCCAAGCGCTGCGATTGGCCGATCAAGGAGACCGGCACATTGCAGCGCAGGAAGCTGTCAGAGGCATCGGGGCGGGAGGAGGTGGCAGGGGCTGAACAAGTCAGGTGAGGCAGGGGACACCAGTGTTTTGGGTCCCCTGCCAGCGATGCTATTGGCTGGAACAACTCTCCAGCCAATGGCTGCGCAGGAAGAGGCAGAACTTCCCTGCATGCAGCCATTCTAGCTGGTGACTGCATGCAGAGAGGTTCTGTGCCTTTCTGTGCTGCTTGTGGCTTGCTGGGACTTGTGATTTAACCCCTTTCATGCTGAAAAGAAGAGAGAACATCTGGAATAGCTGCACAGATTTTTTTTTTTCTTTTGCAGCTGTTCCAGATCCCTAAACCACCCTCCATCCCTGTCCCACTTTTCATCAAACACTACATATTTATTTCTGTATAACACCTATTAGGTCAAAAGTGCCCTTTCCACCCCTCAAAATGTTCGCACGGGGGTGCTCTTTTCCGAAATGGGGTCACTTGTTGGGGTTTGTCATTTCTGGGGACCTCAGGAATTTATTTAATGCGACATGGCAGCTAAAATACATGTCTGCCAATTTAGGCCTGTCAGCAAAATTCATATTTAGCTGTTAGGGCCCATGGCAGGGCTCTAGAGTCATACATCATTTTTTGAGCACATATGAGGTGTTGGCGTATTTGGGCGGACATGGGGAACAAAATGTGAGGTGCATTTTGTTCGGTTACCCCTTGTGAAAGTGAAAAATGTGGGTGTAAAGCATCTTTTTCTGGAATTTTTTTTTAATTTTCACAGCCTATTTTTTCCTAATTCTGTGAAACGCAGATGGGTCAAAGTGCTCGCTACACACCTTGAAATATTCCTTGAGAGGTGTAGTTTCCAGAATGGGGTCCCTTTTTGGGGGTTTCCACTCTAGGGTTACCTCAGGGTGTGTTCAATTGCAAGATGGCGCCTGTCAATTATTCTGGAGAAATCTGCCTTCTAGAAGCCATTTGGTGCTCCTTTCCTTCTGACCCCTGTGGTACGCCCCCATTTAGCAGTATACAAGCACATATGGGGTATTGCTGTAATCAGGAGAAAATGGGCAATAAATTAGGGGGTACATTTTCCCCAGTTCCCCCTTTTGAAAGTGAAAAATGTGGGCCTAAAGTAAATTTTTCTGGAAATTTTTTTTAATTTTTCATTTTCACAGTCAACTACATGAATCACTTTTGAGGACAAAGTTCTCACTACACATCTTGAAATATTCCTTGAGGGGTGTAGTTTCCAGAATGGGGTCACTTTTTTGGGGTTTCCACTCTAGGGGTACCTCAGGCTGTCTTTATATGCGACATAGCTCCCAATCCTGCAAAATCTGGTCTCCAAAAGCCCTATGGCGCTACTTCCCTTTTGAACCCTGCCATGCGCCCATACTAGGGATCGACCGATTATCGGTTTGGCCGATATTATCGGCCGATATTGAGGATTTTGAACGTTATCGGCATCTATTTTGCCGATATACCGATAACGTATTGGGAACACAGAACGCGCTGCTCTCAGCGCGTTCTGTGTTCCCTCAGCAGCACAGGGGAGAAGGAAGCAGTGTCTCCTCCCCCTGTGATGCTGCTGCCGCTGCCTCCAATGACAGGACGGAAGACAAGAGGAGGGGAGGGGCTGTGGCCGCTGCGCCACCAATGAAGATGAGTCTTTCATTAATTCAAATACAGGAGGCGGGAGCTGGCTGCAGAATCATATAGCCGGCTCCCAACCTCTATGAACGGCAGCTGCGGTCCGCGGTAGTTAACCTCTTAGGTGCCGCGGATCGCAGCTACCGCTCATAGAGGTCGGGAGCCGGCTATGTGATTCTGCAGCCAGCTCCCGCCTCCTGTATGTGAAAGAGAGGTATCTTCATTGGTGGCGCAGGGCGCCCCCCCCCCCCCTCAAGCAGTGCGCCCCCCACCCCAATAGTAAAAACATTGGTGGCGCAGTGCGCCCCCCCCCCCCCCCTCAAGCCCCCTAGTATTAGTCATTGGTGGTGCAGTGCGCCCCCCCACCCCAATAGTAAAAACATTGGTGGCGCAGTGCGCCCCCCCCCCCCGTTCTAATCATTGGTGGCAATGGCCACAGGATCCCCTCTCCCCTGCTCCTCCGATCGGAGCCCCAGCAGTGTAAGCCTGGGGCTCCGATCGGTTACCATGGCAGCCAGGACGCTATTGAAGCCCTGGCTGCCATAGTCAGCTCCATGCTGCTGTGTGCACAGAGCACAGGGCAGCAGGGAGAGTGCGAGATCCTATTCACTCTGATAGAGATCTATCAGGGTGAATGGGACAAGGGTTCTAGTCCCTAAGGGGGCTAAAAGTTAGTAAAAAAAAAAACACAAAAATATTAAGTATAAATGAAAAAGATTTACAAAAAAAATAAAATAATACACGTTAACAATAAACATTAATTTTCAGCAGATTTGTGTAGGAAATTTTTTTTTTTTCCTCAAAAATAAAAATACCCAGAATATCGGTATAAATTATCGGCTATCGGCCTGAAAGTTGACAAATTATCGGTATCGGCCCTAAAAAATCAATATCGGTCGATCCCTAGCCCATACATCATTTTTTTTAGCACATATCGGGTGTTGGTGTATTCGGGGGGGGGGGAAATGGGGAACAAAATGTGGGCTGCATTTTGTCCTGTTACCCCTTGTGAAAGTGGAAAATGTGGGTGTAAAGCAACTTTTTCTGGAAAAAATTGTAATTTTTCATTTTCACAGCCAATCGTTTCCTAATTCTGTGAAACGCCCGATGGGTCAAAGTGCTCACTACACACCTTGAAATATTCCTTTTTGGTGGTTTCCACTGTAGGGCCACCTCAGGGTGTCTTCACATGCGACATAGCTCCCAATTACCATTCAAGCTAATTCCTCTCTCCGAACGCCTTATGGTGCTCCTTCCACTCTGAAGCCTGCTGTGCGGCCATACATCTTTTTAGCGAACATGGGGTGTTCTTGTAAACTCCAGATTCAGGGTAATAGATTTTGAGTTTTGTTTGGCTGTTAACCTTTGATGTGTTGCAGGAAAAAATAGCTAAAAATTTAAAATCCTGCCAAAAAAAGTGAAATTTTGAAATTTCATTACCATTTTCATTTTATTCTCGTGGGACACCTAAAGGGTTAACAAAGTTTGTAAAATCAGCTTTTAATACCTTGAGGGGTGTAGTTTCTAAAATGGGGTGATTTATGGGTGGTTTTTAATATCTAAGCCCCAGAAAGTGACTTCATAACTGAACTGGCCCTGAAAAAATTGGGGTTTGGAAATGTTCTTAAAAATTTTAAGATTTGCTTCTAAACTTCTAAGCCTTCTAACATCCCAAAAAAATAAAATGCCATTTTCAAAATGATCCAACATATGGGGAATGTAAAGTAATAACTATTTTGGAGTTATTACTATTATAAAATAAGAGAAATATAAATTTGGAAATTTGCGAATTTTTCCAAATTTTTGGTAGATTTGGTATTTTTTTTTTATAAATAGAAATGAAGTTTTTTTGACTCAATTCTACCATTGTCATGAAGTACAATATGTGACGAGAAAACAATCTCAGAATGGCCTGGATAAGTAAAAGCGTTTTAAAGTTATCACCACATAAAGTGACACATGGCCTGATCATTAAGGTAAAAAATGGCCAGGTCCTGAAAGGGTTAAAACTGTATTCCAGTTGGTAAAAGTTATCCTCTTTCCACAGGATAGGGGATAACTATTAGATTGATGGAGGTCCTACCGCTGGAACCCCCACCGATTAAGAGAACGGGGGCCCTGTATCTCCTGCAGCCTCCTGAAATGACGGGAGCAGCCGGTGAACAACACAACATTGCATATTCGCTGTAGAAATGTACTAATGCTACGTTATAAATGTGAGATTCTTGGCAAATACATTTTGTACAAAATTATTTGTGCCTGTCCACCAACGACAAGGCGATCTCTTTAGGACAGGAACCTACGCTAAATACTACCTCCTGTGGTGCTGTACTGGCCTCCATTAAATTCAGAGTATGCAGGTTCTACATGCATGCTGAGCCCATTCTGTATTCTACCTCTTTTGGTGCCACAATGGCCTCCATTATCTTCAGGGAATGCAGGTTCCACGTGCATGCTGAGCGCACTCTGTATTTTACCTCTCTTGGTGCCTCCTTTAAATGCAGGGACAGCAGACTACAGCTTTATACTTGCACTAATTAAAATCAGTCCATTGGACGGACGGGTTAGTCAGGAGCGCACGACCAACGGAGTCCGCCACGCCTCCAATGCAGACTGCAAAGAAAGAAATGAGGGTTAGTGCTCATGCACACAAACTTTTTTTTTTTTGCGGCTCATATGTGGAACCATTCACTTCACTGGGGTCACAAAAAGAAAAAAGGAAAGGACTCCATGTGTATTCTGTTTCCATATGTCCATCCACAAAAAAATATCCGCCTTACTGAGAAGGATACTGTTCTGTTGGGGGCCAGCTGTTCCATTCCGCAAAATACAGAATGCACACAGCCAGTATCCGTATTTTTCGGATCCGCTGTTAACGGACCGCAAAACACCCAACGGTCGTGAGCATGAGCCATTACAGTCAGCACATCCCAGTGCGCAAGTCCACGTCGCCGTGCTGGACACACTACTTTGTTTCTACAGTGGATTTGCTTTACCTAAGGATCCGTACACAGAGGACTGGCAAAGGCGGTGAGCTGATTGCATTTATTTTTTTGGTGTATTATTTAGTGTAGGTTCCTGTCCTAAAGGGATCACCTTGTTGTTGGCGGACGGGCACAAATAATTTTGTACAAAATGTATTTGCCAAGAATCTCACATTTATAACGTAGTATTAGTACTACGTACTAGTACTTTACATGAAGGCTTACAGTGGGGGGGGGGGGGGGGGGGGGGGCTGCAGTGTGTTTAGCACAAGCCGGGGGCGCTATCAGCTTGCCCCATGTGTTGGCAGAGAAGGCAAATTTATATAATAGTCCTAGTGAGATACGAGATAAGATAAGATCACTGATAGCGACGCTGTATGAGCTCACTGCAGACAGCTCCGGTTTCCTGTATGTCGCTGTTTCTTTCAGCAGCATACACTTCATTTCCTGCACAAGTAAACAGAACAATGTGCGGTCACTAAGTGGTTAATGCAGAGGAAGGAATCATGCACACAAATGTATTGCCGCTCTGTACAGCGCAGTATTGACTCCATGGCACAAAAAAAGTACCTTATGTATTATAAACATCATGGGTGGTGCAGAAGCGGGAGCTGTGCCCACAGCGATAGGTGCCAGCTGTGCCGCCCCCTGACACCCTGCTGCAGAGTGACCCGTCCTGTGTCTGCCTGATAGTGCTGTGACGTCACAGGTAGGTTAGACATCATAGACTACTACTCCATCCGCCTCGTCTCGTGGATCTGCATTACCAGCCTTGCCTCCGTAATAGAGCTAATTACTGCACGGTGCGAGCTTGCAGAGGATGCGTACAGCGATGAAAAGCAAAAAAAAAAAGGGAAAAGTTCTTGGGTTAATGTTTTTCATTATCCTTGTGGCCAAGGTCATCCAAAATGTAAAATACATCCTGACCCTAAAAGGAAAACCACCTGCCGGTCTAGGCGCGGTTCGCGACATGGATTTAACTAAAGGGGTTGTACAGAATTAGAAAAACATGGCTGCTTTCTTCCAAAAACAGCTCCCCCCCTGTCCTCAGGTTATGTCTGGTATTGCAAATAAATCAAAAATTGGAAGGCACACCGTCCAGGAAGAGGGAATGTAAATCCCGAGGGGAGGTGCTCAATGGAGGGGCTGTCACGCCACTATACAAAAATATATAAATCCACGGCACTCTCGTAGAGATTGATTAGATGAATTTATTGTTGTATCCAACACCAACTTTATATAGCAGTACAAGAACGCAGGACCTTGATCACGGCCTATAAGTAACATAAAGACATATGTATAGCATCAATGAGTTGTTGGATCACAATAGTCAAAATAGATTACATACAAGAAAAAATGCAAAGAAGTCTACAATTGCAGCTCTGCCCCAGAGCTATTCTGAGCTGCAGTACCAGATGCAACCCATGAACAGGTGTGGCGTTTTACAAGGAAGCCGCCATGTTTTTCTGATCCTGGACAAGCGGAGGACACCAAAGTGAGAGAATTTCTGCGCTTTACATTGCCCTTCTCAGGCCCTGTACAAAGTATAACCCAATGGGCCTGAAATCTGTCATTTTTAGTGCACAGTACAGGTATATGTATGTATGTGTACCGGAGTGGTCATTGACTCTGCCGTCTGTTCCTCCCGCAGGTGTGAAGGATGGGGCGTTCACGGTGTTACAGGTGGTGGAAGCTCTTGGGTAAGACATACTCTGGCTATATCGCATATTGAAGAATTCCGACTCCAATCATTCATCTGTGAATCGCCGTAAAAATCACAGTGTCCTGGAAATATTAGTCCCAGTGTCGACCTGTATTCTGCTTCTTCAGTGTCAGGCCTCTTTCACACGTCCGTGAATCATGAACCACGGACAGCACACGTACCCATTGATTTTAAAGGGGTTAACAGAGAATTTATATTGATGACCTATCCTCGTGGGGGGCTGACACCCACCGATCAGCACTCTGTGAAACACCGCAGCCTCTTCCTAGGCCATGTTATGTCACTATACCTCGGTCGCGTGGCCCAGTTGCAGATGAGCCCCATTCAAGTCAATGGGACTGAGCTGTAATACCAAGCACAGCCACTATGCAGTGTATGACGCTGTGCTTGGAGCCTGCATTGCCCACCAGAGCTCCGGAGAGCGCTGCAGCTCCCTGAAACAGCTAATCAATGGGGGTGCTGGGACTCGGACCCCCGCCAATGGGATAATGATGACCTATCCTGATAACCCCTTTAATGTATTTATTTACCCATGAGCGAACCAAACATGTTCACTGAGGTCTGTGAAATCAACTGAAACATCATGGATGCCCTCCATGTTCATTCAGGGATTTTTCACTGATGCTTGCTATGAGATTCTCTGGAAACGAATTTTCAGCCAAGCATTTTATGTGGAATACAAATGACGCACCTTTCAAAACCGGATCCTTCGCTGACCATCGTGTCATTGATGTCATCACGAACGTGTGAAAGAGGCCTTATATTGGTAGAACAGGTGCCGTGCGGAGATACCTACCTCCTGGTGACCTCCATTATCAGAGCCCATTGGGGTTGTCATTCACTCATTTACTGACCGTGAATTACAAATAAAACATTATGCAGGGTGACCTCGTCCTCCGCCATCTTGCTGCTCTTCCTATATACCTATCATAGTATTTCAGGAACACTAGATGTGACCTTGATGGTACAAATGGCCCATATCTGGCTGTAACATTGGTATTGGCACAATATTAACTTATTCTCTATCCAGAGGATAGATGTTGAGCATGTGATTCGTAAAGGTCTGACTGCTGGGACCCCCAGTAATCACAGTAATGGGGGTTTGGTGCACCAGTAAGAATGGAGTAGTGCTTTGAGCACTCCCTCTACAGCTCCATTCATTCTCTGTGGGACTGTTGGAGATAGCTGAGCGCTGCACTCGCCTCTCCGGCAGTGTTTCCCAACCAGTGTGCCTCCAGGTGTTGCAAAACTACAACTCCCAGCATGCCCGGACAGCCTATAGCTGTGCAGGCATGCTGGGAGTTGTAGTTTTGCAACACCTGGAGGCACACTGGTTGGGAAACGCTGATCTAGAGAATCAATAGATTATTGGAGGTCCAAGGGCTCTGACTCCCACCAGTCAGTTCTTTTTCCCCGTGGATAGGGGATAAGTTAATATCATCGCACAACCCCATGAATGTTGCCATTTTATACTGTAGATGAACATTTTCTAAGTCTAAGGGACCCCTTGGGTTCTCCGGTAATTAAGAAAATGAAAATATTTAAATATTACTTTATTGTAAATATGTTCCCAAATAACTTTCATTAGGTATAATGGCTTGTTTTGTCTAGGAAGCAGTTGTCAGGGGAAATAAAATGGCCGCCATCCTATTAGCACATAGAAAACCTGTCCTAATCACACATGAGGACAAGTTACTTCAGAACACTGAGCCAAAGAGCTGCCTCATCCTCCTCTCCGCTCGTCGGGGATTATGATCCTGAATACAGCCGATTTAAGGCTAGATCTACACGACGACATTTGTCGCACAACAATTTTTATAATGATTGTCTATGGTGTCGCACTGCGACATACTGCGACGCGACAGTCGCAAAAAATCCATTCGAGATGGAAACTGTCGCAGCATGTTGCATTGCGACACCATAGACTATCATTATAAAAATTGTTGCGCGACATTGGTGCGACAAATGTTGCAGTGTAGTTGTGCCCTATCTGTCGCACGACACATGTCGTCGTGTAGACCTAGCCTAAATGAATCTGTTGGAATGGAGCTCATGAGGAGATTGGATGTGGCTAATGAGCAGCAGTTGTATGCAGTCTCCATTACCACAGCCCAACATTACCACAGCCTGTCCGTCCTCTCTGTACTTCATGTCTCCTCATGAACTCCATTCCTACAGAGATTCATTTAATTAGCCGTATTCAGGATCATAATCCCTGATGAGCAGAGAGGAGGATGAGGCAGCTCTTTGGCTCAGTGTTCTGAAGTAACTTGTCCTCCTGTGTGATTAGGACAGGTTTTGTGTGTGCTAATAGGACGGCGGCCATTTTATTTCTCCTAATGATTGCTCCCCAGAGAAAACGAGCCATTTAATGAAAGGTATTTTGGAATAGATTTATAATAAAGTAGTAATTAAGTATTTTCAGTAATTTTTATTTTCTTAATTCCCAGAGAACCCCTTTAACCCCGTAAGGCAGTATAGACTTTGCTGTAGGAGGACCCAGAATAATGACAGGTCAGCGGCTGTAGTGTCAAGACAGAAATCTAGTCTGGAATGGAGCCAATGGTCAAAGCCTGGATAGAGACAGCGGGTACTGGGTAAACAGTCTGAAGGATGAAGCCGGAGCCATGTCCATGAACAAGGCCGTGGTCAAACAGGAATCTGGATCAGGGGCACCAGAACAGATAATGAATCTAGCAAGGCATGCCGGGAAGATTCCCCTTTAAATAGGCCGCAGTGTCTGACATTCTGACATACTTTTTGGCTGCCAGTTGCCTTAGTTACCTGATGCTGTTGTGCCAGGAGCAGCCATAGAGGCTGCCAGGGGTGAAATGAGTAACAAACGGTCATTGGCATTCACCGCTCTTAGAAATGCCATGTCTCCAGTGGTTAGGACTCTGGTCGTACAGATTCTTTGCTTATCTTTTTTCTTTTTGCCCAGGTCCTGTCTGGCAAGCCCTGAACCCAGGACTAGAGGGCGAGGCGTTCAGCTCCTCTCGCAGGTCTTACTACAGTGTCATGCCAACCTGAAAGAAAAAGAAGGTACAGCGCGTCCTCGTCAGCCCTCACGAGCCTCTCTCACGTTCTGTTCCTCCGTCAGGACACATTGTGATTTGCAGGGATGACTCCGCTGTGTTACAACAGATGTTTACTTTGATTTTAAAGCCGTTCTGTTCCTTTGTAATTGTCGGCTAATGGGCACGTCCAGATGTTTTTGATGGCCGGGCTCATTGGTGCGGATTCTGCTCATTGTGCACTGGCATCAGTACAATAGCCCAGTGAGCGCAGCGAAAATTGTAAAAAAATAAATGCTGAATATGAAATTAAATGGCTCAAACGCAGCGGATGTCTGTATGATGCTGACTCTCAATCATCTGACTTGAGTCATGGAAAAAGCAGATATTTCAGTTCTGACGATCTGTGTCATAATGGCAGATTAATTACAACCAGGACCTCGCTGGATGTCCTATACAAAGCAGTAATAATCTGAAATTGCATTGAAAAATGTCCAATGAAGCCGCGTTGCAAATAGCTTTGATTAAAAATCTCCTACCATGATGTGTGTACAGCTCCTGTGAAGATGGATGTGTGTTCATGGTGCCAGACAAACCCTGGGCAGCCATACTGTCTTCTAATTCCCTCCTACCTCTGAAGCTTCACTAGGGAGCAATTCATATTGGTAACCATATACTTATGGTGCTATGTGCCCGCAGCTGCAGGTAAATACCGCCTCTGTGTGATGTCTCTTGACGATTCAGGTCGGGAGTTGCTGTACTTGGCACGTAGTGTTCTAGTGCAATATTATCAGCGTCTTTTAGATCCTCTTAAAGGGCATCTGTCAGCAGTTTTGTACCTATGACACTGGCTGACCTGTTACATGTGCGCTTGGCAGCTGAAGGCGTCTGTTGGTCTCATGTTCATATGTGCTCGCATTGCTGAGAAAAATTAGGTTTTAGTATATGCAAATGAGCCTCTAGGAGCAACGGGGGAGTTGCCGTTACACGTAGAGGCTCAGCTCTCTCTGCAACTGCTGCCCCCTCTGCACTTTGATTGACAGGGCCAGGCAGCGTAAACGTCATAACACCTGACCCTGTCAATCAAAATGCAGAGAGAAACAGAGAAGCCTCTAGGTGTAATGGTAACGCCTCCGTTGCTCCTAGAGGCTCATTTGCATGTATTAAATCATCATTTTTCTCAGCGATGCGGGCACTTAGGGACATGGGACCAACACAGATGTCTTCAGCTGCCAAGTGCACATGTAACAGGTCAGCCAGTGTCATAGGGACAAACCTGCTGACAGATGCCCTTTAAATAAATGGTGACGGTTTCCTTTTAAACCAGGGGATACAGGGGGGAATTTATCGTCGGAGGAATATTTGAAGTCAGTTTTGATTGAGTCTGTGTTGAGGCTGTACTCTGTGCCACATTTTAAATGTCACAGGTTGTTTTATAAATTTGGCTTTTCCTTAAACCTAACACTTCTGTGTAGAGAAGCTCCTCCAGTTTTCCTCCTCTTACTGGAGTGAGATTGCGACGTTAAAAAAAGTCGCAATGATAAATCTGGAGTGCAACTCATTAACATAGCTAACCTCACCCACTTTTCCACCCATATTACAAAAAAAATTTGCGCAAGTGAGTGTAAAAAGCTGTACGTTTTTGCGGAAGCGCTTAATTATTGCACAGTCAAGTGTGAAAAAGTTGTGACTTTTTAATGCCAGAATTCTGGAGTGAAGGTGTGATAAATCAGGGCCACAGAGTGTTGTTCACATATCGCATCATTTCTGTATTCATTATGCCATACAGTGCACAAAAAGTCTGGCCTATCGCAAGCCTTTTTCAATCTTGTGAACTGCATGGGATATTAAATAAAGACAGATTATGGGATATAATGGCCCTTATTATACAGTCCTATAGTTCCTCTGCCTACATTTTGTGGTATATTTGCCGTTCAGAACTTTATCAGAGCTGAATGATAACTGATGCAGAAGCTGAAAACTTCTATCTATCTATCTATCTATCTATCTATCTATCTTGTTCTTTGACTGACATTTGCTTTCTTCTGTGTTTTTGTGTCATTTAGTGGAGGTCTTAGTTGTGTTTTATGAAAACAGACTGAAGGATCACCACATCATTACACCACATGTCCTCCATGGACTCAAAGCGCTGGTAAGTCTGCTCGTATGCCATCTTCCTTCTGTGCCAGCAAAGCAGTGTACCTCCAGTTATAGAGCATGAGTGTGTGCAAATATCATTTTTCTAAATACATTGCATTGCAGATTCTGTCTCCAAA
The DNA here is from genome assembly GCF_905171765.1 of Bufo bufo. Taxonomy (NCBI): domain Eukaryota; kingdom Metazoa; phylum Chordata; class Amphibia; order Anura; family Bufonidae; genus Bufo; species Bufo bufo. Next base: position 32,089,247 of record NC_053394.1, on the reverse strand, counting down.
TCGCAGCATGGATCGGCCAGCCCATGTGCTGTGGTCTGACTGTATCCTACTGTCTCCTAGGCGTCTGTATTGGCTACAAGGGCGCTGTCCGATGTACTGTGGATGAGAGCCTGTGAGACGGAGCAGGACACAGACTCCTAGTGCATAGATATGAATAACCTGTATCACGGGCATTGGCTGCTCCATGCTGTCTAGACGTGTAGTCTTAAATGCAAATTATTTAGAAAAATTATTATACACACCTTACATGATATATTGCTTACGGCCCCAAATGGGGAAAACATCATTAAATTCCCCAATAGATTATATACTGTGTCCTGATGCTGTTACCCCATTGTCCTATTATTGATCCACATGGTTCATTTTCACAACGATATATGCCACCAGGGATATATAGAATTGCACGTTTTCTCTGGCAGAGTATGTCTGTGGTCTTCCCCCCGGGGCGCGTGGTGTCGGTACTTAAATCCATATTCCAGGAAGTCCACGTTCAGGTTAGTATCTGGATTGCCTTTCCACTATTGAATTCTGCAATGTCTTGGTTCTAAGTAACTGACTGTTTATCGTCTTCCTTGTGTTCCAGTCTTTAATGCAACTTGACCGTCACACCGTCTATAGGATCATCACCAATTTTATGAACAACCGGGAAGAAGGTATGAGCCCATAGAAATCTATGCCATCTATGACCTCTTAATGGTCCCTGACTTCTCAACAAACTTTGCATAACTTCATCGTACAGGTGAATATAGAAGATCTTATTAGAGACAGCAGTTCACTCCTCCTCGCCCCTCTCCTCTCCGTAGACTTCTATGAGCAGAACTTCCTTCTGTGAAATGACAGTCCGTCTTTTGTCTCAAGACAGATTTAACAGAATGTTGATTTAGGAGGGGGAACAAAGCATTTTTCTTTGATAAGGTATATTACACAGTTTCTTATATTCACCAGAACAAGTAATTTATGCAAACCTTGTTGAAAGGTTAGTGATCATTTAAATATAACAAGGAAGGGAAAGCTATATGCCCTATACTTTGGGGGCAGTTGGTGTCAAACCCTTTTACAACCTTGAGGATCCTTAAAGAGGGTTTTCAACTTTTGGATTGATATACTAGTCCTTAGAATAAGCCATCTCTGTGTAAATGATGGGGGTCTGACCCCTGGGCCACACACCGATAAGCAGAGGTAGTTCCTCTGAGGTATTGCCTCAGGCTGTAATAATGTCCTCCTTGGTGCCCCGGAGAGTAAATGTTCCCCCATTTTTTGAATTGAAGTTAATTGGGGCTGAGCGCGATACCAAGCACAGCCGCTATCAAATGGACAGTGCAGTGCTTGATGAGCAGGGAGAAGGCAGCAACAGTACTGCGAGCATCGGTGCCTTTTTCAAACAGCTGGTCAGCGGGTGTCAGACCCCCACCGATCAGATACTGATGACCTAAGTCTCGGAAAACCCCTTTAAGGTTCGTTAGTTGTTGCTGCAGCAGCTAAACCATTTAACTATTTCACTGCAGAGCTAAAGAGCCTTGGAGCAGATTTCACATTTGGGTTTATTCAAGTCATGGATGGAGAAAAGGATCCAAGGAATCTTCTGGTGGCCTTCCAGATTGTACAGAACATCATTACGAAGAACTATTCTCTTGGTAAGGTAACATCTAGTATAGTGATGGGTTTTACCAATGGAGGTGATGCCTTGTGCCGATTTTAGAGGACCTGTCACCTTTTTTTTAATACCTTTTGCTGTTGTCCTTTCTAAGGAGATTCCAGCATTTTTTTTCCCAAAGGGCCCTTCTTTCCAGCGCAACGACCGTATGTGTTTTGTGGTTCACAAATTGCGGATCCACCAAAAAAAACGGATGACTGATCCATTGTAACAATGCCTATCCTTGTCCGCAAAATGGACAAGAATAGGACATGTTCTATTATTTATTTATTTTTTTGCCGGGGCTACGGAACGGACAGACGCATGCGGATAGCACACATTGTGCTGTCCACATTTTTTGTGGACCCATTGAAATTAATGGGTCTGCATCCTATCCGCAAAAAAAACGGAACAGACAATGAAACAAAATACATTCGTGTGAATGTAGCCTTAGGCCTCTTTCACACTTGCGTTGTCCGGATCCGTCGTGTACTCCATGTGCCGGAGGTGCCTGCCGGATCCGTAACACCGCAAGTGAACTAAAAGCATTTGAAGACTGATCCGTCTTCAAAATGCATTCAGTGTTACTATGGCACCCAGGACGCTATTAAAGTCCTGGTTGCCATAGTAGTAGGGGGGAGCAGTATACTTACCGTCCGAGCGGCTCCCGGGGCGCTCCAGAATGACGTCAGAGCGCCCCATGCGCATGGATGATGTGATCCATGCGATCACGTCATCCATCTGCGTGGGGCGCCCTGACATCACTCTGGAGCGCCCGGGGAGCCGCACGGACGGTAAGTATACTGCTCCCCCGCTCCCCACTACACTTTACCATGGCAAACAGGACTTTAGCGTCCCGGCAGCCATGGTAACCATTCAGAAAAAGCTAAACGTCGGATCCGGTAATGCGCCGAAACGACGTTTAGCTTAAGGCCGGATCCGGATTAATGCCTTTCAATGGGCATTAATTCCGGATCCGGCCTTGCGGCAAGTGTTCAGGATTTTTGACCGGAGCAAAAAGCGCAGCATGCTGTGGTATTTTCTCCGGCCAAAAAACGTTCCGTTCCGGAACTGAAGGCATCCTGATGCATCCTGAACGGATTTCACTCAATTCAGAATGCATGGGGATAATCCTGATCAGGATTCTTCCGGCATAGAGCCCCGACGACGGAACTCTATGCCGGAACAGAACAACGCAAATGTGAAAGAGCCCTTAGAAATAGCAGCTGGGAGGAAGAGGAGGTTGTTCATGGTAGATAAGAGTGTGGAGAGGAGGGAAACATCCAAGGAGCGCAGACAAACACCCTGCTGCAGTGGCCAGGATTAGAGCTAGACTGGGTTATCAATATTACAGACCCTGCAAATAGTTTATATTAACTTTTCTCGCTCATATCATTGGGGGACACAGGACCGTGGGTATAGTTTGCTGCTGCCACTAGGAGGCGACACTAGGCTGAAAACTGTTAGCTCCTCCCCTGCAGGCTATACCCCCTCCAGCCTGGAGAGAGCATTTCAGTTTTTAGCTTAGTGTCGTAGGAGGCAGACCTCCCTGCTTAGCAGGGTGGCTCTTTTGGAAATTTTATTTTTTATTTTGTTAGGTTAATGGGGCACAGATTCGCATGGCGTCTGTCTCCCTGGGAGGCTAGCTGGTGTCGGTTGTCCCACCGCCTTGCCCCCCCAAGAAGACATGTGGACCAGGGCGGCCTCGCTCCCCTGCTTCCCACCAGCAATAGGGCCACCTACTCACCAGCCCTATCCTGCCCGGACCCCTGATGCATTCTGCCAGCGGTCGTTGGGTGGCCCTGCTGGGACGACATCTAAGGGCGAAGTCCACAGAAGACAGGTGAGTATTAATCCCACTCTCTCCCTCCCTTAGCTCCTCACCCCTGTCTGCTGGGTTGCGATCTCCCTCCTGCGTCCTCAGATCCTCAGCAGCGGTACGGCACTGCAGGTTTAATGTCGGCAGCATCGCGGCTGCAGCGGCTCTGCTACTACAAGGAGAGCGGTCCGATCTCTCCCTCTTCAGCGCTCTTCCTCCCCACTCCACTTCTTAAGTCTCCAGGCATCTCCTGAGGCAACATGTCCGGCGCTATATTAACCCCTTCCCGTCTCATGGCGGCTCCTAGCATGCGGGGGGGGGGGCTTCTTCCCGGCCGTTTCCTCAAACGACCCGTGCGGGGGCGGAGCCTATATTCCCACTGCGGCACTCCGGAAGACCTCTCCAGTGCTCCCTTGCCACAAGGACACAGGACCTGGGACTTCTAATGGTAGGAGATCGCTACCCCCTCCAGCATAGAGAAGCCACACAATGTCAGACCCAGCCAAGACCCCTCCCCAGGCACCCTGCAGGACCACTTATTATGCCTGCACTTCATGTTCTGTTAAATTCCCTCGTGGCCAGTCACTCTCACTATGCTCTGCATGTCAGGCAGCCCCACAGAGCCATCAATCCATATTGTCACAACCCACAGGAGTTCAAGACCCCTCTGGCTGTGGAGAACCTGACTGGGCAAGGTCCCTGTCCCGGGCAGTAGAAGACCTCTCAAGTCTCCCATTCCACCCTTTCATTACTGGGTCGTTTGGTAGAGAAATCACCCACAGTGCAGCCCTCACCTTCGCACAAACTAGGAGCAGGCTTACTAGCAAGCGTCCCAGATCAGGTCGTCATTCCTCTTCTGACGCCTCTGCATCCCCTCCCCCTCCTGGTTCCCGATCTCAGACGTCCTCCATTTTAGGTGACGCACTATCAGATGGTGAGATTGTGGATTCAGATACGGAGATGGACCTGGAGCAGTCTTCCCAGATTGCGTCTATGGTAGATAGTCTGATTTCAGCTATCCGGGACACTTTCCAAGTTCAGGAGGAACTCCCCTCCACCAGCCACCAGGGAGTGTCGTTTTTGTGTACAAAGCAGACCCCTAGGTCCTTCCCTGTACACAACAACTTTTCCGTTTGTCGCAAAGGCTTGGGACTAGCCAGGTTTGCGCTTCATTGTCCCAAAGCGTGGGATTGTGGGAAAAATGGGCCTCCCCTCCGAAGGTAGACCCACCGGTCGCTCGCCTCACAAAGAACACGATTATTCTGGTGGCGGATGGCTCCTCTCTCCAGGACCCAGTAGATCGGCGCATTGACTCGCTATCGAAGTCGGTCTTTGCAGCCAGTGGTTCAGCCTTACGCCCAATCTTCGCATCGGCATGGGTAGCCAAGGCGGTTTCAGAGTGGGCCCTCCGTTTGAAAGACCTTGCGACCAATCTTCCTTCGGCGGAATTCCAGTCCTTGGCGGTACAAATTTCCCAGGCAGGAAAGTACCTCTGCGAAGCGGCTCTGGACGCGGTGCCGATGGTCGCCCGTTCCTCGGCTCTCGCGGTATCTATCCGCCGAGAACTGTGGCTTAAAGTCTGGTCGGCGGATTCATCCTCCAAATGTTCTCTTTCAAGACTTCCCTTTGCCGGTTCTCGAATCTTTGGTACCCGGTTAGATGATATTATTTCAGAAGCAACAGGGAGAAAAAGCCCAACCCAAGGTGAAACGTTCCTTTCGTCCTAGGGTCACATCTTCCCGTTATCAGTCCTTTCGTAGGTTTGCAGGCACTCGTCCGGCGGCCCCACCTGCATCTAGGCCACCCAATCAGGACCAGCGAAAAGGCCCATCCTTCAAACCCCAGCCAGCATGGCGTCTGCGAGCGCAACAGCCTCGCTCCGCTCCCGGGAAACAGCCCTCAGCCCTCACCCTTACAGGTGGGGGGTCGTCTCCTTTTTCAGGAAATGTGGCGAACTCATATATCAGACGCTTGGGCACGAGAGGTGGTGACATCAGGATACAAGATAGAATTCAAATCTATCCCACCCAACCGTTTTTCCCTCTCCCAGCCGCCCAAGGATCCAGGTCGGGCGGCTGCTTTCTTCCAAGCAGTCCAGTCCCTTCTCATACGGGGCGTTATAATTCCGGTCCCCTTACGAAAAAGATTTACGGGTTTCTATTCAAACCTTTTCGTAGTACCCAAAAAGGAAGGCGATGTTCGCCCAGTGCTGGACCTCAAGATAGTGAATCGCTTCCTCCGCATTCAACGGTTCAAGATGGAGTCACTCTGCTCCGTGATTGCCTCTTTGGTACAGGGGGAACTCATGGCATCGATAGATATCCAAGACTCCTACTTACACGTTCCCATCGCACCTGCTCATCAACGTTTTCTTCGTTTTCTTCGTTTTGCCATTCATTCATGTCACTACCATTTCTTCGCCCTGCCATTCGGCCTAGCGACAGCTTCGAGAGTGTTCACAAAGGTGCTTGCCCCCCTCCTGGGTCTCCTGCACTCCAGGGGCATCACTCTCCTCCCGTATCTAGACGATATCTTGATCAAAGCATCTGCGGTCTCCCAATGCGAGGAGAGTCTTCAGATCACTTTGAGCACCCTGTCCCGCTTCGGGTGGATAGTCAATCGGCGGAAATCCTGCTTATCTCCCACCACACAAATCAGGTTTCTGGGCATGATACTAGACTGCCATTGGACAAGAGCGTGGACATTCAGAGATCTATACGCATATTACTCAAACGCTGCAATACGTCTATCTGCAATTGCATGCGGGTGCTGGGCATGATGGTGGCCTCCTTCGAGGCCATTCCCTTCGCTCAATTTCACACGAGGTGTTTTCAACGAGCCATTTTGTCCTCTTGGGACAAATCCCCGGATTCTCTGGATCGCCGGATCCGGCTGTCTCCAAACACGTACAGCCCTCGGTTGGTGGACAGAGTCTGCGCATCTGTTGGCGGGGAAATCCTTCCTTCCAGTGATATGGACGATCATTACAACAGACGACAGCCTTCACGGTTGGGGCGGAGTTCTCGCCACACGGACGGTCCAGGGTGTTTGGCCTACATCGGAGTCCAAACTTCCCATCAACATACTGGAACTCCGGGCCATTTATCTCTCCCTTGTCCATTGGACTCCACTTCTGCAGGGTCGTCCGATCAGGGTGCAGTCGGACAATGCCACAGCTGTGGCCTACATCAACCACCAAGGAGGGACTCGCAGCCTTCCGGTGATGCAGGAGTCTGTGAAGATTTTGCAGTGGGCGAAGTCCCATGTTCCGATGATTTCGGCAGTCTTCATCCCGGGAGTGGACAACTGGACGGCAGACTTTCTCAGCCGGACAACAGTAGACCCGGGGGAGTGGTCCCTCCATCCGGAGGTGTTCGAGGCCATCTGTCTCAGGTGGGGATGTCCGGAAGTGGACTTGATGGCGTCCAGGTTCAATCACAAGCTCCCGTGCTTCCTCTCTCGCGCGCGCGAGGGATCCAACAGCACATGGCGTGGACGCTCTCGTGGCGCCTTGGGACAGCTTCGCGTTTCTTTATGTGTTCCCACCGTTACCACTTCTACCTCAGATCCTATGCAGAATCAGGAAGGAAGGCATCAAGACGATCCTGATCGCCCCAGACTGGCCTCGACGAGCTTGGTACTCAGAACTCATTCTTCTGCTAGGAGATGCTCCGTGGCCTCTGCCAATCACAACCGATCTACTCTCCCAGGGCCCAGTCTTCCATCAGAGTTTAGATACGCTACGTTTAACGGCGTGGCTGTTGAAACCTTTCTGTTAAAACGCAGAGGTTTTTCTGATGCGGTCATTCAAACCATGATTAGGGCCAGGAAACCTTCCTCTTCTAGGATTTACTACCGGACCTGGAAATCCTTCCTGCGTTTCTGCGAGGAACGAGCTCTTCCTCCCAGGCGTTTTTCCCTTCCGACAGTTCTAGCGTTCCTTCAGTCAGGATTGGACCTGGGCATGGCTCTCAGTTCCCTCAAAGGGCAGGTCTCGGCCCTGTCCATTTTTTTCCAACGTACTCTAGCCTTCCTAGGTCCGGTTAAGACTTTCTTGCAAGGAGTAGATCACACCGTTCCCCCATATCAGCCCCCATTACATTCTTGGGACCTGAACCTGGTTCTCGGTGCACTCCAGACAGCGCCGTTCGAACCCCTGAGTGAAGTTTCCGTCCGTCTACTTTCCTGGAAAGTGGCCTTTTTAGTGGCCATTACCTCTATTCGACGGGTTTCGGAACTGGCAGCTCTCTCCTACAAGGAACCCTTTTTGGTGGTTCTTCGTCCATTGCCATCTTTTTTACCAAAGGTTGTTTCTGCCTTTCACGTGAATGAGGACATTGTTTTGCCCTCAGCCTTCTCATCCACGGGAGGTCTCCCTCCATCGTCTGGATGTAGTACGGGCCTTGAAGATCTATCTGTCGGTGCCCCTTTAGACGCACTGACGCTCTGTTCGTTACCCTCGGAAGGCCCTTGTAAAGGTTTGGCGGCTTCAAAGGTGACTATTGCTCGGTGGATTCGCTCGGCCATTGCCGAGGCCTATCGTTCCAGGGACAAGGTTCCTCCACCCGGGATCACGGCTCGCTCTACCAGAGCGGTCAGGGCTTCTTGGGCACACCACGATTCTGCGTCTAAGTTGTGTAAAGCAGCGACTTCGTCCTCTCTACACACCTTTACTAAATTTTACCGGGTGCATTCATTGGCCTCGGCGGATGCTTCTCTCGGCCGCAGGGTTCTGCAGGCCGCAGTTCAGTGACTTCCATAGAGAGTTGGTTTGGGAGAATTTTGTTTCCCTCCCCGGGAACTGCTTTAGGACGTCCCACGGTCCTGTGTCCCCCAATGATATGAGCGAGAAAATGAGATTTTGGTGAACTCACCTGTAAAATCTTTCTCGCTTGATTCATTGGGGGACACAGCACCCACCCACATATTGTTGTCAGGCAAGTGGGGCAGATGACGGTGTACAGTTTTCTGTTGATTTTCATTTAATTTGGTCTCTCCTACTGCTGGAGCACAAACTGAAATGCTCTCTCCAGGCTGGAGGGGGTATAGCCTGCAGGGGAGGAGCTAACCGTTTTCAGCCTAGTGTCGCCTCCTAGTGGCAGCAGCAAGCTATACCCACGGTCCTGTGTCCCCCAATGAATCAAGCGAGAAAGAGATTTTACAGGGGAGTTCACAAAAATCTCATTTTTTCCTTTATTTTAATTGAATATTTTTTTTCCCTTTTTTATTAGGTCCATTTGTGGAGGAATTATTTGAAGTGACGTCCTGTTACTTCCCCATTGACTTCACCCCTGTAAGTGTCCACTGCGCTGTGATTTTATTCATTTTATCACCATGTTGTTTTGGTATCCTGTCACCTATTTGGTTGTTTTGCAGCCAACCAATGATCCACATGGAATTACCAGAGAAGATCTGATACTGGGCCTCCGAGCTGTGCTGGCGTCTACGCCTCGTTTTGCTGAGGTGAATCGTCCTGTATAAAATAGCAAATTAATACAATTGTGGAACTGTATATCCCAATATCCTTTATTGCAGATTTAGCTTAAAGGTTTCGCCCAGTTTCAAGCTGCAATAAAGAACGGGTAAGCACTTACCTGCCAGATCCTGCGACGCTTCACCTGTTCTTCCACCCTCCTTTATTTACCTGGATGCAGCAGTGACATCACGTTGACAGCACATGACAGCTGCAGTCACTCACTGGCCTCTTCGGCTGCACCATGAGGCCATTGATTGGCTGCAGCAGTCATGTTTTGTCGACGAGACATCTCCACTGCAGCCAGGTAAATAGAGCCCAGCTGGGAGAAACTGAGCAGCAGCATGGGATCTGCCGGGTAAGTACCTACCCATTCAGGAGGGTTGTTTTAAATGTATTGTCTCCTGAGGCTTCCGCAGTCAACCCACTTGTCTACTGGTTTTGGACTCCTTAAAGAGCCTGAGCTGTACCTGAAAAGCTAAGACTCCGTCCACATACCCATTTACAAAGTAGTCTGTTCCGGCAAAGAACAGACTACCGGTGTTCACTGTATCCGGCATAGCAGAATACTGCCGTGTACCGCCAGATCCATATTGACTATAATGGGATCCAGCAGCTTTCGAATAAATGCTGTCATTTATGCCGGAAACCATTTGGATCCCACTATAGTTAATGTGGATCTGGTAGACCGCAGCAGTATCCAGCTGTGCCTGGTGTAGTCGATTTGTAAATGGTTATGTGAACGTAGCCTAACCTGTGGAGAGAAGACACTTTGGGGGAGATTTATTAAGACCGGCTCTTTCTGTGCTGGTCCTCATATCCTCTGCAATGCCGGAGGATGCGCCTAATATATGACAGGGCGCATGCCTCCTCATATATTAGATGCATCCTCCAGCAGTTCATGTGACTAGACCGCAATCTACAACAGTTTGGAACGGTCATAGATTTCTGGCTTAATTTGCGCCGGGAAAACTGGCGTAAATGAAGATAAATTTGACGTGGCTGCTGGTCACGCCCCTTCCCACCCTGCCATGCCCCCTTTCGGAAAAGTGGTTTAGCTAAAACCCACCACTTGCGACAGTTTTTTTTAAGTCATGTTTAAAAAGAGGCAAACATTGCGTTTGTGACTTTTTTTTTTTTAACACCACTTTTCTGCCGCAAACTAAATTATAAATCTGCCCCTTTGAGCAGTACTTGCCCTTTGGTCGCTCCGCTGATTTTGCAATCCTGGCGGGGAACACATGACCTCCTGAGTGGCAGCTGGCTCTTCCTCGTGACCAGATGTGCTGCTCGTTCTTTCTGTTCAGCTGCTTAATGTAGGTGTAGCTGAACGGGAAGAAAGAGGAGCACATCTGGCCGCAGCCACTTGGGCAATCGCATGATCCCAGCTGGGATAGGAAGAAAGAGGAGCATGATCCCAGCTGGGATCGCCGAATCGGCGCAGCAATGGAAAAGTAAGTACTGCTCAAAATGTCTTCACTCCGCAGGTTAGCTGAAAAAGGCTTTTTAAGTACAGGTCCGGAGCATCCCTTTAACCGTAAATGTCTACAGCAAGGCTCTAAAGTAGCTGCCAGTGAATGCACATGTGTTTGTATCCTCTTCTTTCCAGATATGTGTGTGATCGGTTTTCCTACTTTGCCTTTGTATGATCATTTCCTGTTTTAATTAGAAATATGGTGTCCAGCAACATCATCCCTAGCCCGTCAGCAGCGATGTCCAGTCCCTAAACGAAGTACTAGTAATATGCTCAGAGATGAGTAGTAACGGACTTGCCATATGTTCCTGTTTTACAGTTTCTGCTTCCGCTGCTGATTGAGAAAATGGATTCTGACGTACAAAGTTCCAAAGTGGATGCACTGCAAACATTGGTAAGGAAATGATATTGGAAAGCGTGTGGTCTAGATTATACCCCTGGTCAGTGTTTGGCATCGCAGTGTAGTTAAAGGGGATGTCCGTTTTTTTTATTGTTTTTTTTTTATATTGATGACCTCAGGATAGGTCATCAATATCAGATCGGCGGGGGTCCAACTCGCAGCACCTCCGTCGATCAGCTGTTTGCAGAGAAAGCCGCGCTTGTATGACTGCTGCCTTTTCTTCATTGTTTACTTGCTTGCCGTTGCAACCGCAGTGGTGAGCAGGTGTTATTACACCTAAGCTGTGCTATTCACTTCTATGGGACTGCTTAGTTGTAATTACATCTACTCACCGCTGCAACGGCGAGAAGCTAAACAGTGAAGAGAAGACAGAACTCGTACTGCACTCGGTGGATCGGCGGGGGAGCCAATCTGATATTGATAATTAGAGTTGAGCGAAGCGAGTTTCGGATGCTTAATACCAATTCACTTTGTTTAAAACTTCAGAATGATACTGTACGGAGATTAGTCTCTGGAAAGTATTAGAATGTATGGGCTCCGATGAGCCAAAGCAAGTTATTCACGAAGCCGCGCGAGACTTCGTTGAATAACTTCAGTAATTGATTATTATAGTGAAAAACCACTTCAAAACTTGGAACCGAAGCCGACTTCGTGAATAACTAATTTCGGCTCTTCGGAGCCCATACATTCTAATACTGTACGGAGACGAATCTCCATACAGTATTATTCCGAAGTTTTGAACGAAGATGACCTATCCTGAGGAAAGATCTTTAATCTAATTTATTTTTTTTTTTAAAAGTGGACAACCCCTTTAAGGACAGAAGAGGATACTACAAACATTACCTACATGTTCAGACTCCAAAATATAGTCTTAGAAATCTCTGTCCTTCCCTAGATTGGCATCAGTATTGCTGTGCAGTTAACATTACTCTCTGGTATTGCTCTGCTTGTGTCAGTCTTCACTGTAGTTCTGGCATTCAGTTCATCAGGCAAGCTCAGGATGAAAGGTGCTATAGGTCTGAAGCTTATATAGGAAATATTCATGAAAAATGCATAAAAATAATTAGCAGTAAGCAATACATGTGTGGCCGCAATCATTCATATAAACCTCTGCCTTTGATCGCAGACTGCGGCATGTGCGGTGTATGAACAGAAAGAACTGAAAGAGTTTCTGTCTGGCCTTTGGTCTTCCATCCGCAGAGAGGTTGGTTTCTCTTGATGTTTTCTACGGATTGCTGTTTTATCATGATGGATTTGTGGTGATTGTTGCTTGTCTCTTAGGTATTTCAGACAGCGAGTGACAGGGTTGAAGCTGAAGGCCTGGCCGCTCTCCATGCTCTGTCCGCCTGCCTGTCCCGCTCCGTCCTAGGTCCAGACTCTGAAGATTTATTAAATACTTTCTTAACCAATATCTTGCAAGGTAAGAACACCGCCTGCTGATATGGATTGCTCAACCATAACGATCAGTACCGTTTAATCTTCCAACTCTTGTCTTCTTAGACTGCAAGCATCATTTGTGTGAGCCAGATATGAAGCTGGTATGGCCCAGTGCTAAACTACTACAGGCCGCCGCTGGTGCCTCCCCCCGGGCCTGTCTAAAGGTGACCTCTAATGTCCTGCCACTGCTTCTGGAGCAGTATAACCAGCATGAACAGGTATGTGGCCTCTCTTGGCGGTTACCCTACCCTCCTCTAGGGTTGTATGGGATGGCAGTGCATATGCTTGGCCACTGCTTCATACAGCTCCTCCTTACCATGCATGTGCCGGTGGGGCAGAATGGGGGCTGGGTATCCCACTAACTTAACATTTAAGACATAATGTATGACATGGTAAATTTGATGGTTGGAATATCTATTTAAGATGACCTAATCTAAAGTGGTTTTGAAAATAAAATTTATTGAAGATGTATTCTTATGTTATAATGTTGCGGCATATTGCTATGAAATACCATTACAACCTGGAGCCGATTTCAGGGACTCCCAACGATCCGTTGTCTAGTGCCTCAGTGATGGGTCCATAGAAGGTAGGTTTTACACTGTATGTAGTAAGGTCAACACTCGCTGCATAATCCATTGTGCATATAGCTGCACCAATCTGCTGTAGCCTGAAGGAAGTCTGCATAGCCCGAGACATCAGTATATGACCTGCACCTTACCAACAGCTAGGGGGCGCCACACTGCTGGAAAATCAGAGGATTTTAGCGGTAGCAGCCGGGTCACTGAGCAAACCCTTTCTGAACAATTTTGTTCTCTACTTTCAGAGCAGCCATCGTAGGACAATACTGGAGATGACGCTGGGATTCCTCAAGCTGCAGAGCAAATGGCTTCCAGAAGAAGGTAAGAAGGCATGTCCATCCCACATTAACGCACGGCTCCGTTCTCTATTTTCAAATGGTCTCTTCAGACATTTCTAAGTTACCTAAAAAACCGATGGCGGAGCCTTCCTGTATCATTGTAATTGTCTTGCACTACGATTTGTTCTATAGCAGTTCTGCATTTGTAAATTAACCTTACATTTTTTATTACTTTTTTCTTATGGTTTTTTTTTTTTTTTTTTTCTTTGCAGATGAGAATGGGCTGAGTCAATTCAAAGACCCCCTGTGCAGTATGGTGTTCTCCGCAGTCACTGATCCCAGTCCACAGCTCCATCAAGTAGCCGTAAAAACTCTCACCGTGTTGGGCACACACCAAGGTATTTTACCCATCTCGTCGAGAGTCGGCCCTCTTTACGTAAGGAACCCCCACTAAAATCAATGTTATAGGATAGCCTACTGTTATGCTATAACATGCTAAGATTGGAATTCCCATTTAACCCTTTGTCACATTAAAATTGGAAACATTCTCCTGAAAAGTCACTTTTTTTATTGTAGATTTTGAATTTATGTCTGAAGTAAATCTAGTTGGCACACAGCTCAGGGGACACTGGGCTATTTTAAACCCTTAGGCTGGTTTCACACGGGCATTGCGGGAAAAGATGCGGGTGCGTTGCGGGAACATGCTCGAGTGCAAAACATTGTAATGCGTTTTGCACGCGCGTGAGAAAAATCGGCATGTTTGGTACCCGAACCCTGACTTCACAGAAGTTCAGTTTTGGGTTAGGTGTTGTGTAGATTTTATTATTTTCCCTTATAACATGGTTATAAGGGCAAATAATAGCATTCTGAATACAGAATGCTTAGTACAATAGCGCTGGAGGGGTTTAAATAATAATTTAACTCGCCTTAATACACTTGTTCGCGCAGCCCGGCTTCTCTTCTGTCTTCATCTTTGCTGTGCAGTAGGAATAGGACCTTTGATGACGTCACTGCGCTCATCACATGGTCCTTCACATGATCCATCACCATGGAAGGAGGGCTGCATTAACTCTTCATAACTTGGGCTGTGTAGCAGCTAGATATATGGGACTGTTTGAAAGCTGACAATCTATGCTTTAAAACCAGACCAGAATCACAGCATTATCTCCACTACATTGGGAAATATGGCTGTTAGAATTCATGTCAGGAGTGAAAGCAGCTGAAACCTGTTTTCACTTTCAGAGCTGCTATCACTCCAGACTTTCAGAGCTGCTATCACCCCCAAAGTAGAGTAGATAATGGATAATGCTCTGATTCTGCTTTTTTAAACCTTAGACTGTCATCTTTCAAACAAGACTGCTACCGATCCTTAGATACAAGTGCATAAAGCAGCCCTCGCCCCTCGCCCTCCTGTCTGTGCTCTTCTGAGGCTGAACTATTAATTTATTTTGACAAAGCCTGAGCAAACGATGGGCAAAACCGTTAAAGGGGTTTCTAATTTTATAACAATTAAGTAATTATGGCCTTATTAAAATCTCTGCCTGTGCCTACAGACAGTGAATAGAATATTTTTTGCTTTCAGACAGAGGCTGAAAACATGTCCTAGTACTTCTTACTCTTTTGTGTTTTTTTCTGAAAGGTTTCTTATCATCTGGTGACATTGATCTGGTGGTTGACCACTTGACCCGACTTATCCTGGAAGAAGCAGATGCTCAGAGCTGGTATTTCTGCCTTTACTGTTCCTGTAAAGAGGGGGAAGATGGTTGTATTTCTTAACGTCTACTGATAGTAATTAGACATCCCATTTAAGCTGGCACTACAGGTTCTATCAATTTCAGGAAATCCTAATAACATTTTTTGATGCGCCCAGGGGCATTCTGATTGTCCCCTAATGTCTCCTGTTGTGGAGGCCAGGCTGTCCATTCAGTGGTTAGCCACTTATCCTTTCGCAATATTGGGTGACCCAATGAGATTGTGTTTATTCCTGCAGTTGTTTTCTGTATAACATGATATTCTCTGTTTTTGCAGCCAGGCTGCGATTGAATCTTTAGGATCATTGGCCCGAGTTCACCCTGCAGCGTTTACCAGTCGTATGGTGCCTCAGCTCTGTTCAAGGCTGCAAACAGGCAAGTGAATGAGTCTGTCAGGTAGACGGGATGCCTTTGTGCTGCATGTGGTGATTTACAGTTTTATTTTTTTTTCTCATCCCACAAAGTAAATGGGCTATCATTTTATAATTGGCGGGTGACTGCTGAAACCCCCCCTTCCCCCCCCTCCTACAGATTCTCAAAATTGCAGCACAACCGGTGACGAGGAGTACCGCTCTGTATGATAAAACTTAAGAGGCCAACACCCTTTTTTTTTTTTTTTTTTTTTTTTTTTTTTTTTTTGGCACTGTGTCTGGTGTTGCAGAATATAATCTATGGGCTGAGATGCAATACCAGGCACTGCCCATCAACCAGTGTGATACCACTTTGTAGAGGTTTTCTGGCATGAGAATATTGATCGCTTAGCCACAGGATAGGCCATCGACAGCAGATAGTGGGGGCCTGACTCTGCACCCTACAGATCCACTGTCTGAAGGAGCGATGGCACTTGTGTGAATTGTGCAGCTGCTTCTTTGTTTATTCGGGTCTGCCTGCATGCCCACATGCTGTCTTAGTACGGATCGTGTAGGGGATTGCAGCTTTGTCCTGTTAAATTTAATTGGGTGAAGCTGCGATATCCTGCACTTGGCGTGCAGGTTGACGGTAAGGTGTCAACCATGAAAAGACCGCAGAGCTCGTGCAAGCATTATGGCCCCATCAAACAGTTGATGGTGAGAGTTGGACCGCACAAATCTGATACTGGGGGCCTATCCTGAGGATATGAACATAGGATCAACACAGATGCCTTTAGCTGCCAAGCGCACATGTAACAGGTCAGCCGGTGTCATAGAGACAAGCCTGCTGACAGATGGACTTAAAGACAAATAAATGTATGAGCGAAAATTGTGGAGAACAAGAATGGATAAGGGAAAGCATGGTTTGGGTGTATTCCGATATTTATCCCCTACGTAATTTTATGATTTTTCTAGTGCCTATGGAGGGTGCTGATCACCCTGCCAGCGTTGTACCCCAGCACAGTATATGGCAGCGCTGTCTTGAAGCCTTAGCTGCAGTGTCCACACATTACAGTATTGTTCAAGAGACTGTGCCAATACTCCTGGATTATGTGCGACAATCACAAAAAGGTAAGTTCCTTTTACATGAAGGTACTGACTGTACTACAGCCGTATGTCGCGTTAATATACTCTTTACAAAATAACTCCTTCAATGCCGTCCTACGTGCCATTTGTACTCCTTAGTAGAGACTTGCTATTCAGCTAGACCTATGTACTTATGTATTTATTTTTTTCCCTAATCATTCAAGGAGAAAGAAGTGCAGAAGATGTGGTCACTGTGTGCAAGAGCCTTCATCATGTCGCAGTGCTGTGCCAAGAAAACGCAGAGTCTCTCTGTTACTATCACCAGAAAGTGGTGCCCTGTCTGCTGTCCCTGACCATACAGGCTGCAATGCAAGGTAACACAACCTTCTGGATATCAGCTCTGTGACTACCCTCCCGCACACAGGCAGAATCATTGCTCCAAATCTGCCCTCCCTCCTACCACACCGCTGCTAATTGCTGAAAAATGTACTGCTGTCTGCTAGGTCAGGGCTGTGCAACGGGGCTGTGCAGTCAGAGGGCCCATGCTGAACCCTGTACACTACTGAAAGGGCCTACATGGTGCACATCAGCAGCAGAATTGGACCATTGTCCTGGAATGGTTTGAGGAACTAGACAAAGAGTTCAAATTGGCGATTTGGCCTAGAAATGCTCCAGATTTTAATCCAATATTCCTCTGTGGGATGTGCTGGAAAAACAAGTCCAGTCCATTTTGCTGCAACCCACAATTTTCAGGACAGGACATGTTGTGACAGATCCCATAGGACTCCTCCAGAGATTTTGTGGAGTCCATGCCTCGACGAGTCAGGTGTTTAGGACATATAAAGGGGACCTACACAATATTGGGCCGATTGATTTAAAGAGGACCTTTCATGGTTTTATATTAATTGAGATAAATACCTTTAATTGGGAAATAACCCCCCCACTGATGCTGCCACCCTGCCTGATTTTTTTTTTTTTTTAAATATCGCTCCTACGCCCCGCCAGTTTTCGCTCTCAGGATGCTAATACTGAGCATCGGTACACGGAGGCCAGGGTTTCTCAATGGGCGTCTCCCTCTCCCTGGCTGTGCCGCTATCCAATCACAGCGGAGAGCGTCACAGCCAGGCAGAAGGTGAGCTTTTTTTTTTTTTTTCTTCCTCCCCTGCTGTGACCTGCTCTGCTGTGATTGGATCGGGAGACACCCATTGAGAAACCCTGGCGTCTCCTCCCTGTACCAATGCTCAGTATTAGCATACTGAGTGGGAAACATACAGGGGGGCACAGCGGGGTGTGCGTGATATTTTAAAAAATCAGGCAGGGTGGCAGCATCTGCAAGGGGGGGGGGGGGGGGTACCCCGCAAGTAAAGGTATTTATCTCAATTAATATAAAACCATGAAAGGTCCTCTTTAATGCTATGGCTGATCTGTGTAAATCAAAATCTGTGAATTATTTGGGTGTAATTGCTAGTGTTCAGATTACAGATTAATGGTCTCCTTTCTCAGACAGGGGGGATGCAGCAGATCTTCACGTCCTCCTCCATGACAGCCTCCTTACAGCTATGGCGTCATTAATCATTGCGTCCACTACACGCCTCAGCCCTGAGTGAGTATTCGGATGATGACCAGTCTCTGGTGGTCCTCCACTACCGATCTGCTGCTCACTTTCTGTTCTGGACTCTCTTAGGTTACAGTCTTCAAGTGTTTCCCAGGTTGTAAACCTGTTCCTGGATGGGGATGTCTCCATTCTTACAGAGAATAGCTTTACCTCCAAGTTCCTTCCTTTCCAGGTAATTAACTCGTTCAGCCCCGAACGGTTTTCCAATTTAGTGGAGCCATGGCTTTATCTTTACGTTCACCTAAACATATGGAGGCTTGTTTTTTGAGGGAAAAAGTTGTACTTTCTAATGGCACAGTGTGATACTGCATATTGTGTAGGGGGAAGCTGGGAAAAATTTCACTATTGTTTTATGGGTTTAAAAACATTTTTTACGCATCTTAAGTCCCCTTAAGGGACTTTAACAAGCACTTACTAGATCACTTGTCCTTTAGGCTGCAGTGAATTACCGTTGCAGGCCTCCATAAGAACTACTGCTGTCTGTAGTAGCCTCAAATCCTTCAGAGGGACTGAGGCTACTAAAGGAATGAACAGCTCCCCCTATCGTTACTTGAGGGAGGCGTTTTGGGCCCCGATAAGCCCCCGTCAGATTCCGTGGTCACAAATCACCAGGCGTCTGAGGGGTTAAATGTCTGTGATGGGTGTTATTGCTGATCACGGACATTAGCCCAGGGTCTCTGCTCCGAAGCAGGCACCATCTTTAAAGACCCCCCCAACAGCACCTTACATGAATATGCCGCTGGTCAGGAAGGGGTTAATGAAGGGCTTTGTGTGAAATAATGCCATTCTCGCTGGAATCTGCTAAATGCACCTTTACAATTTGCAGTTGCTCTTTAGCAGCAAATTCGTTTTCCATTTCCTGTTAAAAATAAGGACTATCCTTTCTTGATTCCAGGTTGATGGACCGGCAGCCACTCAGAGCCGCCTAGTTGCGCTGCTTATGGCTTACGTGTGCTCATTGCCAAGAAATGTGAGTAACGGCAGTAGATGAAGCAGAGGCGGAAGTTCTGTGTGCAGAATCTGTAACCTGACCCACACCGTCTACGTACCAGTTAGGATACCGGTGTTATCCTATGTGGCCGAAGAGCCTTGAGTGTGACTGCTGTACTTTGCTCTTTTTGTAACTAAACCCTTAAAATATACATCACTTCTTGGTACAAAATCACAAATCTAGGCATCCTGTGAGTAGGTATGGTTGCTCTTATGTCTTGGATCATGTTTTCCGAGCCTGCATTTGATTGGTAATGCAGAACATCCAGAAACAAGATCTAAGGTGAGATTGACATGTGCAGTTTTTGTTGCAGTTTTTTGAGCCAAAGTCTGGAAGTGGATTCAAAAGGCGAGAACCACAAAAGAAAGACCTTGTGCGTCTCCTTTATCTCATCCACTCCAGTGTTTGGCTAAAATGCATCAACTGCACCAAAACCTGCATGTGTGAAGGCAGCCTGTATAAAAGTACATTCAATCCATAATTACATAGTGAGATGTACAAATACAAGTGCTAGAAGCTGATGCACATGGGGTGAGAGAGATGTAAAAAAAAATAATCTTCAGAGAAGCCACCTATCACCCTGTCATTGATCATGCGTAAGAGATGAAGGCAACCGTGGACAATGATATGCCTTACTTATGCCCCATGTCAGGTGATTCTTATTCTGAATTGTAATTTTCCCTGCAGGTGGAGATCCCACACCTGAGCCGCTTGCTGCAGGATTTGCTGTCCCTGAGCCTCGCTGGATGCTGTGCCTTTGCTTTCACATCTGCTGCTAAATGCTTTGCTGGTCTGATAAATAAATGTCCTGCAGGTCAGTGGTTATTGCACTTTTCTTTGGACTCTCGTAACTGGTTCTTTCCACTCAGTCTTTTGATTCTGTTCTCCTCTGTAGACAATCCATTCTTAAAGGGGTCATCCAGTTAAGGATAATGATGACCTACCCTTAGGATAGGTCATCAATATCAGATCGGTGGGAGACTGAGTCCCAGGATCCCCGCTGATCAGCGCCTGAGCTCTGGGGAGCGCAGCCAGCTCCTGGCAGCTTTCCAAGCACCGTGCTGTACATAGTACAGCAGCTAAGCCCTATTCACTTTTGTGAGGCTGAGCTGCAACTAGGCCATGCGACCGATGTACAGTGATGTCACATGGCCTTGGAGGAGGCCGCGGCGCTCATTCAGTGGTGTTGGAGTGTGAGGTTTGATCCACATGCTGTCATTTTGCTACCACGAATAAAGAGATAAGCGACACAACAATTAATTTGCAGTGCTGCTGCTGGAACGTCATTTATCATTGTTTTGCTACCAAGAAAAGTGTTGTTTGTAACCGCTCTCGCCTAGAGATGAGGATCCTGAACAAAGGAGCCCCGTCTAACCCAGAATTATCTAATTGGGTTATGAGAACGGGGTTTCTAAAACCGAGAATCCCATTAAAGGTGTGCTAAGTTCAGATGATCATCTTGACAAAGCTTTTGTGCACTTCTTTGCACTTTAGGGGAGCAGCTCGATGATATTCTTCAGAGTGCGTCTCGCGAACTGACGTCGGGACTGGAAGATGAAAGCAGAAGAACTCAGGCTGTGACGCTGCTTGCTTGGGTAAGACTGAGAATTCATTCTGCTGTATTAAGTTATATGGTCAGACGGTGTAGACGCCTCCAGTCACTGCTTACAAGGAACGCTCCATCCTGGCATTTGCCATTGACGCGACCCTCAGGTTCAAAAAGAAAACTTCACATTGACTGGGGAACAAATAGAACACTTCCCTGGAGCTTTTCCCTTCCATCTTTTCAGCTGCAGATCTGCCTGCAGGTCAGTGATTATTGCACTTCTTCTGCCATCCAAGATGGCCGTGCCGCTTTTCAGACTACCTGATGCGTACTGTGTATTTGGTAGCCCAAGACACTTCCTGCTGCTGAAGTGAACAGCGATGGCCAATCCAAGAACAGGGCTGGACAAGCAGGATGGGTCTTGGACTTGTCATGCACAGTGTACACCAGGTAGTCTGAGAAGGGGTGCAGCCATCTTGGACGACAGAAGAAGAGCTCGGGAATCGATGGATCTGCTGATAAAAAGGAGGCCACCAGGTAATTGTTCTGTTTGTTCCCCAGTTAATGTAAACTTTTTTTTTTTCCTTCTGAACATGGAGGGTTGCGTTAACTACTCCGTGCCAGCTTCCTTGAAGGTCTGACATCTTATATAAAGTTGAAGGTGGGATTCCTATTATCCTTTTCCTATAAAATAGAGGCAGGGGCATTCAGTTCTTCAAACTACCCTCCCCCCACCATAAGAAACTTGATACCCTATAGCAGGGATCAGCAACCTTCAGCACTCCAGCTGTGAAACTACAATTCCCAGTATGCTCCATTAATTTCTGTGAGAGATCTGAGAAGATGAGAGGAAGTATGCATGCTGGGAGTTGTAGTTTCTAAACAGCTGGAGTGCCAGAGGTTGCCTACCCCTGCCCTATAGTATATGTAACCACCATATAGACCATATCATTCGTTTTATGTTTGTGTTGAACACAGATCTTGTTTTTATCCAGGTAACCAAAGCTTTGATACTACGGTACCATCCCATGAATGGACAGCTCACTAACAAGGTGACTATAACACAGGAACGTGGGCACGTCTTATAATTCGCTTGATGAGACATAACAGAACTTGTCATTGCTGGGACCCTTATGGCCTATAAAACTGAAGTGGCTTGCACTAATCTTAAAATCTGAGGGATGCTGATGGGCTTTTGCATGAAGAAATAGTGTCCAGCGCCTGGGTATACGCAGGCCCCCATCCATTCTAGCAGACCGTGGGAGTTCTTGTTCCTAGACCCCCTTTATGAGAGTGACTAAGGTCAAGGTGACGTGTGGTTTCTAGTAGGGGTGAAAACAAGCCTGCATATTATGATTTTAGGAAACCCAAACCAGATGGAGAATTTGTGTGATAACCACAAGTTGCATGAAATTTTAGTTCCCATTGGGAATAATGGAAAAGTCTTAAGTCTTTGTTATCATGTGGCTGGTGAATGTTGCCTCTTATTACTCGGTCTGAGCTCATTCGGTTTCCTACACCTGTTGGGTTCTCTTGTAGATGATCGGTTTGTTGTCTGACAGAGATCTCGGACCCCTGGCTGCTGACATGTTCTCTCTTCTCGTCTCCGATTCCCCTGATATCCTTAACAAAGCATGTCACGCTGATATCCGCATCATGTTCCGCCAGAGATTCTTCACGGAGAATGTGCCCAAACTGGTGCAGGGTTTCCATGCTGCTAATGGAGGTAACACATAAGAGCGTGGCTTGCTTCAGTCTCGAGGTGAAATAGGTCATGATGGATCACGAAAGCGACTGTAGCTGCTCACGTTATAAACGTATTTGTTTAATTTCTTACAGACGACAAGCCCAATTTCCTAAAAGCCTTGTCCCATGTGCTGAACTGTCTGCCAAAGCAAGTTCTCGTCACAGAACTCCCATCGGTGAGTGAGCGCAGCCCAGTTTTCTAGATTGCTGGGTTAATGAGGTTTTTCACGATTTACATTAATGGGCCGTCCTTAGAATAAACTATAAATGTATGATTGTGGATGGGGCCTCCGCCAATCTGGAGATGGTCAACCACCTGATATGGCACCCTCCATGTGTGTGTGTCAGCCTAGTACACTTAGGCTTTATTCACACGTCAGTATTTTGTAATGCAAATTTGCAGAACAGAATGCGGACCCATTCATTTTAAAGGCCCTGCAAAAAATGCGGGCAGCACTCAGTGTGTTGTCCGCATCCGTTGTTCCTTTCCATTCCATTATGCGGATTCGCAAAAAAAAAATAGGGCTTGTCCTACTATTGTCCGCAAAATGCGATCCATGGTCCCGTTGTCAGTGGTTTCGCAAAAATTTGGATGACATGCGGAATGCATCAATGTCATGCGTAATTGCTGATCCGTTTCCAGGAAATAGAAAAAAAATATTTTTTAGTACCCTAGCAACATATATACCTCCCGTGTTTTTTTTTATTTTTATTTTTTTGCTGAAAAACTGAATGGATGCGGATGTACAATTAATAAAAAACCGAAGGTTTTTGTGGAAACGTGGATCCGCAAAAAACAGAACGAAAATCTGGAAAACAAAAATACAGAAATGTTAATGCCTCTTCAAATGCCCAGGCCCCTCACACAGATTGTACTTACCTTGCTCCCCGGCATCCGCGCCGCTTTTGATGCCTGCGTGGGTGACGCCAGGGAGGTTTGTTCCTGTCGCGGCCTGCTATTGGCTGTAAACTCCTTGCCCCCATAATCCTGCATACCCCCAAACACCTGTTTTCATCCGCTCAAGGGGGAATTGAAGCATTGGCCATGCAGGCATCAGAAGCGACGCGGGTACCGGGGAGCAAGGTAAGTAAAATCTGTGTGAGGGGCCCGGGCCTCTGGCGAGGCATTATAGGAGTTGCATAACCCCTTTAAATGAGTAGAGCTGCAGGACCAGACATGGCCACACATATGAAGATCATGTTAGGGAACAGACCCCCCACTGATGATTCATTACTGACCTAAAATCCTGAAAAGCACTGTACCTGCACTATGATAATCCCAGGACTTGTTACCCTTTTCTCCTGTAGTTGATCTCCTTGCTGCTCGAGGCTTTATCCTGCCCTGACAACGTGGTTCAGCTTTCCACACTGACCTGTCTGGAGCCACTACTTCTAGATGCTGCTGAAATATTGAGTGTTCATATAGATACCCTCATCTCAAGGCTCCTCCGCCTGACGTGTAGCCCCAGCATGGTAGGACTAACGCGCTGATGTCCTGCATTATTTTACACCTTTGTAAATATTTAGGTGGTTGTTTGTAGTGTTTGATACCCTAATGCAGGGATGCTCAACCTGTGGCCCTCCAGCTGTTGTAAAACTACAACTCCCACCATGCCCTGCTGTAGGCTGATAGCTGTAGGCTGTTCGGGCATGCTGGGAGTTGTAGTTTTGCAACAGCTGGCGGGCCGCAGGTTGAGCATGCCTGCTTTAATGGATGGCTATTGAACCCTTTAATCGCCATAAATACACAGGAAGCTTTGACTGCTATGATGCCATCTCTCCCATATACATGCACGCTCAGTGGAGAATGCATGTGTGAACTGCTGAGGGGAGTAATCTATTTGCAGACAACACTGGGATTGGTTGTTGAAATCAAACTGCCTGACATTGCAGGAGAGTTGGAAGGCTCCGGCTTACACAATAGATGGCGGGTTCTGCTGACCTACTTCCCTGCACAGTTCTTACTCCCGTTTATACAAGTAGCTGTCATTGAAATAAATGCTTATTTGGGCAGTCCTGTAGAGTCTATAGCAATTTGGAGAACCACTTTAATCCTAGGAGTACATTTTTGTGTTTGCAGGCGGTGAGGATTACAGCTCTGAAGTGTATGCTGGCCCTTCCAAAGCTCCCTTTGCCTATGGTAATTTTTTAAAAATTTCGTTATGACCGACTTCAATGACTGTCTTGCCGACTTCAGCTGTTAATTTCTTGTCGTCACAGCTCCTGCCTTACAAGCAACAAGTGATCTGTGCCTTAGCTAAACCGCTTGATGATAAGAAGAGACTAGTTAGGAAGGAGGCCGTTGAGGCCCGATGCCAGTGGTAAGTAAAGATGTTTGGTTTTTTAGGTATTATACGTTGTCAGGTTTGCTGAACCTTTTCACTTTCAAGGACGTATGTCATGGCTTTAAGTGATTGTCAGAACTTTTCTTCATGTTAGTAATCACAGGAGGATCTGTGGTTTCACAAAAAATACAGCAGCCAGATGTTGCCAAGTAGGAAATTATAATAATTCTTTATTCTGTCCCTTGGCATTTGTTTACACTTTTGGCTGAGTTTTTATTTTTTTACCTAGACGTTTTCCCATAGACTTCTCTTAAAGGGGTTCTGCAGTTTGTTTAAACTGATGATCTATCCTCTGGATAGATCATCAGCATCTGATCGGTGGGGGTCTGACACCCTGGACCCCTGCTGATCAGCTGTTTGAGAAGGCATCGGCGCTCAAGTGAATGGAGCTTAGCCCCACCCAGGACAGTGATACTAGTCATGACGTCACTGGGCCAGCGGTAAACGGTGAGAAGGCCGCGGCGCTGCTGGAGTGTTTTTACAAGCCATTAAAAAATTGTGTCCGCACCTGGAGGGGGTGGGGGGGGGGGGGGGGGTTTCTTTCTCTCTCCCTACCAAACGAGTGGAAAATTACCTGATGCATCCACTGTGGATTCAAATGTTTACTGGCATCTGCACCGCTGAGATTTTTGGTCTCTTCAGTTCTGGGATGAGCACATGTAGATGTAAGTGCTTTGTCTAAAATCTTCACATCAGAGATGGGTGAATAGATTCTTACAAATTGAAATAATTCAAAATCTGCCTCCTGGAGCACCAAGGGGCTGGCCCCACTCCTCAAGAAACTCCTCCCTCCTTGAGTGACGGGGTCACATTGAGCCTGCGCAGTTGCTCATAGTATCAGCACAAGCGTAGAGGATCGGCTGCTACCCGAGCAGTGCAGATACCGACATCTGGGTACACCTGACTGTACAGTGGGCATCCTTCTCTCACTGCGGGCATTGGTGATAAGCCAGAGGTCTTACATTGGCTGCTGGGTCTACCGCGTACCAATGCCTGTAATGTCCTAATAGGCTATCTATCACTTACAGACATAAAACATTGCAATACAGAAGCACTGCAGTGTATTGTGACTGATCAGAGGACTGCATGTTTAAGTCTTACATTTTTAAATATAGTCTGAAGAAAGTGAATATTTTTATTGGAAAAAAAACTATACATTTCTGTAACAAGCCTTAAAATAAAATGGTCACAATATTTTTCCAATTCAGTGAACACTGTAATAATAAAACCAAAATTGTTGATTTTGTTCATTCTGTGCTGAAAAAACCCCCCCATCAAAAAAGGTGATTAAAAATCCTATGTTCCCCAAAAGAGCTGAAAAGGAGATTTTTTGTGAAACTCGCCTGTAAAATCTTTTTCTCGTCTTTTCCATTGGGGGACACAGACCATGGGTATAGCTTAGGCCATTACTAGGAGGAGACACTATGCAAATAAGAAAAAACAGCTCCTCCTCCACTGGCTATACCCCCATGCTCCAACAGGAGGACCTCAGTGCGTGCAAAAGCAGTAGGAGAAGGAGACCAAATATTAACTAAGAACAGAACCTAGGAATACCGCCGTCAGGGCGTTAACCATAAGGTCCCAATAGAATAGAACCAACCCCTCCTGTAACAGACAAGAATGGGTGGGAGCTGTGTCCCCCAATGGAAAAGACGAGAAAAAGATTTTACAGGTGAGTTTCACAAAAAATCTCCTTTTCTCGCCCATTCCATTGGGGGACACAGACCATGGGACGTCCCAGAGCAGTCCATGGGGTTGGGAAGACCAGCACCTCCAGAGGGAAACGTCCAACGGTTAAACAGGAACCACAGCCTGCAATACCTTGCGCCCTAGGGCAGCATCAGCCGACGCCAAAGAGTGCAGCTGGTAGAACTTTGTAAAGGTATGTAAGGACGACCAGGTGGCCGCCTTACAAAGCTGTGATGTAGAGGCTCGATTGCGCCTAGCCCAGGAGGCCCCCACCGCCCTGGTGGAGTGCACGGTAACCCCCGCTGGGGGAACCCTACCCCGGGACCTATAGGCCATGGCAATAGTGGACCGAATCCACCGAGCCACAGTGGCCTTGGAGGCCGACAGACCCTTACGAGGCCCCTCGGGAACCACAAAAGGGAGTCCGAGCGGCGAAATGGGGCAGTAACCAACAGGTACACCCGTAAAGCACGGACAACATCCAGAGAATGTAGAGCGCGCTCCTTGGGGTTCGCCGGGGCAGGGCAAAAGTATGGCAGGACTATGTCCTCGTTAAGATGGAAGGCGGAGACCACCTTGGGCAAAATAAAAGGGACTGGGCGCAGTACCACCTTGTCCTTGTGGAAGACCAAAAAGGGCTCTTTAGAGGAAAGGGCGGCCAGCTCCGATACCCTCCTGATAGGTGATGGCCACCAAAAAGACCACCTTCCAGGTGAGAAGACTCAGGGAAATGTCCCTCAGGGGCTCAAAAGGAGCCGCCTGGAGAGAAGACAGAACCAGGTTCAGATCCCAGGGGGGCAGAGGGGGGACATACGGAGGGACCGAATGTGCCACCCCCTGCAGGAAGGTCCTCACCGGACCTAGCAGAGCCAGAGAGCGCTGAAAGAAAATGGCCAGAGCGGAGACCTGACCCTTCAGAGAGCTCAGGGACATTCCTATCTCAAGACCCGACTGGAGAAAAGAGAGGACCACCGGAACGGAGAAATGAAGGGGAAAAACGCCTATCTTTTTGCAAAAGGTAAGAAAGTCCTTCCAGGTACGATAGTATATCCTGGAGGAAGCTGGCTTTGATCATGGTCTTCACGACTGAGTCCGAGAAGCCCCTCCTCTTCAAGATGGCGGTTTCAACAGCCACGCCGTTAAACGAAGTGGTTGTACATTCTGGTGGAAGAGAGGTCCTTGAGACAGCAGGTCCTCCCTGAGCAATCGGGGGCGATGAGGATGGTCGGGATTCCTTCTGCCGCGACCCTGCGAAGAACCTTTGGGAGTAGAGGCAGTGGTGGGAAGACATAGAGGAGTGCGAAGTCTTGCCACGGAGACACCAGAGCGTCCACCCCGTACGCCTCCGGATCCTGAGCTCGGGCCAGGAACGTTGGAACCTTGTTGTTGAGCCTGGACACCATCAAGTCCACGTCCAGGCGGCCCCAACGGCGACAGACGTCCTCGAATACGTCCGGATGCAGAGACCACTCTCCCGGATCCACCCTGTTGCGGCTGAGAAAGTCCGCCGTCCGGTTTTCGACCCCTGGGATGTACACTGCAGACAATATTGGAACGTGAGCCTCCGCCCACTGGAGGATCCTCTTCACCTCCTGCATCACCGGCTGGCTGCGGGTTCCGCCCTGATGATTGATGTAGGCCACGGCTGTGCCATTGTCCGACTGAATCCTTACTGGGAGACCCGCTAGGAGGGGGGTCCAATGAGACAGAGAGGAAAATTGCTCTGAGCTCCAATATGTTGATCGGAAGACGGGCTTCCACTTCTGACCACACCCCCTGAACCGTCCGAGCCCGGAGAACGCCGCCCCAACCCAGGAGACTGGCATCGGTGGTGACGACTGTCCAGGAGATTGGGAGGAAGGATTTCCCCGATGTCAGATTCTGAGGGGACAGCCACCACTGGAGGTCCATGCGAACCCGAGGAGGAGGCGGATCCGAGAGTTCAGACCCCTCGAGGTTCTGTCCCAGAAGGATAGGATCGCCTGCTGCAGAGGCAGTGTGTGAAACTGGGCAAAGGGGACTGCCTCGAAGGAGGCCACCAGAAGCCCCCAGAACCTGCATGCACTCCCGGATGGAGAGACACGGGGAATGCAGAAGGTGAGACACTGACTCCCGTATCGTGAGAACTTGCAATCCGGGATGAATACCCGGGCTGCAGTAGTGTCCATAATCAACCCCTAGGAAGGTTGGAGAGAGAACTTCGGGAAGTTGATCAGCCAGCCGAACTGTTGCAGAGTCTGAACAGTGATCCTGACGCTGTCTTCGGCCTGGGAGAGGGAGCCTTTATCAGAATGTCGTCCAGGTAGGGCAGCAGAGATATGCCCCTGGTACAGAGAAGCGCCATGATCAGCGCCAAGATCTTTGTGAATTCCCGCGGGGCTGTCGCCAGCCCAAAGGGAAGAGTGACGGACTGATAATGACGGTCGCCAATGGTGAAGTGCAGGAACCTGTGGTGAGATTCTGCGATAGGGACATGCAGATAGGCGTCCCGGATGTCCACCGACGCGAGGAACTCCCCTGGAAGAAGAGAAGCAATAACGGAGCGGAGGGACTCCAACCGGAACCTCCGCACCCGTAGGGACTTGTTTAACAGCTTCAGGTCTAGGACCGGACGCACTGATCCCTCCTTCTTTGGCACTACAAAGAGATTTGAGTAGAAACCTGCCCCCTGTTCCTCCAGAGGAACTGGGACAACTACTCCCCTGACCAGAAGGGAAGAAACCGCTTGTAAAAGGGCCGAGGCTCGTCTGGAAACAAATTCTATCTTGTAACCGGAAGTTACAATTTCCAGGGCCCAGGCGTCTTGAATGTGAGCTCTCCAGACATGCTGAAAGGAGAGCAGATGGCCCCTTCAGGCGGAGGACTGCTTGGGAACCGCGGGATGGGCAGAACTCCCCTGGAACTGTGCCCGCGGGCGCCAGGAAGGTTGAGGCTTAAAGGAAGGCTTCGTGCGGGAGTCCTGAGAGCCGCCGGAGGAGGGGGCTGTCGCAGACCTGGAGGAGGAAAAGCGCCGAAAGGACTGGTTTCTAGAGCCAGAGGGGCGAGCTCTGAAGGCACGCTTGGATCTAGATTGGGGCAGGTGTGTACTCTTGCCCCCTGTCGCGTCAGAGATAATCTCATCCAGTTTAGCCCCGAAGAGCCTGGAGCCCACAAAGGGGAGGTTAGTGAGGGAGCGCTTGGAGGAAGCTTCGGCGTCCCAGACCTTCAACCAGACCTCCCTGCGCTGCGTGACCGAGAGGGCCGAAATCCGCGCAAAGAGAGTGCTGACATCCAATGAGGCCTCAGAGGAATGTTGTCGCCTGGGACATCTGGAGGATGAAGTTCAGGGTGTCCGGAGAGGCATCCTGCTCTGCGAGGTCCTGATGATGGTGCTGCAACCACACCGAAAGCGCCCTGGCTACCCAGGCCGAGGCAAACGCGGGCCACAGACCTGTGCCCGCCAGAGAGAAGATGGCTTTGGAAAGCGAGTCCAAATGCCTGTCAACTGAGTCCTGTAGCGAAGACCTGTCCAGGACTGGTATTGCCGTATTCTTAGCCAATCTGGCCACCGGCGGGTCGACTTTAGGAGGAGAAGACCACTGCTGCACATTATCTGCCAGGAAAGGATAAAGAGTATCCATACGCCTTGTAGCAGAAAAACGGTGATTAGGGCGTTCCCAGGCCTTAGAAAGGACCTTGGTGAACTCGCCATGAATGGGGAATGTGACTGCCTCCGGTTTTCTGGAATGGAAGAGGGGGAATTCCTGGCTACTAGTAGAAGGAGGTTCCCCCTGAATGTCAAAGGTGTCACGTACCGCCGTGACCAAGTCTGCCACCATGGTGGAGAGCTTAGGTGAGGGTTCCGGCTCAGTGTCCTCGTCCGAGCCGGACCTTTCCCCTTCAGACCTGTAATCCCTGCGAGAGGGAGAGGCTGAACACGCCTCCAGGGGGGGAAGCAGAGTCATCCGAGGAGGGATGCTGCTGCGTACGCTGCCTCTTAATGGTCGAGCGTCCTCTGTGGGGGGCACCGGGGGTGGAGCGGTGCTAACCACAGGCACCGCAGGCGGTGGATCAGTGGCCGCCATGCGTTCCATAAAGGCCATGGCCGCGTGCGAGACTTGGGCCAAGTCCGCGGCCGCCCTAGCTATGGCAGAGGCCCAGGAGGGCTCCGAAGGGGCGGAGGAGGGACTGGGCTGGTTTGGTGAGGGAGGAGGAGGTGGATGATCCCGAGGCAAAGCAAGAGTCACAGGAGCCTGTAACAGACAGTGGCAAGCAGCAGACCTTACAGGATCCCAGTGGGACCTGAGGCGTCACTTTAGATTTTTGGGAGGCCCAAGGTTTAGGCATGATGGTGGCAATCCCGGAGTCAGGGTCTCCTACTGTTTTGCAGAACACTGCCTGTCCTACCGTGACCTGTGAGGAGCTGGAGTAGCAGTCAAGCGTGGAGAGGCGCTGAACAAAGCGGAAGCGCCGGAGCTGACACGATAGGCTCCGCCCCCCCAGTCACGTCACTGATCGTGCGAAAAATTCACGGGGAAAAATCATGGTAAAAAAAAAATCACTGTAAAAAATCGCGCGTGTGCGGGAACTATGAAAAAAGGCAGACCCCGGCTCCAAAAATGGCACCCACCGCCAGAATGCAGGGGACAAGAAGGAATCCCTCCTCCCTCTCAACCAGCCGGCCCTCCGAGATCCACAGGTAAGCCCTAAAGAACCGTGTCAGTGTGAGCACGGGGGGAGCTTGCAGGAGAGCCGTGTACTTATCTGAGTCCTGCAGTCTTCACCCTCTGTACCGGACCAGCAGGGGGTCACCTCTTCAGTCATCTGGCACAAGGAGTGGCAGTGCACTGGATAGAGGGCAGGACTAGGTGACCCCAGATCTGGTAGGCCACCAGAGCTGCAGGTCGAGTCCGGTTCCACTTATCTTCTGGGGGAAAAGGGAGGTAGCCGGGGACGGCCTTTCGACCCCAGCGCTCGCTCCACTGAGAGACCAGGGACGCACCATGCGACCCTGCGTCCTCTGTTTAGAAAAAAAACAAAGCTATAACTGAGGTCCTCCTGTTGGAGCATGGGGGTATAGCCAGTGGAGGAGGAGCTGTTTTTTACTATTTGCATAGTGTCTCCTCCTAGTAATGGCCTAAGCTACACCCATGGTCTGTGTCCCCCAATGGAATGGGCGAGAAATACAAACTGCAGGTTCTCCTGCAAAAAAAAACAAAAAACTCTCAGCTCTGTGGATGGAAAAGTGAAAATGTCCTGGGTCTTTGAATGCAGCAACACATAACTTACCGTATTTTTTTTACCCTATAAGACAGTTTTGTGCTTCCATTATGGAGGCCCTCATTAGTATAGGAGGACCGGGAAGCAGTAAATGCAGCACTCCCCAGGCTCTGTACTCGCCACTTCCTGGCCCTCGGCCGCTCGCCGTGCTGTGACTGCGCACATCGTGAGGAAGTCCAAAGTATTTTTATTGTGCAAAATTGTAAAAAAAAAAAAAAAAAAGTTTCTAGGATCTTCGTAATTGTACTAAGCTGCAGCATAAAGTTACCATGTAATGTATACAACAAAACTCATCCTGCATCATTGTCTGAGATTTATCACCTTCTTCTGTTCTGTGCTTAGGTTCCTGATCGGGAGCCCCGGCAGCTGAGACTCCTCCTGAAGATGGATATTTGCACGGAGACAATCTAACCAGGATGCCACTTATTTACTGACCTGTAGATCGCCAATGTCATAGTGCCATCTTGTTTAGCCACCTCTACCACGAGGGACAGCCAGAAGACTCCCCCCTCATATTTCTTGCATTCCAGATTTACGTTGCGTTCAGTACTTCGCTTCCGGAGCTGGATGATGAATTATGTTGCACTTGAATAACCATAGCAAAAATTTACAATAGGAAATCTCCTGGCTGGCGTAGACGGGCTAGACTATGAAATCTAACGAGGGCCAGTCTTTTAAGGCGGAAGGATTCTAGTTGGGCTGAAGAGCGCTATTCCTTCGGGGACAGTATCTCATACTTGGCTGTAGCCTTAGATAGTGATGGTCACTGTGGGGTTGGGCTCGGTGTAGGCACAGCTGATGACATCACAAAATTTTAGTACAACATAACACCCCCCCCAACAGTCTCATACATTATTTTGCACATATGTAATTTTGACTTTGCAGATTAACAGAGTATGTTATAGCGATTACGTGTTCCCAACAGAGGAAAATATATGTAAAGCAACATAGACTTTTACACCTTTCCAAAAAATCATTTCTGGTTTGTGAATAGAGATCATTTCGAAAGGTTTGCATCAAGTTTACATTAGGAAATAAAGCCGCTATGTTCAATCTGTGTGTTACTTCATTTATTGTTTTCCTGCAGTTCCTCGGAGGGGCATTGGGAAACCACAAGGAGGTTCTTGTTTTAAGTGTTAAAGCGGTTGTCTCTCACTTTAGCAAATAACATTTATCATGTAGGGAAAGGTAATACAAGACACTTACTAATGTATTGTGATTGTCCATATTGCTTCCTTTGCTGCCTGGATTCATTTTTCCATCACATACACTGCTTAGATCCAGGGGTTACGGCCAGCACTGCCTGTGAGGTGGCTGGGACAGGAGTTGCTGCAAATATGTGCCTGAGCAGGCTCCCACAGTCCCGGCCACCAAAGAGGCTGATGCTCTTTCCTATAGTGCTCAAGCACGACCACCACTGCTGGATTACAGGGTGGTCGTAATCCCCTGGATATGAGCAGTGTATAATATGATGGAAAAATGAATCCAGCCAGCAAAGGAAGCAATATGGACAATCACAATACATTAGTAAGTGCCTTGTATTAACTTTCTCTACATGATAAATGCCATTTTCTAAAGTGAGAGACGACCCCTTTAATACTCAGAACTGTGTGAGTGCAGGACTAGCAATATATTTTTGCCATGGTTTAGGTATTTGGTGTGGTGTTTTGCTTTTAGCTACCGTTGTAACCAACACATGTTCAATGGATCCACTTCTGTTACCGCAGGAATGTGGAAATTAGGAATGAAACGCCAAAAACATTCTTAGAAATAAATTTATATAGAATATAGTTAATAAATAACACCGTTACAGAATCGGCACACCCGCAGCTTCATACAAAACAGCAATAGTAGAAAAGGAACCAATTTCCCTAAATCTGCCCAGGAACTGTGATCAATGAGAACAAAGTAAGATCGGAGCCAAATTCCTGCAAACCAGAAGTAATGTAAAGTAAGAACAATCTCTGAGAAACTGGCAGCACTACAACTCCCATCATTTACGAAGACCAATTTGATAACCTGCAGGAGTGAGGGATACTGCAAAAATTCTCACACTAGTCCTAAACTAAAGATGGCAACAGATTATGACCCTTATCCATACTATTGGGAATTTATGGTGGTGGTTGTTTGTTTTTTTTGCTGTTTGTTTATTTATATAAAGAAAGAATCTTTCCGTTTTCACACCAGCACAGAAGCATATACAACAGGATAACATGATCTATCCTGCACAGCCAATTGGCTTCAGCTTTGATGTGTAGATTGGGGCAAAGTCAGTGGAGTCATTTCATTAATTCGTTTGGGAATTCTCTAGCATGACAGCTCTATAGTACTGTTGGATGCCTAGAGAAGACAGTATAGCAACATTATACACAATGTGCACAAGTAAGGCTCTGGGTGGGGGCTTTAAAGGATATCCGTTATCCCTCAAATATATTAACCTGTAGTCTGGAGAGGACTCCTTTTCATCTATCGGAGAGTTTTGTAGGCATGCTCTGTGACCTATGCAGGGAGGGGGAGTAGAAAAGCTTTCACATTGCTGATGTGAATGGTGGATCTTGTTTTATTTATAGTCAGATGTTACCTTTCATGGTAATCCTTGCCTGTGATAATGAAGGAACTGTGGGGGAAGTGATTTCTACAGAACATGAAGTATCAGCCT
Source organism: Bufo bufo (assembly GCF_905171765.1). Taxonomy (NCBI): domain Eukaryota; kingdom Metazoa; phylum Chordata; class Amphibia; order Anura; family Bufonidae; genus Bufo; species Bufo bufo. Next base: position 32,055,118 of record NC_053394.1, on the reverse strand, counting down.
ATTATAAGGCTCAGTGGTCAGAATGAAAACTGCAGGATTATTGAAAAATTTAAATTATTATTTTTTTTTACAAAATTTGTGGGGGAAAAAGTTCAAATTCTTGTAAGTGTCCAGTGATGTTTTCCTCACATTGTAAACCTATGCTGGTGTATTAGAATTTCTGGATCATTAGATGTTGCATTTAATGCAATTAAGATAAAATGATTTTTCTACTGGAAACCAGTCCTACAGTAAAATGCATTAAAAATATACAGGTTATCCTTCATTATAACGGACATTACCAGTCACAGAAGTGCTGATTATATTATGCATTTTTAACTGCGATATGGAGTAAAGTCCACATAGTCAAAAAAAAATAATGAATACTTGTAATTCTGGGGTAGTGCCTGATGTTCCACTTTGGTTAGAAACTATCGACACTAAGATTTTACTTTATAAGAAAAAATCTAAATTTCATAGAAGACAGAGCCACTGGTATGGCAGCTCAACTCAAAAGGGGTTGAGAATAGATATGAAAAACATGGCTGCTTTCTTCTAGGAACAGTGCTACTCTTGGCCATGGGCTGTGTCCATTATCATCACTGGAGCCTCATTCAGCTATGATGGTGGTGCTGCTGCTACGAAAGTAACAGAAGCACCAGATCAGGCGCACAGCTGATTATAAATGGGGTCTACCAGGTTTCATTTAAGAAGCCTGGCGTTTCACCAGAAAGAAAAAAATAGCGCAGGATGACTCCCATAAATTATTGGGGCAGAGCTGCCGTACCAGCCACAGCCTATGGACAAGGGTGGCGCTGTTTCTGGGACAAATCTCATCATCCCTTTAACAAGTGCCGACCCATTTAAATTATCTAGTGGACACCGATGGACTCAGCGGCTCCCTGCTCTTTAGAGGTTTACAATGATGCATACATCACCAGGCTCCCCATCAGCTATTCTGCTGAATATTTATAAAAATCCTCATTACAAGGGTGGATTAGAGAAACATGACTGCTTTCTTCCAGAAACAGCGCCGCAGCAGTCCATAGGTTGTGTCTGGTTTTGCAGCCCAGCTTCCCTGAAGTGAGTAGGGATGAGTTGCAATACCACACACCACCTGTGCACAGGAGTGGCAATGTTCTTGGAAGAAAGAAGCCATGTTTTTCTAATCTTGGAAAACTCCATTAGGCCTCTTTCACACGACCGTATGGCTTTTTCAGTGTTTTGCGATCCGTTTTAAACTGATCCGTTGTTCCGTATGGCATATACAGTATACAGTAATTTCATAGAAAAAAATTGGGCTGGGCATAACATTTTCAATAGATGGCTCCGCAAAAAACGGAACGGATACGGAAGACATACGGATGCATTTCCGTATGTGTTCCTTTTTTTTGCGGACCCATTGACTTGAATGAAGCCACGGAATGTGATTTGCGGGCAATAATAGGACATGTTCTATCTTTTAACGGAACGGAAACGGAATGCATACTGAGTACATTCCGTTTTTTTGCGGAACCATTGAAATTAATGGTTCCGTATATGGACCGCAAAACGGAAAAAAAAAACGGTCGTGTGAAAGAGGCCTTAATTTCAGGTAAATGGGGGTTCCCATTATATAGGATGACACATTAAATAAAATTTCACTTTGCCTATAAGGTTCCCTTAAAGGATTGTCCAGTGAAAAATATTGTAGTTTTCAAACCAGCACCTGGATCTGATTACTTTTGTAATTGCATGTAATTAAATATTGTGTATAGCCACCAAGTAATTCAATAAATTGTCTCTGTATAGCGCCACCTGCTGTTTGCTCTTTTTCTCATGTCTTTGTCCTGCTCACAGATGGCCGCACATGCTCAGTTTTATCCTTCAACTGCCTCCTGAGCTGTGATAGGGAGAGCATGGACACGCCCCCTGAGCTGTGATAGGATGAGAGCTCCAGCAGACAACACAAACCCCTTGAGCTGTCATTTTGATATAAATCCAGCAGAGCAATGAGGGAGATCTCTGGATCCATGTGAGTTACAGGGCCGGTTCTAGCTTTGTTAGGACTCATGCACACGGCCATTGCCATATTGCGGCCCGCATAGAGCAGGTCCGCAATACACGGGCACCGGCCGTGTGCACCCCCGCATCACGGATGTGGACCCATTCACTTAAAGGAGTGCCTCCGCACCGCGAAAAAATTGAACATGTTCTATTTTTTTACGGTGCGGACGGTTCACTGATCCATTAAAGTTGAATGGGTCCCAGCCGCCTCACGGATGTTGCCCGTGCATTTGGGACCGCAAATTGCGGTCCCCAATGCACAGAACGGCCATGTGCATGAGGCCTTAGAAAGATATTGTCATGTACTATATGATGTCAGAGTTTCATTTTTTACATTAATCATGTGATAAACCCTTTAAGGTCTGTGGGATTTTCAGCTGCCTCTGCAGTACAGTCTATCAGTATCTTATAAGCTATTTAAAGGGACATTCCGTAATCTGAAAAGAAATACAAAATCTTGTCTGTAGCCATACTGGGAGAGCAGAGTCATATCGGTTAATAACTCTGCTGCACAGAAAAGGGTGTATCTGCAAAGTAATCCTCATTAGAATAGTCGTTGCAGAGCTGGCATGACAGATTGCAGCTCTAGTGTTCTCTTGATAGACCTAGATATACAGGCAAACAGAGGAGTGTATCGATTAGTATAAAGTGAGAAGTCCTGACCGGTCCCTGGGTCACATGCCGCATGGATGACACGGCAGCAGTCACGGGACCCACTTCAAACCAAAAGCAGTAAGGAGTGGGAAGCCAGCGGCAAGGATCAGGCAAGTATGATTTTGGGAGGGGGATGAACAAACCCCCTTTAAGTGAAACCCCCCGCTGTGCTAAAAGCCCAGACAAAGATGACGACTCTTATCCCCAGGCTGCCTCTGGAATAGCTCAGCCCAATTCACTTGAAAGCTGCAATACCGGGCATAACCCAAGGGCAAGAGTGGCACTGTTGTTGGAAGAGAGCAGACAAGTTTTTCTAATCTCATACAAACCCTTTAAGGAATGAAAAATATGTTCTTGTACTTTTCCCTTTTATATTGGAGGTAAACCATAAAACTATTCATTATCTGCTGGGTCCCTGACCACACAACTGCGCAGGAATCGCTCTGCCGCCATCTCCGGCATGTTACATTATTGTACAGTTTCTTTTTGCGCTGTTGCTGGTATTACACACACAGTACAGTTCAATAAGCTTGTGCGGTTGTTCTAGCAGGCGTCTGGTGGTAGACTGTACCATCTCCTGGAGGAGGGGGTTTCCGCTCTAGATTGCAAGGACAGAAGTCTGTTTTGTGGGGAGCCAATGTGGAGTGTTCCACTTCAGACCGTCCCCGTAAGCCGGATGAGAAGACGGCAGGACGACGCGTGTGATCCATTGCCTAAGTCAGAAGATAAAGAAAGACAGAAGTGCAAGGTTTAACAGAAAAAAGGAAAAAAGGGGGGGGGGTGACTCGTAAGGAATCCTGGGGAAGGTCACGCCCCCATCTGTTACAGTCTATAAATATGTTCATTTTAACTCCTTGGCAACCTCCCCTGTACATGTACGGCGGCACCTGCTTGCGCAGCACCATAGCCACCAGGTTTCTGCTGTTTCAAACAGGAGAGACCCGGGATGGATGCGATCAGCCCTAAGGGTCCATTCACACGTCCGTAAGTGTTTGGCGGATCTACAAAACACGGACACCGGCAATGTGTGTTCCGCATTTTGCAGACCGTACATCTCCGGCACTTAATAGAAAATGCCTATTCTTGTCTGCAATTGCGGACAAGAATAGGACATTGAAAGACAGAAACATGCAATGCGACAATTAACTGCAATATAGAGTACAAAATTGCATAATAATTACAAGTGCTACACTATAAGTGCGAGATACTTGGCAAATCGTTTTGTACAAAATTATTTGAGCCCGTCTGCCGAGCGTCAAGGCGATCTCTGTTAGACGGGTTCCTACGCTAAATTCTACCTGTTAGGCGCCATGACGGCTACCATACACTTCAGGGAGTGTAGGTTACACAGCAGGCCCACTCCACAACACCACCTGGCGCCAAATGGCTAGCAAGGACTGCAGTGAGAGTCCACAAACGATCTCACTCCTGGTGCCATGGCTTCAGTGAGTGAGGGGAAGCAGGCCTGACTATGTACTAACACTAATTAAAATCAGCCTATAGGGCAGACAGGGTGGTCAGGAGTGCATGACTGAGGAATAGGAAGAATAGGACATGTTCTATTTTTTTGGGGAACGGAAGTGCGGATCCGCAATTCCGGATCCGGGCCGCACATCGTGCGGCCCCATAGAAATGAACGGGTCCGCAATTCCGTTCCGCAAAATGTGGAACAGAATTGCGGACGTGTGAATGGACCCTAAGGATGATTGCATACATTTAACCCCTCAAATGCTGTGGTCAAATGTGACCACGGTATCTGAGCAGTGTGGATGTGGAAGCCCGTAACAGCGTTCCCTGACTGTCATAAGCTAGTATTAGCTCAGAGGCTCAAGAAGGCTCCGATAGCTAATACTGGAATATACCAATACAGGCCAGCAGGTGGCAGCACTGTATTGTTTTACAGTAAAATTGTGTCTTCTTTCTATGCCTTCACAGAACAATATGGGCAATCTAATGATTGTCAGTTATAGTCAGCCAGGGTGAATAAAAAAAAAAAAAATAATAATAATAATAATAATAATTATATATAATTATTTTTTTAAATCATCTCCTATATATCCCGTATAGCAAATGGCCAATTCGCCATATTTTTCACTTCACTGCCCCAAAAGAATTTAATAAAAAGTGATCAAAAAGTCACATACATTTAATCGCTGAAAAGATTAGCCCTCAAACAGCTCTGTACACAAATACAAAAAAGTAGTATTTTCTGAAAAGAAAATAATTTTTTTTCAAGGTTTATTTTTTATTCAGTATTAAAACGCAAGAAAAACTATACAAGTGTGATACCGTTGTAACCGTACCCAGCTGGAGAATGAGGGTAACAGGTCAATTTTACCACGTAGGGAATGCCGTAAAAAAAAAATAAAAAAAAAAAAAATTTCTTCCAATTACACCCCATTTAAAAATTTTGTTACAGCTACATCATATGCAATAATAAATAGTACCATTAGAAAGTACAACTTGTCCCTCAAAAAAAAAAAAAGTCCTCATAAGGCTAAGTGAACGAAAAAAAAAAAAAAGTTATGGCTCTGGGAAGGTGGGGAGTGAAAAACAAAAACGCAAAAACAGAAAAATCGCAAGGTTCTCTAAGGGTTAAAGGTTTTTTTCTTTTTTCCCCCCCCAAGCAGAAAATGAAATTACTCTGTTAGATCATGTAAGCCACAATCTTTGTAATCCTTTTTATGTCTCTAGATACTGGTGTCACATACTTGCGGTGTCGTCACCTGACGCTTTCACTTCCCTCCCAGAACATCCACCTTAGGCCTCTTGCACACGACTGTATGTATTCTGCGGTCTGCAAAAAATACGGATGACATCCGTGTGCATTCCATATTTTGTGGAACGGAACAGCCGGCCCCTAATAGAACACTCCTATCCTAATAGGACATATTCAATTTTTTTGCGGAAAGGAAATACGGAACGGAATGCACATGGAGTACCTTCCGTTTTTTTCGCGGACCCATTGAAATGAATGGTTCCGTATACGGTCAGCACAAAAAAAGAAAAAAACGGAACGGACACCGAAAGAAAATACGTTAGTGTGCAAGAGGCCTTGTGTGTGCAGCACTGGTGAGAAGAAACCACGGCTGGTGTGTCAGTTCTTTACTGGTCTGTCCAATAGCAGAAGTCGCCCCACTGCCCCGTGCATTCTGCGTTCACACGGATGGAAAATGGTATTGTGGGAATCAGGCCATTCAGTTCAGTCTTTATCAGCTACGTAATCGCTCATCGTCTTCCGCCATTTTGAAAGCTTTTCACGGTTTGTGCGGTGCGTTGTATAGAAATGGGATTACTACTGGTTACTGGATCTCATGAGAACTTACCATTGTGTTTCTACTCCAAAGAACAGTCTCCAGTTGCTGAAGCGGCCGTAGCTGTAAGGATTCTGAAATATCTGCAAAAGGGAAAAATATATCAGTCACAACCGACCCACCTCATAAGTCAAACTCTAGTGACGTGTCCACTTGGCCCCTAAAACACAGCCACATTGCAACTGACCCTGCGTCTGTCTGTGCAAACCCACCGACCGCGGAAAACTGCGTCCCAACAGCATAGGCAGGATCCATCACACAGGATATCATTCTGAACTGTCAGCAGGAAGCTGGATTCACACAGATCCAACTCTAGGGCTGGATTCACACAGATCCAACTCTAGGGCTGGATTCACACAGATCCAACTCTAGGGCTGGATTCACACAGATCCAACTCTAGGGCTGGATTCACACAGATCCAACTCTAGGGCTGGATTCACACAGATCCAACTCTAGGGCTGGATTCACACAGATCCAACTCTAGGGCTGGATTCACACAGATCCAACTCTAGGGCTGGATTCACACGTGGTTTTCGGTAGATTTTCTACCAACTTTTGCAGTTTTTGACATTTTTGTCCCTGCATTTCTAAAGGTGCGTTTTTTGCTGTAAAAACCATAACACCCAGAAAAAAATTGTTGTGCTTATGTTTTTGTTTCATTTTTTTTAAAGGAAGCATCTTGAAGGATTGTCATTTTTTTTTTTTTTTTACGTTTTTCCAGAAAAATCACAAGATATATGTGACTTAAAAAAAAAATAAATGCATTTTTCATGTCATTTTTTGAAAAAATGCCAAACCACAATCATATGTGAAGGAGCTCTTAACTTTAGAGGCCATGGACCCGCGTACAGCTTCAAGCAGCGGCTGTCCGCACACCGGTCTAGATCCCTTAACCCCTGACGAAGGTGCAACTGCAGCGAAACATGTCAGGAGGGGTGTGCGATACTATCTTTTAGACCAGTTGCCAGCTAGCTGCTAAGTTTAAAAAAAAAAAAAAAAAAAAAAAAAAATCCACGGCACTTCCAAAGAGTAAATTAAACTAGACGGTGTCGTTTCTGAAGAAACCACAGGATGTTGGCTTGAAATCTGATTGGCTGTTGGTGGCTCCACCCACTGTTTTGAATTTTAATCCCAGTCCTCCAGTGACCAACTGCGCCAAGTTTGAAGACTGTGCCAATAAAAGTCTAAGGCCTCTTTCACACGGGCGTTGCGGGAAAATGTGCAGGTGCGTTGCGGGAACACGCGCGATTTTTCCGCATGAGTGCAAAACAATGTAATACGTTTTGCACTCGCGTGAGAAAAATCGTGCATGTTTGGTACCCGAACTTCTTCACAGAAGTTCGGCCTTTGGATTGGGGTTGTGTAGATTGTATTATTTTCCCTTAATGCACCTTAGTCCACTTAATAGCGCAGCTCGGCATCTCCTTCTGTCTCCTTTGCTGAACAGGACCTGTGGTGACGTCACTCCGGGGATCATGTGGTGATGAGGGATCATGTGGTGATGAGGGATCATGTGGTGATGAGGGATCATGTGGTGATGAGGGATCATGTGGTGATGAGGGATCATGTGGTGATGAGGGATCATGTGGTGATGAGGGATCATGTGGTGATGAGGGATCATGTGGTGATGAGGGATCATGTGGTGATGAGGGATCATGTGGTGATGAGGGATCATGTGGTGATGAGGGATCATGTGGTGATGAGGGATCATGTGGTGATGAGGGATCATGTGGTGATGAGGGATCATGTGGTGATGAGGGATCATGTGGTGATGAGGGATCATGTGATGGATCATGTGACGCCACCACAGGTCCTGTTCAGCAAAGAAGGAGACAGACGAGATGCCGGCAGCGCGAGTAAGTGGATTAAGGCGAGTTAAAAAAAAAAAAAAATTATATTTTTTTTTAACGGCGCCATTTTACTATGCATTCTGTATTCAGAATGCTATTATTTTCCCTTATAACCATGTTATAAGGGAAAATAATAATGATCGGGTCTCCATCTCGATCGTCTCCTAGCAACCGTGCGTGAAAATCTTGCGATTTTCACGCAACCCCGTTCACTTCTATGGGGCCTGCGTTGCGTGAAAAACGCACAATATAGAGCTTGCTGCGATTTTCACGCAACGCACAAGTGATGCGTGAAAATCACCGCTCATGTGAACAGCCCCATAGAAATGAATGGGTCGGTATTCAGTGTGGGTGCAATGCGTTCAACTCACGCATCGCATCTGCGCGGAATACTCGCCCGTGTGAAAGGGGTCTAAGAGCAGCGGCAGTTAGAATTTTTCCCATTTAAACTAATGGCTGAAATTTGATTGGATGTTGTAGACTCCGCCCGCTTTTCATACATTTTAACTTCAGTCACCCATTGAACAATGGTGCAAAGTTAGGGTACTCTGGCTTAAATACTGTGAGAATGGCAGCAATTTAAATTTTCTCATTGAAGTCAATGGGGAAATTCTGATTGGTTGTTTGTGGCTGTGCCCACTTTTTAGAGTCCCCAAAATGAGACAGACAATTCTCACAGTCCTCCAGTGACCAACTGTGCCAAGTTTCAGGACCCTGCCATTAACAGTCTAAGAGCAGCGGCAGTTTTGTTTAAATGGGAAAAATTAAATGGCTAAAATTTCATTGGCTGTTGTAGACTCCGCCCACTTTTTTTAAATTAATTTTAACCTTTGTCACACACTGACCCACCCTGCCGAGTTTGGGTACTCTGGCTTAAATACTGTGAGAATGGCAGCAATTTCAATTTTCTCATTGTAGTCAATAGGGAAATTCTGATTGGTTGTTTGTGGCTCCACCCACTTTTTAGAGTCCCGAAAATGTGACAGAAATTTTCAGGTTGACCCCATGACTAAGTGACCCAAGTTTGGCAAATTTAACTTAAAAGCTGTACGAGTGGCAAAAGTTTAAAATTTTCCAATGAAAGTCTATGGGAAAAAAATTGGATCATCGGGGAGCCGCCCCAGGGGCCCGGAGGGTGGGATCGCTTAACAAAGCACAAGCAACCTATTCGGGTATGTGCTGAACAAGTGTGCAAAGTTTGGCAATTGTACTCCTAAAACTGTGGGAGGAGTAGCGTATAGAAAATTGCTAAATTTTCATTGGCCGTTGCTAGCTCCGCCCACTTTGGGGTGTCAGTTTTGTTCGGGGTGACACCAACAATATGTGATCCAAGTTTGGGGAATGTAGCGTCAAAACTGTGCGAGTGAGAGCGACTTGAAAATTTTCCCTGTCAAAGTCTATGGGAAAAAAAGTGGCGTTTGGGGGCCCGTCACAGGGGCCCGGAGGGTGGAAACGGTTATTAAAGCACAAGCAATGAACTTCTCTATAGAACGAAGAAGTGTGGAAAGTTTGGGGTATGTACCCCCAAAACTGTAAGAGGAGGAGCGTTTAGAAAGAGAGGGGGCGCCAAGAATAATAATAAGCTGAACCACCATCGAATAACAGTATGTTGGCTTTTCCAAGCCAACAGAATAAGCTGAACCGCCATCGAATAACAGTATGTTGTCTTTTCCAAGCCAACATAATAAGCTGAACCACCATCGAATAACAGTATGTTGGCTTTTCAAAGCCAACATAATAAGCTGAACCACCATCGAATAACAGTATGTTGGCTTTTCCAAGCCAACATAATAAACTGAACCACAATCGAAGAACAGTATGTTGGCTTTTCCAAGCCAACATAATAATGTATGTTTTAATCCCCAAACAGCAACTCTTACTGTACCTCTCTCACCTAATAATTTTAGGCACACAGATTATGAGGAAAATATAAGTGCGATGTGGCTATAGGGAGAGGCTATATAGGCAGGGGCAGTGTGTGAACAAGGCCTCATGCACACGACCATTGTGTGTTTTGCGGTCCGCAAATTGCGGAATGGCACGGACAGCCATTAATATAACTGCCTCTTCTTGTCCGCAAAACGGACAAGAATAGGACAGGTTTTATCTTTTGCGGCCCCATTGAAGAGAATGGGTCCGCATTCAAGCCGCAATAACTGCGGCTCGGATGCTGACCAAAACAACGGCCGTGTGCATGAGGCCTAAGTATGTGAGCAATTAAGATGTGACAGCGCTGGTGCAAATGGAAACAAAGCTGTGAACAGCAACTTTTCAACTGATTGAGCACAAATATAGCTCTTGCTGGCCTAAGGCCCCTTTCACACGAGCGAGTTTTCCACGCGGGTGCAATGCGTGACATGAACGCATAGCACCCGCACTGAATCCGGACCCATTCATTTCAATGGCTCTGTGCACATGACTGTTTTTTTTTTCCACGTATCAGTTCTGCGTTGCGTGAGAATCGCAGCATGTTCTATATTCTGCGTTTTTCACGCAGCCCTGACCCCGCGGAAGTGAATGGGGCTTCAGTGAAAAACGCATTGCATCCGCAAGCAAGTGCGGATGCAGTGCGTTTTTCACTGATGGTTGCTAAGAGATGTTGTTTGTAAACCTTCAGTTTTTTTATCACGTGCGTGAAAAAAGCATCAAAAACGCAGTGCACCCGTGTGGAAAAAAAACTCAACAACTAAACGCAGATAAAACTGACTGAACTTGCTTGTGAAATGGTGCGAGTTTCACTGAACGCATCCGAAGATAATCCGCCACGCTCATGTGAAAGAGGCCTAAATGGGATATATTAGGATTAGATTAAAAGCGGGAGCGCAGTGTACAGCTCGACAACTATAATTATCTGTCTGATATAGCTCCTGCCCTGAAGGGGTTGTCCCACAAAAAAATATTCTACAGTTTTCAAACCAGCACCTGGATCTGAATACTTTTGTAATTTCATGTAATTAAAAATTTTGTATAGCCACCGAGTTATTCAATAAAATGTATCTGCATAGCGCCACCTGCTGTTTGCTCAATGTTATTGTCACTGGTTGTTTTTGATGTACACAAGTTTTTCATTTATCTTTTAATATCTTTATTTAAAGTTACGTTTTAAACAAAGCCACGTGAGGATCCCAAGTGGAAATCATTTGGTCAAAGTAGACCACAGTGCCTATATTAATCACATTGTGCGGCTGTAATTCATTATATCGCTGTTCAATATTCAAGTAGACTGCCAACCTGTGAAGACCCTGCATAGGTTTCGCCTGTAAGGCACTAATGCACACTAATGCGGCCCGTAAACAGCGGGTCCGTGTGCGCACCGTATCATGGATGCGGACCCATTCACCTGAACAGGTCCGCATCCTGGGAGATACAGTGCAGTGCGAAATGGAGACGGAGCGCTTCCGTGGGTTTTCTTTCCGTGTCTCTGCACCGCAAAAAAGTAGAGCATGCACTAGGTTTTTGTGCAATGCCGACCATCAGATACAGATCACGGACCCCAAGTGAATGGGTCCGCAGGCGGCGACCACATGGTTGGTGCACTGCGCCGTTCTGCAGCACAGGCAAGGCCGGCACGCGGTCGTGTACATGAGGCCTAATGATGTGGTTTTAAACGTAGCATGAAAAACCAAAAGGCGCCACTTACCTTCCCTTTACCCTGCAGTCTCTTCCGCTCCTTCTTGTTAATGTGTCTCTCTATGCTGGTCTCTCCCCGGGTGATGAGCATGGCATGCCAGAGCGTGAGGGCGCCAAGAGCCACGGCGACAGAGCTGAAAATGACGTCATTCCGTGCAGATGTGTTACTTCGGGTCAGGTGGGTTTATTAATTATTAAAACACAGGTACAGGCTGGATAATAATCTGACCTTGTCCTTCTCCCCCAGATTGCACTCAATCTTGTCCTTTGGATTTGTCACCTGGTTCCCTTACTCCTGGCCTGCCTACCAACGAAAGTCTCGTCTCACTCCCCAGCTTGCCTCCCCCTGCCCGTTATTCCACCAATGACCCCCGGCTATGTTCCTGACTTCGCTTTACAGGGGTTGTGCCAAGTTTTAAAGTCATCCCCTATTCACAAGATAGGGTAACTAATTGACCAGTGGGGGTCCAACAGCTGGGAAATCCACTGATCCCATTAATCCGTCTCTAATGGGTCTGATGGCGATAGCCAAATGTGGAACTTGGCTCCTTCCGGCAGCCCCAAACAGAATGAATGGAGCAAACAGGGCTAGTGTGTAGCTTAAAAATGTGGCACAACCCCTTTAAATGTGGTGCCAATCGGTGAGTTTTCTGGGGACCACGAACTGGGAAACCAACAAAGGAAAGCCCATGTCTCCTTATGGGGGTTAAAGCTGCAAAAAAGAAGAAGAAGATTCTGCACCCCAGCCTAGGCAGCACCAAACAGATTAGAGGATCCACAAGTATCAACGCCTATAAAAAGCTGGGGGTCCTGGAGCACCCACTTAAAGGGATTCTGTCATGACATTTTAGGCCTATAACCTAAACATATGGCCAGGTCCGTCCAAATAGCATGAATCCGAAACTGTACTTATTAAATGTGCCTGTGGCTCTATTAGGTTATAAAAACCTGTTTTATGTGCTGTCATTCACCTACCTAAGGTGCCCAAGGGGACGTCGCTTCATACAGGGTGCCCGGCTGCAGCCATCTCCTAATAGAGCCACAGGCAGATTTAATAAGTACAGTTTCGGATTCATGGTATTAGGACGGACCTGGCCATATGTTTAGGTTATAGGCCTAAAATGTCATGACAGAATCCCTTTAAGAAGTCTAAATAGTGAAATTAAAAATAATAAATAAAAAAATAAAAAAAACACAAGAACGACCAATAGCATACCTGCAAAGAACCCAGAGGTATATGATGCACTTGTGAAACACCCTCTCCCAGAAGGAGAAGGCGGGAGGCGGCGTCTGGCTGTAAGTCTAGAAGATATAAATGATAAAGACATGAACGCGCCATATTTTCACTGCAGTTTTTACAAGAAACCAACTACAGGACATTACACAAAAGAAAAACAAACAAACATAAAAACCTAAGAGACACCAGTAACAAGTGAAAGCAACATAGTGAGTGGGAGCAATGGCGCTCATAGAATATTGGAATTGTAGGTGTGAGGGCTTTCATGGTAAGAACAGACCCTTTAAAAGAGGTTCTTCACTTTGGACAGTCCCTTGTTGTTGGAACAAACCGATCAAAAGATGTTCCACTGCTGATCACCGGTGATCGGCTGTGCTCTCTAGTCCGAGTGCTCAATTCCCCTGCAGTGCCACCACTGGCGAAAAGAAGCATTACACCACTGCTATCAAGTCTGTGTAAAGTGTGCATATGCTGGGTCCTCCACCACACGATTTGTTGCTTCCCTGGCTAGCCTGTAAACCCTTGCATCCATTCAATGCCCCTTCCGCCACTTTAGAGCTAATCTGGGGGATAAAAGTAAGTGCTTGCTTTATACATAGAACACACCCAGTCTCATGCAAAGTCCTCTCGGGCAAGCCTCAACATCAACCTGAACAGAAGACCTTCCGTATCTACCCAGCCACGAGACACTCCGAATGTGTGACCGACATCAGCAACCAGGGAATTACACGCAACTTTTGGGATTGCTCCCGCCTTGCCTCTGCTCAGAGAAGTACGTACAGCAGGGCATAGCCGGAGCTCAGCCGAGCGCTCCTGACCATTACAGCAAATGGCGAGTGCCAATACCCAATCCCCAGTTACGTAACCAAAGGTTTATCAGCCATATAGTATTAAACAGGTTTTGGGATCAGGGATGGTGAAAAAGGCTTTTTTCTTTTTTTTTTATTCTTAACTCTTTGTGGTCCTTTAAAGGTGTTTTCAGAACCTCAAAAATGTAGGTATAGATGAGAAGCATTAAAAAGGAATCCGTCATCAAATTCCGCTTGTCCAACGAGCCCGGCGAGTTGCATCACTTGTACTGCGTGGGCGCCAAAAACCGTGGTGATCGCACTTCCGGACGTGAATAAGTCTACACATCTGGCCCGGTCAGTCAAAGAGATGGGGCTGCGGCATGTAGAGAGTGCGCAGTGCAACAGCAAAGCCTTCATTGCACCCAGGGACTAGTTTGCATATGATTAAAATGCTGTTTTCTCTGTGATAGGGCCACTGAGCGACTTGGGGGCAAGAACATTAGAGACATCTGGCAACAGCTTATTGGACATCTAAGCCGGATTTAATAGGAAGCTTTACTCACCTGTCTGTTCCACCATCTTTCCAGCATCACTTTTGGCAATGCAGCGATTATGTCCCCAACTACCTCAGATCACTGCTGCCAATCACTGGCCTTAGCGATCAGGTAGGGTAGTGAGGAACATCTACACTGCAGAGCAGGACCAGCCCCAGAAGAGGCAAGGGGGATCGTACAGGTGAGACAACGCTCCTTGGCTTCACATCAATTTTAGGGGGTCTCAAAAACCCTTTCAAGTGTTAGAGTCATTGTAGCCCTGCAACTTATATTCCACGGACTGTATGCCTAACGACTCCTATAATAAAGTCTGACAGCCAAGACGATGACCTTGAACACTGGTTGGTCACAACTTGGCGTCCACACCAGAACAACAAGAGACGGACAACACAATGATAAGGAGGTTCCCACAAGTAGCATTCCTGTATTAGAAGCAGAGAAGAGCAGACGCATGCATTGTGAGCAGGACGGGGGGGCTGCGTTAGTGTCACACACATAGGTAGCCAGATAGCCCACCTCATTGCCTGCAAGCTGGAGCCTCTGCGCCTCATGGTGCTTCATTTTCTAATAAGAGGGAGATATGACCACAATTACCTTCTAGTGGAACAGTGCAATGCTCTGCAGACTTCACCACAATGGAGGTCAACAAAAACATGGGGAAGGACAAAGTACTTAAGAACTGTGACAGGAGAGTATAACACATATGTAATGAAGAGGAATAGTAGAGGTCCCGAGTCCCCCGCCCACAATGATTGGACTCACAGGCTATTTATGAGTGGACAGTGAGAAATAAACTCGCAGGCTCTCTCTATGAGAAGGTAGGGAAAGCAGGACTCACGGGCACCCTGAGTGAGCGGGGGTGGAGGAGGAGGTAGCAGGACTCACAGGCTCTCCCTATGACTGGGCGGGGGTGGAGGAGGAGGTAGCAGGACTCACAGGCTCTCCCTATGAGTGGGTGGAAATGGAGGAGCAGGTAGCAGGTCTATCAGGCTCTCCCTATGAATGGGTGGGGGTGGAGGAGGAGGTAGCAGGACTCGGGGTGGAGGAGGAGGTAGCAGGACTCACAGGCTCTCCCTATGAGTGGGCGGGGGTGGAGGAGGAGGTAGCAGGACTCACAGGCTCTCCCTATGAGTGGGCGGGGGTGGAGGAGGAGGTAGCAGGACTCACAGGCTCTCCCTATGAGTGGGCGGGGGTGGAGGAGGAGGTAGCAGGACTCACAGGCTCTCCCTATGAGTGGGCGGGGGTGGAGGAGGAGGTAGCAGGACTCACAGGCTCTCCCTATGAGTGGGCGGGGGTGGAGGAGGAGGTAGCAGGACTCACAGGCTCTCCCTATGAGTGGGCGGGGGTGGAGGAGGAGGTAGCAGGACTCACAGGCTCTCCCTATGAGTGGGCGGGGGTGGAGGAGGAGGTAGCAGGACTCACAGGCTCTCCCTATGAGTGGGCGGGGGTGGAGGAGGAGGTAGCAGGACTCACAGGCTCTCCCTATGAGTGGGCGGGGGTGGAGGAGGAGGTAGCAGGACTCACAGGCTCTCCCTATGAGTGGGCGGGGGTGGAGGAGGAGGTAGCAGGACTCACAGGCTCTCCCTATGAGTGGGCGGGGGTGGAGGAGGAGGTAGCAGGACTCACAGGCTCTCCCTATGAGTGGGCGGGGGTGGAGGAGGAGGTAGCAGGACTCACAGGCTCTCCCTATGAGTGGGCGGGGGTGGAGGAGGAGGTAGCAGGACTCACAGGCTCTCCCTATGAGTGGGCGGGGGTGGAGGAGGAGGTAGCAGGACTCACAGGCTCTCCCTATGAGTGGGCGGGGGTGGAGGAGGAGGTAGCAGGACTCACAGGCTCTCCCTATGAGTGGGCGGGGGTGGAGGAGGAGGTAGCAGGACTCACAGGCTCTCCCTATGAGTGGGCGGGGGTGGAGGAGGAGGTAGCAGGACTCACAGGCTCTCCCTATGAGTGGGTGGGGGTGGAGGAGGAGGTAGCAGGACTCACAGGCTCTCCCTATGAGTGGGCGGTGATGGAGGAGGAGGTAGCAGGACTCACAGGCTATGAATGGGCGGGGGTGGAGGAGGAGGTAGCAGGACTCACAGGCTCTCCCTATGAGTGGGCGGGGGTGGAGGAGGACGGTAGCAGGACTCACAGGCTCTCTATGAGTGGGCGGGGGTGGAGGAGGAGGTAGCAGGACTCACAGGCTCTCCCTATGAGTGGGCGGGGGTGGAGGGAGGAGGTAGCAGGACTCACAGGCTCTCCCTATGAGTGGGCGGGGGTGGAGGAGGACGGTAGCAGGACTCACAGGCTCTCCTATGAGTGGGTGGGGGTGGAGGAGGAGGTAGCAGGACTCACAGGCTCTCCCTATGAGTGGGCGGTGATGGAGGAGGAGGAGGAGGAGGTAGCAGGTCTCACAGGCTCTCCCTATGACTGGGCGGGGATAGAGGAGGAGGAGGAGGAGGAGGAGGTAGCAGGTCTCACAGGCTCTCCCTATGACTGGGCGGGGATAGAGGAGGAGGAGGAGGAGGAGGAGGTAGCAGGCCTCACAGGCTCTCCCTATGACTGGGCGGGGATAGAGGAGGAGGAGGAGGAGGAGGTAGCAGGTCTCACAGGCTCTCCCTATGAGTGGGCGGTGATTGAGGAGGAGGAGGAGGTAGCAGGTCTCACAGGCTCTCCCTATGAGTGGGCGGAGATGGAGGAGGTAGCAGGTCTCACAGGCTCTCCCTATGACTGGGCAGGGATGGAGGAGGAGGAGGTAGCAGGTCTCACAGGCTCTCCCCATGACTGGGCGGGGATAGAGGAGGAGAAGGAGGAGGAGGAGGAGGTAGCAGGTCTCACAGGCTCTCCCTATGACTGGGCGGTGATGGAGGAGGAGGAGGTAGCAGGACTCACAGGCTCTCCCTATGACTGGGTGAGATGGAGGAGGAGGTAGCAGGACTCACAGGCTTTCCCTATGAGTGGGCGGAGATGGAGGAGGAGGTAGCAGGTCTCACAGGCTCTCCCTATGACTGGGCAGGGATGGAGGAGGAGGAGGTAGCAGGTCTCACAGGCTCTCCCCATGACTGGGCGGGGATAGAGGAGGAGGTAGCAGGTCTCACAGGCTCTCCCTATGACTGGGCGGTGATGGAGGAGGAGGAGGTAGCAGGACTCACAGGCTCTCCCTATGACTGGGTGAGATGGAGGAGGAGGTAGCAGGACTGACAGGCTCTCTGTTAGTCCTGACAATATTTACAAAGATTTTTAATATGAAAATAGCAGCTGCAAGCACAAAATGGATACAGTTTTTCTTAATCAAAAATACTTGCAAAGCTATTTTTTTTTGTAGGTGCATTAGAGCAATAACAAAACTGGTTGGAGGTGTAGTTCTCCAATTTGAAACAATATACTGCATACTCAAGGAAAACTATCCCTGAGCTCAGCGTCTCCCGTTCTGCCCTCAAAGATCTAGAAGATGTTATAACGCAAGTCTAATGACCTCCACAACTAATCAGAGGAGTCACCAAGAAGTACAAGCTCTCAACAGCACTAAATTCAGGTACGCATTACAGCCCATTCCCATCCAGATAGGCATTTTTGATTATACTGGTTTTGCCCCTCCCCCTCCCCGCCGTGTGAAAAAACTCAGCGGCAGAAGCCTAGTGACTGATCTCACCTGTATAGTTGCATAGGCT
The DNA here is from genome assembly GCF_905171765.1 of Bufo bufo. Classification (NCBI taxonomy): domain Eukaryota; kingdom Metazoa; phylum Chordata; class Amphibia; order Anura; family Bufonidae; genus Bufo; species Bufo bufo. The sequence goes on along the minus strand of NC_053394.1, from coordinate 32,037,413 downwards.
TCCTGGAACATGACGCGGCTGCTGATGCTACAGTAGATACAACCCAAGGTCATGAAGAGGCAGAAGGAGAAGAAGTAGCGATGGTTGTAGTGGCCCACACAGTTATTAAGCCACGCTTCAATGGGAACAATGTTAAAGAATAATATGGCAAACACGATAGAAGAAACTATTGTATGAAACCCTGAGGACAGGCCATCAATATAGGAAACCGGACAACACCTGCAGTATGATGCATAATAGGATTTCTGTGCACCAGAAAAGCTATGAGCGTAAAGATTAGTAAATCTGTTGGGCGGCAATTTTTTATTTATTTTTTTAAAGTGATGGGACAACCCCTTTAACAACAGCTGCCCAGGACATAATGCAGGCTAAGGCTACATTCACACGACCATGGTGCTTTGCAGATCCGCAAAACAAGGATACCAGCCCATGTGCCAATTTGCGGACCGTACATGCCGCCACTATCATAGAAAATGCCTATTCTTGTCCGCGGACAATAGGACATTTTCTCTCTATTTTTTTTTTTTTTGCGGGGTCGCGGAACAGAAATACGGATGCAGACAGTACACCGTGCGCTGCCCACATCTTTTGCAGCCCCATTAACATGAATGGGTCCGCATCAGTTTGCGGAACAGATGCGGACTCATTCATACGACTGTGTGAACGTAGCCTCAGTTAGGGGATGGTGAGAACAATTTTTACGTTCCGTCAACAGCAGAAACCAGGTGGATTCACACATCGGGAACGAGTCACTGGAATTCAGTTGTGGATTCTGTACCGAATTTCTGCAACAATTTAAATGGTCATATAAAACATGCTGCATGGAATTTTCTTAAATCCACACCGCACCCTACAGGCTCCGGGAACACTGCAGATTGTCACCACCGATTTCATCCACTGCAATGCAACCCTCAATTACCAGGAATATCTACAAAAGGATACGACAATGGTGATCCATTTTCAAAATGCACCTGTGAAGAAAAGACGATTAATAATTTCACATTATGGACAAGACCTTTTTATAAAATGACTGGACTAAAGAAACAAGATAACTGCGGTTACTGCATGAAAGTGGTGGGGGCCAGAATGAGACAACTTTAATTAGATCCTCTTAAGATGCAGAGGATTAGGGGTAAGAATGTACAGAGTGCGACTGATGTGGATGAGCGCAGAGTACTGATCAGTCACACATGGAGAGTACACAGTAAACGTCCTTGTGCGGTGGCGAATCAATAGTGGGCGGACTTTATTTATTGGCAGCCGCAAGCCAGTCTCCTTTCCCCTCTGGCAGCCGCAAGCCAGTCTCCTTTCCCCTCTGGCAGCCGCAAGCCAGTCTCCTTTCCCCTCTGGCAGCCGCAAATATAAATAATTGTATCAAGGAGTCTGGAGCAGTGAGAAATATAGTAGTTAACTGCTCACAAGCCAGTCCTCAGAACAGTCCTCTCAGCTTTGCTGTAAATTGCGGCACTAACTGACGAGCAGGACAGAGCTAATTCTATTGGCTGCCCTGCAGGGAACAGAGGATCACTATGCAGCACATTGCTATATCCTGTAAACACCAGGTGGCGCTATACTATCTAATTAAAGATGACCTTTCACCAAAAAACATGTATAGAAACAGTTACATTACCTAACAGTGCGGCCCCCAGTGATGTATTTATGATTATTATTTTTTCAAAGGCCCCCCCCCCCCCCCTTCCTCTTTCGTCCCCTGTGGTCTCCGGTAGTTCTGGCGCCTCATATGCTAATGAGGCGATTCGGTTAGAGTAGGCGGTGACTAGAATTTGTACAGGGCGCAGTTTTCTTCTCCCTGGCTAAGAGCGCATCCAATCAGAGCGCCGCGCTCTTAGCCAGGGAGAAGGAGCTCAAGTTCTCGCGAGAACTTGAGCTTTTACACAACCCGAGGCGTGCCCCATCTTGGCGGAGAGGATCGCAGCGGCGGCATAGGCAGCAGCAGCATCCAACTTACTGACAGGATGCTGCTGCGATCCTCTCCGCCGGGGACTCCAAGATGGCGCACGCCTCGGGATGTGTAAAAGCTCAAGTTCTCGCGAGAACTTGAGCTCCTTCTCCCTGGCTAAGAGCGCGGCGCTCTGATTGGATGCGCTCTTAGCCAGGGAGAAGAAAACCGCGCCCTGTACAAATTCTAGTCACCGCCTACTCGCCGAATAGCATATGAGGCGCCAGAACTACCGGAGACCACAGCGGACGAAAAAAATAATAAAATCGGAAATACATCACTGGGGGCCGCACTGTTAGGTAATGTAACTGTTTCTATACATGTTTTTTGGTGAAAGGTCCTCTTTAAATATAACTGGATTAATTCATGTAACTGTCACACATGCCTTATATTGTATGAGTTGAGCAATATAATATTTACTGGAGGGACAACCCCTTTAAACCTCCCACCACCTTCCTTTCTTCACTTTGTAGAGTAAGATGGGATTTCATAGGACCCCTTTCTCATGGCAGAAGCTGTGTGAGGGATACTGCCATCTAGTGGCCCTATATATGTATTGTACTCACAATTCTGTTCTTACTCTAGTACAGGCATCCTCAAACTGCGGCCCTCCAGCTGTTGCAAAACTACAACTCCCAGCATGCCCGAACAGCCTACAGGTATCAGCCTACAGCAGGGCATTGTGGGAGTTGTAGTTTTACAACAGCTGGAGGGCCGCAGTTTGAGGATGCCCGGTCTAGTATAAGGGGGTTGGGTGAACATCTGGCTAGTTGGGGGAAGTTATGGTTTACACTCCCATCTTATTAGAAAACCAATCATTACAATGTAATCAACTTCTATAAGCTCCCCTTTCCTGTAGGTCTTTTCTGTTCTATAAGGACGTGTACTGTGAATAAAGTGAGGGGCCTTTTACATGGCCCTTTAGCCACGTTAGAGCCCACACATTGACGCTACTATGGCTAATAGCCGGGGCCTCCATTCTGCGCCCCGAGACGAAAGGATCGGGGCGCTGTCACTGTAAAATACACAGATAAGAAGACCAGCATCCTACCTTTTACAGATGCTACAGTGATGGGTCCGAGCAGGTTTTGGTGCGATGCACTTCCGGCATACTGCCACTGACGGGATGTTCTTCTGCACCTAATAATCATCATCATCACATGCGGAAAAGATTAAACTACTAATATAAATCTCAAACTAACGAGATTATTTACAAATCAAATTTCTGCATTACTGGAGATGGAGATAAGTTTCAGGCTGCAATGTTCCTTCAGGTCCCTGATATTCAGTGGACAACCTATCCTGAGGTTAAAGGGGTTCTCCGGGAATTAAAAAAAAAATGAAAATACTTGAATATTATTTTATAATAAATATATTCACAAATACCTTTCATTACTTAGAATGGCTTGTTTTGTCTGGGGAGCAATCATTAGGAGAAATAAAATGGCCGCCGTCCTATTAGTACACACAAAACCTGTCCTAATCACACAGGAGGGCAAGTTACTTCACAGCTGCCTCATCCTCCTCTCTGGACTTCATGTCTCCTCTGAACTAAGCTGAAGATCTTATCACCTGTATTCAGGATCATAATCCCCGACGAGCAGAGGAGGAGGATTAGGAGGATGAGGCAGCTCTTTACCTCAGTGTTGTGAAGTAACTATTCCTCCTGTGCGATTAGGACAGGTTTTGTGTGAAATAATGGGAGGCGGCCATTTTGTTTCCCCTGATTGCTCCCCAGACAAAACGAGCCATTATAACGAATGAAAGGTTTTTGAGAATATATTTATAATAGTCATATTTAAAGGGGACGGCCACTCTTATTAAGGGTCCATTCACACGTCCGTAGTGTATTGCAGATCCGCAATACACCCGGTCAGCACCCCCATAGAACGGCCTATTCTGGTCTGCAATTGCGGACAAGAATAGAACATGCAAAAAACAAATGTGATAGTACTCTGCATCCAGCACTCTGCCCTGCCTCCATGCTGGATGAGACATTGGTGTACATTTTGGCCAAAGCGTAATAAGCCACTCACCACGTCAAGGTCGCCTCTATTTGAGTGGTCCCTAACACTAGTTCCCACCTGTTCATGGGCCATGACAGCCACACAAAGTCCAGGGAATGCAGGTCAGCGTGCACGCCAAGCACACTCTGCTTTTAACCCCGTCCGGTGCCATTACAGCTTTCATCGGATCCAGGGATGCAAGTACCAACATGCACGCTGAGCCCACCATTTACTTCTCCTGGAGCCAAATGGCTACTGGTAGGTGCTATATAAGCAGACTCAGTTTTATACTGACTTTAAAACCAGCCTCCAGGACAGATTGACTGGTCAGGTGTGCATGACTGCATGGAGATCGCCACGCCTCCAATATATGCTACAAAGAAAAAATGTGGGGGATTGAGTCAGCACAACCTGTATGTGGTGCACATCGCTATGGCGAAATACATATACAAACGCAAAATACAAATGTGATAGCACTCTGCAACCAGCGACCTTGACGTGGTGAGTGGCTTATTACGCTTTGGCCAAAATGTACACCAATGTCTCATCCAGCATGGAGGGCAGAGTGCTGGATGTAGAGTGCTGGATGTAGAGTACTATCACATTTGTATTTTCCGTTTGTATATGTATTTCTCCATAGTGATGTGCACCACATACAGGTTGTGCTGACCCAATTCCCCACATTTTTTCTTTGCAGTATATATTGGAGGCGTGGCGATCTCCATGCAGTCATGCACACCTGACCAGTCAATCTGTCCTGGAGGCTGGTTTTAAAGTCAGTATAAGGGTCCATTCACACGTCCGTTTTTTCTTTCCTGATCTGTTCCGTTTTTTCAGGAACAGATCAGGACCAGATCTGGACCCATTCATTTTCAATGGGTCCTGGAAAAAATCGGACAGCACAATGTGTGCTGTCCGTTTCCGTTGTTCCGTTCCGCATGTCCGTTTAAATATAAAACATGTCCTATTCTTGTCCTGAAAAATCGGATCCTGGACCAATACAAAGTCAATGGATCCGCAAAAAACGGAAGACATTCGTATGTCATTACGTATGTCATCCGTTTTATGCGGATTCCGTTCCTGGAAATTAGGCTTCCTCCCCAGTATTAAATGTGCCCCCCTCCCTCTATATTCATTGGTGGCCAGTGCGGCAGTGCGGATTCCCAGTAAGTTTTCTACAGATCTGATTTTTCCCTTCGTGAAAAACTCAGATCCGACAGTATATTCTAACACAGAGGCGTTCCCATGGTGATGGGGACGCTTCTAGTTAGAATATACTGAGAACGGTGTACATGACTGCCCCCTGCTGCCTGGCAGCACCCGATCTCTTACAGGGGGCTGTGATCTGCACAATTAACCCCTCAGGTGCTGCGCCTGAGGGGTTAATTGTGCATATCATAGCCCCCTATAAGAGATCGGGTGCAGACCCCCCTCCGTCCCCAGTATTAAATGTGCCCAGTGCGGTCTCACCTCTCCCCCCCCCCCCCCACCCCCCCCCCCCCCCCCCCCCCCATCATTGGTGGCCAGTGCGGATTCCCAGTAATAATAAGTGTGCTGAGTGTGGTCCCACCTCCCCCCCCCCCCCAATCATCGGTGGCAGTGCGGATTCCCAGTATTAATAAATGTGCCCAGTGCGGCCCGGCCTCACCTCTCTCCCCCCCCCACCTATCATCGGTGGCAGTGCGGATTCCCAGTATTAATAAATGTGCCCAGTGCGGCCTCACCTCTCCCCCCCCCCCTCCCCCTCCCCCCCCCCATCATTGGTGGCAGCGGAGAGTACCGATCGGAGTCCCAGTTTAAATCGCTGGGGCTCCGATCGGTTACCATGGCAGCAAAGACGCTATTTCAGTCTTGGCTGCCATGGTTACTTAGCAATAAATACAAGCATTATACTTACCTGCGACTGCGAGCTGCGATGTGTGTCCGGCCGGGAGCTCCTCCTACTTGTAAGTGACAGGTCTGTGCTAAAAGCAATGCGCCGCACAGACCTTTCACTTACAAGTAGGAGGAGCTCCCGGACGGTCAGACATCGCAGACATCACTGCAATAGCGTCTTTGCTGCCATGGTAACCGATCGGAGCCCCAGCGATTTAAACTGGGACTCCGATCGGTACTCTCCGCTGTCACTAATGATGGGGGGGGGGGGGGGGGGGGGAGAGGTGAGACCGCACTGGGCACATTTATTAATACTGGGAATCCGCACTGCCACCGATGATGGGGGGGGGGGGGGGGGGAAGAGAGGTGAGGCCGCACTAGGCACATTTAATACAGGGGAGGGAGGGGGTCTGCCCCCTCCTGCCTGGCAGCACCTGATCTCTCACAGGGGGCTATGATTCGCACAATAATTGTGCGGATCACAGCCCCCTGTAAGAGATCGGGTGCTGCCAGGCAGCAGGGGGCAGTCATGGACACCGTTCTCAGTATATTCTAACTAGAAGCGTCCCCATCACCATGGGAACGCCTCTGTGTTAGAATATACTGTCGGATTTGAGTTTTCACATGTTTCCGTTTTTTGCGGATCCGCAAAAAACGGATGACATACGGAAACATTTTCAGGAACAACGGATCCGCAAAAAACGGACCGAAAATCGGGATGTAGAAAAATACGGACGTGTGAATGTAGCCTAAAACTGAGTCTGCTTATATAGCACCTACCAGTAGCCATTTGGCTCCAGGAGAAGTATATGGTGGGCCCAGCGTGCATGTTGGTACTTGCATCCCTGGATCCGATGAAAGCTGTAATGGCACCGGACGGGGTTAAAAGCAGAGTGTACTTGGCGTGCATGCTGTACCTGCATTCCCTGGACTTTGTGTGGCTGTCATGGCCCATAAACAGGTAGGAACTAGTGTTAGGGACCACTCAATAGAGGCTACCTTGACGTGGTGAGTGGCTTATTACGCTTTGGCCAAAATGTACACCAATGCCTCATCCAGCATGGAGGCAGGGCAGAATGCTGGATGCAGAGTGCTATCACATTTGTATTTTGCGTTTGTATAGGTATTTAGCCATAGTGATGTGCACCTGCATACAGGTTGTGCTGACTCAATCCCCCACATTTTTTCTAAGAATAGAACATGTTCTAGTTTTTTCGGGAGCCGGAAGATCAGGGCCGCGCTCCGGAAATGCGGACAGCACACTGTGTGCTGGCCACATCTCTTCCAGCCCCACAGAGAATGAATGGGTCCGGATTCGTTCCACAACGTTGCGGAACGGATCCGGACGTGTGAATGGACCCTAAAACTGTAAAGAAAGTAGGGAGATATTACACTTACTAATATATCTTCTTAAGCAGATCTGTCTGGTTTCCTGGCTATTGGAGGCCACGCCCCTCCTGCCCTCACCACGCCCCCCCCTCCTGTCCTGCCCTCACCACGCGCCCCCCCCTCCTGTCCTGCCCTCACCACGCGCCCCCCCCCTCCTGTCCTGCCCTCACCACGCGCCCCCCCCCTCCTGTCCTGCCCTCACCACGCGCCCCCCCCCTCCTGTCCTGCCCTCACCCCGCGCCCCCCCCCTCCTGTCCTGCCCTCACCACGCCCCCCCCCCCTCCTGTCCTGCTCTCACCACGCCCCCTCCTGTCCTGCCCTCACCACGCCCCCCCCTCCTGTCCTGCCCTCACCACGCCCCCCCCCCCTCCTGCCCTCACCCCCCCCCCCCCCTCCTGCCCTGCCCTCACCACGCCCCCCCCCTCCTGTCCTGCCCTCACCACGCCCCCCCCCCCTCCTGCCCTCACCACGCCCCCCCCCCCTCCTGCCCTCACCACGCCCCCCCCCCTCCTGTCCTCACCACGCCCCCTCCTGTCCTGCCCTCACCACGCCCCCCCCCCTCCTGCCCTCACCACGCCCCCCCCCCTCCTGCCCTCACCACGCCCCCCCCCTCCTGTCCTCACCACGCCCCCCCCCCCCCTGTCCTGCCCTCACCACGCCCCCCCCCCTCCTGTCCTGCCCTCACAGCAGATTCTATCCGCGATGGGGACGCAACCAAACCAAACGGAATGCAGTCGTGTGATGATAGACAGGAGGCTCCCCGCTATGTGAGCAGAACAATTTCTACAAATTTATTCATGCAAAAATGGTCTGCCCCCCCCCCCCCCCTCTTCTCCTCGAGCCCTCCGTGCACCTAAACAGAAATCTATGACTGCTCAGAGCTGCCATAGATTTCGGGCTTCATTAGTCAGAAAACTGGCAAAAATTAACATAAAATTTGTTTTGGTGACTGGTCGCGCCCCCCTCCCTGCCATTGTCACGCCCCATTTTTTTTATTTTTTAAAAAAAAAAGTTAAAAAGTTGCAAACAGATAGTTTTAAACTTTTTACTGCCGCTTTTCAGGAACAAGGGAAATGATAAATCTCCCCCTCTATTCATGGATTATATCCAGTGGCACAACTAGAAATGACTGAGCCCCACAGCAAATTTATGAACACGGTACACCCCCCAGTAACATATGTATGATAGATTAGCACCATATTCCTGTGCGGGGCGGGAAATAACCTCTTTTTACTGCTGGGACTGGGGCACACTTTCTATTGCTACGTCTGCAGTTATTTACTGATGACTGAGGGGCTCTTGTCTCTATAGGAACACAGGTGGGCGGGGGGGGGGGGGGGGGGGGGGTCATGTGACTGCTCCCCTGAGCATGCTTGCATTTTTACTTTCACTTTGCAGCTGCTCCTCCAGGGAGGCGCGTCACGGTGAACAGGTTAGAACAAGGATATATAGCCAGTACATGTCACATGATAAAAACACTTCATCGTTTTGGTTATTGTCTAGGGCACTTTGGATTTTTGATATTTAGGGTAAGTATTTCCATTTTCCTAATTCCCAGAGATCCCCTTTAAGGCTTTTCTCATGTAAACTTACAACAAATATAAAAAATAAAAAAAAATATAATTAAATTTTGCAAATCCTGTCGCCAGTTCCACGTACCTGCGGTGGATATCCAGGGGACGTGGTGATTGCCTTGTAATAGTGAAAGACAATCAGGATGAGATTCCAGTGGCCATAGGCAAGATGCCAGCAGATCCAGGCAGTGGAATACGTTTGGAAGATAAGAGGAAGGACACAGAGGTAGACGATCAACACAATGGAGCTGGTCAGTAAGATCACCAGAGCCACAAACACCTGAAAATAAATAAATAAATATTGCCAGGATTGCCGACTACAGAGCCAATATTTATTAACGATAAAAAAAATTAAATAAAGAATATCGAAATACTCACGACGCCGAACCATCTGGTCAAGTGATCCACCAACCAGTAGACGGGCTCGAACAGGGACTCGATGACAACATCGCTGTTAGTGAAGGTGTTGTGGGTCAGAGACACCAGGCAGAGGCGGCTGTAGCGCAGGTAGTCGCTCAGCGCGCTCACATACGTGAAAGTCCTTCTGTGTCCCAGGCGAAGGCACCGCAAGAAAAGGCGCCGGATGTTTCTCATTCCCACTGTTCATTACCTGCGGGGGGGGGGGGGGGGGGCGGCAAAACATACGAAGAGGGGTGAAACACAGCATTACCATCACATCAATTTTTACCTATGGGAAAATGCCGTATTTTTTGCGATATTTGCAGTCTGACTAAATGGTAATATTAATGAGGTTTTCCTGGAGTAAGATACAGACGCGCCATCTTCAGAAGAGGTCATCGGTATTTGATGGGTGGGGGGTCTGACAACCAGGATCAGCTGTTTGAAGAGGCAGAAGTGCTTGGACCTCCTGAAAGCTTACCAAGCACAGCGCCATCCATTGTATAGTGGCTGTGCTTGGTATTGCAGCTCAACTCCATTGACTTGAATGGTGCCGAGCTGCGCCTCAGGCCATGTAACTGATGAAAGTGACAAACTCTGGTGGTGCCGGGTGTTGAACCCCCACTGATCAGATACTGGAAAACCCCCTTTAAAGTAAACCGGTCACCAGAATATTACCCCTCCCCCAAACTGACCGGGCTATATTAAAGGGGTTATCTGAGACTAAATAAAATGTCCCCCATATGCTGGGCCCCTTACACGGATTCTACTTACCTGGCTCCCTGCGCTGCTCCTGGTCCCAGCACGGCCACTGCTGCTCCCCATACACGGATGAAAATGGCAGGCGGTGAAGGGGACGAGCCTCCCTAGCATCGCGGGTGGCACTAGGGAGGATCGTCCCCACCAACGTCTGCTCCCCCTGACACCGGATGTTTTCATGCGTGCACGGGGAGAAGCAGCAGCGGCTGTGGTGGGACCAGGAGCGGAGAGGGGAGCCAGGTAAGTATATTCACTGTGAGGGGCCCGGAGCCTATGGGGGAGCATTTTTTAGTCTTGGATAACCCCTTTAAGGGTACATCCACACGCAGTGGCTGTGACATGGTCAGGTTGAGGCCAAGAACCGCACGGCCAATTAGCCGCAGCTGCCTTTCACTTACCTAATGAAGACCGACTATACGGTACGGTCTTCATTAGTTAAATGAAAGATAGCTACGGCTGATTGACCGCAGCATGGCCGCAACCCGACCATGTCACAGCCACTCCATGTGGCCGTACCCCAAGGCTTCATGCACACGAAAGTTGTTTGATTCCGCATCCGTTGCGGCGTTCCCCGCCAAAAAAAATTAAAAAAATAGAACATTTCCTATTCTTGTCCGTTTTGTGGACAAGAATAGGCATTTCTATAATGGGCAGCCCATTCCGTTCCGCAAATTAAGCAACGCACACAGCCGTCATCAGTGTTTTGCGGACTGCAAAACACGCAAGGTGGTGTGCATGAACCCCAAGGCCCCTTGCAGACGGGAGTGTTCAGTTTTTATTGCGCGGGTGCAATGCGTTTTGATGCGTTTATCACGCGCGTGATAAAAAAAAACGTATGTATACAAACAAAAGCTGTTAGCAACCATCCGTGAAAAAGCGCATTCACTTCTATGGCAGAATATAGAACATGTTGCGATTTTCACGCAACGCACAAGTGATGCGTGAAAAACGACGCATTGAAATGAATGGGTCCATCAGTGCGTTTGCATCACACATTGCACCCACGCGGAAAACTCGCTCGTGTGAATGGGGCCTAAGAGTCAGCTCCTCCTGTTCCCGATGGCGTTCTTGTACGGTTCCCTTGATGTCCTATTTAGCAGGCTTTATTCACCGCTTGCGTTGTATGTAAATGAGCAGTTTGGCGTAAAAAAGGCGGAGTCTTCTTGTATCTGGATAGATTTGGGCGCTATGAAATGAACCAATGGCAGGCAAAACATGAGGGCCAGATAACGATACACAAGTGCTTTTCACACAGTCAAATGCAAAGGGGGATGAACAATCGTTATGACGATCATTTATCCCCCATCCCTGGTTTACACTAAGCTACGTGCAGCAGCGCCGCTACACAAGCCATGGATCAGGAATGTTGGTTAGCCCTGACCGGCCCGATCCTCAGCCAGAGGTAAAAGGGCTCTAATAAAGACCCCTTTATTGAATGTATGGACAATAGTGACCTATTAACCTAGGCAAAAATGCAAGCTCTGTTGCCAAGTCTCCGTCTCCACCCCTTAGGTGAGAAGGAGGATGACATTTTTGCCCTACATTTTGCAGTAGCCAATCATTACCTCTAATGACAGGGTGCTGGCGCAGATGCCCTGCCAAAATCCGTGACACATCTGACAACCAACCGCACCCCAGCTAAGGCTTTACATCAGCGCCGGATCCGTCACATGACAACAATGGCGCCTAACAGACGCTGCACTATGTCAGGGCGCCCCTGGGGTGGATGTGAACACTGCCTTCATTTCATTTTCCCTCTAGATGGCTGCAATCATTGATCGCCGTGATGCTACAGTGAGACCTGCGGCTAATTACTGTGACCGGCAATAATGCCGATCGCGGTAATTAAATGCTTTAGATGCTGTGATCAAGCGAGATCACGGGCACCTAAATGCGCAAAAACCCGGAAGCTCGCGTTTCCGGGCTTCCTACCTGAGCCCCTTGTGTCCAATCCGGGCACAGGTAGTTGCGCTGAATACTGTAAGCCTTACTGAGTAAGGCTACTTTCACACTTGCGGCAGAGAGATCCGGCAAGCAGTTCCGTCGCCGGAACTGCCTGCCGGATCAGGCAAAATGTATGCTAACTGATGGCATTAGTAAGACTGATCAGGATCCTGATCAGTCTTAAAAATGCCTGATCAGTCGAAAAAATGCATTGAAATGCCGGATCCGTCTTTCCGGTGTCATCCGGCAAAAACGGATCCGGCATTTATTTTTTCACCTTTTTTTTCAGTCTGCGCATGCGCATACCGGAAGGACGGATCCGGCATTCCGGTATTCTGAATGCCGGATCCGGCACTAATACATTCCTATGGGAAAAAAATGCCTGATCCGGCATTCAGGCAAGTCTTCAGTTTTTTTAGCCGGAGATAAAACCGTAGCATGCTACGGTTTTCTCTTTTGCCTGATCAGTCAAAACGACTGAACTGAAGACATACTGATGCAAACTGAACGGATTACTCTCCATTCAGAATGCATGGGGACATACCTGATCAGTTCTTTTCCGGTATAGAGCCCCTGTGACGAAACTCTATGCCGGAAAAGAACAACGCAAGTGTGAAAGTAGCCTAAGCGAACAGTATCCAAACGGCAATTCTTATTTTGACCACCAGATGGCAGGCCAGGAAAAGAAATGAGCAAAAGTGAGCAAAATAAGTTAATGAATTCCTGATAAACCAAAATAAAATAATGTAATAAGCTCATATATGAGGCAAATAATAATCCCTAAAAATAAATATATAAATGTTTAAATCACACCCCTTTCCATATAATTAAAAAAGACCTAAATAACAATAAATATAAACATCATAGGTATCACCACGACTGAAAATGCCCATACTATTAAAATACAAAAAAAAAATAATCCAATATGGCGAATGGCGTAACGGAAAAAGGGTCAAAATGGCCGATCTGCCATTTTTTCATTGCTTCTCTTAACCCAAAAAAAATTTAATAAAAATGTGATCAAAAAGTCACCCACACTCCAAAATGGTATCAATTAAAAGTACAGATTGTTCCGCAAAAAATTTGCCCCTAAACAAGTAGACAGAAGTATAAAAAAAAAAAAGTTATGGGGGTCAGAATATGGTAATGTAAAAAATAAAAAATTCTCAAAGTTTACATTTATTTTAGACATAAAGAACCTATACATATGGGGCATCGTTGTAATCGCACTGACCCGTGAACAAAACCCGTAAAACGGTGGAGGGATTGCGGGGTTTTTCCCAATTCCATCCCATTTTGAGTTTTTTTTACCACTTCCCACAACATTTTATGCCATAATTAATGGTGGCACTGGAAAGTACAAAAAAATAAGCCCTCGTCCAGCTATGTGACCGGAAAAATAAAAAAAAAAGTTATGGCTCATGGAAAATAGGGAAGAAAAATGAAAATGCAAAAACCTCCGGTAGCCAAAGGGTTAAGTGGGTGACTGGCTGAGGGCGCAGTATCTACTGACACAATCCGCACAGTTACAGCTTCTCTATGACCAATGCCCCATCTGCAGAGCTGCCCCAGTGATACCCATAGGTCAGGGACCTGTCAGACCACATCGTGCTCTTAGAGGGCAGCTCTATACACAGTAACCTGCCCCCAGGGTGACTACCACTCACCTGCCCGCCAGTATCACTGGGTGAGTCTTCTTACAGCTGCTCCTCCACCTCGCACCCTTCATCCCGGCTCCCAGACACCTGCACTGACCGGATGTCACTCCACTCAGCCTACATCAGCCGCAGCCATACCTACTAAGCATGCGCAGTGGAAGCCCGGTATGTTCGCGTCCAGAATGGAGCTGCTCCTGGCAGGTATGATGTCACGGGAAGGGGCGGGGCGCGGGGCCTACCAGAAGAAGAAAGGGAGGGTAGTGGCTAAACTCCATGCGTCGTATGGACCTTCTGACGTCACAGGGTCATGTGACAGTGGAAGTCTGAATCCCAAAGTGAGGAGGGAGAAGTCACGTGAAGTGACTTGATGAGGATATTGATGTTTTACAGGGGACTGTTTTTCGAAGGGATTGATGTTTTACATGGGGCTGTTAGAAGGGACTGATGTTTTACATGGGGCTGTTAGAAGGGACTGATGTTTTTACATGGGGCTGTTGGAGGGGGACAGATGTTTTTACATGGGACTGTTGAAGGGGATTGATGTTTTTACATGGACAGTTTGTTAGAGGGGCATGATGCAATGGGAATTGATGTATTTTTACATGGAACTACTGCAGACATCCCAACCTGCAAAAACTCATTTCAGGGAGGTTTTCTTTTTTTTTCTTTCACAAACTTTTTATTACATTTTCCAGACATATGCAGTATCTGCACACTTTGCTCTATGGTGTGGAAGACGGGGCTCATTACCCTGCCCCAAATTATCATATTTCTGTATATGATTAAAGGGATTCTGTCCCCACCTATAAGCCCTGTGAGCTAAACATCTGCTCATGTCCAGGGCAGCATTCTGATTTCTAAGGTGGCCTTATAAAAGCTATTTGTGGCTTTATTCTGCGGAAAAACTGGTTTTACTAACCTGTCAATCACTGAATTAAGGTGCCCAAGCAGGGGAGGTCTGTGGATGCATGGTGCCCGGCCGCACGCATCGCCGTTCGTGCCCAGCGCCGCCATCTACTCCTCAGTGCCGCCTCTCCCTCCCTCCCCCTCCTTCCGCTTTGAGATCCCGCGCATGCGCACAGGCTCAGCCTGATGCTCCGTTGCGGACTGCTGGCATCGGCTTTTTCTTGCACTGTGCGCACGCGCCGAGAAGGGGACACTGCTACAGGTCGCCGGAACGGTTTACTGCGAGTAAACTAGAGATGGGAAGTTCGGATCTTTCACATGAACCGATTCATGAATCGAATCTTCGGTTCATTCGCTGAGTTGACAAGAAGCAAGTGAACCGAAGCTTAGGTTGCGCAATGCGCATGCGCGGATGCTTCCATTTACTTGCTGAGTCGGCTCTTGGTCTGAGTCAGGAAGTTTATTCTTTAAAACCCTGTGTGTAATTATCTACCCCACTGTAGGAAAAAAACAAGCATCCAGGGGAGGTGAATTTAACACTGGGGTAAATAATGTAAATAAAATGGAGGGTTAAATGTGTAAATGTATTAAAAAAAATACATCTCTCTCAATAGTTCTATAGCTACTGAATGAGACAGAAGGAGGGATGCCTTTAACATATATATCTCCTTGAGAAGCCAATTTGACCCTAAAGGGTTAATTCAGCCTGTAATCTAAACTCTGTCCTGTCACTTCTCTTATCTCTCTGCTCTGCTATCAGTAAACCTTTCCGGGATATATTGTCTCACATGGGGTGTCAGGGAGCCGCTATCTAATTGCGGGAGATTCCCTGAACGTCCGGGAGACTTGAGATCCCTGCTACTGTATGTTGGAGATGGATGAAGGGGGGGTTACATGGGACTGTTTTAAATGGGACTGATGTTTTACAAGGGGTTGACTATTTTGGAGGTGAGTGGGATTTTACCATAGGACTGTATGTGATGGTGATGGATCATGTGATGGACCATGTGATGAGCGCAGTGACGTCACCACAGGTCCTTTTCCTCCTGGGAATCAAAGAAGAAGACAGAAGAGATGCCGGCTGCGCGAACAAGTGGATTAAGGTGAGTTAAATTATTTATTTCGTTTTTTAACCCCTCCAGCCCTATTGTACTAAGCATTCTGTATTAAGAATGCTATTATTTTCCCTTATAACCATGTTATAAGGGAAAATAATAATGATCGGGTCTCCATCCCGATCGTCTCCTAGCAACCGTGCGTGAAAATCGCACCGCATCCGCACTTGCTTGCGGATGCTTGCGATTTTCACGCAGCCCCATTCACTTCTATGGGGCCTGCGTTGCGTGAAAAACGCACAATATAGAGCATGCTGCGATTTTCACGCAACGCACAAGTGATGCGTGAAAATTACCGCTCGTGTGCACAGCCCCATAGAAATGAATGGGTCCGTATTCAGTGCGGGTGCAATGCGTTCAACTCACGCATTGCACCCGCGCGGAAATCTCGCCCGTGTGAAAGGGGCCTAAGAAACCTAGACTATCCGTTCAATCCTCCTCTGAGCCAGAGGACATTGATAAGGATGCCTCCACCTCTCGACTGATTTTTGAGGAGGACCTTATTTCGGAAGGAGAGATTATGGAAGATGATAAGAAATATTTCTTCTCCTCAGATCAAATGGAAGAATTACTCAAAGCCATGAGATCTACCATGGGTATTGAGGATATCCCTAGGCCACGTACAGTACAGGATGAGATGTTTGGGGGCGTTT
Organism: Bufo bufo; assembly: GCF_905171765.1. Lineage (NCBI taxonomy): Eukaryota > Metazoa > Chordata > Amphibia > Anura > Bufonidae > Bufo > Bufo bufo. The sequence continues at coordinate 32,021,175 of NC_053394.1, read as the reverse complement.
ACGTGCAAAAAAAAATCTAAAGTATTCCCCATTAATGAAAATATTAAGGATATGATCCTGGATGAATGGATCGAACCAGAAAAAAGGCTAGGTGTATCAAAGGAATTTAGGAGTAGGTTATGGTTTGATCCAGCCGAATGTAAGATATTTGATGAAATCCCCAAAATCAACATTCAGGTGGCGAAAGTAGTCAAGAAGACGGCTTTACCATTTGAAGATTCTTCGCAGTTAAGTCATCCGATGGAAAGCAAAGCAGACTCCCTTCTAAGGAAAGCTTGGGAAGCGTCGATGTTTGGCGTCAAGAAGACGAATTTTGCAGCCACATCTGTGGCCAGAACTATGTATTTCTGGTTATCAGAACTGGAGGAGCATCTAAAAAATAAGACTCCCAGGAAAAATATTATAAACTCTATCCCACTTTTAAAATCCGCAACAGCTTACCTGGCTGATGCATCAGCTGAGTCCTTACGTTTTTCCGCCAAGGATGCAGCTTTATCCAATGCTGCCAGAAGAGCCTTATGGATGAAAGCTTGGTCAGGGGACAAGGCCTCCAAGGCCAAGTTATGTGCAATCGTCTTTGTATTTGGGCCAGTATTAGATAAAATACTGGAAAAAGCTGCCGACAAAAAGAAGGAGAAAGATACTAAAAAGAGACCCTTTCGACCGTTTTCTTCCCAGTCTGGACCCTATAGAGGGACGGGTAAGACAGGTCGGTGGAGCTACAGTAAAGGTAGGGGGTTTATCCTCAATCCTCAGAACAAACAAGGAAACAATGACGCCAGAGCAGGAGGAAGGTTGAAGAATTTTCTAGAGCGATGGACTTGCGTCACGTCAAATCCCTGGGCCTTAAACATTTTAGCACAGGGTTACAAAATAGAATTTTCTTCAACCCCTCCAAAGAAATTCACCATTATGACCCACAACAAGGGGGTTCAAAAAAAGATCTGGCTGGGGGTTCAGGATCAGATCAGGGGTCATAATAAGGGTACCATATGCTGAAGAAGGGCAGGGGTTTTACTCGAGACTCTTCTTATTTAAAAAAAAAACAATTCTTACTGCACAATAATAAATCTAAAACCCTTAAACAAATTAATCGTGTACAGGAGGTTCAAAATGGAGTCTGGGCCTCTACCATTCCCCTGATTCCAGAGGGCGCCTTTTTGGCGTCTATAGATTTAAAAGACGCCTACTATCATATACCAATCCATCAGGCTTCTCAGAAGTACTTAAGGTTTGGTGGTAAGATATCCCAGAGGTTCCCTCCACCACTTTCAGTAGGTGGCGCTTCCATTCGGCCCCAAGGGCCTTCACCAAGTTGGTGGTGGAAATGGTGGCGTTTCTACGCAGAAAGGGAGCAAATATCGTCCCCTATTTAGATGACTTTCTAATCATTGAAAGCTCAAAAAAAGAGACCTCCAAGGTAATAAAGGATTTTATAGACACCCTCTCAGATCTGGGCTGGTTGATAAATCTAAAAAAAATCTACACTCACCCCGTCCACAAGAATAGGATTTCTGGGCGTAGTGTTAGATTCTGTATCCCTGAGGACTTATCTACCGCAGGATATGATAAGATCCCTCAAAGATTTCAGAACACTCACCGATGCTCCATTTGAAAGGCGATGAGTCTGCTAGGTATCCTAACCTCGTGCATAAATTCAGGCCCACACCAGAACCATGCAATCATGGATGTTGAAAAACTGGAACAGGAAACATTCGTCCCTGGACAGGATAATCAGCATTCCACCTGCAGTCAAAATACAGGGTGGGCCATTTATATGGATACACCTTAATAAAATGGGAATGGTTGGTGATATTAACTTCCTGTTTGTGGCACATTAGTATATGTGAGGGGGGAAACTTTTCAAGATGGGTGGTGACCATGGCGGCCATTTTTAAGTCGGCCATTTTGAATCTAACTTTTGTTTTTTTAATAGGAAGAGGGTCATGTGACACATTAAACTTATTGGGAATTTCACAAGAAAAACAACGGTGTGCTTGGTTTTAACGTAACTTTATTCTTTCATGAGTTATTTACAAGTTTCTGACCACTTACAAAATGTGTTCAATGTGCTGCCCATTGTGTTGGATTGTCAATGCAACCCTCTTCTCCCACTCTTCACACACTGATAGCAACACCGCAGGAGAAATGCTAGCACAGACTTCCAGTATCCGTAGTTTCAGGTGCTGCACATCTCGTATCATCTGAAGGCAATCGTCTATGCTGTGAAGATACGAGATGTGCAGCACCTGAAACTACGGGCCAGATATATCCCCCACCCCCCAAAAAAACGATATAAATAATATTATTTAGATACGTTTTATACTGAATTCTTATATCTAGTTGGGTATGAAGTAATACTCAAATGGGGGCCCACATAGATTGCTCACCTACCTTGGTTATTTGGAGGGTGAGGAGGGGTGCGGGCAATTTAAACTCCCTCTGTATATTCCTGCCTCTACAGAAGTCAAGGGTCATCTCTCACTTGTGCCCGTCATGGTGGATTCAAGGAAACGGAATTACCGGTAAGTCTAATTATTTTTTTTTTTGCGGACTACAGTCGTGTGCATGAGCCCTTATTGTAAGGCATTCAGTGTGCTGCAAACCCCCCCTTCTTCTGTCCACACAGGACCGAAAGCCTGTGGAAACCTTCTGAGCAATTTTTTATGATTGTATTTTACTTATTTTGGGCTAAAAATCATTTTTTCTGTAGGTTTTTATTAAAAAATTTCAGCCGTTTTGGTGATACATGCGGTTAAAAATCAGTCTATTTGCAGACAGTCATTCCTGAGTCCCATCATCTGACGGCTGATGTGAAGCCTTATCTCTGATCTCCTGACCTTAAATACTCATTTAAGGCCTCTTGCACACGACCGTATTTTTGGTCCATGTCCAATCCGCATTTTTTTTTTAAAGTTCAAACACAGTCCTATTCATTTCTATGGGAGCACAAAAAATGTCATCCATGTGCTGCCCTCCTCCATGTATTCGTCCTACAAATTATAGAATATGTCCTATTCTTGTCCATTTTGCGAACAAGAATATACATTTTCTACTACTGGGCCTGCAAAAAAAAAAAAAAAAAAAAGCAGTGTGCACACAGCCAGCGTCTGGATTTTGCAGATCTCTGGTTTGGGAACCTCAAAATACATCCGGTCGTGTGTGTGAAGGTCTGGGAGGTTTAGCAGCACCAGCGAAGGAGTTATGGGGGCAGATATTGTGCAAATTTGTTGAATAGCTGCTGATACCGAGTCCCAGAAAGGCGTAATATTTTTACAGGACCACCAGATATGGTAGGCTGTGCCCCTTTCCTCGCGGCATCTCCAGTAGAGTGGGGATGCCAAAGGATGTATCTTGTGAATTATGTCAGGGGTACGGTACCATTTAGTGATCGGTTTATATGCGTTCTCTTGGATCTAACGCATTTCGAGAAGCCATGAGAGTTTCCAAGAACCAAGGAAACCTCTTTATCAGAAAGTGTTGAACCTTTTCCTAGGGTTTGGAGCTGCTATAATGGTATCATACCAGGAAGGGATATATTCATTATGCGCAATATTGAAGTATTGCTGGCACATTTCCTTAAAGTGGGAATAATGGAGGAAGGACCAGTTTACCGCGAGATGCGATGCCTGAAGGTCTAGCAAGGAAGGGGACTAAATTTCCTTTCAGCACATCCCCAACAGTAGCATCGCCCAGGGAGGACCACATTCCTAGATTGTCTATGTAGTCCTCGTTCAAGTAAAAGGGAAGAAGTCTCAGCGGCATAAATGGTGAGGGGCTTTGGGGGAGATTAAAGAGGGAGGACAGTTTTGCCCAAATGTTAAGGACCCCCTTGTATGCTGGAGGGAGCATGCGACTTTGTGTGGACAGGGCTGGCACGGTCAAAAGGCGTGCAAGGACGAGGGGGTGGAATTGTGGCTCGGGCAATCTGACAACCCAATTTGTTATTTAAGGGGTTTACGAGTTCTGAATGAAGTCTCATTTGGATGGACATGTAATACGCTTTAATGTCTGGAAGCCCGAAGCCACTCTTGTGCTTGGGCAGCACCAGGGTGGAGTAGGCCACCCGTGGTCTGGCTTTTTTCCAGATGAAGGAGAAAAAGGTTCTGCGGACGGCTAGAAGGAACGAATCTGGAAGGGAAATGGGTAAAGTCTGTAGTAAGTAGAGTAATTTTAGGCATAATACATTTTTTAAGAAGGTTCTTCCTGCCTATCCAAGACATATAGGGAATATTTAGGTCTTTAAGTTGTTGCTTGATATTTGACAGGAGAGAAGGTTAATTTAGTTGAAAAGACAGGTTAGGGTCTTTCGGGATGTTCACCCCCAGGTAATTTTATGTGGGAATCAGTTCATTGAAATGGGAATTCCACAGCCAGTTTTTAAACCGTATGTGTGGATATATTAATACTCAAGGCATTGCATTTAGTTAGGTTTATCTTGAAATTGGACATGTGCCCAAACTCTACAAATAGTTTAAGAATAGCTGGGAAAGCTGCTTCGGGGTCTGATAGGAACAGCAGCATATCATCTGCGACTGCAGCGATCTTATGAGTCTCTGTACCCACAACCAGGCCCTTAATCATGTCATCCTGTGTGATGATGGCCTGTAGAAGTGACTCTAAGCAGATGATGAAGAGTGAGGGAGAGAGTGGGCAACCCTGGCATGTGCCATTCGAGATGGAGAAAGAGGGAGAGAGCACACCATTCACCTTAATTCTAGCGTGCGGAGAGGAGTACAGGGACATGATTGCCTTGATAAATTTGTGAGGAAAACCAAACTTGACAAGAGTGGCTTCCATAAACCTCCAATCCACCCGATCAAAAGCTTTCTCTGCATCTGTGCTGAGCAGGGAGAGCCGGGTGCCCATTGCTAGGGCATGTACAATGGCCTGCTGTACTCTGAAGGCGCTGTCTCTGCCTTCTCTACCCCCCGTCAAACCCGGAGTGGAAACCCAGGGGATATTCGTTTTGAGAGCAGGGGAGCAATCCTGCTAGCTAGGATTTTTGCCCATAGTTTAACGTCGGCATTTAGGAGACAGATGGGTCTGTAACTCGAAGGGCATTCGGGATCTTTATCTGGCTTGGGAAGGACCACAATATGGGCTTCTAATGCTTGATGTGCAGGAGAAGAACCAGAGAGTAGTGTATTGAAATAGGTCACCAACTGCGGTCCCAATACCGGGAGGAATTTTTTGTAGTAGGAGATTGGTAACCCATCAGGCCCGGGGCTTTTACCTTTGGGGATTGTGGTGAGGACTTTCTTCACTTCCTCTAGTGTTACAGGGGGTAACCAGCAACATACAGTCATTAGGGTCTAATGCGGGCAGTTTAAGGGTGGAGAGGAACTTTTGTATGTTTACAAGTCTGGTTGTCGGGGGGTTCATCGGGGCGTATATTGTAGAGGAACTGGTAGTATGCGGTGAAGATCTTGGCTATGTCAGGGGTTGAGGTGCTAGTCGAGCCATTATGTGACTTCATCTGTTTAATATGTAGCTGTTCTGCTTCTCTTTTTAATGAGCGTTGACATGATTTTGTTGCCTTCATCACCATGGGCGTAGTGCTTGTGTCTTAGCCTAATGAAGGCGTTGACAGCTTTAATGTTCAGGATGGATTTGAGCTCGTTCCGCAGCGTGTTGTGATCCCTCACAGCCAGTGACCTTTTGTGGGAACTCTCTATCAATGCGATTTGTGAGAGGAGAGAGGTGATTTGTGACAAACGTTTTTTCTTCAAGTGAGATCCTAGAGAGATCATCTCCCCTCGGATAACCATTTTGTGTTCTTCCCAAATGGAGGAGGGTGAGGCCCCTGAAGGGTTGTTTATTTCGAAGTAGTTTTGAATTGTCTTGCTTAAGGGGGTATCTAATAAGGTGGGGTTCAGACGCCAAGTCCACTCTCTGTCTGTGATCTCGGGTACATACATGGACATAAAGACCGGGCATGGTCTGATACCGTGATGCTGTGTATATCTGCACTGAGTATTTGGGATAGATGGCGATCGTGAATGAGGAAATAATCCAGACGCTGATAAGACCTATGGAGATTGGAGTAGAAGGAATAGTCTTTTTTGTCAGCGTTTTTTGACCTCCAGACATCGCTCAGGCATGGGTCTCTAAGCCCAGTATGAACTCCTTTCAACTCTCTATATGAGACCGCCGATTTCCCAGAGGAGGAATCAAGCAATGGATTTAAGATTAGGTTAAAGTCCTCCCCTATTATAAGTAGGCCAGAAGTGAACGAGGCAATGTCTAGAAGTACCTTTTTCAGTCATTTGGCCGTGCCTGTGTTAGGAGCGTACAGGTTGCACAAAGTGACCTCCCCATTCCCTAATTTACCCTTCAAGAAAATGTATCTCCCTTCGGGGTCTGCAATCCTGGATACGGCCGTAAAAAGGCACATTCCTATGGAAACCTATGCTGACTCCCCTAGACGGGCAATCGTAGCAAGCGTGATGCCACTCAGAGAAACCTGACCTCGACATTATTGCGGTTCGCCCTGGTCTGAAATGCGTTTCCTGCAACATAATCACATCTGAATGTTCCCTCCGCAATACCTGGAAGATACGGCTCCTTTTGACCGGGTTGTTACACCCTTTAACATCAAAGGAGGCTAACTTAAGCCTCAAGGGGGCCATCTTCTGAGGCATTGAGGCTGTAAACGTGAGCTGGCCCTGTACTCTATGAACCAGCAGTGAAACATTAGAACAAAAACAATTAAAACGTAAATGTAGAGCTCTGGGTGATAAGCAACGTAAAAAAGGGCTACAAAGGGAGCAGGTTGGGGAGAGGTAGATATAAACATATGTGTAGCCTGATCTGCCCAAGCTGCTGTTGATAAGCCTATGGCGTGAAATGAGATGTAGGAATTGACTCTTCTGCCGGCTGCAGAACATAACATGGAGGAGAAGTGGTGAAAGGCTACGATCAAACACTAGAGTTGAGACCGCCTAGAAAAAGACGGCCCAAACTCCTACTGTAATACTAGGGTTAGGTAGAGTAATACCCCATGAATAGTAACAGTTCCGAAAAGTGTTCAGTCATTGGTGTCCAGGCGAGCAGATCTATTGCCCCTCGCGTGCCTCTGCTTCCTTACGACGGTCCAGGTGGGCGTCATCTTGGGTGGAGAGGTGTCGCTGTCTTGAGGCACAGGTAGCCAAGAAGGAACCTCTAACGGGGATATGTTTAGGGCTTCCAACAATTGGTTCAAGTCCTCTGGGTTGCGGATTGTGAAATGACGGGTACAGGAGGAGATAAGGAGGCCAAAGAGGAAAAGCCACCTATAGGGAATCTTAGATGACCGCAGGGGGTCTTTGAGGGGTTTCAGGATCCTTCTTTTCTGGAGGGTGATAAGTCCTGGTACAACTGTACTTTGGCGTCCGCCATGATTATTTCTGACATGGCTCTTGCTTTAAATAATATGGCTTCGGTGTCGTGGTAGCTTAATAAGCCGCAGATGATGTCCCTGGGATGATCCAATGGAGGGGGTTTGGGGCGCAAAGCCCTGTGGACACGTTCCACAATTATGGAAGATGCCTTTTGGGGACCCAGTAGGTTGGAAAATAAGGCCTGCATTGCTGCAAACAAGTCTTCCTTGTCTGAAGCCTCAGGAAGACCCCTTATTCTTATATTTCGTCTGCGGCTCCTATTTTCTTGGTCCTCTACTCCAATAGGGTGTCGTTTATTACAGACCTGTGGGTTTCTATTGCGTTTGTATTCGCTAAAGCGAACGAGTGCAGTGTCTCTTGTGATTGTTCCAGGGCGTCCACCCTGTTGCCAATATGGCGGATATCCTCTTTGATGGCCGAAAGCTCTGATGCTATAGGGGTAAGGGCTCTCTGGAGGGATTGATCCAGGTAATCCCTGGTAAGGGCTGAGGATTCACTCACCGCTTGTTGTGCGTGAGGTGCAGCATTGTCTCCATCTGGATCGTCGCAAGGACCGTCCGCGCTGTGCTGCAGGGAACCACGTCCTTTCGGCGCCATCTTGCTTGAACGTGCGGCTGAATGGGGTGCCTGTTTGCTGAGGAATTTCTCCATTTGTGAAGCCGATTTCTGCAGGCTTCCAGCTCCAGGGGCCTCGGTGGGTATGTCCTTGGGCTGGATCTTCACCATTCCGGCGAGGTCAGGTGCTAAAATAGGCTTAAACGCAGCTTAATGGCGGGAGCGCTTCACTCAAGCAGCCGCCATCCAGCGCGGTCAGGCTCTGACCATTTTTCAATGGAATTCTGGATGCGAAATCCACATGACGAATGGACAGGACACTTGTTTTTTTCTATGATGCCATTTTTTTTAAAACCTCAAACAGGAAAAAGCTCTGTATGTTTTACTATGCAGATTCCCTATTGAAATCAATGGAGAAGTTCTGCCTGCCTTTTTGGTGAAGATTTTAGGTGCGGAATCCGTGTCAAAATACTGCGGGTGAACAAAGTGTAAAGCTTTTGGATGCTTGCAGGAAATTCTAGAGAAGAAGTAGGAATAGTGAGCATGAGGATTCATCAGTATATACACTACGCGGTCCCGATGCAACCGTCACAGGAAGTGTAGAAATGGTACAACGGTCACCAAAGCATCCCCGGAAATACAAGAGGAAGTAACAAGACTTCAGTGACTGTCAGTATCTATGTGCTTGACCAAGGAGTCAGGTTTAGGCCTAAGGCCGAGTTCACACGGCCACAGTTCCGTGTGCATTCCACATCACGGATGCGGACCCATTCACTTCAATGGGTCCACAAATCCGGAATTGCGGAACGGCCGCAAAAATATAGAACAAGTCCTATCTTTTTGCGGAACGAGCGGATCGCGGACCCATTAAAGTGAATGGGTCCGCGATCCGATGCGGCTGACCCACGGCCAGCGATCGTGCATTGCGGCCCGCAGCACGGGCCACACACGTTCGTGTGAACTCGGCCTAATGCACATGACCGTTGCCGGCCGTGTCCCATATTGCGGCACACAAACAGCGGGTCTGCAATACACAGGCACCGGCCGCGTGCTCCCCGCATCAATGACGCAGACCCATTCAAGTGAGCTGTGTTGCGGAATGGAGGCACGGAACCCCACAGAGTGCTTCTGTGGTGTTTCTCTCTATGCCTCCGCACCACAAAAAAATAGAACTTGTTAAAAAAAAAATTAGGGTGCGGATGGATCACGGACCCAAGTTGAATGGGTCTGGATCCGTCACAGCTGCCACACGGATGGGGCCCGTGCATGAGGCCTTAGGGAGACTTTCATGACCCTGCGCCTGTCCCTCTGCTGCCAGACACCTTGAGGTTGGCGCTCATCGGTTTGATGTGCCACGTAAACACGCCCAGACATTGATGAAATATGGCAAGGCATCTTCAGGATTCTTGTCCTGGCAAGATGACGATATAGCGGTAGCATAGGTGGTAACCTTGATCACTGCGGTCATCCTGACAATGAAGGGGAGGTACTGCTGGTACAACGCTGTGTGTGGCACTACTGATAGGCAGGAAATTACAGCATGGCCAAATTCAAGTGAATAGTCTTGGCCAGAAGAGCCGCTGTTAAAGGGGTTTATCGGGATTCAGATATTGATGACCTATCTGCTGTAGATCAATATCTGATCATGGGGGTGTATTTCTGGGCACCTCCTCCAAACATCTTTTTTCACAACTGGACATCCGCCGCGGCTGCCAGTGGCATCTGTCCTGACGCAGCTCCAAGAAAGGACATATGCTACCTTGGCATGGGCATGGCTTTAAACTTTTAGCCTGTGCCTCCATCAGAACGGGAAACTTTTTTACCAGCGCAGTCACCAGTAAGTCCTTTACCATCAGGACATTCATCAATTGCAGGACCATTGGCGTGGTCTATTTGGCCACGTGTCTTTGTGGCCTGCAATATGTAGGGAAGACCAGACAGGAATTCCGTCGCCGAATAGGCGAGCACCTCAATGACATACGCAATAGGACGGATACACCGATAGCGAGAGCTATTGCTTTTCAAGTGGTGGGGATATGGAGACCAAACTTCTGCAGAAGGAGGCACAATGGACGTTACTTCCTAAAGGTCTGAATGATTACATCTCTTACACCTCCTTTCTGAGATTATCCTCTCTGACTGGCTGGTATCTCCACCTTACCTCCTCCACGCTCTTGCGTGCCTGATGTCCCCACACTAAGGCCTCATGCACACGACCGTATGTAATTTGAGGCCCGCAAAAAATACGGATGACGTCTGTGTGCATTCTGTATTTTGCACAACAGAACAGCCGGCCCTTCATAGAACAGTCCTATCCTTGTCCGTAATGCAGACAATAATAGGACATGTTCTATTTTTCTGCAGAACAGAAATACGGAGTAACTTCCGTTTATTTTTTTGCGGACCCATTAAAATGATTGTTTCCGTATACGGTGCGCCAAAAAAACGGAACGGACACAGAAAGAAAATACATTTGTGTGCATGAGCCCTAACTGTGATCCATCCCCCGATAGGTTCATATCGCTACTTCCACCTACAGGTAGTGACTATATACATGATTGGACTGACTTCCCGGGGGTAATAAAACAGCCTTTTGACTTCCCACCGTCACTTGACATTACTTTTGACTGCCGCGTCACACATTGGGCTGAGTTAATAATGACATGGAGTTTAACTTGTTTTGCAGGTCTTTACTTCGGCCACCAAATGGTTATGCTGGGTTTGACTGACGCACCTTGCCCGTCTGAGATCAGGCTGGTGTCACCGGGGGTGCATTTGAGTTGCCTTGAGGTGTGTCAGTATCTTTTGTATACAGGTAAAACAAAAAAAAAATTTGAATATTGTGCAAAAGGTTGAATATTCTAGGCTCAAAGTGTCGCACTCTAGTCAGATAATTAATCCATACCCCCTGAGCAAAGGGGACCTGAGATTGTGACTTTGGGGTTTCATAAGCTGTAAGCCATAATCATCCAAATTATAGCAAATAAAGGCTTGAAATATCTCGCTTTGCATGTAATGAGTCTCATATGTTAGTTTCACCTTTTAAGTTGGATTACTGAAATAAATGAACTTTGCACGCTATTCTAATTTTTCGAGTTTCACCTGTATATATATTTTTGTTTTTGAATTTTTGATATCTAAGTATGTTGTGCGTGGAATACTTGGTGTTGATTGGGCATGTAATGTTATGGTCAAGCTGGCCATTGCCATACATTAATTTAAAGTCCCGATCGCTAACTGTATGTTACTTCTTGCTTACATACAGACGCTATTGATATCCATCATAGCGGAAGGAGCACCAACTGGCTGCTAGCTCCTGTCCCACTGGTTCTCATACTAACCGCGATTATGTCCCATTACACCATTTCTAATGCAAGCGATCAGTGCCAGGCCCACGGGGAGGAGACAACCCACCCACCTCCTGACTGAAAGCCGGCCTAATTCGCTCCACCCTCGGGGGGGGGGGGTTTGCTCTTTAAAGATCAGCTGGCCACATACGGCCACACCCCCGCCACGAACAGTGTGGCGGGGTCAGCACTTTACATACCGCTGAACCTTAGCTCCGGATGAAATTGGCAACAATCAGAAACACGTTGAGCGTGATATAGAAAGGGAGCATTACTTTGAATAAGTCTTAGGGCGTGTTCACACTACCGTGTCGTGTTTTGCGGTCCGCAAAACACAGATGCTGCCCGTGTGCCTTCCGCAAATCGCGGAACGGAACTGGCGGCCCATTATAGAAATGCCTAATCTTGTCCTCAAAACGGTAAAGAATAGGACATGATCTATAATTTTTGCAGTGCCACGGAACAGAGCAATTGAAGTGAATGGGTCCGCACCCGAGCCTACACTAGGTTCACAGCTGTTCAGATTAGTTTTTCAGAAGAGTGGCTGCCCTTTGTTTTATTGGGCATTGTTGAGTCCTGGCCATTGAGGCTACTGTGTGAGTGGTATCTGGGGAACGGTGATCATTTGCAGACCTCTGCAAACTTCCCATCAGTGTTACATAGTCCTTTAGCATGGGCAGCCACTACTCCTCCCAGCATTTATATTCTCACTAACAGGGGCAGTGACCACAAATTTAGGATGAGGAACTTGCTCACCTAGTTTGCAACTAGTGTACGACAGTTCCACCTTCTGCTGCTAGTCCACGAGCCGACTGCTTTGTAATTTCCCTACCCTCTATATGTATTTTATATTATAAATGAATTCAAGATTTTTTGTTTTCTTTTAGCGTTTCCCCCTGGCAGTGATCCCCCTTTAAACTGCCAGAGTCTGTTGCAAAATCTGTCATGGGAACATGCTCTTAGAGGCTGGAAAATTCTGGTAGCAGCTTACTCCTGGGGACAAAAGCATTGGGCATGCTGTAATCCAGTCCCCATCTCCTCTGACACATTAGATGGTCAGCCACCATTAATCTAAGACAGGCGTGCTAAACCTGTGGGCCTCCAGCTGTTGCAAGACTACAACTCCCAGTATGCCCTAATAGCTGTAGGCTGTCCAGGCATGCTGGGAGATTGACATGACCGTGATTGGCCCAGGAAACACGATCCGTGTGTCGGCCGCCTCTCACGTGAGTACACAGCAATAGCGCCGCAATCAGATACAAACTGACTATAATAACTTACTATGAAACAGTCCGTTCGGGTCAGGAGAACCAAGGTCAGCCTGGGAGATTCAGCTTTAGGCCTCATGCACACGACCGGTGTGTTTTGCGGTCCGCAATTTGCGGAACGGCACGGGCAGCCTTTAATAAAACTGCCTATTCTTGTCCGCAAAGCCAGGACAAGAATAGGACAGGTTATATTATTTTTTTTGCGGATCACTAAATGGAGCAACGGATGCGGACAGAACACGCCAAAACTGCGGCTTGGATGCAGACCAGAGCAACGGTCGTGTGAATGAGGCCTTACTAGTTTATATACTTTTTTTTAACGACACATCTGATAATCCAAAAACTATGCAGTCCCACTCCTGCCACACTTTCGCCATGACACACATGGCACAGCCAAAGATGGCACCGTAGCACCTCCTACATCTTCCCCTATAACCTTGCTGGATTTCTCGTGACTCATGTCACTGTACCATGCAACGTGCCACCATTTACTACCATTAGTTGCGATGCAGGCAGTGCTACGCTGTGATCTTTGGCTGCGCCACGTGTCGTGGCCATAGGCACTGTGTAACCTAAAGAAATTTTACTTCATGCAAGTACTTCTTTTCGTGTTGCTACCATGAGATTTTTGAAGAAAGTAAAGAAGGACACGATGGAGAATCTGTTTTGTGCCGTGGCATGCTAGCACAGCAAGAAAAAGAGCGGTGGCGGCATCCAAGGCAGGGGAGGCGAGTTCATGTTTTGTTTTTTTATCTGATCAGAGCATGGGGGGTCTTTCACATGGAGGTCTGATTTGAGGTCTAATTGGGGGACTTATTGAGGTCTAATCTGAGGTGTGATTCGGGGTTATTCATTTGGAGGTCTGATGAAAAGTATTTTATTTATTTTTCTCCTCTAAAACTTAGGTGCGTCTTATAGGGCAAAAAATACAGTAAATGTATTTATCCCATAGGGTGATAAAAAAAAATCTAAATGGCCACTTCACAGCTTTTTAGTTGCTTCACTTCACTTCAAACCCCACCCCCCCAAAAAAAAAAAAAAAAGTCATACACTCAAAAATGGTATAAATAAAAACTACAGATTGTCCTGCAAAATACTTCATCGTATGCAGTATTAAATGGTGACATTAAAAAGTACAACTTGAGTTGCAAAAAGTATGTGAACAGAAAAATAAAATAAGTTATGGCTTTAGGAAGGCAGGGAGTAAAAAATAAAAACGGAAAATTAGCTGAGGCTGAAAGGGTTAACTCAGACACATACAACGGTAAGAGTCCAAAAGGCATAAAACTGTTTACTGTATATAAAATAAAGTTATAAAGCATGGCTTCCATAGAAAATCAAATGCATTGCAGAGGACGCTCTCCTGCTCCAACAAAAAAAAAAGGAGAATGCACAGGAGCGGGCAGAGCGTCGTGAAACTATCGATCGGAACCATCGGTCTTGGAAGGCATGTAAACAGACAAGTGTTATGTCCACGGGTAGGAGGACACGTGAGATTTACTTCTCAGATGGAACCACACGGTGGTGAATATACTGTGACCGTCCTCTCAGAAAGAGGTACAGATTTATTAAGTCTGTAGGAACTCCGGCTGCACTCGGGCCACCTTCCGCGGTTCCTTCATGTGAGTCTTCGGACACTGCATCTCACACCAGCTGATGGGCACCATGGTTGCCCCTGGGAAAAGAAGACAATGCACATTTTTACAATCAATTATCAGAAGACAACTGCACCGCACCGTTCACAAGTGGCCATCACTACGGCTCACAGTGAACAGCAGCTCATACCGTGCTTTGCATTTTTGTCTTTTTTGCTTTGAGTGTAGACAGAGATTATAATACCCATGGTATGCAGCAGACAAGCGGTCTGGAGTTATGGTATACCGGTCCGTGCACACAGTTTCCACAGTCTGGGGTATACGGGTCCGTGCACACAGTTTCCACAGTCTGCGGTATACGGGTCCGTGCACACAGTTTCCACAGTCTGCGGTGTACCGGTCCGTGCACACAGTTTCCACAGTCTGCGGTGTACCGGTCCGTGCACACAGTTTCCACAGTCTGCGGTGTACCGGTCCGTGCACACAGTTTCCACAGTCTGCGGTGTACCGGTCCGTGCACACAGTTTCCACAGTCTGCGGTGTACCGGTCCGTGCACACAGTTTCCACAGTCTGCGGTGTACCGGTCCGTGCACACAGTTTCCACAGTCTGCGGTGTACCGGTCCGTGCACACAGTTTCCACAGTCTGCGGTGTACCGGTCCGTGCACACAGTTTCCACAGTCTGCGGTGTACCGGTCCGTGCACACAGTTTCCACAGTCTGCGGTGTACCGGTCCGTGCACACAGTTTCCACAGTCTGCGGTGTACCGGTCCGTGCACACAGTTTCCACAGTCTGCGGTATACCGGTCCGTGCACACAGTTTCCACAGTCTGCGGTATACCGGTCCGTGCACACAGTTTCCACAGTCTGCGGTATACCGGTCCGTGCACACAGTTTCCACAGTCTGCGGTATACCGGTCCGTGCACACAGTTTCCACTCACCTGCTTCACTATGTGCAACCACAACTCCCAATTCATTCTCTGCCGTTGTCAACAGATAATTGGACTGGGCGTCTCCTAAAGATATCTGTATGTGATGTAAGGAAGCTGCGACAACTTTAAAGGGGTTTTCCAGGCTTAGGATAGGCAATTAATATCAGATAGGCAGGGATCCTATTCCGCACCCCTGACGATCAGCTGTTTGAAGGGGCCACGGAGCTCATGGAAGGGCTGCGGCCTCTTCATAGTCTACCTTGTTCCGTCTACCTGTATGCAGTCTACATAGCAGCCACATTCCGTTCAAACAGCCCCATGTACATTCAATCAACGTCTGGTTCGGCCAACCGGTCACGATGTCTTGTGGGCTAGCTCAGCCGAATGTAATGATACCTTTCACCTCATTCTGGAGCATAAGTACTTTTAATCCATATGCAAATGAGCAGTTACGTGCACCGAGGGCGTGTCCAAGCCACTCTGTGCACCCTTGCCAGCTCCTCCCTCTGCTTCTTGACTGAAAGGGCCAGAGGAGACTATTGTGCAGTAACCTAGCCATGACAATCAAGAGTGAGCGCTGGACAAGGAGGCAGGAGGGTGCACAGAGTGGCTTGGGCCCGCCCTCTGTGCACCTAACTGTTCATTTGCATATGAATTAAAAGCTATTTTTTCCCCAGTATTAAGAAGTGACTTGTTAAAGGGGTTTTCCGAGACTTATATCCCGATGACCTATCCTCTGGTTAGGTCATCAGTACCTGATCGGTGGGGGTCCGACACCTGGGACCCCCGCTGATCAGCTGTTTGAGAAGGCAGTGGTGCAGCTTTCCCTAGGCCAAGTGATGTAACGTTCATCGGTCACATGGCCCCCAAAATGTTAGTTATGTGGGGACCTAACTCCCAGCCAATTAGCTGAGGGGAGAGGCTGCACTAGTGGCTGTACCTGGTACTGCAGCTTGGTCCCATTTACCAGATTAGAACTGAGCTGCAATACTAGGTACAAAACAAAGGCAGAGCTGTGCCCGAAAGGGACGTTGCGTTCCTTCACTCATCAGATCTGCGGGTGGGGACCACTACTGATTGAAGGACTGGACATCAATTTTGTAGTCCTGGAAAACCCCATTAATTACTGCTGTTCCAAAAAAAAAAAGGATACAACTTTTGCTACCACTATATCTCCTGGTCGAAAGCTTTTGTAAACTTCAACCTGTAAAAGACAGACAAAGAGTTAGAAAGTACAGAAAGTATATATTATGTAGTAAATGTGAACCAGTTACTCCAGGTTTTAACATTAAAGGTGTTATCCGGTATCAGATTGGCGGGTGTCTGACACCCCGAACCACTGCCGTGAGCGCGGTGTGGCCTCTTCCTAGACCATGTGATGTCACTCTACATCGGTCACATGACAAAGTTGCAGCTCAGCCCTATTGATCTGAATCGAGCTGAGCTGCAATACCAAGCTCAGCCACTATATAACGTATGGCGCTGTGCTTGGTGAAAACACTGATGCCGGCGTATTAACCCCTTGTATGCCGCGGTCAAAGCTGACCGCAGCATGCACGGGGGTTGCGGAGGGTACGCTTCCCCATCGGGTCCCCGCGTGCAATGATAGGGACTCGATGGCAGCCCGATGCCTTCCATAGGCATCGGGGCTTGCCTTCTACAGAAGCCTGTGAGATCCAGGCCTTAGGCTGAGTCTCACAGGCAGGCTGTCAGCATACAAGCTGACAGCCAATGCATTACAATACACCATGTATTGTAATGCATTGCAGAGGGAATCAGACCCCCAGAAGTTGAAGTCCCAGAGTGGGACAAAATTAAAAAAGTTAAAAAAAAAAGGTAAAAAAACAACTGTTTTCCATAATAAAAAAATTATGTTTCAAGTTAAAAATAAAAAATAAATAAAATAAAAACACCTTTCCCAAAATAAAAACACATAAAATTGTAAAAATAAGATAGAGAAACAGACGTATTTGGTATCGTGTATAACGACCGGCTCTATAAAAATATAACATGACCTAATCCCTCAGATGAACACAGTAAAAAAAAAAAAAAAACTGTGCTAAACAAACATTTTTTTGCTCACTTTACATCACTAAAAGTGCAACACCAAGCGATCAAAAAGGCGTATGCCCCCCAAAATAGTACCAGTCACCTCATCCCGCAAAAAATGAGCCCCTACCTGAGACAATTGACCAAGAAATAAATAAATAAAAAAATAACTATGGCTCTCAGAATATGGAGACACTAAAACATGATTTTTTTTGTTTCAAAAATGCATTTTTTTTGTTAAATGTAAAAAAAAATAAAAAGTATACATATTAGGTATCCCCGCGTCCGTAACAACCTGCTCTATAAAAATACCACATGACTTAACCCCTCAGATGAACACGGTAAAAAAAAGAAAATAAGAACTATGTTAAAAAGCCATTTTTTGTCACCTTACATCACAAAAACTGTAATACTAAGCGATCAAAGTCATATGCACCCTAAAATAGTACAAATCAAACCGTCATCTCATCCTGAAAAAAATGAGCCGCTACTTAAGACGCCCAAAAAAAAAACTAAAAAATAAATAAATATGGCTTTCAGAATATGGAGACACTAAAATAAAATATATTTTTTTCAAAAATGCTTTATTATGTAAAACCGAAATAAAACCCCAAAAAATTGTCATATTTGGTATTGTCACACCCATAACAATCTGCTCTATAAAAGTAGCACATGATCTAACCTGTCAGATGAATGTTGTAAATAACAAAAAATAAAAACGGTGCCAAAACAGCCATTTCTTGTTACCTTGCCTCACAAAAAGTGTAATATAGAGCAACCAAAAATCACATGTACCCTATAATAGTACCAACAAAACTGCCACTTTATCCTATAGTTTTTAAAATGGGGTCACTTTTTTGGAGTTTCTACTCTTGGGGTCTTCAAATGTGACATGGCAATTTAAAATTATCCCAGTGAAATCTGCCCTCCATAAACCATATGGCGTTCCTTTCCTTCTGCGCCCTGCCGTGTGCCGTACAGTAGTTTACAGAAACACCCCATATGTGGTCGTAAACTACAGAATCAGGGTAATAAATATTGAGTTTTGTTTGGCTGTTAACCCTTGCGTTGTTACTGGAAAAAATTGATTAAAATGGAAAATCTGCCAAAAGAGCGAAATTCTGAAATTTCATCTACATTTTTCTTTAATTCTTGTGGATCACCTAAAGGGTTAACAAAGTTTGTAAAATCAGTTTTGAATACCTTGAGGGGTGTAGTTCCTAGAATGGGCTCATTTTTGGGTGGTTTCTATTATGTAAGCCTCACAAAGTGACTTCAGATCTGAACTGGTCCTTAGAAAGTGGGTTTTGGAAATTTTCAGAAAAATTTCAAGATTTGCTTCTAATCTTCTAAGCTTTCTAACGTCCCCAAAAAATAAAATGGCATTCACAAAATGATCCAAACATATAGTAGACATATGGGAAATGTAAAGTCATAGCTATTATATGAGGTATCACTATCTGTTTTAAAAGCAGAGAAATAGAAATTTGGAAAGTTGCGAATTTTTCCAATTTTTTTGTACATTTTTATTTTATTTATTTTTTAATAAAAATGAAAACTATTGACTGAAATTTACCACTATCATGAAGTACAATGTGTCATTGGAAAACAATCTCAGAATGGCTTGGATAAAGTAAAAACCTTCCAAAGTTATTACCACATAAACTGACACGTCAAATTTCCAAAAATCGGCCTGGTCCTTAAGGTGAAAAATGTCAGGGTCCTGAAGGGGTTAAAGGAAGCCGACACTGGCACATAATGTAGAGGCCTTCCTGAGCTCATGACTCCTCTAAATAATTTTACATTGGAGCTTTGCGGCAACACAACAGGGGAGTATAGAGATATAAAGTACGGACTGGCGGTGAGCGTCAGCAGGACTGCAGTTACTAATTCCCTAATAAACTGGGAAACCAAATCAAAGTGATGCAACAACAAACTGGACAAAAATGGCTTTATTATAATCTCTATCATAATCTCCTGGCATATCGCTCGGATACATCAGAACGTTAGGATAGATTAGGGTCCGCTAATTCAGACAATAAAGGGCTTACGGTTCGTTTTGGCTTCTGTCCATCCACTGTGCAGGAAAACGACAACACAGCTCCATTAAAGTAGATGGGGCTTTGCTGCAGTCCCTGCGCAGGACATGGACGGGAACGACACTTTAAAAAGGGGGAAATTTTTTTTTTAAAACAGCAGTCTGAGGACCTTGAGGGACCCAGCTGACAGACCCCCATCAATAAGCAATACGCCATCAACTCTAAAGCCTCATTTATACGTCAGTGTTCCACGTACGTGTTCTCCACGGACGGCACGCGTCCCCATTCATTTTAACGTGTGTATTCAGACATCAGTTTTTTACCACGGTCCGGGTTTTTAGCACGGACGAATACTCTATTTTGTCAGTGTTCATACATCCATCACACCCATTATAGTCTATGGATCCGTGAAAACCACGGATGCCATCCATGTTTAATCCGTGTTCAACGGATCATTAAAAAGGGATGCTTTGAAAATTATTTTTCGGCTGTGCAGTGCCAGTGAACCAAGGACAGCAAAAAACGGACACATGGGCATCTTCAATGGAGGCGTTACTGTCCACCTTTTGAAAGATTTTAAGCACAGACACGGATGTTTGAATGAGGCTTAATGGTGGGAAAACCTCTCTAGGGGCTGTGAGCGCGATTCTCCATTCTTCTGGACGCTGCTCTTTTCTCAGAAGCGCACGGCATTATACAGATTTATAATGCTACGTGCCTCTGCAGGACCTTATCGCTACAGAATCATACCGACATAAAGCCGTCACTATGATTCTGTAGAAGGAAAGTCATCCAGAGACGCACTGCGTTATAAGTCATGATAATGCCGTGTGCTCCTGCAAGTCCAGAATGGAGGATTGCACACACACACGGAGCGCGATTTCCGCACTGGACACGCTCGTCTGAAACAGACCCTAGAGGCAGTTTTGTAATAAGCAGCACTCCAGGACGATTACTTCTGGTTATTACCTTATCTTTCTCTGTTGCACGGATATCTTCTTTTCTAGGGGTGATACAAAAAAATAAGGTCACAACATCCCGATGATAAAAAGGACGATGATAATGTCACTTATTAATATTTTAATAAGGAAAGAAATTATCTTAAAACAGGATATACTGTCTGTATAGTAAACTGCAATTCTACAGAAGATCTAGTCCACAACATGTGGTGTGTGTAATATATATATGTACACACAAACACATACTATGGCTACACTGTACATTGATCCCTCATTTATTAAGAGAAAGAAAGATGTGATTGGATGGAATTTATCACCCTAGAGAGTAAGGGCCAGGCCTCAAGGGTTTTCTGAGGCCTCACGCACACGGCTATGTGTTTTGCAGTCCGCAAACCACAGATCCCGGCCGTGTGCATGCAGCCATTTTATTTTCCTCTTCTATAGAAATGTCCAGTCTTTGTCTTGGATGCAGACCAAAAATACAGTCAGGGGGCATTATTAAAATAAAGGACTTCTGGAAGGTTGGGCAGAGGATGGATCACTGCACACATCCTGTGTCGGTCTTACTATGGAGGTCCCTGCCCCTAAAGGACATGAGAATCACAGCCAATTGGTTAGATCCCTTGTTCGGGGGTCATACCGAAATTCTACCATGACATCATACTGTGGAGCCCCCTAAGCCCAACATTCCCACAGGTCACAGGACGGAGGACTGGTTACTGGAAGCCCCTGTGCCCAGCTGGTAACATGGAAGCTGCTTCTCTCCCCCATTACTGGGCACTAACCATGATCCTGGTTTTCAATGGACACCTGTGGTTCTCAACAACAAAGCCCAACATGGCTCTCCACTGTAACGCGGGGGAATCATGGGAGAAACCCCCTTCTATTAACAAAATAGTGGGACCTCGACTGATCTTGGGAAAGGGGCTTCTTCTCCCCCGAATAAATTGGGCAGCGGGTGAAGCATGTTCACTACAGCTCCATTCATCTCTCTATGTGACTGCCGGATATAACCGATCACTGTACTCTGCTAGCGCACATGCTTGACTGCCATTCCTTTCATACAGGGGGACATAGGCAGTCGGACCCCCACTGACACCTATCCTGTGGATGGCATAGCCAAAGCCCTTTAATACGACATAGAACACCAGGTGGAAGTCAGCCGTACCTGATTGTGCCTCTGAACGTGTTTTTGAGGGCAGCCGCACCGATGTACATGATCTGGACTTTAGCAAATCTTGGGTTAATACTCATCACCTGCAATTATACAAAAGGCTTTAGGAAAACAGAAGTCAATGAATGTCCCTTTTCCCTGCAGAGCACTGCCATCAGTTAAAGGGGTATTCCGGGGTCCGGATGAAAAACTTAAAAGAAGGCAGAACATTTATACCACAACAGTGTTTGGCACTCTGACGTTCTGCAACTACAATTCCCAGAATGCTCCATTCACTACTATGGCTGTTACAAGAACAGCTGAGCACGGTGTGCATGCTGGGAGTTGTAGTTTCACAGCAGCTGGACTGCACAGATTGCTGACCCCTGTACTACAATATTTAGGACTATATCTTTTTGTCACTTTGTGCTCCTCCTCGGTGCAGAGAGAATTAGCGGACTACAGCTCCCATCCTGCATTCCAGGCCGTTCTCCTCCCCCTGCATTCCCGTGACTCTGCCCTCTTGTGCATTTCACATTGTGCTCCCTCACTACAGAGTTCCCAGTTACTATAGTTCCTAGTGCTGGAACTTAGCATGTTCGACCAGTAAGCTGAACGACAGGTCTACTAAGTAGCGGGCTAGAAGCATCACATTCTGGGCCAGTAAGCAGAGAGGGATTAGGTGAAAAACTACTGAAAAAATTGAATTACTATATATTGGGGATTTTTACTTTGTACCCCATACCCTCAATGGAGGTCATGTTCTGTATACCAGAAAACCCCATTAAAACACATGGGTCCCTGACAGCAGAAGCCGCATTTTGTTAGGGGCTCCATGTTCGGACTAGTCTGGGGTCCCCCTCCATATACTCTACTACATGGGTGCACAACCTGTGGCCTGAGGGACACACGCAGCCCGTGATACCATGCTGTGTGGCCCCCAACCATCTAGACCCAGAAATGTCTGTGTGTCTGCTCATGTCAGAGAGATAAGAAGTGGCTCAGAGGCAGGGACTGGCAAGTACGCCCGATTCCCTGAATAGTCACCTGTGGGTTCCCAGTAGAATAGGGGCCTCTGACCCCTGGTAAGAGGTGGCCGTCCAAGCATTCAGCTGTGCCCATTGTAGTTTATAGGGAGTTAACACAACACCCATCATCTTCAATAGAGGGAGCCGTGCGCATGTAAATCTCCTTCTTGCTGCAGCGCTGATTGGAAAGAACGTGGAACCTGCACTTGTGATATGCCCTAAACGTGGTAAATTTTACTGCTGCCCTTGGGAGCTGTTCGGTACGACAGTGTGATCCTGGGACATGTTGTGCGCCCTGCTCTAGTGAGACCAAGTGTATGAGACATGACCGGAAGGACGGCGACGAGCACTACTCACCTTACAGGTCACCACAGAGCCCACGTCAGGCAGAAGATGAGAGTCCGTGTCCCTCACTACAGAGATCACCGGCATCTACACAACGAGAAGAAAAGTCAGCGACACCGCTGGTGGGGAACTACTTTGTATGCCAGTACGGTGGGCATTTGCCACAAAGTGCCCAAGATTTTATAGAATATTCGCAGTCACAGAAGCAACAAGGTAACAGACACCCTGTTCCTTCTGCTATTCAGCATTGTGGTATTTCTTCGGTCAGATACAGAATTCAAGGGGTATTCCAACACAAAAAAATAAAAATGTTTTACCCCAGGACTGAACAGGTTGTAAAAACAAAACAAAAAAACACCACTAAAATTATATTCACATCACCCATTCCCCTCCTCTGCCATTCCAAATATGCCGAGGCCCCTGCTGCTCTCTACTTCCTGCTCCAGGAAATGGATGCTACGAATGGTAACTAGCCCATCACTGGCTGAGGCGGGTCATCATGGCGGCCAATGATTGGCTGAGCAGCATTCACAGCTACTTCCTGCTGCGTCAGAACAGGAGCCCTGGCATATTCAAAACAGCAGTGGCGGGGGAGTAGGCAAGGAAAGTACCGTATCTTTCACTTTATAAGACACTTTATTATAAGTAGGCAGAAAATTGCTGTGCGTCTTATAAAGAGAATACTAGTGAGCGCTTCCATTATGGAAGCGCTCACTAGTATGCATTAGATGCCGTGAGAGGGGAAGAAGCGCTGCAAGCGCTTCCGATACTCACCCTCCCTGGTCTTCTTCCACTGTCCTGACCCCGTACAGCATCAGGACATAATGCAAACACTATGACCTGACGCTGCACACAGTCAGGTGACCGTGCAACGCGGGCCGGAGAAGACAGGGGAGCGCAACGCCGGACCCGGAGCAGAGCCGCAGGAGAGGTAAAGAAGTTTTTATTTCAGCCCGATTGGGGATCTGAAAGAAAAGGGCTGATCTAAGGTCTGATGGGGTCTGACATGGAGGGCTGATATGGGGGTCTGATGTGATGTACTGATATTTATGGGGGTCTGATGAAAAAAGGAGACTTTTGTATTACTTACCAGTAAAGTCTCTTTCTCGCTCTTCCTTGGGGGACACAGGAAACCATGGGTATAGCTCTGCTCCCTAGGAGGCGTGACACTAAGTGAAAGCTGTAAGCCCCTCCTCCATCAGCTATACCCTTCAGCCTGGAGAAGAGACTGCCAGTTGCGTGTCCAAGTAGTGAAAGATAACCACCAACCGGAAAAGAACTGTCGAGCCCCAACGGGGGCAACCAAGCCAGAACCACAACTGTAAACCCAAATGAAGGGCGGGTGCTGTGTCCCCCAAGGAAGAGCGAGAAAGAGACTTTACTGGTAAGTAATACAAAAGTCTCCTTTTCTCGCCCATATTCCTTGGGGGACACAGGAAACCATGGGACGTTCCAGAGCAGTCCCAGAAGGGAGGGACCAGAACAAACTAGACCAACACCAGAGGCATCAATCAACTGCCGCCTGCAACACCAGACGGCCTAAAGCAGCGTCAGCCGACGCATGAGTATGCACCCTGTAGAACTTGGTGAAGGTGTGCAAGGAGGACCAAGTGGCCGCCTTGCAAATCTGCTCCGTAGAAGCCCGATTTCTCTGAGCCCAGGAAGCCCCGGGACCACAAAGAGCGAGTCAGTATGCCTGAAAGAGCTGGTTACTTCCAGGTAAATCTTGAGCGCCCTGACAACGTCCAGGCAATGAAGCTTCCTCTCCCGCGGGTGGGAAGGGGAAGGACACAAAGAGGGGAGAACGATGTCCTCGTTCAGATGAAAGGCGGAGACCACCTTAGGAAGGAAGGAAGGGACCGGACGAAGAACCACCTTGTCCTGGTGGAACACTAAGAAAGGTTCCAGACAGGAGAGTGCAGCCAATTCGGACACCCTCCGAAGAGAGGTGACGGCTACAAGGAAAATAACCTTGCAGGACAGAAGTCGCAAGGAAACCGTCCGCAGAGGCTCGAAAGGGGAAGCCTGGAGCGCTGAGAGAACCAGGTTCAGGTCCCAGGGCGGTACCGGAGGGTGGTACGGGGGAACCGCGTGAGCCACGCCCTGAAGGAAGGTCTTGACAGGACCAAGGGGGGCCAGTGGGCGCTGAAACAAAATGGACAGCGCAGACACCTGACCCTTCAATGAACTAAGGCCCAGACCTTGGGCCAGTCCGCTCTGCAGGAAGGACAAAACGGTGGGGAGAGAAAAGCGGAGTGGAGGAATCCCCAGATCGGCACAGAACCCCAAAAAGGTCCTCCAGGTCCTATAATAGATCCTAGAAGAGGACGGCTTACGGGCGCGGATCATGGTGCGGACGACGTCCGCAGAAAAACCCCTACGTGTCAGGACGGCGGTCTCAACAACCACGCCGTCAAACGTAGGGACCCTAAACGCAAAAATAAAAATCATAGGAAAACAACCCTGCATAAGCAGGGGGTGTCTTGCCTCCTTGGACACTAAGCAAAAACTGGCAGTCTCTTCTCCAGGCTGAAGGGTATAGCTGATGGAGGAGGGGCTTACAGCTTTCACTTAGTGTCACGCCTCCTAGGGAACAGAGCTATACCCATGGTTTCCTGTGTCCCCCAAGGAATATGGGCGAGAAATATTTTTTCTTATTTTCTTCCTCTAAAATCTTGGGTGCGTCTTATAAAGCGAAAAATACGGTACAAGTTATCCTTTATTTTTTTTCCTGTATGTGCAGCTTCCCTTTGGCTGGAATATCCCATGGTGCTGTGTCCCCCAATGCCATCCACGAGAAAGTCATTATTGTTTTTTTGGCTACTTAAATTCCTTATACTGCGATATATCAATCTATAGTGCTCTTACTCACTTTCCTTCAGTAGTTTCAACAAAAAAACAGACTTTTATAATATGTAAATTACCTCTCTACCAGCAAGTAGGGCGGTTACTTGCTGGTAGCCGCCGCATCCTCCTTTCATAAAAACGCCCCCTCCTCATGTTGATTGACAGGGCCAGCGATCGCTCTCCTCCTCCGGCTGGCCCTGTCTGCATTTCAAATCCCGCGCCTGTCTTCATTCGGCGCAGGCGCTCTGAGAGAAGGAGGCTCGCCTCCTCAGCACGCCGATGACGTCACCGAAAGAGAAGACGTCATCGGCGCACTGAGGGAGTGCTGAGGCGAGCCTCCTTCTCTCAGAGCGCCTGCGCCGAATGAAGACAGGCACGGGATTTGAAATGCAGACAGGGCCAGCCGGAGGAGGAGCGCATTCGCTGGCCCTGTCAATCAACCTGAGGAGGGGGCGTCTTTATAAAAGGAGGATGCGGCGGCTACCAGCAAGTAGCCTCCCTACTTGCTGGTAGAGAGGTAATTTACATATTATAAAAGTCCGTTTTTTTATGAAACTAAGGAACGAAAATGAGTAAGAGCACTATAGATTGATATATCGCAGTATAAGGAATTTAAGTAGCCAAAATAATAATAATAATAATAATAATAATAATAATGACTTTAGTGGGGTGACAGAAGCCCTTTAACCATTTTTGTGGTCTGCATCAGTGGGCTATGGTTGTTGTACTATTGGTTATAGATGTGTATATCGCTGACCACGTATGGAAGTCTCTGTGTCCATAGAACATAAGATGGTGGTAGTCACGTGACTGATCCTTGTGCCCTCTTCCTCTGTGCTATTTGGCTGCGTAGACTTCAACGCATGCGCTGAAAGCTAACTGACCTTGTTCAGCGCCTGTGCAGGCAGCAGTGCATATCAGTCAGTATTCAGCGCCTGTGTAGGAGTGCACACTCAGGCAGAGCCGCCATATTACCTCCTATGGACCCAGACACTGCTGGTTTATCACAGGGAACCCCTTCCACCATTATTTCCTGGTTTACAAGGAAACTTCCCATCAAAGAGAGCAAAGCACCATAAGGCCTCTTTCACACGAGCGCGTTTTCCATCAGGGTGCCATGTTTTTCACGCATCATCTCTGTATTCAGGGGGGAAAAAAAAAAAGAATCGCAGCCGGTTCTATATTTTGCGTTCTTCACGCAGCTCTGGTTCCATTGAAGTGAATGCGGGTTCTGTAAAAAAACAGATTGCATCTGGATGAAATGCGTTTTTCACTGATGGTTGCTAGAAGATGTAGATTGTTATTCTTCAGGTTTTTCTTCACGTGCGTGAAAAACGGATTGCACCTGCGCGGAAAAAACTGAACGCAATTCGCAGACAAAACTGACTGAACTTTCGCGTAAAACCTTCGTTTTTTTTTCCTGAACAGACCCTGAGAGAATCCGTCGCACTGGTGTGAAAGAGGCCTTGAGGAATTACCATTTACCTTGTAAAGACAATCACAAATTACATATCAGAGCCAGTAATCGGCTCAAGTCTGGGGGCCCCCCCCCCCCTGTACGATGGCAGTAGCCCCCTCAGGGTATACAGCCGGGGTAGTTTATTGCAGCGATTTCATTCACTTCTACACAAAGTCCAGCTGACGTAAACCCACGACGTGCGAGAAGTCATTACCAAACCATTGTTGGTCTTCTTCACGACGTATCCAGACAGCGAGGAGAAGACGTAGCCGTGTTTGCAGTAAGTCCCGTAGCCCGGCGCACAGTCCTCCAAGCTGCACAGCCGCTCCCCTAGAGGACAAGCAGATGTATTACACCATCAGATTCTACATCACATCATCGCCCCAATTTCAAAGTAAGCGCCAGCTTTCCTGAAAACTACAAGTTCCAGAATGCCATACAAGAACAGCTGAGCAGGCGTGCATGCTGGGAGTTGTAGTTTCAGCACAGACGGAGTGACGAAGGTTGCTTATCCTCGTAGTAAGCCGAATAGTTTATACGTCTCCGGAGAGCAGCGCAGATTTTACAATATGACCGCACACCATTATCTTACACCCTTCTTCTTTCAATGGGGCAAACCTCTGTGAATGAAACACACCAGCAGCACTAATTGCTGCCCGTCACTGGTAGTTTGCTACATTGTATCAGCGCAGGTGTAATGTCTCAACCTGGAATGCAGGATTGTCTCGACTGGATACTATTGTAACAAACCCTCTGCTGTGAGAAGGATCTGGGAGATTAGTTTTTTTTTTGCCTCTAGCTACAAGCAGGAACATTCCCTGACAGCAATCAGAGATCTTTAATATATATTTGAAGGTTCATTATACAATGGATTTACGTACAATTGGTAAATCCCCTTTAAAGGGGTCGCGCAGTCGTACCGTCCTCCTAATCCGACGTCAGCGCGGTGAGCTGCCGCTGGATCGGCACAGGTACCATTAATTGGAATAGGTCTGATGCACGATACTTCATGGGTATCAGGCGGCTGCATCAGCGCCCACCCAATGTCGCACTGGGCAGGAGAAGGCACCAACAACCCCTTTAAAGGGGGTTGTCCTATTGCCACAACTATCCCTTATCCCATTCTGATCTATGGGACTACCAGAGACAGTGGAGCACAAGCGCCAGCTATCTCCAAAAGTCCCATAGAGATGAACGGAGCCTCAGAGCACTTACCGCACCCAAAGTGCGTCTTATGGGGCGAATACTAATAAATCGCTTCCATTTTGGAAGCGCTTCATTAGTACAGGAGGACCGGAAAGCGGTGAAGGATCTGTACTCACCGCTTCCTGGTCCTCTGCTCGGAGGAGCAGCGGCATCAAGGAGAGGCAAGTTATATTTTTTTATTTTATTCGCGCTGATGGCTGACATGGGGGGCTGATCTGGGGCATTGGGGGTCTGATCTGAGGTCCGATTAACATTAGGGGTCTGATTGCTGGTCTGACCTGAGGTGTAATTGAAAATATGTTTTTCTTTTTATCCTCCTCTAAAACCTAGGTGCGTCTTATGGGCGGAAAAAAAAGGTACCTACCGCTCCGATGAAATGGAGGAACACAGGCCCTCGTAATTGGCAGGACCCCCACCGGTCAGACACTTGCCCCCTATCCTGTGGTTATTGTAACAGGACAGCCCCTTTAATCCACTTTCGCATATTACCAGCTGGACTACAGACACGCCACAAGGTTTTCCTTCGGTTCTGGCGGTCCAGGACTCGGATCTCCAGAGCGTTCTGTAGTGATGGAAGTCTGGTGAACCAGAACCGCAGGGGTTTTGGGTCCTAGGCCGGAAGCACAGCTGTTAAAAACGTGTCCATATTAAAGGGGCTGTGCAACTTGAGGGGCGGTCTGTGTAAAGGGGACGCATACTTACCTGCTCTCTAGCGCTGGCTCCCACGATGTACATTTCCTGTTTGACGCCGCTGCAGCCAATCGCTGGCCATAGCTGTGACCTGCTCCCCTTACGTCCCATCAAATCATCCTCAGCAGCGCCGAGCAAAGCGAGCTTCGGACGCTACATCTGAAGTCATTTCGTTCAAAACTTTGGAATAACACTGTACAGAGATCCGTCTCCATACGGTATTAGAATGTATGGGCTCGTGTGAGACTTCAGTAACTGATTTTTAAAGTGGAAAACCGTTTTATAACTTGAAACTGAACTCTGCTTCAGGTCGGAGGTACCAGTCGGAACCGAAGCAGAAGCAATTAATAACTTACATTTGAATACTGTACGCAGACGGATCTCCATACAGTATTATTCCTACATTCAGAGGTAGCATCCGAAGCTCGCTTCGCTCAGAATACAATCATCAATATCTGATAGGTGGGGGTCTGACACCAAGATCAACTGCGTGAAGAGGCAGTCGAGTGCTGCAGCCTCTTCCCAGGCCAGTGACGTCACTTTCATCGGTCACATGACCTAGTATACGCCAATCCAATTGAAAGGACCTGGGCTGCAATACCATGCACAGCCACCATACAAAGGACGGCGCTGTGCTTGCTACACGGTGAAGAGGTGGTGGTCACGTGCCGTTCATCAGGTCACATGACCACTACAGCCAATCACTGGGCATGCTTCAGTTGCTCTGTGCGCAGGAGTGCAGCACCGCAACCAGCACGTGGCACTACAATTTCAGCAGGCAGCCTACACAAGGCTGTAATCTTAGTACAATATTCGGGACCTACTAAAAGGAATGACAGAGTGGAATGCCCATAGAGAATAATGGAAATGTAATGTTTGAATTAGAGACAAAACCATTTGACACATCTAATAATTATTTAGCAGGCATACTCTCCAAGTTCAGTGGGATTATTTAATGTTCAGATTAAGTGGAATTATCACAGTTTTCTGCAGAATGACGAGGATGAATGACACAAAGGAATGCCCATAGACTATAATGGAAAGTAAACTATGAGCTCATTTGCAGGTAAATCTGTGTTATGTAGGACATTAACCTTTACCCCAAGTGTTCCCTGGGTAGAGTAGCAGATTGTAAAGTGAAAATTACCTTGGATTATAACTGTTTTCTATAGAATGCAAAGGTGATGGAATGCCTATAGACTATAATGGGAAGTAAAACGTGACTTGGTGCCTGAACCATTCAACATATCAAATAAATCTGTAGCAGGCTTAGGCTACTTTCACACCTACGTTAGATGCGGATCCGTCTGGTATCTGCACAGACGGATCCGCACCTATAAATGCAAACGATGGGATCCGTTCAGTACGGATCCGTCAGCATAACTTAGTAAAAAAAAAAAGTCTAAGTAAAAGCGTAAGTCAAATGGATCCGTCCTGACTTTACATTGAAAGTCAATGGGGGACGGATCCGTTTACAATTGCACCAATATTGTGTCAATGCAAACGGATCCGTCCCCCATTGACTTTCAATGTAAAGTCAGGACGGATCCGTTTGACTTACACTTTTACTTAGACTTTTTTTTTTTACTAAGTTATGCAGACGGATCCGCACCTAACGCAGGTGTGAAAGTAGCCTAAGCCTGCTACAGATTTATTTGATATGTTGAATGGTTCAGGCACCAAGTCACGTTTTACTTCCCATTATAGTCTATAGGCATTCCATCACCTTTGCATTCTATAGAAAACAGTTATAATCCAAGGTAATTTTCACTTTACAATCTGCTACTCTACCCAGGGAACACTTGGGGTAAAGGTTAATGTCCTACATAACACAGATTTACCTGCAAATGAGCTCATAGTTTACTTTCCATTATAGTCTATGGGCATTCCTTTGTGTCATTCATCCTCGTCATTCTGCAGAAAACTGTGATAATTCCACTTAAAGGGTTTCTATCACTTCGTTTCACCTATTTAGCTTTCAGACACTAGCGATCCGCTAGTGTCTGCTTTATCTAACCATCCTAATATAAGAGCTTATTGTCCTGCCGTTTAGCTAAAAAAATAACTTATATAGATATGCAAATGAGCCTCTAGGTGCTATGGGGGCGTGATTAGCACCTAGAGGCTCCGTCTACCTTAACAAACTGCCGCCGCCCAGCGCGTCCCTCCAGCCTGCCCATCTCCTCCGGAATGCGATGCTCCTCGTATTCGGCGCATGCGCAGTGAATGTCTGATCGCTTCCCTGCTCAGACATCTCCACTGCGCCTGCGCCGATGACGTCATAGTGCTCCGAGGAACAGGCGCAGTGGAGATGTCTGAGCAGGGAAGCATCAGACATTCACTGCGCATGCGCAGAACAGAGACGCGCACGGAGAGGATCGCTTCAGCTGGAGATGGGCGGGCTGGAGGGACGCGCTGGGCGGCGGCAGTTTGTTAAGGTAGACGGAGCCTCTAGGTGCTAATCACGCCCCCATAGCACCTAGAGGCTCATTTGCATATCTATATAAGTTATTTTTTTAGCTAAACGGCAGGACAATAAGCTCTTATATTAGGATGGTTAGATAAAGCAGACACTAGCGGATCGCTAGTGTCTGAAAGCTAAATAGGTGAAACAAAGTGATAGAAACCCTTTAATCTGAACATTAAATAATCCCACTGAACGTGGAGAGTAAGCCTGCTAAATAATTATTAGATGTGTCAAATGGTTTTGTCTCTAATTCAAATATTACATTTCCATTATTCTCTATGGGCATTCCACTCTGTCATTCCTTTTAGTAGGTCCCCAATATTCCGCTATACACTATGTCGCCCAGCTACAAGCCTCACTCCGTGACGACCTAGCCTGGGACTTGTAGTCCCACATCACAGCGACACATGGCCGGGCTATCTAACGAACGTCTCCGAACTCACCGGGAACACAACACCGAGCAGGAGCCATCCTAACCACGTGTGCCTTCGCCGTACCGGAAGTCGCGCTACGATTGGATGATGCAATACCACGTGGTCGTAAAATGCCTCCAGGCTATTGGACACTGTGTCCAGGCGACGAGCAAACCAGCGTTGAGAGGCAGCAGCCATCTTTAGTGAGGGAAAGGAGACCAGGAAGTAGTGTAGAGTGTGTAAACTCCATGCGCCGTAAGGACCGTGTGACGTCTCAGGGGCGCCTGACATTTCTTAGTTCAAAAAAAAGTGCAAAATTCTTCAGTGTAGTAATTATTATTATTATTTTTATTATTATTATTATTATTATTAATTGACACTTCCATTGTCCATACACTCAAATGGGACACAGGAAGAACCCCTTTAAGCCAGAATTGTCAGTATTGTTAGGGTTCTACAGTTTTGGTATTTTAAACATGGGGCTGGCCAATCCTGTGTGCAGGGGGTGTGTCTTAAACTATTGAAGCACAGTGTGCATATGGTAGGATACTGATAAACCTATTCTCAGGATAGCTCATCAGTACGTGATTGGTGGCGGTCCGACCCCCAGCGCCACCTCTGATCAGCTGTTTAACCCTTAAGGACCGGCTCATTTTCACCTTAAAGGGCTTCTGTCACCCCCCAAAAAGTCATTTTTAATTTTTAGGCTAATTAAAATCCTTATAGTGCGATTATTCAATGTAGAGTGCTCTTACCTTTATCTGTTCCTTAGTTTCTTTAAAAACCGCACTTTTATAATATGTTAATTACCTCGCTACCAGCAAGTAGGGCGGTTACTTGCTGGTAGCTGCCACATCCCCCTTTAAAGAAAAACGCCCCCTCCTCCAGTTGATTGACAGGGCCAGCGAGCGCTCTCCTCCTCCGGCTGGCCCTGTCTGCAATTCAAATCCCGCGCTGAGAGAAGGACGCTCGCTTCCTCAGCACTCCCTCAGTGCGCCTGCGCCGATGACGTCTTCTCTTTCGGGTTTAGAGGTGGCGTCATCGGCGCAGGCGCACTGAGGGAGTGCTGAGGAAGCCAGCGCCCTTCTCTCAGAGCGCCTGCGCCGAATGAAGACACGTAAGGCGCAGGCGCGGGATTTGAACTGCAGACAGGGCCAGCCGGAGGAGGAGAGCGCTCGCTGGCCTTGTCAATCAACTGGAGGAGGGGGCGTTTTTTTTAAAGGAGGATGCGGTGGCTACCAGCAAGTAACCGCCCTACTTGCTGGTAGCGAGGTAATTAACATATTATAAAAGTGCGGTTTTTAAAGAAACTAAGGAACAGAAAAAGGTAAGAGCACTCTACATTGAATAATCGCACTATAAGGATTTTAATTAGCCTAAAAATTAAAAATGACTTTTTGGGGGGGTGACAGAAGCCCACCGGGCTCATTTTCACCTTAACCACCTCAGCTCCCCTAGCTTAAAGAGGACCTTTCACCAGAATAAAACCTCTAAACTGACTATACAGACGTGTAGAGCGGCGCCCAGGGATCCCCCTGCACTTACTGTTATCCCCGGGCGCCGCTCCGTTCGGCCGGTATAGCCTCTGGTATCTTCATAGTTCGGCTCCACCCAGGGGAACCTGACGCCGTCTCTTTCTCCTATGCTGTAGTGCTGGCCAATCGCAACGCTCAGATCATAGCCTGAGAGAAAAAAAAGCCTCTCAGGCTATGAGCTGAGCGTTGCGATTGGCCAGCGCTACAGCATAAGAGAAAGAGACGCTGGCAGGTTCCCCTGGGTGGAGCCTAACTATGAAGATACCGGAGGCTATAACCGGAGAACGGAGCCGCGCCCGGGGATAACAGTAAGTGCAGGGGGATCCCTGGGCGCCGCTCTACACGTCTGTATAGTTAGTTTAGATGCTTTATTCTGGCGAAAGGTCCTCTTTAAACCCCCTTAATGACCAGACCACTTTTTACACTTCAGCACTACACTACTTTCACGGTTTATTGCTCGGTCATACAACTTACCACCCAAATGAATTTTACCTCCTTTTCTTCTCACTAATAGAGCTTTCATTTGGTGGTATTTCATTGTTGCTGACATTTTTACTTTTTTTGTTATTAATCAACATTTACCAAAATTTTTGCAAAAAAATGACATTTTTCACTTTCAGTTGTAAAATTTTTCAATTAAAACTACATTTCTATATAAATTTTTCTCTAAATTTATTGTTCTACATGTCTTTGATGAAAAATTGCAATAAGTGTATATTTATTGGTTTGCGCAAAAGTTATAGCGTTTACAAACTATGGTACAAAAATGTGAATTTCCGCTTTTTGAAGCAGCTCTGACTTTCTGAGCACCTGTCATGTTTCCTGAGGTTCTACAATGGCCAGACAGTACAAACACCCCACAAATGACCCCATTTCGGAAAGTAGACACCCTAAAGTATTCGCTGATGGGCATAGTGAGTTCATAGAAGTTTTTATTTTTTGTCACAAGTTAGCGGAATATTATGATTTTATTTTTTATTTTATTTTTTTCTTACAAAGTCTCATATTCCACTAACTTATGACAAAAAATAAAAACTTCCATGAACTCACTATGCCCATCACGAAATACCTTGGGGTGTCTTCTTTCCAAAATGGGGTCACTTGTGGGGTTATTATACTGCCCTGGCATTCTAGGGGACCTAAAGCGTGAGAAGAAGTCTGGAATCCAAATGCCTAAAAAATGCTCTGTGAAATCCTAAAGGTGCTCTTTAGAATTTGGGCCCCTTTGGGCACCTAGTCTGCAAAAAAGTGTCACACATGTGGTATCTCCGTACTCAGGAGAAGTAGGGCAATGTGTTTTGGGGTGTATTTTTACATATACCCATAATGAGTGAGAGAAATATCTCTCTAAACTTTTCCCATTTTTTTAATACAAAGTTGTCATTTTAGAGAGATATTTCTCTGACCCAGCATGGGTATATGTAAAAAGTCACCTAAAAACACATTTTCCAACTTCTCCTGAGTACGGTGATACCACATGTGTGACACTTTTTTGCAGCCTAGGTGCGCAAAGGGGCCCATATTCCAATGAGAATCTTTACGATTTCACAGGGCATTTTTTATGCATTTGGATTCCAAATTACTTCTCACGCTTTAGGTCCCCTTTAGGGTCACTCACTGACGTCGAGCGCCTGCTCTGCCCACTTTATGAATAAAGCAGGCGGAGCAGACGCGCGACGTCAGTGAGTGACGTTACTGGTGCCGTCCGCTCTGCCTGCTATGGAAGCGTGTGAATCGTAAGTGCTGTGGGGATACAGGGGAACATGGGAACATGGGAGAGGGCAGCGTTAGTTCAACTTAATAACAGGATAAGGATTCACGTTTATAAATACTTCGGTGAGCAGAGGGCCGGTGTATTGGGGGACACTGTTATGAGGGGGATCTGTGGATGACATATAGCAGTGTCATCCACAGATCCCCCCCATAACAGTTCCATCCACAGATCCCCCCACCTCATAATAATGCCATCCACAGATATCCCACCCCATAGCAGTACCATCCACAGATATCCCACCCCATAACAGTTCCATCCACAGATCCCCCACCTCATAACAATGCCATCCACAGATCCCCCATAACAGCACCATCCACAGATCCCCCCACCCCATAACAATGCCATCCACAGATCCCCCATAACAGCACCATCCACAGATCCCCCACCCCATAACAATGCCATCCACAGATCCCCCCACCTCATAACAATGCCATCCACAGATATCCCACCCCATAGCAGTACCATCCACAGATCACCATAACAGTGCCATCCACAGATCCCCCATAACAGTGCCATCCACAGATCCCCCATAACAGTGCCATCCACAGATCCCCCATAACAGTGCCATCCACAGATCCCCCATAACAGCGCCATCCACAGATCCCCCATAACAGTGCCATCCATAGATCCCCCATAACAGTGCCATCCACAGATCCCCCATAACAGTGCCATCCACAGGTCCCCCATAACAGTGCCATCCACAGGTCCCCCATAACAGTGCCATCCACAGATCCCCCATAACAGTGCCATCCACAGATCCCCCATAACAGTGCCATCCACAGATCCCCCCCATAACAGTGCCATCCACAGATCCCCCATAACAGTGCCATCCACAGATCCCCCATAACAGCACCATCCACAGATCCCCCACCCCATAACAATGCCATCCACAGATCCCCCCACCCCATAACAGTGCCATCCACAGATATCCCACCCCATAGCAGTACCATCCACAGATCCCCATAACAGTGCCATACACAGATCCCCCATAACAGTGCCATCCACAGATCCCCCATAACAGTGCCATCCACAGATCCCCCATAACAGCGCCATCCACAGATCCCCCATAACAGTGCCATCCATAGATCCCCCATAACAGTGCCATCCACAGATCCCCCATAACAGTGCCATCCACAGGTCCCCCATAACAGTGCCATCCACAGATCCCCCACATGACAGTGCGTCATCCACAGATCCCCCATTACAGTGCCATCCACAGATCCCCAATAACAGTGCCATCCAGAGATCCCCATAACAGTGCCATCCAGAGATCCCCCATAACAGTGCCATCCACAGATCCCCCATAACAGTGCCATCCACAGGTCCCCCATAACAGTGCCATCCACAGATCCCCCACATGACAGTGTCAGCCACAGATCCCCCATAACAGTGCCATCCACAGATCCCCCACATGACAGTGCGTCATCCACAGATCCCCCATAATAGTGTCATGCACAGACCACCATTAATTCAAAGACCACCAAAAGCACAACTTTTGGTTAAAAATATTTTTTTCTTATTTTCCTCCTCAAAAACCTAGGTGCGTCTTATAGTGGAGTTTAATATTTGTATATATATATAGGTCTCACTTGTGTTATTGGGCAACGGGATGTTGGGGGTCAGCAGTCATGAAACAACAATGTTGTTCTATGAAAATGTACGATTTTTTTTTATTTTTTTTTTATGCGGCCCACATAAACTTAAATTTAGTTTTTTTGGCCCATGTTAGCCTTTGAGTTTGACATGCTTGCTATAGAACATGTCCTATTCTTGTCCACAATTGCGGACAAGAAAAGGCATTTTCTATAAAGTTCTGGCAATGTGCGGATCCCCAAAACGTGGATCCGCGGATCTGTGGATCCGCAAAACACATACGGACGTCTGAATGGAGCCTTACAGGAGGGTGATCAATGACAGGGGGGTGATCAGGGAGTCTATATGGGGTGATCAGGGGTTAATAAGTGACGGGGGGGTGTAGTGTAGTGGTGTTTGGTGCTACTTTACAGAGCTGCCTGTGTCCTCTGGTGGTCGATCCAAGCAAAAGGGACCACCAGAGGACCAGGTAGCAGGTATATTAGACGCTGTTATCAAAACAGCGTCTAATATACCTTTTTGGGGTTAAAAAAATCGCATCTACAGCCTGCCAGCGAACGATCGCCGCTGGCAGGCTGTAGATGTACTCGTTTACCTCCGGTTCCTGTGAACGCGCGCTCCTGTGTGCGCGCGTTCACAAGGAATCTCACCTCTCGCGAGAGGACGCACCGGCGCGTCCAGGAGGAATAACAGGGCCGCCGCCAGGACGCAATCCTGCATACGGCGGTCCTGAAGTGGTTAAGGACCAGTCAATTTTTTTGCAAATCTGACCAGTGTCACTTTATGTGGTGATCACTTTAAAACGCTTTGACTTATCCAGGCCATTCTGAGACAGTTTTTTCGTCACATATTGTACTTCATGACACTGGTAAAATTTTGTTAAAAAAATTCATTTTTATTTATTAAAAAAAATATAAAATTTACAAAAAAATGTGGAAAAATTTTCAAATTTCCAAGTTTCAATTTCTCTACTTCTATAATACATAGTAATACCTACAAAAATAGTTATTACTTTACATTTCCCATATGTCCACTTTATGTTTGGATCATTTTGGGAATGACATTTTATTTTTTGGGGACATTAGAAGGCTTAGAAGTTTAGAAGCAAATCTTGAAATCTTTCAGAAATTTTCAAAAACCCACTTTTTAAGGACCTGTTCAGGTCTGAAGTCACTTTGTGAGGCTTACATAATAGAAACCACCCAAAAATGACCCCATTCTAGAAACTACACCACTCAAGGTATTCAAAACTGATTTTACAAATGTTGTTAACCCTTTAGGTGTTCCACAACAGTTAATGGCAAATAGAGATAAAAGTTCAGAATTTCGATTTTTTTGCAAATTTGCCATTTTAATCCATTTTTTACAGTAACAAAGCAAGGGTTAACAGCCAAACAAAACTCAATATTTATTGTCCTGATTCTGTAGTTTATAGAAACACCCCATATGTGGTCGTAAACTGCTGTACGGGCACACAGCAGGGCGCACAAGGAAAGGAATGCCATATGGTTTCTGGAAGGCAGATTTTGATGGCCTTTTTTTCTTACACCATGTCCCAGTTGAAGCCCCCCTGATGCACCCCTAGAGTAGAAACTCCATAAAGGTGACCCCATCTAAGAAACTACACCCCTCAATGTATTCAAAACTGATTTTACAAGCTTTATTAACATATATTACTCTGATTCTGAAGTTTACAGAAGCACTCCATATGTGGTTGTAAACTGCTGTACGGGCACATGGCAGGGCGCAGAAGGAAAGGAATGCCATTTGGTTTTTGGAAGGCAGATTTTGCTGGATTGGTTTTTAGACACCATGTCCCATTTGAAGCCCCCTGATGCACCCCTAGAGTAGAAACTCCAAAAAAGTTACCCCATTTTGGAAGCTACGGGATAAGGTGGCAGTTTTGTTGGTACTATTTTAGGGTGCATATGATTTTTGGTTGCTCTATATTACACTTTTTGTGAGGCAAAGTAACAAAAAATAGAAATACTGAAATTTCATCTCTATTTGCCATTAACTCTTGTGGAACACTTAAAGGGTTAACAAAGTTTGTAAAATCAGTTTGAATACCTTGAGGGGTGTAGTTTCTTATATGGGGTCACTTTTTGGAATTTCTACTCTAGGGGCGCATCAGGGGGGCTTCAAATGGGACATGGTGTCAAAAAACCAGTCCAGCAAAAACTGCCTTCCAAAAACCATATGGCGTTCCTTTCCTTCTGCGCCCTCCCATGTGGCCATACAGCAGTTTACAACCACATATGGGGCATTTCTGTAAACTACAGAATCAGGGCAATAAATATTGAGTTTTGTTTGGCTGTTAACCCTTGCTTTATTACGGGAAAATATTGATTAAAATGGAAAATTTGCCAAAAAATAGCTGTTTTTGGCACCGTTTTTATTATTTATTATTTACAAAGTTCATCTGACAGGTTATATCATGTGTTATTTTTATAGAGCAGGTTCTTACGGACGCGGCGATACCTAATATGTTTACCTTTTTTTAATTATTTAGGTTTTACACAATAATATAATTTTTGAAACAAAAAAAAATCATGTTTTAGTGTCTCCATAGTCTGAGAGCCATAGTTTTTTCAGTTTTTAGGCGATTGTCTCAAGTTGGGTATAATTTTTGTGGGAGGAGATGGCGGTTAGATTGGCACTATGTTGGGGTGCATATGACTTTTGATTGCTTGCTATTACACTTTCTGTGATGTAAAGTTACAAAAAAATATCTTTTTTTAAACCATTTTTATTTAATTTTTTTTACAGTGTTCACCTGAGGGGTTAGGTTATGTGGTATTTTTTTAGAGCAGGTTCTTATGGACGTGGCAATACCTAAAATGTATACCTTTTTTTTATTTATTTAGGTTTTACACAATAATATCATTTTTGAAAAAAAAAAAAAAACATTTTAGTGTCTCCATAGTCTGAGAGCCATAGTTTTTTAATTTTTTGGGCGATTGTCTTATGTAGGGTATCAATTTTTGCGGGGTGAGGTGACGGTTAGATTGGCACCATTGTGGGGGGCATACGCCTTTTTGATCGCTTGGTGTTGCAATTTTAGTGACGTAAGGTGACAAAACAAATGTTTTTTTGACAGTGTTCACCTGAGGGGTTATGTCATATGATATTTTTATAAAGCCGGTTCTTACGAACGTGGAGATACTAATATGTATACTTTCTTAATTTTTTTTTTTTTTACACAATAATATCATTTTTGAAACCAAAAAAAAAAATCATGTTTTAGTGTCTCCATAGTCTGAGAGTCATAGTTTTTGGGTGATTATCT
The DNA here is from genome assembly GCF_905171765.1 of Bufo bufo. Lineage (NCBI taxonomy): Eukaryota > Metazoa > Chordata > Amphibia > Anura > Bufonidae > Bufo > Bufo bufo. The sequence continues at coordinate 31,981,249 of NC_053394.1, read as the reverse complement.
TAGGCAGGGCATCATTTTTGAGGGATGAGATGACGGTTAGATTGGCACTATTTTGGGGGGCATACGACTTTTTGATTGTTTGCAATTACACTTTTCGTGATGTAAGGTGACAAAAAATTGCTTTTTTGACACCGTTTTTATTTTGATTTTTTTACATGGTTGACCTGAGGGTTTAGGTCATGTGGTATTTTTATTGAGCAGGTTCTTACGGACGCGGCGATACCTAATATGTCTACTTTTTTTTTTTACGTGTAACATAAAAAAGCATTTTTTAAACAAAAAAATCATATTTTAGTCTAAGAGCCATAGTTTTTTTTATTTTTTAGGCCATTGTCTCGTGTAGAGGCTCATTTTTTGCGGAATGAGACGACAGTTTGATTGGTACTATTTTGGCGTACATACAACTTTTTTTATCACTTTTATTACCTTTTTTGGGAAGTAAGGTGGGCAAAATTTTAATTTCATTATAGTTTTTTTTTTTTTTATGGCGTTCACCGTGCGGGGAAAGTAACATGACTGTTTTATGGATCAGGTCGTTATGGACACGGTGATATCAAACATGTGTAGGAAATTTAATTTTTTTAATTTTTAATTAGTTATAGATGTTTATTTTTACTTTTACTTTTTTTTTTTTTTTTTTTTTTTTTTACCCAGGCCCACTTGGTTCTAGAAGATTCAGTGGGTCTGATGTCTGTATAATACAGTACAGTACACTATATAGTGTACTGTACTGTATTTTCACTTTACAAAGTCTGATCAGACTTCTGCCTTTAGCAGAAGTCTAATCAGCACCATGGACAGCCTCTGATCAGCACCATTGACAGCCTCTGATCAGCACCATGGACAGCCTCTGATCAGCACCATGGACAGCAGGAAGCCTGTGAAGGCTTCCGGTTGCCATGGTAACCATCACTCGCTGCCACAACAAAGCAGCGGGTGATGGGGAGGGAGGGGGCCCCCTCACTCTCCCATCGGGGGCTGAAAAGGCACAGCAGCCCTTGATGGGAGAGGGAGGGAGCTCCCTCCCTATTAACCTCTTCCATACAGCGGTCCCTACGGACCGCGGCATAGAACGGTTTAAACGGCTGACATCTGTGCCAGCACAGATGTCAGCCATTTCAAGCAGAGTGTCAGCAATGTGCACTCCAGCTGCCGTGAAACTACAACTCCCAGCATGCACAATTAGGGTACATTCACACAACCGTATGTGTTTTGCGGTCCGCAAATTGCGGATCCGCAAAACACGGATACCGGCCGTGTGAATGTAGCCGGCCCCATGATAGAAATGCCTATTCGTGTCCGCGATTGCGGACAAGAATAGGACATGCTCTATCTTTTTTGCGGGGCCGCGGAACGGATCTACGGATGCGGACAGCACATCTTTTGCGGCCCCATTGAAATGAATGGGTCCGCACCCGTTCCGCAAAATTGCGGAACGGATGCGGAGCCAAAAATACGGTTGTGTGAATGTACCCTTACTCTGATGCTCTTGTAACTCCAATAGAAGTGAAAGGAGGATTCTGGGAGTTGTAGTTTCAGAACAGCTGGAGTGCCGAAGGTTAAAGGGGTTATCCCATCATAATGATCACTGTTAAATCTGTTAATGATTTGACAGTGATAATTTTTGTAAATTTATTTGATTAACAAATTCCCACCATTTAGGATTGTCATTGTTGTCATTCAGTCTCCCCTTGTTATGGACACCGCTCTTCTCCGGAATCCCGGTGGCCGCGCTTGCGCAAAAGACTCCTTCTTTTCTCCACGCCGCCGCGCATGCGCAATGGTTACTTCTTCCTGGCCAGAATAGTACAGAGCCGCGAACGCGCACGCCGGCTCTGTACTATACTGGACAGGAATAAGTCACCATGGTGCATGCGCAGCGGCGTGCGCGTTCAGTCCAGCGCACGGCCCGGCCGGGAGAAGACTTCAATCAAGATGAAGCCCGCCCCCAGCCAAAATCCAGCAGGAAGTGAACGGCGCGCTGGCAGCAGGTAAGTATGAAAATGCAAAGTGGGATAACCCCTTTAATGATCCCTGGTGAATAGAAAGAGACTTGACAATGAAGCTAAGCAGATACAAGCCTGTGGAGAGCCGCCCCTGAAGAGCAGCTCCTTGCTTGTGGCTCGTTTTTAACATGTTTGTAACCATGGACAGGGCAGAATGACGGGCAGACCTGGTGCTGAGAAGTCAGAGCTGCACACCCTGGGAAATGCCACACAGGCAGGGTGTAAAAAAAAACTAAAAAACTGGTGACTGACAGTGGAATCAGGATCCTCAGGGAGGCTTCTTAATGAGTAAAAAAAAAAAGTCATTTGTCATATTTGTGGGAGGGCTCCACATGCCAGGAGACTGAAACAGGTGTTAGAAAATCCCTTTAATAATATGTTGTGTTTTCTTGGAGTTAACCCTTTGTACCCCGGGCCAGTTTTCACCTTCCTGCCCAGGCCATTTTTTGCAAATCTGACGTGACACTTTATGTGGTAATATAGTTCAAATAGCCGAAGCTACTAGACTCCCGTTTCAGGTCTATTAAAACGTAACGTTTATTTCACTCATTAAAGATAATATGAATCGGGAGAAAAAAGAAAAACTTTTAAAATTAAAGGTGCTGTTTGGACTCAGGCGGCAGAGATTAGGGGTTACTTCGCCCATATATCCTGCCTCATTTTTATGCGTCCATTTTTCTTTTTATTCACTGTTAACAGCAGTCATTCATATATCTAAATAGATCGCATACTTGAGGACCACCCGTCAAGTCGCTTTTAACTACTTGCTTCCTATATATCATTTATCGCGACTCTCCGCCGCTTGACTGTCAAAGTGTGGTGAGTCTGCAGTCACTCCCCACCAAGACAACTTGTCCAGCATGCACCTAGTCTAAAATCCGAAATACAGCTCCCCCAGCATGTTTCATCACTAAGTGTGGCTTCTTCAGGGGAATGGAGCTACTATCAACTAAGATAACTAACTAAGATGTTGATAGAAACTGGTGTAAAAAATAAGTCACACGGCCCCGTTTGTGACTTTTTGAATGCCAATGCCCCTAAATTTAGGCACACACAGTGTTTTTACACTCTGAGGAGTGGCAGAGGCGGGGACCGTTTTCTGGCATATAAATGCCGATTTAAATCTACTCCACCTAGGGGCTGGAGTAGGAGTCAATCTAGACATACAGACTGTGCTAATTTAAAGTTTGAAGATTGATTCTGATGAACGTTTATTCAAGTAAAGCTGCTGTTCAAATACATACAAGGTCTGGACTCATTTTTTCTTGCAAATTCCTCAGTTATTCCCCCTATTTATTGCTTCGGAGCCACGCCTGGGGTCCAGCCGTATCCAGGTAGGAGCACCATGACACACATAAAGTGACATTTTAGGCTGCACTATACCACTTGGCATTCCTATACCTGGCTCGCATTACATAGAGGGCCCTTAGGGGAGGTCCCCGTTGCAGGTTCAGTACTGGAAATGAGGGGTTCACTTCACACCTAAAACACATATTACTGACAGCACAGTCACTTCTCACCTTAAGTCATAGTTTCCGCAGAAGTCACTCTCATCATCCTCTACACTGTCACTTGCAAGTTGCTTACAGAGGAATGAAATCCCAACTCCCGTGGCACAGGGCACTAAAGTTTCTCTGCTGGGCGCTAGGCAAGCCAATCAGCAGTAGGCTCTGCGAGCACCGCTAATGCTGATTGGACAGCCCAGCACCCAGCAGTGAGACAACATAGAGCGCTAGTCGGGACTCCAGCAGGTGCAGCGCTAGCCACTGATGATGTGCTGAGTAAAGGGAGGCCCCGAGGACAGGGCAAAGGAAGCAGGGAGTTGGGAAGCGGAGCCTGAGCCCCGAGCAGTGACTGAAGACAGGAGCGAGAATTAACAGTAATTAGGAGGAGGGGATTTTTGTCCAATATCGGGCCCCCCTCCTCCAGGTGCCCCATAGCAGCAGCGTATTCTGCCTCCATAGGAGGTGCATAGCTGACTGTACCTCAATTTTTCTATTTCATTTTTTTTCAGTAGGATCTATATAAGACGCCATGCAAACAACCATATCCATTTTGCGGTCTGAAAATCGCTGATCTGCAAAAAATATGGATGTGGTCCATGTTACATCCACATTTTTTGCGGACCTGGTGACTTCAATGGGTATGTGGTCCGGAGATAGTTTCTGTCAATACAAAACTTTCCCCTATCCACAGAATATCTGGGACCACCACTGATCACGAGAACTGGATCCGGCGCCCCTTACTAATGAAGTGGCAGGTCGAGCGTGCACATAGGGACTGCTGGAGATAGACGAGTACAATGCTCAGCTATTTCCAGAAGTCCCATAGATACTGAATGAAGCAGAAGGGAACATGGTTGACCTACAATTCCATTTTTTTGGGGATACAGGATTCCCATTCTCATAATCATGGGGAACCCATCAGTCCCCACCGATCTGATACTTATCCCCTATCCTGTAGGTAGGGGATAAAAAAATAAGCTGAGCTGTAAAACCAAGAAAGCCATCACTATCTGATCAGCAGGGTCCGACACCCTGCACCCCCATCCAGTTGACTATGAAGATTCATAAAGAGGCTCAGACACACCACTACTTAATATACACTGACTTCTTTATTAACTGCAAGGTATCAAATGTACAGTAGTCGATGTTTTCATTAGAAGTCAGGGCACTAGTCTTAAATGTGGCCCTGTTGATGATGGGGCTTTGACTCATGAAGAGTCGGGCCTTCAGCACTCAGGAGAGGAAAAAACCCCAGCGGAGGAAACCTCTAGGGAACCATGGCTGAAGGACTGCCCTTCCCCTAGGCGGTGAAGGAAAACAATGTCACATGACAAGGACGGTAGATTTTTCCTTCAATCAATAGTAAATGTCAAGTGCGTTGACTTCTGCAGAGACCAAGCCTGGAATCTGCCTTTTGATGCAGAAGGAAACTCACTTCTTCTGTGAATACATCTGACTGCGGAAAGTCCGGTGAATGACAAGTCCAGTGGTGAATGCAGAGACCGAGCCCGGAATCTGCCTCTTAATGCAGCAGGAAACTCACTTCTTTGGTGAATACATCTGTCTGCGGAAAGTCCGGTGAATGTCAAGTCCAGTGGTTATTGCAGAGACCAAGCCTGGAATCTGCCTTTGGTGCAGCAGGAAACTCACTTATTCGGTGAATACGTCTGACTGCAGAAAGTCCGGTGGGTGAGTGCAGAGACCGAGCCCGGAATCTGCCTCTTGCTGAAGCGCAAGTCATCTGATCCTGACATGGTGGCCACCATGTCGTTGACTTGTGGTAGAGTCATCACCTCCAGCTGTATCCCATATTCATTGTCAGGACACAGTGAGACCCCCACTCTGGTACAGTAATCTGCAGATGTGAAAAATAGAACTAATTATGACTGAACATGGAGCAGCGGAAAGTTACATGTAAGTGACACACAGTTTACTCCCGGTCACTGTGGGTCATTGTAATCCCTTTAACTGTATTAAACTTGGGTCCGTGTTTCTAACAGCGATACCAACGCTTATCATTTTCATTGACTGTTATAGCTGTTATTCTTGTTCTGGGACCCACTGCTGTATCCAACATAAACAGAATAATACACCTTATAATTGTGGGCTTATTTATTTTCATCTTTATAGGGTTTGGAGCTCAGTTTTTCTGATACAAATCGCCAAAACCCCTGCTTTCTTACACACCCTAGTGGTGACTGCAGATAGTTAGAATTTTATTATACTTTTATGCCATGTATCAGGCGATTTGGACGAATTTCCACTAATGGCCACTGAGAGAATCTAAACCCTAAATTATTCTGTGTCATCACTCTGGTGCCTCCAGAACTTGGCATCATGTCTGTTATTATTATGAGCTCCTGTCATAAATCACATTACATTTTATGACTCCTGTAGCAAGGATCTCACCTTATTTAGGGCTCTTTTTGGTTCTTAAGACCAATACCTTCCAGCAGGGGTCACTGGTGAAGATCAGGAGATGGTTTATTCTGCGCCTCCTTTTGTCTCAGACCTCTGGTGATCCGATCTGCTGCAATTGCCTTCTTAACCCCAGGCTGTTTTTATTTCCAGTGGTGACCAGTGGATACCGCTGTGTCCAAATTATATAGAAAACACCATATATATCAAGAAGCAGAAAAATCACAAATCATCAATATACCCAATGAAGATACAAGGTCTTCTCATGGATGCAGTCCCTATCATCTGATAGTCTGACACATGTTCCCGGGACACAACTGCCTGATAATCAGGTCTCTGGGACTGAGTTAAAATAATAAATTAGGACACCCCCACATTAATAGGTATAACTATAGACACAGCAAAGTTATGGGGCCCATAGGCTAAAAGGCCAATGTTTGTGGGCATTATCCAGAACCTTTGGTAGTTGTCTAAGTACTTACTACACATACATATATTATCACATGAGAAGACTTTATTACAATCAGTACAGGAAGATGATAAAACTCAGAAAAGTCACTGGTTACTTACCGATGCCAACAAGTCTGTGGGTTCTAGACCTGTACCACGGGTCAGCGGTTGTAATCTGGGGTCAGGTAGAGACTGCAGCTTTGGTGACGTAGAGGATCTAGGTCTGTTTCAGTAATATCAGGCTTCTGGTCAGGGCGATCTCTTGGCCCATCATAGACTCGACATGTCATGAAAGACATGGAGTCGCTAATTGACCTTTTTGGGAAAGCCTGTGATCCTGCCATTCTGCAGGCAGGATATTAGATGGTCTCTCATCACATTGTGCTGGAAGATTGCCGTGGGTTCACCGTCATCTGCCAGAAACTCAAAGGCAAATGCTATGGCGAACACCCCACAGTCATAGGTGTTTCTCTGCTGATCCACGTTGAGAAATTTTAGATGTTTCAGGGGCTCATGGACCACTACACTGTAGATGTTATTAATCTGCTGGCAAACAGATAGAGGCAAATTGCTGGTCTTGATGCTGTCGGCCACTAAGATGTCGCCATTTTTGAAGCAGGTGGTCAGCCAGTGCACCCTGTCCTCGTCGTTGTGGATTTGTACGGCCTTATTTAGCACACTGTACCCTGGAAAGAGAATAGCAGCTGCGGGCTGCAGGCCATCAAAGTCCCCAAACTGATTCTGCAGGAGATCCTGGGCCTTGTTAATGATGTCATCGTCCAGCATGCCTTCCTGGCCGCTGCTCTTCAGGATGGATAAGTGCTCTGGAGACAAGTTGTTCTGTGCTCTCCAGGTATAGGCCATCTCCACTTGTGGTGTTCCCAGCTCCGGGCTTCCTACATCGTTCGTAGATGGAGCGGACATGTTTTCTGCCGCAGCTCTTTTGGCTAGTGGAAGTGTCCCGGACTGACTGTCATTGGAGGTTGGTGCTTTCCTTTTAAGACTGGCTTTGGAAGCTTCACAAGATGCCTTCAAAAGGTCTTCAGCAGACTCAGCCATTTTCTTGTCCTGTTTTTGACGAGATTTTCTATTATATCGTCGCTTACAGCTCTTTGGTGTTTTTTTAGCAGGTGGTGCTTTGTGGACAAGGAATGGCTCCACAGCATCAGTGTCCCGGGGTCTTTTTTGTGGGGGTTCCCCCCTTTCTGGTATTTCTCCCAGGGACATGCCTTGTGGTATTACGGGCCCCTCATGTGCAACTTTTGGATCAGCAATAAAATTGGTTGGTGTCTTCTCAGCTGTGTCATGGCGGATGACATGGTTTTTACGTCTTAAGACAACTGACCTGAAGAAGCTCCTGGCCTGTGTTATGATGGTTGATTTCTTGGCCAGGAAGCTGGAGTTCCTGATCAGAGTTCTCCATTTTTGATTCAATTTCCTGAATCGGGTCAGAAAGAATGAGCCAATCGACATGCAGGATGAGAGAGAGTTGACCAGCAGCCGCCGATCAACATAGCGCCGACGCCTATGAATCCTCATGATGGCGTCCAATCTTCTTTCTGAAGTCGTGTGCAACTTGGAGTCACACCTTCACAAATTCGTCATTGTGATGTCATCCAGTGACATCACAGCTGTAGGCCCAGTTCTAGAACATTCTATGCAAATGTGGTGACATCACAATGCTGTGCCAGGATGAAGGCCAGATTATTTTAACCACTTAATGGCCAGAGCACATAATATGTTAATGAACTAAGATATATGGATAGTGTTTGTTTAATGGATGCAGATTTTCAGTTTTCGAGAATACATTGATTTTTACTTTTACAGTACATTTTGTGCTTCGCATTTTTAGTTGATTTGGTTGCTGATTATTATTTTTTAAATCTGTATAGTTCCAAAACTTAGGGGTCAGATCTTTATATTATATAAAACACTCTAATACTTTAAATAAAATGACATCATGCCGATGCTACAGAACCTCTTTTCTGAAAAGTAAGTAAGAGATTCCTGTCCATCGTTGATTGCTTGGAAAAGGCCTCGTCATAAGAAGGTCTGCAGTATATGAGATGTGTATTTTTGTGTTGTGCCCACACTGGTGATTACAGAGGGGTTGTCCAAATTGTCAATTTAATTTCAGCCACCCATTGACACCAGAGTAATATGCAAGTGGTACGCAGCCATAATACAGCCCCCAAAGTAGTCTATGGGGCCTTACTATACCCAAGGGCATAACTAGGGGCAAAATTTGGAAACACCCCAAGCAACTTCCCCAAAACCTCTCCTTCCGCAGCGAGTCCTGCACCTTTCAGGAGAAGGAGTCAAGAGTTTACTAATCAATGGCTGATGAAAGCAGGCCCCTCCCCCTTATTAATGCCCCTCCTCTCCATCTACATGCAGCAGCTTCCTGATAGTCCTTTTCTCTCTGAGGGTTTGGGTCCCTGTAGTTTATAATCTTCTGTCCTTACTGTAACCTAATCATCTCTCCACATACTGACCTTCTGCAATGAGCAGGACACTGGGTCAGTGGGCATGCTATGCAGTGGGTCAGATTTAGGTGTAAATAAGTTTGTGACGCCAGTTGCAGCTTGCGCAGGTACTGTAAAAGGGCCCTTTAAGATGGTATGAGCACACGTACTAGGTGAGGAATGCCAGAGGGGGATATTGCCTCTGTATTGTGTCAACGGTGTCTCCTACCTGTAGTACGGCTGGACTCCTGTATCCTACCCCAACAGGGGGTGGCTGGTACACTGCCTAGAACTTTCTTTCCTCCTCCTGAAGTAGGATGTGGGAACATTCCACTCCTCCTCAGATAGGGGGAAGCTAGCCTGGAATGGTCTGTTCCAGTCTAGGTCTGTTAACTAACTAACTAACTGTAGACTGCCTACATACTGCTGCCACCTGCTGGTGTACATCAAGAATTACAGCATATACATATCAAACAGTCCCAGTAAATCCAGATTATATAAATGCATTGCCAGATTACACAGGGTGATAACACATTCACACTTTAACATCATATAGCAGGGTGACAGAGTTTTAGTGACATACCCTGGGATGTTACATACCCCGTTAATTTAAGCGAAGCCGTCCTCGGTGTAAGGTAGGCAGGTGAGGAGTGAGCTCTGGGTACCCAATTAATACAGAGTGCTGCATGAATATACATATAAATGACGTACAAAGACAAAACAACGGTTTCCTCGAGGTTCCTGCCCTCTAGCATAAGGTGTCCAACACACAGTTTCCTTTTCTTGGTATAACCAGGTAACCTAAATACTGCACAAAGCAAACATTACTGACTGACTTCGTATATTGTCCACCAATATCAAAGAGAGTATGGGGGGGGGGTCTTTACTCCGTAATCCCACCATTGTGTAATGCAAAGCCCGCAAATAGAAGGGTGGCTTTATCCTGTATTCCCTTCCCTGCATCATAGCCTGAAGAAATTTGGCTTATAGCACGATCACTATGATGTCTATGAGGAAGCTAAATATATATGGCTCTAAGGTTTGAGGCGCCTTACCTTAGGCAAACGCTCAGAAGAGGAGGTATTTATCGTCTCCGTGTCTTCTGGCAATGTCACAGGAGGAGGGCAGTACGTTCCCATTGATCTCCTGGAAATAAGACACCTCCGGATGGGAACAATCCAGAACATTTAACAAGCAGGAAGGAGCTGCCTAGGGCTTCTAACGATTCCCGAAGCAGCAGGGGTACCTGTGTAGTAATTAGACCTGTCAGGACTTACCACTTGGTCCTACCCTGGGTACCTATGGGTATATATCACCGGGTGTAGGCCATTGGTGTACAATGTCCCTCTGATGACAGTCCGTATGAAGGGGGAGAGAACAAGAGCTGTGAAACGGCACACTTTAAGTTAGTTGCTACAATTTTTGTTAAGTGCAATGGTAAGTGCAATCATGGTAGACAATACATAAATTCACATTGTGGTACCTGGAAGGATAATACACACAATGGGCAGGTTATCTTGAACATTACATAACATTTGTAACCAAGTTACAATGACATAAATTATTAAATAGCATGACAATTAAGTGCAAGCTTTTATGTTGCAAACATTTTATAAAATAGTGCAAATTTTATAAGTGCAAGGATAGGTTCAACAATAACTTGAGTCCTTATTCCTGGAAGTGCTTAAAGTTGTAGAAAAGTCCCTTGCAATCCACAGGGCAAAAGTTAATTGTAATCCAAAGGGTTAAAAGTGTTATAAAACAGCAGCAACAGGCTATCAAGTAACCTGAGAAAGGGGATAAAACTTTCAACTTGGATGTAAGGGGTTAAGTGTTGATGGCGGGAGTCCTTACTGACATGACCATCTGGATGAGAACAAACAATGGCAACCTGGAACAAAAGGTTAAAACATCACACAACAATGCCAACAGGTCCTCACCCGTCAGGTAATTAGTCCATGGCGTGGCTTCCAAACAATGTCACTTGTTGTATTTTCTTTATGATGGGGACACCTTACAGATAGGTATCCAGCTCCTCATCACTACTGGAACTACTAAAATGCATGAGAGGTAATTCCTGCCTCTGCTGGTAGCTGAGGGTAGTGTTGGTGGTAGTGCGCCAGCGCCCTCTACCGGTTACAGTAGGGATTGGCTGGACAGCCAACCTGGAAAATGTGTCTGTAGCTTGCTGCAGACCGGGATCCACAGCCGGTGCAGGAAGAGGCAGAACTTCTGGCTGCATTGGTGCAGGGAGAGCTGGAGCAGATTGTGCAGACTGCTTCCAGGGCAGCATATAAGGAGGCATAAAGCATGGCTGCACCTTAGGGTTGAACGTAAGGACTGAATTATTTATCTGTCCTACCCTCAGGGTTGGTGGCGGTGATAGGTCAGGAATGAGAGGTGCAGGGGCTGGTTGCGCCTTTTCCTTGAAGACCAGTCGGCCGTCTGGGGTCTCTTGGAGGCACCTGGTCCTAGCTGCAGAGCCTTGATCCTCCTGCCAGGTCTCTGGGGTGATGGCAGGGGAGAGTGGTTTCTGCAGCAGGGTGACTCCAGCCGCAAAGAGTCCTTGCATTGACCGCATAGGTGTATATTCCACCTGATCTCCAATGTATAAGTTATGCCTCTCCTGGGGCAAGTAGTGGCGTTTTACTGACCTGCGGCCTACAAACACTTCAGTGCCTGAGTGGTTATCCTGGAGGAATCCGACACCGCGCTCCACAGAAAACCATAGTACAGTTCCTGTACGCCGGGTCAGGATGGGGTCTCCGGACTGGGGGCAATCAAGGACCTCCTTCACCCACTCTTCTACAGCCGACTTGTATTCCCAGGCCGTCTGGGCAAATACTGTGATTTCGTGGGGTACTTCAGGGTTTAGGCTGCTCAACTGGCTATAGCTGGGCGGTGGAGTGGAATCTCCAGCCGCCTCCACCGCACCAGTAGGCGGTTGTGGCTTGGTAGGCCTGAGGTTGATGACCGGTGATGGGGTCTCTGGACGTGGCGGTGAGACGGACACGGACCGGGCCTGGGCCTCATGGAGCGGGGTTGCTCCTACCTGCTGTCGCAGCCGGGCGGCCTGTTCCGGTGCCTTCTGCTGGTCCCCTCGGGATTCGAGCGCCATCTGGTTCACGGGCTTCGTCGCAGCTGGTGCAGTGACTTCAGCGACGTCCTCCGCGGGAGCAGGTACGACGTCCACATCCATCTGGGTAGGTACATCGCCTTCCGCTGGTGCACCGTACGAGGCGGAAGGATCCGCAGCCTCCTCGAACCTGATCATCAGATCCGGAACACCGATAGCAGGAACCGGGACTTCATCAGCCATCCTCTCTGGCATCTCCGGTAGGCTAGACAGGGTAGATACGGTGGAGCTCTTGTGCGCGGAGGTATCCACAGTTGTTGGGCTGCGTTTCTGCATAAGTTGGGAGACTTGGATCTCCAGCGGCTGCTCAGGATAGACATCCTCTCCATCGATGGCCATCTGGTTCCACATTGGGCGCGGGTGCGCCATTCTTGCTTCTCCTCTGCACACACTGATCGCCAGTACTAGAGGAGGGCCGCAGAGGGTGGAGCTTTTATCACCTCTGGCTAGGTCAGTGACAAGTCCATGGAGGGCGTTCTCTATTTTTCCCGCTCCTGAAGGGGCGTATTCGACATCTTCGCGCCTTTCTTGAGGGGGTGTCGCTAGATTTTCGCGCTCCTGGGAGGGCGTTCCTGTGTTTCTTTGTCTTTTGGCATGAAGATGCAGCGCCATCTTGAAACGAATATGGCGAATCTCCACAATATCGAATTAACTGTGTGAATGCTGTAGCACACGTCCAGCGCTTTCTTGGCACAGCAATACAAGTAAGAAAGTCACTTTTTCTAGCGATTTTTGTACAAGCGGTAGCGCTTGCAATACTGTGAAACATGCGGTTTTTTAAGTCCGTTTCTTGCACACAATTAGATGCGGTTCTGTTGTTAGGGTTGGACACACAATACAATCCGATCCTGTTCGTGACGCCACTTGATGCAATGAGCAGGACACTGGGTCAGTGGGCATGCTATGCAGTGGGTCAGATTTAGGTGTAAATAAGTTCGTGACGCCAGTTGCAGCTTGCGTAGGTACTGTAGAAGGGCCCTTTAAGATGGTATGAGCACACGTACTAGGTGAGGAATGCCAGAGGGGGATATTGCCTCTGTATTGTGTCAACGGTGTCTCCTACCTGTAGTACGGCTGGACTCCTGTATCCTGGCTCACATGCAACAAATTGAGTGCTGTTAATAGGAGTAATGGAGGAATGATGGAATTCCACACAGAAAATAGGGTCCAACTTGTCTTTACTTGATGTTATTATATGCAGCTTTAGATCCATACAATTTACAGCAATAGTCTAGGATCCCAGCAGGTTTTGGCAATATGTGGCAGGAATTTATATATCTATTCTGCATCTGGTACATACGCCTTTAAGAATCTGGCAGGTATCTGTCTACTGCTCTGTCTGAGGTCTGCTTGATATTGGCCTGACTAGCTGTGGAGGTACTTATCTTCTCCTTGTTCTGGAATCTGTACTTACAGGACTGCTCGCAGGGTATGGTGGTTTCTTCCTGGAGATCTGATAGTTCTGAAGTTGGCTGCTTTCTTGGTCATCCAGCTAAGGTAAGGGACTCAGGCTGGGAAGGTTGATCTTGGGCCTCAGGGAGGCTTGGATCCCTGGTTGGGGTCCCTATTTCTGGGAGCTCCTATTCACACAGCCTACCCCAACAGGGGGTGGCTGGTACACTGCCTAGAACTTTCTTTCCTCCTCCTGAAGTAGGATGTGGGAACATTCCACTTCTCCTCAGATAGGGGGAAGCTAGCCTGGAATGGTCTGTTCCAGTCTAGGTCTGTTAACTAACTAACTGTAGACTGCCTACATACTGCTGCCACCTGCTGGTGTACATCAAGAATGACAGCATATACATATCAAACAGTCCCAGTAAATCCAGATTATATAAATGCATTGCCAGATTACACAGGGTGATAACACATTCACACTTTAACATCATATAGCAGGGTGACAGAGTTTTAGTGACATACTCTGGGATGTTACACTTCCACTTACACACAGCAGCAAAATTGAACAGGCCGTGCTGCAGTGTAAAGCATGAGGGAGATACAGAACAGCAGACCAAGTTTATATGTAGACAGAACCTCCTATACACAATGCAGCTAAGCTGCAGTCACTGATCATAAGGCTGTCTAGTCCTGCAGCAGATTTATCACAGTGGCTCAGGCTGGATGATAAATCTGGTGCAGGAATAGACACTTTTCTCTAACTCGCTAACAACTATTGGTTAGCTTACTTTGCAACAGAAGTTAATGCCATAATTGTGGTGCAAAATTAGGCCACACCCCTTCCGACAATGCTCCACCGCCTTTCAAGCAAATCTGAAAAAATGTGCAAACCCTAGTTGCACCAAAATGGCGCCAGATTTTAGATGCACACATAAGTAAATTTAAGTGGATTAGTAAATTTGGATCATTGCAGGGCATTTATTATTACCCCCTATGCCAGAAACTGGTGTAAAAAATAAGTCACACGGCCCCGTTTGTGACTTTTTGAATGCCAATGCCCCTAAATTTAGGCACACACAGTGTTTTTACACTCTCAGGAGTGGCAGAGGCGGGGACCGTTTTCTGGCATATAAATGCCGATTTAAATCTACTCCACCTAGGGGCTGGTGTAGGAGTCAATCTAGACATACAGACTGTGCTAATTTAGGGCTCATGCACATGATCTTGGGATGCTTTGCGGTCCGCAAATTGCAGATCCGCAAAACCCGGGTACGCGGAAAACAGAACATCCAGCCGCTAATAGAACAGGCCTATCCTTGTACGTAATGTGGACAATAATCGGACATGTTTTATATTTTTGCGGAACAGACATACGGACACAAAATGCACATGGAGCCATTTCCGCCCCATTGTGGCCCCTTTGAAGTGAATGGTTCTGCATACGGGCCGCAAAAAAAAAAAAAAAAACACAGAACAGACACTGAAAAAATACGGTCGTGTGCATGAGCCCTAATAATGAGGCCTGAGTCTCGTCATAAACAGATGTAGCAGAGATGAGTTTGCCTGCCAGTTTCATGCTAAAGCCTGCTGGGACCAAGATAAAGTTTGAAGATTGATTCTGATGAACGTTTATTCAAGTAAAGCTGCTGTTCAAATACATACAAGGTCTGGACTCAATTTTTCTTGCAAATTCCTCAGTTATTCCCCCTATTTATTGCTTCGGAGCCAACGCCTGGGGTCCAGCCGTATCCCGGTAGGAGCACCATGACACACATAAAGGGACATTTTAGGCTGCACTATACCACTTGGCATTCCTATACCTGGCTCGCATTACATAGAGGGCCCTTAGGGGAGGTCCCCGTTGCAGGTTCAGTACTGGAAATGAGGGGTTCACTTCACACCTAAAACACAAATTACTGACAGCACAGTCACTTCTCACCTTAAGTCATAGTTTCCGCAGAAGTCACTCTCATCATCCTCTACACTGTCACATTTTTCTATTTAATTTTTTTTCAGTAGGATCTATATAAGACGCCATGCAAACAATCATATCCATTTTGCGGTCTGAAAATCGCTGATCTGCAAAAAATATGCATGTGGTCCATGTTACATCCACATTCTTTGCGGACCTGTTGACTTCAATGGGTATGTGGTCCGAAGATAGTTTCTGTCAATACAAAACTTTCCCCTATCCACAGAATATCTGGGACCACCACTGATCACGAGAACTGGATCCGGCGCCCCTTACTAATGAAGTGGCAGGTCGAGCGTGCACATAGGGACTGCTGGAGATAGACGAGTACAATGCTCAGCTATTTCCAGAAGTCCCATAGACACTGAATGAAGCAGAAGGGAACATGGTTGACCTACAATTCCATTTTTTTGGGGACACAGGATTCCCATTCTCATGATCATGGGGAACCCAGCAGTCCCCACCGATCAGATACTTATCGCCTATCCTGTAGGTAGGGGATACAAAAAATAAGCTGAGCTGTAAAACCAAGAAAGCCATCACTATCTGATCAGCAGGGTCCGACACCCTGCACCCCCATCCAGATGACTATGAAGATTCATAAAGGGGCTCAGACACAACGTTTAGCTGTTGTGGTTCTGGTGACTATAGTGTCCCTTAATATGGAGGGGGGAAAAAGAATCAGCACAAAAGTATCAAATAAAATGGCTGTATCATTATTCTAAAAATGTAAAAACCACAACTGACACAAATATATAGTATTTTGCAGATTTTTTTTTTCCAATGTGCAGATAGTACTGTACTACTAACCCCTCCATCCACCCCTACATACAGGGTAATACAGCGCCACATACTTCTTACATCCAGTGACGTCTCTTTGATGTAGATGTTCTCTTTCCTCATATTCTCCTTTCAGACTTTCAGACCAGACACCATTTTTCAGCCATTTCTCATCTCTGCAGTTTGACAAACAAAATCTTAGTTTACTACTTTTCCATCATCCTCTCATCTTCTGGACAAATCATCCTACCACCCTGTGCTCCCCAATACTGTACTGCAGAAACAGATAAACCCCCTGATAATAGTAGTACCATGCAGATAGTGCCCTTCAATAATTATTGGCACACAGTGACCTAAAATAACTGCGCCCAGCAAATAGTGCCCCTGACACTAATAGTGTAAACATAACGTCCCCCAAAAATAAGTGGTAAGCTGATACTGTGCCAAGGTGCCCCCGCAGTAATAGTGCTCCCAAAAGTCCCACCAATAGGAATAATTCTCTGCTAGAGCACACATGGTAGTAATAGTGCTCCTCCAGTGTCCCCAACATGTCCCTGCTGTGCCCCAGAAGTAATAATGCTCCCATAGTGCCCATACTAGTAATCATGTTCCCCATAGACCCCCAGTAGTAATAAAGCCCATCATAATGCCCCCCAGTAGTAATAATTCTCCTTATAATGTGCCAGTGCAAAAAATACCCCCTTTTAAATGCCCCCAGTTGAGCTAATGTCCCCATAGTTCCCCCATAATGTGCGAGTACAAAATTCCCCTATATAGTGCCCCTAGTAAATGACCCCATAGTGCTCCTCTCCCCATTCTTCCTACTACCCTCCATAATGTACCAGTATAAAATGCCCCATATATAGTGCCCTAGTAGATGCCCTCAGTGTCCCCCATAATTTGCAAATATAAAATACCCCTTCTTAGTGCCCCCCCATAGATGACCCCATAGTACTCCTCTCTCCCCTTCCCCATAGTACCCAACATAATGTGTCCCAGTATAAAATGCCCCTAGACAGAGCACACATATAAAATACCCCTTCTTTGTGGCCTCAGTAGATGCCCCTATAGTGCCCCCAATAATGTGCCAGTAAGAAGTGCCCCCACAGTGCCCCTCAATAATGTGCCAGTAACAAGGGCCCACATAGATGCCCCCCAATCATGTGCTAGTAACAAGTGCCCCCATAGATGCCCCCCAATCATGTGCCAGTAATAAATGCCCCCCAATCATGTGCCAGTAACAAGTGCCCCCATAGATGCCCCCCCAATCATGTGCCAGTAACACTTATACTTACTTCCATCAGGCTGGCAGCGATGCAGGCCTCTTCCGGCTTGTTTCCTGCACTGTACGGCTCAGGCGGCGCAATGACGTCGTCGCGCCGCCTGCACCGGACTCCGATAGGCTGTCAGCCTATCAGAGGAATGGGGAAGGGAGACGCCTCTCTCTTCCCTGCCCCGCCGCAGCACATCCATCTGTATCGCTGTCCTGACGATGGTGATACAGATGACTATGGCGCTCATCTCCCTGTGCCCTACTGCCGCCCCCCACTTGTCACCAGTGCCGCACCGCCTGGGGCCATCGCCTCACTTTGCCTAATTGGCGGTGCGGCCCTGCTAGCGCTCCCTGGAATTTTGCGCCAGGAGCAACAGCCCCCTCCACGCTACACCACTGGCCAGCGGGGCTCAAGAGGCAGCTGCCCCTTTTGCCCCGCGTTAAAGACGGCCCTGCAGACATGAATCTACTTCTCACTCAGTTTCTAAATCCCATCACTGACCGTCCATAGGCTCTGCCCTCACAGTCTCCAGAGTGTGATAAACAGCTTGTGTATCCAAACACATCTGTATCTAATCCTATCATGTATGTGCCTGATACACAGCTTGTTGTGTGCGAGACTGCCTGCCTAAAGTGTGTATCTAATCCTATCTTCTATGATACAGCCTGCTGAGCTGTGTATCAAATCCCATTTTATATGATGTAGCCTGCGGAGCTGTGTATCTAATCCTATCTTGTATGATCCTGCCTGCTGAGCTGTGTATCTAAACCCTTATGCACACAACCATATCCATTTTGCAATCCACATTTTTTGCAGTCCCCTTGAGTTCTATGATCTTGAGGACCAGAATAGGACATGTTCTATCTTTTCTGGAACTGACATACAGATATGGAATGTACAGTCGTGGCCAAAAGTTTTGAGAATTACATAAATATTGGAAATTGGAAAAGTTGCTGCTTAAGTTTTTATAATAGCAATTTGCATATACTCCAGAATGTTATGAAGAGTGATCAGATGAATTGCATAGTCCTTCTTTGCCATGAAAATTAACTTAATCCCCAAAAAACCTTTCCACTGCATTTCATTGCTGTCATTAAAGGACCTGCTGAGATCATTTCAGTAATCGTCTTGTTAACTCAGTTGAGAATGTTGACGAGCACAAGGCTGGAGATCATTATGTCAGGCTGATTGGGTTAAAATGGCAGACTTGACATGTTAAAAGGAGGGTGATGCTTGAAATCATTGTTCTTCCATTGCTAACCATGGTGACCTGCAAAGAAACGCGTGCAGCCATCATTGCGTTGCATAAAAATGGCTTCACAGGCAAGGATATTGTGGCTACTAAGATTGCACCTCAATCAACAATTTATAGGATCATCAAGAACTTCAAGGAAAGAGGTTCAATTCTTGTTAAGAAGGCTTCAGGGCGTCCAAGAAAGTCCAGCAAGCGCCAGGATCGTCTCCTAAAGAGGATTCAGCTGCGGGATCGGAGTGCCACCAGTGCAGAGCTTGCTCAGGAATGGCAGCAGGCAGGTGTGAGCGCATCTGCACGCACAGTGAGGCGAAGACTTTTGGAAGATGGCCTGGTGTCAAGAATGCCAGCAAAGAAGCCACTTCTCTCCAAAAAAAACCCATCAGGGACAGATTGATCTTCTGCAGAAAGTATGGTGAATGGACTGCTGAGGACTGGGGCAAAGTCATATTCTCCAATGAAGCCTCTTTCCGATTGTTTGGGGCATCTGGAAAAAGGCTTGTTCGGAGAAGAAAAGGTGAGCGCTACCATCAGTCCTGTGTCATGCCAACAGTAAAGCATCCTGAGACCATTCATGTGTGGGGTTGCTTCTCATCCAAGGGAGTGGGCTCACTCACAATTTTGCCCAAAAACAAAGCCATGAATAAAGAATGGTACCAAAACACCCTCCAACAGCAACTTCTTCCAACAATCCAACAACAGTTTGGTGAAGAACAATGCATTTTCCAGCACGATGGAGCACCGTGCCATAAGGCAAAAGTGATAACTAAGTGGCTCGGGGACCAAAACGTTGACATTTTGGGTCCATGGCCTGGAAACTCCCCAGATCTTAATCCCATTGAGAACTTGTGGTCAATCCTCAAGAGGCGGGTGGACAAACAAAAACCCACTAATTCTGACAAACTCCAAGAAGTGATTATGAAAGAATGGGTTGCTATCAGTCAGGAATTGGCCCAGAAGTTGATTGAGAGCATGGCCAGTCGAATTGCAGAGGTCCTGAAAAAGAAGGGCCAACACTGCAAATACTGACTCTTTGCATAAATGTCATGTAATTGTCGATAAAAGCCTTTGAAACGTATGAAGTGCATGTAATTATATTTCACTACATCACAGAAACAACTGAAACAAAGATCTAAAAGCAGTTTAGCAGCAAACTTTGTGACAACTAATATTTGTGTCATTCTCAAAACTTTTGGCCACGACTGTACACTGATGAAGTCCCTGTGCTTTCCACATCCGTAAGTCAGTTCTGTGAAAGATAGAACATGTCCTATTCTGGTCCTCAAAATGCAGATAGAAAACCCATAGAACTCAATAAGACTGCAAAAAAAAAAGTGAATTGCACACGGACAGTAACCTTATTTAGTGGATCCACGACTGCAGACCGCAAAACGGATACAGTCGTGTGCCTGAGCCCTATCACTCATACTGAGCCCCATAACAGTGACCTCCACAGCGCCCCCATAAGTGACCTCCACAGCGCCCCCATAAGTGACCTCCGAAGCGCCCCATAAGTGACATTCACAGTGCCCCCATAACAGTGTCATCCACAGTGCCCCCATAACAGTGTCATCCACAGTGCCCCCATAACAGTGTCATCCACAGTGCCCCCATAACAGTGTCATCCACAGTGCCCCCATAACAGTGTCATCCACAGTGCCCCCATAACAGTGTCATCCACAGTGCCCCCATAACAGTGTCATCCACAGTGCCCCCATAACAGTGTCATCCACAGTGCCCCCATAACAGTGTCATCCACAGTGCCCCCATAACAGTGTCATCCACAGTGCCCCCATAACAGTGACATTCATTGTGCCCCCACAACACTGACATCCACATTGCCCCATGGGCCATCCACAATGCCGAGTGACATCCAGTGCCCCCTGTCCAATCTACAGTGCGCCATCCACAGTGCCCCCATGCGCCATCCTGTGTGCCCCACATGCCATCCAGTGTGCCGAATGTGTCATCTACAGTGCCTCCACGTGCCATCCACAGTTCCCCAGTGACATCCAGTGCTCCCATGTGCCATCAATAGTGCTCCCATTGCCATCCACAGTGCCCAATGTACCATCCACGGTGCCCCCAGTGCATCAGTGACATCCAGTGCCCCAATGTGCCATCCACAGTGCCCCCCCTATGTGCCAGTCAGTGCCCCCAGTGAGATCCACAGCATAGCAATCAGCCACTGTGGCTGATTGCTGTACTGTCACTCCTGCACAGCACTTACATCACGTTGTGCAGGAGTCCGTACAGGCTTCACATATAATCCTGTACACTGCAGAGAGCGGCCGGCAATCCCGCGCATGCGCACTAGCATTCAGCGTAGTGCACTTGTGTGGTGAGTGAAGACGGCCGGCCAGAGCTTTCTTTTGCAGGAGGCAGCGACGTCATTCATGATGATCTGTCTCCTGCTCAAGAAAGGATGAGAAGACAGAGACTTACCGGAAGACCAGAAAGCCCGACAGTAGCAGTCACGTGACCGGGAGGCGGATCTTGGAACTGGCTGCGCTGTGGAAGGTAAGTACCAGACCAACATTCTTCCCTCCAAAGGTTAGAATTACATCCTTGTGACTAGGGTTGTCACGATACCAAAATTTTGATTCGGTTTTGATAACATAAAAAAGTACTGCGATACTAGATACCACGCAAAAAACAAACAAAAAAAACAGTCGCGTGCATTCTGCATTTTATGGAACATCCGGCCCATAATCAAACAGTCCTATCCTTTTTTTGGGGGGGACAAGGTGACTAAAATATGGTGAATCGCGCGGTTTTTATTTATTAGTTTTTTCTGTTACGGCGTTCACCGCATAGGAGATATTTTTTAATATTTTAATAGTTTGGACTTTTAGGGCGTGGCGATATGTAATATGTTTATTTATTGTTTATATATTTTATATGTAAAATTGGGAAAGGGGGCATTAAACTTAATATTTTGGTGTTTGTTTTCTTTTTTTTTCTTTTCTTTTTTTACTATTAGCCCCCTTAGGGGCTAGAACCCTTGTCCTATTCACCCTAATAGAGCTCTATTGGGGTGAATAGGACTTCACACTCTCCCTGCTGCCCTGGGCTTTGTGCACCCAGCAGCAGGGAGGTTACCATGGCAGCCAGGGCTTCAGTAGCGTCCTTGCTGCCATGGTAACCGATCGGAGCCCCAGGATTACACTGCTGAGGCTCCGTTCGGAACTGCCACCAATGAGGAGAAGGGGAGGGGGGCCACCAATGACTAATACTGGGCGGGTTGGAGGGGGCGCCACCAATGTTTTTAATACTGGGGGGGGGGGGGCGCACTGCGCCACCAATGAAAATAACTCACCCATTAATTCAAATACAGGAGGTGGGTGCCGGCTATATGATTCTGCCGCCGGCACCCGCCTCCTGTATTTGTATTAAAAACGTTAAATATCTTCTATGGTGGCGCAGTTGCCACAGTCCCGCCCCTCTCTCCTCATTGGTGGCAGCAGCTGCACAGGGGGGGAGGGAGAGTGTGACTCCTTCTCCCCTGTGCTGCTAAGGAGAACATGGAGCGCGCTGAGAGCAGCGCGCACCATGTTCTCTGATACTAGGCTGCGCAGTAGTGCAGCCTAGTACCGGTGAAAGGCAAATCCTGGTATCGAATAGATACCAGTACAAAAGTATCGATTGGGGATCAATAATTCGATACCTGCCTCAACCCTACTTGTGACATCTGTGTTGCATCCGTTTTTTCTTTTTTTTGCGGATCAATCGGAACAATGCCTATCCTTGTCCGCAAAGTGGACAAGAATAGGACATGTTTTATTTTTTTGCGGAACGGACTTGAGGACATATGGAAACGGAATGCACGCGGAGACATTTACGTTTTTTTGTTGTCGAACCATTGAAGTGAATAATTCTGCATACAGGCTGCAAAAAAAAAAAAAAAAAAGAACGGACATGGAAAGAAAATATGGTTGTGTGCATGAGCCCTTAGCCATCACATCCATCAGTCACAACCTTTCTGCAGCTCAGTCCCATTTAAGTGAAAGGAATTGAGCTTCATTACCAAGCACAGCCACTATCCAATGCATGGCGCTGTGCAGATTAGTGGGGGGGGGGTTTGGTCATCACTAGTGTTGAGCGAAACGAGCTTCAGTCAAAACTTTGATTGAATGCTGTACGGAGATCATAGATCCAAAGTCTGCTTCTGTACTGACTGGTACCTCGATATCGAAGTTGACTTTGGATCCCAGTTTAAAGTTGTTTTTAAAGTTGAATAATCGAATGCTGAAGTTATTCACTGAAGTCTCGAAAGATAACGAATTTCACCTCGGCGGAGCCCGTACATTTGGATAATGTACTGAGACAGATCTCCGTAGACTATGCAAACAAAGTTTTGACCGAAGCTCACTTCGCTCAAAACTAGTCATCAATATCAGATCCAGTAAGTGAAGGGAACCTGTCAGAACCAAAAGGGACCATAAACCGCCGGCAGTACCTTACAGCTGTTGACACCAGGTTTCTAATGATGTTCTTGTGTAAGTTGCATGATCGCTGCTGATAGAGATGTGAATATCATTCTGTTCCAAGGACTACGTAACCAGATGATTTCTATGTAGCTGCTTGAAACTGCCTCTTCCATATCACAAGTGCCTCCTCTCCCCGTTTGCTTCAAGCTGCCTGTTTATTCAACACTGAAGAGAGAAAGGAGGGGGAACGAAGCTGCGGAGGCCTCTCTCTTCTCCACACAGATGTGTCAAGAATGATCTATGGACTCTAGAAGAATGCTTGAGCCAATTAGTTAGAGGATAGATAATATACAGTCGTGGCCAAAAGTTTTGAGAATGACACAAATATTAGTTTTCACAAAGTTTGCTGCTAAACTGCTTTTAGATCTTTGCTTCAGTTGTTTCTGTGATGTAGTGAAATATAATTACACGCACTTCATACGTTTCAAAGGCTTTTATCGACAATTACATGACATCAGTATTTGCAGTGTTGGCCCTTCTTTTTCAGGACCTCTGCAATCCGACTGGGCATGCTCTCAATCAACTTCTGGGCCAATTCCTGACTGATAGCAACCCATTCTTTCATAATCACTTCTTGGAGTTTGTCAGAATTAGTGGGTTTTTGTTTGTCCACCCGCCTCTTGAGGATTGACCACAAGTTCTCAATGGGATTAAGATCTGGGGAGTTTCCAGGCCATGGACCCAAAATGTCAACGTTTTGGTCCCCGAGCCACTTAGTTATCACTTTTGCCTTATGGCACGGTGCTCCATCGTGCTGGAAAATGCATTGTTCTTCACCAAACTGTTGTTGGATTGTTGGAAGAAGTTGCTGTTGGAGGGTGTTTTGGTGCCATTCTTTATTCATGGCTGTGTTTTGGGGCAGAATTGTGAGTGAGCCCACTCCTTTGGATGAGAAGCAACCCCACACATGAATGGTCTCAGGATGCTTTACTGTTGGCATGACACAGGACTGATGGTAGCGCTCACCTTTTCTTCTCCGGACAAGCCTTTTTCCAGATGCCCTAAACAATCGGAAAGAGTCTTCGTCGGAGAATATGACTTTGCCCCAGTCCTCAGCAGTCCATTCACCATACTTTCTGCAGAAGATCAATCTGTCCCTGATGTTTTTTTTGGAGAGAAGTGGCTTCTTTGCTGTCCTTCTTGACACCAGGCCATCTTCCAAAAGTCTTCGCCTCACTGTGCGTGCAGATGCGCTCACACCTGCCTGCTGCCATTCCTGAGCAAGCTCTGCACTGGTGGCACTCCGATCCCGCAGCTGAATCCTCTTTAGGAGAAGATCCTGGCGCTTGCTGGACTTTCTTGGACGCCCTGAAGCCTTCTTAACAAGAATTGAACCTCTTTCCTTGAAGTTCTTGATGATCCTATAAATTGTTGATTGAGGTGCAATCTTAGTAGCCACAATATCCTTGCCTGTGAAGCCATTTTTATGCAACGCAATGATGGCTGCACACGTTTCTTTGCAGGTCACCATGGTTAACAATGGAAGAACAATGATTTCAAGCATCACCCTCCTTTTAACATGTCAAGTCTGCCATTTTAACCCAATCAGCCTGACATAATGATCTCCAGCCTTGTGCTCGTCAACATTCTCACCTGAGTTAACAAGACGATTACTGAAAAGATCTCAGCAGGTCCTTTAATGACAGCAATGAAATGCAGTGGAAAGTTTTTTTTGGGATTAAGTTAATTTTCATAGCAAAGAAGGACTATGCAATTCATCTGATCACTCTTCATAACATTCTGGAGTATATGTAAATTGCTATTATAAAAACTTAAGCAGCAATTTTTCCAATTTCCAATATTTATGTAATTCTCAAAACTTTTGGCCACGACTGTATATATATCCAGTGCCTATAAAAGCTCCTCCTTGAGGTGTCACATATGACGCATGCAGTATTGATATTAGTGAGAAGCCATTACAATATGGCGCTGGCACACAGATGTTTGCATTAGTTCACATGCCAAAGTATGTAAGATAGTGCACAATGCGCGGATGCCAAGTCTTATCTTTTCTTATTAACTTTTTAGCCAATGAAACAATGCACGGGCCTCAGGGGAGGAACGCCCTCCCTGAAGATATATAAACTGCCTAAACCTACTGTAATAAAAAAAGAAAGATGGTCTTTGACCCACCTGTGTCAGTGTCTGTCTCTACCACGCGTGGATATTAACCCCTTGGGGTACCTTGATTTGGAGCACCAAAGTGTATCTTAAATGCTTTAATTGAAAGCCGCTTCAACACTGTAAAACAACTTTTATTTTGGCGCAAGCCGTATGTAAATTAGGTTCTTGAAATTAAGGGTGCAGCGGCTTTCACCCTTAAAGTCAAACTCACTGTGCCCCGCATTCCCATTTGACTGATGGGCTTTTGGATTCTTTCAGGCGCGATTCCACCACAAGATTTTGCGGATGCGCTGAATGATCACCTTTCCGACGCAGACTCACGTAGGCAAGTGTTTTAGAGAACATTACCCCGTATCAATGTCAGTCACACGATCAGGAATGCCTGCCATTGACTCGCTGAAGCCAAGTACACTACAGCGGGGATCAATGTGCAGGCGCCAGAAACGAGAACATACAGCGCATGCAGAAAATCTCAGGATGGAATCGTGCCTGGAAAAATCCAAAAGACCATCAAATGCGAAGGGGCGGGAAGGGAGCGCGGTCAGCTCGACTTCAAGCGTGAAAGCCGCTGCCCCCTTGACTTCAAGAACCTCATTTGCATACAATCTGTGGGGGAATACGTTTTTCTTTACAGAAATCATGAACCTCGGACATCTTACACAAGAACATAATTAGAAACCTGGTGTCAGCAGCTGTAAGGTACTGCTGGCGGTTTATGGTCCATTTTGCCGCTGACAGGTTCCCTTTAACTACCAGAAAACGCTTTAAAGGGGTTGCACCATGTCACACATTGGTAGCATATCACTAGGATATGCTACCAATGTCCTATAAGTGATGGTCTCAGAGGCAGGACCTGCACCTATCTCTAGGACAGGGCCCCCAAAGTAAAGGAGCGAGCAGCGGGCATATGCAGGGTGCTCTCCATTCAGTTCTATGGGAGTGCTGAAAAGAGCCGAGCGAACGCGCTCAGCCATTTAAGGAACCCCCATAGAACTGAATGGCGAGCGCAACCGCAGCTACCTCTCCATTCACCTCTAAGACAAGAGCCGAGCCAGTGCTCAGCTATTTTAAGCACGCCAATAGAAATGAACAGAGAGCACACTGCACGTGCCCAGTGAGCTCTCCTTTTCTTTGGGGGCCCTGTTCTAGAGATAAGTGTGGGTCTCAGAGGTGGGACCTGCACCTATCTGACATAGGTGGCATATTGCTAGGATATGCCACCTATGTGCGAGATGGGACAACCCCTTTAAGTTTGTCGCTGCTTTGTAACAAGTCAGTTAGATATGCCTTAACCTATCCAGTAGAGCAGGGATGGCCAACCTGTGGCTCTCCAGCTGTTGTAAAACTACAACTCCCACCATGCCCTGCTGTAGGCTGATAGCTGTAGTCTGTCCGGGCATGATGGGAGTTGTAGTTTTGCAACAGCTGGCGAGCCTCAGGTTGGCCATCCCTGCAGTAAGGGAAGGACCATGGGAACCATTAAAGATCCAGCGAGGAGAGAGCAGATGGTGCAGAGAATTGAAGCTATGGATCAATGACCACCCCAATGGATCAATGTTTTATGACAAATCTGATACGCCATAAAATAACACACCCTGTGCGGACTTAAAAAGAATTACAGACCCCCACAACAGCAGAGTAATTGCACATCACTCCTTTATTGTCATGGTTTAAATAACAGAAATCTCTACAAAAAGGAAAAGTGACCCCCGTGAGACAAGCGCCAGGACCTGGCCGGGCCGTATCGGTAGAGAGCATTGATCTCCAATACCCGCAGAGGAGACGCGAAGCACAATAAATAGCCACAGTATTGGGATGTACTTTACCGTTAACATGAGTGACTAATGGGGCCACAGGGACTTGTATTAACACCTGAGGTGACCGCAACATTGCCATCTGGAACGTACTGGCAGAAAAGGATTGGTCCTAGATTAAAAAGCTGCACCGAAACGGGTGTACTGACCGTCTGAACATGCACCTATGGGAGCGCTCAAGCTTCGGAAGTCCCATAGAAGTGAAAGGAGGGGCAAGGCTATTCTTGGCTCCCATAGGGGTGAACGGAGGGTGAACGCACATGTGTTGCTGCTCTCCCATCACTTTAGGGGCCCCATTCGGAAAATAGGAGCAGTTTCCAGAGCGGGAAACCTGCACCTTTCTGGCATTAGGGACGTATCCTAATGCCATGCCATCAATGATGAAGAGGGAAAACCTCTTTAGAACAGGAAATGGCCAAAGTGAATTTCCGTTAACACAGGGATGCCCAAACTGCGGCCCTCCAGCTGTTGAAAAACTACAACTCCCAGCATGCCCTGAAATATGTAGACTGTCCAGGCATGCTGGGAGTTGTAGTTTTGCAACAGCTGAAGAGCTGCAGGTTGGGCGCCCCTGCGTTAACTGGACAGCAGAGATCGACTCAAGGGCTTTTATCAAATTAGTATTTTTTTTTTTAGGGGACAAACTCTTACAGCTCAGCAAATTTGGGGCTGAAATGACAAAGAAAATCCCAAATTTTGGTGTAAATGCCCAAGATGCATCATCAGTATTTAAAATGCACACCATGCTATGAATGTGACTGGCCTCAGAGGAATATTGCAAGTGCATTCGAAATGGAATAAAAGTGACACTAACTTGGAAAAAGTACAACAGAACCCGCATGGGAGCGCTGCGCAGTAAGTGCCCTTATCAACCGTAAACAGAAGACTACAGAAGGGAACTACTACCCCCATCGTCTCGGACAGTCAAGTGATGTGCGACTGGACTGCGTGGCGACCACACGTTCTATCAAACTATACACATAATAGCCAAAGACACCGGAATGAAATGCACAAGCAACACACTAAACTCGGCTCCAGCCGCGCGGGCGGAGCTGGAGACGCGAGCGGTTTGCTAGGGGCGCACTACTACAGATATAGCGGTATTTTAGAATCCCTAGCTGTCAAGTGTCGGCTTTAAAAAGTGAACTAAATAAAATAAAAAAAAGGGATGGATGACGCCGTCTTCTGGGAAGGACCGTTTACTTCTTGGCTTTTCCTTGGGCGGCCACGGCTTCCATGGCTTTGCGCACCGTTTCTTCGTCTCCTAGAAACTGCATGGGTTTGATGGGCTTCAGGTTCTTGTCGAGCTCGTAGACGATAGGGATGCCGGTGGGGAGGTTCAGCTCCATGATGGCTTCCTCAGACATGCCTGCAAAGGGAAAGGAAAAAGCCGTCAGACAGGTGAATATAAGAGCAAGTCTGTACAATGGATGACCGCAAGAAATGACTACATACATGGTGGGCGTCTAATACAGGGTCCCGCAGGTCATCAATGAAAACAGTCAATAAGCTTGTCTTAACAACCTAGGGGGTCAGTTACGATCAGAAATATGCCTATATTAGGCGTATTTCTGGCGCAGATGGCGGCGCAATGGTTATTTGTGCTGCAATCTGCAACTTTTCCCCCGCTCACGCCAGGGTGGGCGGGGAAAGGAGACAGGCCGGCAGGCCCATGGCGTTTGTCATTTTCTACACCCGTTTTAGGCGTGGAAAATGGTCTAAATGTAAAACAGCAAGGAAGCTGGCTTACGTTTAGACCGGTGCTGGATACGTCGAAGCCGGCGCCTCTTCATAGCTTTGACGGATCCACCGCCAGCTATAGGGGTTATTAAGACCGAAGTCAAACGGTGGTCCTAATAAATGACCCCCTTAATCTGTATTCAGCACTGCCTTATCCCTTTATAAGGCTGCTTTTTACACATTATGGAAGGGTGGTGCATGGCCAAAAACGACACACACCTTGCACTACAAATTGTCGCGGGTGTTGGCCATGCAGTGTTGATTATAAATCATGCCTTTTACGCTTTCAGCCTGTAATGGACCAGTTTTAAAACCGGCACGCCACTGACTTATAACAAAGTGCGTTATGTCCCCCTGAGGTGTCCGTCCATTGTACAATGCGTGTAGTGCTATGTTACAGGGGTTCTCCGGGATTATGATACCGATGCCTATCGCGGAGGGGTCCGACTCAAGACCTCTGCCAATCAACGGTATGAAGAGGCTGCGGCGCTCCGTCAGCGCTTAGGGGGTCATTTACAAACAGATACATGCCACTTTTGTGGTGTATATCTCACGCAGATTCTATCGCACGCCATAGTGCAGCAGAATCTGTGACTTCTTCCCCGCTCACGCCAGGCCTAAAAAAGGGGCCGTGTCATTTATTATTTTGTAAGCCCGTTTTAGTTGTAGAAAATAATCTAAATGTAAGGGAAGCAAGGAAGCACAAAAGATATGTATAGGCCAACGTCTGTCTCAATAAATGTGCCCCTTAGCCCTCTTCCTGGAACACTACGTCCATTGCTCACATGGCCTAGACTGCAATACCAAGCACAGCCACTATACTATGTACGGTGCTGTGCTTGGCAAGATGCGAGGAGGCCATGGTGCTCACCAGAGCCGATCTCATATTGACGGGCTATCAGAAGGATAGGCCATCAATATAAAAATCCTGGAAAACCCCTTTAACTCATCAAAGATCAACAGAATCTGTGGCATAGGCTCCCAGTGGATGGAGGCGCCAATGCAGGTGTGAACAGAGCCTTAGCAGAGCCCAAAATGATACAGAGGAACAGTTCGTTTTTCCAATGTCAGATTAACGTACAGTGCCCGGTGTAAAGCCTGACTCTCCCAGAAGGCAATTCATGAGAGTAAACTGTGTCCCGAACAAGCAAGCAATGCTGGAAGTTACAGCTCTGAAGACTGATGAACTGTGAATGCAGCTTTGCACTATAATACAATGTAAGATACATAATATATTAAAGGGGTTGTCCGGGTTCAGAGCTGAACCCGGACATACCCTTATTTTCACCCAGGAAGCCCCCCTTTAATATAGTGTTCAGTGACATCACCGGCTCTGATGGGCGGGCTTTAGCGCTGCCCTAGCCGTTTTACTGGCTAGGGCAGCACTAAAGCCCGCCCATCAGTGCCGATGACGTCACCGGGCTTCCTGGCAGCCCCATGGAGAGCCCCGGTATGTCACCGGATCTCCTAAAAATGCCTTTGCCCTGCACGATTTAGCGCAAAGCAAAGCATGAACTGCTCCGATGCTCAAGTCAGGGGGGCTGCCGGTGTGAAAATGGGGATATGTCCGGGTTCAGAGCAAGCCCTTTAAGGGGGTATTCTGATCTGGGACATTTAGGGCATGTCGCAAGGATATACAATCAATGTCAGATCCGCTCCTATCTGCAGAACAGGGCCTCCAAGTCAATGGAGCGTGCACTACGCATGCGCTGCGTCCTCTCCACTCACTTCTATTTCTGTAACTCCCATAGATGTGAACAGGGGGTTGCCACGCATGCGCAACTTGCTTTCTCTTAACTTGGGGGGTCCCGTTCTGTAGATAGGAGCGAGTCCTAGAGGTGAAAGCCGCCTCTATCTGACATTTATGGAGTATTCTAGAGATTTGCTATCAGTGTCCCTGATGGAAATACCCTTTTGACAATATGCAGCTCCCAAGCTCCCCCTAGTGGTGACCGCAGACACAGTATAGAAGGTGATCTGCCTTCTTCTGCGTCTGGAACGGCTCTGGACCTGGTTCAGATAGATGAGAGACATCTTATGTATTATCAAAGCCTTCCTAAAGAACAACTGCGATAGAAGAAGAGGCAATTCAACTGTTTGTAAAGGGGTTTGTAGGATTTAATGGATGACCTATAGGTCATCTATATCTGATCGGTTGGGAGGGCTGACTCCTAGTACCCCCTGCTGTGTTCGGATGAGCACTGTAGTTATTTCTTAGTATAGCAAGCACAGCGCCACACATCGTCTAGTGGCCGAGTTTAATATTGCAGGTCAATACCATTCACTTGAATGCGCCTGAGCTCCACAAAGGCCATGTGAACAAAAAATGCTACATAAACCCCTCGTAGCTGAAGGTCTTTGTCAGCCACATTTACTACTTGGCGGCGTGCTTTGGAAAGCTCTGAGCTAAGCAGATTGACGGATTTGCTTGAAACAACTCGCGCTGCATCTCTGCGTTTGATGTTCATAGAAGACTCTGCATCAAAGTAAAAGGACGGTGAATCGTGGGATCAGCAGCATAGCATCTCGGTTAGACAGGTCAAAAGGTTGGGGTCTGATGCCAGCAGCCGGTTCACTGACTGTTTCCCCTGAAACACCAATCCTGAACAAGCGCCGTGTGTGAACTGCAATACGACCCCATTCATTCCGATTAGATCTGTGGTTCACTACAGGCTCGGATCTAGGGGAACGTTCTCACGGCCGCACATCTGGCAATCTGCTAAGAACGCACTCTTAACCCTTTTGGGCCTGTTTTTTATTTTTCCTTCCCCGCCTTCCAAGAGCCATTATTTTTTTTTTCCTTTTCTTTCGCCGTGGAAGGCCTTGATTTTTTTCGGGACAAGTTGAACTTTTTAAATGGCACTGTTTATTTTACCATTGCTTGTACTGGAAAACTAGAAATTGTTTATGGGGTGAAACTGGGGGAATAAAAATCACCGTTTTCTGACAGCCATAACTCTCTTACATTTCCGTCTACACAGCTGTATGAGGGCTTGTTTTTTGCAGGGCAAACTTTTTTCTTATTTGTAAAAACTTTTTATAAACTTTTATTTAATTTTCTGGAGGGGATAAGGGGAGCATAAAAATGGAGAAATGTGATTTTTTTTCCCCTGCTACGGCATTCACCGCACGAGAAACATTTTCGGCATTTTGAGACACAGCAGTGTTTGGTTTATTTATTATTGGTAAACTAGGGAAAGGGGGGGCGATTTGAATTTATATTTTTTTTTAACTTTTTTTTTCCCCCACTTTATTTTAAGCCCCCCTAGTGGACTTAAACATGCGATCCTCTGATCACTTCTCCCATGGCCTGGAATAATTTACCATTGCAGTCTATGGGAGGTTTTCTATGTTCCTATGGAGCCTTGCCACAGGCGGGGCTTCACAGGAATGTATTGCTGTGGTACCCTTGAGTCTTCCCAACACTGAAAGCTATCACAGAGAACAAACAGAAGTTCGGGCCCCGGGAAAGATACTTCAGATGCCGTGGTCAGAGTTGACCACAGCATCTGAGGGGTTATATGACCGGGATAAGCAACACTGCCGATCCCAGTCATTAAAACCGGGTGCTAGCTGTATTACACAGCTGGTCCATGCAGTGTGAGCCCGCCCCATACTCCTTACGGCGCACCATTACGTAACTGTATGTGGTGGTGCACGTAAGGGTAAACTAAGGCAGGGACTTACCTTCAAGGTGCTTGACGATCCCTCTAAGACTGTTTCCATGAGCTACAATCAGGACTCTCTTCCCCTCCTTGATCACTGGGACGATTTCATCATTCCAAAATGGCAGGGCTCTGGCGATGGTGTCCTTCAGACTCTCACAGCTTGGTAGCTGGTCTTCTGTCAAGTCAGCGTAGCGACGATCCTGAGGGAAGGAAAAAAAAATTATAAAATCAATGAGTCTCACTGGAGAAAGCAGAGACTGCAGAAATCAATAGACAGGAATAACAGGCTGAGGCATAGAGGCGGCCATTATTTACTCAGATAGATCTAATTACAAGGCTGCACAGTGCAGGGTGGGTCTAAACGGTGCATACATGCTAAGACCTCTCCAGTGCGGTCTGGTGTCCAGCTGCGGGACCATGTGGCGGTATTACACAACATTCAGTGAGCACTCTGGGGATTTGGGGAAATAGGGAACCTGCACCCCTAACTTTTTATCTAGTTCTCCCCGCTTATGGCAGTGCCTAAAGCAGCATAGCTCTCTTAAAGGGGTTGTCAGTTATTTATTTATTTATTTTTTAAGGCAGAGAATAAATCAGAATAAAAAATTTTTTTTAAAAATGTTATACTTACCACCTTGACCCCTGCCGGTCCAAGTGCCGCTGCTTCGACAATGATTTGCCGATTACTGGTCTCAGTGGTAAACAGCAGGAGACTGTCGCAGTCAGTGACTGGCTGCAGCGGTCACATGCACAATGCAGGCAAGTCACCTCTGCAGTCAGGAAAGCAAAGCCAGGGCAGCGAAGCAGCAGCGCTGGAATGGAGAGGGTTTGGAACATTTTTTAAATTATTCTAATAGGTTTCTAATCTAGACTCTTCTCCTATGTGCGCACATTGCAACAAACCCCCCAGCTGTGTATCCATGAGGCGGTCAAGTTGTGACCCTCTGCATGTAAAGTTAAAGGGGTTATCCTCCACTAACAAATGCTCCCCCATATGTTGAGCCCCTCACACTGATTCTACCTTCTTGGCTGCCCGTTCCGCTCCTGGTCCCTGCACAGCCACTGCTGCTTCACCCCGTGCGCAGATGAAAACATCTGGTGTCGGGGGGGGGGGGGAGCAGCCAACGGCAGGCGATACTAGGGAGACTCGTCCCAATCACCACCTGCCATTGGCTGCTCCCCCCACCCCCCCGACACCGGATCTTTTAATCCGCACACAGGGAGAAGCAGCAGTGGCTGTGCAGGGACCAGGAGCGGAACGGGAAGCCAGGTAAGTAGAATCAGTGTGAGGGGACCGGCATATGGGGTAGCATTTGTTAGTGTTGGATAACCCCTTTAAGGCTGCATTAGATAATCGCTAACGCGCATTAGCGATCATCTGGCAGTGTAATTCTGCTGCCAGCTGCCTGATAACCAAGCAAACGCTTGTTCATCGGGCAATTATGATTTTTAAGCATGCTTTCTAATAGCGAGTGATGGCATAGGGATAGTTCCTCGCCATGCTGAGGAGGAGATCACTGCATGTAATAGCAGCGGTCTCCTCCGCTAGCTAGCAAGCTATTGCTGATCTGCCTGTCTAAAACTGGATTTACACAGGCCGACTGAAGCATTGCCCCCCGACAGTCAGCTGCTCGTTCAGTGAAGGAGATCACCTCCACAGTATGAGGACGAGGCTATAGCGATCCCTCCTCCCCATACAGAGTCATGGTTTCTGAGCAGCAGATCTCCGTTTAGACCGCACAATCTGCTGCCCAGAAGCCATGATCAGTGGGGCCTGCATGAACAACAGGATCATCCGATGAACGAGCGTTTCGCTCGTCCACCCGGTGATCGGCAGCACATTTACATGGCCAGATTGTCGAGAAAGACCGGCCGCAAGGACGGTCGTTCCAAATAATCTGCCCGATTCTTGGGCCGTGTAAATGCATCTTAATACAGGCTTTGGGGGTCTGTTTCCAAAGATGCAGACAATCACATATTTCGGTAATTCAACCTTTTTACTTTTGAGCAGGTTTGTATGACGAGCCCTTCTACACATGACGTTAAAGGGGAGAAGACAACCCCTATTGTCCTAACCCCTGCCGCATAAAACATTCTCCTGTCTAAGGTCCTGCTTTTCAGTGGCTTAGTCCCACAACTCTGGACTATAACAGACACAGGAGCAGAAGCGGTCAGGGCGGGCAGTGGCTCGGCAGGACTGCAGACAGGCGATTTATGGGGCACAGGTTAGGACAATAGGGCTTGTCTTCTCCTAAGCCGGACAACCCCTTTAATAATCATGTACATACTGATACAGTTGCAGTTTCTTTTCCTATATTATGGCGGTTTGTCTACTTTAGGCCTGACTCAGGAGGACTCCGACACTTCTCACTCCTTACCTTGCTGATGATGCTATAATAATCATGGTCGGCATCCATGGAGGGTGGAGGGATATCGTACGACCGCCTCCAGATCTTCACCTGCTCCTCTCCGTGCTTGGCCGCCGTCTCCGCCTTGTTCAGTCCGGTCAGCCCGCCGTAGTGCCTCTCGTTCAGCCTCCATGTCCTCACCACCTTCACCCACATCTGGTCAGTGCCGTCCAGCGCCAGCCACAAGGTGCGTATGGCCCTCTTCAGGACGGATGTGAAGCAGATATCAAACTGATAGCCGGCATCTGTCAGACAAAAGCGTTGGAAGCCATTGAATGTCATCTATGGATCTACAGGAGATCGTCAACTTATCCGTATATTCACACGTAGTGGATTTGTTGCAGAAATTTTTGCAAGTTTCCAATTCATGCATGCGAATATAAATCTGGTTAAAGTGGTTGCCCCTACATTATTCAAACCAGCATCTGGATATGAAAACAGGCAATTACAGAAGTAATAAAAAACTTATCACAGCCACTAAGTTATTCAATAAAGTATCTATCTGTATAGCGCCACCTGCTGTCTGTTCTTTTCCTTACTTCTCTGTCCACCTCAGTAAGGTTGCTGAGGTGGACGCACATGCTCAGTTCCATCTGTCAGCTGCCACCAGCCGCACCTACTGAAGCTGTGACAGGGCTCATGCACACGACCGTACATATGTGTATTGTCCACATTCGTGTAGCCTTTCTGCAAAATATAGATTATGTGTTATTCTTGTCCGTTTTGTGGACAAAAATATCTAGTTCTAACTAAGGGAGCGAAAAGATCTGAGACGTGTCCACGAACGGTATATGTATTTTGCAGATCCATGGTTTGTGGACCGCAAAATGGATATGGTCGTGTGTATGAGACCTTAAAGGGGTTGTCCGCGTTCAGAGCTGAACCCGGACATCCCTCCATTTTCACCCAGGCAGCCCCCCTGACTTGAGCATCGGAGCAGTTCATGCTCCGATGCTCTCCTTTGCCCTGCGCTAAATCGTGCAGGGCAAAGGCATTTTTTGGAGATAAGCCATCAATATCTGATCAGTTGGGCTCCGACACCCCGCACCCCTGCCAATCAGCGGGTTACTGCAGGGCTGCTCCCATCAAATTCCCTAACAACCACTATATAGCTGATTCCTGGGGTTTAAGGATGCTAGACCCCCCCCCAACCCCCAATCTGACATGCTAGGGATGGCGAATCAAAACCCCAGAATACCCCTTTAAAATAAGGCCTGCATGGGGTGAATACCTATGTATAAGGTAAGTGGCACCGCGTGGGCCCATGGTGGGCTATGGTCACTGTCCTATGGATCCTGGACGTCGCCCATACATAATGCATGTTCATCTGATCTGCATTCAGACTCGGTGACGCAGGACGCTTTCAGGCCGCGCTTCTACAAGGTCAAAACCGCTACAATCCAGAGTAAATTCTGCACAACTGCCCTTGGACACAACGTGTCCTATTATCTCCAATCGCAGACCACCTCCCGCACATTTCAGCTTCACCCACATTCAGCCACAGAAGGTGTTTTTCACTAATACACAGCAAAACAAGACAAAGGTCAAAACTCATCAGCCCAGAGGATGCAGCAGAGCCAGGAGCGCGCTATGTGCCGTGGCCGCTCTTATCTGTGCCGTCACTCACTCTCGGCCGGGATAATTGGCTGCAGTGCAGATGTGATATTAATAGTCGTCCTCTTCTCAGTTCTATCTGTTCCTGGAGAACCTGGATGTCCAGCAACATGGCCGCCAGAAGCACAGTTTGTAGCTCCAGGGTCCCAAAGCAAAACTTTTAACAGGGCCCCCCAACTACCGTGCTTCATTTACAGTACTGGTCCACGGGAAAGAGACCATCTGGGCCCCCTCTGGCTCTTGGACCTGGTTTAGCTACACTCTCTGCACCCCCTATGGCCACCCTTACAGCTACCACAGGGGGAAGTCACCCAGCTTTCCCGGAATCCTGAACTGCAACCCTACTTGGTCTTGGGAGATGTTCATACTGTGGATTTTGACGCGGCAGAATCCGCTGCGGTTTCTCACTTTGAATATCACTGACCCGTTTCCAGTATAGCCTCACTGAAAGGAGCTAAACCGCAGGTGGGTACCCACCATGGCTTCCAGCGGCATCTGTCTGGGCACAGCATCAATAGGGGACATGTCCCTTCTTGGTGCAGTCGCGGCTTTGAACTGCGAAAAAAAAAACGGGAGGCGGACACCAAGCAGCCGCCAGTGGAAAGTGGGCGCGAAAAGCCGCACCAAAATTCCAATGGCAAATTCCGCAGCGCGAACGGGCCCTAGGAGGGACTGTCATATAGAGAGCAAGCTGTGCGACGCTAGGGGCCATAGGGCCACCATTACAGCTTTGGGACCGCCACCAAGAATGAAGGGGCTGCAGCTCTGACTTAGCGCCCCCCACTTCATTCTGGGGATCGGTAGGGGCCCCCAAGGTTGAAAGCCAACCGAACATAACATGATGGCATATCCTAGAAATATTACATCACTTATCGGGTGGGGAATACCCCTTTAAGCTATGCAGTGGATGGATGACCAAGGGTCTTCTTCGGGAACCCGAGAAAGCTGGGTGATCAGCCATATTCATTGCAAAAAAAAATTAAAATATAAAAAATCCCCTGTTATGGACCCTGCAGCATCCAGCGACATTACTCCCCTGGCCAAGATCCCGCCGCACTTGATGATTCATCGGCCGGCAGACACTGAGCAATGCCGGGGAAGGAGAATGAATCATTTTCTTCCCTCCTTCGTACAGGGGATGGAACGTTTCACGACGAGGAGGAAATAAGACAGAGATTACGTAAAAACGGCAAAGGAAATGAGTCAAATACGAGTTCCCAGACTGCACTGCTTCAAACGGAGATAAGCGGCTGCCGAAGCCATCAGGTGGCGCTTATCACAGGGAACTGTGCTGTTCCTTTCATATTGAATTTCTGCACTGTATTATTTCTTGTTTTACCTATGTTGTTTAAGTCTATTGTTCTCTGCTGCCATCTGCTGGCCGGAATTTGTATGCTGCACGCCTTCGTTCGTTGTCTATAAAGTTTTATCTCTGGGCGTGGTTTTAGCAGCCTTGGGCCTGGTCACTTCCTGTAGCCTTTTTCAGTGCTGCATCCTTTGTGACTGGAGACACACACCTCGGCTTGTGAAGGCATCAGTTTTTGACCAGCAGTTGCCTCAGCAGTTGCCTCAGCAGTAGCCTCAGAAAAGACATCCACACCACAGCATCTACTGTATTCCTGTATTGCATCACCGTATGTCACTGCTCTGGATCAAATAAACCCACATTTGATTGCATCCTCATGTCTACGTCTGGATCCATCTAACCTGAGCATCTGCCGGTCCGGTCTGCTCCACTGCTTGGATACGAAGGTAGGCCAGTCACAAAGCCATTATCAGTTACACCTTCATTCGCCTTCATGTGGGGACAGAACAGTCAAAAACTGCCTTAAAGCCTTATACCTCAGTCAATATCCGTCTGAATGTCCAATGCCCGGCTACAGATTCCCTCAGAGCCCAGTGCCACACTCAGGAACCTCCCCTGCAACAGGCCCACTCCCAGCAAATCTGCCCAGCAACAGTGCACGTCCCATAAGCCTAAGGGGAAGCACGGCGTGTCCGCAGTAGATATACCCTCGCCTGGAAGTCCTCCACTACTCGCCAAGCCACTTTCTACATCCTATATTAACCCTTGCTCGCATGATATAAGGACTGTTCACGCACGCGGGGCCTCCCTCAAACCAAAACCCCGCAATTCACTAAAAGGACTTTGGGAAACTCATCGGGGTGCCTCATCTGAGCCGCACTGCAATTTTCAGCCCCCAATTTAAAAGTTTGATTTCTTAAAGAGACAGCGCACCTTAAATCAAAATGGCCGAAAAGGACCTCGTACAGTTCCCCAGTGATGAAACAAAACAAATGCAACCTGATACTGATCATTATGAAGAGCTGGAGGTAGAAACCACACTTCCAGCAGACCAAGTCACGCGACCAACGCGCTCTCTCAAACCAACTATAAAGATCACAGAAAACTATCACACCAGGAAAGATGAGCTATGTGACAACCTGGAAGAGCTATGGGAACGAGTTTCCTCCCTCATATCAGGATTTAAGTCCTCCTCAGGCGATGCCACCAGTTTACAAGTTGCCGTCGGGCGGCTGAACGCAGCCCATGAAAGATACAAGAGACTGTCCACAAGGTATATAACCTTTCTAAAAGACTCTAATATTGAAGAAGCCCCATCAGAATTGTGCAAGGCAGAATCAATTGACAGACAAAGAGATGCCATGGTGCTGGACGCTAAAGATAAAGTGGAACTCCGTATCTCTCATTTGCAAGAAACTAGATCACACAGATCGCATTCATCCAAACATTCCTCGCGGTCCTACAGATCATCATGCTCTAGAAGCTCCACCCTGAGCGACAGATTACTAGAGGCCCGCATAAATGCAGAGCAATCCAAAGTGAGGCGTTCCTTCACCGAAAAAGAAGTCCTTGCGAGGGCTGAAGCAGAGGCCAAGAGGGCAGAAGCGGAGGCAGAAGCCAAGAGGGCAGAAGCAGAAGCGGAGGCAAAAGCCAAGAGGGCAGAAGCAGAAGCAGAGGCTCGAATAAAGATCCTTGAATCAGAGAGGGAAGAGGAAATCGCATTAGCAAGAGTAAGACTACTTGAGCAAGCATTGAGCCAAGGCCCTGATTCAGTCTGCTTACCACCAGAGGAGATAGACGATCCAGCTGATCGCACCAGCGACTACGTACTGAAACAGTTATCTGCACCACCCCCAGTGTGCAGTACTGTCCAAGCCAACAACACTGAAACCTCCAAGTCAGCTCTACCTGCAGTGGCAGTGACACCCACAGCACCTGAGCAATCCAATAACAGTCGCCCAGACGCACCCTCTCAAGGACAGTTATTACAGCAAGATGGCTACCAGGTGTTTCCTGGCCTACCTCCACAGCTCAAGCAGCAGTCATCAGAATCTACAGAGGCTAGACCACAGCTCAACCCTGCAGCAACATCATTCTACCTGGAAGCATCTCACCCTTTCACGCCACGCAGCCTATACGCCCCAGGGGCATCACAAGTTGTCATGGCAACAAGCAGTGAGAAATCAGATATGTCTGAGTTTGCCAGGTTTATGGTGAGCAGAGAGCTAATTAACACCAGTCTCTCAAAATTTGATGACCGTGCGGAGAGCTATAGAGCCTGGAAGGCAACCTTCATAGCCGCCATCGCCAACCTCAACCTAACTGCAGAGCAGGAGCTCGACCTCTTGATCAACTGGCTGGGCCCAGGCTCCACAAATCGCATCAAGAGCCTTAGAACTGTCTATGTGGGACAAGCAGAAGCAGGTCTCGCTGCAGCCTGGCAGAGACTCGAACGCACCTTTGGCAGCGCAGAAGCAATAGAGAAGGCACTATTCAGGAGACTGCAGAACGTCCCCAAGATCAGTCTCAAGGATGTCCATAAGCTTCAGGATTTAAGTGATTTGCTCATGGAACTGGAGCTTGCCAAAAGAGACCCTCGTCTGTCCGGGCTGTGCTACCTGGATACAGCCCATGGGGTGAACCCAATTGTCGTGAAGTTACCATACAGCCTGCAAGAGAAGTGGGCGGCATCAGTCTCAAGGTACAAAAGAGTGCATGACGTCACTTTTCCTCCATTTATTCATTTCTGTAGGTTCATCGATGAACAGTCCCAGATGAGGAATGACCCCAGCCTCGACTTCCTGGAGTTCAATACTACAGCCTCAGTGACACCATCATCAAGGTATGAAAGTATTGTGCATAAACACAGAGACTTTAAGAGCAGCGTGAATGTTAGAAAGACTAACCTACCATCATCTGCAGTACCCACTGGTAGACAGTACACTACCTCATCAGGAGACAAGGCCTTCAATCGTGAATGTCCCATTCATAAAAAACCACACTCACTGAACAAATGTAGAGGATTTAGATCCAAAACAATACAGGAGCGCAGGAAAGTCCTGACCGAGCTTGGGGTATGTTTCAAGTGCTGCGCTTCATTGGAGCACATGGCTAAGGACTGTAAATCCATTATCAAGTGTGAGGAGTGTCATAGTGAAAGACATGCCTCAGCTATGCACCCAACTACACTCACAAGGGACTCACCTGCTGCTGTCACCACCAGTCCTGCTCAAAGTCATGGCGGGGAGCCCCAGAACCACGCTAACACAGCCACTGCTGTTTCCTGCTCATGCTCGGACGTATGTGGGGAGGGCCAGAGTGAGAAATGTTGTGCCCGCATATGCCTAATCAAGGTCTACCCGGAGGGGCTACCAGAAAAGGCAGTAAAAATGTATGCCATCATTGACGACCAAAGCAACCGTTCCCTAGCAGGACCTAAATTCTTTGAAGCCTTTGGAATAAAGGGACCATCAGAACCCTACATCTTAAACACCTGCTCGGGTCGCATAGAGACTAGCGGCAGGAGGGCACAAGGATTCATCGCTCGTTCCGTCAGTGGAAATACGGAAATACCTCTACCGACGCTGATCGAATGCGATCAAATACCCAACCATAGGGATGAAATTCCTACCCCGGAAGCTGCATTTCACCATCCACACCTAAGGCACCTAGCCAACGTTATCCCACCTATGGACAACAACGCCGAGATTCTACTCCTGCTTGGCAGAGACAATCTAAGGGTACACAAGGTGCGTCAACAGTGTAATGGTCCCGACTATGCACCATACGCCCAGAGACTGGACTTGGGATGGGTAGTCATAGGAAATGTATGCTTGGATCAACCAAAAATCCGCTCATTCAAAACGTACGTGCGTGGAGATGGACGCACAACTTGCATTAAGCCTTGCCCTCATCACTATGAGGTGAAAGAGAAGCCTCCAGACCTCATACAACCACCTGACGACATTCCCTACTTTGCTGACAACTTGGGAAGATTAGTCTTTCATACCAGCAAGGACGATGATAAAGTAGCTTTGTCAGTAGAGGACAGAGAATTTATCAAGATAATGGACAATGAGTTCCTTAAAGACGATACCAATCACTGGGTTTCTCCATTACCCTTCCGAGCTACCAGGGTGAGACTCCCGAACAATAGGGAACAAGCTCTGTCTAGATTTAACTCTCTTCAGCGTACCATGAACAGTAAGCCTGAGATGAGAGAACACATCGTTGCCTTTATCGACAAAATATTCCGCAACAACCATGCAGAACCAGCTCCATCCTTAGGGAAGAACGACGAGTGCTGGTACTTGCCTTCATTTGGAGTGTATCACCCACGGAAACCTAATCAAATTAGGGTTGTTTTCGACTCAAGTGCCAAACATCAAGGTGTATCGCTTAATGATGTCCTTCTCACAGGTCCTAATCTGACGAATAACCTAGTTGGAGTGCTGATGAGGTTCAGAAAAGAGCTTGTTGCCATCACCGCCGACATTGAACAGATGTTCCACTGTTTCGTAGTCAGAGAGGACCACCGGAATTTCCTCAGGTTTCTGTGGTACAAGAATAACGACACCAACGCAGAGATGGCAGAATATCGTATGAGGGTACACGTATTTGGAAACAGCCCTTCACCTGCCGTGGCAACTTACGGCCTTCGGCGAACTGCATTAGAGGGAGAATCCGAGTACGGTAAAGACGCCAGAGACTTTGTAGAAAAGGACTTCTACGTAGACGATGGACTCAAATCACTACCCACTGAAGAAGCGGCTATCGATCTGCTCAAAAGGACTCAAAGTATGTTGTACCAAGCTAAACTTAGACTACACAAAATTGCTTCAAACAGCCTGGCCGTTATGAGGGCCTTCGAATCAGGCGATCATGCACCAGGATTCAAGGACATTAACTTGGGACTGGACAGTCCACCTGTGCAGAGGAGCTTGGGCCTCAGATGGGATCTCTCGGCTGACTCCTTCGGTTTTCAGATAAGTTGTGCAGACAAGCCATTCACAAAGCGAGGCGTCCTATCAGTGGTAAACAGCCTATTTGATCCGCTGGGATTTGTAGCGCCCATCACCATACAAGGTAAATTTCTACTGAGACAGTTTTCTGAAACAGTCAAGGATTGGGATACCCCACTTCCCTCCGAGAAAGAGCAAAAATGGGAAACCTGGAAGCGATCTTTGTGTGCCTTGGATGAGATCCACATCCCGAGATGCTATATTAAAACCTCACTTTCCTCTAGCATAAAGAAAGTACTCCACGTGTTCTCGGATGCCTCCACGGAGGCCATCGCAGCGGTCGCCTATCTGAAGGTGACAGAACCCAACAACCAAAATCACGTTGGAATAGTCTTTGGTCCAGAGTTTCTGCTTGGAGAGGCGGACGAATGTGTACAGGAAGTTTTCAGCATCCAGGATCCGGATAATGATCCAGAAATCCGCACTGAAGTTAGTGCATTAGTCACTGGAACAAAGCAAACCGCCAGCTTCGGTTGTCAGCGCTTTGAACGTTTCTCCAGTTGGATGAGACCCATCGAGAACGTCCCTGATGGGTGAACAGGACTGTATCTAGTTTCGCAGATCTTCTCCATTCCAAGTTGGAAAACAGGACTATCTATGTTTGCATTCTAACATGTTTTCTTTTACAGGTTGTTTATATTTTATGGACATTCGTCATAGTGAAATCCCCAAAGTGAATTTCAGACGGGGAGTGTGCTGTTCCTTTCATATTGAATTTCTGCACTGTATTATTTCTTGTTTTACCTATGTTGTTTAAGTCTATTGTTCTCTGCTGCCATCTGCTGGCCGGAATTTGTATGCTGCACGCCTTCGTTCGTTGTCTATAAAGTTTTATCTCTGGGCGTGGTTTTAGCAGCCTTGGGCCTGGTCACTTCCTGTAGCCTTTTTCAGTGCTGCATCCTTTGTGACTGGAGACACACACCTCGGCTTGTGAAGGCATCAGTTTTTGACCAGCAGTTGCCTCAGCAGTTGCCTCAGCAGTAGCCTCAGAAAAGACATCCACACCACAGCATCTACTGTATTCCTGTATTGCATCACCGTATGTCACTGCTCTGGATCAAATAAACCCACATTTGATTGCATCCTCATGTCTACGTCTGGATCCATCTAACCTGAGCATC
This sequence comes from Bufo bufo, assembly GCF_905171765.1. Classification (NCBI taxonomy): domain Eukaryota; kingdom Metazoa; phylum Chordata; class Amphibia; order Anura; family Bufonidae; genus Bufo; species Bufo bufo. The sequence goes on along the minus strand of NC_053394.1, from coordinate 31,937,290 downwards.
TGCCGGTCCGGTCTGCTCCACTGCTTGGATACGAAGGTAGGCCAGTCACAAAGCCATTATCAGTTACACCTTCATTCGCCTTCATGTGGGGACAGAACAAATACCCAACCATAGGGATGAAATTCCTACCCCGGAAGCTGCATTTCACCATCCACACCTAAGGCACCTAGCCAACGTTATCCCACCTATGGACAACAACGCTGAGATTCTACTCCTGCTTGGCAGAGACAATCTAAGGGTACACAAGGTGCGTCAACAGTGTAATGGTCCCGACTATGCACCATACGCCCAGAGACTGGACTTGGGATGGGTGGTCATAGGAAATGTATGCTTGGATCAACCAAAAATCCGCTCATTCAAAACGTACGTGCGTGGAGATGGACGCACAACTTGCATTAAGCCTTGCCCTCATCACTATGAGGTGAAAGAGAAGCCTCCAGACCTCATACAACCACCTGACGACATTCCCTACTTTGCTGACAACTTGGGAAGATTAGTCTTTCATACCAGCAAGGACGATGATAAAGTAGCTTTGTCAGTAGAGGACAGAGAATTTATCAAGATAATGGACAATGAGTTCCTTAAAGACGAAACCAATCACTGGGTTTCTCCATTACCCTTCCGAGCTACCAGGGTGAGACTCCCGAACAATAGGGAACAAGCTCTGTCTAGATTTAACTCTCTTCAGCGTACCATGAACAGTAAGCCTGAGATGAGAGAACACATCGTTGCCTTTATCGACAAAATATTCCGCAACAACCATGCAGAACCAGCTCCATCCTTAGGGAAGAACGACGAGTGCTGGTACTTGCCTTCATTTGGAGTGTATCACCCACGGAAACCTAATCAAATTAGGGTTGTTTTCGACTCAAGTGCCAAACATCAAGGTGTATCTCTTAATGATGTCCTTCTCACAGGTCCTAATCTGACGAATAACCTAGTTGGAGTGCTGATGAGGTTCAGAAAAGAGCTCGTTGCCATCACCGCCGACATTGAACAGATGTTCCACTGTTTCGTAGTCAGAGAGGACCACCGGAATTTCCTCAGGTTTCTGTGGTACAAGAATAACGACACCAACGCAGAGATGGCAGAATATCGTATGAGGGTACACGTATTTGGAAACAGCCCTTCACCTGCCGTGGCAACTTACGGCCTTCGGCGAACTGCCTTAGAGGGAGAATCCGAGTACGGTAAAGACGCCAGAGACTTTGTAGAAAAGGACTTCTACGTAGACGATGGACTCAAATCACTACCGACTGAAGAAGCGGCTATCGATCTGCTCAAAAGGACTCAAAGTATGTTGTACCAAGCTAAACTTAGACTACACAAAATTGCTTCAAACAGCCTGGCCGTTATGAGGGCCTTCGAATCAGGCGATCATGCACCAGGATTCAAGGACATTAACTTGGGACTGGACAGTCCACCTGTGCAGAGGAGCTTGGGCCTCAGATGGGATCTCTCGGCTGACTCCTTCGGTTTTCAGATAAGTTGTGCAGACAAGCCATTCACAAAACGAGGCGTCCTATCAGTGGTAAACAGCCTATTTGATCCGCTGGGATTTGTAGCGCCCATCACCATACAAGGTAAATCTCTACTGAGACAGTTTTCTGAAACAGTCAAGGATTGGGATACCCCACTTCCCTCCGAGAAAGAGCAAAAATGGGAAGCCTGGAAGCGATCCTTGTGTGCCTTGGATGAGATCCACATCCCGAGATGCTATATTAAAACTTCACTTTCCTCTAGCATAAAGAAAGAACTCCACGTGTTCTCGGACGCCTCCACGGAGGCCATCGCAGCGGTTGCCTATCTGAAAGTGACAGAACCTAACAACCAAAACCACGTTGGATTCGTCTTTGGTAAGGCTAAGTTAGCCCCCAAGCCCGATCATACTATTCCCAGACTGGAACTTTGTGGGACTGTGTTGGCAGTTGAGATTGCGGATTTCATACAACAAGAACTGGGTGTCGACATAGCTGAAGTCCAGTATTACACCGACAGTAAGGTCGTTTTAGGTTACATCCACAATCGGACCAAGCGATTCTATGTGTACGTTAGTAACCGCATAGAGAGAATCAGGAGGTCCTCCAAACCTGAACAATGGCACTACGTACCATCCGAACTTAATCCAGCAGATCACGCCACTAGGCCTATGTCTATAGGTTCCTTTATTAACTCTACTTGGCTTACAGGTCCAGAGTTTCTGCTTGAAGAGGCGGACGAATGTGTACAGGAAGTTTTCAGCATCCAGGATCCGGATAATGATCCAGAAATCCGCGCTGAAGTTAGTGCATTAGTCACTGGAACAAAGCAAACCGCCAGCTTCAGTTGTCAGCGCTTTGAACGTTTCTCCAGTTGGATGAGACCCATCGAGAACGTCCCTGATGGGTGAACAGGACTGTATCAAGCTTCGCAGATCTTCTCCATTCCAAGTTGGAAAACAGGACTAATCTTTTTTGCATTCTAACATGTTTTTCTTTTACAGGTTGTTTATATTTAATGGACATTCGTCATAGTGAAATCCCCAAAGTGAATTTCAGACGGGGAGTGTGCTGTTCCTTTCATATTGAATTTCTGCACTGTATTATTTCTTGTTTTACCTATGTAGTTTAAGTCTATTGTTCTCTGCTGCCATCTGCTGGCCGGAATTTGTATGCTGCACGCTTCGTTCGTTGTCTATAAAGTTTTATGTCTGGGCGTGGTTTTAGCAGCCTTGGGCCTGGTCACTTCCTGTAGCCTTTTTCAGTGCTGCATTCCTTTGTGACTGGAGACACACACCTCGGCTTGTGAAGGCATCAGTTTTTGACCAGCAGTTGCCTCAGCAGTTAGCCTCAGAAAAGACATCCACATCACAGCATCTACTGCATTCCTGTATTCCATCACTGTATGTCATCACTGTATGTCACTGCTCTGGATCAAATAAACCCACGTTTGATTGCATCCTCATGTCTACGTCTGGATCCATCTAACCTGAGCATCTGCCGGTCCGGTCTGCTCCACTGCTTGGATACGAAGGTAGGCCAGTCACAAAGTCATTATCAGTTACACCTTCAATCGCCTTCATGTGGGGACAGAACAGTCAAAAACTGATGCCTTCACAAGCCGAGGTGTGTGTCTCCAGTCACAAAGGAATGCAGCACTGAAAAATCCCCTGTTATGGACCCTGCAGCATCCAGCGACATTACTCCCCTGGCCAAGATCCCGCCGCACTTGATGATTCATCGGCCGGCAGACACTGAGCAATGCCGGGGAAGGAGAATGAATCATTTTCTTCCCTCCTTCGTACAGGGGATGGAACGTTTCACGACGAGGAGGAAATAAGACAGAGATTACGTAAAAACGGCAAAGGAAATGAGTCAAATACGAGTTCCCAGACTGCACTGCTTCAAACGGAGATAAGCGGCTGCCGAAGCCATCAGGTGGCGCTTATCACAGGGAACTAAAGGGATGTTCACACGGAGAATCTTACACATTGATTCTGGAGCATTTTCGGTTCCAAAAACTGTACAAAATTGGTTTCAAATCTGTTCTGCAGTTCACCCACATGCAAATCATGGGGGGGGGGGGGCATGTGAAAGAGCGGTGGGCGGCCGCAGGCAGATGAGGGTACGTGCACACGGCGGGGCGGATTACTGGGATTTTAGTGCAGTCTTCACTGCATTTTAGCACGCGTTACTTGCAGATTCTATTGCGGATGTTGTTGCAGACTTGGTCCAGAGCTCGCCCTTTGCAATGCAAATCTGCACAAACTGACATAACGCAGGTCAATTTCAGCGCCGGGTACATAAGATTTTAAAGATCTCATCTACTCAGCTGGTAGAACTGTATTGCGCTGTGCACGGAGAACCCACAAGTAAAAAAAAAATATATATTAAAATTTAAAAAAAATCTGCAGCAGAAAGGCGACGCTCAGCCTTGGGCCTCATGCACACAACCGTATTTTGAATGTGTCCGATCCGCATTTCTTGTGGAATGCCCATGGACCCATTCATTTCTATGGGTCCGCGGAAAAATCGGACAGAGCTCGGATGTCGTCCGTGTGTCCATTCTGCAAATGACAGAACCTGTCCTATTCTTGTCCGTATTGCTTATGCGGATTGTACACGGAAGGTGCCTGTATGGTGCAGATCCGTAGTTTGCGGACCGCAATACGGACACGGTGGTGTGAATGGGGCTTTGGATTTCTGCAGCCGATTCACCGTAAAGATCGAACACTATCAAAGGGTCCGACACTGATGGCCTGACCGAGGTGGCCATCAAGATTCGAAACCCCAGGATGGGCGATCAATGTCCGAGTGGCAGGAGACTGATCCCCATTGATCAGCAGGATGACGGGGCCCCAACTAAGGCCCCACCCAGGCACAGTGGCTCCTGGTCCTCCAGCGCAGCACAGCGCCTGGCCTCCCGCCAATCAAACACCGGTCACCCGTCCCTGGACAGGCCAATCAAATGGCGGATTCTCGGAAAACCCTTCTATTCTTTCCGCTCGTTAGGACTGGAGCACAGCACAGAATCAGCATTAGGGCTCATGCACACGAACATGGAAATTGAAGAAAAATGGAAACGACTCCGTGTCCGTATGTCCATTCTGCAAAAAAAAAATAGAACATGTCCTATTCTTTTCGGTTTTCGGACAGGCATTGTTACAATGTATCCACACACAAAAAGGGATGCAACAAGGACGTCGCACAGATGTCTTTCTTTCTTTTTTTTGCAGACCGCAAAATACATCCGATCGTGTGCATGAGCCCTTAGCATTCCAGCTCTTCCATCCTGCTGATCACTCATCGACCGGCCATCCTAACGACTCCTGGAAAACCCCCTTAAAATCCAACCAGGCTCTGTCCATAAACATGAGCGTACATGCGTATCCCTCGACTAGATCTGATCAAACACCCCACCTTAAAGGGTCCCACCGCCAGAATTCGTCTTGTAACCCATGACTACATGATACTGGCCGAGGACCAGGACCCAGAGTCCCTGCCAAATCCTAATGAAAGAGGATGCAGTGAGAAGAGCGGAGAACCCCGGGGGGCGCTGCGTAAAAGATCCCCATCACTGAAAATCTCCAGTACTGACTGCGCCCTTGGCAGTAGAGCTGCTTGCTTGTGCTGAACGGAACCCCAATGCAGTCACAAACTCTACTGAGGTCATGTAGCATCTGATGATGGCGGAATTACGTTATAATGGAGATCAGGGCGCCATGACTACCTAACACACGGCGTGCAAACACTTCATGCTCAATATAGGACTGCAATCACCCAAAAGGCGGCGGTGCACAGTACATACGTGTGCATACACACATATATTAACCCTTTCCTTTAATAAACAACGCACAATCAACCAATCAATGAAATTTAGTGCATTCCTTCATCTGCACCATTCATCTGCACCTACACCCACTTTAAGGGCTATTACCTTTCAGTGCCTCTCCGCCCTTCTTGGCCTCCTCCACTCCTGTGTCACTTAAGTCAGCGTCAAACCAGCCGCAGAATCTGTTCTCCTGGTTCCAGGTGCTCTCCCCATGGCGGATAAGGACGATCTTGTAAGCTGCCATGTCTCCTGCTCTCCCCGGCTGTCAGACTGCGGAACAGAGTGAGGACTGCGCCTGCGCACTCACCGTTTAAGAAATGGGCGTGGAATCGTGACGTGTGCGCTTCACAGACTTGAGTGCGCCTGCGTACAAAGCGTACTTCAAACGCAGGGAACTCAACGGTTAGCCATATTTGTTTTGGGAAAATTCATTATAGGGATACTTAGAGAGTTCTGGCGGTAGTTAGAACTCAAGGTTTAACGAAGGCCGACTGGGAATAGTATGTGGGGCTGCCCGGGTGCGAAATGAATGTTAATCGACGATACTGGGCGTGAAGATGGGAAGGTTGCCCTTCAAAAAGATGGCTGCAGCGGTATCACCACAGGTGCTGCTGGATGTTGGCTGAGCTTGTCCTCTGTGGCACGTAAGGCACGTACCAGCAGCAGGGAGACGTGACCTTCATGAGTGCTGTGCTGTGTATCATGGGGCTCCTGTGACTGAACAGTGGGTCTTTTCATGATGCGCAGCCCCCTAGTGGTGATTTATGGGAACATACAAGTTCTATGAGGGAATATTTATGAGGTAAAAAGGTGTCTCACCAGCAATGAGGACGGGGTCGTTTGGTGACTTGTGCCTCATTGCTGCACTGTGACCCATTAATTAGCCTGGATTCCGACTAGGGTCGCCACCTGGCTGGTAAACCGTCAACCTACCCAGTATTACCAGTAGGAGGCGGTAATTCTCCCTTCAGTAACCAAAGAGGTATGAGATTCCTCCTTGCTACTAATAAATAATAATAATATAATGTATTTATATAGCGCCACCATATTCCGCAGCGCTTTACAAGTTCATAGGGTTCATGTACAAAACAAAAATAACTGGCTAATATGCAACTGAAACACTAGGAGTCAGGGCCCTGCTCGCAAGAGCTTACAATCTATGAGGAATTGGGGGTGACACATAAGGTAGTTGATTGTGATAAGTAGGATTTGAGCCATTATTGAACTGACAGGAGTGGTGCCGGACGATCTGCTTCGGGTTTGGGACTACTAGAGGATCGAGTTCAGACCAGAGGAGTTTGTGGGGGAAGGTTTAGTCGGGGAACAGTCAGTTTAGGTAGCTTGATAAGCCTGGCTGAAAAGATGTGTTTTTAAGGCACGTTTGAAGGTGGAGAAGTTGTGAATTGACCTAGTATTCCGGGGCAGAGTATTCCAGAGAGTAGGTGCAGCTCGAGAAAAGTCTTGAAGACGGGAGTGAGAGGTACGAATTATGGAGGCTATTAATCTTAGGTCACTAACAGAATGGAGAGCACGAGTAGGGTGGTAGATGGAGATGAGGGAGGAGATGTACGGAGGTGCAGCACTGGGGAGAGCACGAGTAGGGTGGTAGATGGAGATGAGGGAGGAGATGTACGGAGGTGCAGCACTGTGGAGAGCAGGAGTAGGGTGGTAGATGGAGATGAGGGAGGAGATGTATGGAGGTGCAGCACTGTGGAGAGCAGGAGTAGGGTGGTAGATGGAGATGAGGGAGGAGATGTATGGAGGTGCAGCACTGTGGAGAGCACGAGTAGGGTGGTAGATGGAGATGAGGGAGGAGATGTATGGAGGTGCAGCACTGTGGAGAGCAGGAGTAGGGTGGTAGATGGAGATGAGGGAGGAGATGTATGGAGGGGCAGCACTGGGGAGAGCACGAGTAGGGTGGTAGATGGAGATGAGGGAGGAGATGTATGGAGGTGCAGCATTGTGCAGAGCACGAGTAATGTGGTAGATAGAGATGAGGGAGGAGATGTATGGACGTGCAGTCCTGTGGAGAGCACGAGTAGGGTGGTAGATGGAGATGAGGGAGGAGATGTATGGAGGTGCAGCACTGTGGAGAGCAGGAGTAGGGTGGTAGATGGAGATGAGGGAGGAGATGTATGGAGGTGCAGCATTGTGCAGAGCACGAGTAATGTGGTAGATGGAGATGAGGGAGGAGATGTATGGACGTGCAGTCCTGTGGAGAGCACGAGTAGGGTGGTAGATGGAGATGAGGGAGGAGATGTACGGAGGTGCAGCACTGGGGAGAGCACGAGTAGGGTGGTAGATGGAGATGAGGGAGGAGATGTATGGAGGTGCAGCACTGTGGAGAGCACGAGTAGGGTGGTAGATGGAGATGAGGGAGGAGATGTATGGAGGTGCAGCACTGTGGAGAGCACGAGTAGGGTGGTAGATGGAGATGAGGGAGGAGATGTATGGAGGTGCAGCATTGTGCAGAGCACGAGTAATGTGGTAGATGGAGATGAGGGAGGAGATGTATGGACGTGCAGTCCTGTGGAGAGCACGAGTAGGGTGGTAGATGGAGATGAGGGAGGAGATGTATGGAGGTGCAGCACTGTGGAGAGCACGAGTAGGGTGGTAGATGGAGATGAGGGAGGAGATGTATGGAGGTGCAGCACTGTGGAGAGCACGAGTAGGGTGGTAGATGGAGATGAGGGAGGAGATGTATGGAGGTGCAGCACTGTGGAGAGCACGAGTAGGGTGGTAGATGGAGATGAGGGAGGAGATGTATGGAGGTGTAGCACTGTGCAGAGCACGAGTAGGGTGGTAGATGGAGATTAGGGAGGAGATATATGGAGGTGCAGCACTGTGGAGAGCACGAGTAGGGTGGTAGATGGAGATGAGGGAGGAGATGTATGGAGGTGCAGCACTGTGGAGAGCACGAGTAGGGTGGTAGATGGAGATGAGGGAGGAGATGTATGGAGGTGTAGCACTGTGCAGAGCACGAGTAGGGTGGTAGATGGAGATGAGGGAGGAGATATATGGAGGTGCAGCACTGTGGAGAGCACGAGTAGGGTGGTAGATGGAGATGAGGGAGGAGATGTATGGAGGTGCAGCACTGTGGAGAGCACGAGTAGGGTGGTAGATGGAGATGAGGGAGGAGATGTATGGAGGTGCAGCACTGTGGAGAGCACGAGTAGGGTGGTAGATGGAGATGAGGGAGGAGATATATGGAGGTGCAGCACTGTGGAGAGCACGAGTAGGGTGGTAGATGGAGATGAGGGAGGAGATGTATGGAGGTGCAGCACTGTGCAGAGCACGAGTAGGGTGGTAGATGGAGATGAGGGAGGAGATGTATGGAGGTGCAGCACTGTGGAGAGCAGGAGTAGGGTGGTAGATGGAGATGAGGGAGGAGATGTATGGAGGTGCAGCACTGTGGAGAGCACGAGTAGGGTGGTAGATGGAGATGAGGGAGGAGATGTATGGAGGTGCAGCACTGTGGAGAGCACGAGTAGGGTGGTAGATGGAGATGAGGGAGGAGATGTATGGAAGTGCAGCACTGTGGAGAGCTTTGTGGGTGCGGGTGAGACGTTTGAACTGTATTCTGTGGTGGATGGGCAACCAGTGAAGTGACTGGCATAGGCTAGTAGCATCAGTGTAGCGGTTGGATGGATAGATGAGCCTGGCTGCAGCATTTAGGACAGACTGAAGGGGGGAGAGTTTAGTGAGAGGAGGACCGATTAGTAATGCGTTGCAGTAGTCAAGACAAGAATGAATCAAGGCAACAACAAGAGTTTTTGCCGTTTCCACCGTAAGAAAAGGGCGGATTCTGGCGATATTCTTGAGGTGCAGACGACAAGAGCGTGTAAGTGATTGAATATGGGGAACAAGGGAGAGATTGGAGTCAAATGTGGCCCCAAGAGAGTGGGCATGTTGCAAAGGAGTTATGATAGTGCTGCAGACCGAAATTTAGATATCAAGTTTAGGTGAGTTAGTAGATGGGGGAAAGACAAGAAGTTCGATTTTTGAGAGGTTCCGTTTTACATACAGAGAGGACATGATGTTAGAGACAGCTGCCAGACAATTACTGGTGTTTTGGAGTAAAGCAGGGGTGAGGTCAGGGGACGAAGTGTATAGTTGGGTGTCGTCAGCATAGAGATGGTATCGAAAGCCAAATCTACTGATAGTCTGTCCGATGGGGGCTGTATAGAGGGAGAAGAGTAGAGGACCTAGTGCTGAGCCCTAAGGAACTCCAACATCAAGAGGAAGAGGAGAAGAAGAAGAGCCAGCGAATGATACACTAAAAGAGCGGCCAGAGAGATAGGAAGAGAACCAAGAGAGAACAGTGTCCTTAAAGGGTTTCTATCACTTCGTATGCCATAATTAGCTCCCAGACACTAGCGATCCGCTAGTGTCTGCTCTGGCCAACCATCCTAATATAAGAGCTTTTTGGGCAGCCGTTTTGCTAAAAAAATAACTTTTATAAATATGCTAATGAGCCTCTAGGTGCTATGTGGGCGTCATTAGCACCTAGAGGCTCGGTCTACCTTCATACACAGCCACCGCCCAGCGCGTCCCTCCAGCCCGCCCATCTCCTGATGAATGCGATCCTCCGTGTGACGCAACGGACGAATTCTCGCGCATGCGCCGTGCGCGGCTGTATTCGGCGCATGTGCAGAGAATGTCTGACCGCTCCCTGCTCAGACATCTCCACTGCGCCTGTTCCTTGGAGCACTATGACGTCATCGGCGCAGGCGCAGTGGAGATGTCTGAGCAGGGAAGCGGTCAGACATTCTCTGCGCATGCGCCGAATACAGCCGCGCACGGCGCATGCGCGAGAATTCGTCCGTTGCGTCACACGGAGGATCGCATTCATCAGGAGATGGGCGGGCTGGAGGGACGCGCTGGGCGGTGGCTGTGTATGATGGTAGACGGAGCCTCTAGGTGCTAATGACGCCCACATAGCACCTAGAGGCTCATTAGCATATTTATAAAAGTTATTTTTTTAGCAAAACGGCTGCCCAAAAAGCTCTTATATTAGGATGGTTGGCCAGAGCAGACACTAGCGGATCGCTAGTGTCTGACAGCTAATTATGTCATACGAAGTGATAGAAACCCTTTAAGGCCAATTGAGTGGAGCATGGTGAGGAGGAGTTTATGGTCTCTCCTGGATCACATCATACCTTACAGAACGGACATTTTGTGTCTCCCACTCTCGCACCACCTCCTCGTCTCATTCCCTCTCTGTTGGTGTCCTGCAAGGCTCTGTCCCAGGACCCCTGCTCTTCTCTATCTACACTTTTGGCCTGGCACAGCTCATAGAGTCCCATGGCTTTCAGTATCACCCTTATGCTGACAACACACAAATCTACCTCTCTGGTCCAGACATCAACACCTTACTATCAAGAATCCCACAATGCCTATCTTCCATATCCTTCTTCACCTTTCGTTTTCTAAAACTTAACATGGATAAAACAGAATTTATCATCTTTCCCTCATCTTGCTCAACCCCCCCACCAACAGACCTATCTATCACGATCAATGGCTGCACACTATCCCCGGTCAACCAAGTCTGCTGCCTTGGAGTGACCTTGGATTCTGCCATCTCCTTCCGACCGCACATCCAAGCCCTTTCCACCACCTGCCGCCTCCAACTCAAAAACATCTTCCACATCCGCGCTTTCCTTAACTTTGAATCTGCAAAAATGCTTGTACATGCCCTCATCATCTCCCGCCTAGACTACTGCAACACTCTCCTCTGTGACCTTCCATCTAGCACTCTCGCACCCCTCCAATCTATCCTCAACTCTGCTGCCCGACTAATCCACCTCTCACCCTGTTACTCCTCTGCCTCTCCACTCTGCCAATCCATTCACTGGCTCCCCATTGCCCAGCGAATTCACCTCAAAGTACTAACAAATACATACAAGGCCGTCCATAACCTGTCCCCTCCCAACATCTCTGAGCTACTTTCCCGATACATCCCCACACGCAATCTCCGATCCTCACAAGACCTCCTTCTCTCCTCTCCTATCGCCTCTTCCCACAATCGCCTCCAAGGTTTCTCCCGCGCATCCCCCATACTCTGGAACTCGCTACCCCGGTACATTGGAATCCTTCAAAAGAAACCTGAAAACCCACCTCTTCAGACAAGCCTACAACCGGTGACCCTACTGCCTCTATACCGCCATGACCAACTTTACTCTCTTCTACTGTGTCCTTCTCCCGTACCATGTAGATTGCAAGCCCTCACGGGCAGGGCCCTCTCTCCTTCTGTACCAGTCTGTAACTCGTTTGGTTTATGATTAGTGCAATTGTCTGTATTATGTATGTGCACCCCTTATCATATGTACAGCGCTATTGAATGAATGGCACTTTAATAATAAATAATAATAATAAATAATAATAATAATACGGTATCGAACGCTGCAGAGAGATCCAACAGAATCAGTAGAGAATAGTCACCATTTCTTTTTGCTGTTAGGAGGTCATTTGTGAGATGCGGATCCATCTCACAAATGCATTGCAAGAACAAATCCATCTCTCCGCTTGTCATGCGGACAGACGGATCCGTCTTGTATCTTTTTACACATTTTTACCGGTCTGCGCATGCGCAGGCCGGAAGGACGGATCCGGTATTCCGGTATTTTGAATGCCGGATCTGGCACTAATACATTCCTATGGGGAAAAATGCCGGATCCGGCATTAAGGCAAGTCTTCAGTTTTTTTCGCCGGATCAGTCAAAATTACTGAACTGAAGACATCCTGATGCATCCTGAACGGATTACTCTCCGTTCAGAATGCATGGGGATAAAACTGATCAGTTCTTTTCCGGTATAGAGCCCCTGTGACTGAACTCTATGCCGGAAAAGAAAAACGCTAGTGTGAAAGTACCCTAAAATATTAAGTTTAAATCCCCCCTTTCCGAATTTTACATATAAAATATATAAACAATAAATAAATAAACATATTACATAGCGCTGCGTCCGAAAAGTCCAAACTATTAAATTATAAAAAAATATCTCCTATGCGGTGAGCGCCGTAACAGAAATAAATAAATAAAAACCATGCGATTCGCCATTTTTTAGTCACCCCAAAAAATAGGATAGGACTGTTCTATTATGGGCCGAACGTTTCATAAAATGCACACTGCTTTTTTTGGTGTGTTTTTTTGCGTCGAATTGAGTATCGCAATACTTTTTTATGGTGACGAAAGCGAATCAAAATTTTGGTATCGAAACAACCCTACGCCGATCTGATCGGTATAGCATTGTCACAAAACCAAAATTTTGATTCGGTTTCGATTTGGCGTCTTGGTAAAAGATCATGCGACGTACCATGTGATGACCGGAGTGACGTCACCAAAGGTCCTTTACCTGTAATGAATGCTCACCACAGGTCCTGTTCAGCAAAGGAGACAGAAGGAGATGTCGGGCTACGCGATCAAGTGGACTAAGGTGAGTTAAATTATTTATATATGGTTTTTTTAACCCCTCCAGCGCTAGTTTACTATGCATTCTGTATTCAGAATGCTATTATTTTCCCTTATAACTATGTTATAAGGGGAAATAATACAATCTACAGAACACCGATCCCAAGCCCGAACTTCTGTGAAGAAGTTCGGGTTTGGGTACCAAACACGCGCGATTTTTCTCACGCGAGTGCAAAGCGCATTACAATGTTTTGCACTCACGCGGAAAAATCGCGCACATTTTCCCGCAACGCCCGTGTGAACCCAGCCTAACAGTGTACATTGGACGTGCTCTCAAAATAACGGAACACACAGCCATTAATTGTCTAAACCGCTGGCCACAAAAGTGAGTACACCCCCTAAGTGAGAATGGCCAAATTAGTCATTTTCCCTCCCCGGTGTCATGTGACTCGTTAGTGATATAAGGTCTCAGGTGTGAATAAGGGGCAGGTGTGTTACATTCGGTGTTATCGCTCTCACACTCCCTCATACTGGTCACTGAAAGTTCAACATGGCTCCTCATGGAAAAGAATCTGAGGATCTGAAAAAAAGAATTGTTGATCTATGTACATAAAGATGGCCGAGGCTATAAGAAGATTGTCAACACCCTGAAACTGAGCTGCAGCGCGGTGGCCAAGACCATACAGCGGTTTAACATCAGAACAGGCCTCGCCATGGTCGACCAAAGAAGTTGAGTGCGCGTGCTCAGCATCATATCTAGAAGTTGTATGGGTGCTGCCAGCATTGCTGCAGAGGTAACAGGGGTAGGGGGTCCTCCTGTCAGTGCTCAGACCATACACCACACACTGCATGGTTGTGATCCCAGAAGGAAGCTTCTTCTAAAGATGATGCACAAGAAGGACCGCAAACAGTTTGCTGAAGACAAGAAGACTAAGGACATGGATTACTGGAACCACGTCCTGTGGTCTGATTAAACCAACATAAACTTATTAGGTTCAGATGATCAAGCGTCTGTGTGTGCCTACAGTCAAGCATGGTGGTGGGAGTATCATGGTTTGGGGCTGCATGAGTGCTGCCGGCTGTGAGGAGCTACAGTTCATTGATGGAACCATGATTGCCAACATGTAGTGTGACATACTGAAGCAGAGCATGATCCCCTCCCTAAACTGCGCCGTAGGGCTGTATTCCAACATAATAACGACCCCAAACAAACCTCCAAGACGACCACTGCTTTGCTAAAGAAACTAAGGGTAAAGGTGCTGGACTGGCCAAGAATGTCTCCTGACTTAAATCCTGTTGAGCATCTGTGGGGAATCATCAAACGGGAGGTGGAGGAGCGCAAGGATTCTAACATCCACAAGCTCCATGATGTCATCATGGAGGATGGAAGAGGATTCCAGTGGCAACCTTTGAAGCTCTAGTGACCTCCATGTCCAAGAGAGTTAAGGCAGTGCTGGAAAATAATGGTGGCCACACAAAATATTGACAATTTGGGTGCAATTTGGCCATTCTCACTTAGGGGTGTACTCACTTTTGTTGCCAGCGGTTTAGACATTAATGGCTGTGTGTGGAGTTTTTTTGAGGGCACACCCAATTTACACTGTTATACAAGCCGTACACTGACTACTGTACATTGTATCAAAGTGTCAGATTTTCAGTGTTGTCCCAAAAAAAGATAGAATAAAATATTTACAAAAATGTCAGGGGTGTACTCACTTTTGAGAGATACTGTAGATTAATTACACAGAGTGATTTAGTTCAATATTTTAATTCTCAGTGACCTTTTGTTGCTTCCCCATCTTGTGGAGGGTGTCAATGACTGTCTTCTGGACAACTGACAAGTCGGCAGTCCGCTCCATGATTGTGTAGGCTACTGAACAAGACTGATTGACCATTTAAAGGCTTAGCAGGTCTTTTGTGTTGATGAGCTGACTACAGTGTGACACCATGAGTCTACAAGATACAACTTATTCACAATGTTCTAATTTTCTAAGATCCTGACATTTGGGTTTTCATTAGCTGTAAGCAATAATCATCAACATTAAAAGAAATACTCTGTATGTAATGAATCTATATAACAGGGGTCAGCAACCTCCGGCACTCCAGCTGTTGTGAAACTACAACTCCCAGCATGCATACTTGATCTGCTCTTCTAAGAACTCTCAGAAATGAATGGAGCCTGCAGGGAATTAATTAGAACTCCAGATAAGTCATCAGTACCTGATTTGTGGGGTCAGTCACCTGGGATCCCCGCTGACCTGTGAGCACCGCGGCCTTCTCGCAGCTCCCCAGGCACAGCGCCGTGCGTTGTATCGCGCTAAGTCCCATTCACTTCTTTGGGGCTGAGCTGCTCCTAGGCCAAGTGATCGATGAATGTGATTTCACGTGGCCTAGGAAAAGTTGAGAGAAGCCTGCGGCGCTCACAGGAGTGCCGATGCCTACTCAAACAGCTGATCGGCAGGGGTGTCGGACCCCCGCCAGTCAGATGTTGATGACTTATCCTGAGTTTGTTGCACAGGTGTTAAAAATGTTGAAAAATTATTACGCCAAAAACTGGCGAATGCAGTCTAAATAAGGGCCCATTCAGACGGCGGTGTGCTGTCCGCATCCTTTGAGGGCCCATAGAAATGAACAGATCCGTAGGCCTTCTGCAAAATTGCGGAACGGGTGCGGATCCGTTCATGCGGCCGTGTGAATGAGCCCTAAGTGTGTATATTTTCTGTGCAGAAATTGACCTGCTGTGGGGAGATTGAAATCTGCAGCATGGCCATTGTTTCTGAGGACTTTTAGTGTGGATTTCACCCTTTTCAATAAAAAGGGTTAGATCGGGGCAAATCCACATTAAAATTTGCAAGTAACGTGGATTTGGTTTGGAAACACAGAAAAATCTGTACTGAAATTCTGTTTGAAAACCCGCACCACTGTACAGGTACTGTAGCCTTACAATGAGATTAAAGAGAACCTGTCCCCTCTCCTGACATGTCTGTTTAATAAAACCCCCTATGTAATAACAATTCTGGAGCATCTATTCTTATGAGGCTATGTTGTGCCGTTCTCATATTATTCCTATTAGAAATGTATAAATGAATTGCCAGCAGTCTGCAGTAAAGGATCAGATGGGTGTTACCAGTTAAGTATGTGTTCCTGCACAGCCTGACACTATCCAATTAGGTCTGCCAGTGCAGACAGGGCAGGGACACCCCCCAACTGGTAACACGCAGATGAACTTTAGTTGCAGACTGTTGGCAATTCATTTATAAACTTCAAGTAGGAATAATAAAGGAACGGCACAACATATAATCGTAAGAATAGATGTTCCAGAATCATTATTACACAGACGTGTCAGGAGAGGTGACAGCTCCTCTTTCATATAGCTTTAGAAATGTACAATCCTTTGTGTAACTCTTCATATTGGACACAGGGTGGTAAACTATTGACTATTATTTTAATAATGTTACAATAAACATGATAGAGCTTTTCTGTGGTTTGGTTTTGAGTGTACTTTATATACATATAAATAACAATAAAACCTGATAAGAATCTGGTACTTGTAGCTGTGACTATGCAAAATATGAAGTTGATGGGGTGGCCGATACAGTATTCTGATGTAAAAATGTATTCATGCTGCTAGGACTCCTAAAGAAGGCATGTGAGTCCTGCATCCTCCACCCTCTAATAGAGAAAGCCTGTGAGTCCTGCATCCTTCACCTCCTCATAGAGAAAGCCTGAGTCCTGCATTCTCCACCTCCTCATAGAGAAAGCCTGTGAGTCCTGCATCCTCCACCCTCTAATAGAGAAAGCCTGTGAATCCTGCATCCTCCACCCTCTAATAGAGAAAGCCTGTGAGTCCTGCATCCTCCACCCTCTAATAGAGAAAGCCTGTGAGTCCTGCATCCTCCACCCTCTAATAGAGAAAGCCTGTGAATCCTGCATCCTCCACCCATTCATAGAGAAAGCCTGAGTCCTGCATCCTCCACCCACTCATAGAGAAAGCCTGAGTCCTGCATCCACCACCCACTCATAGAGAAAGCCTGTGAGTCCTGAATCCTCCACCCCTCATAGAGAAAGCCTGTGAGTCCTGCATCCACCACCCACTCATAGAGAAAGCCTGTGAGTCCTGCATCCTCCACCCCTCATAGAGAAAGCCTGAGTCCTGCATCCTCCACCCATTCATAGAGAAAGCCTGAGTCCTGCATCCTCCACCCACTCATAGAGAAAGCCTGTGAGTCCTGAATCCTCCACCCCTCATAGAGAAAGCCTGTGAGTCCTGCATCCACCACCCACTCATAGAGAAAGCCTGTGAGTCCTGCATCCTCCACCCCTCATAGAGAAAGCCTGAGTCCTGCATCCTCCACCCATTCATAGAGAAAGCCTGAGTCCTGCATCCTCCACCCACTCATAGAGAAAGCCTGTGAGTCCTGCATCCTCCACCCACTCATAGAGAAAGCCTGTGAGTCCTGCATCCTCCACACACTCATAGAGAAAGCCTGTGAGTCCTGGATCCTCCACCCACTCATAGAGAAAGCCTGTGAGTCCTGAATCCTCCACCCCTCATAGAGAAAGCCTGTGAGTCCTGCATCCACCACCCACTCATAGAGAAAGCCTGTGAGTCCTGCATCCTCCACCCCTCATAGAGAAAGCCTGTGAGTCCTGCATCCTCCACCCATTCATAGAGAAAGCCTGAGTCCTGCATCCTCCACCCACTCATAGAGAAAGCCTGTGAGTCCTGCATCCTCCACACACTCATAGTGAAAGCCTATGAGTCCTGGATCCTCCACCCACTCATAGAGAAAGCCTGTGAGTCCTGAATCCTCCACCCCTCATAGAGAAAGCCTGTGAGTCCTGCATCCACCACCCACTCATAGAGAAAGCCTGTGAGTCCTGCATCCTCCACCCTCTAATAGAGAAAGCCTGTGAGTCCTGCATCCTCCACCCCTCATAGAGAAAGCCTGAGTCCTGCATCCTCCACCCACTCATAGAGAAAGCCTGTGAGTCCTGCATCCTCCACACACTCATAGAGAAAGCCTGTGAGTCCTGAATCCTCCACCCCTCATAGAGAAAGCCTGTGAGTCCTGCATCCACCACCCACTCATAGAGAAAGCCTGTGAGTCCTGCATCCTCCACCCCTCATAGAGAAAGCCTGAGTCCTGCATCCTCCACCCATTCATAGAGAAAGCCTGTGAGTCCTGCATCCTCCACACACTCATAGAGAAAGCCTGTGAGTCCTGGATCCTCCACCCACTCATAGAGAAAGCCTGTGAGTCCTGAATCCTCCACCCCTCATAGAGAAAGCCTGTGAGTCCTGCATCCACCATCCACTCATACAGAAAGCCTGTGAGTCCTGCATCCTCCACCCTCTAATAGAGAAAGCCTGTGAGTCCTGCATCCTCCACCCCTCATAGAGAAAGCCTGAGTCCTGCATCCTCCACCCATTCATAGAGAAAGCCTGAGTCCTGCATCCTCCACCCACTCATAGAGAAAGCCTGAGTCCTGCATCCTCCACACACTCATAGAGAAAGCCTGTGAGTCCTGGATCCTCCACCCACTCATAGAGAAAGCCTGTGAGTCCTGAATCCTCCACCCCTCATAGAGAAAGCCTGTGAGTCCTGCATCCACCACCCACTCATAGAGAAAGCCTGTGAGTCCTGCATCCTCCACCCCTCATAGAGAAAGCCTGAGTCCTGCATCCTCCACCCACTCATAGAGAAAGCCTGTGAGTCCTGCATCCTCCACCCACTCATAGAGAAAGCCTGTGAGTCCTGCATCCTCCACCCACTCATAGAGAAAGCCTGTGAATCCTGCATCCTCCACCTCCTCATAGAGAAAGGCTGAGTCCTGCATCCTCCACCCCTCATAGAGAAAGCCTGAGTCCTGCATCCTCCACACACTCATACAGAAAGCCTGTGAGTCCTGCATCCTCCACCTCTAATAGAGAAAGCCTGTGAGATTTATCAAGACCGGAGTTTCCATCTCTCTGTTCTGAAGTAAGATGAGCCTAATTAAGAGTCAGATGTCTCTTAATAAGGCCTCTTGCACACAAACGTATGCCCTCCGTGACACACGGTCTGTGAGCGGGCCATATCTCCTGGAGCGGCATCGATCGTGCGCACGGGAGCACACAGCATCATAGATTACAATGATGCTGTGCACGTCGGGCCGCCCGCGGGACTATTATCCTGCACTCATATGATCTTATCAGTGCGGGACAATAGCCCCGCGGGTGGCCCGACGTGCACAGCATCATTGTAATCTATGATGCTGTGTGCTCCCGTGCGCACGATCAATGCCGCTCCGGGACATATGGCCCACTCACGGACTGTGTGTCTCGGAGGGCATACGGTCGTGTGCAAGAGGCCAAAATTAGTCGCATCTCTGGCACTCTGCGCCAGAAACTTAAGTCTACACCAGTCAGTTTCTGGTGTAAGTTACAGAAAATCTGGCAAGCTGCGCTAAGTCGTGCCCCTCGTGCTAAGCCCCAATCCTTTTCTCACTACTTTGGAAAAGTAGCAAGAAGCTTAAAAAGTTGCAAAATATGGCATGCACCATAATTTTCAGCTTTTTTTATGCCACAGTAGTGGCGGAAAAGCCTCAGTAAATGTCCCCCTTTTTTATCTATAAGTGGGCAGAGAAAAGCAGGACTGACTGGCCACAAATCCTGAAGCAAATAAGTGAAAATGATATATTCCTGAGCTCAGCGTCTCCCCCTCTTTCCTGTGCTATGCTATTCTGACTTTGGATGAGGTTAAACTGAACTTCCCGTTTCAAAGCTTCACATGTCAGAAACATATCAGTTTTTATTTTCTGAGCTTGGACCTCACCGATTACTACAACTCCAATCGGTGCCATGCCGCGTTCAGCTCCTCTAGGTCTTTCTCCAGTTCACGGAATGAGTTCTAATAAAAAAGTTTCCTGTAAGTTCTTCTTTTAAGGGCAGCAGGAAATAGATCTGGAGACACTGGGTTGGGTATATGCAGCACCAGTTTCTAAAATGTGATAATTTATTGGTAATTGGACATACGCTTTATAGAGAAGAATAGACTAGAGTGGTCTCCTGAGGGAAGATGGTGGGCACTACAGCTATGATGGTGGAGCATCAGTGTAGATCCCCCACCGATAGTATCGTTTGACCTCTCTGTGATTGGTGACAACCATTTACAGTACTATGGTACAGCTTTATTTCCCTTGGTTGTCAGGTTGCCATGATTTCTGTCAGTGTAGGTCCATTCAGTCACTGTAGGCCATGCCTTACAATTTCAGTACGCTCTGCGTTGTAACAGGACTGAAGCTTTTACTGGAGGTCAGAGGCTTAAACAGCTCTTTACGGATCCTTTGGCCCGACAAGTTCTTCTTCTTTTTTTGGTAATTTTTTAATTGGTCTTGGAAATCCTTGTGAACCATTTTTATGTAACCTTGCGGTTCACACAGTCGCTGGAAGAAAAAAAAAATGCATAAAAAAATCAATTGAGCGACCACAATCATCAAAAAGATATAACTATCGCTGTGCAAATCCAGTAATTTGCATCAAGGAGCTTGGAAGCAGGGTTTTAAGTCTATGGCAGGGACAGACTGGGAACTTAAAGTGGCCCTGGAAAAAAAAATAAAACTAAAAGTGGCCCCATGTTGTAGGGGGGTCCAAATTGACAGAAGGTGGAGCAACACAAGTAGGTGGAGCCTGCAATACCTTCAATGGGGCGGAGCTGCAACTAGGCCATGAGACCAATGTACGGTGATGTCACAGCCAAGGAAGAGGTCCCGGCACTCATGGAGCACCCAGCCTCTTCTCACAGCTGATCACCAGTGATCCCCATGTCCGAGTCTGATATCGATGACCTATCCAGGGGATTGGTCACCAATATAAATTCCTGGATAACCCCTTTAGTGGTTGAGAATGAAGAATACCATCAGGTTCGCCGTCACTAACCTAAAAAGCATTTTCTGCATTGCTGTCAAGCTTCTTCCAATGCTCTCCATTCCAAATTTGTCACTTCTATAGAGTTCCGTGAGCGCTTGGGTCTCTTCCTAGGCAAGTGACGTCACGTTCCTCGGTCATATGACCTAGACGCAGCTCAGTCCCATTCAAGTGCCACTATCAAGTGTGCTTGGTAAGCTCCTGGGAGCGCCGCGGCTTCCTTAAATAGCTGATCGGTGGCAGTGCCGGCAGTTGGACCCCCACCAATCTTATAGTAATGACCTAGCCTAAGGATGGGCCATCAATATGAAAATCCCAGAGAACCCCTTTAAATAGTACAACCCAAGAAACCCTGGGACACTCCAGGAATATTTCAGTCTGCCCCACATGATTCATAATCCTGTTCACTATCTCTAAATTTACTCTTTCATCCCCCTGAGAATATTTTTTAAATGACCTATCCATCCTGTTTCCTGTTTTTTTTTGTTATTTTGTTCTCCCCTCCCCAATAAAAAATACTTACTTTATATGTTTCATAGAACTCCTTATAGCCACCCTTTAAGAGATAGAGTTCAGGGTAGCAGAGATGTGGATACAGGTTTGCTTTCCTGTCTAGGTTTCTTAAAGTCCGACACCTTGAATGCAAAAAGAAAAGCTTTTAAAACGCAAAATAGTAATTTTATTTTTATGCAAATAATATGCTTGGTGCACCGTGGGTGGTGCCGCTGCAGTCGGTGCACCTAGCTTTCCCGGCATCATTGCTACCGGCTCTGAAATCTCAGGGACTGTTAATAAAACAAGGAGGGGAGTCGCTGGGCATCTGTATGGCTGACTGATGGTGCACCAAACAGAGCAGCCCCAAGCATGGTGCACCGAAAACCTCATTTGCATAAGGATAGGTCAATAGCAGATCTGTGGGGGTCTGACACCTGGCACTCCCACCAATCACCTGTCCTGGAAAATAACAGTGCATGAGGCAGAAGCAAAAGGCTCCATCCATTATGTAGTGGCTTGGTCCCATGACGGCTGCAACCAGTCACTGTGCTCAGGGGTCATGTGTGCTAGAATGGCACATCATTAGAAGCAAGCCATTCTAGACTGCTGAGGCCATTGACTGGCTGCAGAGGTCATAAAACCAAATGGTTATGGTCTGGTGGGGACCCAAAGTACCTAAGAACATAGCCCAGGTGCGGGTACAGCAGTTCCTATACAGACAGGTGGTGGCTCATAATTAATGTGCTACTTTCACACTGGCGTTTTGGCTTTCCGTTTGTGGGATCCGTTCAGGGCTCTCACAAGCGGTCCAACACGGATCAGTTTGCATTCTAATGCATTCTGAATGGAAAAGGATCCGCTCATAATGCATCAGTTTGCCTCCGATCAGTCTCCATTCCGCTTTGGAGACAGACACCAAAACGCTGCTTGGTGTCCGTCTGATTAAAGTGAGCCAAACGGATCCATCCCGGCACACAATGTAAGCCAATGGGGACGGATCCGTTTTCACTGACACAATCTGAATAGAAAACGGATCCGTCCTCCATTGACTTTCAATGGAGTTCATGATGGATCCGTCTTGGCTATGTTAAAGATAATACAACCGGATCCGTTCTGAAGGAATGCAGACGGTTGTATTATCTGAACGGATCCATCTGTGCAGATCCATGACGGATCCGCACCAAATGCAAGTGTGAAAGTAGCCTTAGCTGTCAGACAAACGCTTGTTGGCTCCAAGCTCTTCGTCCAGATCCCCCCATACATATGCACTCTTGTATTGGCCGAGCATGCATGTGCTCTCTGCTAGGCACCTCCAGCAGCGGCTTATCTCTCTTAGGGACCATGTTGAATTCAAGATGTTGATCCTTATTTCCTCTTGTTGTTGGGGGAAGAGGTCGGTGCCCCACTATAAAACTTAGATGGTTGCCTATCCTGCCAAATTCTGTGAGTTCAGTTGACCTAATGTGTATGGTCATCTTCAGGTGACAATTTCCACCTCTGAACTAATTTTATTTAATCTAAACAGTTGCTGAGTGCTTTCATAGGGGTCGTATATCAGTTTTTTCTGAGCTCCAATACCTGCATTTATCTCCACACTTCCATAGAGTAACATTCTGTCTGTCTGCAGCCACCGATAGGGGGAGCTATGGAGCTTATTAAATGCAGCTTTATTATTGCTTTTATTAAATCCATGTTCCATGGCAATGCCCTCTGATCAAAGACAGAGAGAGAGGGGGAAATAGACAGAACTAGAGTAAGATTGGTTCTCCGAGCACTCCAATGTCCAAGTCTGTGATGAAATCTCGTGTCTGCAGAGCCAGGCTTCTTGAGGTTTTTTACTAGCGCCTCACCTACCAGAACATGGTGATGCATACACTTCATCATCTGTGGTTAAAGGCCATTCCAAAATTACTAAAGCAGAGACTGCTCCAGTCACAATAATGGTCACCATACACATTAGACAACTGTCAGCCGGGCATGCAGGTTTCAAGGTATCAGCCAACCATCTAATCTCTATGGGAGGGTCCTGACTCTACCGTCTCAACTGACTCAACTCTGCCATGGCTCTACCGTCACGGCAGATGTTGGGGGAAAAAAAGAATCGGGCATCTTAAGTATATTAGCAGTCAGAGATGTATTGCACCGACTTATTCCCTTCTCCCCATGGAGAACACATGCATGCTCATCTGTATGTGTATACTGTTGGCCACCAGCTATGTAAGGTGTGTGGCCACCATAAGGCCCGAGCAGCACCTCACAACCAGGGGGCGCCTCTCCGGTGAGATCTGGCTCCCAGTTTGAGAGGGGCTACCATAGAGAGTGTTGGTTTTCTTAAACGATACGGATAATGGATAGTGGATTAATAATTGGCTATACGCACAGTTTGGGAGCTCTTTCGGAGGAGAATTCACAGTGAAAGATTACTAGTCTTCTGCCCTGGGGAAGTGATGGACTCTTAAAAAAATATTCCGAAATCTGGTCTTCTTTATATAAATTCAGGGCTCCCTGTTAAAAGAAAAGGCACATTAGAGAACATAAGGGGAGCATAGTAAAACATGGGACTGTCTACTGATCCAGCTCATTAGCACAGAAGCTCCAAAAAAAAAATTGATTCTCCATCTTTAAAATGACTATTAAAGGGTTCTTCCACTTTTGTCACATGTGTGATTAAAGGGGTTTTCTGGGAGTAAAATATTGATGACCTATCCTCAGTGGGTGTCCAACTCTCGCCAACTACACCAATTGGTTACTTGAAGAGGCAGCTCTTTCTAGACCATGGCACTGTGCTTAGTATGCTGTGAAATAAGACGAGCTTAGTTGCCAACAGTCCCGAGTTTGCAGGGACTGTCCCTAATTTTCAGAGACGGTCCCGGCAAATCTGGGTTGTCCCAGGCCAAAAATGTGCATCACCTATGTAAGCCCTATGTATAAATGGGCGGTCCTGATGGGTTTGGGGCTTTCCTGGGGGCCCCCCAAATTTACCAATTGCAATGTTGGAAAATATGCATGAGCACTGCGGCCCTTTCCATCAGCTGCTTGGAGCAGGTGTCGGGAGTCGGACCCCCACCGATCTGATACTGAAGACCTATCCTGACGACAGATCATCAATATGGTACTCCCAGAAAACCCCTTTAATTTGATGCATCTTTCTAGAGATGCCACATATGCGCATGCCACTGGTAAATCCGATGCATTTTACAAATCCTTTTGGCCATCCTCCCTTTTGTGGAAATTTTTAAGAACTGTCTGAAGAGGTATAAAAAGTATGTAAAAAATATATATAAAAAATAAATCTGTCAGTTGGCATGTACAGATGCTAAATCTCATCCAGACTTTCACAGCACTATGTTCTCTTCACTACTTGAATAGTGCATCCATCCATTCACTGTGGGAGAGCTATGTTGTATAAATGACTTCATGAATAAAATACAATATAATTTATGTCCTGTCAATGGGTCAGAATCATACCTTGATATGACCTCCAGCATATTCATAAGGATAGCGGCAGTCCACAAGATGGTACGTCTGTACAATCTCTATATATCCTCCTCCGAGTACATGCGCTAACTGTGGACAAAGCATCAAGAGTTAAAGGCTATGGACATCTTTAGGGGATTTATTTTCAATTGCAGTTTACTCATTTTGGGCTACAATTCTGAGACACATGGGTTAAAATTCAGTCTGTTTTGCAAACTGTTACTTTCTGTATTCTTTGAATCCGGTTATCTGCCGCCTCATGCGTAGCTCTTATGACTGATCTCCTGACCTCATGAACACTTATTTAAGCCATATACCGGTACTTAACAGTTTGATAAGAACTGACCTATCATGAGTGTTTATGAGGTCAGAGATAAGAGCTACACATGAGCTGTCAGATAACAGGATTCAAAGAAAACAGAAAGTGACAGCTTGCAAACAGACTGATTTTTAACCCCTGTATCTCAGAAACAGCTGAACATTTTTGATAAAGACCAATTTGAAAAAAATATTTTTTAGCCCAAAAAGAGTAAAATGCAATCATAAAAAATTCTCTTGAAGGTGTTGTAAGAAGGTACAAGGAATCATTGTGGATTATAGGTACGTTTCACCGAGGTTCCTGGCCTCTGTGGAGTAAGATCCGGTTTTTATGTGTCAGCAGCAGTTGCTGTTTGACACCTTAATACTTAGTATGGCTGTATAGCTGATCCGGGATGGCTCTTACTGGGAGTAGTCAAAGTGCTGGGTGGGTGACTACTCCCCATGCTCCAGGCCGGGTTTTGCCAGGCCTAAAAACCAACCAGCACTGCCAGGTGAGGAGGATTACCTCAGTCTGACAGTGGAGCTCAGGAGGTGTGTGCTGGGATCTGAGGCTTGTGCCATGCTGGAAGGCTGAGACCCGTCTGTGAGGGAAACGGGCCCCCCCAAAAGCCTGCTATGGACTGCTAGAGGCAGAACTGCCAACAAGGTGATTTTTCCTATGTGGAATTTCCATTGTGTGTGAACTAACACCAAGACAGCAAAGTGACGTTTTGTTTTTGCTTTATGTGTGAATAAACATGGAAGTTTGATTTAAGAACTAGTCATTTGCCTCTGTACTGCATCCGCACACCCTGTCTACCAGAGTGAATCCCCACATTCATAGCCTTTAAATGATGGATAGCAATATTGTATGATGAGCTATAGGGTGTTTTGAATGGGAATGTATCATCAGAAAATGATCAATTTTTGTTTCATTTTCTGGGTCACTATGGTGAAAAAATCCTGACATCTTGCAGTTTTCACTCTGACTGTTGAGCCTCACAATTGGCTAACACGTCCTGTTCTATACAGATCACTTCTCATTATCATCACAGGCAGGATTATAACAACAGGTAATACTGCCGCAGCTCATCTCCTCCCCCTCCCTGCACAATGACCTCTTCACAGAGCATGCCGGCAACAGTCTCCCATACAAGGAAGTCAGTGAGTCATTTCCAGACTACAGGTTCCTGTGGTCCATGTGCCAGCTGAAAAGTCTCTGAATTCTGCTAAAAGCAGCTCAGGACCGATGGCTGCTGTTCCATACAGAAAATAGAAAAAACTAAATTCAACTGTCAGAAAATAAATTAAACAGACTAGAAAAGGCAGAATAAGTAACACTATCTGGTTCTAATTAGTAAAAGAAAAATATAGGTAATACTTCCCCTTTAAGAGATTGGGATACAGTTATAGTACAATAAACTGCATTGGAGCGGCATATACCCCCTGCCATTGAACAGCTTTAGCCTTATACATAGGATTGCTTGGCAGCACCTCCCTTGTAAACACCCATAGGTAGTGACAATGTCCCTTGTCCAGGACCTCCGAGTCCCAAAGGTACCATCAACTAGGAGAACCTTTGCTATTAAAACCAGTAATGCCAGTACCGGTCAGACAGTACTAGTTTTGCCGGCTGCAGATATGATGGGGAGGTAATTTGTAGCTTCTCCGTGTCACTAAAAGAAGCACGCTATGGCGCTCACTGAGCACTGGTTGCCTCTAGGTGGGCAGCATATGGCTCTGTGTGGACAAAGTATGTATGTGATATACAGTCAGGTCCATAAATATTGGGACATCAACACAATTCTAACATTTTTGGCTCTACAGGGAGTGCAGAATTATTAGGCAAGTTGTATTTTTGAGGATTAATTTTATTATTGAACAACAACCATATTCTCAATGAACCCAAAAAACTCATTAATATCAAAGCTGAATATTTTTGGAAGTAGTTTCTAGTTTGTTTTTAGTTTTAGCTATTTTAGGGGGATATCTGTGTGTGCAGGTGACTATTACTGTGCATAATTATTAGGCAACTTAACAAAAAACAAATATATACCCATTTCAATTATTTATTTTTACCAGTGAAACCAATATAACATCTCAACATTCACAAATATACATTTCTGACATTCAAAAACAAAACAAAAACAAATCAGTGACCAATATAGCCACCTTTCTTTGCAAGGACACTCAAAAGCCTGCCATCCATGGATTCTGTCAGTGTTTTGATCTGTTCACCATCAACATTGCGTGCAGCAGCAACCACAGCCTCCCAGACACTGTTCAGAGAGGTGTACTGTTTTCCCTCCTTGTAAATCTCACATTTGATGATGGACCACAGGTTCTCAATGGGGTTCAGATCAGGTGAACAAGGAGGCCATGTCATTAGATTTTCTTCTTTTATACCCTTTCTTGCCAGCCACGCTGTGGAGTACTTGGACGCGCGTGATGGAGCATTGTCCTGCATGAAAATCATGTTTTTCTTGAAGGATGCAGACTTCTTCCTGTACCACTGCTTGAAGAAGGTGTCTTCCAGAAACTGGCAGTAGGACTGGGAGTTGAGCTTGACTCCATCCTCAACCCGAAAAGGCCCCACAAGCTCATCTTTGATGATACCAGCCCACACCAGTACTCCACCTCCACCTTGCTGGCGTCTGAGTCGGACTGGAGCTCTCTGCCCTTTACCAATCCAGCCACGGGCCCATCCATCTGGCCCATCAAGACTCACTCTCATTTCATCAGTCCATAAAACCTTAGAAAAATCAGTCTTGAGATATTTCTTGGCCCAGTCTTGACGTTTCAGCTTGTGTGTCTTGTTCAGTGGTGGTCGTCTTTCAGCCTTTCTTACCTTGGCCATGTCTCTGAGTATTGCACACCTTGTGCTTTTGGGCACTCCAGTGATGTTGCAGCTCTGAAATATGGCCAAACTGGTGGCAAGTGGCATCTTGGCAGCTGCACGCTTGACTTTTCTCAGTTCATGGGCAGTTATTTTGCGCCTTGGTTTTTCCACACGCTTCTTGCGACCCTGTTGACTATTTTGAATGAAACGCTTGATTGTTCGATGATCACGCTTCAGAAGCTTTGCAATTTTAAGAGTGCTGCATCCCTCTGCAAGATATCTCACTATTTTTGACTTTTCTGAGCCTGTCAAGTCCTTCTTTTGACCCATTTTGCCAAAGGAAAGGAAGTTGCCTAATAATTATGCACACCTAATATAGGGTGTTGATGTCATTAGACCACACCCCTTCTCATTACAGAGATGCACATCACCTAATATGCTTAATTGGTAGTAGGCTTTCGAGCCTATACAGCTTGGAGTAAGACAACATGCATAAAGAGGATGATGTGGTCAAAATACTCATTTGCCTAATAATTCTGCACGCAGTGTATACACCACCACAATGGATTTGTAATGAAACGAACAAGATGTGCTTTACCTGCAGACTGTCAGCTTTAATTTGAGGGGATTTACATCCAAATCAGGTGAACGGTGCAGGAATTACAACAGTTTGCATATGTGCCTCACACTTGTCAAGAGACCAAAAGTAATGGGACAGAATAATAATCATAAATCAAACTTTCACTTTTTAATACTTGGTTGCAAATCGTTTGCAGTCAATTACAGCCTGAAGTCTGGAACACATAGACATCACCAGACGCTGGGTTTCATCCCTGGTGATGCTCTGCCCGGCCTCTACTGCAACTGTCTTCAGTTCCTGCTTGTTCTTGGGGTGTTTTCCCTTCAGTTTTGTCTTCAGCAAGTGAAATGCATGCTCAATCGGATTCAGGTCCGGTGATTGACTTGGCCATTGCATAACATTCCAATTCTTTCCCTTAAAAAACTCTTTGGTTGCTTTTGCAGTATGCTTTGGGTCATTGTCCATCTGCACTGTGAAGCGCCGTCCAATGAGTTCTGAAGCATTTGGCTGAATATGAGCAGATAATATTGCCCGAAACACTTCAGAATTCATCCTGCTGCTTTTGTCAGCAGTCACATCATCAATAAATACAAGAGAACCAGTTCCATTGGCAGCCATACATGCCCACGCCATGACACTACCACCACCATGCTTCACTGATGAGGTGGTATGCTTAGGATCATGAGCAGTTCCTTTCCTTCTCCATACTCTTCTCTTACCATCACTCTGGTACAAGTTGATCTTCGTCTCATCTGTCCATAGGATGTTGTTCCAGAACCGTGAAGGCTTTTTTAGATGTCGTTTGGCAAACTCTAATCTGGCCTTCCTGTTTTTGAGGCTCATCAATGGTTTACATCTTGTGGTGAACCCTCTGTATTCACTCTGGTGAAGTCTTCTCTTGATTGTTGACTTTGACACACATACACCTACCTCCTGGAGAGTGTTCTTGATCTGGCCAACTGTTGTGAAGGGTGTTTTCTTCACCAGGGAAAGAATTATTCGGTCATCCACCACAGTTGTTTTCCGTGGTCTTCCGGGTCTTTTGGTGTTGCTGAGCTCACCGGTGCGTTCCTTCTTTTTAAGAATGTTCCAAACAGTTGTTTTGGCCAGGCCTAATGTTTTTGCTATCTCTCTGATGGGTTTGTTGTGTTTTTTCAGCCTAATGATGGCTTGCTTCACTGATAGTGACAGCTCTTTGGATCTCATCTTGAGAGTTGACAGCAACAGATTCCAAATGCAAATAGCAGACTGGAGATGACCTCTGGACCTTTTATCTGCTCATTGTAATTGGGACAATGAGGGAATATCACACACCTGGCCATGGAGCAGCTGAGAAGCCAATTGTCCCATTACTTTTGGTCCCTTGACAAGTTGGAGGCACATATGCAAACTGTTGTAATTCCTGCACCGTTCACCTGATTTGGATGTAAATACCCTCAAATTAAAGCTGACAGTCTGCAGGTAAAGCACATCTTGTTCGTTTCATTTCAAATCCATTGTGGTGGAGTATAGAGCCAAAAATGTTAGAATTGTGTCGATGTCCCAATATTTATGGACCTGACTGTATGTGCACTGAAGTATAGGCACCACATGGCACTCTCAGGGTATTGTGTGCACTGTATAGCGCATGTATTTAGGAACTATATGGCGGTATAGTCACATACAAATATGGCTGTTACCATGGGTGCTTTAAATATTGACTGCCCCTCTTTCTTCCTTCACAATCAGGTCAGGTCTTCATCTCATCAAAGGGCTGGCAGGACGTATACATTTTAATCTTCCTACCGTAGAAGTCAGGTTTTTGTACCGATAAGTGTATGTGAATATTAGCCTCACGAAGAGCATTACTTACCGTGCCGCATGTTATATATTTCAGGTCCTGATGATTTCCCCGTTCTATAGGTAGGCTGTAAGGCTGTGAAGAGTATATTGACTCCTGTTACATTGTAATGTGTTCTGGTAACATTTAGATTTTTTGTTATTTATAAGTTATTCTACTTTATATAGAAGAGTAGAATTCCTCCCTGCTGACTGCTTCCAAAGATGAAAATTACAGTGTAAATATTAGTGTATTTTCAGCCAAACGCAGCAGACAAGCTAAGGGTACTTTCACACTGGCGTTATTCATTTCCGGCATAGAGTTCCGTCACAGGAGCTTGATACCGGAAAAAAACACTTCAGTTTTATCCTAATGCATTCTGAATGGAGAGCAATACGTTTAGGATGCATCAGGATGTCTTCAGTTCAGTCTCTTTACGGTATTTGGCCTACAGTATTTTCTCCGGCCAAAATTCCGGAACACTTTGCCGGAATGCCAGATCCGTCATTAATTCCCATTGAAATGTATCAATGGCGGATCCGGTACCAAGTGCTCCGGGAAACCGTCTGCGCATGCACAGACCTATAAAAATGCTAAAAATATAAATACCGGATCTGTTTTTCGGGATGACACCGGAGAGACGGATCCGGAATTTTAATGCATTTGTCAAACGGATCCGTCTACAAATGATATCCGTTTGCATACGGATTTCCAGATCCGGCAGGCAGTTCCGACGACACAAGTGTGAAAGTACCCTAAGGCTAGCTTCACACATGCAGCAGAACCGGATAGTGCTGCTTGCCCGCCGGACCCCATTGGCTATAATGGGAACCGGCGGGGATCCAGCCAGTCAAACATTGCTGCAAAAAACGGTTTTCTGTCCGACCGAATCCCAGCATTTATGCCGGGGTGCAACCAGATCCCCGCTGGTTTCCATTATTGTCAATGGGGTCCAGCTGGCAAGCGGCACTATCCAGCTATGTCAGATCCAGAGAACTCCGGCTGCCAGAACAGCCTACCAGATCGCTGTGCTGCATGTGTGAAAGTAGCCTAAAGGACATATAATATACCAAAAAAATTGCTGATTGCTGATGATTTTGCTATGAATGAACAGCACAAACCATGACAAAAAAAAAGCGTAAATTACATGTGAAAATTACTTTGGATATCACCCTGTCTATTGCAAAGGGTGACATAATGTGGATTTATTATCTGCACTGCAGGTCGGTTTATGCGATGTGTGGATGAAGGTTCTTAAAATCTTATCCGCTTTCTTGGCACTGTACAAGGCTGCGGATTTTCCTCAAGTTAGGTCATTAGTAATAGGCCTCATGCACACGACTGTTGTTGTGTTCCGTGTCCGTTGTTCCGTTTTACGTGATTTTCTGTGGACCTATTGACGCGTCCGTTTTTTTCCTATCATTTGCAAGGCAAACTTGACTTAGATTATTTTTTTCACTTTTCATGTCTGGTGATCCTCCAAAAATCAAGGAAGACACACGGAAACAAAAACGGAAATGGATCACAGATCAACGGAACAGCTTTTTGCGGACCGCAAAAAAAAATACTGTCGTGTGCATGAGGCCTAAGAAGGATTGGGGTCCGACACCTGGCACTGCCACTGATCAACTGGTTTGGGCAGCCGCATTCACGGAAAGTCTACAGCGGACGGAAGTCATACTGCGGCTCTGTTCTTATTTGCTTTTATTTTGTATTTTTCTCAATATTTTAACAGTTTATCGCCTACTTTTGAGAAGTCTCCAATGAGGTCCTCACTTTCATCTTCATTGAACGTTGGGCTGATGTCTCCCATCTAAAGAGAATAGCGGAGAAAAGGGCAAATGTTAAGATATGGGACCATTTTTATGTTTTG
Source organism: Bufo bufo (assembly GCF_905171765.1). Taxonomy (NCBI): domain Eukaryota; kingdom Metazoa; phylum Chordata; class Amphibia; order Anura; family Bufonidae; genus Bufo; species Bufo bufo. The sequence continues at coordinate 31,905,280 of NC_053394.1, read as the reverse complement.
CATTTATTTTTCCAGTTTTTGTTTCATTTGTATGCCCGAAAGAGATAAGCTGCCAGGGGTATCCAGCAGCAACTTATTTCCCTCTTCCTATTGGCTAAACCCATGGGATCGAAAGGAATAGCCGTTGGGCTATCTAAGGTGTATGGCCAGCTAAAAGAAGAGTTGTCACCTCGCCTGTCATGTCTGTTTTAGTAACTACTTGCATTCCCCATGTAATATAACATGTCATGGATGTTGTGCCATTCCTCAATTATTCATAACAGAATTTTATGCATGAAGGTCCATCCGGGTGTTACCAGTTAAGGGTGTGTCCCTGCACAGTCTGACACTTGGCAGCACTGATTGGATAGTGTCATACTGTGCAGGGACACACCCCCAACTGATAACACCCAGCTGGACCTTCATTGCAAACCGCCAGCAATTCATTCATAACTTCTAGCAGGAATAATAGAGGAATGGCACAACATAGAGTCATGATAAAAGATGCCCCAGAATTAATATTGCATGGGGACTGCATGTAGTTACTAAAACCGGCATGACAGGGGATGGGACAGGGACGTTTTAAAGAGGACACGTCTATTTTTATTAAATACTTGTATTCTCCAGAAAAATACGACTCTACATTGTGATGATCCTCTGTTATTCTTCCTAGAAATTTATGGGGAAAAAAAATGAAATTAATGACATGCTAGTATAGAGATTTTTTTACCGAAACCCTCTTGCTCTCAGAACATTGCGTATTTTCTATCTCGTTGCTTTCTCCGTGGACGTCTTTGTGATGTTTCTCCGGCCTCTGATCCTGGTGTCCTGTAACAACCTCTGGGCTTTGGAACAAGTCTAGAAGCTTCAGGCGAGATTTCTTCTGGATAAACAAAGAAAAAATTAATTAAGACATATAGGGGGGTCATTTTCAAACAGATACAGTATACGCCACTTCTGTGGCGTATATCTGTCGCACGCCATGTTGCGGCAGAATCTGCAACTTCTTCCCTGCTCACTCCAGCTCTAAAAAGGGGTCACAGCGTGGGGGCTGGGAAAGGGACGGGCCGGTATGTCCGTCTCATTCGTCATTTACTATACGCCTGCTTTAGGCGTAGAAAATGGTCTACATGTAAGACAGCAAGGAAGCCGGAGTAGATTTAGAAGCGGCGGTGGATACGCAGACGTTATGTAGAGGTTGGCGATCCACCGCCAATGCAGTGGCTTTATTAAGACCGGCGTCTAAAATTCCGGTCTTAATAAACGTGCCCCATAGTGATCAGTATAACCTGCACGGATCTTGGCCGCACGCAGTCTGATAATTAACCATCGTACCTTTCTTGGGTCCTTACGACATTTGTTCTCATGATCTCTCACATTGACTTTTCTAGCCGCCTTCTTCTAGATACAGAAATAAATGTTAAAAAAGTAACTTTGGATACAGGTCACCCCCCCGCCCCCCCCGCCCTTCTATAATGGGTCATAGGATATTATCATAGACGGAGGACACTCACCGGCTTGTAGCTGGACTGGAAAGAAGAATCGCTGCAACATGAATGAATGAAAGAATGGATTATTGTAACATAACAAGACCCTTCAAGTGGCTTGTTTCCTCCTAAACTGTCCCTTTAATCCGAGGGTGATGACGTTGGCTCCTCGTTTTCTCTGCAATATGTCAACCATTCAGATAAATACATGGGCTGAATGAACTGACTCACCTCTGGCTCATAGTGGGGGATGCCGAGCGGAGGATGCCCCAATAATAGGGCACCTGGACAGGGATACTTCTGCCATTATAAGGGTTTGGGCCCATAGGTTTTATAATTGTGGGAGTTTACCAACCCCATCTCCTCTAACCATAGACATTTGCATGCACCCCACTACCCCCCAGGTTGGCAGACGTTCTAGGTCAGCTTCAGGGTCCCAGAAGACCAAGTGATCCCACAGTAAACTTTTTTTTTTAGGTGGATCACTTTATGTTGTCCTTGACTTTTATAAGAAATTGCTGCATAGAGCCCAGTACAGGACGTCAGGGCATAACCTGACCAGCAGCCTTGTGCGCTGGACATTGGGGGGGGGGGGGGGGCGCTGCTGAATCTATGATGTCTTGCTGCTGGCATCGCAATCAGGCACTATGCATGATGGCAGTAGGCGCTCTCCAGCCTTCCATCCTGCAAACTCTGATGCGGCCATCATTACTTACAGAACCTGCTTTCATCACTGAACCCAATTGCTTTCCGTGAGTCCGCAGGAGGGTGGGAGAGAGCGCCTACTGCCATCAAGGGCGGATTGGCCATGGACCTTACAGGCAAATTTCCTGGTGGGCCGATGCCCATGGGGTCACCATCGCTCCTCTCTTCTGCTGGCCAGGTACATAATGAGTTCTCAGTGGTGAGAATCAGAAACTCATGTATCCCACCAGCAACAGAACGTGCCCTCCTGAATTCAACTGATGTGGTCCACATCTCACCTCCTAAGACCCCTGCTCCATATCTTAATCAGAGACAACTGGAGGAGGACAGAAAATGGCATCTAATGATGGCCACAAGAGGAGGACAGCTTTTGGGGCAATAAATTGTGCTGCACTGTGGTATATGGTTCTGCTGGGACAGTATTTTGCACTATGGTATTGCTGACCCCTCCTATTTGTGTTGCACCGCCTTCTGTCAATTTGGACACCCCTACAACACGGGGACACTTTTAGTTTTTTTTTTCTCCCAGGGCCACTTTAAGTTCCCAGTCCGCCCCTGACTGCCATCATGTATAGTGTCTCATAGTGACATACAACAGGAGCACATCCAGCATCTGTAGGACCGTCACCATGCCAGAGTGGACGCCTGTATCGCAGCAAGGGGAGATGCCACCCAGTATTAATGTGACCCTGTCCTAACATATACCCAAAATATAGGGGGCACAACCTTGGTTGTGTGATCATTGACCAAGCAGCGCTAGCAGTCAATCTCAACATATTAAGGTTTCCAAATGTTTCAATTGAAATAATTCCATTGTGCAAAAGTCACCCAAAAGAGGAGTTTCACATTAAGGATAGGCATTCCCACCCCGAGTGGGTGTCCATCTTACCTTGCATTGCAGACGTGCGGTTTTAGGACAGGAGTCAGTTCACTTGGGAAATCTAAAATGTAACAGTAAATATATAAAAATAGATGTAACTCCTCAATTAAAGTATAAATAGTCCCAAAGTGATGTCGATTTTAAACAACAGGAGACACAACTGATTATAACCCGCTGCATTGCTAGCATAGACAGTGACCAACGTAGGTCAGAGCACCATAGAGATTAGTGGCGGTCACACGCAACTTAGTAACCGCACATGCTAACAACATGGCAGTTTACAGAGCAGGGGTCAGCAACCTTCGGCACTCCAGCTCTTGTGAAACTACAATTCCCAGCATGCTCCATTTATTTCTATGTGAGTTCTTAGAAGAGCAGAGCAAGTACGGTATGCATGCTGGGAGTTGTAGTTTCACAACAGCTGGAGTGGCGGAGGGTGCCTACCCCTGTTGTAGAGGACAACACCTGAAACTGTTGGATATGGACATCTGGGATTTTTAAGGCACAGAAGGTGTAAATCATCATCACCTGGAGCGGGGATAAGATGCTTTTAAGGCTACTTTCACACTAGCGTTAATATTTTCCGGTATTGAGATCTGTCATAGGGCCTCAATACCGGAAAAAAACACTTCCGTTTTGTCTCCATTCATTGTCAATGAGGACAAAACGTAACTGAACAGAACAGAATGCTCCAATATGCATTCCGTTCCGTTCTCATACCGGAGAGCAAACCGCAGCATGCTGCGGTTTTCTTTCCGTCCCGGGATGCGGAGCAAAACGGATCCGTCATGACCCACAATGCAAGTCAATGGGGACACAATAGAAAACGGATCCGTCCGCCATTGACTTTCAATGGAGTTCATGACGGATCTGTCTTGGCAATGTTACAGATAATACAACTGGATCCGTTCATAACCCTGCCGGATCCAGAAAAAACGCTAGTGTGAAAGTAGCCTTAGATCATTTACATGTATTTCAAGGGGATCAGATGACAATGACTACAATGTACCTATTTAAAAGAGTGATACATTGTTTTGCATCAGTTCTGATACATTTGTATCTTTTCCATCGACAGATCTCCTGAAGATGATCAAGAGGTGTGCACTGCATAAATCCCCTGCGATCGACTGCAATCTCCAATAAAACCTGGCAGTGAGTGTGCGGTTATCCTGCAGCGCCACCACAGGAGAAACTAGTCATTACACAGTGCCCATTAAAATCAATAGCGCAAGCCCTCCAGAACTAACAGAGGACGGTCCATGAGCAGGGGATCCCTAGTGTAGTATTCGAGAATATGTCTTCAAAACCAGGCATTTACCAAATTTACCCTGCCTTACCTGAAGGCAGCATAAAGTAGTGGATCAGACCCAGATTCACCACGCAACAATGATTTTGCTACTGAGAGAAAAACATGTGATTTATACAAAAATGAGCACGCTGATTCCAAATATAAACTCTGAATTCGCCTGACACGTCTAGATTTTAAGTTATACATGCAAAGCCTATTCAGTTATATTATTAATGCATTATATTGGAGATATTCCAATGGACATGTCGAGACCTGTTCGGATGCACTCAGGCTGATGCCAGCAGTAAGTAAATAATGCAAGCTGGACAGATTTGGATAAAGTGATCTGTTATAGTGCTATCAGTTTTGAAACTTAAGATGGATAAACGCAAATGTGTTAACGATCCAGACAATTTCTGCTACATATGTGGCAAATACACTACTTATCATCAGCGCAAGAATCTGACAAAGTGAGTGCGTCTTGCTTACAAGTATTACTTTGACTGTAAAATTGGAGATCAAGATAAAAGCTGGGCACCTCATGTTTGTTGCACTGTGTGTTACTCTGGGCTAACGCAGTGGTTGATGGTAAAAGGAAAGGAATGGCTTTTGCAGTGCCTATGGTTTGGCGTGAGCAGAAAAATTACCATTCAGACTGTTACTTTTGCATGACTAGAATCGCCGAATATTGTCACGGGAAGTACGGGGAAGGAAAGACAACCAAAGGAAACCACAACTAAACAACAACAGACTAGGAGCCAAACCTAGGGAATAAAGAGGTCACCTCCTAGCATTCCCTGATACTCTCCCTAAGCTGCTTAAACATGTGCAAATCTCAATAGTAGAAATGCACATGCACAGGTACCTGAGACTGCTGAAACACTGCACCAAACCCTCAGCTTAGGAAACAGGGAAAGAGGCAACCGGCTCCTTCCAAACTGAAGGAGCTAGTGTCTCCCTGAGGCCTAGTCAGGACAGACACACCAAGAAAAGGGAAAGGACTTAGCTTGAGATGAAACTGGAACAGGAGAACCACCACACAAGCAGAGCACTCCACAGAAGAGCTATCAGCCGCAGGGAAACAAGTGAGAAGCGGAACATATACAGAGCCACCTGACTGATAATGAGCAGCATCTGCGAAGGGGTGGAAACCTGTCAGCAACAATAAAAACAAGAGAGATCTGTCAAATAGGCTCCTTAGTCTTCCGTCTATCTGAACTTCTAAGATCTCTCCCAGGGCTGGAGGTGACAGTACCCCCCCTTCTACGGGTGACCTCCGGGCACCCAGGACCAACTTTATCAGGGTGGGCTCTGTGAAAGGCCTTCAGAAGCTGACTGGCATTCGCATCAGTCGCCGGGACCCACATTCTCTCCTCCGGACCGTAACCCTTCCAATGAACGAGGTATTGAAGGGAACCCCAAAGGACACGAGAGTCAACAACTCTGGAAATTTGAAACTCCAGATTCCCGTCAACCAAGAAAGGGGGAGGTGGCAAGGAAGATGGTACAGCAGGTTCCACATAACTCTTTAACAAAGATTTATGGAAGACATTATGGATCTTCCAAGCCTGCGGAAGTTCAAGTCGAAAAGAAATCGGATTAATAATGGCAGAGATCTTGTATGGACCAATAAATCTTGGACCTAACTTCCAGGATGGCACCTTCAACTTAATGTTCTTAGTGGACAACCACACCAAATCACCCACATTCAGGTCCGGACCAGACACACGTTTCTTGTCAGCCATACGTTTATACCTATCGCCCATCTTTTTTAAATTGATTTGAATTTTCCGCCAGATAGATGATAAGGAAGAAGCAAATCTCTCCTCATCAGGTATACCAGAGGAACTATTCCCAGAGAATGTACCAAACTGAGGGTGAAACCCATATGCACCAAAAAATGGTGACTTATCAGTGGACTCCTGACGGTTATTCAAAGCAAATTCAGCCAAAGACAAAAATGAGGACCACTCCTCCTGATTCTCAGCAACAAAACACCTCAAATATGTCTCCAGATTCTGGTTAGTGCGTTCAGTTTGTCCGTTCGACTGAGGGTGAAAAGCCGAAGAGAAGGACAAACGAATCCCCAGGCGAGTACAGAAAGTCTTCCAGAATCTGGACACAAATTGAGTCCCTCTATCAGACACCACATCAGAGGGAATGCCATGTCATTTCACAATGTTATCAACAAATGTCCGAGCCAGAGTTTTGGCATTGGGTAAACCAGAAAATGGAATAAGCGATCGACCACCACCAAAATCACCGTCATCCCCGAAGAACTGGGCAAAACGGTGATAAAGTCCATTGTCAAGTCCGTCTAGGGACTTGATGGGATGGACAAAGGAAGAAGAGATCCTGAGGGCCGAGTATGAGTCATCTTGGCACGTGCACAGGTCTCACAAGCTGCTCAACACTCTTACGTAACCCCGGCCACCAGAATCTCCGAGAAATAAGATCAACAGTGGATCTGCTCCCAGGGTGTCCAGCAAGGACAGTACCATGATGTTCCTTAAACACCTTGTGACGAAGCTCAGAAGGAACAAACAACCTCCCTGGGGGACAGAAATCAGGTGCCTCTCCCTAAACTTCCAAAACCTCCGCCTCCAGTTCAGGATACAACCACCCCATCAGCCAAAATCGGACCAGGATCCTCAGTATCACCCCCCCACAGGGAAGCTACGCGACAAGGCATCCGCCTTGACATTTTTGACCCCAGGGTGAAAAGTGACAATGAAATAAAATCTAGTAAAAAAAAAAGACCATCTGGCCTGCCTTTGGTTCAAACGTTTAGCCGACTCCAGGTAGGCCAGATTTTTATGATCGGTAAATACAGTAATGGGATGAATTGCTCCTTCTAACCAATGACGCCATTCCTCAAAGGCCAACTTAATGGCCAGCAGCTCTCTATTGCGAACATCATAATTTCTCTTGGCAGAAGAGAGTTTTTTCGAAAAAAATAAAATAAAAGGGCGCCATTTGCCAGGAGAAGGACCCTGCGACAGAACTGCACCAACTCCCACTTCTGATGCGTCCACCTCAACAATAAATGGCTGAGACACATCAGGCTGCACCAAAATGGGAGCCGAAGAAAAACATTTTTTTATAGTGGAAAAAGCATGTAACGCCTCATCCGACCAGACAGAGAAATCCACCCCTTTCTTAGTCATGTCAGTCAGAGGTTTGACAACAGTGGAATAATTCAAGATACATTTTCTGTAGTAATTGGTAAACCCCAAAAACCTCATAAGCGCTTTCTGATTCTCGGGCAGATCCCATTCCAAGACCGCACTGACTTTTTTTGGGATCCATGCAAAAGCCCGAAGCAGAAAGCAGGTAACCCAGAAAAGGAATCTCTTGAACAGCAAACACACATTTTCCTATCTTGGCATATTACTTATTCTCCCAGAGGATCAGAAAGACTTGTCTCAAATGATCCTGATGACTCTCTATGTCGGGCGAGTAAATCAAAATGTCATCCAGGTATACGACAACAAATCTTCCCGCCAAATGATGAAAAATTTTATTAATGAAATGTTGAAATACTGCCGGGGCATTGGTCAACCCAAAAGGCATGACCAAGTTCTCAAAATGACCCACAGGAGTATTAAAAGCTGTCTTCCATTCATCCCCCTCTCTGATTCTTACCAGATTATATGCCCCTCTTAGGTCTAATTTAGAAAACACCTTAGCTCCAACAATCTGGTTGAACAAATCTGGGATCAGGGGAAGGGGATAAGGATCACGGATAGTGATGCGATTCAACTCTCGGAAATCTAGACACGGTCTCAATGTCCCATCTTTTTTCTTTACAAAAAAGAACCCTGCCGCCATAGGTGACTTAGATGGTCTGATGTGTCCCTTTGCCAAACTCTCAGTAATATACTTTCGCATAGCAACTCTTTCGGGTTCAGACAGGTTATACAACCAAGGCTTTGGCAACTTATTCTCTATGAGGGGGTAACTCCTGATCCACACCCTCAGCGAACACATCAGAGAAATCAGAGAGAAACGGGGGAAACATCTTAGTGGATATCCCAGCAAGAGATGTGACCAGACAGTTGTCCATACAGTAATCACTCCAGCCTTTGATCTGTCTCACTTGCCAATCAATGATAGGGTTATGTTTGGTCAACCATGGCAACCCTAGCACCAGAGGAGCTGGCAGACCCTTCATTATAAAACAAGAAATACCCTCAACATGAGAATCCCCCACCCTTAAATGGATATCCTGCACCATGCGAGTCAAAGATTTTTGAGAAAGGGGGGCAGAACCAATAGCGAACACTGAGATCTCTTTGTCCAGTTCATTAGATTTAAAACCATGCATCAGGAAAAACTGGTCATCCACAAGGTTAACCCCTGCCCCGCTGTCCAAAAATACCTCCACATCAATATTTTTGGAATCTAGCGCCACCATGACAGGCAGGAGAAAACGGGTACTACCAGTAAAAGACAAGAGCATGTTCTCAGATTCTCCAACTACTCTGCCAAGAGTTTGAGAACAAAACATATTGGTAACTCCTTTTTTTTTTATTATTCTCACCTTGATATTTTACATAGGGAAAAACATTAACAAAATGACCCTCTTTACCACAAAAAAAGCAGAGTCTCTTTTTAGCCCTGAAGTTCTTATCACCAGGGTCTGAAGAGACCCGTCCCAATTGCATAGGTTCATCTCCAGACATGGGCTCAGGTGTCTCAGTACCCCAAGTGTCAGAGGGGACCGACCTCCCTTCAGGTAATAAGTCCCGAGAGAACGGAGTCTTGCACCTTTCCCTCAGACGTCTATCAATTCACCCCCGCAAGAGACATGGCAGCTTCTAATGAAACAGGATTTTCATGGAGTGCTAGGGCATCTTTTAGTCTCTCAGAAAGCCCCTGACAGAACGGAGAGCAGGGTCATTCCACTCAGAATCAGTTGCCCCCCTCCTGAATTCAGAGCAATAGGACTCAGCAGACCGATTTCCCTGTTGCAAGTCACGCAACATAGATTCAGCCAGAGAAACTCGATCTGGGTCATCATAAATAAGTCCAAAGGCTCAGAAAAAATTATCCACTGACCGGAGGGATTGGGATCCGGTCGGCAAAGAAAAGGCCCAGGATTGAGCGTCATCTTTCAATAAAGAAATAACGATCCCCACCTTTTGACTCTCGTCACCATAGGAGTGAGGGCGTCAGCGAAAATAAAGTTTGCAAGACTCCCTGAACCGAACGAAGTTGTCACTCCCTCCGGCAAATTGGTCCGGGAGGGCGATCTTAGGTTCAGAGCAGGTCTGGACCCCACTGGCGGAGACAGACGCCTGACACCTTGCAACAGATTCACGGAGGTCTGCTACCTCCAGCGACAACCCCTGCATGCGATCCACCAGTGCAGAGACAGGATCCATGACAACACAGAGCAGAGGAAACTGTAACGGTATTAGGCGGCTGATAATGTCACGGGAAGTACAGGGAAGGAAAGACAACCAAAGGGAACCACAACTAAACAACAGACTAGGCTCCAAACCTAGGGAATAAAGAGGTCACCTCCTAGCAACCCCTGACTCTATCCCTAAGCTGCTAACAACATGTGCAAGTCTCAATGGTAGAAATGCACATGCACAGGAACCTGAGACTGCTGAAACACTGCACCAAACCCTCAGCTTAGGGAACAGGGAAAGAGGCAACGGGCTCCTTCCAAACTGAAGGAGCTAGTGTCTCCCTGAGACCTAGTCAGGACAGACACACCATGAAAAGGGAAAGGACTTAGCTTGAGATGAAACTGGAACAGGAGAACCACCACACAAGCAGAGCACTCCACAGAAGAGCTATCAGCCGCAGGGAAACAAGTGAGACGCGGAACATATAAAGAGCCATCTGACTGATAATGAGCAGCATCTGCGAAGGGGTGGAAACCTGTCAGCAACAATGAAAACAAGAGAGATCTGTCAGATAGACTCCTGAGTCTTCCGTCTATTTGAACTTCTAAGATCTCTCCCAGGGCCGGCGGTGACAGATATTCAAAGAGAAACAAGTCACAAATTGTGTATCCTGACTGTCAGTCTGCTCTGAAACCAGTACCACACGATGTAGAGAATCCAGTGCCTGCCCCTCCCACAGCAGGAACGGCAATTGAAACAGATGGTTCTGATCCTGATGAAGATTACCATATGTATTTCCTGATCCAGAACAACTGGAGGGTCAGCCGCACTTGCTGAGCCAATCAGATTTAGATGATCTAGTAAGAGATCTGTCATTATCTAAAGAAAAGTCAGAACTGCTAGCTTCTAGACTTCAGGAATGGAATTTGCTACAGGGAGGCACCACAACTTCACACTTTTGTCATCGACACACTAAGTTAGATGCATACTATGCAATGGAAAGCGATGTCTGTGTCTGTACTGATGTAAATGGTCTTATGATGGAGTTAGATGGTGCACATGTTCCCGATGAATGGAGGCTAGTCATAGACTCTAGCAAAACAAGTTCGAAAGCTGTCTTGTTGCACAATGGTAACGAAAAACCATCTGTTCCATTGGCTCATGCGGTTGGAATGAAAGAGACCCATGCTTCTATGGAGTTCATTTTGAAAATGATCAAATACTCAGAACATAAATGGAAAATTTGTGCTGACCTGAAAGTGGTAGCACTGCTGCTTGGCCTACAGTTAGGGTGCACAAAGCATATGTGTTTCTTGTGCCTATGGAACAGTCGTGATGACAACAATCATTACAAAATGAGACAGTGGCCTCTCAGAGTCGAGCACACAGTTGGTCAGTACAATGTACAACACAAATCACTGGTCGATCCAGTTCAAGTTTATCTTCCACCACTTCACATTAAACTTGGTTTAATTAAAAATTTTGTAATTGCACTGGATCATGATGGAAATGGTTTCCAGTATTTGAAGGAGAAGTTTAGCACACTGAAAACTGATGCTAAAATAAAGGCTGGAATTTTTATTGGCCCTGAAATCAACAAACTAATGCATGATGACACATTCAGAACAAAACTCAACCCTCTGGAACTTGCAGCTTGGGATGCGTTAGTCCTTGTAGTGCAGAACTTCCTTGGGAACGGACGAGCTGCAAACTATGCTGACGTAGTAGACAACATGTTTACAGCACATGAACAACTTGGCTGCCGAATGTCATTGAAAGTGCATTTCTTACATTCCCATCTTGACTTTTTCCACCCCAATTTGGGACACGTAAGTGACGAACGTGGAGAGCGGTTCCATAAAGATATTTCTATAATGGAGAACAGGTATCAAGGCCGCTGTAATCCCAACATGATGGGGACTACTGCTGGTGTTTGCAACGGGAAAATATGACCATTCACAAACGCAAAACCAGATGCTTGAAGCACTTTTACCAGTACTGGGCCTTGCTCAAGTAAGATTTTTAAACTGAAAAACGAGACTTTTTGAAATTTTGTTATTCCATTCCATTTTCATACACTGTTTACTACGCAAACTTTGATGTAGATCAGGTAATTGTGGGAGTAAAACTCGTTCTGTTCAAAATTATTCAATGCTTTCCAAGTGCTTAATTCATTTAGGCATACCTATTACTTATGCATAGCAACATTTTGTGACGTGTTACAACAATTCTGACTTCGGATTTGTAATCCGCACACTCGATTTAGTATAGGACAAAGGGTTTTTGCCCAGTAGCAGACAAAAAGTTTTTTTTTGTTGCGTGGTGTACAGCGCTGCGTCATTTACTTCGATATGCAGCCATTTTCATGAAATTACCTTTCAGTGATAGGCACGTGCAGAGTAGTCCTTGATATTGATGAGTGATGGTCTTCCTCCACCCTCCCACCACTGATTGACAAACTGCTCCCTATTAGGGCTCATTTAGACGGCCGTATGCTGTCCACAAAAATGCGGATCCGTTTTTTTTTTGTCCGCAAATAAGAAACGGTGCGCCGGAGGTTTCTGACCCCTGTTGTAGAGGACGACACCTGAAACTGTTGGATATGGACATCTGGGATTTTTTAGGCACAGAAGGTATCAATCACCTGGAGGGGGATAAGATGCTTTTCAGATCACTTACATGTATTTCGAGGGGATCAGATGACAATAACTACAATGTACCTATTTAAAAGAGTGATAACATTTTTTTGCATCAGTTCTGATACATTTGTATCTTTTCCATCGACAGATCTCCTGAAGATACGATGATCAGGAGGTGTGTGCACTGCAACTGCTGTGACAGATGACATTCTCCACTTTAGACAAGGATCCATCATCTTTCATACATTTGTTTATCCCTCATTTATTGAAGATGGTTGGTTGACGTGATGTGACGGATAATAAGTGATGTCATCAGTCACCTCCCTGCTTACATCAGTGGTTGGAGATACACTATAAAGGAGTCTTTCCGCTGTATGAAGTAATGGCATATACCATTCACTTTGGCTTACTGGGCCCTGTTCTCGTGATGAGTGGAGGTTGCAGAGGTCGGATTAGACCTGTGGATGACCCCCTATAACCGCAGTACCCCTTTAGGCGTTGTAGCTCCTTCGCTGCATTATCCACCACAGCTGCCTTTTCATCTTGCACTGCGGTCAGTCTTATTCACTGGAATAGAGATAAGCTGCAGGCACTTCATTCTAAGGCCTCATGCATACGAACGTATGCATTTTGCGGTCCGTAAATTGCGTATCCCAAAAATACGGATACCGTCCGTGTTGCATCCCCTTTTTTTGCGGACCCATCGACTTTAATGGGCCTGTGGTTGGCCTTTTGCTTCCAAGTGCAGGACACGTTCTATCCTTTTGCGGAATGCACATACAGATGCAGAAAGTACACGGATCATCCATTTGCTTTCCACATCCGTATGTCTGTTTGGCAAACACACAGAACATGTCCGCAAAATGCGGGCCACGGACTCATTGACGTCAGTCAGTCTGCATAAAATAATGTGGACGGTGCACAGACCACATCCGTATTTTGTGGATCCGCGATTTGCAGACCGCGAAATGGATGCGGTCGTGTGCATGAGGCCTTAGGATCATGGGAGTCCCGGAAATCAGATCCCTACTGATAATAAAGTGATATGAGATGGGCATACTCCTTTACACCTCTCATAGGCCTCCTGCACACGACCGTTTACTGGCCGTTTTTTGCGTTCCGTATACGGTCCGTATACGGAACCATTCATTTCAATGGTTCTGCAAAAAAATGGAATATACTCCGTATGCATTCCGTTTCCGTATGTCTGTTTTTCCGTTCCGTTTAAAGATAGAATATATCCTATTATTGCCCTCAAATCACGTTCCGTGGCTCCATTCAAGTCAATGGGTCCGCAAAAAAACGGAACACATATGGAAATGCATCCGTATGTCTTCCGTTTCCGTTCCGTTTTTTTGCGGAACCATCTATTGAAAATGTTATGCCCAGCCCAATTCTATCTATGTAATTACTGTATACTGTATATGCCATACGGAAAAACGGAACGGAAAAACAGAACAGAAACAAAAAACGGAACAACGGATCCGTAAAAAACAGTCCGCAAAACACTGAAAAAGCATACGGTCATGTGCAGGAGGCCATAGACTGTGGGTTTTGATTCTTCACCGCTTGTAAGATCTCTGCTTGCTGTCAGTAAATGGGAACATTTTCGTTTCCATTCAGAATACAATGTGCAATCCCCCCCCCCCCCCCCCCAGTTTGTTACATTTGTATCTGGTCTAAACATTGTAATCTCCAGGCTTATGCCTCGGACCTGCGCTGATACATTGTAACAGTTCTCTGCTGCCAATGTACTTATCTCTGAGGATTGCCTAGATTGGATATAAACTGCATCCCCCTCAGATGTCCCGAGTATTAGATCTCTGCTGGATTTCAAACTCTGAACTTGCATGTCCCTGACAGCAAGCGCAAGATCTTGAAAACGAGCAAGCGAAGGTAAATTCGAAAGCTGCACGACGTTTCATCATCCAGCGATTTATTTGCCGAAGACTGGACAATCCCTTTAAAGCCACTAAGGCTCCATTCACACGTCCGCAATTTCGTTCTGCATTTTGCGGAAAGGAATTGCGGACCCATTCATTCCTATGGGGCAGCATGATGTGCTGCCCGGACACGGAATTGCGGATCCGCACTTCCGGGTCATCACTTCCGTTCCGCCAAAAAAAATAGAACATGTCCTATTCTTGTCCGCAATTGCGGACAAGAATAGGCATATTCTATTAGTGCCGGCAATGTGCGGTTCGCAAAATGCGGAACGCACATTGCCGCTTTCCGTGTTTTGCGGATCCGCGGCTCCACGTTGCGGGCGTGTGAATGGAGCCTTAATCTGTAAAAGAGGCAAACACTTGACTGGAGAGCAGTAGCCGGGGCGTGCAGATCAGTGCCACCGCACGCTGGCAGTGCAGTCAATAGACGTGACAGCAACGCATTGATTCCTCGGTGACGCCGGCGCTGCCTGGTGACACAGTGTGTGCGTGTCGTCAGCCGGCTTTGTGTGGGAGTGATGCGGCTGACCTGAGAGCGCTGCAGTTCCCATGGTAGTCTGTTGCAGGCTTGGTGCCTCCGTCGGGCTTGATTGCTGGGAGTCTGGGGATAATTTCAGCTTCCTCCTTGGAGTGACACTGAGCAAAGAGAACAAAGGGAATTAAGCGTCTATTGTTGTGGCTTCAGCCCAAACCAATGGCAACCGATCAAACAGAAATGAATGCAGGCGTGAAACCACAAGATGTAGCCCGCGCAGAGCTTGTTTCACACAAAAAGGAAGTATTACAGCAATTAAATCCAATAAAAAAAAATAATAATAATCCAATAATGAAAAATATTCCTTACTGTTATCTGCTTCTGGAAAAGCTGGGTGTCAACCAATATCTTGCATTGCAGCTCTCGGGGGTTGTCACCCAGCTTTCCTTGAGTTTTTGAACGGAGCAAACCTTCTTAGTTATGGAGTAATACGGCAATGTGGGATATATCGCTGGATAGCCGGACAGATTTGCCATTCAGGGGGTCTGGGAAAAAGCAGCAACCATATTGGTTGTCACCCAGCTTTCCGTGAGTCCTGATAGTGCAGTAATAAGGGAGTTCAGGATACACCACTTCTTAGCTAGGCAGGTTTTCTTTCCAGGAGTCTGGGAAAGATAGGTGACAACCAGATTAGGAATTCGAATGACAACCATATTGGTTGTCACCCAGCTTTCCTTGAGTCCTGAAGAGCAAATCTTTTTAATAATTAAGCAGTAATAACTGATTTTGGGATATAGAGCTGTTTAAATAGGAAGATTTGCCATCCAGAAAGCTGGGAAAGTTAGGTGACAACCAGACTAGGCGTTCTAATGGCAACCATATTGGTTGTCACCCAGCTTTCCTTGAATCTTGAAAAGCAAATCTTCTTAGTCATACAGTAATAAGGGAATAGATTGCTGCACACAAAGGAAGATTTGACATGAAGGGCGTCTAGTAAATCTATGTGACAATGCAGATTAGGAATTGTATGCTATATTGGCTGTCACCCAGCTTTCCCTGAGTCCTGATCAGCATAAATGATTACTTATACAGTAATAAGTGTGTGCAGGAGGTACCACTTCATAAATAGGCAGATTTTCTATTCAGGATTCTGGGAAACATGGGTGACAACCAGATTAGAAATTCTAATGGCAACCAAATTGGTTGTCACTCAGCTTTCCTTGAGTCCCGAAGAGCAAATCTTTTTAATTAACCTTATTTTGGGATATAGAGCTGTTTAAATAAGAAGATTTGCCATCCAGAAAGCTGGGAAAGTTGGGTGACAACCAGACTAAGCATTCTAATGGCAACAATATTGGTTGTCACCCAGCTTTCCTTCAGTCCTGATCAGCTAATCTTTGTTAGGGCTCGTTCACACGACCGTGGGAAGCCCGTGCCCGTTTTGCGGACCCCATTTGCGGATCAGCAATACACGGGTCCCTTTCCGTGGCCATTCCGCATCACGGATGCGGACCCATTCATTTCAATGGGTCCGCAAATCCGGAGATGCGGAATGGAACCATGGAACGGAACACTACGGAAGCACTACGGAGAGCTTTCTGAGGTTCCGTGCTTCCGCACCGCAAAAAGATAGAGCTTTCTCTATCTTTTTGCGGAACGGAGGGATCGCGGACCCATTCAAGTGAATGGGGCCGCGATCCCTATGCGGCTGCCACACGGCAGGTGCCCGTGCTTAGCGGACAGCAATTTGCGGTCCACAGCACGGGCACGGGCTTTACACGGTCGGGTGAACGAGCCCTTAAGTAGTAATAAGAGAATTTTGGGGTATAAATCACTGCATAACCGGGGCGCAGACTGGTCATTCAGGAGTCTGGGAAAGATAATTGGCTGTCAGCAGCCTTCCCAGAATGAAGTCTAACTAGACAGACGGTCTTATTTAGCTACTGAATGGTAGTACTGTATGGGCTTTGTATGGCCATATAAACTTTAGGGCTCATTCACACCATTGTATGTATATTGTATGTATATTGTATGTATATTGCGATCCGCCGGATGACGTCCGTGTGCATTCTGTATTTTGCGGAACAGTACAGCTGGCCCCTAATAGAACAGTCCTATCCTTGTCCGTGATGGGGACAATAATAGGACATGTTCTATATTTTTGCGGAACAGACATACAGAAACGAAATGCACACGCGGTATCTTCCATTTTTTTGGCGGACCCATTCAAATGAATGGTTCTGCATACGGTCTGCAAAAAAAAAAAACACGAAAGGACATGGAAAGAAAAAATACGTTCCTGTACATGAGCCCTTAGGGTCCGCAATGCACAGGCACCGACAGTGGAGCCGCCGTATGCGGTTCGCAGACCCATTCACTTGAATGGGGTCCGCGATCTGCATCCGATGGTCCGCACTGCAAAAAAAAGTAGTGCACGTACTACTTTTTTGCGGTGCGGAGGCATGTAGAGAAACCCCACGGAAGCGCTCCGTAGTTCTTCCGTGGGTTTCCTTGCCTCCATTCCACACTGACCTTGCGGGTTGCGGACGGGTCTGCATCCGTGATGTGGTGCCAGAATGGCCGGGGCCCGTATTTTGCGGACCCGCTGTTTGCATGAGCCCTTAGGGTGACAATTCAGGAGCAGTGGTTGGACCTAATATTAACATCCTATGTCTTCATTTACAAACTTCCCACTTGAATCCTATTTTTTACTAAACCAAAACCAGATGATACAATGAATACAATACAATGTAACATAACACAAAATCAGATGATACAACATAATGCACAATACAGAGCAAAATAATACATTACATTACAACGTAACGTAACACGAGAAAGGACAAGACAACATAACACCATACGATACACAACGTAATACATCACAACACAACACAACATGATGCCAGATAATACATCACAATACAATGTAACTTTCTCAGCCCCCCCGATACCTGTCTTCGCAGTGTAGATGCCCCATGTTTCCACAGAGGCAGGTGACAGGTGAGAGCCCCAGATCTGGAGAAAAGCTCAGCACTTCATCCAGGCTGCTGTCACAGCTGCCACCAGGCACCTGGTCACTGCTGACCCTTTGCAGGACCTCCACCTCCAGAGCACAGGACATTGCGGGGCTGATCTGCACAGACTGGATGGATGCAGGGCTGTTTATGTTTAGATTCCCTGCTCTAACAAAGGCTTTGATCTGCTGCTTGTTTGAATGTCCCTCTCTGTCACAGCATAATGACTAGTGCCTGGTGATGGTATCTACAACAAGCAGCCAGAGAACAGCTGACTAGTCCTCAGGAGGCTTGGAGAAGCCAAGTGTCTCCCAGGTCCTGTTTGTGGGCAGGCCGGCCTCTTATCAAGCTCTAACAGTCTGGATCTGATGCTTGTAATTAATTCTTGCACAGTTGATCACCGGCGAGCGACCTCATAGCTTCTGGTATTAAAAGGAAAGCACCATTTTTCTTTTTAATTATAGGGTTCATGGTAACATGACGTTGTTGTAAAATACTGGAAACCAAGTCCAAGCAACCATTCTGGAAATATTGCAGTAGTTGAGATGCTCCATGGCCCCTTTTTTGTTCCCGTTGAAGTTGCACTAAATGTCACATGAAAATGACCATAATTATCGCAATTTTTGGCTAATATACAGTATCTCTATGTGTTTGTATAATTATTATTTTTTCACCATAGGAAACTAATAAAGGGGTTGTCTGGTTTGCATTATTGATAACTGATCCTCAGTACAAGTCATCAATATCAGATTGGCGGGGGTCCGACACCGTGCACCCCTTATGATCAGCGCTCCTTCGCTGTTTACCTGGTCACCGTCGGCATTGTAATGACAGCGTAACACAACTGCTCCTGCCTGTTCAAGTGAATGGGAAGCATGTAGATGGCGAGCAGTAAAACAGTAAAAAGAACACATCGCTCACATAAGGGCATGCCGCCTCCTCATGCTGCCGGGTGTCGGACCTCCGCTGATCTGATATTATTGACCTATCCTAGGCATAGGTCATCAATATTGGAAACTCGCGATGCTAGGTAGGCCCGTCACTGTCTGCCATTGGCTGCCCCCCCCTCGACACAAGGTGTTTTCATCTGCGCATGGGGCACGGGGAGAAGCAGCTGCGGCCGTGCGAGGACCAGGAGCGGCGCGGGGAGCCAGGTAAGTATATTCAGTTTGAGGGGGGGACATTTTTTAGTCTCAGATAACCCCTTTAAGCTGGGGCTGGGGCTAGGGATTTTGGCTGCGACACCCCTCACATGACCAAAGATTGCAGCGCAGCCATTGGGTCACAGCGTGGCGACCATAACCCCGGAATTGCAAAAAAATCCAGGATTGTTCCAGTGTCATAATTATGTAATTACAATTTTACAGAATAGCCGATGCAAATTGAAAAAGAAGGTTCCTACCCTAAGGGGTACGTGTCTCATCCACATGAATGTCAAGACCCAAGGTTACTCAGCAGAACATTGCCCAGAGCACCACACTGCCACCGCTGGCTTGTCTCCTTCCCATGGTGCTCCTGGTGCCATCTCTTCCCCAGGTAAGTGACCCTCACACCCCCGGCTGACCGCGCCATGTAAAAGAAAACGAGCAGTCTGCCTTCTTCCATTGCTTCATGGTCCAATTCTGATGTGTACTCATGTGTCCACTGTAGGCACTTTCGCAGTGGCGTTGCTCGGGCTGGTGTCACCCGGTGCGGTAGAAAATGGTTAGCTCAGCAGACCCCCCTAGCAGTCAGAGCCTGGTCTCGGGAGGGGCACTTCCAGATTATTTTCTGTCCGCCGCCACAAAACAATGGTGCTTATAGAACAGACTACACAGTGTAGCGATATACTGTATATTGTGGGGCACAGTGTAGAGGTATACTGTATATTGTGTGGCACAGTGTAGAGGTATACTGTATATTGTGTGGCACAGTGTAGGCTATATGTGTATAACATAAACATATTTCATATGAAAACTTACAGTTACTTGGCTTGGCCCTTGGGGATCTCGGACACCACTTCAACACTTTGGCTGGGGGCTCGGTGGAGCTGATGTTGTGTTTTATCCTAATGAGAAAGATTTCATAATAAGGATTTGGAGAAGGGGCAGAGGGATAGCAGAGCAGGGAGAGGCTGGTGCTTCTACGACCTTCTGTATCAGAGGCAAAGCACTTACCCACACAGCTATGAGAGCTGCATAGCTACTGAATGAAAAATATGAGACTTCTACTGTAGACTCTGTTATAGCTGGCTAAGTGTACATCTATACACATGACAGCTGCCCCAGCACACCCAGCACTGATATATCTCTATATGACAGCTGTCCCAGCACACTCAGTACTGCTATACCGCTATATATGATAGCTGCCCCAGCACACCCAGCTCTGCAACATCTAATACACATGACAGCTGTCCCAGCACACTCAGCTCTACTATATCTCTATATATGACAGCTACCCCAGCACACCCAGCTCTGCTACATCTATACACATGACAGCTGCCCCTTGCACACTCAGCTCTGATATATCTATATATCTCTAAGTATTACTATACAGTAGATATATATAGAGATATAGCAGAGCTGAGTGTGCTGGGGCAGCTGTCATGTGTATAGATGTAGCACAGCTGGGTGTGCTTGGGCAGCTGTCATGTGTATAGATGTAGCAGAGCTGGGTGTGCTGGGGCAGCTGTCATGTGTATTAGATGTAGCAGAGCTAGGTGTGCTGGGGCAGCTATCATATATAGAGATATAGCAGAGCTGAGTGTGCTGGGACAGCTGTCATATAGAGATATAGCAGTACTGGGTGTGTTGGGGCAGCTGTCATGTGTATAGATGTACACTTGGCCAGCTATAACAGAGTCTACAGTAGAAGTCTCATATTTTTTCAGTCAGAGGCTATGCAGCTCTTATAGCTGTGTGGGTAAGTGCTTTGCCTCTGATACAGAAGGTTGTGGGTTCGAATCCCAGACACATCTCTCTCTCTTTCTCCTGATGGCGGCAATACAGATGACTATGCCTGGGATTTGTAAATGAGAAGCATGCAAGTTGTGCTGCTGGCCCTGCTGGTGCGACCCACAATGCCACTGCGCTTTCGGCAGTGGACCGAGGTCAACATGGGCGATCTGACCGATCTATGGCTATGTAGCCCCTTACACAGCAGGCTGTGACCCCCTGTGTGCTCTGACATCTTTCTATCATATGCAGCAGTAACTTGTTAGCAATTTGTGCTATAGTGTCTCTTCTGCGGGATTGAACCAGGCAGGCGCCTTCACCCCCCATGTGCATCAATGAGCCTTAGGCACTTGACTAAATGGTTGGTTGCCAGCCTTGTCCACCAGAACCCCCCACCCCCACCCCCAGCATGGCCACTTTTTTAAAATATAAAAAAAAATCTTGCAGCCAAAACAAACTCTAGGCATTACCCACCCAGCCCCAAGATGTCAAAATGAATAGAGCAGAAAGTAAAATTCATTTTATGACTTCACTTTATAGTAACTCAACCCTGGTAACAATTAAATGAGTAAAACTATGAATTTGTTACCTTTTTTTTCCCCATTCTATGCTGGAAAAAAATAATAGTTAATTATATTAAAATGGGAGAGATATACAGTACTGTGTAAAGTCTTAGGCCCCTTTCACACGAGCGAGTTTTCCGCGCGGGTGCAATGCGTGACGTGAACGCATAGCACCCGCACCGAATCCTGACCCATTCATTTCAATCGGTCTGTGTACATGAGCGTTGTTTTTCACGCATCAGTTCTGCGTTGCGTGAAAATCGCAGCATGTTCTATATTCTGCGTTTTTCACGCAGCCCTGGCCCCATAGAAGTGAATGGAGCTGCGTGAAAAACGCAAGCAAGTGCGGGTGCGATGAGTTTTTCACTGATGGTTGCTAAGAGATGTTGTTTGTAAACATTCAGTTTTTTATCACGCGCGTGAAAAACGCATCAAAACACATTGCACCCGCCCGGAAAAAACTGAACAACTGAACGCAACCGCAGACAAAACTGACTGAACTTGCTTGCAAAATAGTGCGAGTTTCACTGAACGCATCCGGAACCAGTCCGCAACGCCAGTGTGAAACCAGCCTTAGGCAGGTATGGAATAAATTCTGCAAAGTATGAAAAATGCTTTAAAAAAATAGAAGTGTTAATAATTAATTTTTATCAACATGCAAAGTGAATGAACAAAAGAGAAATCTGAATCCAATCAATATTTTATGTGACGCCTTTGCATCAGTTCTTCTGGATGTACTTGCGCACAGATTTTGGAGGAACTCGGCATGTAGGTTGTTCCAAACATCTTGGAGAGCCAATTACAGATCTTCTGTGGATGTAGGCTTGCTCCACAAGGCTGAAGTTGGTTTCTTATTCACATCATTTGTATTTTATTTTTTTTATTAATTTTGAGGAGACCTTATCCCAAGTAGTAGAAAAAGTTGCAGTGAGCTGTCCTTAAAGGGGTTGTCCAGGTTCAGAACTGAACCCAGACATACCCACATTTTAACCCAGGCTACCCCCCTAATATGAGTTGCCCTGTGCTGGATCGGCAGGCTTTAGGGAAGTGCTAAAGCCAGCCCATTAGTGCCGGTGACGTCATCAGGCTCACTGCTGGGTGGCTGCCTCCGCAAAGGAGAGTATCGGAGCATAAAATGCTCTGATGCTCATATTAGGGGGCTGCCTGGGTGAAAATGTGGGTATGTCTGGGTTCAGCTCTGAATCTGGACAACCCCCTTAAAGTAAATCAATTGAAAGCTACATTAAAATACGAATGATGGGCACAAAATGGGCATAAAAGTGGGCACAAAAAAGTGTGATTTAAAGAATTTATTGAATTTGGGCCAGTGATCTTACACTGCCAACATACAGAGGGTGATGCCCCTCATCAGATACAGTTCTTGTGCCCAGAACCTGTTCAGACCAGACGTCTATCTAATGCCAGGCATTGCCCTCTGTATGTTGGCTTGGCGAGATAATTGGTCCGAATTCATTTAATTCTATAAATCACACTTTTTTGTGCCCACTTTTATGCCCATTTTGTGCCCGTCATTTTAATTTTAATGCCGCTTTCAACTGATTTACGGTACTTTAAGGACAGTTCACTGCAACTTTTTCTATTACTTGGGATAAGGTCGTCTCAAAATTCATTCAAAAACAAAAATAAAAAAATACAAATGATGTGAATAAGAAACTGACGAATAAGAAACCAACTTCAGCCTGGTGCTTCCTCCAATCCTTCTGTCTCTTCGTCTAATCCCAGACTCCATGATGTTAAAATCAGGGCTGTGGGGGCCATATCATCACTTCCAGGACTCCTTGTTCTTCTTTCCCTGAAGATAGTTCTTAAAGGGGGTTTCTGATACTTTTATACTGATGACCCATCCTCTGGAGCGCCTTCTCGCAGCTCACCACACACAGCGCCGTGCATTGTATAGTGGCTGCGCTTGGTATGGCACTCCGCTCCATTCACTTCTATAGGGCTGAGCTGCGCCTAGGCCATGTGACCAATGAATGTGACGTCACTTGGTCTAGGGAAAGCTGCAAGAGGCCCCGACACTACTGTGAGTGCCGGTACCATCTCAAACAGTTGATCGGTGGGGGTCCCAGCTGTCGGACCCCCATCGATCAGATACTGATGACCTATATATAAAATAAAATAATAATAATATGAACAATAAAAACGTCTCAGAAAACCACTTTAATGACATCGGCCGTATGTTTGGGACTGTTGTACTGTGGCAGAATAAATTTGGAGCCAATCAGACGCCTCCCTGACGGTATTGCGCGATGTATAAGTATCTGTTTGCAATTGTTTTTCACTTTGAGACAAAACCAAAAATATTTTTAGAAATCATAACAAACATAAACAAAGATTTAACATATAAAATGTTTAAAGGGGTTGTCCCACGAAATATATTCTACAGTTTTCAAATCAGCATCTGGATCTGAATACTTTTGTAACTGCATGTAATTAAAAAATTTGCATAGCCTCTGAGCTATTGAGTAAAATGTAGCTGTATAGCGCCACCTGCTGTTTGTTCTTTTTTTTTCTTAATTCTTTGGCTCACTGAGAAGGCCGCACATGCTCAGTTTCATCCATGAACTGCCTCCTGAGCTGTGATAGGGAGAGCATGGACACGCCCCCTAAGCTGTGATAGGGAGAGCATGGACACCCCCCCGAGCTGTGATAGGGAGAGCATGGACATGCCCCCTGAGCTGTGATAGGGAGAGCATGGACACGCCCCCTGAGCTGTGATAGGGAGAGCATGGACACGCCCCCTGAGCTGTGATAGTGAGAGCATGGACACCCTCCCTGAGCCTAGGGAGAGCATGGACACGCCCCCTGAGCTGCAGCAGAATGGACACTCCCCCTGAGCTGTCAGCTTGATATAAATCTAGCAGATCAGTGAATGGGAAGATCTCTAAATCCATGTGAGGTACAGGGCTGGTTCTAGCTTTGTTAGAAAGAGGTTGTCATTTACTATATGATGTCTGATTTTAATTTTTTACATCTGCCATGGGAGAACCTCTTTAAATCCCATAAAAGGGTTCATTTCCTTGATGCATTAAAAACAATGCAAAACTCTGACTAAAAGAAAAATACTAAACTCAGGGTAAAAGACCTTGTATAATGTGAGGCTGTTGCTGTTCTATTTTTATTCATGTATTTATTTTTTTATTTTTTTGGGGGGGTGGGATCTTCCAGGATGACCTCCCCCTGCAGTACCCTTTCTGGCCACCAGAGGCCGCTGCTCCGCAGTCCCGTCTACTGGCCGCGCTGGCACCATAGAGCTGGTGCCCGGAAGTGAGCGCTGTGTGTTGGAGGCCGCACGTGGATACGGCGAGGACAGGTAGTCCTCAGAAATCATGGGGAAGACGGGGAAGCTCCGCTCCGGTACCGCCGGGAAAGTAAAGCGCTGGAAGAAGGGACACAGCAGCGAATCCAACCCACAGGCCAAGCGGCACCGGGAAGCTGCGAGAAGCCGGTTCTTCAGCCGCCCCTCAGGTGAGGACAGACAGCCGTGCTGGGACAGAGACCGGCACCGGTCCGCAAGATAGATGGGACTTTCGTCAGCTAATTTTACAGATCACTGCTTACTGTCAGTGAATGGCAACATGGATTGTTTACATTCAGAGGTGTCCTGATGATCTGACGCTCGTACAGCTGGCACACAGAATAACACTGGGGGTCTGATCACTGGGACTCTCCATGATCATGAGAACGGGGGTCCCATGGAGAGGCGGGTCAGGTCCAGCATGCACACCTCCGCTCTATGGCTCTGCTGGCTGTAGCCGGGGACAGCGCTCACAGACGTCCCATAATAGTCTGTACCACCCCAGCCATACGTGGCACGTGAGACCTCCGAGGCGGTTGCATTGTTAGGACCCCCAGTGGTCCGGCAGGTATTTCCTATCCTGTGCATAGGGAGGAAACAGGTTATTGAAACACCCCTTTAAATGGTTTATCCCTCGCGGGGGATATGAATGCTAATGTGTGTGCTGGGGGTCTCCCGCATGGGACCTGGTTCTGTCAGCGAGAGTGGACGTCTGTAGAAGACTGCGTCTGTTCATTCCTTTCTGGAGTTCAGCATCCGGGCCCATAGCGCTCAGCAGAGCCAAGTGCGCGGACAGCTGGCGCATGCTGCCAGGACACCGCGCGGGCCGGACCAGTGTAACTAGGGCGCATGGGCGAGATTACAGCGCACTGGGATTTTTAACCCCTGTATAGGGATGAGCGAACTTATGTTTTCAAGTTCGGCGTACAAGGGTCGGGTTATCTGAGAATTCCGTTATGGATTCCGCTACCACGGACCGTAACTTATGGTCTGTGGTAGCGGAATCCGTAACAGAATTCTTAGATAACCCGAACTTGAAACCGCAGGTTCGCTCAACACTTCCCCTGTTCTAAGAAACAGCTGAATATTTTTAATAAAAAATGATTTTAGCCCGAAATGAGTAAAATGTAATCATATTAGAATGCCCCAGAAAGTGTTCATGGCCATTAAGGTGTAGCGATAGTTTACAAAAAATGTTTCCTTGTCGTAGTGACCTGTGACAAGTTTTGATCAGTAAGGGGGTCCGCGTGTTGAGACCACCCCAGATCAATGAAGAAAGGAGGAGGAGTGCGTGTCCACGAGCTGAAGATGGGTTTCTGGACTTTCTCTGAGCCAGTCTTCAGCTAGCGCTTCTGCCACCGCGTTGTGGGGGTCTCAGCAGCTGGACCTTTACCGATCAATGGTTTTGACGGGGCGCTATGAAATGGCAAACGTTTTTGAAAATGATAGTTAAAGGGGTTGTCTCTCACTTCAGCAAGTGGCATTTATCATGTAGAGAAAGGTAATACAAGGCACTTACTAATGTATTGTGATTGTCCATATTGCTTCCTTTGCCGGCTGGATTAATTTTTCCATCATGTTATATACACTGCTCGTTTCCATGGTTACGACCACCCTGTAATCCAGCAGTGGTCGTGCTTGCACACTATAGAAAAAGTGTCGGCCGACACTTGGAGCGCACATGGGCTGGTGCTTTTTCCTATAGTGTGCAAGTACGACCACCATTAATGGATTACAGGGTGGTCAGAACTCCTGGATATGAGCAGTGTATAATGTGATGGAAAAATGAATCCAGCCAGCACAGGAGGCAATATGGACAATAACAATACATTAGTAAGTGCCTTGTATTAACTTTCTAAATGCCACTTGCTGAAATGAAGGACAACCCCTTTAAACTTGAAGCCGCCCAAGTATCAACTGATTTACATGTCTGTCTTCTCAGACCCCCTGATATCAGCTGTGATCTCTGGAAGGGGGGGGGGGGGGGGCTTACAATTCTTTAAGAAGACATGCTATTACACAGCATGATCACAGTGTGTCCTCCACATGGTGGAAGCTGCTCTTTCTAGCGGTTCTTCCCTCTGACTAATAGAGGGGAGGTCTTGAAAGTAGGTTTGTCCCCCTGTGACATCTATAGGCCCTGTACACTATATGTACACTGACAGGACCTTTTATGACATCCCCTTCTACATCTATAGACCTTTAATAAGGAGTTGGTTAATAAGGTTTTGGATGGCGTCTGTGGGAAATTTTGCCCATTCACCCAGAAGATCATTTGTGAGGTCGGACACTGATGTTGGAGGAGACGGTCGGGCTCGCAGTCTCTGTTCTGGCGTTGGTTGAGGTCTGGGCTCCGTGAGGCCAGTCAAGTTCCTCCACATCAAACTGCCCCCCCCCCCCCCCCCCCTTCCCAAATCATGTCTTTATGGACCTCCATTTGTACACTGGGGCGCAGTCATGCTGGAACAGAAAAGAACCTTCCACAAAGTTGGCAGCAAGAATTGCCCAAAATACCTTAGTGCTGAAGTGTATGCTTAGTATGCCGAGCCCTAAGAAACACCCCACAGCATTATCCCTACTCCACCAAACTTTACAGCCGGCACAATGGCGTCAGGCACATAACGTTCTCCTGACATTCACCAAATCCATACTCGCATCGGGGGTCCTGCGAGTGCCGCAGCCGTGTCTCCGCTTTTTCCCCTCACCCATGACGGCACCCTGTGCGACTCAGGACCTCCCATCAGGACAGGAAACCTGAGAAGATAAAAAGGACACACCTCCACACAACACCAGTTCAGGTTTCCTGTCCTCCGGATGGGAGATCCTGAGAAGCAGCACTGCTGAAGACGTACCTCCAAGACACCGGAGCTGGGGAAGGTCTGTGGCTGAGTGCCGTGGGAAGTCCTATCCCTGGGGAGCGGTAGTTCTGTGGCCGTGCCGGAAGCCGCTCCCCATAAGTCTGCCTGCGCTTGCCCTCTCTCCGGCCCTGCGGGGAGCCGCTGTGGCCGTGTCCAGGCGGCTCCCCATGCTCTTCCTCGCTCTGCCCAGTTCCAAGATGGCGCCCGCGCGTCCGTGCGCTTATGCGCATGCGCGGGGCCGTCTCCTGGAGATGACGTCGGGGGGGGGCGGGGCTTAGCCCGTGCAGGACCCGGAAGTAGAGGCCGGAGCGCGTCCTTTAAAATACAAATACGGCGGCAGGTTCAGGCAGCCAGCTGGGGCACAATTTGGATGTGCCACGTAGCGATCCTGGGCAATCATGTCGGAGCCTACAGAAGGACGCGCTGAACCCCAGGAACCCTTGAGGCCTGCAAGTCCGGTACCGGTCTGAGGATGGGGAAAAAAGGAAAAGCTTCAGGGTGAGAGCGTTCCTTTTTATTCTAATATGGTGTTTCTTATGATTGTTTTTAGATCCCTAAACCACCTAAAAAATCATCTTCTAAGACAAGACACAAGGAATGTGCGGAGTGTAAAGTGCCCCTATCTGCATCTTATCAGAAGGCGTTATGCTCAGCGTGTATAGATAATCTGGTAGCAGAGCAATCCCAGACCCTTACTAAATCCATGAAATCTATTATTAAGGCGTCCTTTAAAGCATTCAGTAAGAGCCGTGCCAGGTCCCCAGATAAACCAGGAAAGGATACAGAGTACGACAGTATTGAGTTGGACTCTTCCGAAGATGGCGGAGAATCCGGACAACTATTGTCTAGTGATTCGGACTCCTCGGATGAAGATTATTCAGGGAGATCCTTCTTTTCCCCAGAGGACACGCAGCCGTTATTAAAAGCGGTCAGAGCAACCATGCAATTAGAAGAAGTTAAGCAGACCAGATCAGTTGCGGACCAGGCCTTTCAGGCATTAGGCCCTAAAAAACATCGGGTCTTCCCTATTCATGATAACATGCAAGCGATCATCAATAGAGAATGGAAGAATCCTGATAGAAAGTTTTTCTTACCCTCCTCGGTGAAAAGGAAATATCCTTATGAAGAGAAAGTTTCCTCCAGCTGGGATAGGGCTCCTACGGTAGATGCTCCAGTCGCTAAGATAGCTAAGAGATCTGCCCTCCCCTTTGATGATCTGGGTTGCCTGTCGGACCCATTAGATAAGAAAGCAGATATATACCTTAAACGGGCATGGGAAACTTCCGCTACTTGTCTTAGACCCGCAGTGGCAGCCACTTGGGTATCCCGGTCCTTAAGATTGTGGATTGAACAGCTAGAGAAACATCTGAGGGAAAAAAAGCCCAGGGAGGAAATCTTAGCTTCTCTTCCCACCTTTGCTAAAGCGGCAGATTTTTTAACGGATGCTTCTACGGATGTTATGCGCTTTGCTGCCAAGTCCTCAGCTATGACAAATGCGGCTAGAAGAGCCATTTGGCTTAGGTCATGGAAGGGTGACCAGGGGTCTAAGGCCAGGCTGTGTGCCCTTCCGTGTGAGGGTGATAGATTGTTTGGATCCTCCCTGGATGACATCTTGGAGAAGGCATCTGACAAGAAAAAAGGGTTTCCTGTCCCTCAAAAACCCCCCTTTTTTCGTAAACCCCAGCAGGGCTTTAGAAAACAGAGGGGTAAGCCCTATGATAGGAAGGAAAGGGATAGATTTCCAAGAAAAACTAGCGGTTTCCTGTTTAAATCCCAGGATAACAAACCAAAAGACAAGCAATGACGCCAGACTCCAGGTTGGGGGGAGACTCTCTGCCTTTCTCCCGGCTTGGGCGAACGTCACCCAAAACAAGTGGGTTTTGGGGGGGATAGCGGAGGGATTCAGGTTGGAGTTCCGCTCCTATCCCCAAGTCTTTTTCACCCACACTCCAACTCCAAAGGATCCTCTAAAATCCACAGTTCTGGAGAGAGAGGTTCAGTTATTGTTGGACAAAGGAGTGGTTTGCCAGGTCCCGGGGAGGGAGGAGGGCAGGGGGTTTTACTCCCCACTCTTTTTAATAAAGAAACCCAATGGTTCCTTTCGTATGATTCTGAACCTAAAGCGTCTAAACAAATTCCTGAGATACAAAAAATTCCGGATGGAAACTATAAAGACAACTTTAGACCTGTTATACCAGGGTTGCTGGATGGCAAGTATAGACCTAGAGGATGCCTATTATCACGTCCCAATTCACTCTTCCTCCCAAAAGTATTTAAGGACGGCTGTCCAAGTACGGGGCCAACTTCTGCACCTACAATACAGGGCACTGCCGTTTGGGGTCTCTCAAGCCCCGAGAATTTTCACCAAGGTCGTGTCGGAGATGGTGGCATTCCTTCGATCATCTGGGATAGTAGTAGTACCATATCTGGACGACTTTTTGTTCATAGCCCAAACAAGGGAGCAGTTACAAGCAGAGCTCGCCCTGGTGTGCTCTCTGTTGAAGGATCTGGGGTGGAAAATGAATCAAGAAAAATCTTGTCTAACCCCTTCTCAAGTTTGCACCTTTTTAGGAATGCAGCTAGATTCTACGGCTCAGAAGACATTCCTCCCTCAGAAGAAAGTGTCCTCGACAATAGAGCATGTTTGGTTCCTTTTCCGGTCCTTCCAATGTTCCATCAGGGAAGCGATGGCAGTACTGGGGCACCTGACGGCTACAATTCCAGCCGTACCATTCGCTCAGATCCACACGAGACCGTTACAGTCAGATATCTTGAAGATTTGGAATGGTCTTCCACAAACACTAGAGAGAAAATTTCATCTTTCCTCCAGAGCAAGGTACTCCCTTCTGTGGTGGACGTCCGAGAAGAACCTCTCGATAGGAATGCCTTGGTCCTTCATAGAACCCATGCTGATAACGACAGACGCCAGTCCGTGGGGCTGGGGAGCTCATTCAGAAGGAAAATACTGGCAGGGAAGATGGGATTTAAAAACCCGGGTCTGCACGTCAAATTACAAGGAGCTCAAGGCGGTAGAAAGAGTACTAAAGGTGGCAGTTCCAGAGGTCTCCAACAGAAAGTTGGTATTTTACTCGGACAATTCAACAACAGTGGCCTATATAAATCATCAAGGCGGGACAAAAGTACCATCCCTAATCTTCCTCTGCCAGGAAATTTTCAAAATAGCGGAAGACAGGAACCTGGTCTTATCCGCAATACACTTGAAAGGGAAAGAGAACACGGTGGCCGATTTTCTAAGTCGAGTAGAACTCAGGCAGGCAGAGTGGAGTCTGAACGAGGAAGTTTTTTCCCAGATTGTAACAATGTTTGGGACCCCAACTATAGATCTCTTTGCCACCCGGAAGAACAGGAAGACAAAGAGGTTCTTCTCCCTAGATTACACAGAGAATCCTACAGCGGTAGACAGTCTGGCTCAGGATTGGAGCCAGGAACTCGGCTATGCCTTCCCACCTATTTCCCTAATCCCGCAGGTTCTGAAAAAAGTACGGACGGAGGGAGCCACCATAATCATGATAGCCCCAAAGTGGCCCAAGAGAATCTGGTACCCCACCCTCTTAAGTCTAGCCAGGGGCCCTCCCTGGGTGATCCCTCCGAGGGAGGATCTACTCTCCCAGGGGCCTGTATGGCATCCCAATCCGGGGATTCTTCAGTTGGCAGTATGGAGATTGACAGGGACATCTGGTTGAAGAGAGGGCTTTCTAGCAAAGTTGTTTCCACCCTTCTAGGTAGCAAAAAAGCGTCAACAGCTAGGAAGTATAATAGGGTGTGGAATGTCTTTTCTTCCTTTTTGGGTTCTAGCCCTGATCCATTTAGTCCTCCTGAAATCCCTAAGGTTTTGGACTTTCTACAAGCAGGGTTAGACAAAGGGCTCAAGGCCTCCACCTTAAAAGTTCAGGTGTCGGCCTTGAGCTACTTTTTTGACTTCCAATTAGCAAACCACCCGTGGGTCAAGCGTTTCCTTTCTGCCGCTGCCAGAATCTGTCCTTCCGTTAGACCTCTTTCCCCTCCTTGGGACCTAAATAGGGTCTTGACGGCCCTAACCGATAGACCCTTTGAACCCTTACTAGAGGTTCCCATTGACATCTTATCCATTAAGATGGCTTTCCTCCTGGCTATTACCTCGGCTAGGAGGATATCGGAGATCCAGGCCTTCTCGGCATTTCCGCCCTATACGATCATCCAGGATGACCAGATAGTTATTAGGCCCTTGCCTTCTTTTCTTCCCAAGGTTGTCTCCGATTTTCATAGGAGCCAAGACATTGTGTTGCCTTCCTTTTTTCCTAACCCCTCCAATAGCTTGGAGGAAAAGTTTCATTGCTTGGATGTCAAGAGATGCTTGTTAGTCTACTTAGATGTTACGGCTCCTTGGAGAAAGGACGAGAACCTCCTGATTCAGTTTTTAGGAGGAAATAGGGGGAAAAAAGCATCCCGAGGGGTTATTGCTAGATGGGTGAAGAAGGCCATAGCTAGAGCTTATATTTCCCTGGGTCTCCCCCCCCCTTCAGGTTTTGGGGCCCATTCTACGAGGGCGGTGTCTACTTCGTGGGCTGAGAAAGCTGATGTATCGTTAGCCCAGATTTGCAGGGCGGCTACCTGGAGCTCCCCGCATACTTTTCTTAAACATTACAGATTACAGCTCCATTCTGATGCTTCCTTTGGAGAGAAAGTCCTTCAGGCTGTGGCCCCCCCCTAGGTTCTACTTATAGTTTATCTCGCACAGGGTGCCGTCATGGGTGAGGGGAAAACAACATTGCTTACCGGTAATCGTTTTTCTCGATACCCATGACGGCACCCGATATTTCCCTTCCCAAGCAGATATATATATATTTGTTGATGGCTTTTTGCCAGGTCTATATGACGTAATATAGATATAAAAAAAAAAAAAAAAAAAAAAAAAAAAGGGGGTTTTTAACCCTTTGTCACTTCTCTCCGGAGAACAATTTATTTCTTCTACTGGTGTTGTGTGGAGGTGTGTCCTTTTTATCTTCTCAGGTTTCCTGTCCTGATGGGAGGTCCTGAGTCGCACAGGGTGCCGTCATGGGTATCGAGAAAAACGATTACCGGTAAGCAATGTTGTTTTCTAGGCCGAGTGATGACACCTTCATCTGTCATATGGCCTAGGAGCAGCTCAGCCCCATAGAAGTGAATGGGGCAGAGCACGATACCAAGCACAGCCGCTATATAATGTACGGCGCTGAGAGATGGCCGCAGCGCTCACAGAAATGTGGTGCCTTCCCAACATCTGATCGGCGGGGGTCCCGGGTGTCTCACCCCTACCGATTAGATACTGATGACCTATCCAGAGGATAGATAATCAGTAAAAGAAAATCTCGGAAAACCCTTTTAATGACAGAGGAGGGTTGGACTCGACAGTTCTTGGGGGGGTTATTTACTAACATCCTTACGCCAGTTTTTGGCCTAAAAAAGTCGTAAGACCCATTCTTGCAATTTTTGAAATGCCTGTGCGACGATATTTCATTTAGGCCTCTTTCACACGGACGTATGCGCTCTGTGGTCGTGCTGCGGCCCGCAATGCATGAGCACAGTCCGTGGGGCAGCCGCAGCGGATCGCGGACCCATTCACTTGAATGGGTCCGCGATCCGGCCGTTCCGCAAAAAGATAGGACATGTTCTTTTTGCGCAACGAAAGTACGGGACGAAACCCCACGGAAGCACTCCGTAGTGCTTCTGTAGAGTTCCGTTCCGCATCTCTGGATTTGCGGACCCATTCAAGTGAATAGGTCCGCATCCGTGATGCGGAATGCCCACGGAACGGCGCCCGTGTATTGCGGATCCGCAAATGTGCTCCGCAATACGGCTAAGGGGGCGCACAAGCCCGTGTGAAAGAGGCCTTGTGATGGGGCCTGATCCTTGTCATAAACTAGGCGGTTCCTCTGGCGGTGCACAAGCTATCAATGACCAGTATAATAAGTAGATCTTTGATTGACCCGCATTGAGTCGGCAGAACGTCGGTGACTTTTATGCAAATATGCGCCTCAGCACTCGGCGATCCTTCACTGGTACAAGCACGAGTCGCGACACTGCGCCGCTGCTGCAAGCGAGACGATGCGCAGCGTAATATTGAGGAGGAAGTAAAGCTCGCACAAACAGCGGGCCATCAGGGGTGTTGGGAGTCAGACACCCACCAATCAGATATAGGTGACCTATGGATAATCCATCAGTATTACTGGCTGCACGACCCCTTTAAGAGGTGCTTCCCGGTACTTTTCTCCATACAGTATATCTAGTCCTGCTCTCGGCTGAGAAGTGCGCACAATTATATCTAGTGTAGAAAAGGCTCAGTGCGCTGAACAGCCTGGACTCCATTGTACCAGTGAGATTTGTGCCGTTGCGAGTCCTGAAGCAGTGAATGGAGAGGACACGGCACATGCCCAGCCGCCCCTCCATTCACTGGTATGGGACTTCCGAAAATAGGAGGGACTGTTGGCCACTGCACTGCCAATGAAAGGATTAAAGGGATGGTGGGAGAGGCCACTGCGCCACTGATGCATATAATTAACCTCTTAATCAAATGTACGCGGCGGGTGCCGGCTTTATCACACAGCCGGCACCTGCCCTCAATGACAGGGCACGGTGATAGACACTGTTCGGCAGATTGCCGTGCCCTGTCATTCGGGGCAGGTGCTGGTTGTGTGATAGAGCCGGAACCCGCCACATACATTTGATTAAGAGGTTAATTATATGCATTGGTCAACAGTCCAGCCCCCCACACTCTATTATTATCATTGGTGCCCCCCACCCTAAGTATTTCCTTTGGTGGCAGCTTACGATCAGTGCCCCGGCAGTGTAATCCTGGGGCTCCGATCTGTTACCATAGCAGCCAGGACGCTACTGAAGCCCTGGCTGCCATGGTAACCTCCCTGCTGCTGTGTGTACTATGCACGGGGCAGCAGGGACAGTGTGAGGTCCTAGTCACCCTAATAGAGCTCTATCAGGGAGAATAGGACAAGGGATTGAAAGATCCCAGGATATGTGCGGATCCGTCTTGTATCTGCACACAGGGATCCGCACAAATAATGCAGACGCTTGTATCCGTTAATAACGGATCCGTTTGCATTATTCATTAAAAAAAAGTCTAAGTTAAAAAGGATCCGTCTTGACATATTGAAAGTCAAGGGGGGACGGATCCGTTTTCAATTGCACCATATTGTGTCAGTGAAAAACTGATCCGTCCCCATTGACTTACATTGTAAGTCAGGACGGATCCGTTTGGCTCCGCATAGTCAGACGGTCACCAAAAGGCTGCGTCTTAGTGACCGTCTAAAAACTGCAACGGAGACCAAACGCAGCCAAACTGATGCATTCTGAACGGATCCTTATCCATTCAGAATGCATTGGGGCTGAACTGATCCGTTTTGGGCCGCTTGTGAGAGCCCTGAAACGGATCTCGCAAGCGGACCCAGAAACGCCAGTGTGACAGTAGCCTAAGGGGGGAAATAGTTATTAAATAAAACGGAAAAAAAAATATCAAAAAACAAAATATTAAAAGTTTGAATCACCCCCTTTCCCAATTTGACATAAAATATATAAATAATAAAAAAATAAACATATTAGGTATCGCTGCGTCTGGAAAAGTCTGAACTAATAAAATACTAAATATATCTCCTATGCAGAAATAGAAAAAATAAAAATAAAATCGCAATTTGCCTTGTCCCTCCAAAATATAGGATAGGGCTGTTCTATTATGGGCCGGACGTTCCATAAAATGTGAAATGCACGCGGCCTTTTTGGTGTTATTTTTTTCGCGTGGTATCTAGTATCGCAGTACTTTTTTATGGTATGAAAATTGAATCAAAATTTTGGTATGGTGACGACCCTAATGCCCAGTGTGCTCTCCCTTCACTTCGGGGCCCTTTTCTGGAGACAGGCGCAGGTTTCAGAGGTGGGACCATGTTTAGTTTTTCGATGCATTGGAGCAATGACGTTGCTTGTGAAGCTGTGCATTGCCCCCTCTAAACGTTCCAGCACAGACTGTCCTGTTTTCAGCTCGCACCGTTTTAGGTTTGGGGGCGCGGGCATTTTTAAGCATGTGAAGTCGTCCGTCCATCTGTGCAGTCCTGACCTTGTTCTGATTTGCCGCCCTCCTTCCAGGTAAAAGTGACCTGACGGTAGACGCACTCAAGCTCCACAATGATCTCCAGTCCGGGACGTTCTCCATACAGAAGAAACCCGATGAAGACATGGAGGAGGACGCCGAAATGGGTGTGACAGAAAAGTCGGGGGCCACCTTCCTGAGCGGCTTGTCCGACTGCACCAATGTTACTTTTGGCAAGGTGCAGAGGTACTGGGAGTCCAACTCGGCGGCTCATAAAGAGGTAGGAACGTCCTGGATGAGCTCTTTGTGGCCCACTAGCTGTTTCGTGCTGTATAAAAAGCCCTGCTCGGATTTTACTACAGATGCGTTAGGCCCTGAATGGAGAGATGCCTTGCTGACTGTCTCCATCAGGACAACCTTCTCCATATACCTTTTTATAGGCCATATCCTTCTGTGGATCACATATCACTTTCCACTAACGTCTGATTTTGCCCTGCCTCAGATCTGCGCTGTGCTGGCAGCTGTGACTGAAGTGATCCGCTCCCAGGGAGGAAACGAGACCGAGACAGAATACTTTGCAGCCCTGGTGAGTCTTTCTCCTGCATCCATGAGGGGCGGGGGTCAGCTGTGTGACGTCTGGGTAATGTTGCAATGTGTCGGTGTGATGCAGAGGTGGTTCTGATCTGCTGTGTGTTTTGCTCATAGATGACCACCCTGGAAGCGGTCGAGTCCTCAGAGTCTTTGGCTGCCGTTGCCTATCTGCTCAATCTGGTTATGAAGAGGTCCGTGGGGGTTATCCTTAAATCTTTGCGACACTATAATCCATTGCACCTAATCGTTATTTTGTGCCTTGACGATATGTTGTCTTTCAGGCTTCCAGGTCCGGTGCTGATTAAGAAGTTTTCCGACACGTCCAAAGCTTTAATGGACATCTTGGCGTCCCAAACCAACACTGCCAGTGTCTCTGTTGTTAGATGGGTAAGTAGTAATATATTCCAGATTCCGCACTGGTTTTCCCTGCACAGTGTTGCTTCCGGCCATTCACTTGAATAGTACCACTGTGCAGGGACCAACGATTGAGCGGACCCAGTGCTAAATCAGTGCGGCAGGCCTTTCCCAGGATTGCTGGGGGGTCCCACCGGTTTGACGACTCCCACCGATCTTAATGATGGCAGTTCTAGATCTGCTTCTAAGGGTAAGGACAGATGCAGTGACTATTTTCCACTGCAGATTTGCAGGATTGGCAGCAGGTATCACCCTGTTCATTGCAAAGGAGGAAAATCTGTGGCAGATCTGCAACAGAACTGAAGTCGGCCGGTCGTGTCCAGGATTCGGTCAGAATGTATGACTCTGTATACAGTGAGCTCCCTCTTGTGGCAGCTGTAGGAAGTTGCTGTGGCAAAGCAAGATAAAGCAGTGCTGTGCCCCATAGAAATGAAATGCTCTGCTTTTACGGCAGATGTGACACTGACGCCAAAGTATTATTTTACCGTTTCTGTTTGCAGCATAGGACTGACCTGTTACATTTCTTGGTTGCAGATCATCTCTTGCCTGGCTGTATTGTTACGCAAGCAGGACCTCTCTGTGTGGAGTTACCCGTCCACTCTGCAGGTGTACCATGGGTTATTGAGCTTCACTGTCCATGCAAAACCAAAGGTAAGATGATGCATAGGGTGACCGTGCTCTGTGACGCCAAAACAGGGGACAAGAACGTGCGTGGTTTACTAAGTTGTGGCTTTTGTGGATTTAATAGATTCGCAAGGCTGCCCAACTTGGTGTATGCTCCATCTTAAAGGGCAGCGAGTTCATGTTTTCCGATTCGGCCCCCGCTCACCACCCAGCCGCATCATCCACAGCTAAATTTTGTATCCAGGAAATTGAGAAGTCTGGAGGTAAGTGATGTGGAGAATGAGGGTTATGATTCCTAATTTTATCACAAGCGATAATGCAAAATAGGATCTGGGCGCAGCTGCCGCCTGTCTTACATGACTCCCGGCTTTACTCATCTTTGAAACTCATTTAAAGGGGTTATCCAGGAATGGATGATGATGACCTATCCCCAGGATGGGTCACTGTTATCACATCGGCAAAGGTCCGAGTCCCGACAGCTCTCCAAGCACAGCGCTGTACGTTGTGAAGTGGCTTTGCTTGGTATTGCAGCTCAGCCCAATTCACTTCAATGGGGCTGAGCTGCAACTAGTTAATGTGACTGATGTACAATGGCCTAGGAAAAGGCTTCTAACACCTGATTGGTGGAGGACCCCTCCGCCAATCTGATATCGATGACCTATCCTGAGGGATAGGTCATCAGTATTAATTATTGGATAACCACACTAAGGGTTGCCCGTGCACTTTGCCGCTGAGCCATGGTGTGCTGCGAAATGCTGTATAATTACATGGCAATTAGATTTAATGCATTGTGAGCGGGCACCGTAAAGGGACGGTAAGGACTACATACTGGGACCTGGCATGCAGTTGGAAAGGACATTGGTACGCATTTTGAGAGGAGGACAGCTGCTCCTGATCAGACACCCTGGCTGCATTTTACTGCTCACCATGTCACATTATAGAAGTTGCTGTGATAAAAATTCACCCTTAAATTTTCATTGTCTTCAGGCAGCAAAGAAGCCACCACCACCCTGCACATGCTGACCCTGCTGAAGGACGTGCTGCCGTGTTTCCCTGTCAGTTTAGTGAAGTCTTGTTGCGAGACCCTGCTGAAAGTCATGACCCTGAGTCACGTGGTGAGTCTCCTCCAGTTAAGCCTAGCATATGACAATGGATCCCCCTTTAACCATTTGGGGTTCTCCCTTAGGCTGCTTTCACACGGGCGAGATTTCCGCGCGGGTGCAATGCGGTAGGTGAACGTATTGCACCCGCACTGAATCCCGACCCATTAATTTCAATGGAGCTGTTCAGATGAGTGGTGATTTTCACGTATCACTTGTGCGTTGCGTGAAAATCGCAGCATGCTCTATATTCTGCGTTTTTCACGCAACGCAGGCCCCATAGAAGTGAATGGGGTTGCGTGAAAATCGCAAGCATCCGCAAGCAAGTGCGGATGCGGTGCCATTTTCAAGCACGGTTGCTAGGAGACGATCGGGATGGAGACCCGATCATTATTATTTTCCCTTATAACATGGTTATAAGGGAAAATAATAGCATTCTGAATACAGAATGCATAGTACAATAGCGCTGGAGGGGTTAAAAAAATAAAAAAAATAAAATTTAACTCCCCTTAGTTCACTTGATCGCGTAGCCCGGCATCTCCTTCTGTCTCCTTTGCTGAACAGGACCTGTGGTGAGCATTAAGTACAGGAAAAGGACCTTTGGTGACGTCACTCCGGTCATCACATGATCCTTCACATGATCTTTTACCATGGTGATGGATCATGTGATGACCGGAGTGATGTCACCACAGGTCCTTTTCCTGTAATTAATGCTCACCACAGGTCCTGTTCAGCAAAGGAGACAGAAGGAGATGCCGGGCTACGCGATCAAGTGGACTAAGGGGAGTTAAATTATTATTTATTTTTTTTTAACCCCTCCAGCGCTATTGTACTATGCATTCTGTATTCAGAATGCTATTATTTTCCCTTATAACTGTTATAAGGGGAAATAATACAATCTACACAACCCCGATCCCAAGCCCGAACTTCTGTGAAGAAGTTCTGGTTTGGGTACCAAACATGCGCGGTTTTGCACTCGCGCGGAAAAATCGCGGGTGTTCCCGCAACGCACCCGCACATTTTCCCGCAACGCCCGTGTGAACCCAGCCTTAGTCTTTCCACAGGTGCCCACCCTTTTACTTTACACAGTGATGTGCAGTCTCCAGTTAGGGAAACATTAAACCTTTAGGACGTTTTCGGTTTTCACTCCCTGCCTTTCCAAGGCCTTTTTTTTTTTTTTTTTTATATATATATTTTTTTTCCGTTCACTTAGCTGTATGAGGGACAAGTTGCACTTTCTAATGCCGTTATTTAATATTGCATATAGTGGGGAGCTGAAAAATTCTAAATGGTGTGAAATTGGAAAAAAAAAATGCAATTCCGCAACAGTCTTAACGGTCTTGTTTTTACGACGTTCCCTATACTGTAAATCCGACCTGTTACTTTCATTCTCTGGCTCAGTCTGATTACGACGATAACACACATTTATAGTTTTCCTTGTGTTTTAATACTGAAAAAAAATAAAAACCTTAAAAAATTAGGGCACATTTTTTGAGGGGCAATCTGTACTTTTTATTGATACCATTTTAGGGTGTGTACGACTTTCTGATCACTTTTTATTTAATTTTTTGTGCCAGGTGAAATGACCAAAAAGCCATCCATTTTGACATATATATATTTTTTTTTCCATTTCTCCATATGGGATAAATATTTTTATATTTTAAAGGGAGTCTGTCATCAGCATTTCACTTTTTTTAACCCTTCCCACAGCTCCCTAGCATGCTTACATTTAATAAAAACGTTACCTCTGGCATCAATCCTGGACTTATAGAACCATCAAAAACGATCTTTATAACTTATGCAAATGAGGGCTCGCAAGTGCCCAGGGACGGAGTTACATTCGTAGGTGCCCTGCTTGCTCAGCCTTCTCATTGTGTCCCCCACCCCTTCTTACCCTCCTCCCGCCCATCCTTTCCCTCTGACCGCCTTTGTAGTAACTTGTTATTCCGCCGAGATCCCGTGCCTGCACACTCAGTCCGTCGGCCGGCGCATACGCACTGCAATGCCCATTCCTTGTACGGCATCACAGCAACTATTGCGCATGCGCCGGCTAACGACGCAAAGCCGGCGCATGCACATTAATTACTGTGATGCCATACAAGGAATGGGCATCGCAGTGCGCATGCGCCGGCAGACGGACTGAGTGCGCAGGCACGGGATCTCGGCGGAGTAACAAGTTAGTAGAAAGATCGTTTTTGATGGTTCTTTAAGTCCGGGATTGATGCCAGAGGTAACGTTTTTATTAAATGTAAGCATGCTAGGGAGCTGTGGGAAGGGTTAAAAAAGTGAAATGCTGATGACAGACTCCCTTTAATAGTATGTGCGTTTTAGCATGCGGCGATGCCCGTGATGTGTATTATTATTATTATTATTATTATTATTATTATTAACATAATTTTATTTACATTTTGGGGAAAGGGGGGTGATTTGAATTTTGAAACTGGGGCAAGCTGGAAGTAACACATCAAATCCCTATTTACATTGTGTCCCTGTCAGCGGCGTCAGGATGATATGAAGGGCCCGGGAATGTTCTTCTGTGGGAAGAATGAATGCTGACGGCTGGTGGGAGTCATTGTGTCTGCATATTGCGGTATACAGTGTGGAGTATCCACACATCACTATAATATATGGTCTTTTCTTTTCTCCTTTTTGCAGTTCATCACCGCCTGTGCAATGCAAGCTTTTCATGCCCTCTTCAGCTCCAAGCCCAGCACCCAAGCACTGACTGCAGAGCTCAATGCCCAGATCATCACGGTCAGTATATTTAGTGCTCGCTCACCTCGTGTAACACGTGCAGTTGTACAGCAGCTAATGGTGTGTGCTTATTATTATACAACCTGATCTATAGGTTCATTTTAATTTTCCGACAGGCTCTGTATGACTACCTGCCCAATGAGAACGACTTGCAGCCCTTGCTGGCATGGCTGGCGGTAATGGAGCAAGCTCACGTAAACTTGTCTCGGTAAGGGAGCTAATTATGTATGAGGTATAGTCTTTCATCGGTATCTATGGGACTAACATCAGGAAAAGCCATTAACTCCTTCCTGACATCCCCGTTCATGTGCGGCGGATGTCGGATCTTTAAAGATGGCTCCCAGGGCAGAGCAGGTTTCACACAGCAGATACCTGGGGGTAATGTCTGCGATTAGGCTTGAGTGGATTGCGCTTCGGATCATAGATTCGTTTTAATGCTGTACAGAGATCTGTGTCCATACAGCATTCAAATGTATGGGCTCCGTGGAGGCAAAGTTCGTTTCACCCGAAGTCGATAAATGAATTGGGTATTCGTTTCTGCATCTTTAAAAGCATTTAAAATTCGGAATTCAAAGTCTGCTTTTGTACCTCGTACCGAACCCGACTTCGGATTGCTAATGTTACATGTTTTTAAAGATGCAGAAAACAAAGTGTATGAACGAATCGACTTCGGATCTATGATGTGAAGCTCGATTCGCTCAACACCATCTGCAGTTAGTTGTTAATAATGCCAATCACAGACTCTTAATCCGTCAGGTGCAGTGGTTGAATGTGAATACCGCACCTCAGAGGCTTTTCCCTTGGAGTGATGCACACCTGGGGCCGTCATGGTTCGACTGCGTGGAGATTGGGATGATACGCAGTGCTAGGCGCAGGTGCGGTCCCTGTCAGTGGCTTATCTTTAGGGCCCTGTAGGTCAGACTTTCACCAATCAAACATTGATAAGCCTTCAACGTTAAAGCCGTTAAAAAAAATCTAAATTTATTCCCGTAGTTGTGTTGCTATCTAGTTAAATGTCACGTTCTGTAGTTTGGTGTTTCACCACTAGATGGCAGATACCATGTGCTGTTAATACACAGCAGTGGTGACCATGAGTCACATTTTTGAATGATTCATCCCTCTTTGACAAAGGCAAACAGTATTTTATTTTTAGGGAGCAAATGGTTAAAATACTTGACACTGACTCACGTTTAGTGGTTGCAGTTACACACTTTAAGACAACCACATGTGCTAAAATATGCAGAAAGACTGTAGATCTTAGGGTACGGCGACACACGTAGCGACCTGGTCTGCACAGTAGCGGCGATCCCACAGGAATGAGGCCAGTCACAAGAAATGCAAAAATAAGTGAGGTTGGACCGATGGACGTAGCCTTTGAGCAATGTCTGCTGTGCTAATGTCTCATTTGTTTGCAGATTGCAGAGTGACTTGTGTTTTGGTCACCTTCCTCGTCTTTTCTCGACGTCCATGAATTGCCTCCTGTCCCCCCACAAGCAGGTCGTGTCAGCAGCTGCTGGCACATTGAAGGTATGTGCTCCGTCATAGGTTTGGGTTAATAACGCAAGCGGGTTCTTCAGTGACGCCTCCTCAGATCTCACATTTCATGAAGATTGTTTAACCGTTTGACTGCTGGTCAATAATGGTTCTGCCGTTTGCGTTTCATGAACTCTTCTGTGTTTGCCCTTTCCCCAGTCTCTTCTTACAGAATGTGTTGCGCCCCACATTGCAGAGATCGGAACGGTGTCTTCCTCTTCAGTAGCCGGACCTGCTGGGCACATCTATAAAATGTTTAAGTGAGTCCCCCAGCCCCATACAAGCCTGTTCTTCGTCTTTTTCACATCTGACTGTATATCGCTCCCTCTGCTCTTAGAGTGAGTTCACACATGAGGCAGGGTTGTTTGCTGACGGTTCTGCAAATGACAGTTCAGCACATATGAATGGGGACCCATCGGGAAGGAAAAAAGCTTGGGATATATACCATGGTTTTCGGTGGGAGTTTCACCTGTAAAAACTGCATTAATATAATGCAATATCTAATCGGAGGGGTCTGACTCGTGTTTGAAGAGGGTAGCGGTGCTCTGGTGAGCGCTGAGGTCTGCTCACAGCATGGTAAGCACAGCGCCGTACATTGGACAGTGGCCGTGCTTAGTATTGCAGCCCACTTCCATTTACTTGAATGGGACTGAGCTGCATTTAGGCCATGTGACCAATGAATGTGACATCACCAGCCTGGTGAGCAACGTGGGCGATTGAATCAGGTGAGCGGCGGGGGGGCTGGTCATCTATTGATGAGATATAAGGATAGGTCATAAGTATCCTGCTCCCCTGAATATGCCTTCACTGCAGCTATACACCCATGTCAGTGAAATGTTCTGAATGTGAACAAGAACCGCTGTCCTTTACTGACAGCAAGCAGAGATGTTCAGGACTTCCAATGTTCTTAAAGGGGTGGTACAAGATTGGAAAAACATGGCGTTTTTTTTTTCCTTCAAAAACGGAACCGCACCTGTATGCACGCTGTTTGTAGTATTGCAGCTGAGACACAGGGCAAGGAAGAGCATTCAGAGGGGCTGCCTGGGTGAAGGAGAGAAGTCCGGGTGAGGAGCTGATTCTGGTAGAAAGCAGCCATGTTTTTGGTAGCAGGGACTT
This sequence comes from Bufo bufo, assembly GCF_905171765.1. Classification (NCBI taxonomy): domain Eukaryota; kingdom Metazoa; phylum Chordata; class Amphibia; order Anura; family Bufonidae; genus Bufo; species Bufo bufo. Next base: position 31,861,625 of record NC_053394.1, on the reverse strand, counting down.
GGTTTCTATGTGAGTAGCTGCCAGGCGCCATCTCCTTCCCCACAGTGTCAGTAATAGTCCACCTCCCCCATCCAATGGCCAACCAAAATTTTATGTAAGCAAAAATCGTCAGCCAAAGCCTTCCCATTGCATAGCCAGAAGCCCCCTCAGTTTTTGCTACAATGCCTGCGCTCCTATTGCACACCTTCCCTGTTCCCTGTGCTGCCTTCTATATAAATATATAGTACAAGCCGTATACATTTCAAGATGGTCGCTACGTATAACAGGAGCCGCCGCTGTGGCATGTGAGTACATCACTGGTTATCTGTGTGTATCTTTTCAGGTTTGTGGAAGATGGCCTATCGTACAAATTTCATGCCTCCTGGGCCTTCGTCCTCCAGGTCATACAGACCTTTTTTGAGGTTGCTGGGAAGTTCTGCCACCCCATTATGAAGAAGGTAATCAGCGGTATCCAGTGACACGATGAGAGGGCGATACAGTAACATCTTCTCCCATGTGCTCGATGACCATCTGACCATTGTCCATTGCAGTGCTTGCAGACGCTCGCTGACCTGCGGATATCTGCTCATTTCCCTCATACCGGAGAGCTGGATCGTGCGGTGGGAGCGGCCGTGGAGAGCATGGGACCCGAGGTGGTCCTGAGAGCCATCCCGCTGCAAATTGATGGCACCGAGTAAGCGTCTTCTTATGGTCTTGGGAGGGTTAACAGCAGAAATGAACTCCTGTGTATAAAGATCTATTCTTTCAGAAGGGACAACCCCGACTTCCCGCGCAGCTGGCTGGTGCCCATGATCCGGGACTACGTGAAGAACACTGAGCTGGATTTCTTCGCAAGATATTTCCTGCCCCTGGCTGAAAAACTAAAGAAACGAGGTGCTGCAGAAATGTCTTGATCTTGGTGCATGTTGAAAACTTGGAACATTTTAAAATGTAATCCTTGAATAATGGAAAATTTTTGCAACTTTGGGGGGAATTTATGAAGCTCTGGACTCTAGAATTCTGTTCTTTAAGAAGGGTTCAAATTAGGGCTTTGTGGAGTTTGGGGGGGTTTATTTGTGCAGCGATGTTGTGGGGTTTTTCTGACGCTTGCTCCAGTTGGGAAAGTGAGCCAGATCTATCATCCACAACTTTTTAAAAGGGTCACATAAAGTGTAACAAAGTAAAGGAGTGTTGTAAGATCTGAAGACAGAAATTTTACACTTAGGCCTCATGCACACGACCGTGCCGTTTTTGCGGTCCGGAAACCGCGGATCCGCAAAAAATGGAAGCGGCTCATTGTAGAAATGCCTATTCTTCACTGCAAAACAGACAAGAATAGGACATGCTATTTTTTTTTTTTTTTTGCGGGTCAAAAGATGCGGACAGCACATGAAGTGCTGTCCACATCTTTTGCGGCCCCATTGAAGTGAATGGGTCCGCACCCGAGCCGCAAAAAATGCGACTCGGATGCGGACCACAAAAAACGGTCATGTGCATGAGCCCTTACAGATACAACATAAATTTGGTGCAAAGTACAGTAATGGAGACTCAAGCAAAACTCCCCTAAAAAAAAAATCCCCCTCATGATAAATCTCCATCAGTGGGTTTTAAAGGGGTTCTCTGAGTGTTAAATACCGATGCTCTATCCCCCAGGATAGGTGATCAGTATTTGAATGGTGGGGGTTCAACTCCCAGCACTCAGCTGTTTGAAGAGATCATGACGCCCTGGTGAGCTCCACTGCTTCTTCCTAAGCCGGTGTTGCCATGTTCGCCAGTCACATGACCTAGGCTCAGCTGAGTCCCATTCCAGCAAATGGGCTGCAAAACCAAGCACAGCCACTATACCATGTTTGGCGCTGTGCTTGGTGCGCTGCAAGAAGGCCGTGGCGCTCACCTGAACACCACAGACTCCTTAAACCGGTGATCAGTAGGAGTCCCGGGTGTCGGACTTCCACCGGTCACATACTGATGATCTATCCTGAAAATCCTAATTTTGTCTCTACTCAAGTTCTGTGCTTGCCGTCAGTGATTGGTAACATTCTCGTTCATAGGCATAGGCTAGAACCAATAGGTCTTACGGTTGAGCATTTGCTACAATTGTATCCAGTCTAGACAATTATTTGTACATTCTACCTGCACTGATACATTGTAGCAAGGAAAGAGAGAAGGCTGTGTGTGTCTTCAGCTCAATGGATACAATTGTAGAAAATCTCAACTTTGAGCAGTGTTGGGTCAGGATTAGTGTTCAGCCTCTGGATGAAAGAAGAATGTTCTTTTCTGTTGACAGCAAGCAGAGATCTTAGAAATGGCAAAAAATAGAAAAGCTATGTTTATTTTCGATGATGTAGAAAACACCCCACGTGTTGGATTTCTTAGTATAGAGATGCTTGCTGGTCCCATACTACATGCCTAAAGGGTTGTCCGACAGTTTGAGTGAATAGTCTTATAAAAGAACCGGGTATTCCGGTTGTTAAGTTATCCTCTATCCACAGGTCAAGGGATAACAGATTGGTGTAGCTCCTACCACTGGGACCACCACCAGTCATGAGAATGGGTACCCTTAGCGGGCTCTGAGGGCAATGGGGCCCCCGTAATCTTGATCAGTAGGGATCCCAGCTGTTGGAGCTCCACTGATCTAATAATTATCTGGGTTAACTTTTAACGATACAAATATAGGCTATAGGCAGAATCTGAGCTGCACCTGAGGGGTTAATTGCCGCGGATCACAGCGCCTCTGTCATAGACGTCGGCTGCCGGCGGCAGAATCACAGGCGGCACCCAGCTTCTATGACTGAACGCTGCGATCCTCGGCAATTAACCCCTCAGGTGCAGCTCAGATTCTGCCTATATTTGTATTTGTATTTGTATTAAACGTTAGTTATCTTCGTTGGTGGCGCAGTGACCACAGCCCCTCCCCTCCTCCGCCCCTCTCTCTTGTCATTGGTAGCAGCGGCACATGGGGGAGGGAGAGACTGCCTCCTTCTCCCCTGTGCTGCTGAGGAGAACATGGCGTGCGCTGAGAGCAGCGTGCTCCATGTTCTCTGATACTAGGCTGCGCAGGAAAAGGCAAATCCTGGTATCGAATCGATCCGGGTACAAAAGTGTCGATTGGGTATTGATAATTCGATACCCGGTGCACCCCTAGTCCAGTCGGACAATCCCTACAAATTAAGGGGATCTAGCAGTTTGTGGAGCTCTTGTTTCATTAGTTGTAATGAGAGATTGGCAGAAATGATCCTCTCTGTTAATGTGGGACAGAGTATATACCGGGGATGCTCAACCTGCGGCCCTCCAGATGTTGTAAAACTACAACTCCCACCATGCTCTGCTGTAGGCTGATAGGTGATAGGCTGAATGATGGGAGTTGTAGTTTTGCAACAGCTGGAGGGCCGCAGGTTGAGCATCCCTGGTATATACTATATCTGTATGGGGCATATTTGCTCTTTAAAATGAATTTTGATTGTATATATTCCTTAGGAATTAATAAAGACCTGGTGTAACTAGCTCTAATGTGTATCTGCCCTGTTAACTCTTCATAGCCAGTGAACTTGCTGAGGCTGGGAGAAACCTCGAGGCCAAGATCTATGAGACACTACAGTGGCAAGTAAGTATGTGGATGCGCTGTGTGCAACATGGCTGACAATAAGAAGCCAGTGATTGCAGACTGAGAAGCCAGTGGGTATCTGATCAAGGTTATTGGATCGGGTCCCATTTGTGATTCCTTTTAAAGGGGTTGTTCACCCCTGGGGACCTTTTCTGCAGACCCCCCCCCCCCCCCCCCCATGTGGGAACCATACTTACCTGATTCCTCTGCTAGATTCCAGCTCCTTCACATGTCTCTACTGCGGTTAGTCATTGGGTGCAGCGGCTGCATGACGCATGTTAACCCGGATGTTGACGCATGGAGGTCTGAGACCTGCGGCGCCCAAGGAGGATTGATGGAGTCAGAACCTAGTGGTGGAACCAGTCAAGTACGATTCCAACCGTCTCAATCCTCGCTGCGAGGGGGTGTGCAGAAAAGGTCCCCAGTGGGTGATCCACCGCTTTAAGGTATATGTTATGGGATTGCTACATGTGGCAGTGAATTCCCTTATAGGATATCTAAACGTGATCCTAGCCTAATCTGGTCACGTGGCTGCTCGTGTTGTAGGGATGTTCCAGCTTCACGCTAGTGGTGGTCTATCATTGGGATAGTTCCTTAATATCAGATCGGTGGGGGTCCAACTCTCAGCACCCTCACCGATCAGCTGTTTAAAGAGGCCCCAGCACCTGAGCAATCGTGGCAGCTTCTTCAGTTCCACATAGTAGCTGTGGTGCAGGGTACTTTCAGATTTGTAAGGGAATGGGACCCCAAACGATCTGATCCTTGAATTGCCCTGACCGTACGATACGTTGGTAAAGAAGCATCATTGTGTGTTGTTTCAGATCTGGACAATGTTACCTGGGTTCTGCATCGGGCCCACAGATGTTGCTGCCTGCTTCAAGAACATTGCAAAGACTTTGGGAATGATCATCTTAGACCAGCCAGACCGCCGTCTCACCGCCTGTCAAGCTCTGCGCACCTTAATTAACAAAGGATGCGAAGCAGGTACCAGAAGACGGCCGCATATGTGTGATGTCTGTCTGTCCCAGATCGTCGCTTGTTCATGTAGCATCTCTGATGTGTTCGTAAAGAACTGTCACCTCTCCTGACATGCCTGTCTTGGCAACTACATGCAATCCCCCTGTAACAATTCTGGAGCTGTTGTGTGTTTCGTCATTCCTCTATTATCCCTACTAGAAGTTTATGAATGAATTGCCAGCGGTCTGCAATAAAGGCCTATTGGGTTGTTACCAGTTGGGGATGTGTCCCTGCACAGTATGACACTGGCAGCACTGATTGGATAGTGCCGGACTGTGCAGGGACACCCCCCAATTTGTAACGCCCATTTCTGGGTAATTCATTCATAACGTCTAGCAGGAATAACAGAGGAACGGAACAACTTAGTCATAAAAATAGATGCTCCAGAATTGTTATTGCATGGAGAATGCAAATAGTTACTAAGGCTTCTTGCACAGTGTTTTTTTTTTTGTTTTTTGTTTTTGTTTTTTGTGGTCTGTATGCGGAACCATTCATTTCAATGGTTCCGCAAAAAAAAAAACGGGTGGTACCCTGTGTGCATTCCGTTTCCGTATATCCGTTTAGCTAAAAGATAGGACATGTCCTATTATTGTCCGCATTACGGACAAGGATAGTACTGTTCTATTAGGGGCCTTATGTTCCCTTCCGCAAAATACGGAATGCACACGGACGTCATCCGTATTTTTTGCGGACCGCAAAATACCTACGGTCGTGTGCAAAAGGCCTAAGACTAAGGAGAGCGGACAGTTCTTTAAGGTGTGTCACATATTATGCCTTCTGTACATTGGGGATTACCCCTTTCTTCGACACTTGGACCTTCTTGTCTGTTGTCGTGCTTTTCCATTGAAGTTAGTGTAATCCTCAAGCAGCTCTATTGACTTCAGTAAGAAAATCTGGTGATAGACTTTTAGGGTCCATTCACACATCCGTATGTCCGCAAAACACGGACGCCGGCAATGTGCGTTCCGCATTTTGCGGACCGGACATTGCCGGCACTAGAATAGAAAATGCCTAATCTTGTCCGCAATTGCGGACAAGAACAGGACATGTTCTATTTTTTTCGGGAACGGAATTGCGGACCTGGAAGTGCGGATCCGCACATAGTGTGGCCTCATAGAAATGAATGGGCAAAATGCGGAACAGAATTGCGGACGTGTGAATGGAGCCTTAGATGGGTAGGTCAGAAGAGCCCTGCATAGTCTTGCATGTGTTGTATTGCAAAAAGCAGGAGGCGGTGTGTTTGTTCTGCCAGGTGGCTCTATGACTAAAGGGCCTTTTACACGGCGTGAGTATCAGCTGAAGGCTTGGTCCTGTGTAGATAGCGATGCCATCCTCAAACACTTTTCAGCTGATGGCGTCTTGTATACATGTAAACAGGGGATGTGCTGCCCATCATAATGGAAAGCAACCGCCGCGTGCACAATTGACATTACGAAGAAAAAACAAGCCCTCATACTGCTATGTGAACGGAAAAATTAAAAAAAGTTATGGCTGCAGGAAGGCAAGGAATGAAAAATGAAAGTGCAACAAGGGAACTCGCCATGTTCTTAAAGGGTTAAATGAACAGAGTGAACTCCCAGTTCGTCTTGAGCTTTACATTGCTCATTCCTTATTGTCGCTTTGCAGCGCGGTGTGGGGAAATCGCCAAATACGCTGAAATCCCCTCTGCCTCATGCGGAACGCAGACAATCCGCCGCTCGAGCTAACAGTCATTTTTATTTTGGGACAGAGGCAGATAAAGCTGAAGTGAGCCGACTAGCCAAAAATTACCTTCCGATATTATTCAACGTGTACATTAAAGCACCTGCGCCAGGAGAGGGCGCCGCACACAAGGCGCCTGTGATGGAAACCATCCGGGCTTATCTGACTGTGACAGACCAGCAGGTGAGGGGTTAACGTGTGTGGGGGGGTTTATCATTGCACAGAAGGCTTTTGTGCTTGGGGCGGGGGTTCTCCTTTATGTCGCCTGTTTTTACAATTTGTCTTGTGCTTCATTGACAGCTGGTCTGTGATTTATTAGCGAAAGCCAGTGCGAAGGTGGCGGAAAAGACGGAGGCCGAGAAGTGAGTGGCTGTTTTTATGGAGATTTTATTTGGTGCTTTTTAAAGTGGATATTCCCCACTCATGGGTGACGGTAGGTATAACGTTTGACGTTTCGAGGACGCCACACCACTCCTGACACGTCTTTTTTATGTAATAACAAGTCTGTTGTGCCATTCCTCTTTTATTCCTACTAGACGCGTTTAGGAATGAATTTTCAACTGGGTGTTAGCGGTTGGGGGGGGTGTCCCCGCCACCAAACTGGTGACACCCACTTGGCAGTTTGGTCGAATGCAGTTATTTATTAAAACAGACATGACAGGAGTGGTGACAGCTCTACCCTGGTCTATATCTCCTGTTTGGGCTATTTGCCCGCCCCCCCCCCCCCCCCTTCCCTATGAGCTATACTATGCAGCCTCTGTGGCAGACACAAGTTGTCCATGTCTTGGTGGCCGTGCCCCCCCCCAGCAAAATCATCTGGGGGTGTCTGCTATATGAATAGGGTTGACAGTGAGCAGGTAATTTCTTTAGCTTGCCTTTTCCCCCCCTATTTTTTTTTGTGTTTTTTAAACACTTGATAAAAAATCCTCAAAAACGTTAAAAGGGGTTTTCTCATCTCGCCGTTACTAAGGTAAGTAGTGCCACCCACCTCCCGGCCAGGAACAACAGGGCGCTCTGCTGTTTCAGTAGCTCTCATTGCCGTGCATAAGAGCTACTGAAACGGTGTAGCAGGGCAAGCGATGGTGTTTGAGTTAAGGAAATCGCATCGCTTGCTCTGCTACACCGTTTCAGTAGCTCTTATGCACGGCAATGAGAGCTACTGAAACAGCAGAGCGCCCTGTTGTTCCTGGTCGGGACTGTGTCTCAACTTACCTTAGTAACGGCGAGATGAGACAACCCATTTAAAAAAAATAATATATAATTTTTTTTTTTGTTGTTGCATTTAAAACATGTATTTATTATTATTTTTATTTTTTTTGCTGGCAAAAGTTCTCTAGAGAAGCCTGTGTCAAACCCCTTGAAAAGTCAGATCCAGAACATGCTGTTTTTTGAAAATAATTCCAAACACAAAAAGGGCTGTGTATGTGGACTTTGCAGTAATTGGCTATAGACATCTGACCGCAGCTGTTAAAAAAAACAAACATGAAAATGCAGTGAAAAACACTGTATGAATCCAGCCTTAAAGGGGTTGTCTCATTTCAGCAAGTGGCATTTATCATGTAGAGAAAGTTAATACAAGGCGCTTACTAATGTATTGTGGTGATTGTCCATATTGCTTCCTTTGCTGGCTGGATTCATTTTTCCCTCACATTATACACTGCTCGTTTCCAGGGGTTACAGCCACCGCAGCAGCGCATACACAATTTGGCCGGGACGGGAGCTGCTTCGCTTCCCTGCGGTCCCGGCCACCATAGAGGCCGACGCTTTGTCCTTTAGTGTGCAAGCACGACCACCGCTGTTGGATTACAGGGTGGTCGTAAAGATGGAAACGAGCAGTGTATAATGTGATGGAAAAATTAATCCAGCCAGCAAAGGAAGCAATATGGACAATCACAGTACATTAGCTAGAGCCTTGTATTAACTTTTATCTACATGATTCATTAGATGAAGTGAGACAACCCCTTTAATGAGGATCCCCACTTGTTAGACGGGTTCCTTGAAAATGAAGTCCTCATAAACTGTCTTGCTGGGACCTCCAGTGGTCAGCTGTTGGGGGAACCTGGCAGTCAGTGTTCAATTTCCCTACAGCGCCACCATAGGTTAAATCAAGCATTGCACAGTGTCCATTCAGATCAGTGGGATGTTTGTGTAATGCAGGACGGGTCCTCCAGAGGGCGAGACGCTCTCTGTAACCGCTCTCCACTCCGGCCAAGAGATGAGATTTCTGAACAGAGGACCCGGCTTGATTTCCACAGAATTCTCTAATAGGGTGTATGAAAATTTTATTTTTCTAAACTGGACAACCCCTTTACAACAGCAAAAGTCCATGATTCTGGGACTTCCTGGATTAGGATTGCAGTGAGACCACCCTCCATCCAGGCCTGATTTTCCTGTAACATATTCTCAGTTCCTCCATCTTTTGTGAATATCGGTCTCTTCTTTAAGAAGACCACCCCCATAGAAGACCATTTTTCGGTTTCAGTGAAAGAGGAGGCCTCTTGAAGAGGTTTCATTGTAATCCTATTCCAATTAGTCGCAAACTCTAGGACTTTTGGTCCTGTGGTCTAAGAGTTCCTGTAAGTTCCTGCTTTGCATATACAACGTCTCTTTCGTATTGTATGGCTGTACTAGTAAAGGCCGGCCTGATAATACTTAATGATTAACTTCTGGTCTTGTCCTTTGTTTTTGCAGGCTGTATGTTCTGGATCTCATATCAGCGATGGCGCCTAATGCCGATGAACCCTCAATGACCAATGTGTATCAGACCATCCTGCCGTTACTTGAGGTCAGTACGAAGTTAATACGCGTATAGACAATTTCCGCTTTTGCATAACGACAGCGCAGTCCTTGTATTGGGAGAGTTTGTCATTTTCTGTCAAACTTTGAGGCAGGTTTGCGAACATTGGGGTTTCCATAAGTCGGTCTTGGTTAAAAGACTGCTGAAGTAGGGCTAGGGCTACGCGACAATTTTTATAATGATAGTCTATGGTGTCGAACTGCGACGCGACAGTAGCAAAAAATCCAGAAGATGGATTTTTCTGCGACTGTCGCATCAGTCTCATTGCGAAACCATAGACTATCACAAGAATTGTTGTGCGACATCAATGTCGCGCGACACAAGTTGCAGTGTAGTTGTGCCCTATGTGTCGTGAGACTTCTTGTCGTCCTGTAGCCCTAGCCTAAGATGTGCCAAAAATTGCAAAGACCTCTTAATAAATTTGCTGCACCTTCTGGCAGTGCTTACACCAGAAGCACAAATCTACGCCAGCTGTGAACTGGTTTTGATTGAAACTATGATTGACGCCAGTTTTCCGGTCACATCATGCCCCTTCGCTGAGCCCTGTCCACTTTTCATTGCCACTATTGAAAAGTGGAGAGGAAAGTAAAAAAAATGATGCCACGTATTTGGTGAGCGCTATCATTTAAGCCTTTTTTTTTTCCTCCAAAAAGTGGCATAAGAACATTAATAACTCTGCCCCATTGGTAAATTTTCTGTGCCAAATTTAATGGGGTTGTCCAGGATTAGAAAAAACATGGCTTCACTCCTGTCCATGGGTGCCGTGGGGTTTTGTAGCACCTCTCCATTTACTTCAATGCAGCTGAGCTGCAGAACCAGACACTAACCATGGACAGGTGTGGCGCTGTTTTTGGAAGAAGGAAGCCATGTTATTCTAACCCGTGACACCCCCTTCAATGTAAATTGCCAGAGTAAAAATGTGGCGTAGACTTTAGTTGCCGTTTGCACCAGATTCTCACATAAATCTGGCTGGCTGTAGCCGGCCCTGCCCCCTCCCGCTAAATCCCACGTTTGAGAAGTGTAAAGAGTTGCAAATTATAGTGCAAATAGGCCGTGCCACAACTCGCTAGGTTTTTGATGGCACAAATATGGGGGTAATGCTTTGGTAATTTGCCCCCTTTGTCCTATACTTTCTCACTCGTTTGTAAGGTCTCTACTTGCAGACAGTGAATGGAAACTGTGAGCGAGCAGCAGAGGTTAATCAATTAGCAGTGTCCATTCCTACAAAGTCTCTCAGTTTTATTTTATTACATCAGGAGAAAAACCACAGCATGCAGAAAAAGGCGTACCGGATCCTGGAGGAGATCTGCGGAGGGGAGCGGTCCCCGTGCAAAGATTTTGTCAGCAACAACTTGGAGGAGCTGAAGACAACTCTGCTGGGTTCTCTGAAAAGCGCCTCGTCTCCTGCCAAGAGGGTGAGTCCATGCGTAGTGATACCTGCACCTGTGTTAGGCTAAGCTCACACTGGAGGCAAAGCAATCCGGCTGGCTGTTCCGGCAGAGAAGAGCCCGCCGGTGTGCTCCGGATGGTGCCGCACGCCTGCCGGACCCCGTTAACTAGATTGGGACATGAATAAATTCACGCAGCGGTTTTTGTCTGGCCAGGAGAGACGGATCCGGCATTTCAATGCATTTGTCAGACGGATCAGGATCCAAATGCCATCAGTTTGCATGCGTTTTGACGGATCCGGCAGGCAGTTCCGGCAACTAAACTGCCTGCCGAATCATCTGCCGCAAGTGTGAAAGTAGCCTTATTGGGGAGAGGAGACACAGAGAGGGGAGTTCATGTGTCATTCTCATGGCTTTAACCTATGACTTGCTGGTTGCAGTGTCAAAATTGTGCAATATTTGTAAGATGCGTACAGGGCATTTCTAGATCCCTGAAGATAATCGTGTGTAGATAGCTTTGTGCATACGTTTAGTACAAAACCAAAAAGGAAAGTTGTACTTATCTCATAGTGTTATCTATCAGGTCTACATTACGGTCGGGTTCACATGTACCCGGCCATCCTTTTCAGTTTCCCTCTGGAGTACTACAGATACTCATTCCAGGACTTATTTCATTTTTCCACCATATTATCTGTGTAACTGATCCCTTAGATTTCTGTGGGATCATTTGTGGCGTCCAGTGCATCAGTTTTGACATTTCCCATGCAGAGGTTTTCTGTTTGGCACTTTCAGGCTACGGACGCCAGACTGGTGCACTGAAGTGCACATACATCAGTTGTGTCTGGCTCCTACTGGCCAGAAACAACTGATCTGTGTGGACCCAGCCTGTGTTTGGATATCAAGCAGGGTTTAGTGTGGTATTTAGTAGGGATCGACCGATTATCGGTTTTACCTTTTATTATCGGCTGATATTCAGGATTTTCAAAGGTATCTGCATCTATTTTGCCTATAACGAATCGGGAACAAGGATCGCGCTGCTGACAGCGCTCTTCGTGTTCCCTCAGCAGCGTAGGGGAGAAGGAAGCAGTGTCTCCCTCCCCCTGTGCTGCTGCAGTCGCTGCCACCAATGAGAGGAGGGAGGACAAGAGGAGAAACGGGGCTGTGGCCACTGCGCCACCAATGTTAACTCATTCTATCAAATTCAACAGGAGGCGGGAGCTGGCTGCAGAATCATATAGCCGCACCCGACCTCTATGACAAGTAGCTGCCATCCGCGGCAGTTAACCCCTGCCGCACCTGAGGGGTTAACTGCCGCGGATCGCAGATACCGCTCATAGATGTTGGGTGAGGCTATATCATTCTGCAGCCAGCTCCCGCCTCCTGTATATGAATTAATGGGCGAGTGATCTTCACTGGTGGCGCAGTGCACCCCCCCCCTTCCCAACCTTAGTATTAAAAACATTGGTGGTGCAGTGCGCCCCCCACCCAAGCCCCCCAATAATAGTCATTGGTGGCAGTGGCCACAGAGTCCCCTCCCCTCTTCTCATTGGTGGTGCAGTGGCAGCTTCTGATCGGAGCCCCAGCAGTGTAATCCTGGGGCTCCGATCGGTTACCATGGCAGCCAGGACGCTACTGAAGCCCTGGCTGCCATGGTAATCTCCCTGCTGCTGTGTGTACTAATTACAGGGCAGCAGGGAGGGTGTGAAGTCCTATTCACCCTAATAGAGCTCTATTAGGGTGAATAGGACAAGGGTTCTAGCCCCTAAGGGGGATAATAGTTAGTAAAAACAAAAAAAAAAATTAAGTATAAATGAAAAATGAAGATATACAAAAAAAAAAGCTAAACGTTAACTATAAACATGTTCATTTTCAGCAGATTTGTGTAGGAATTTTTTGTTTTTTCAAAAATGAAAATGCACAGAATATCGGTATAAATTATCGGCTATCAGCCTGAAAGTTCAGAATATCGGTATTGGCCCTAAAAAATCTATATCTGTCGATCCCTAGCATTTAGCACCTTGCGTCATAGTGCATGACCAGCAGTTTTACATAGGACTTGTGGGTAAACCGACTCTGCTCTTATGTTGTGCAAACATGACAGTCCCAAAGGAGTACATACAGCTCAGCCAACACAGTCCTGCTTCACTTAAAGGGAACCTGTCGTCAACTTTATGCTGACTGTGCTGAGGGCAGCATATAATAGTGACAGAAATGCTGATTTAAGCGATGTCACTCATCAGCTAAAAGTAAGTGGTTGCCGAGAACCAGCATCATAATCATTGCAGCCCAAGCCTAGAGAAGAGTCACGGCCACCTGAGAAGAGTCCTGGTTATTATAATCTCCTGCTCTCTCACCATCTGCTGATGATTGGCAGTTCTGTCCTAGAGAGAAAGGAGAAAACTAGGTAGAAGACTGTCAGGAAGTCATCAGCAGGAGATCAGGAAGTCATGAATAACAGGACTCTTCTCAGGTGGCCGGGACTCTTTTCCAGGCCTGGGCTGCAATGATTGGGATGTTGGTTCTCGGCAACAACTTATTTTCGACTTATAAATGACCGCTGAAACCGTCTCACCTGTCTCTACTTTATTCTGCCGTTAGTATGGACAGCATACAGTTGAAGACAGGTTACCTTTAACCTCAGCTCTATGACATCTGCACATTGTATTCTCCCTTTAATCTTGAGCAGCACCCCTGTTACTGCTGGACCATTCTGCTCTCCGAGGACATGATGTTTCTGTCCCACAAAGGTTCTCTCTCTGATTGCTCCTTCTAAAAAAAAATCAGCCCAAGAACTGGAAGCTTTAAAGCTGGCCGTACACATTAGTCTTTTGTCGGCTGAACCCGAGAACGGAGGGTTCGGCCTACACACTAAGGGTACTTTCACACTACAGTTGGCAACGGAACTGCCTGCTGGATCCGGAAATCCGTCTGCAAACGAATAGCATTTGTTTGCGGATCTGTCTGACAAATGCATTGCAATACCGGATCCGTATCTCCGGTGTCATCTGGAAAAATGGATCCGGTATTTATCTTTTTCACAGATTTAAAGGTCTGCGCATGCACAGACTGGGAAACTGGATCAGTTTTTCCGGAACACTTTGGTACCGTATCCAGCATTGATATATTTCAATGGAAATTAATGCAGGATCCTGCAATCTTGCAAGTGTTCCGAAATTTTGGCCGGAGAAAACACTGCAGCATGCTGCGATATTTTCTCTGGCCAAATACCGTAAAAGGGACTGAACTGAAGACATCCTGATGCATCCTGAACGGATCGCTCTCCATTCAGAATGCATTGGAACAAAACTGAAGCGTTTTTCTCCGGTATTGAGCCCCTATGACGGAACTCAACACCGTAAAACTTTAACGCTAGTGTGAAAGTAGCCTAATGTGTACGAGGGGCTCCCCACTCTCCCCTGAGAGATGACGTCATGGGAGACAAGGATGAAGCAAAATTAATATTTTCGCCCAATCCTTTTGTTCTTCCGGGAGGTAAGTCACCCCCAGAAGTGTGTGGCAGCGGCTTTCCTCAGTCTCCCCCATAGAATACACGTACACGTTTGGCTGTGCTGAATGTGTATGTCTGGGGAAGGCAGGAGGGAGTCGGGAGAGAGAGCGGTCAGCTATTGAATGTGTATGGGCAGCTTAAGAGCTCATACACATGACCGTATGTATTTTGAAGTCTGCAAAACACGGATCCGCAAAAAATATGGATCAAGTCTGTGTGCATTCCGTATTTTGCGGAACGGAGGAGCTGGCCCCTATTTGAACAGTCCTATCCTTGTCCGTAATGCAGACATTAATAGGACATGTTCTATTTTTATTTTTTGCGGGAACCCATTGAAATGAATGGGTCCGCAAAAAAACAAAAACGTTACGGGCACGGGAATAAAATACGTTTGTGTGCATGAGCCCTTAAGGAGTTTTCTAAGATTTTTATACTATATCCCGAGGATAGGACATCCGTGTGTGACATCCAGCACCCCCGCCAATCAGCTGTTTGAGGAGGCTCCGGCGCTCCTGTGAGCTTTTCCTAGGCCAGTAGTGACATCACGTTCATCGGTCACGTGGCCTAGGCGCAGCTCAGTCACATTCAAATGAATGGGGCTGAGCACGATACCAAGCACAGAGCCGGTGCCTTCTCAAAACATCTGATCGGCGGGGGTCCTGGGTATTGGACCCCCACCGATCAGATACTGATGACCTATCCTATCAGTATTTAAAATCAAACCCTTAAGTATCCAGCGCCACGATTTACCGTGCTTGTATTAGGGGCACTGCTGGACCCCAGAAGCACATGTCCTCCTCCTGACAAGGCCACAGAAGAGAAGTTTAGAAGCTCTGATGACGGAGACATGTACCTCGCAGACTTTATTTCATTTAGATCTTTCACCCGAGCTGAAAGGTTTCTATTGATGCCGATTTCCCCAGAATGGACGTCCCACTGTGGCTTCACTTTATTAAACCATTTCTTGTTTATTCCTGCCGCTGCTTTATTCTAGGAGGTTTATTAGGAGAATTTGCTTCTTGAATGTCGGAACAAGATGCAATTATTTCTGATTTGTGATGTCTGCGGCCGTCGGCTCAGGTCCTGTGTACACAGGAGAGCGATGTGATTTATGTGACTTTGAACTTTCTCTTTGCTCTTTTTTGGCAGCCGCGTCTGAAGTGCCTGATACATATCGTCAAGCAGCTCACAGCCGACCATGAGGAATTCTTGACATCTATTATTCCTGAGGTAGGGGCTGCTTTTAATGTATGGGTGTAGGGGCAGCAGCTCATTCTATAGACTGTCCTGATGCTGGGACCCCTGGGATTGTCCGTCCACGGCTTTTAAAATTTTCATTATTGAGGGTTATGGTCCCAGCTTCTTTCTATAAATGGTATCTGTTTTAATAAAAGCTTCTGCTTTTTAAAGGGGTTGTGTCCAGGATTTTTATATTAATTTCCTGTCCTTGGGATTGGCCATCAATATCAGTTCAAGTGTCTGATACCGCGTTCCCCTGCTGATCACAAGTGGCTTTGGAACGACATCCACAGTGTAGTGCGTTGTGCCGTTCCTTTGTTATTACTCCTGGAAATGTATGAATACATTGACTCCTGAGCATCACCACTCCCCATGGTCAATCTGTTGTGTCCCTGCACTGATCAGAGGGAATCTCTGCTCTGACATAAAGGTTGCCATAAGCAATGTACCCCAGTTTTTCACCCAGTCCTGGCCCTTGCCCCATAGAAATGAGTGGGATCTGTGTGAAAAACGCAAGGCATCCAGATGCAATGTATTTTTCCCTGATGGTTGCTAGATGTTGTGTGTCAGGGATCACGCACATGACTGCGATCGTCCCCGGAATCCTGGAACAGTGAGTCCAGTATAAGAGATCCGCTATCAGATATGAACTGACTCCAAAGGGATTGGACATCCCCTTTAAGTCATCCTCTTCCATCAGATTGTTTAAGTGGTTTACAAAGATCGTAAACCAATGGGCAAAGAGGGGGATAAAATAATAACTGCTTACCTGCTAAATCCCCCCCAACCCCAGCCATGACGGTGCAGCCAGTCACAGGCCACGGCGGTGTGCAGCAAGAGACCACCGATATCAGTAATTGGCTGCAGTGGTCATGTGTGTAGACTGACACGGTGATGCTTTAATAGCTGGGGATTTTAACAGGTAACTTACTATTCTTTTTGTCGTGTTATGCCCTCTCCCTTTGGCTAGTTTTTAGATGATCTCAAAAAGCCTCTTTAAATATTCTGTATATTTACAATTTTGATGCAAAGATGGGGTGACGAGCCATATTGCTGTCGTTACTACTTGATTAATGGGAAGAAAGGGATGCAAATGAGCTCTTAACAAGCTCTGCTTCTGATGCCACCAGATGCAGGGCAGCTATCCTATAATTCAATGTTTGACCCTTTTACCCTTAGGATACCGGAGGTTTTTTTGTTTTTGAGTTTTGATTTTTCTTTACCATCTTCCTTGAGCCATAACTTTTTTATATTTCCGTTCACATAGCTGTATGAGGGCAAATTTTTTGCGTAGAGTTGTACTTTCTAATGCCACCATTAAATATGTCATACAATGTAGTGGGGAAACGGGAAAAAAAATTCCATATGGGGTGTAAGGCTGCGTTCACACTTCAGTTATGTGATCAGTTATTTCCATCAGTTATTGTGAGCCAAAACCAGGTGTGGGTCAAAAACACAGAACAAGTGCAGATCAAATAATTACACCTGATCTCTGTGGAGGCTTCACTACTGGTTTTGGCTCACAATAACTGATCGAAATAACTGAAGTGTGAACGCAGCCTAATCGGGGAAAAAAAAAACGCAGTTTCTCCACTGTTTTACGGGTTTTGTTCCCACAGTGTTCCATTTGCGGCAAACCCGTGAGTTTATTTTTTTACATCACTATATTCTGACCCCAAAACGTAGTTTGTAGTTATATCTACTGAGCTGTGTGGGGGCTCATTTTTTGAGGGACAATTTGTATTTTTTATTAATACCATTTTGAAGTGTGTGACTTTTTGATCACATTTTCTTAAATTTTTTTGGGTAAGAGAAGCGATCCAAAAATGGCAAATTTGCGATTATTACCCTTTTTTCCGTAATGCCATTTGCTGTGTTGAAAAAATATTAGTGCAGGCTCTTATCGCGGTGATACCCATGATGTTTATATTTTTTTTATAAATTTTTTTTTTTATTCTACGGAAGGTTTTTTTTTTTTTACTTTATTTAAAATTACTTTGAAGCTCGTATTTGAGCCTACAAACTCCAATTTTTTTTTTATTCTGAACAATCATGGATTTTTTACATCCATTAAATAAGAATTGATCATTTTTTATGTTTGCCTGTAACCTGCTGGTTAAAATAAGAATTGCAGCTTAAATGCCCTTGGTCTCTTCAGCAAGATCCAGCGTATTAAAATAAATTACCGACATCCTGATTGACCGCAGAGATGCCACTAAGCCTGGAAGCGCAGATGCCATGATCTCACTCTGACCACGATCGGCATTAGCCGCGGAGACCCGCCGACCATGACGCCCGCTACATGTGCGAGCGGGTGCCATGTTTGTACTCTGCTCCAGCGCTGTACATGTATGGCGCTGGTAGTGATGGAGTTAAATAGGACTTGAGACATGACTCTGAAATTAAATAAGCCAGCACCTCATCTGCAGCCCACTGTTTTGAGGTGATTGCCCCTGCTCAGTGCAGAGAGTACTGACTTAACTGGGTGAGAGGCCTAAGTCAGGATTTGAGGGCTACTAGCTCTCCTTGGGGGGGAGAGCGCCTTAATAGGCGTGAGGAGACTTACAGGCCATACATGCTCCTCTGGAATTCTGGGAAGAAAGGGATGCAAACAGCTGTCTGCAGATGAGGTGCTGGCTTATTTAATATCAGTCATGTCTCAAGACCTATTTAAAGGGTGGAACATTGACTTATAGGATAGCTGCCTTACATCTGGTGGCATTAGAGGCAGAGCTTGTTAGGAGCTCATTAGGCATGTATGGCCTATAGGTTACAGCTTGTGCCTTTCTAACAGGTCAGAGAATAAAAATATTTTGTAGGAGTGCTTCTTTAAGCAGATGTTATATTTTTTTGGTATAAGGTGATGATTTGTACCAAAGAAGCATCTGTGGCAGCGAGGAAGAATGCGTACACCCTTGTGGCGGAGATAGGTCATGCCTTCCTGCGTTTCTTCAATGATCCAAAAGGTAAAACTTGTGACCAAAAATAATGTACTGTAATCCTGTTTTAATTTTAGCAGACGGTGCATATCACGATCTGAGTGCAATTCTCGTTGTATAAAAATGTAACACAGAGGAACCACCTCTAATGTCAGTCTGCTGCATCTAAAGCCTGCAGATTAAGGTGCTGGGAGCAGTATGGGTTGGTATGTAGTTTTTTATTTTATTTTTTTCTCTGATTACATCAGGAGCATTATTTTCCTCTTGCAGAAGCCCTGGAAAGATACCTAGCGGTTGTCTATGCTGGATTGACTGGTTCCGTCACCATGATTACCTGCACAGTCCTCGCCCTGACCAGACTCGTATTCGAATTTAAAGGTAAGCAATGGATCCAGAACATGTAAAATGTCTGGACAAGTTTTTTACAAAGGTCTTTTATGATATGTTAATCACATGGCCTAAGTGTTACATTAGTGGGGATAGAGGTCGCAATAACACCTGCAAATACGTCCTAGACGACTATACAGGCAGTTTTACTCTTTGCAAACGGTCTCATGCCTCTCTCTACAGACATTCTTAGTCTGGAGCGCTGTGTCCGTGCAGCCTGTGAGGTGTGTGCAGTCCTTGCCGACTGCACCAATAATCCTGGTGCAGGTGGCAGGAACTGAAAAGAGCTCACGGGCTGCATGAATAGAGCTCTTTGGATCACCATGGGACAAAATGGACAAGAATAGGACATGTTCTCTTTTTTGCGGAGCAGCAGAACAGACATATGGATGCAGACGACATACGGGTGTGCTGCCCCTTTGAGATGAACGGATCCCCATCTGATCTGCGAAAAATTCAGATCTGATGTTGACCAAAACTACGGCCGTGTTCATGAGCCCTAATAGCCTGTCACAGTTACAGTGGTAGGATATAATGCAGTGGTATACAAGGTATACCACTGCATTATAAAAGCAATGTTCCCTAGTGGGCATAAAAAAAAAAAAACGGGGGGGGGGGGGGGGGTGTAACAAAGCTTTATTTACAAAATAAAACAATTTTTTTTCCATATGTCACACCGTGCTTTCTGGAACCTGTATAATAAAGAAACAATGCTATTTAAACTCGCCTGGTCGACAATGTAAAAAAGAAAAAAGCTGAAAATATAGAATTGTTTTTTTCTGATTTACCTTCACTCCAAAAAAATACTGAAGATTAATCAATAACTCCCATGTGCCCCCCAAAAGAATAGCACCGATTAAAAACTGCATCTCGCCCTGTGAAAAACAAGCCACACAATACTACAACAGCGCTCTTGGAATGTGGCGACACGAGACGTGCTGTTATTGTGCAAAAGTAGTAATAAAAAAGCAAAAGGTACACATATTAGTATCGCCATAATCCTACTGACTCCTAGAAGAACACATGCTAGTTATACAGCACAATGAATGTTGTAACACTAGTTATGTCACACGGAGAACGTTGTAAATTTAAAGTGCAAAAAAACACTAGCAGAACTATTAGCAGAATTACCCCCCCCCCCCCCCCCCCCCCCCAGAAATAGTAATAAAAATTAATCACAAAAAAGCCCTCATACACCCACATCAACAAAAATAAGTTATGGCCAGAAAGCAGGACCCAAACACAGGTTGTAATGGAGGGTAACCCTTTCCTTATAGTAGATTAGTGATCATCAGATCTCCTCACCCTAAAGCTGGCCACACACATTAGATTAATATAAGCTGAGTTTGCCGGGATCGGCCGACCATCTGACTTGTATGCGTACGTCGAGGGGAAAGAAGAATCGGGCTGATCGATTTCAACATGCTCGATTCGAGTTGCTGCCATAAGGCTTTGACAGAGGCTTTGTCCTCTCTCCAGAACATATGCACACGACCAAGCGTGTATGGTTGGGGCTTAACGGGGTGGTCCGGGCTACAGATATCGGTGACCAATCCTTAGTATAGGATATCAATATCAGATTGGTGGGGGTCTGACAACTGGCACCCCCGCTGATCAGCTGTTACTGGCAGCCATGGCTCCGGAAGCTATACAGTGTACACATGGAGCAGAAGGAGGACAGCTCCATACACTGTGCAGTGGCCGTGCCGGGTACTGCAGCTCCGCTGCCATTCCATACACGGTATAGTTTCTGGCACCTGGCTGAAACAGCTGATTGGTAGGGGGTTCCAGGTGTGGGGCTTTCATCAATTTGATATGGTTGACCTGTCCTTGAGGACATCAATATTTGTAACCCAGACAACCCCTTTAAGGGCTCATGCACATGACCGTATGTATTTTGCAGTCCGCAAAACACTGATAAGCAAAAAAAAAAAACAAAACACGGGTGACATCCGTATTACATTAGTTTTTTTTTTTTTTTTTTTGCGGATCCATTGTAACAATGTCTGTCCTTGTCCGCAAAACGGACAAGAATAGAACATGTTCTATTTTTTTTGCAGAACTGACATACGGAAACGGAATGCACAGGCTGCAAAAAAAACTTAATGTAAACGGAAAAAAAAAAACGAGTTTGTGTGCATAAGCCCTAAGACTCTGGGTACTGTTGTGGAGTGGACGCTGTGACTATAGGATATAACTTTCCCATTCCAGATCACACGGGGGTGGCGGTGATCGAGCAGCTGCTGCAGAACGTCTGCCTCTTGTTAAGTGCTAAAACGAGGGAGGTCGTGAAGGCGGCCCTGGGCTTCATAAAGGTCATTATCTTTACCATGGACCTGAAAGTTCTCACCAGGCACCTGCAGATGATGGTAAGTCATGTTGTAGTGCAGTAATTACCTGCAGCTCAGTCTTCATAAAGCACAGACGCTTTTGGAGCCGCTGACCGCACGGCGTATTCTTGTGTTGCTTACTGATATAGATAACATGCAGAATCCAATCACTTAGGGGATATATGTCTAGTATTAATCTTGGATTACAGCCTGAGTGAAATTTACAATTGCCCAGGCTTCAGAGCTGAAATCCTACAATTTCCTGCTCAACCAATGCGTGCACAGAACTTGCTGTACGAAAGATCATCTGTTTTCTCCTTCATTCGTTGTATAATGTGAAGTGTCGTTTCTTTCAACCTGGGTTTTTTTCTTTAAATGTGATGTGCTGTCGAGAAGAAGTCATCCTCACCGCTGGATGTGTCTGTCCCCAGGTGTCATGAATAACATTTCTCAGAGGGTTTGTTCTCTTTCACTAGTCGTATACCATATAATAACCCCCTGCCAACATCTGCAGTGACTAGATATAAGCGTTGGGCCTCTATCACACGATCCAGTTTTCCGTCCGGATGCGATGCGTGTATCAAACACGTAGCACCCGCGCTGAATCCTGACCCATTTATTTCAATGCATCATCTTTGCATTCAGGAAATATCCAGCATCTTCTATATTCTGCGTTTTTTCACACAGCTCTGGTTCCATAGAAGTGAATGGGGCTTGCGTGAAAAACGGAAAGCATCCGGATGCAATGTGTTTTTCACTAATTGTTGCTAGAAGATTTTGTGTGTTAGGACTTGGGCCCCCTGCACACGAACGTGTGCTTCCCGTTGCCACATTGCGGACCCGCAATACAAGGGTGCCGTTCCGTGTGCATTCTGCATCACGCATGCGGACCCATTCACTTGAATGGTCCGCAAATCCGGAGATGCGGAAAGGAAGCACGGAACGGAACCCTACAGAAGCACTACGGAGTGCTTCCGTGGGGTCCGTCCCGTGCTTCCGTTCCGCAAAAAGATAGAACATGTCCTATCTTTTTGCGGAATGGCCAGATCGCGGCCCCATTAAAGTGAATGGGTCCGCTGCAGCTGCCCACGGACTGCGTTTGTGCATTGCGGCCCGGAGCACGACCACAGGGTGCACACGTTCGTGTGCAGGGGCCTTATGCACATGCCTGTGATCAGCCCGGGAAACACCGACCTGTGAGTTCAATACAAAAGATCCGCGATCAGATATGAACTGACTTCATCATAAATGACTATGATACAGGCATTTCGCTAGAGTCGCAGGAAGACACATGGACCGCGTGTTTCCCGGGCTGATCGCAGTCGTGTGCATGAGCCTATATTCAGTTTTTTCTTCACACCTGTGAAAAATGCATGCAAAAAACCCGCCAACACTGAACACAAGACAAAACTGATTGAACTTGCGTGCAGAACTATCCGTTTTTTCTTGAACAGATCCTGACACAATCCATATCGCTCCTGTGAAAGAGTCCTTAATGATAAAGTCTGCAAAATGACAGACCCTCGAAATACACAGAGAAATACGTAATAATGCAAACTATAAAGGCGCATGTGATGAAAAAATACATCCGAACAATCTATATTACATGACAAGAGCGCGTATAGAGGCCGCTGGGTCAGTATGGACCTCCCAGACTACACGGACATGTGCGTTAGAAGATGGTCATGTTGTAGGGCTGTAGCAAGGGTGTCCATACCATAGAGGCAGACCATGCATATGGGGTCCGACTCTGACTAGTCCCGTAGGATTATGCACGTACAAAGAACAAGGCGGGGGGTGATGGGAAGTGCTGAATGCTCCAGACCTGGGAGGACAGGGTGCTGCGGTGTGAACAAGCACCAGCAAGAATTCGGATGTTGATATTGCTGTTGGACGCCTCTGCGCTTTATATATGAACTTGGGTTGGAGTCCAGATAAACTTCCTGCTGGAAGAACAAGTGGAATGTATTCTATGTATGTGCTTTACATGAGTAATCCGTTACCTTAAGGAGCTGGACCTGGTTTATCATAGTGACCACGTGAACCTTTTTTCCTTATGAATCATTTTGTCTCCCGATCAATCTGTAGATAGAAGCCATCGGCAATATAAACCAGGACATGAGGCGCCATTTCCGCATGAAACTGAAGAACATCTTCACAAAGTTCATCCGCAAGTTTGGGTAAGCTGACAGGATGCGGTAGAGGTGTATGGTGAGGCTTAGGTGTTATTTTGTGGGCGACCTAAAGTATAGGAATACAGGGGAAATGTACAGATCCATAGAAAGCGTATGGCATCTGTATTCCACACACTGGAAGCTGTTGCACCATCGTGGTTCCAGTAAAGGGTTAGTTACCCTTTAAGATGTTGATAAGTTGTAAACCGTTCCTTCAGTGACCTCTTTGCTGGATTATCTGCACTTTTATGTAGTTCTTTCTGGCCTGCATTATAACAGTATCATTCTTTACTGCCAGGTTTGAGTTGGTGAAGGACATGCTCCCAGCAGACTATCACAAGGTCCTCGCCAACATCCGGAAGGCTGAGGCTAAAAACAAGAAGCAAAAAGCACTAAAACAGGCCGCATCCAAGGAAGATGAAGATGATGAAGATGGCGCTAAGCCCAAGGGAAATGAGTAAGTAATAGAAGGTTACAGGGGGTGTTTGAGTTAAGTTACGCCCCTTGCAGACGAGCGTACCTCCCGCAGCGAGTCCGCAACGCAGCACCCGGCCTGACCTCCCAACACTGCCGGGGGTCACATAGCATTATATTGATTTTATGATGCTATGTAACCCTTACAGTTCTGGAATGTATTGGATGACACTGGCATAATGCTGCCACTGTTATCCAATACATTCCAGAACTGTAAGAGTTACATAGCATCATAAAATCAATATAATGCTATGTGACCCCCGGCAGTGCTGGGAGGTCAGGCCGGGTGCTGCGATGCGGACTCGCTGCGGGAGGAACACTCGCCTATTTCATTCCCTGCCCAGTACTGCCGGTCTGATCCTGGCCACTGCTGCTATGACGTTATCTTCTTGGCTGTGGTGATGACTTGCCCGTATACTTCTGGCTGCATCTGTCATGTATGGTATACAGGTGCGTTGTCACTGCAGCCAAACCCAGCATGGAGGACTGAAGCAGTAGCGCTGGTATATATTTCTTCATGGTATACATTGTTTTATTACTTTATTCAATTGCTGGGACCGCTTTTAAAAACCTCTTTAATGAGCAATGAACACTAAAGGTGCTATTAAATATGCAGCCGGCCAAGCTAACCA
This sequence comes from Bufo bufo, assembly GCF_905171765.1. Classification (NCBI taxonomy): domain Eukaryota; kingdom Metazoa; phylum Chordata; class Amphibia; order Anura; family Bufonidae; genus Bufo; species Bufo bufo. The sequence continues at coordinate 31,837,456 of NC_053394.1, read as the reverse complement.
CACGCAGTTTACCAATGGTTACCGGGTTGGCACCTATACTTGAATCCGCAGCAAGGAGAGGCACAGCCTTCCAATTAGTGGTAATCCGCAGGTGCTTATAGCAGCTTGGCCGCAAACATGCTGGCACCCTAAATATTATCTTTTAATCCATCCGCAATTGCCCTCAGTGACAATTAGACAATCAGAACTTTTGGTATCTGTAGTCTGCAGGTATTCAGAAAGTTTGGATGCCATGTAGCACTGCAGCCACGTTGTAAAGAGTACAGTTTGAGCTGAAAGAATCTGTACACGTGACTCATTATTAAACTTCGTTATTATTGTGTCCAACTTTATGTGCTGATTTTTTTTAATTTTTAAAAAAATATTATTATTTTTTTAAAGACTGGACTGCAAAATCTGCATAGATAAATCCTAAGGTTCTGCAGCCACCACTAGGGGGAGCATTCTGCATTCGGTTTTATTGTAGAGTTCATTGTATAATACATTATGCAGTAAGCTGATGAGCTCCCCCTAGTGGTGGCTGCTGGAATTTAGCATGTTATTCTTTTACTTGTTTATTCTATGCAGGGGATTTGCACTCCTCATAGAGGTATAATCGGTACAGAGTTTAAAAAAACTTTAGAACATTTTTTGGAATGGGAAGTGCACCTTGAAGAGCTGTGACTCACTCACTGGGATTCTTTCATTTTTAGCATAGAGGACATCTTGGCAGATACAGATGAGGAGGAGGAGGAAGAGGATAAGAAGCGGACAAAGCAGCAGAAGAAACAAGTCAGGCAGATGAGCAAGGCCTGGCTCAAGGAAGGAGAAGGAGATGAGCCGCTGAATTTTCTCGATGCGAACGCTGCTCAGCGCGTACTAGGTGGGTTATAAAATGAAAATAACCTGTGGAGGCTCTGTCTGTGCATCGTAGGGTTAGAACACGCTGTTATTTATGTGCTGTGGACTAGATAGCCATCTGTCCTAGTTTAATCATTGTAATGATTGCTTTTTACTCAGTTTGGGCTAAAGATTATTTTTTCAGCTGGTCTTTATTAAAAATTTTCAGCAGTTTTTGTGATACGTGTGTGGTTAACCATCAGTCTATTTGCAGACTGCCTGTCCTGAGTTCCATCTGTCCAGCCTTATCTCTGCTATGGCCACGGATCGCCTGACCTCATAAACACTAATTTAAGCCGTATTCTTATCAGTTTAATAAGCAAGTTCTCTCCAAGAACACAGTGTAATATCATTAGCGTGTCCTATTACACTTCCATGGTCCGCACCATCAGAATAACCATGTATTATTGTACCTGATATGAAGTATTTCTCTTTCACAGCCACAAAACCAGGTGTGAAGAACAGCAAGAAGAGCCACGACTTCAAAGTCACGTCAGACGGCCGGCTCATTATCAAGGACGATGAAGCTGAAGAGAAGTCAAAAGGTACGTGCGCTATGTGTGACCTGGACACATACCAGAGGAGATGTCACTAGACCTGCGGTGGATTGCCTATACCTATATGTGAACTGTAAATGTCTCTAGCTGAAATACTGGAAGGGGTTGTCTAACTTCAGCAGATGAGTTAATACAAGGCACTTACTAATGTATTGTGATTGTCCGTATTGCTTCCTTTGCTGGCTGGATTAATTTTTCCATCACGTTCTACACGGCTCGTTTCCAGGGATTACGGCCACTGCTGCAGCACAAATGCGAGCTTATGCCTATGTGCACTCCCACGTGCCCCGGCATCCAGAGAGTCTGTGGCTTTTTCCTATAGTGATCAAGCACGACCACCACTGGGTTGCAGAACCCCAGGCGGCTAGATCTTAAAGGTGTTTTCTGGGAATAAAATATTGATGACCTATCCTCACGCTCAGTCATCAATATTGGATCTAGGAGGATTGGCCACCTCTGCTGATCAGCTATGAAGAGGCTAGTGAGCGCTGCGGCCTCTTCCTAGGCCGGTGAAGTCGTGTTGATCACGTGGCCTATGTGTTGCTCGGTTCCTTTCAAGTGAATGGACTTGGGCTGTAATACCAAGCACAGCCACTATACAATGTATGGCGCTGTGAGGAGACTGCAGTGGCCACCAGACTGCTGCAGTCTCTTCGAACAGCTGATTGGTGTCGGACCCCTAACAATCACACATTCTAATCCTGGAAAACCCCTTTAAGGAAGATTCTAATTTTCTCAAATCATATGTACTGCTGAGTCATGTGGGGGGAAAAAAGCACTTAAAATAATATGGCATTGATACTTCGGACTCTTGTTGAACATCTGTAATCTTTATGGCCGGGGCTTTTTTTTTTAAAAACTATTTGTGGTCTTGATTGGCAGGCGTGGATGAGGAGATGGCAGATCTCATGGAAGAAGTTGGGCTTCGAACTGTAAGTTTTGGCACGCAGTCACTTACCATTTATTGAACAGCAACGTGCAGGTATCGATTAGGTAACTCTACTAGCGGTGAGATCCACAACCACGTTCTCATATAATGCCGCCATTACGTTACATCTGGATGTGCTCAGATCAGGCCAACTAGAAATACGTCTGTGCGTTAGATGCGGTTGTACTCACGATATGTGGGAACACAGTCTCCAGTAACATGTCACGTCTAGGCTTGTGCCAAGTTTATATAGTATCTCGTATCCAAAGGATAGGTGATAAGTGTCCGGCTGCATGGACCCTGGTCACAAGAATGGGAGTCCTGTGTGCCCCTGTATGATTGGAGCGGTGGCCGAGCGTGCACACTCACTTCATCTCTATGGCACCGCCTGACCTTGCCTAATACTGTACTGAGCGTCTCTTTGTAGTTTCACAGAGCGTGTGCACTCTCTCTCGAGCCCCGTCCCATTCATACAGGGGGTATCCCCGATCTCATGATTGGTGGGGGTCCCAGCAGTCAGTCTGCGTGGATCAAACGCCTTCCCTTTGGTTAGGGGATACTTTTTAAATGCAGCACAACCCCTTTAAGGATGCAACATCACTGCTATCCTAGCACACGGTATAGGGCAGCGGGTCGCTTTCAGTATAGACGTAGCGTTCAGGATGTTTGATGTTTGTGAAACATATTAATTACGTGCTGCCTTTATCTAGACTCTGTTCCCACTTTCTTTGGAATACTTGATGACCTATTTCTTATCGGTGTCCACAGAAAAAAGCGCAGAAGAAGAGATTCCGGGAAGATAATGATGAAGATGGCGAAACTGCAGAGAAGACGTCACAGTATAAAGGTAAACCGACCTAAAGATGGCTGCTGGTAATCCATCACACACATGTATGTGCTCAGGACTAATGACATGTGAGATAAAGTCGCCTTCCAGGGCTTTGTCATTCCATAGGGAAATCCTACTCTTAGCCTGAACCGACTGATAACAGGGAATAGTAGATTGGATTTCACGTCACACAAGGATTTAAAGGGGCTGTACCAGATTTTAAACCTATTTCCTATCCACAGTATAGGGGATAGGTTTCTTATTGATGGGGTCCAACCACTGGGGCTCTTGGCTTTCACAAGAACAGGATCCTTCTTCCTCCTGTATAAATGGAGTGGCGGGCGAGCATGCACACTTGCGGGTTAGGATCCCATTTTATCACCATCAGTCAGACACTTATCCATTTCAATGTGAACGTTCCTGTTTACACCCAGAGCCTCTACTTGCCCTGATACTTCTCACAGCTAAGGACTGGGGGCAATTGAATCCAGTCTAACCACATACAGCCGTAACAACAATCTGTTCAATGCAGGTAAAATGTTGGAAGTTGTAGTTGTCTGTTTATTGCTTACAACTGTTACTGGTGAAGTTCTCCCCCCGGGAGCTCCATTCTATGTTCCTTGTCAGTTATGTGGAAGATTTGTCAGCGTCGGCGCTAGAATACATTTACTGTAGGAAATAGTGAATTTCATGCTGTGTTTAATCCTGTGCATTGATGGCGCACATCATGCGGAAGACTTTTCCTCTGGGATTTAACTCGCTTGGCCTGACCTTCATTATATTACAGCTTTATGGTCTGGTAGATACAGATAATTTACCTATAAGCAGGGGATTACAGCTCGTTTCATGTCACGTACCCGCTCTGTCATGTCGTTTTCCGCCGCAGCCATGATAATAAATTCTTGTTTCCTTTCTCAACAGCTGGTGGCACGGGAATACACAGACCTCTTTCCAAAAAGCCCGAGTTCGGAAGAGCCTACAAGTCGAAGGTAACTTCCATAATGCAGCAGCTATCTAAATGTAGAGGCCTATATTAATCCTCCAGTTTTATACGTTTTACTAGAAGAATTCCCTGGTGAGGAGGGGATTGCCGTGCTCTATCACATTCCATATCATGGAGGTATTCTTCCCTAGATTCCCCCGGGAATAATAGTCTATATCTTCATAGTTCTGTCCTGAATACTGTATACTGTCCACAGGCCCTTTATGAATGCCCCTCGTGGCTCAGTATAATTTGTGGTTTGCTGTTGATTGCACTGTCTATGTTGAGGGTAGTAGTTCTCACTTTGGCTGTTTTTTTTTTTTTTTCTCTTTCCAGAAAGGAAAAGGTGACATAAAACAGAAAGGCAAACACGACCCTTACGCCTACATACCCCTGAACAAGTCAAAGCTCAACCGCAGGTGAGACACGCGTTACCTTTAAAGGGCAAGGACCATATTGTATGCCAGTATTGTGCATCGTATCGCTCCTTAGAAGCCAGGCTGCTGTGACTTTATGTACAGGTGAAACTCCAAAAATTAGGATATCGTGCAAAGTTCATTTATTTCAGTAATGCAACTTAAAATGTGAAACTAACATATGAGAGACTCATTACATGCAAAGCGAGATATTTCAAGCCTTTATTTGTTATAATTTGGATGATTATGGCTTACAGCTTATGAAACCCCCAAAGTCTCAATTTTGAGGTCCCCTTTGCTCAGGGGGTATGGATTAATTAGCTGACTAGAGTGTGACACTTTGAGCCTAGAATATTGAACCGTTTCACAAAATTCTAATTTTAAGTTGCATTACTGAAATAAATCAACTTTTGCACGATATTCAAATTTTTCGAGTTTTACCTGTATTTCTCGACACATTCATGCTATTCACAATGCCGGTGTATGACCCAGTAAAGCCTATGTAACATGATATCTGAGTGTAGGGTTGGAAGCAGTGGGTAAACCAAAATGCAACCCTTAATGAACTATACCAGTTATCCACAGACCTACAACTTCTAGCAGGCTGTGCCGCGGCTGTCATAGCATGCTGGGTGTTGTAGTTTTGCAACAGTTGGTGTGGAGAGATCTCCAAGTCCAGATTATTACAACAGAATGGAATGACACTCGTTTACGATACTTCTTATATACATAAAGATAGTAAAGCAGGCGTCCTCAAACTGCGGCCCTCCAGCTGTTGCAAAACTACAACTCCCAGCATGCCCGAACAGCCTACAGGTATCAGCCTACAGGGCATTGTGGGAGTTGTAGTTTTACAACTGCTGGAGGGCCGCAGTTTGAGGATGCCTGCAGTAAAGGGTTAATGATCACTGACTTTTTGTCTCCTGCAGGAAAAAGGCAAAGATGCAGGGTCAGTTTAAAGGTCTGGTAAAAGCAGCACAGAAAGGAGCCCTGAGCGGGAAGAAAAAGAAGAATGCCAGGAGATCATGAGAGCGTCACACCCATCATCTCCACAGCGCTGTGTGGACTGTGTGCAATCGTCTGCCTGGTCTGGTGCCCTGTGTATGCGCGTTCTGCCCATGGACAGACAGTTATGGTTTGAGGTTGACTGAGCGGTGATAGTTCCAGAGCATGAAAGAGACATCTTCATCACTGCTGTGAGGAGGAGCGGTGGCAGAAGTTCCTCCCCTCTGCTCCTTTGCTCTTTGTTTTCAAGGGACACGATTTCATGTGGTTCAATAAGACTGTGCCGTTTGTTGTGCTGAATAAACCTTGATCACTATGGGACGTCTTCTTCAATGGATCCTTACATTAACACCCGGCTGCCACATCCATTCCACTGCTGTGTTCCTGGAGGCAGGAGGATACTGCTTGAACAGCTAACTGCATAAAACCATCACCATATGGCAGAAGTTTGTGGCTAACTTTTAATAATGTATAGTACAGTATTTCTATGGAAGGTCTTGGTTGTCCTTGTGGGGACCGAGCAAGCATAGGAAGGTCTTACAGACAGCACTCTCTCTATTACAAGTACCCAAATTAGATTTCCCCCAGAAGTAAATGGTCTCGTTACAGCCACCTATGGCAGGGGACTACCATTCTCGTGATTAATGGAAGGTCTGGTCCCAGTTACCATTGATCGGTGATAACTTGTAACCAGAATAACCCTTTAAGGCTCCATTACGGGTCAAACATAGACTTATGGGGTAGGCGGCACTAGAGTCAATTTTTATCCTTCTATATAGTATATCATAGGGTATGTAAAAGATGTTTAGTTACAAAACAGGAGGGTTTTTTTTCCTTTTCTCTTTGACGTGAAGACCCCCAGCTTAGTTCTTTTTATCTGAATCGATTAAATATTCTCTGCTAATTAATTTCTTCATTTATCTTTATATTGGGCAGAGCTACAATTCTCCTATATAAACCTTAAAGTTAAATCCTATAATTCTGTCTGCCTGCAGCTGCCACTAGGGGGAGCTCACAGCGTACTGTGTTGTCATATGTCTGCATGCTGTGATAAAATAACAGCTCTGATCTCTAAAGATATACTAAGGAAATGATCTAACCTTAAAAGTGAAGTTGAGAGCTGGACATTCACAAAAACGAGTGCTAGCATGCTGTATATTGTGGACATTACTAACCTTTACAATCCGCAATTTAGGGCAAATAAGCCTAGATCTTATAGCTTTTCTGACACCCCATGGAAAGTGCTGCACATTCTTGCTTGGTGCTAAATCTTCTGCATGGTGCATGGTGAACTGACGTCCCCTGATCCCTAAAAGGAAACTTTTCTGCAGTTTTGAACATGATAAAAACTGCTACCAGCACTAGGTTGGCAGTTGGGGAAAGCTGGGCAAACATACCTTTTCTGGAGCTTATATTATCAGGAGTAGTGTTAATACACAGCTTTACTCTTCCAGATTCTGCCCATGCAAGTGCCCAGGTAGTGGAGCGTCACTGAGGAGTGCTCTCTGCCCTGAACGGCTTCACAGCCTCTTGCCTGTTGTGAATGCTGTAGCATCCAAGTAGGAGACCAGTGACCAGTACAGCTGACACTTAGACCAGCGGGCACTTGCAGGAGCAGAATGAAAGTTCATATTCCCACTGCTCATGATAATGAACTTTTTTATTTTGGCAGATTCTGCTCCTGCAAGTGGCCAACCAGTCAAGTAATGATCTGATGCTCTCAAGAGTTAATTAAAGCTCGGAGCCCTAATACTTATGCACTTGGCTAGCAGCCGCAGGTTTCCTCTTCACTCCTGAATTAAACTTTATTGCCATCCTGAGGACACTGAAATAGAAGGACAAATCGTGGTAGCTGGAGCTGGCCAACACCGAAGGGCAGCTTCTAGGGAGGTATTTTGTTCTGCTGAGAAATTATTTTGTGATGCACTGCGGTATTAGACACTGCTGGGGCGGTATTTTGTCCCTCAATATTGTATTGTTGGCCCTAACTTCTTTCAATTTTGACCCGTATACAACATGGGGAGACTTTTAGTGTTTTTGTTTTTTTTTTCTTCCCCCAGGGCCACTTTAAGTTCCCAGTCCGCCCCCCAATGTCAGTTTATGATGCTGTTTACTCCACAGATTTCACACTTTGCAATGCAGAGAATGAAATCTGTGGCAAACCAAGAGTGGAATTTCTGTTGCGTAATCATGGAAATTCTGGTGTGAAAAAATTGGCCCCTGTGACTGTTACCTTTAAGGATGAATTCACCCAATGGGAGTCATTTTTCAATAAGTAAATCTGCATGAAATTCCACAACAAAATTCACTTGTATTACATGTGGACTTCATTGAGGATTTCACTCTTTGCATGGTAATGAATGGAATCAGCAGTGAAACTGCAGCATTTTTCCATATGCCTCCCCAACGGCACTAAACAGGAGGGTAGCCCGCCTCCCAGTGACAGGAAACAACATGGAGAACAAAGATTTAAAAGCCTGCTCCCCTTTACCTTCTCCAGTTGTTTCCTGTCCCTTGGGATGAAGTGGAGACTAGCAGGTGTTCCCTCCTGCTTAGATACCGCTCAGCCTTTGGCAAGTTGTCCCTGGCTATGTTCAGGAGGGCTGATGCAGAGCGGCGTCATCCGGGACAAGAGACTGCTCCCTCCGTCTGCCTTGGCCTAAGTCCTGTGCTGCAGGCAGCCCTGGGCCATTACGCTCCTGCAGGGTCTATGGGAGGAAGGTATGCCGGCATTGCGTCTCTCCTGGAGGGCCGGAGTCTCACTGGAACTGGTCATGTGGGCGCGGATTGTGGAATGCACATCGGCGTAGCGAGCAGCCGCATACCAGGTGACCCGGAAGTTCAAGTCTTGAGAAAGCCGGCATGGGATCGGGACTGCTTTCTCAGAATCGGACGCATCCTGGATCCAGAAGGAAGCAGGTCTCTGCCTCCAGAGAAGTCTGATGATCCTCCCAAGGTCCTCAGCCCGGTAAGCCTCCTCCTGGGTGAAATGATTGCTTTTTATATGCACCATTGGGTGATATATATTCACTTTTTTTTTCCCTGCTGGAGGTTTCCCATATAAAAATTGGCTCCTTACTAAGGAGTAATTCTTAATTTCTCGCCCAATTTCCTTGGGGGACACAGAAGACCTTGGGTATAGCTCATCTCCCTAGGAGGCGTGACACTAAGTGAAAGCTGTTAAGCCCCTCCTCCACAGCTATACCCTCAGCCTGGAGAGAGAGACTGCCAGTTTTTGCTTAGTGTCCAAGGAGGCAAGACACTCCCTGCTCTGCAGGGCTGGTTTCTCCTTGTTTCAATTTTAGATTTTTACTTTGTTTTATTTTCTTTTTGTTCCAGATCATCAGGGATAACAGAGACGCACTAGTCCTCTCTGTTCTCCCGGGGTTGAGCTGCGCCAGTGCCGATCACCCGCACTGCTGCCTCCCCCACAGAAGGCAAGGTGGACCAGGGCAGCCTAGCTCCCCTGCATCCCGCCAGCGCAAGGGTCGCCCGCACGCCAAGTCCCTCCCCCGGCGTCCTGCCACTACGGTGCCAGTAGCTGAAGGGGCGACCCTGCTGGAACGGACCGAGGGTGAAGACGGCTATGGTGAGAGATTGGCTTCTCCAGCCCTACGTACCCCCCCCTCGGTCTCCTGCGTGCCTGACCCTTACCTGGGCCTATGGACCCTTCTGTCCCTGCTAGACCTAGGCTGGCCCTGGGCTGCCGCAGGGCGACATCTGCTCCCTCTCTCCTGGCCTCCAGGACATTGGCACCCTTGTTCCTACAAGAGGAATGCCTAGGGAGCTGCGGAGGTCCGCACCTAGCTGCCCCTGACGGAGGGGTCATGCAGGCGTCCCACCCTCATAGACCCGGTCTCGGGGTCCCCCTCCCTCTTACCGGCCACTACTTCAGGGCCAGAGGGCCCGCGCCTTGCTGCCACTGACCCTCCCTGCTCTCACGGGCACCGGTCCAGGGGAAAGGTGGTTGTAGCTGCCGGCAGGGGTGAAATCATATGGAGCGCTGTTCTAGGCCAGGGGCCCGCTCCAGGGGTAAAATGGCTGCCGGGTGCAGGGTCCTGACTTCCGGACACCTGGGTGGGCACCGCGGCCTGCAAAGGAGCGCTTCAACAGCCCCGGCCGACCGTCGGAACCTTCCGGTCGGCCGGGCGCCGAAGTCTTGTGTCCACTTCAAGATGATCCTGCTCTATCCGGGTCCCCGGCTCGCGGGGTGGGCACCCGCGGCCGGTATGTGCCGCTCCGTAGGCCCGGCTGGTACTTTAAGTACTTGCGGCCCCGGTCAGCCGGGCGCCGCTAAAAATTTAGGCCCCGGCTCTTCCGGCCCGCGGGTTGGGCACCCGCGGCCGGTATGTGCCGCTCCGTAGGCCCGGCCGCTACTTTAAATACTGTGCGGTCCCGGTTCGCCGGGCGCCGCTAAAAATTTAGGCCCCAGCTTCACGGCCTACTAGGCCGCAAAAATTCAGGCCTCTGTTGGAGGGGGCTGGAACTTCTCCAGGCGCGAATTTTTCCCGCCTGGAGGTTCCCCCGCCCACAGAGGATGGGCCTGTATGGGTGGATCTGTGCCCTGTAGGTGGCATCTGCCTCAGTGAGGCTGTGTGTTAAAAAAAAAAAAATAATATTTATTATATATATATGACTTGTGGGCTGCGCAGGACGCTGCAGCCTCATCTCAGAGTGCTGCCTGTATACATGCCCCCCTTCCATAGGCGGCATGGTGTCGCGCTCCCCGGCTGCGGCGCTGCCAGGTTCTCTTTTCCCCTTCTGGGTTTTTTTTTGCCCTCTCTGCGCTACGGCGCTGGTCAAGGTGCATGCCTTTTCTGTAGGCAACATTCGTCACCCTCTCCAGTTATGGTGCCTGCCATGTGCAGGACCCCCCTCCTGGGTGTGATACTGCACTCTCCCTAACTGCGGGTTGGCCTTGTGCATGATCACCCTTTCTTTGGCGGCCTACTGCAGTTTCTCCGGATACAATGCTGGCCATGTGCACGACCCCCTTACATAGGTGGAACACGGCACTCTCACTGGATTCGCTGCTGGCCATGTGCGTGCCCCCCTTCCATAGGCGGAACGCTACACTCTCACTGGATTCGTTGCCGATCATGTGCATGACCCCCTTTTTTTTTAGGCGGAATACTGCACTTTCACCGGATACGGTGCTGGCCATGTGCACGACCCCCTTCCTTAGGCGGAACTCTGCACTCTCACTGGATTAGCTGCCGGCCATGTGCGTGCCCCCCTTCCATAGGCGGAACGCTACACTCTCACTGGATTCGTTGCCGATCATGTGCGTGACCCCCCTTTTTCTCGCCCATATTCCTTGGGGGACACAGGAAACCATGGGTATAGCTCTGCTCCCTAGGAGGCGTGACACTAAGCGAAAGCTGTAAGCCCCTCCTCCATCAGCTATACCCTTCAGCCTGGAGAAGAGACTGCCAGTTTTTGCTTAGTGTCCAAGGAGGCAAGACACCCCCTGCTTATGCAGGGTTGTTTTCCTATGATTTTTTATTTTTACGTTATTTGTTGTTTTTTAATTCGGTTTTTTTCTACCTACAGGGACAACAGAGGCGCATTAGACCCCTCTGTTTCTCCCGGGGTTGAGTTGCGCCAGTGCCGGTAATTCCGCACTGCCGCCTCCCCCACAGAAGACAAGGTGGACCAGGGCAGCCTCGCTCCCCTGCGTCCCGCCAGCTCAGGGTCGCCCGCACGCCAAGTCCCTCCCCCGGCTTCCTGCCACTGCGGTGCCAGGAGCTGAAGGGGCGACCCCCGCTGGATGGACTGAGGGCGAAGACAGCGTATGGTGAGAGTGGCTGCTCCAGCCTCCCCTTCCTCCCTCCCACCGCTGCTACCAACATGGCCACTGCTACATTGTCCAAGGGGACCTCCACTTCACCGCCCAAATCCCGGCCCCCCCCCCCCCCCCCCCCATATCGGGACGTTACCGGGCTTAGTTGGAGGGCAGTTTATCTGGGCAAGTCCTAGAACGCTGCCTTACAGGGGACGGCTGCAGACAAGCAAGCCGTCTGCTACATCCAGGCGCGGCGGGAGCCGTTTTTTCTTGGCATGAACGGCGCCATTTCATGGCCGGCACTTCAACATCCTTGGGGGTTAAAATCATTTTGCCGCGCGCGCGCGGCTCTGCTTCGGCTTCAGCGCGGCAGAGGGGGGGCGGAGCTTCCTTACACATTCAGCTCCGTGCCGCTGCGCTCCGCTACTTCCGGGTTCATCTCTCTGCCGTGCGATCCTGAAGCCATTCAGCTCCGTGCTGCTGCCTCTCCTCCACAGCCTCCTCAGCCGGGTCTGGTAGGACTGTTAACCCCCTCCGTGCCACAGTACTGTTGCTTGGTTCTCACTTTAAGTGCAACATCTTTCCACCATGTCAGACCCTTCTGCAGCCGCCAAGCCATGGTACCATGCCTGTACTGCTTGTAGGGAACCCTTTCCCCGGGGGCAGTCTGATCCGCACTGTACTGCATGCCGAGCTCCACCGCAGCCTCAGTCGCCCGCTGTGTCGCTCCCTGCTTCCTCTGACCCGCCTGACTGGGCTAGATCCCTGTCCCAGGCCGTGGAAAGCCTCACTCATGTCGTGGGCCGCCTAATAGACAGGCCACCTACCCCGCAGGACGCCACTCTGACTGTCGCGCCCTCCGGGTCCACTGCTTCTGCCGCTGCAGCGGGTTCACCCTCTCCTAGTGACCCCTCCCGAGCTAGGCACTCTCAGAAGCGTATTAGAGTAGAGCGAGCCTCCTCCTCTGAGGCCTCACTCTCTCCGCCACGCGTGCGCACCCAGACGGGCCTCTCCTCTCCAAAGGATTCGCTCTCTGAAGGTGAATTGGCGGTTTCAGATTTGGAAATGGACTCGGCCCTGCCGTCCAAGCTAGCCTCAGCGATGGGCCAACTCATCTCTGATATTCGTGACACCTTTAAGGTGCAGGATGACCCCCCTAGTTCGGACGCAGCTAGCGTCTCCTTTATCAGACCCAGGCAGGCCTCAAAAGTCTTTCCAATCCACTCTGATTTCTCCTCCGTGGTGTCTAAGGCTTGGGCTCGCCCGGACGCCCGTTTTGTCAACCCAAAGAAGCTGGACATTTGCTATCCTTTTCCAGCCGATGTCGTGGCCACCTGGTCTTCCCCACCCAAGGTGGACCCCCCTGTGGCTCGGCTGTCAAAGAACACGGCCATCCCTGTTCCCGACGGGTCCTCTCTTCAGTCAGCGGAGGACCGTCGCATGGAGACCCTTTCCAAGGGCATTTTTGCTGCCTCCGGTTCTGCTCTCAGACCGGTTTTTGCCTCTGCTTGGGCAGGGAAAGCAATCTCTGCTTGGGGTGCGCAGCTGGAACAGGAGTTGGACTCAGACGTCCCCATCCAGGACCTACGTTCCTTGGCCCAGCTTATTATTCGGGCCGGGAATTTTGTCTGTGAGGCCTCCCTTGATGCGGGAGCCCTTATTGCACGCTCCTCCGCCCTGGCAGTTGCCGTCAGGAGGGAGCTCTGGCTGAAGGTCTGGAAAGCGGACGCTGCCTCCAAACGTTCCTTGGCGGGGCTACCGTTTGCGGGTTCCCGCCTTTTCGGGGTCCGCTTAGACGAACTTATTTCAGAGGCCACGGGTGGTAAAAGCACCCATCTTCCTCAACCCCAAGCCAGGGGCGCCCCCCGCGGACGCCCTGGTGCGTCTCGTTTTCGGTCCTCTCGCAGGGCCTCTGGGGCTCCCACCACAGCTGCCGCTTCGGCTCCTCCCCAGGACAAGCGTAGGAAGCCGTTTTTTCGGGCGCAGCCATCCTGGCGCAAGCCGCAGGCTGCCCGCACACCCGCAGCAAAACAGTCCTCTGCCTGAAGGCGCGCCCCCACCCACCCGGGTGGGGGGCCGGCTCCTCCTTTTCAAGGACGTCTGGATGGCTCACGTCTCCGACGCCTGGGCCCTCGAAATTGTGTCCTCCGGATACAAAATCGAATTTGCATCCTTCCCTCCGGATCGGTTCTTTCGCTCCCGCCCGCCGCGGGACCCGAAAGGCGCGGCTGCGTTCTCCGCGGCCGTTCAAGCCTTACTGGACAGGGGGGTGATTACCCCCGTTCCTCCAGAGGAAAGATTCCAAGGGTTCTACTCGAACCTCTTTGTAGTTCCCAAGAAGGGAGGTTCGGTGCGGCCCATTTTGGACCTCAAAAAGCTCAACCGTTTTCTCCTCCTTCGACGGTTTCGGATGGAGTCCCTCCGCTCCGCGGTGGCTTCCCTGGAGCAGGGAGATTTCATGTCTTCCATCGATATACAGGATGCCTACCTCCATGTTCCGGTAGCCCGGTGTCACCATCGCTTCCTTCGATTCGCCGTGGGGGACCTCCACTTCCAATTTGTCGCCCTTCCCTTTGGGCTGGCAACAGCCCCCCGGGTGTTCACCAAGGTCCTGGCCCCGGTTTTAGCCTTACTCCGTTCCAGGGGTGTTTTTCTGCTACCGTACTTGGACGATATCCTCATCAAGGCTCCGTCCCTTTCTCAAGCGGTTGCCAGCGTGGATCTCACTCTAGAGACTCTGGCGAGGTTCGGTTGGGTCATCAACTTCCCCAAGTCCTCCCTTCCCCCCTCCAGACAACTCGTCTTCCTGGGAATGCTTTTAGACACGGGAGCGGCGGAGGTACGTCTTCCCTCGGAAAAACGTCTGACCCTCCGTGGGGCGGTTCGGGGTCTCCTTCTCCACCGTCGACCGTCTTTCCGCTTCTGCATGCGGGTATTGGGGCAGATGGTTGCCTGCTTCGAGGCGATCCCATTTGCGCAGTTTCACTCCCGCCCTCTCCAACGGGCGATCCTCTCCTCCTGGGACAAATCACCGCAGTCTCTGGATCATCCCTTCCATCTTTCGCCTCCGGTGCGGTCATCTCTCCGCTGGTGGTTACAGTCCCCTCTTCTGGGCAGGTCCTTTCTGCCACTCAACTGGTTGGTGGTTACAACCGATGCCAGTCTCTCGGGCTGGGGAGGCGTGTTTCCTCCCCGATCCGTCCAGGGCATTTGGTCTCCATCGGAGTCCAAACTCTCGATCAATGTCCTGGAACTGAGAGCGGCCCTTCTGTCTCTACGACACTGGACTCATCTGCTGAAGGGTCATCCAGTTCGTGTACAATCAGACAACGCCACGGCTGTGGCGTACATAAACCACCAGGGGGGCACTCGCAGCGCTGCTGCGATGCGGGAGGTCTCCAGCATTCTCCGTTGGGCGGAAGCCCACGTCCCGGCCCTATCTGCAATTTTTATTCCAGGGGTGGACAATTGGGCGGCGGACTTCCTCAGTCGCACCACCGTCGACCCCGGCGAGTGGTCTCTTCACCCGGAGGTATTCGAGGCCATTTGCCTTCGTTGGGGCATACCGGACGTGGACCTCATGGCCTCAAAATTCAATCACAAGGTCCCCGCCTATCTGTCCAGGGCCAGGGATCCGGGAGCTTGCGGAGCCGACGCCCTCGTTCTTCCTTGGCGAGGCTTCGCGCGCCCATACATATTCCCTCCCATCCCTCTCCTGCCCAAGGTCCTTCGGAAGATCGCGGCGGAAGGCGTCTCGGTGATTCTGGTCGCTCCGGACTGGCCCCGCCGGTCTTGGTATGCCGACCTCATGCTGCTCCTGGCAGACGCGCCCTGGCCGCTGCCCGCCAGGGAAGATCTTCTCTCTCAGGGACCGATCTTCCACCCGCGTTTAGGGTCCCTACGTTTGACGGCGTGGTTGTTGAGACCACCGTCCTGACACGTAGGGGTTTTTCTGCGGACGTCGTCCGCACCATGATCCGCGCCCGTAAGCCGTCCTCTTCTAGGATCTATTATAGGACCTGGAGGACCTTTTTGGGGTTCTGTGCCGATCTGGGGATTCCTCCGCTCCGCTTTTCTCTCCCCACCGTTTTGTCCTTCCTGCAGAGCGGACTGGCCCAAGGTCTAGGCCTTAGTTCTTTGAAGGGTCAGGTATCTGCGCTGTCCATTTTGTTTCAGCGCCCACTGGCCCCCCTTGGTCCTGTCAAGAGCTTCCTTCAGGGCGTGGCTCACGCGGTTCCCCCGTATCGCCCTCCGGTACCGCCCTGGGACCTGAACCTGGTTCTCTCAGCGCTCCAGGCTTCTCCTTTCGAGCCTCTGCGGACGGTTTCCTTGCGACTTCTGTCCTGCAAGGTTATTTTCCTTGTAGCCATCACCTCTCTTCGGAGGGTGTCCGAATTGGCTGCACTCTCCTGTCTGGAACCTTTCCTAGTGTTCCACCAGGACAAGGTGGTTCTTCGTCCGGTCCCTTCCTTCCTTCCTAAGGTGGTCTCCGCCTTTCATCTGAACGAGGACATCGTTCTCCCCTCTTTGTGTCCTTCCCCTTCCCATCCGCGGGAGAGGAAGCTTCATCGCCTGGACGTTGTCAGGGCGCTCAAGATTTACCTGGAAGTAACCAGCTCTTTCAGGCATACTGACTCGCTCTTTGTGGTCCCGGAAGGGTCGCGCAGAGGGATGGCGGCATCCAAAGTTGCTATCGCCCGTTTTGTCAAGATGGCTGTTACTGAGGCTTATCTCGCCAAGGGCAGGGTTCCTCCCCTTGGTGTTACCGCTCACTCCACTAGAGCGGTCGGGGCTTCCTGGGCTCAGAGAAATCGGGCTTCTTCGGAGCAGATTTGCAAGGCGGCCACTTGGTCCTCCTTGCACACCTTCACCAAGTTCTACAGGGTGCATACTCATGCGTCGGCTGACGCTGCTTTAGGCCGTCTGGTGTTGCAGGCGGCAGTTGATTGATGCCTCTGGTGTTGGTCTAGTTTGTTCTGGTCCCTCCCTTCTGGGACTGCTCTGGAACGTCCCATGGTTTCCTGTGTCCCCCAAGGAATATGGGCGAGAAAAGGAGACTTTTGTATTACTTACCAGTAAAGTCTCTTTCTCGCTCTTCCTTGGGGGACACAGCACCCGCCCTTCATTGGGTTACAGTGGTGGTTCCGGCTTGGTTGCCCCCGTTGGGGCTCGACAGTTCTTTTTCCGGTTGGTGGTTATCTTTCACTACTTGGACACGCAACTGGCAGTCTCTTCTCCAGGCTGAAGGGTATAGCTGATGGAGGAGGGGCTTACAGCTTTCGCTTAGTGTCACGCCTCCTAGGGAGCAGAGCTATACCCATGGTTTCCTGTGTCCCCCAAGGAAGAGCGAGAAAGAGACTTTACTGGTAAGTAATACAAAAGTCTCCTTTTTAGGCGGAATACTGCACTTTCACCGGATACGGTGCTGGCCATGTGCACGACCCCCTTCCTTAGGCGGAACGCTGCACTCTCTCTGGATTCGCTGCCTGCCATAGGCATGACTCCCTTCTGTGGATGGCATTCGGCACTCTCACTGGATTCACTGCCAGCCATGTGCATGACCACCTTCCATAGGCGATATGATGTACTCTCATTGGATTCACTACCGGCCTTGGGCATGCCTCCTTCCCGGGTGGCGGCATACATACACTCCCTCGGTCGGTGGTTGTTCTCTCGCCTGTACATTGTTGGCCATGTGCATGACCCCTATACATGCACTCTCTCTGGATCCACCGTCGGCCACATCATGACCCCCCTTCCGTGGGCGGTGTACGCACTCTCACTGGATTCGCTGCCGGCCATGGGCATGCCTCCTTCAGGTGGCATACACACATTCTCACCGACTGCTCGCATTCTCCCTGAATGCGATGCTGGCCTTGTGCATGATTCCCCCCCCCCCCCCTTCCTTTTCTGGGCGGCATACTACGCTCACCAGATACGTTGCTGGCCTTGAGCATGGCCTCTAACATGGGCGGAAGGCTTGCGCTCCCCTTGGATACGGTGCTGGCCTTGTGCGTGACCACCCCTCATTCCATGGGTGGAATTTTGCACGCTCACAAGATTTAAGGCTGTCCTTGTATGTGCTGTACTGGACTTGCACATGTTCCCCTTCATTGGCGGAGTAGTTACACTCTCACGAAATTTCGGTGTTGGGTGAATTGTTGCACACTCACTTAATGCTAGGATAGCCCTATGCATGTCCCCCTTTTCCCTAGGTGGACCTCCTGCGTTTCCGCTGGATACTGTGTGGCCATGTGCATGGCGCCTTTCTGGGCGAAGTATGGTATGCCCTACTTCTCTGACGTAGGTACGGCCTTGGGCATCTCCCCCTTTTTGGGGCAGGCCTTTGCATTCTTGCCCACTGCAGTTTGCCAGGTACTTTTCCTCTCTTTCGGGGTGGTCAGTTTGCGTTCCATCGCATTCCATATTAGTCTTGTGCATAACTCCTTTCAGTTTGCACTCCCGTAGATACTGTGGCACTCTGTGGCTGGCCCTCTTCGCGGTGTTATATTTTTGCAGTGAGCGGACGTTCTTGTGCGTTGTTTGGGCCGTGTATGCCTTCTCGTCCTGTAGGTGGGTTGGCCTTCTCACTGCTTACGGGGCTACTCGTACGTAGCCTCCTTCCTCCTGCGACATTCTTTTTCTCTTGGGATACGATGATTGCCGCAAGCCTTGCACTATTCTCTAAGGAGATCATTCTGGTGCAGTGTGGTATGATTCTTTCCGGATTGGCGCCCTCGGTGCTTCAGTCTGATCTGCTACCAGGTTCGGGCCGCTCTTCTTGGGAAGGTCACCCAACTTCTCTTGGGTGCTTGCTTATACAGGTCCGGGGGACCTCCACCTTGGGTTCTTCAGGGTATTCGCCTTCTGCGTGGCGGTGAACCGGGCGTCTCTGTGTAGCAGTGTTCTGCTTTTGAGCTGTCCTATGGCCTCTCTGTTGCCCACTCCCCCTTTTTTGGTTGGAGGGTGTTATACCGGCCTCTGTCTCGCCTGCCTTTTCTCGCCGGCTCTGTTTGACTCCCACTCGGTACAGATCATTCCGATGTGGCGTCTGTTCCGGCCACGCTTCAGAGGCTGTTCCTTCACTGCCCTTCCCTCTGGGGAGAGCATGTTTGTTCATTTGGATGGTTATGGTGTTCCTTTTCAGTCTCCCTTGTCCACACTGGCTGTACTAGCTGTGTGCCTAGTTACCGGGTCTACCGCTTTTTGTCCTCCCGCTGGGTGCAGATTGCGTTTTTTCCATTCTAGGCAATGTTTCGGCTTTGGATTCACCTTCTCGGTAACTTGGGAGGACTACCATTTGGTCAGGATTGTCTTTTGATCTCCCACACCGGAACTGTAGTCTGTCTTCCTGTGGTGGCTACATTGGCTTCGGCTTTAGCCTGTCTTGTCCTGGCGGTTGCTGGGCGGACCCTTCGGTTCCTGTCCGTTTGTCCTTCTGCTTCCCCACTCTGGGGGGATACGGGACAACCTTGCTCGGGGGCCGACGGGACCAGTTCTACCGACTGTTCTACCCGTGTTACTGGTCCGCGCCTGATCATTGGGTTTTCACCCGCTTGCCCAGGCGACTCTAGTGGGCTCGCTAGTGTTCGCTTCTAGCCGAGTTTTCGTCCAGGATCTGTGGTAGGACTTAGGGCTTTACCTGGGGTTCTGTGGGAAGCTGGGCGTTCCCCCACTCTGCCTTTCTCCATGGTTCTGTCTTTCTCCAGTCCGGCCTGGACCTGGGGCTGGGACTCTGTTGCTTGAAGTATCAAGTGTCATTCCTGTCCTTCCTCTTTCAGCGCTTCCCGTCCCTCTGGGCCTGTCAGGAACTTCTTCCATGGAGCGGCTCTTGGGGTTCCTTTGTACTGCCCTCCGGTACCGTCCTGGGAACTACATACTGGGCTCTTGGCGCTCCAATTTTTCCTTGGAGCCGTTACAGAAGTTCTCTCTACTCCTTCTGTCCTGTACGGTTGGGTTTCTGTAGCCATCGTGTCTCTGACGGGTGCCTGAGTGGCGGCCCTTCTTGTTCCGAGCCTTCTGTCTTCCCCCAGGACAGGACTGTTCTCCATTCCGTCTCTTCCTTCCTTCTGAAGGTGGTATTTGTCCTTCATTTCATTGAGGCAGTCGTCCTCCCCTTCCCCCCCCCCCCCCGGGAACGGACACTTCACCGATTTGGACGTTGTTTGGGCCTTGCAGTTTTTACTTGGAGATCTCCGACTCTTGTCGACGTTCGGTCTCTTATGTTTCCAGGAGGTCCGAGCAAAGGGTTGACGGCCTCCAGGGTGGCTTTCTTCCGCTTTCTCAGAGTGGCTCTTGTTGTGGTTGCCGCACCAAGGGCAGGGTCCTGCTTTTGGTGTCACCATTCATTTGGCCAGGGCCGTCGGTTTTTTCCTGGGCCGGAGGCTTTAGGCTTCGGCCATCCATTTGTGCAAGGCGGTCACTGGTCTTCCTTGCACACCTTACCGAGTTCTACAGGGTGCATACTCGGGCTTCGGCGTATGCTGCCTTGGGCCGCCTGGTCTGCAGGCGGCGGGTTTTTTTGATGCCTTCGGGTGCTTCGCCTTGGTGCTGTGGTCCCTCCCCCTTTGGACTGCTTTTGAACGTCCCAAGGTCTTCTGTGTCCCCCAAGGAAATTGGGCGAGAAAACGAGATTTTTGTATAACTTACCAGTAAAATCTCTTTCTCGCTCTTTCCTTGGGGGACACAGCACCCACCCATTCTTTGTTCTTCTCTGACTGTTTCCGAGTTTGTTTTACCCTTAGGGTAGTTGGCTTGTTGGTTCCAATTTTTTGGACTTTGCCTTTTCTCACTACTTGGACACGCAACTGGCAGTCTCTCTCTCCAGGCTGAGGGTATAGCTGTGGAGGAGGGGCTTAACAGTCTTCACTTAGTGTCACGCCTCCTAGGGAGATGAGCTATACCCAAGGTCTTCTGTGTCCCCCAAGGAAAGAGCGAGAAAGAGATTTTACTGGTAAGTTATACAAAAATCTCGTTTTTCAGGGCAGGGATGCGGGGAACCTACACACAAGAAGAAATATGCTATCTGCAAGAAACAATTACCTGGTCATAGTAAAAAAACACTTTGTCAGAAGTGAACAGAAAAAAATGTCAGAAGAGGCACCTTCGCTGGTGGATAGCCTGATCTCTTTGATTAGAGAGAAAGCTAAAATGGTCACTATGCCACAGAAACCCTCTACGTCCAGACCAAATCCAGAAATGCATATGGACTTGGATTTTGACGAGAGAGAAAATTCTTCAGACTCTGACTCTGCCTCTTCTGAAGATGAGTCGGGAAGACCCTTATGTTCTATTGAGGAGACTGAATCACTTCTCAGGACTATTAGGGCTACTATTAATCTTGAAGAATCTAAAGAAACTCATACGATTCAGGACTAGATGTTCAGGGGGTTAGGAGACCAGAAAAGGCAAGTGTTCCCGGTCCATGATAACATCAAAAACCTCATTGCTGAGGAGAGGAAAGACCCGGAAAAGAGATTGGAGTCTCAACATTTTTAAAAGGAAATATCCTTTTAATGAGGCCGACTAAGCCCACTGGGATAAAACCCCTAGAGTAGATGCCCCCATAGCTAGTATATCCAAAAAATCTTCTTTACTATTCGGAGACGTGGGTTTATTGAGAGATGCCATGGATAAAAAATGTGAATCTGTTCTCAAGAGATCTTGGGAGATGAATACCTCTATGCGAAGACCCAGTATAGCTGCCACATACACTGCTAGAACCCTTTCCTTGTGGTTGTCCCAGCTTGAGGAACTTTTAATATCTGGTACTCCTAGAGAAGACATTTTTGCCTCCTTGCTGGTCTTAAAACAGGCCTCAAATTTTCTATCTGACGCCTCGGCCAACTTAGTTAAACTTTCCGCTAGGTCTATGACTCTTTCAATACTGCCAGAAGGTCTTTATGGGTGAGATTCTGGTCAGGGGATGCTACTTTTAAAAGTAGGCTATGTGGCTTTCCCTGTGAAGACAATTCGGTTCAGTATTGGCCGATATATTAGAAAAGGTGTCTCGACGTTCCTTTCGGAATAAAAAAAAGGAACAGACCGGAGTAAAAGAAAATTCAGGTTCTTGGCAGCCCTCAAAAGGTAGAGGTAGGGGTTTCCTTTTTAACCCAGATAAATCCGCAAAGCAGTCCAGTCTATGACGCCAGAGATCCGGTAGGGGGGAGATTATAAAGATCCATCACTGCCTGGAAAAAATCACAAAATACCCCTGGATTCTAGACATAATTCGTCAGGGCTACAGGATAGAATTCTCCTCTCCCCCTCCAGAAAGATTCTTAGTAAACAGAAAACTGAAAGAAAAAGATCATCATCTTCTAGAAACCCAGATCCTGTTATTACTGGAGAAGGAAGTTATTTCCAGTTCTGCAGGACCAAGAAGAAAGGGGGTTTTACTCCCCAGTATTCCTTGTAAAAACAACCAAATGGATCCTTCTGAGCCATTATCAATCTGAAGCAACTCAACAAATTCATTTTATACAAAAAGTTCAGATGGAGACAGGGAGCTCAACCATCAACTTGCTGGCTCAAGATTGTTACATGATAACTCTTAATTTAGCTGATGCCTACTATCATGTCCCCATACACAAAAGTATCTACAGTTTGAGATCTTTCTAAAAAAACAACTGCCTAGTCCATCTGCAATTTCAGGTCCTCCCTTTTGGCCTCTCGTCAGCTCCGAGGATTTTTACCAAGTTGGTGGCAGAGATCTCAAGCTTTCTTCATCAGAAGGAAATATTATTTATCCCATATTTGGACGAGTTTCTAATCTCATCCCAGTCAAAAGATCTGCTTCAAAGACCTCTACAAATAGTGAAAAACACCTTCCAGTCTCTAGGGTGGAAGTTAAATTTGAACAAATCGGACTTGGTTCTCAGCAAGAGGAGAATATTTCTGGGAATTTTGTTGGACTCTCATCAGATGACATCCTTTCTCCCAGAGCAAAAGAAGATAGACATGGTATCAAGAATCTCGTCATTTCGTAATTTTAGAAAAGTATCTCTTCAAAAGATCATGGTGATTTTAGGGCTGATGGCTTCAGCAATAGTGATAGACAAACATCGGCCGGGACGATTCATGATCGCATGTTCGCGAACTGCAAGTTCGCGGCAGGCCCCATTCACTTTAATGACAGGCAAACTTGCAATATTTGCAGCCACCACATACTTACTAGAAGTGCACAAATCGTCCCACAACATGGACAGTGACATACCAGAGGGGGGATCAATGGCAAAAATTCCCACAAAAAACATGTATTTTAATCAGGGGCCATTTTTATGCATCTTAAAGGGAAACTGTCAAAAATGTGTCCTGCTGGAGCCTAGAAATTTTTTATTTTAGACCACGGGAGTACAGGCCCCAAACATTAGGCATTCACTGGACAGAAAAGAACAATTGATAATGTGGCTGGAGGTATATTAGATGGTCAATTGATATTAATTTTTACTGCAGGCCAGTGGACTACAGGCCCCAAAAATTCATTCAATGTACGGAAAAGAACAAGTGATTATCTGACTGGAGGTATATTAGACGGTCATTGAATATCAATTTTACTGCAGGCCAGTACAAATACATGTCAAATACATATGTTTAAAAGAACTAAAAATATAAAATTGGATTAAAAACAAAGGCCTTTTATGCCGCTGTATTTATATAAGACTGGGACCATTATTTTTCCTGGGTTCTGGCGGATATGTGTGGGCTGGCATGAGGAAATTCAATTACACGTGGTCGTCACAGGTGTTAAATTCCTCTGAGATCCATGCCACATTCATTTTAAGAAATGTGTGGTAGTCCACACTGTCATGAGCTAGGCGAGTGCGCTTATCGGTCACAATCCCCTCTGCTGTGCTGAGCGTCCTTTCGGACAGGACACTCAACGAGGGGCAAGCCAAGAGTTTCATGGCAAATTGTTCCAGCTCTGGCCACAGGTCAAGCCTGCACACCTAGTAGTCAAGGGGTTCCTCGCTTTTCAGAGCGTCCACATCGGCCGTTAACCCGATGTAGTCGGACACAGTGGCGTACCGCCCATAGAGGCAGACCACGCCATTGCTATGGGCCCCGCGGCACTGGGGGGCCCGGAGCGCAGAGAAGGCCCCGTCCACACTATTTAACCCCCCCCCCCGTCTGACCTGATCCTGACCGTCTGCTGCGGAATCAGGATCAAACCAGCCTGCATGTAGCGCTCGAGTCGCTGGCCAATCAGCACAAGGCAAGTCTGTTGAGGCAGCTGCTTATTGGCCAGTGGCGCAAGGGAGGCGGGAGAATCGGTTCGAACTTCGCCGTCGCCAGTGTGCCTGAGCTGAGGAGACGAAGAACAGAAGCACCTGTGTCCCTGGCCTGAAGTCAGAACCGTTCGTCCTGCCGTGCTGCCTGAGACGAGTGAGACTGAGAGAGAGCAGACTCAGTCAGCACTCAGCAGAGACCAGGTACCGTATGATAATGTCATGTCACTATGTCAGATCTGGATACTCAGATTGTCAGACACTGACAGCGGCAGCAAGAGAGAAGAGGGGTGGGGAGGGGGACAGCCAGGACAGGGTGGGACATGCTTCAATCCCACTCCAGTGAGTCCTGTTGTCCTCTATGAGCCCCAAAATGCCCATGGGGAGAAGGAAGAAAGCACACTGCCCTGAGATTTTTTGGGGGGGCATTAGGGGTTGGGGGGGGGGGGGCCTCATAGATGACGGTGTGCTTTCCTCCTACACCTACTCCTTCCTGGGCATTTTGGAGGGCATTAGGTGGGGTTGGATGGATATTAACCCCTCTAACTCCTTGCTGCTAATGCTGAGTGTGCACATAGCCATCAAATGATATTTCACCAACCAGCCAAACCCCCCCCCCCCACACACACACAAACACATGCGCATATGTGCACACTCAGCATCAGCAGCAAGGAGTTAAAGGGGTTTGGGGTAAGAGAAGTGATGACAAAATGGCGCAGGTAGCAAAGGGGTTAAGATGTGGAGGATGGCTTACGTCCGGCTTTAGCACAGTGGACAGAGGCAGGAGGAGTCATGTGTATGCGCTCCTGCCCTGCACTCGCTCAGTTGTGTGGCATACATATTGCGCCCTGTGTCCACTGTCCTGTGCACACTCTGCTAAAGCCTGGCAAGTGACATGGCCCATCTGTGTCCACTCTGGCAAGCCTGGCAAGTGACATGCCCATTGTATGAAAATATAAAAAAATATTCCCCATATGGCAAACAGCAAAACAGAAAAAAAAGAGTCCAAAAGGCGGATTAGCTGTTTTTGGTCGCTTCCTTTTCCACAATAAATTTAAATAAAAAGTGATCAAAAAGTCATAAACACCCCAGAATGGTATCAATGGAAAGTTCAGATCGCCCCGCAAAATTTGCGCTCCCATATAGTTCCGTATACATAATTACAAAAAAGTTATAGGGGTCCAAATATGGCGAGAAAAAGTAAAACCTTTTTTTTTTTTTTTCCAATTTAGAATTTTTTTTCACTATCAAAACGCAAACAAACAGAACAAATCCTTATTGGAAAATACATGTACATTTTATACGTTACTGCAACAAAGTTAGTTAATAATAAAATAAGAATGTTTATCCCTAACAGTTTCAGGAGGTCATGTATAAATTTATTTAATGGGGGTGTGGCATGGGAGGAGCCAGGTCAGGAAGTGGGATGGGCCATGGTGGGTAGTGGGCGGGGTTAAGGGGCCCAATTCTGATTTTTGCTATGGGGCCCAGTGATTTCTATGTACGCCCCTGGTTGGACACCTGTCGTTCTAGGCGTTCCCTGAGGCTGGATCCGGAGGGCGGCTGTGGATGGGTTGGCTGCAAGAATGATCTCATATCCGAAGTGACCGACAAATCTTCAAACCGCCCTCTTGCATGCGCTGTAGGATTGGTACCCGCAACGGTTTCTCTGTGGATGGAAATTCCTCTGCCAGCGCCCGCAACAGCAGAATGCAGCATCTCTCGAAGGCCTACAAATGCTGCATTCTGACAGCCCTCTGAGATGCTGGTAACTTTTCTGCCATTTTGTGTTTGTATCAGGGGTCTAAGTACTTTGCCACCCAGTAGTGGTCCTTGGCCTTTATGCAGTCCAAAACTGTGATTTAATAAATATGTACACAGGGTTCAATATGATTTTTATAAATTGGAAGTGGTGGAGCGCCCTGGCTCCTGCTGATCGCCCAGAACAATGTCATCCTCTGTCGCCTCCCCCCCAGCCACTGACAACACCAGGGATCCCTGAAAAGTTTAAAGCATGCTCTTCTTGATCCTCCTCCTCCACCCCCTGGCACCATCCTCCTCTGACTCCTCTTCAGACTCCTGCTGACTTGTCTCAGATGGAGTAGCCCCCCTGGGAATTCATTCAGCATTGCGACTTCCTCATCTTCCAGCTCCTGCTCCTCGGCGGCTTGATCAATGAGATGATGCAATGCACGCTCCAGAAAGAAGGCGTAAGGTACGATGTCACTGATGGCGCCCTGGCTGTGACTGACCAGTTTGGTGATCTCATCAAATGGCCGCAGAAGTCTGCATTTGTCGCGCATGAGCAGCCACTGGCGCAGTGAAAAAAAAACAAGCTCCCCAGAACCTGTCCTGCCTCAGAGTTCGTACAGGTAGTCGTTATTCGTTAACGGCACCTTCCCGCTGGAGCAGCCTATCAAGCATATACAAGGTGGAGTTCCAGAGCGTCGGGCAGTCACAAATTAGACGTCTGACGGGCAAGTGGTGTCGCCGCTGAACGTCATCAAGATCTTCTAAAATGGCAGAGATTTTCCTGGCCTGCCGCAAGACGTCCTGGACCCTGGTGTATTTGGCAACAAACCGCTGCACGACTAAGTTAAGGACATGTGCCACAGCACGTGTCATTTTGCCCTGTTTCAGCGCGCTCAGCAGATTGGCACCGTTGTCGCACACCACTTTACCAACTGTCAAATTGAGCGGGGTTAGCCACTGATCGGCCTGTGACCGCAGAGCTGAAAGCAGTGCAGGACTGGTGTGGCTCTTGGCTTCCAGGCACAACAGCCGCAGCACAGCATGGCAACGTCTCACCTGGCACGTCAAATAGGTTCTGGGGGGGGGGGGGTGCAGTGGAAGAGGCGGTAGCAGTGGAAAAGGACGAGTCAGTCGAGGAGGAGACTGAGGATGGAGTAGGAGGAGGAGAAGAAGAGGCAGGCTGGCATGCAATCCGTGGCGGTAACACCAAATCCACACAGGTGCCACGGGTTGCATGCTTGCCAAGCAGAAGGTCCACCCAGTGGGCATTAAAAGTTATGTACCTTCCCTGCCCGTGTTTACTAGACCACATGTCTTTGGTCAGATGTATCTTGGCACCGACACTGTGTGCCAGAGATGCATTCACTTGCCGCTGAACGTGGCCATATAGCTCTGGGATGCCCTTCTGGGAGAAATATTTCCTTCCGGGGACCTTCCATTGCGGTGTGCCAATGGCCACAAATTTTCTAAAGGCCTTCGAGTCCACCAGTTTATATGGCAGTAGTTGGCGGGCTAGCCATTCCGACAAGCCGGCGTTCAGCCGTTGGGCAAGAGGATTATCCAGCATCATCAACTTTTTACATTCGAACATTTGGGCCACGGAAGCCTGCCTTTTGCCAGATGAACGCGACGACTGCATGGTGGAAGGTGGAGTGGAGGACAAATGGGAGGAGAGAGGAGGAGAAAAGGCAGGACGTGGAGCGCCGGGAGTGTGGCTTTGTGGGTTCTGACGGCGTTGCTCCTACTGGGCTCGGTGATGGGAGGCCAGGTGCCTTCTTAAGACGGTCATCCCTAGGTGAGTGTTGGGCTTACCGCGTCTTATGCGTTGACAGCACAGGCTGCAGATGGCAACACTATTGTCAGCAGCTGACACGTTAAAAAAAAGCCCACGCTGCGGAGCCATGTGCTGGCGTCCTGTCAGCGCCAGATGAGACCGTGCATGGTGGATGGCTCGCTCCAGATACAGTTGCAGTCTGCTTTTTGCCTCCTGTGCACTGCAAGTTCTGCCTCCTTCTCCTCTCTATCTGCTGCTTCGGTTCTCCCTCTGAACTCCCCTCCTCTTCCTCTCTTGTGGGCACACTCGTGACGTCCATCGACACATCATCATCGTCACCTTCACCACCACTGACATTAGACCTCTCGGAGCAGGCAGCAACAGAGGGGACCACCCTCCTTGTCCCTCTATCTAGCTGCGGTATCGCAGCAGAACCGCACACAACTGCTGCACAATACAAATGCACTATAATATATTTTTTATGTTAGAAAGTATATTATAAGTATATTACACCCCTCTATATCACACCTACCGATGGAACACCTATACCAGTCCTTAAAAGTACTTTCGTGACCCTATTAGCTAGCGTTTGGTGTCCCTAACAGTCTGTCCCTGCTCCACACAGCAACCTCTCCCTACACTGGCAAAAAACAGAATGTAAAATGGCTGCCAGATCAGGTATATTTATAAGGTACGGGGTGTGTCCATGTGCTGAAAGGTCTCAATTGGCTGTGCTGTCCTGTCCCACCTGATGGATATGTCAAGGGTCAGAGTTCTGCACAATGCAAAGAATACGGCACCGGTGGACATCGCCATATGTTCGCCTGTTCGGCGAACCGCGAACGAACAAAGTTTGCCGCGAAACGACCGCCGGGCGAACTGCAAGGCCATCTCTATTCAGCAATTCCAGCGATCAAATGGGCCAAGTTCCACGGGAGGATTCTTCAGAGCTTTCTTCTAGAATCTTGGAACTGAAGTCCACTTTCTCTTTTCAAAGTAGTGTCTCTTCCTTCTCAAGTAAAGAACTCTCTATGGTGGTGGTTAAATCCGAAGAACCTAAGCCAGGGGGTTCAGTGGCGTACATCAGATCAGATTATCATCACAACAGATGCAAGCGGTTCAGGCTGGGGGGCCCACTGCGAAGGTCAACTGGTGCAGGGAGTTAGGGACCACTCATGAGACAGCCTTGACGCGGGGAGTGGCTTACTATGCTTTGGCCAAAATATAAACCAATGTCTCATCCAGCATGGAGGGCAGAGTGCTGGATGTAGTGTGCGATCACATTTGCATTTTCCGTTTGTATATGTATTTCGCCATAGCGATCTGCACCTACAGGCAGGTTGTGCTGACCCAACCCCTTATTTTTTTCTTTGTAGTATATATTGGAGGCGTGGCGATCTCCTTGGAGTCATTGCACACCTGACCAGTTAATCTGTCCTTGAGGCTGGTTTTAAAGTCAGTATAAAACTGAGTCTGCTTGTATAGAACCTACCATTAGCCATTTGGCTCCAGGAGAAGTATATGGTGGGTTCAGCATGCATGTTGGTACTTGCATCCCTGGATCCGATGAAAGCTGTAATGGCACCGGACGGGGTTACAAGCAAAGTGTACTTGGCTTGCATGCTGACCTGCATTCCCTGGATTTTATGTGGCTGTCATGGCCCATGAACAGGTAGGAACAAGAGTTAGGGACCACTCATGAGACAGCCTTGACGCGGTGAGTGGCTTACTATGCTTTGGCCAAAATATAAACCAATGTCTCATCCAGCATGGAGGGCAGAGTGCTGGATGTAGTGTGCGATCACATTTGCATTTTCCGTTTGTATATGTATTTCGCCATAGCGATCTGCACCTACAGGCAGGTTGTGCTGACCCAACCCCTTATTTTTAACTGGTGCAGGGAGCCTGGAATCCGGATCTCCTTTCTATTTCTTTTTTTTTTTTTTTTTTTAAATTCTGTTTATTTGAAGCAGATTCACAAAATACAAGGCAAAGGTCATGATCCCACATACATTAAGCACGCTTTCTCCCCCTTGCTTCTGAAGGAAGTCAGGGAGTCACATATAGTAACTTTAAGGATCATGAGTTTAATATACATGAATCTGACTGCATTTTTTATTTTTAATTCAAAAGTGTTAGGAGACAGAAATAATAAAGAAAAGAAAGGGAAGAGGGGTAAGGGAGAGAGATATAGGGGGGGGGGGGGGGGGGAGGGAGGCAGGCCTATACTGCCAGGGGTCCCAGAGTATTACTTAGAGATGCTTTAAGATACCATGTAGTGTACTGAAAGGGTTTAACCAATTCTCTAACTTCTACCATACTGTAGTGTGCCAAAACAAAAGTGCGCCACTTATTAAAGAATTTGGAAGCTGAACTTTCTTTGTGCCTAGATGCTTCAATCCTTTCATATCCTAAAAGTACTTTCAATTCAGAAATCACAGCAGGAATGTCCGGCATGGCATCTGTGAGCCATCTCTGGAGCAAGACCCTTTTGGCTACCAACAAAACCGAGTGTAATAAAATCGGTATCTTAGTTGGGTTCTCCATACGGATATAATGAAAAACCAAGGTCTGAGGTTCCATAGGTAATTCCACCAACCAGTTAGTCTTGATATATTCAATCACAGCGATCCAAAATTTGATTACCTCAGGACATGTCCAGATGCCATGCCAGAAATCCGTAGCAGCCATTTTACAATTAGGACAATGTGTGATACGGTCTGAAAACTGGGGAGAGGCTGGAAAGTTAAATCCATAAATTGCCCGATGCATCATTCTAAAAAACGTTTCACGCCAAATCTCACCAATCACGCACTGACGCACCTTACTCCAACCTTCCAGGATCTTCACCCCAATCTCATCATCCATAGTGATGTGCTCCCACTTCTTAAAAAGAGTGGAAACCTTGGCTTTTGTGAAGTTTCCTGAAAAGGCCCTGTACAGCCTAGAGAGGGAGACTGTTTGGGGAGAGAAACTAAGGATCTCATCAAAGGAGTTTTTGGTCGCCTCTCTCGATAGATCACGTAATCTATGTGAGCAGAAACCCACAATCTGCATTATTTGCAAGAAATGGGAATCTGGTAAAGCGTATTTTTCCTTCAGTTCTTTTGGAGTCAGCCAGCGTTTCTCCCCCTGATGCATCAGATGTTCCGCCCTAGTCAAACCCCTAGATATCCACAACTCAGAAGGTCTCAAACTAGTCCCTGATGGAAATTCTGGATGACCCCATAGCGGCATCCATTTAGAGATTGCATGAGGCAGATTTGCTGTTTTCCTAACCGCCTTCCAGGTTGCTATCGTATCTCTCAATAAAAGCGAGGATTTAATTTCCCTGGGTAATGCGGCCGAATTAGAGTGGAGGCACGCTACCAGGTTCCATGGAGCTACCAGATTTTGTTCTACTTCCCTATTAGAGAAAAGATCAGTATCATGCACCCAATCCGAAACATGACGCATAAGACACGCCAGATTGTAACCCCGTACATTTGGGAATTTCACTCCTCCTTCTGGTTTCCATAACATAAGCTTCGAAAGAGAGATACGAGGGCGTCTGCCTGACCACAAGAACGTGGTAAAGGCCCTGTTTAGAGCATTGACATCGGTATGTTTCAGTAGAATCGGAAGCGTTTGGAGGGGGTAGAGCAACTTAGAAAAACTCATCATCTTAATGAGCTGGCATCTTCCCAGTAGAGATAAGGGAAGTGAATGCCATTTCTGTAGTTCAGATATTATTTTCGCTATGAGGGGAGGATAGTTTAGTAAGTATAATGACCCCGGGAGCTTACCGATTTTGATCCCTAGGTACGTGATATATTTCTTAACAGCCGATAAAGAGAGACCTATGTCCTGCCAAAACTGCGGTGGGTTAGTGGCGTGAAGCTCTAAAATCTCACTTTTAGACGAATTTATTTTATATCCTGAGAAGGACCCAAAAGAACTCAAGAACTCCATTAGGGGGCCTAAGTGTCGCTGTGGAGAGTCCATGAAAATCAAAAGATCATCTGCATATAAAGTTAGTTTTACCTCTTTCTTGCCTATGATAATACCCGTATATAAGTCAGAATCCTCTAAAAATCTAGCTAAGGGCTCAATGGCTAGGTCAAAGAGGAGGGGGGAAAGCGGGCAACCCTGTCTAGTCCCTCTCTGGAGAGGAAACACCCGAGATAGGAAACCTCCCGTATGTATGCGCGCCCCTGGGCTGGAATAGAGACCCTTCAGAAAGATCCGGATATCCCCCAAAATCTTGAATTTATCGAGCACCGCCCCCAGCCAGTTCCAACGCAATGAATCAAAAGCTTTTTCCGCATCTAACGCCAACAAAATGGGGGTTCCGGCTGGCTGAGGGCGGCGCTGGACCCAATCCAAGGTTGCCAACACCTTCCTAATATTTGCTACCCCCGACCTTCCTTTAATGAAACCCACCTGGGAGGACCCTATCAGGGCAGGCATTAATAGGCTCAGTCTGTCAGCCAATATTTTAGTCAATATCTTGAGGTCCTGATTAATGAGCGAGATCGGGCGGTATGAACCTGGATCTTGTGGGTCCTTATTTGGTTTAAGTATCAATTTAATGTGGGCAACATTAGCATGAGCAGGGAAACTACCTGTGTGTAAAAGATGGTTAAAATATTCCGTCAGTGTGGGGGCAAGATTTTCTTGTAGCACTTTGTAGAATTCTCCTGAGAATCCGTCAGGGCCTGGCGCCTTTCCGTTGTGTAGGGAACGCATTATATGTAGCACTTCCTCAGCCGTTATTTCCGCATTTATAGATCCCTGCTGTTCCTCTGTTAGGGAAGGTAATTTAACGTCTGACAGAAATCTCCTACCCTTTTCAGGATCTTCTGGGGTGTCGCTATAGAGACTCTCATAATATTTTCCTAGCAGATCATTTATCAATTTAGGATTTGTTTGGACCACTTCCCCCTCTCCTTTCAGAGCTGTGATGACTGTAGGAGTCCTCTTGCCCCGTGCTAGGTTGGCCAGCATTTTGCCTGACTTATTCCCAAATCTGAACAGATCCGTCTGGAATTCTGACCTATACATTGCCTCTCGTTTATCTACCCAAACTTCAAAGGTATTTCTAGCTGCAATCCAGGCCTCCTTGTGCTGAGTGGTAGCCACCCGGAGAAATTGAGTGTATGCCTTTCTAAGGGCCGAGCTAGCCTCCTGATATTGTTTAGCAACCACCTTGCGTAGATTACTGACATAACCGAGAATTCGACCCCTCAGAACCGCTTTTGCAGCCTCCCAATGGGTCGAAACATCTGATGCATCACGGGGATTGTCACCCTGAAACTCCCACCACCAACCTTGTAGTGTATCTTTGAAATTGTCATCCTTGGCAAGAAAAGAAGGAAAGCGCCATATAAAATCAGTTCCTCTAGGGTAGGTATCCTGCAAGGAAATGGAAACAGGTGAGTGGTCAGAAATTAGTAAGTCATGAATTTCAGCTGAGACCACCCTAGATGACATATGCAGAGGAAGGAAAAGATAGTCAATACGAGACCATACATTATGTGCGTGTGAAAAATGCGTATACTCCCTGTCGTCAGGATGTAGAGAGCGCCAGGTATCATATAAACCTGTAGAAGTTAGAAAGGGAGGTATATCGACTGAGTTAAAATCACAACCCACAATTCTGTTGTGGGTTCCATCCATATGCAGTCTGTTCTCTAGAAGAGCGTAAAAGGAAGCATTGTTTTCGTTTGGGGCATACACATTATGAATGCTATAGGAGATCCCTCCTATCTCTACCACCAACTTATGCCATCTGCCTTCACTGTCATGAGACTCTGAAAGTATTTTCCCTGAGAAATTTCTATGTACTAAAGTGAGTACTCCAGCTTTGCGCTCCCTGGCTGAGGATCCAACCACAGAACCTACCCAAAACTTTTTCATACGGAAGAAATCCGTATCCTCCAGATGCGTCTCTTGCAGGAGAACTACATCAGGTTTAAGACGCTTTAGGTGACGTAAAATTTTTGACCGCTTCTGTGGGGAACGTAAGTCCTTGACGTTCCAGGAGATAATTTTCATTTCAGTTCCGGTATGTACGGATCCCCAGACAGAGAAAGCCAAGGGAGAAGGGAGGGGGGGAGGAAAAGAGAACAGAAAAAACGAACAAAAATCAATATAAATACAACCAAATAAAATAAAACTGCCTAAGTGTGTGGTAGCAGGTACCGATCCACTGGACCGGATACGGCTAGATGGAGTCAGCCATCACAAAATCTAGTTATAGACTTTCCTTTTTTCCGCCATGGCAGAACTCTCACATAACCAGCCTGAACAATTGCTATCTGTACAACTGAACAATAACGGCCCTAATACGGAGCATAAAGCAGAATAATAAAACATTCTTAAACTGGAACAGCTTAGTAGCATTAACAAAATTCTACCCCTAAGGGTTGAGTTTCAACCACATTTAGAATTGAGGAATGTCAACGTCCCCTCCTGGAGGGCCTTTCTTGGCCATTGCGCGAACGGTCATTCCCTCGCCGAACCGCTGGAACCAATGAGTCCTTCAAGGTAGACCGTTGGGGAGAGAGGGATATATCTTGTTGCTCTGAATCAATAATCTCATCCAAAGTCTCCTCTGCCTCAGTGGGAGATCTAAAAGTGATAGTCCCTCCATGTGCTTTGTGAATCTTTAGAACCGCCGGGAAAAGAAGCTGAAATCTGATGTCCCTTTGGTAGAGTGCAGTGCAGACCGGGCTAAAGGCCTTGCGTTTCTTCGCCACCTCAGCCGAGAAGTCCTCAAATAATAAAATTTTGTGGCCCCTTATAGTTATCTGGTGTCTCCTCCTACGAAAACTGCGAAGTAAAGCCACCTTATCATTGAAATCCAGCAGTTTAAATATAACTTGGCGAGGTCTCCCATCTCCACTGCGGGGAGACTCCGAATTAGAGTCCCTAGTGGCGCCTCTTTCCGGACCAATCCTGTGGGCCCTCTCCACTCGGCAGAAAAACTTTAGGCCCAGGGCCTCTGGCAGTTCTTTCTCACATATATCTAAAAGGTCCAATTGTTTAATGGACTCAGGCAGCCCAACCACTCTCAGGTTGTTGCGGCGTGACCTGTTTTCCAGGTCATCAACCTTGAAACGCAGGTATTCCAGGGCATGCTGCTGGGATTTTAAAACAGACTCAGTGTCCCCCGCTTGCTGCTTCAAGGACCGCATCTCTTTCTCCAGGGCCCCAACTTGTATGCTGGTTTGATTTACCTCCTCCCTCAGGGAGTTAAAAGAGGCCAATATTGTCGTTTCCAGTGTTTTCTGGATGTCCGGCATTATACGCATTGCCACTTCAATGGCTAGTTGTTTATAATCTATTGTGGCCGTGCCACCTAGGGGGGACCCCTCTCCCTGGGTATTCTGAGAGCCCTCTTCCCTGAAAAGTAGTGGCTGAGTGTCCGCCATTTTTGCCGCGTTCTGTGAGGCTGCTAGCTGCGCACCTGTAATCTTCTGCCCGCTCCGGAGGAGATATCTTTCCATCGGCTCCTTGCTGCAGGTAAGTGGTGTCAGTCGGACGTCCCTTAGGGCTGAAAAAACAGTTCCCTGCGCTGCCAAATGACCAAAATGTTCGGCGGTATGCAGGAGCTCTGAGCGCTGCGTCCTCACATGGCGGCGCCGGAACCGGAAGTCCTTCTCCTTTCTATTTCTTCAAATTCAAAGGAGCTCTTGGCAGTATTTCTAGCCCTAAATGCCTTTCTTCTAATCATCCATTCACAGAACGTAAAAATTCTGTCAGACAACAGAACCGCTGTAACATACATAAACAAACAGGGATGCACAAAAAGCAGGACTCTCTGTCACACGGCATTCCGGATCTTTTCCTGGGCTCAGATACACATAAATTCAATTTCCGCAGTCCATCTGAAGGGAGAAGAAGATACCCTGGCGGATTTCTTGAGCAAGGAAAAGCTATATTCAGGAGAATGGAGCCTGAATAAGATGATCTTTTCAGAAATCTGCAAGAGATGGGGTCCTCCAAGCCTAGATCTATTTGCCTCCAGGAAGAACAGACAGATAAATCAATTTTATTCCCTCTCATACACGGACGCATTTTCAGGTCCCTGGCCGGCAGGACTTCTGTACACTTTTCCTACAATCCATTTGATTCCAAGAATCCTGACGAAAGTACCAGAAGAAGGTTTTCAGCTGATCTTGATAGCTCCATACTGGCCAAGAAGAACATGGTTCCCTCTACTTCTAAGCCTCTCAAAAGGGGATTTTTGGACTTTTCCTCAAATCCCGGATCTTCTGCTGCAGGGTCTGGCCTGGCACCCAGAGATTCATCAGTTGAATCTAACAGCTTGGAGATTGAGCGGTCTGTCTTGAGATCAAAAGGGTTATCTGATGCAGTCATTAACACCCTTCTATGCAGTAGAAAACCGGTTACGTCCAAAATCTATCTTAGGCAGTGGCGTACCAAGGGAGGGGGGCGGTGGGGGCGGCCCGCCCCGGGTGCCACTCACAAGGGGGGTGCCATGACGGAGTTACCCCTCCATCCACTGCTGCACCGCGACGCGACTCCGCCAGGCGCCGGCTTCTGTGGAAGGATTATTGCGGCGGCGCGCAACATGACGTCACGACGCTGACGCCGCGCCGCCTTCACGGATCTTTTAAAGAAGCGGAAGGATCTATTACCAGCGGTCGGACGGAGCCTGAGGCATCATCAAAATGTGAGTAAATAATTGTGTAATTAAGGGGTGTGTGTGTGTGTAATTAAGTGGGGGTTTGTAATTAAGGGGGGGGGTGTAATTAAGGGATGTGTGTGTGTAATTAAGGGAGGGGTTTGTAATTAAGGTGGGGAGGGAGGGGGTGTAATTAAGGGGGGGGAGTGTGTAATTAAGGGGGGGTGTAATTAAGGGAGGGGTGTAATTAAGGTGGGGAGGGAGGGGATGTAATTAAGGTGGGGAGGGAGGGGGTGTAATTAAGGGAGGAGGTGACGTGTAATTAAGGGAGGGGGTGTAATTAAGGGGAGAAGAGAGGGGGTGTAATTAGGGGGGGGTGTAATTAAGGGAGGGGGTGTAATTAAGGTGGGGAGGGAGGGGGTGTAATTAAGGGGGGTGTAATTAAGGGAGGAGGTGTAATTAAGGGGAGAAGAGAGGGGGTGTAATTAAGGGGGGGGGTGTAATTAAGGTGGGGAGGGAGGGGGTGTAATTATATTATTGAAAACATTGAAAAAAGTTTGTGCATGTTTTCTTAACTTTCTTGGGGAAGGGGGGGGGGGGGGGGCCAAACAAAGGGTTCGCCCCGGGTGCCAAATGCTCTAGGTACGCCCCTGATCTTAGGACATGGAATGCTTTTCTCCGTTTTGTTGGGGACTCTTGGAATCCCACCTTATCTCTTGACGTCAAGGTAATTTTAGATTTTTTGCAGGAAGGTCTGTTTAGTGCCGTTAGGGAGGCTTTATTATTATTTATTATTAAAGCGCCATTCGTTCCATAGCGCTGTACATATGATAAGCGGTGCACATACATAATACAGATGTCACGAGGGTATCAAGAGCCACGTCTGACTCCGTTATACCCGGGGTCAGGAGGTCGCAGCGGGTTGCTGCGCGATCTATATCTAAAGATCACGTTGTTTCTTAGTGATTGTTTTCTGTGTTTGCCTTGCTATCCTTTTTGTCTCAATCAGGGATCCGTAGCTTCTCCTCCTCAGCTGTTTCTTGTCTGCCACTCCCAACCTCCTTATATTCTCCCCTCACTCTTCTCTAGTTGCCAGTTATAGAGCTTCCTGCCTGGACATCTATACTGACCCACTGGAGTTGTGAATCCTGGTTGTCGTTCCAGAGTGCTACCCTCCGGATCCCTGTTGGGCTTCTTGTTGTCTCCTGTTGTCGCCCACCTGGGATTATATGTTGAGTTTGTATTGTCTGTCCTTCCCTTGGTGTTTTCCTTTAGAGCTAGTGGTGCGGACTAGTGTTCCCACCGCCCTGTTCACTATCTAGGGCTCAGCTTAGGGAAAGCCAGGGCTTTAGGCACGTGATCGGGTGAGGAACCCGTCTAGGTACGTCAGGGCAGCCAGGTGCCAGCCGCTAGGTGAGTCAGGGGTCACCACCTTCCCTCTCACTTGGGCAGGGCCTTCCTTGTTCCCTCCCTCTGTGTCACGTATGTGATAGTCACGCCGACCGTGATATTATAACTGGCCATTACTTTTTGAGAAAAAAAAATAAATTTTTTTTTTTTTTTCTCTACTTAGAATCCAATATGGATCCTATTGCTGCCTTGGCAAAACAGCTTCAAGGCCTGTCTTTGGAGGTGGCAGGATTGAAGTCGTCTGTCCTCCAACAACAGCAGCAAATGCAGCTGACCGCACCCCCAGCGGTTGCTATGGGTAACCAGGTAGTTACAGAACCCAAGGTTGTTCTTCCTGACAGATTTTCTGGGGGAAGGGACAAATTTGCGACGTTCCGTGAGGCCTGCAAATTATACTTTAAGTTGCGCCCTTACTCCTCAGGTAATGAAGAACAGCGGGTAGGGATTGTCATTTCCCTGCTTCAGGGGGACCCACAATCCTGGGCGTTCTCGTTACCCCCTGGTTCCCAGGCTCTCCGGTCAGTGGAGGGATTTTTTGGGGCTTTGGGTCTCATATATGATGACCCTGACCGAGTCGCCCTGGCTGAGTCGAAGTTACGGAGACTCCTACAGGGAGATCGGTCAGCAGAGGAATATTGCTCAGAGTTCCGTAGGTGGGCTACGGATACTCAGTGGAACGACCCGGCTCTCAGGAGTCAGTTCTGCTCTGGGTTGTCTGAAAGGGTTAAGGATGCACTGGCGCTGTATGAGACCCCCCTTTCCCTTGATGCTGTTATGTCCCTCTCTATCAGAATAGATAGGCGTCTTAGGGAGAGATCGAAAATTCCTGAGCAATTGGTTACCTCTCCCAAGCAACAATTAGTCTGTACTGACTTAGATGAGCCTATGCAGCTAGGCGGAACTTCTCGTCAGGTCCGTCCTCCTGAGGTTCGCCGTAGGGGGGGGGCTTGTTTTTTTCTGTGGGGGGAAGGGTCATTTCATTAATGTCTGTCCCTCCTTTCTCAAAAACAAAAGACCGTCGGAAAACTACTAACCCCAGGCTGTGCGGAGGATGTCAGCCGGGGGGTATACGTTTCCTCCATACGAACATCTCAATTTGTGTTACCAGCGGTTATTGTTTTTGGTGATAAGACGGAGACTATTTCTTTCTTTCTAGACAGTGGAGCAGGGGTAAACTTGATTGATGCCCATTTTGCCCGCACTATGGGTTTGTCTCTCTGTACGCTGCAGAGACCTATTCCCGTATTCGCTATAGATTCGGCTCCTCTGTCTCAGAGAAACCTCACCCACATTGTTCATAATTTACACCTTCGGGTAGGGGACCACCATAATGAGTGTCTTTCATGTTACGTTCTGGAGGGCCTTCCCTCTCCTGTGGTATTGGGTCTTCCCTGGTTGGTAGCGCACAATCCAGTGGTGGATTGGCAGGCCAGGGAGATATTGGAGTGGAGTGAGCATTGCAGAGAGAATTGCTTAAATAACAATTGCTTAATCGCCTCCATAGCTTCCCTACCTACATTTATTTCGGACTTTGAGGACGTTTTTTCTGAAAAGGGTTGTCAGAAGCTACCACCTCATCGTCCTTATGATTGCCCGGTTAACCTGATTCCCGGTGCAAAATTACCCAAGTCCAGGTTGTATAATCTCTGGTCCCGAGAGACAAGCCATGAAAGATTATATCTCCGAGAGTCTGGCTAAGGGACACATCAGATCCTCTTCTTCACCCGTGGCTGCAGGGTTTTTCTTTGTTAAAAAGAAAGATGGGGGCCTGCGTCCTTGCCTAGATTTCTGTGAGCTAAACCAGATAACCATCCGAGACCCATACCCTCTTCCTCTCATTCCTGACCTTTTTAATCAGATTGCGGGTGCTAGGTGGTTCTCCAAACTTGATCTTAGGGGGGCCTACAATCTGATTCGTATCAGGGAAGAGGATGAGTGGAAGACAGCTTTTAACACCCCTGAGGGGCATTATGAAAATCTAGTTATGCCTTTCGGTCTGACCAATGCCCCCGCTGTCTTCCAACATTTCGTTAATGATATTTTTAGTCTTCTCATCGGCAGGTTTGTAGTCATATACCTAGATGATATCTTAATTTATTTGGCTGATCTGAAAACACATGAGGTGCATGTCAGGCAAGTACTGCAGGTCCTACGGACGAATAAATTATATGCGAAAATTGAAAAATGTGTCTTCGCCGTTCAGGAAATACAGTTCCTGGGATATCTATTATCTGCTTCAGGTTTCCGTATGGATCCTGGGAAGGTCCAGGCAATTTTAGATTGGGATCTTCCTGAGAACCTTAAAGCCCTACAACGGTTTTTGGGTTTCGCAAACTTCTATAGAAAGTTCATTAAAAATTATTCAGTGATCGTTAAACCCCTTACCGACATGACTAGGAAGGGGACTGATTTTTCTAAATGGTCTGACGCCGCTAAAAATGCATTTTCCTCTCTAAAAGAGAGGTTTACCTCGGCACCTGTTCTAATTCAACCTGATGTCTCCCAGCCTTTTATTGTTGAGGTAGATGCGTCAGAGGTGGGAGTGGGGGCGGTGCTGTCTCAGGGTCCGTCTCCTGGCAAATGGCGCCCTTGCGCTTTCTTTTCCAAAAAATTATCTTCTGCAGAGAAGAACTATGATGTTGGAAATAGGGAACTGTTGGCGATTAAGCTGGCGCTTGAAGAGTGGCGTCACTTCTTAGAGGGAGCAATCCACCCCGTCACGGTGATTACGGATCACAAAAACCTTCTGTACCTAGAATCGGCTAAGCGTCTCACCCCTAGACAAGCTAGGTGGTCGCTATTCTTTACCAGATTTAACTTTGTAATCACCTATCGTCCTGGGGCAAAAAATACCAAGGCAGACGCGTTATCTCGTAGTTTCCCTGGAGGGGGTAATGCTAGTGATCCGGTACCTATTTTACAAAGAGGAGTGGTTGTCTCTGCTGTACACTCTGTTCTAGAGGGAAAGGTATTAGAGGCCCAGGGGGACGCCCCGGCCTCTTGCCCCTCAGAGAAATTGTTTGTACCGTTAAACCTGCGTCTTGAATTATTAAAAGAACATCATAATTCGGCACTTGCTGGGCACCCGGGTAGTAAAGCAACCTTGGAGCTATTATCTCGTCGTTTTTGGTGGCCAAGGTTGCGT
Source organism: Bufo bufo (assembly GCF_905171765.1). Classification (NCBI taxonomy): domain Eukaryota; kingdom Metazoa; phylum Chordata; class Amphibia; order Anura; family Bufonidae; genus Bufo; species Bufo bufo. The sequence continues at coordinate 31,797,135 of NC_053394.1, read as the reverse complement.
CAGGATGTAATGGATTTCGTGTCTACTTGCTCTACTTGTGCACGCGCGAAAGTCTCTCATACACGTCCAGCAGGGTCTTTATTGCCTTTTTTTATCCCCAATAGGCCATGGACACATCTGTCAATGGATTTCATCACTGACTTACCGCTGTCTGCGGGTAAAACAGTTATTTTGGTAGTAGTAGACAGGTTTAGCAAAATGGTACACTTTATTGCGCTACCCGCACTTCCTAATGCTAAAACTCTTGCTCAGGTGTTTATCAGTGAAATCGTGAAGCTTCACGGGGTCCCTTCCGATGTGGTTTCGGATCGGGGAACCCAGTTTATTTCTAAGTTTTGGAAAGCTTTTTGTTCCCGTTTGGGGGTACACTTGTCCTTTTCCTCAGCTTTCCATCCTCAGTCGAATGGACAGACTGAGCGTACCAACCAAAACCTAGAAACATATTTAAGGTGTTTTGTGTCTGAAAACCAAGAGTTGTGGTCATCATATTTACCGTTAGCTGAGTTTGCCATAAATAATCATTATCAGGAGTCCACTGGCAAGTCACCATTCCTTGGTGCATACGGTTTTCATCCCCAATTTTGTACTTTCAAAGAGGGGGGGTCTTCTGGGGTTCCCGAAGAGGAAAGGTTTTCTTCATCTCTTTCTTCGGTATGGCAGAAGGTGCAAGTTAACTTGAAAAAGATGAGTGGTAAATATAAATGCATGGCCGATAAGAAACGGTCGCCAGGTCCGGACCTAGGGGTGAATGACTATGTGTGGTTGTCTACTAGGAATATTAAGTTGAAGGTTCCCTCTTGGAAACTGGGCCCTAGGTTCATTGGTCCTTATAAAATAGTAGCCGTCATTAACCCTGTGGCTTTTCGCCTGGAGCTACCTCAGACTTTTAAGATCCATAACGTCTTCCATAAATCGTTACTCAAGAAGTATGTTCCACCTCTAGAACCATCACCGCTGCCACCTCCTCCTGTTATTGTGGATGGTAATCTGGAGTTTCAAATAGCCAGAATTGTTGATTCTCGTCGGGTCTGCCGCTCTCTTCAGTATCTGGTGCATTGGAGGGGTTATGGTCCCGAGGAAAGAATGTGGGTTCCAGCGTCAGAGGTAAACGCCAACAGGTTAATTCAGGCTTTCCATGCCTCTCATCCGGAGAGACCTGGTCCTGAGTGTCCGGAGGCCCCTCGTGAAAGGGGGGGTACTGTCACGAGGGTATCAAGAGCCACGTCTGACTCCGTTATACCCGGGGTCAGGAGGTCGCAGCGGGTTGCTGCGCGATCTATATCTAAAGATCACGTTGTTTCTTAGTGATTGTTTTCTGTGTTTGCCTTGCTATCCTTTTTGTCTCAATCAGGGATCCGTAGCTTCTCCTCCTCAGCTGTTTCTTGTCTGCCACTCCCAACCTCCTTATATTCTCCCCTCACTCTTCTCTAGTTGCCAGTTATAGAGCTTCCTGCCTGGACATCTATACTGACCCACTGGAGTTGTGAATCCTGGTTGTCGTTCCAGAGTGCTACCCTCCGGATCCCTGTTGGGCTTCTTGTTGTCTCCTGTTGTCGCCCACCTGGGATTATATGTTGAGTTTGTATTGTCTGTCCTTCCCTTGGTGTTTTCCTTTAGAGCTAGTGGTGCGGACTAGTGTTCCCACCGCCCTGTTCACTATCTAGGGCTCAGCTTAGGGAAAGCCAGGGCTTTAGGCACGTGATCGGCGTACGGGTGAGGAACCCGTCTAGGTACGTCAGGGCAGCCAGGTGCCAGCCGCTAGGTGAGTCAGGGGTCACCACCTTCCCTCTCACTTGGGCAGGGCCTTCCTTGTTCCCTCCCTCTGCGTCACGTATGTGATAGTCACGCCGACCGTGATAACAGACAATTGCACTAATCATAAACAAAACAAGTTACAGACTGGTACAGAAGGAGAGAGGGCCCTGCCCATGAGGGCTTACAATCTACGGAAAATCCATTTACTGGTAAGAGCCATTATCATCTTTTGCAATGGGTAGGTCATTCTTTGGATTTGAGAATCTCACGTATGACAGAAATCTACTTTAGATTTGTATACTCTGTATGTTTGTGCTGTGCAGATTTCACAACTGAAATTCTGGACAGCAAAAATGCTTTGTGTGTTGTTGTTTCATGCGGAAGTGCTCTGTTATTTTGTTTCTTGATACAGCAAAATCAAACTAGTGCTGGAACATGTCCAGATGAACATAGAGCCCTTATCATGTAATTCAGGCTGGTCCCCCTTTTTTAAAATTTTATATTGTGTTGCTTGAGCAGAGGGGGAGCCCAGGTCCCAGACCTCACGGTCCAGTAGGCGGCAGGTTGGCACTATTTGTTCACATCTGGCTAGCTACCTCCACAGGTGCTTGGGTCTCCTCTCTCATTAGAAGAGGACACTTGTTAAAGTTCAAAACAGTCACCAGACTTTTTTTTCCCAAGGGGTATTCGGGTAGGTAAAAGTTATCCCCTATCCACAGTATAGGGAATACAGTGGGGGAAATAATTATTTGACCCCTCACTGATTTTGTAAGTTTGTCCAATGACAAAGAAATAAAAAGTCTCAGAACAGTATCATTTCAATGGTAGGTTTATTGTAACAGTGGCAGATAGCACATCAAAAGGAAAATCGAAAAAATAACTTTAAATAAAAGATAGCAACTGATTTGCATTTCATTGAGTGAAATAAGTATTTGAACCCCTACCAACCATTAAGAGTTCTGGCTCCCACAGAGTGGTTAGACACTTCTACTCAATTAGTCACCCTCATTAAGGACACCTGTCTTAACTAGTCACCTGTATAAAAGACACCTGTCCACAGAATCAATCAATCAAGCAGACTCCAAACTCTCCAACATGGGAAAGACCAAAGAGCTGTCCAAGGATGTCAGAGACAAAATTGTAGACCTGCACAAGGCTGGAATGGGCTACAAAACCATTAGCAAGAAGCTGGGAGAGAAGGTGACAACTGTTGGTGCGATTGTTCGAAAATGGAAGGAGCACAAAATGACCATCAATCGACCTCGCTCTGGGGCTCCACGCAAGATCTCACCTCGTGGGGTGTCAATGGTTCTGAGAAAGGTGAAAAAGCATCCTAGAACTACACGGGAGGAGTTAGTTAATGACCTCAAATTAGCAGGGACCACAGTCACCAAGAAAACCATTGGAAACACATTACACCGCAATGGATTAAAATCCTGCAGGGCTCGCAAGGTCCCCCTGCTCAGGAAGGCACATGTGCAGGCCCGTCTGAAGTTTGCCAATGAACACCTGAATGATTCAGAGAGTGACTGGGAGAAGGTGCTGTGGTCTGATGAGACCAAAATAGAGCTCTTTGGCATTAACTCAACTCGCTGTGTTTGGAGGAAGAAAAATGCTGCCTATGACCCCCAAAACACCGTCCCCACCGTCAAGCATGGGGGTGGAAACATTTTGCTTTGGGGGTGTTTTTCTGCTAAGGGCACAGGACAACTTATTCGCATAAACGGGAAAATGGACGGAGCCATGTATCGTGAAATCCTGAGCGACAACCTCCTTCCCTCTGCCAGGAAACTGAAAATGGGTCGTGGATGGGTGTTCCAGCACGACAATGACCCAAAACATACAGCAAAGGCAACAAAGGAGTGGCTCAAGAAGAAGCACATTAAGGTCATGGAGTGGCCTAGTCAGTCTCCGGACCTTAATCCAATCGAAAACCTATGGAGGGAGCTCAAGCTCAGAGTTGCACAGAGACAGCCTCGAAACCTTAGGGATTTAGAGATGATCTGCAAAGAGGAGTGGACCAACATTCCTCCTAAAATGTGCGCAAACTTGGTCATCAATTACAAGAAACGTTTGACCTCTGTGCTTGCAAACAAGGGTTTTTCCACCAAGTATTAAGTCTTTTTTTGTTAGAGGGTTCAAATACTTATTTCACTCAATGAAATGCAAATCAGTTGCTATCTTTTATTTAAAGTTATTTTTTCGATTTTCCTTTTGATGTGCTATCTGCCACTGTTACAATAAACCTACCATTGAAATGATACTGTTCTGAGACTTTTCATTTCTTTGTCATTGGACAAACTTACAAAATCAGTGAGGGGTCAAATAATTATTTCCCCCACTGTAACTATCAGATTGGTGGGGGTCCTACTGCTGGGACCACACCAATCATGAGAAAAGGTGCTCCATACCCCCTGAAATGACTGGAACAGCCGATCACACATGCCCGATTCTCGATGATTGGATGGTCAAGGCCTTTTCAGATCTCCAGCTGCAATCCCATCTTCAGAGCACCCTGGGCATGCTGTCCAGTCATGGTCTTCTAGGCAACAGAAGAGACTTCTCTTGGTTGATAAGAGTTGAGGATTTTGGGGTATATAATCAATTTTCATCTAATGACCCTCAAGTTAACTGTGCAGAAACTGTGGGAAGGTGTCAAGCAGCTAATCAACAGGAGAATAGTCTCTCACAACAGCAATGAGAGTATTGGGAACCTAGACATCCTTTATAGATGCAGTCACTTGTGTCCAGGCCTATTTCAGGCTGCTTCTGGGCAGAATATTGACATGCTAGGACAAGAATCCGGCCTTACTAGGCAAACTTATCAAAGATCTCGCCATCATCGAAAGTTCATCTTCAATGTTGTCTAGCTCCACAGGATTTGTCGCCAGGGATCTATCCAATTCATCAACCACCATTTATCCTCACTATGGATGTGCCAAGTTGGGGTTGGAGTGCCCATGTAGAGTATGCTTGGATTCAAGGAAGATGGTCCTCAGAGGAAACCGTATTGTCTTCCATAATGAGGAAATGGAGGATGGTGAAACTTCATCAGGTCTTAGTACAATAAGACGTGGTGATTGTGTTTTATAGCAGCAAACAAGGTGGCACGTGATCTGTTACCGTAGCCAAGGAGTGTCAGGAAATTTTTAGGTGGGCTGAGTCCATCCCCGCTCCGCCTCCTGGCTCGGCCGCTCCGCTGCTCTGGTCTCTGCTCAGTCGCTTGCCTGACTGGCTGTGTACAGCGCACGACCCAGCCCAGGCCCCAGCAGGGATAGAGCGTGAGAGTCTGCCCTGAAGTGAAGTAAGATAGTTCTTAAATAAAGATAAAATTATTTTCCGTCTGATGGGGTTCTGGATGCGGTAAAATTACAAGGAACGCCCCCCTCGCACTTGGGCAGCTCAGCCTCTGTTGGTGGTGGACCTTGTCCCAGCCCTGGGCTGATCCACAGCCGTGAACAATCTTAGACCTATTGTTCATGCTCCAGTACCTACCTGGGATTTGGCTATAGTTTTGAAGAAACTTATACTTTCCCCCTTCAAACCAGCTGAGCCTGCTCCTCTAAAGTATCTCTCGTATGGGACTTACTTTCTGGTGGCCATCACCACTGCAAAAAGAGTAGGGTAAGACCAAGCTTTCTCCATCAAAAAGCCATAGAATTTTGCCTGACCAAGTTTTATTAAGGGCCCATTCAGACTGCCGTATGAACGGGTCTGCACTCGTTCCACCATTTTGCATTTTCCGTGGTTCCGTTCCACATCGAAAAGGATAGAGCATGTCCTATTCTTGTACACAATTGCAGACAAGAATACGCATTTTCTATTATGGTTGCTCAAATTGCGGAACATACACGTCCGGTATCTGTGTTTTGCAGATCCGCAAAACACTACGGCTGTCTGAATGAGGCCTAAGCCTTATGCCTGGGTTTCTTCCAAAAGTGAATTAATTCATGTCAGTCTGGATGTGTACTTGTCAGAATGATCCGTCCCTGCAAATAATAGTAAATGAAACTCAGTCTTACCAGGAAAAGAGTTCTGTGACTCTTCTCCAGTGTCATCGGGCACACATGCTCTGTGGTAATGAAGCCAGGGACGGTACACTTTGCTTTACTGCACATTGGGCACATACGCAGTGAAGAGAGGTGTACCATCAACGGCTGCATCAGCGCAGTGCGCATGTGCCCAAAGCCACTTGAGAACTGGACTCATCTACCAGTAAGTTCAGGTTTTATTTTCTGTTCTTGGCAGGAATGGATGGATTTGCTATGGGTAAGTTTAGGACTCTGAACCCCAGCTGCCTAAGAGCATGCTGGTCGTTTAGTGGCCCCAAACTGGGTGATAGGTTTTCTTTAAAAGGGGTAGAAAAACTATGGAGTGCATGAGTTTACTATTTAGATACAGGGCAGCAAACAGATTGTTGCCCCAGGTAAGAAAAAGCTTAGCAACATCTCTGGTTTAGGAGGCACAGATGATTTTTAGTGAAATTTTTTTTTTTAAAACATTAAAAGCAAAAAAACTTTCACTAAATGTCTTGAATGTATTGGCATGCTGTGAGAAATGTTCTGCAATAATCATTTGACTGACTGCCAAGTAAAAAATAAAATACCTTTCATATATTTTAAGCAAAAACAGTAAAAAAAAAAAGGCATATAAAGAGCCCCTAAGTATAACAACCTGATGACGATTACTGCTAGATAAAGACTTTTTGCTGCACAAATAAAGCGTTTGGAGAGGATAATTGTAAGCTCTTGACGAGCAATTTTCTACAGAGACGCAGAGCTCGGACATTTCAAAATGTTTCCACGTAATTGCTGGAACTGAGTGTCATAACAGGAAATTATTCACTGTGTAAAAAGAAAAAAAAAAGTCAGGATAAGCGTCGCCCGCACTTTAGGTGCCCATCTGGACGATGATATAAAAAAAATAAAAAATTTGCAAGAATTAAATGAATTATACCGCCTGAAGACAGATTGATTTTTAGAACCCTTGCAGAGATTTGACACTTTTTTTTTTTTAAGATAAAGGGGTTGGGGATTTGGTTGTCAGTCCTGTCGTGTGCCAAGAATAAATAAAAATTTAACATTTCTGACGGGTGAAAGGATTTGTACTTTATTTCTCCAATGAAGGAAATTCAATGTAATATTCAACAGATAAACGCCACATAAAATGTTCCACTTTTTGACTATATAATGTTTATTCTCCAGTCACACAGAAAGCCAAATCTAAAATTTTACAGGTCACATGACCAGGATGAGCTGAAAAGAGCTCCATAGATATCCTGGTACCTGAGGCTTGTGACCACATGAACAGGGCCGTATGGTGTATGGTGCCTGCCACATGGGTGAAAAAATAGGTTCACCTGCTGAATGGGGCTCATAGAATGTTACTTTAGTGAAAAGAACACACCCGATGACATTGTAAGGTCCATTCCTTTCTCAGAAGTAAATGATATGGGCCCTGAGTGAGCAGAGAGACCTCCGCTTCTCCGCTTAAGTCTCACCCCTGTCCATCTACCACCCTTGCCGCTTTTTGTCCCCTAGCCCCCTCCTTAAAGGGGTTCTCCGGGAATTATGAAAATACTTAAATATTACTTTATTATAAATATTTTCTCAAAAACCTTTCATTAGTTGTAATGGCTTGTTTTGTCTGGGGAGAAATCATCAGGGGAAATAAAATGGACGCTGTTCCATTAGTTCACACAAAACCTGTCCTGATCATACATGAGGACAAGTTACTTCACAACACTGAGGTAAAGAGCTGCCTCATCCTCCTCTCTGCTCTGCTTGTCAGGGATTATGATCCTGAATACAAGTGATAAGAACTTTAGCTGAATCTCTGGGAATTTAGTTCATGAGGAGACATGAAGTACAGAGAGGACCGACAGGACAGACTGTGGTAATAGAGACTGCATACAAGTGCTGCTGCTCATTAGCCACACCTCACCCTCCTCTCTTGTCTCCTCATCATCTCCATTCCCACAGAGATTCACTTGTATTCAGGATCATAATCCCTGACAAGCAGAGCAGAGAGGAGGATGAGGCAGCACTATGGCTCATTGTGGTGAAGGAACTTGTCCTGCTGTGTGATTAGGACAGGTTTTGTGTGTACTGATAGGACAGCGGCCATTTTATTTCTCCTAATGATTGCTCCCCAGACAAAACAAGCCATTCTAACTAATGAAAGTTATTTGTGAATATACAGGGTGGGCCATTTATATGGATACACCTTAATAAAATGGGAATGGTTGGTGATATTAACTTCCTGTTTGTGGCACATTAGTATATGTGAGGGGGGGAACTTTTCAAGATGGGTGGTGACCATGGCGGCCATTTTGAAGTCGGCCATTTTGAATCCAACGTTTGTTTTTTCAATAGGAAGAGGGTCATGTGACACATCAAACTTATTGGGAATTTCACAAGAAAAACAATGGTGTGCTTGGTTTTAACGTAACTTTATTCTTTCATGAGTTATTTACAAGTTTCTGACCACTTATAAAATGTGTTCAATGTGCTGCCCATTGTGTTGGATTGTCAATGCAACCCTCTTCTCCCACTCTTCACACACTGATAGCAACACCGCAGGAGAAATGCTAGCACAGGCTTCCAGTATCCGTAGTTTCAGGTGCTGCACATCTCGTATCTTCACAGCATAGACAATTGCCTTCAGATGCCCCCATAGATAAAAGTCTAAGGGGGTCAGATCGGGAGACCTTGGGGGCCATTCAACTGGCCCACGATGACCTATCCACTTTCCAGGAAACTGTTCATCTAGGAATGCTCGGACCTGACACCCATAATGTGGTGGTGCACCATCTTGCTGGAGAAACTCAGGGAACGTGCCAGCTTCAGTGCATAAAGAGGGAAACACATCATCATGTAGCAATTTTGCATATCCAGTGGCCTTGAGGTTTCCATTGATGAAGAATGGCCCCACTATCTTTGTACCCCATATACCACACCATCAATTTTTTTGTTCCAACAGTCTTGGAGGGATCTATCCAATGTGGGTTAGTGTCAGACCAATAGCGGTGGTTTTGTTTGTTAACTTCACCATTCACATAAAAGTTTATCTCATCACTGAACAAAATCTTCTGCGTAAACTGAGGGTCCTGTTCCAATTTTGGTTTTTCCCATTCTGCAAATTCAGTGCACCGATCTGGGTCATCCTCGTGGAGATGCTGCAGTAGCTGGAGTTTGTAAGGGTGCCATTTGTGAGTAGCTAATATCCGCCGAAGGGATGTTCGACTAATGCCACTCTCCAGTGACATGCGGCGAGTGCTACGCTGTGGGCTCTTGCTGAATGAAGCTAGGACAGCCACTGATGTTTCTTCATTAGAGACAGATTTCATGCGTCCACATTATGGCAAATCCAACACTGAACCAGTTTCACGAAACTTAGCAAGCAGTTTGCTAACTGTAGCATGGGAGATGGGTGGTCTCGTAGGGTGTCTTGCATTGAAATCTGCTGCAATGACCCGGTTACTGCGTTCACCAGACATCAACACAATTTCTATCCGCTCCTCACGTGTTAACCTCGGCGACATGTCAATGGCTGTAAACAAAGAGAAACTTGTAAATAACTCATGAAAGAATAAAGTTACGTTAAAACCAAGCACACCATTGTTTTTCGTGTGAAATTCCCAATAAGTTTGATGTGTCTGATGACCCTCTTCCTATTGAAAAAACAAAAGTTGAATTCAAAATGGCCGACTTAGAAATGGCCGCCATGGTCACCACCCATCTTGAAAAGTTTCCCCCCTCACATATACTAATGTGCCACAAACAGGAAGTTAATATCACCAACCATTCCCATTTTATTAAGGTGTATCCATATAAATGGCCCACCCTGTATTTTTTATAAAATAATATTTAAGTATTTTAGATTTTTTAATTCCTGGAGAACCCTTTTAAGCCAAATAGACCTGCAACTTGGCGCCTCCCCCTTGCTCCCAGCTGAGCCTCTACCAACCTACTGTCTCTGTCATAGCCCTCCACAGAGCCCCTGTTATGTTGGATCTTGCCCTGCCACCCCCGCCACTTTCCATTTCCCAGCCACCTCCTCCACAGTGCTCTGCACACTAGTGTCTCCCCTTTGCGGGCAACTGCTTCAACCCACCTACTATCTCCATCATGTCCCTCCACAGAGTCCCTGTCAGGTTGGGTGTCACCCTGCCACCCCCACCACTTTCCATTCCCTGCCCTCCCTCCAATGAGCCTCTGCTCAACTACCATCTTCCCTCTGTTCTACAACAGAGCCTCTGCCCAGAGGCACCTACCTACTGCCACTTCATCTCCTATCCTACCTATCCATTGATTCCTAGTTGAGGAAAACAAAGTAGGACCTACAGGGTTTGTTACCCTCTGGCACCAGGGACTTCACTACACATTTATTCCGTACAATCTCCTCCTTTTCATTAGTAAACTACATACCCCCAAGAGCAATTCTGGACAGATTATAGAGGACCCACACATATGGAGAGCCATTTAATCCTCCTTGTCCTGCAGAAGCAGACTATAAGCACATCTAATGGGACTGTAGTGGGGTCACAAAGCATCCGACAAGGTGGTTCTGCAAACTCGTGACTGTTCTACTGAAATCAAGGTCTGAGAAATTGTGTTTAGCTTCAGATAATACATCATCAGACCATCGTAAAATCAGGTTCCTGGGCAATATACCCTTATATGTTGTACAGTCAGGTCCATAAATATTGAGACATCAACGCAATTCTAACATTTTTGGCTCTATACACCACCACAATGGATTTGAAATGAAACAAACAAGATGTGCTTTACCTGCAGACTGTCAGCTTTAATTTGAGGGGATTTACATCCAAATCAGGTGAACGGTGCAGGAATTACAACAGTTTGCATATGTGCCTCCAACTTGTTAAGGAACCAAAAGTAATGGGACAGAATAATAATCATAGAAACATAGAATGTGTCGGCAGATAAGAACCCTTTGGCCCATCTAGTCTGCCCAATATACTGAATACTATGAATAGCCCCCGGCCCTATCTTATATGAAGGATGGCCTTATGCCTATCCCATGCATGCTTAAACCCCTTCACTGTATTTGCAGCTACCACTTCTGCAGGAAGGTTATTCCATGCATCCACTACTCTCTCAGTAAAGTAATACTTCCTGATATTACTTTTAAACCTTTGCCCCTCTAATTTAAAACGATGTCCTCTTGTAGCAGTTTTTCTTCTTTTGAATATTCTCTCCTCTTTTACCTTGTTGATTCCCTTTATGTATTTAGCAGTTTCTATCATATCCCCTCTGTCTCGTCTTTCTTCCAAGCTATACATGTTAAGGTCCTTTAATCTTTCCTGGTAAGTTTTATCCTGCAATCCATGTACCAGTTTAGTAGCTCTTCTCTGAACTCTCTCAAAAGTATCAATATCCTTCTGGAGATATGGCCTCCAGTACTGCGCACAATACTCCAAATGAGGTCTCACTAGTGCTCTGTAGAGCGGCATGAGCGCCTCCCTCTTTCTACTGGTAATGCCTCTCCCTATACACCCAAGCATTCTGCTAGCATCTCCGGCTGCTCTATGACATTGTCTGCCTACCTTTAAGTCTTCTGAAATAATGACCCCTAAATCCCTTTCCTCAGATACTGAGGTTAGGACTGTATCACTGATTGTATATTCTGCTCTTGGGTTTTTACGCCCCAGGTGCATTATCTTCCACTTATCAACATTACATTTTAGTTGCCAGATTTTTGACCATTCCTCTAGTTTTCCTAAATCCTTTTCCATTTGGTGTATCCCTCCAGGAACATCAACCCTGTTAAAGGGACACTGACAGGCCTCCTGAGCATATTTAGATCTTTATATGCCCTCCTAGGTCTTGTAATAAGTTTCCCATTCATATAAGTATTATCCCTGTGCGCATTGTAAAACGTGAAAAATAATCTTTATAATCACCTGTCAATCAACTGTCCTTTGTGCCCAAGGGGCGTTCTTTGCGTCGCATTTGTGCCCAGCCGCGCCCCAATTGCCGAATCCTTAGAGACGCCCATCTCATTAGTATTCACTTCGCTGGGCGGTATTTTTCGTCCCCAACATTCGGAGATCCCGCGCATGCCTAATACGAAGTTACGGCAGGCGCAGTTACGCAGGCGCAGAATGGAGAGGCTAAAGCGGCCTCATAGAAACATAGGGGACGCAGGCGCGATGTGATCCCAGGCGAGCGAGGGAGCCGGGCGCATGCGCAGATAATGCTATTGAGGCCGATGACCGTAACTTCGTATTGGGCATGCGCGGGATCTCCGAATGCCGGGGACAGGAAAATACCGCCCAGCGAAGTGAATTCTAATGAGATGGGCGTCTAAGGATCCAGCAGTTGGGGCACGGCTGGGCACAAATGCGGCGCAAAGAACGCCCCTTGGGCACAAAGGACAGTTGATTGACAGGTGATTATAAAGATTATTTTTCACGTTTTACAATGCGCACAGGGATAATACTTATGTGAATTGGAAACTTATTACAAGACCTAGGAGGGCATATAAAGATCTAAATATGCTCAGGAGGCCTGTCAGTGTCCCTTTAAGCTACTTTCACACTTGCGTTCAGAGCGGATCCGTCTGGTGTCTGCACAGACGGATCCGCTCCTATAATGCAAACGTTGGGATCTGTTCAGAACGGATCCGTCTGCATTATAGTTCAGAAAAAAATCTAAGTGTGAAAGTTAGACAGACGGATCCGTCCAGACTTTGCATTGAAAGTCATTGGGGACGGATCCGTTTGAAAATTGCACCATATTGTGTCATCTTCAAACGGATCCGTCCCTATTGACTTACATTGTAAGTCTGGACGGATCCGTTTGCCTCCGCACGGCCAGGTGGACACCCGAACGCTGCAAGCTGCGTTCGGGTGTCAGCCTGCTGAGCGGAACGGAGGCCAAGCGGAGCCAGACTGAGGCATTCTGAGCGGATCCGCATCCACTCAGAATGCATTGGGGCTGGATGGATGCGTTCGGGGCCGCTTGTGAGAGCCTTCAAACGGAGCTCACAAGCGGAACCCCGAACGCAAGTGTGAAAGTAGCCTTACAAATCTTTGTGTCATCAGCAAAAAGACACACCTTACCATCGAGGCCTTCTGCAATTTAAAGATATTAAACAATATGGGTCCCAGAACAGATCCCTGAGGTACCCCACTGGTAATAGGACCATGGTCTGAATATACTCCATTGACTACAACCCTCTGTTGTCTGTCCCTCAGCCACTGCCTAATCCATTCAACAATATGGGAGTCCAAGCTCAAAGACTGCAATTTATTGATAAGCCTTCTATGTGGGACAGTATCAAAAGCCTTACTAAAGTCTAGATAAGTGATGTCTACTGCACCTCCGCCATCTATTATTTTAGTCACCCAATCAAAAAAATCAATAAGATTAGTTTGACATGATCTCCCTGAAGTAAACCCATGCTGTTTTTAATCTTTCAATCCATGGGATTTTAGATGTTCCACAATCCTCTCCTTAAGTATGGTTTCCATTAATTACTCCACTATTGATGTCAGGCTTACTGGCCTATAGTTGCCCGATTCCTCTCTACTACCTTTCTTGTGAATGGGCACATTTGCCAATTTCCAATCTTCTGGGACGACTCCTGTTGCCAGTGATTGGTTAAATAAATCTGTTAATGGTTTTGCTAGTTCACCGCTGAGCTCTTTTAATAGCTTTGGGTGTATCCCATCAGGCCCCTGTGACTTATTTGTATTAATTTTAGACAGCTGACTTAGAATCTCTTCCTCTGTAAAGACACATGCATCAAAAGATTCATTAGTCTTCTTTCCTAACTGAGGTCCTTTTCCTTCATTTTCCTTTATAAAAACTGAATAGAAGTATTCATTGAGGCAGTCAGATAGTTCTTTATCTTCTTCCATATACCTTCCTTCTTTTGTTTTTAATTTGGTAATTCCTTGTTTTAGTTTCCTTTTTTCATTTATGTATCTGAAGAATGTCTTATCGCCTTTATTCACTGACTGAGCTAATTTCTCTTCTGCCTGTGCTTTAGAAGCTCTTATAACTTGTTTGGCCTCTCTCTGCCTAACCTTTAAATTTGCCTGTCATCCTTGTTTAGTTTTTTTTATAATTACTAAATGCTATCTTTTTATTTTTAATGATTTTGGCCACTTCTGCTGAGTACCACAGTGGTCCCATTTCTCCTGGACTCCATTGAAACTGTTCCAATCTGGTAGGGACTCGTATACCACTAATCTAATTTTATAAAAGTCAGTTTTTCAAAAATCTAAAACTTTTGTTTTTGTGTGGTGTGACTCAGTCACTGTACTTATAGTAAACCACACTGACTGGTTGTCACGACCCTTGGTCATGGTCGTGACTCCTGTAACTGCATGCAGTTGCCTGCGGTCTTGGTGTTGTTGTCAATCACAGGTGAGGGCTATAGTATGTTGCCTCACCTGTGGTTGCCGCTGGCAACATTGTGTATGTGGCAGCAGAGCAGCCTGAGCGGTGCTAGGCAGCTTGCTGCAGTAGGCATGCGGTTGCACCTGGCAACCTCTCTTTATACACCCTGTACAGAATTATTAGGCAAATGAGTATTTTGACCACATCATCCTCTTTATGCATGTTGTCTTACTCCAAGCTGTATAGGCTCGAAAGCCTACTACTAATTAAGCATATTAGGTGATGTGCATATCTGTAATGAGAAGGGGTGTGGTCTAATGACATCAACACCCTATATCAGGTGTGCATAATTATTAGGCAACTTCCTTTCCTTTGGCAAAATGGGTCAAAAGAAGGACTTGACAGGCTCAGAAAAGTCAAAAATAGTGAGATATCTTGCAGAGGGATGCAGCACTCTTAAAATTGCAAAGCTTCTGAAGCGTGATCATCGAACAATCAAGCGTTTCATTCAAAATAGTCAACAGGGTCGCAAGAAGCGTGTGGAAAAACCAAGGCGCAAAATAACTGCCCATGAACTGAGAAAAGTCAAGCGTGCAGCTGCCAAGATGCCACTTGCCACCAGTTTGGCCATATTTCAGAGCTGCAACATCACTGGAGTGCCCAAAAGCACAAGGTGTGCAATACTCAGAGACATGGCCAAGATAAGAAAGGCTGAAAGACGACCACCACTGAACAAGACACACAAGCTGAAACGTCAAGACTGGGCCAAGAAATATCTCAAGACTGATTTTTCTAAGGTTTTATGGACTGATGAAATGAGAGTGAGTCTTGATGGGCCAGATGGATGGGCCCGTGGCTGGATTGGTAAAGGGCAGAGAGCTCCAGTCCGACTCAGACGCCAGCAAGGTGGAGGTGGAGTACTGGTTTGGGCTGGTATCATCAAAGATGAGCTTGTGGGGCCTTTTCGGGTTGAGGATGGAGTCAAGCTCAACTCCCAGTCCTACTGCCAGTTTCTGGAAGACACCTTCTTCAAGCAGTGGTACAGGAAGAAGTCTGCATCCTTCAAGAAAAACATGATTTTCATGCAGGACAATGCTCCATCACACGCGTCCAAGTACTCCACAGCGTGGCTGGCAAGAAAGGGTATAAAAGAAGAAAATCTAATGACATGGCCTCCTTGTTCACCTGATCTGAACCCCATTGAGAACCTGTGGTCCATCATCAAATGTGAGATTTACAAGGAGGGAAAACAGTACACCTCTCTGAACAGTGTCTGGGAGGCTGTGGTTGCTGCTGCACGCAATGTTGATGGTGAACAGACCAAAACACTGACAAAATCCATGGATGGCAGGCTTTTGAGTGTCCTTGCAAAGAAAGGTGGCTATATTGGTCACTGATTTGTTTTTGTTTTGTTTTTGAATGTCAGAAATGTATATTTGTGAATGTTGAGTTGTTATATTTGTTTCACTGGTAAAAATAAATAATTGAAATGGGTATATATTTGTTTTTTGTTAAGTTGCCTAATAATTATGTACAGTAATAGTCACCTGCACACACAGATATCCCCCTAAAATAGCTAAAACTAAAAACAAACTAAAAACTACTTCCAAAAATATTTAGCTTTGATATTAATGAGTTTTTTGGGTTCATTGAGAACATGGTTGTTGTTCAATAATAAAATTAATCCTCAAAAATACAACTTGCCTAATAATTCTGCACTCCCTGTAGGTGTGCCTTTTATCGGTGTGCACAGGGTGTTATATGTGTTGTGTGCACTTCCCCTTTAAGTTGTTGTCTTCCCTTCCCTGGTGTTGGAAGGGTTAACTTCCTTCCTAGTGTGTGTGTGCGCACTGGGTGTGTCTGACTGTGGGTGTGGCTACTTGGCCCTTTAAAGCCTCAGTGGAAGGCAGTAGTCAGAGAGGGTGCTTCAGCCATGCTTGCTGGAGACATCCTCCTGCTTATTTACCATCTGCCAGTGAGGGCCACCCTGGTTGTCATACTGTCACGGCTGAGGATGGGGAAAACCCTCAGCCGTGCGGTATCAGCAGATGGAGTCGCTGCAAGGCCAGGACAGAGAATTAGGGAGCTGGTCACCTCCTACACATCCCTAACTCTGACCCTGTCTTGCAGCGACTCCATCTGCTGATACCGCACGGCTGAGGGTTTTCCCCATCCTCAGCCGTGACAGTATGACAACCAGGGTGGCCCTCACTGGCAGATGGTAAATAAGCAGGAGGATGTCTCCAGCAAGCATGGCTGAAGCACCCTCTCTGACTACTGCCTTCCACTGAGGCTTTATAGGGCCAAGTAGCCACACCCACAGTCAGACACACCCAGTGCACACACACACACACTAGGAAGGAAGTTAACCCTTCCAACACCAGGGAAGGGAAGACAACAACTTAAAGGGGAAGTGCACACAACACATATAACACCCCGTGCACACCGATAAAAGGTACACCTATAAAGAGAGGTTGCCAGGTGCAACCGCATGCCTACTGCAGCAAGCTGCCTAGCACCGCTCAGGCTGCTCTGCTGCCACATACACAATGTTGCCAGCAGCAACCACAGGTGAGGCAACATACTATAGCCCTCACCTGTGATTGACAACAACACCAAGACCGCAGACAACTGCATGCAGTTACAGGAGTCACGACCATGACCAAGGGTCGTGACTCTGGTGATCACTAGATCCCAAGCTTTCCCCTACAGTAATATCAGATACCAAATTCTCATTTGTGAATTGTTAATCTAAAATGGCCTCCTTCTGGATTGGCTCCTCAACTACTTGCTGTAGAGATAATCCCAGTAGGGAATTTAGAATATCTTTACCCCTGGCAGAACTAGCTATTTTGGTTTTCCAGTTTACATCAGGAAGATTAAAGTCTCCCATAATGATAACTTCCCCTTTCAATGTCATTTTAGCTATTTCCTCAACTAGTAGATCATCTAATTCTTTGACTTGGCTAGGTGGTCTATATATCACACCTACATGAGTTACCTTATGATTATTAAGCTGCAAGATAACCAAAACTGACTCTAAATTGGTCTTGCTAATTTGTATTAAATTCGATTTTATGCTATTTTTCACATACAGGGCCACCCCTCCCCCTGTCTTGCCTTCTCAGTCTTTCCTATATAGAGAGAACCCTGGTATTGTTATATCCCAGTCATTACTCCCATTGAACCATGTCTCAGTAACATTAAATCTTTATTCTCAGATGCCATTATAGATTCAAGTTCATTGATCTTATTCCCTAAACTACGAGCATTTGTAGACAAGACTGAGCTTGTCATTTCTTAACCTATGTGCTACTGGCAAATTCTGGCATTGTTCGGGGGGGGGGGGGGGCAGTCGGACTGGTGGATTATCACTCTTTTGCCCCCCTTTCCTAGTTTAAATGCTCCTTAGCAATTACTTGGACCTGTTCACTGAGGACATTCGTTCCCTTGAGAGAAAGATGCAAACCATCTTTCTTGTACAGTTCTTTTCCATTCCAACGAGAGCTAACATGAGACACAAAGCCAAACCCTTGGTTCAGACACCATTCACCAAGCCATACATTGAATTCCTTAATGCACATCTTCCTGTCATGCTGAAGGTTATGCACAGGCAGAACTGCAGAGAATGAAACAGTTGATGCAACCTCCCGTATATCATTTCCAAGTGTGTGAAAAGCTTCCTTCACCTTTGAAACCTCATTGCAACCAGATCATTTGTCCCAAGATGGACAATAACATCCACCTCCCTTTCCTGCTTTGCTTGCCTAACAATATTAAGGATACGTCATCTGTCCCTGCTAGCGGTAGCACCAGGGAGACATCTCACAACACCATGTTGCTCAAACTTCACACCTCTTATGATAGAATCGCCCACCAACAGCTGCTTGATATCAGTCCTCACCTTATCCTTTTTGTCTTTGGCTGCAACCTTGCATACTTTAGGCATAAATCAAACTTTCACTTTTTAATACTTGGTTGGAAATCCTTTGCAGTCAATTACAGCCTGAAGTCTGGAACGCATAGACATCACCAGACGCTGGGTTTCATCCCTGGTGACGCTCTGCCAGGCGTCTACTGCAACTGTCTTCAGTTCCTACTTCTTCTTGGGGCATTTTGCCTTTAGTTTTTTCTTCAGCAAGTGAAATGCATGCTCAACCGGATTCAGGTCAGGTGATTGACTTGGCCATTGCATAACATTCCACTTCTTTCCCTTAAAAAACTCTTTGGTTGCTTTTGCAGTATGCTTTGGGTTATTGTCCATCTGCACTGTGAAGCGCCGTCCAATGAGTTCTAAAGGATTTGGCTGAATTTGAGCAGATAATATTGCCCGAAAAACTTCAGAATTCATCCTGCTGCTTTTGTCAGCAGTCACATAATCAATAAATACAAGAGAACCAGTTCCATTGGCAGCCATACATGCCCACGCCATGACACTACCACCACCATGCTTCACTGATGAGGTGGTATGCTTAGGATCATGAGCAGTTCCTTTCCTTCTCCATACTCTTCTCTTCCCATCACTCTGGTACAAGTTTTTTTATTTTATTTTATTTAATCTTTATTGTTTTTACAAATTATCATACAATATTCAGTCAATCTAGTTTGCTTTACATTATGTAACAGCATATATACAGTTGTACATAAATATACTTCCTCCCCGCTGCTTGTTCCCTCACTGAGGGAAAAAGAAAAAACAAAACAAAAAATTAAATAAAAAATCCTAGTCTCTCCCTCCTCCCCACTTGAAATGAACTCTGGACCTTTTATCTGCTCATTGTAATTTGGATAATGAGGGAATAACACATACCTGGCCATGGAACAGCTGAGAAGCCAATTGTCCCATTACTTTTGGTCCCTTAACAAGTGGGAGGCACATATGCAAACTGTTGTAATTCCTACACCGTTCGCCTGATTTGGATGTAAATCCCCTCAAATTAAAGCTGACAGTCTGCAGTAAAAGCACATCTTGTTCGTTTAATTTCAAATCCATTGTGGTGGTGTATAGAGCCAAAAATGTTAGAATTGTGTCCATGTCCTAATATTTATGGACCTGACTGTATATGTAGTGCATCCTGTCTTGCATGGAAGGTCCAAGACTTACAATAAATCTTGTAATTTATGCAATACATTTTAAAGGTGTTGCCTTGACCTTCATAATACCAGATCAATGACTTCTGAGTGAATAGAAGGGGATCCACCATTCAGGATCCTCATCGATAAGCCAGAGCAGAGAAAGATTAAGTACAACAGAGAACCCTAATGGCCAGCACCATCGTGTATCTACGCACCAATTGCGCACCAAGAAGGACTTATTGGAATGGAATGAAGCCTTCTATGTGCATTGATGATATATGGAAGTGATTACAACATGAGAGCGACAGAAGTTTATTGGGGGAAACTGTACAATTGAAAGGAGACTCTAGGACCCGTTAGGGCCTCCTCTAGCCTCGATACAAGATGACATATGGTTGGACATGGAGGCATACTAGTTCCGTATGGTATCCTGCGGAACATTCACCCACAGATGACGCAGATGGGTCTGTAGATCCTGCACACTCCTAGGATGCTGAAGCTGACGTCCCAGCTGGTCCCATAAATGCTGGTGACTGGGAAGCCAAGGAAGTGTTGGAATCTGGGGGAGACATTCCTTGGAAATCCCTCTTGTTTGTGGATGGGCATTATCCTGCTGAAAAATACCAGTTGGAAGCCCTGCCATGAGAGGAACACAGGTGGCCCCAGGATGTCCTGGTCATATCTCTGAGATGTTACTGTCCCTCGTATCACTACTAGGGGTGACTGACGGTCATATGTGATGGTTCCCCAGATCATCACACCAGCAGTTGGGGCAGTATGTCACTGCAATGTAAAGGCAGGGTTGAAGAGCTCACCACGAGGCCTCCATACTTGAACACAACCATCACCAGATCTTGAACAGGGATTCATCGCCAAAGACGATATAGTTCCAGTCTGTAGCAGTCCAGGTTTCTCGTTCCTGACACCACTGCAAACGAAGGTGACGCTGGCTGGCTGTCAATGGCAGGAGCATTAATGACCATCATGACACCAGATTTCCTTCTGCTAAGTGCCTGGAAATGGTCCGGGCAGAAACAGGAGTGTGTAATGAAGGGGCCACCTGTGTCTGGATGGTGGACGACGACACTGTGGGAGCTGCTTGTTCTTGTTGGAAAACCGAACAATCCTTACTACTGGTGGTATGCTTGGGCTGTCCGGAGTCTGTTCACTGTGTGTGCATGCCCTCGCATAACCACTGCTTCTAAAACCTCCGAACAACTAGGCTAGAACAGCTTAGAGGGCGGGCAGTCCGTCACAACGATCTCTCTCAAAGTCTGTTAACTGGGCAAAATATCTGAGTGCTTCGTAGAGGAAAGTCTAGAAGTCAATGATCTCTCACCAAGAGGTACACTGCCCAAAAGTAGCCTCTGAGAACTTTTTTTTTTGTAGGAGGGAGTACTTTCACACCCTCTTGTGGCCTGTAATCATTTATATATCTGCCGGAGATATAACTGCAGGATGACTGAGCTGTGGTCGATTCCTACATACCGGGACTTAGCGGAGGACTGTGAGTGCCGCTTCATGTCTTATTGCTTGAAAAATAACTGCAAGATGAGTTTTGAAGCAATCTGACATTTCTATCTGGGTGCAGTATTTTCTTGGTCAATGCGTGCATTAGTGTCCCTTAGACTCATGTATAATGTGATTTTCAATGGTTTCTCTGTACTATAAATAGCAGCACATTTTTAGGTCTCCATTAGGCACTGCCCCGGTAAATACATTCCTTTCAGAGATGATAAAAGCCTCTCTACCATCTGCATCTGCTCATCAGTCACTAATTATAACTCCCTGAATTTCCTAATGACCCTCCAATTGCCTGCGCTATTTCATGTTGTTTCTCCTGCGCCTCTTCATTTATATCTGGATAAAATGAGCAAATATCTCAAAAGAGGGTTTTAATTGGGCAGTTTCCCTCACCAACACAAAACCACAGCTAGTAATATCAACTTTCATGCATTTACTTAATGTGTTGGAAGCACAACCTTCAGATGGACAGAGTGAGATCTAATTAGAACCTGCAGGTTTGACAGCAGATCAGAACGATTGGTGAACGTTCCCTGTTTCTTCGCTGTCGTGCCGTGTTTCAATTCTTGACATTTCTAGAGTCCCTTGGATCTTCAACAACATTCACTCAAGTCATTCTCGGGGTCATATCTTCACTACCTTCATATCTTCAGCTTACTACGAGTTACCAGTTGTACAGTATGGACGATCGTCATAGGTTTGCATGAAAATAATAGAGATGGCGGCTGATGGAAGCAGATAATGTCAAATAGACTAATAAGGGACTAAAGCCATTCAGGGTGAAGGGTGACCTTTACGTGTTGGAGTTACAGATCTCCTAGTAAGGTTGGGGTGATAATAGAGATCAGTGATAATGTGCAATGCCTGAAGAGCAGCTGTCATCAGGATGAACTATATTAAACCAGGAATATTGCCTGGTAGGGTTCATCTTCCTGATAATACAATAATACAACCTGCCTTGTAAAAAAATCGTTTGTGCCGTTTTGTACTTTATGCAGGTGAGGGCCTCAATGCACCCAAGGAAGCATGTTCATCTATTCATACTAGTGAATTGAGAGCCACACATGTGTCTTCCTCTCCATTCCCATGGGACCCGATCTTGAGATAGAAGTGGGTCCCAGAAGAGGGGCTGGCACCTATCAGACATGACAATAGAGCGATATATCACAAAATTGGGATCATATCTAGCATCCACTTTCAGCATAAGGCTATCATAGGTGGTCAGCTACAGCTGTCTTTAGCTCTCACTGGTCTAATAGATCTGGCAATGTCACATGGGGTTTTACAGATCTCAAAGCATTCTTCTTCTACCTCCTTTTAGGATTCCCTGACTCCAACAACGTATTCATAATTTTTTCCATGTTCTTCAAATAATCATCATTTCTAGAAATCCTGTTCTCTAAAGTGGCTTTTTGGAATTACCATGAACATACAGTACAGACCAAAAGTTTGGACACACCTTCTCATTCAAAGAGTTTTCCTTATTTTCATGACTATGAAAATTGTAGATTCACACTGAAGGCATCAAAACTATGAATTAACACATGTGGAATTATATACATAACAAACAAGTGTGAAACAACTGAAAATATGTCATATTCTAGGTTCTTCAAAGTAGCCACCTTTTGCTTTGATTACTGCTTTGCACACTCTTGGCATTCTCTTGATGAGCTTCAAGAGGTAGTCCCCTGAAATGGTTTTCACTTCACAGTTGTGCCCTGTCAGGTTTAATAAGTGAGATTTCTTGCCTTATAAATGGGGTTGGGACCATCAGTTGCGTTGAGGAGAAGTCAGGTGGATACACAGCTGATAGTCCTACTGAATAGACTGTTAGAATTTGAATTATGGCAAGAAAAAAGCAGCTAAGTAAAGAAAAATGAGTGGCCATCATTACTTTAAGAAATGAAGGTCAGTCAGTCAGCCGAAAAATTGGGAAAACTTTGAAAGTAAGGGCTATTTGACCATGAAGGAGAGTGATGTGGTGCTGCGCCAGATGACCTGGCCTCCACAGTCACCGGACCTGAACCCAATCGAGATGGTTTGGGGTGAGCTGGACCGCAGAGTGAAGGCAAAAGGGTCAACAAGTGCTAAGCATCTCTGGGAACTCCTTCAAGACTGTTGGAAGACCATTTCAGGGGACTACCTCTTGAAGCTCATCAAGAGAATGCCAAGAGTGTGCGAAGCAGTAATCAAAGCAAAAGGTGGCTACTTTGAAGAACCTAGAATATGACATATTTTCACTTGTTTCACACTTGTTTGTTATGTATATAATTCCACATGTGTTAATTCATAGTTTTGATGCCTTCATAGTCATGAAAATAAAGAAAACTCTTTGAATGAGAAGGTGTGTCCAAACTTTTGGTCTGTACTGTATGTGGAGCATAGAAACATTCTGTCCATAATAATTTATTATTATCAGTAGGCTTTATATGCCTACGTGTTAATTGCTTCCTTTTTGATCTTGAAGCTGTTGTCCAGGATTTTACTATTGATGGCCTATCCTCAGGATAGGCCATCAATATCTGATAGGTGGAGGTCCAACACCTCGCTGATCAGCTCTTCTGCTGTAGCTCTGGTGCCTGAAGTAAGTGTTGGAGCTACAAAGTTCTGCTTTTTGTGTAGTGGACGGACTTGGAGCACTGCAGCACTGCTCCCATTGAAGTCCACCACACAATGGACGGACTGGTGTAGTTTCGGCTCTGGAACTGCCCTGAAACAGCTGATGAGTAGGGGTGTGTAAAATCTCTCCATTTAACATCTAAATAGATAGAGCCTTCAATGAAAATCTTATCAATTCATATTGACATTCAAATTGACTGTAGAGACCTTCATAAAAGCCAAAAGATCTCCATTACTACCTTGCAATATTGCAAAAACGTCTATATACCGGGCGCAACAATGGACATTTTCCTTGTAGTCACTCACCATAACATATTCAACCTCAAAATACGACATAAGTATATTAAAGGAACTTCAGTCACAGGGTGTTCCTGTCAGAATCCCCTGTACCCAAAAGAAAAAATTGTCTCCAAACCTGAATTAACTTTTATGGACAATGAACTCTAAAAAAGACCCCAGAAGAGATTTATCAAAACTGGTGTAAAGGAAAACTGGTTTAGATTCCACCTTTCATTTTCCAAAGAAGGTAGAATCTGATTGGTTGCTATGGGCCACTAAGCCAGTTTTCCTTTAAACCAGTTTTACATTTTTTTCCCTTTATGTAACTCTGCTATCTGTTATAATTTTTTATCCCTTCATCATAGGGGGAATTTCTGTATGGACATCGTATACAGCTATGTCACCTCTAAAACATCAATGGATTGGATGTGCTGTAAGAAACCACCCATTTCTTTCAAGCAGTTAGATAACTCCTTGACAGTTTTTTTTACGAGAATGGATCTACATGACATATGTTGCGGAGGGTGCAATTGAATGGCCTGGAACCTGGAAGGTTTTGCAGGACTTTATGACCCTTTGGCAATAGTATACAATTGAAATATATAATTGAAACTTTTGTATCTATGGCTTGCTTTTTTGTCATACTTTATTAACTGGAAATCCCCTTTATTACCCTATGGAGGCATCCTGGAAGAGTTAACTATGCAGGTATATCTTCCCTGGCATATTCTCTTCAGCTAAGCTGTTGCTTAAAGGTAAAAGGTGTCTAGAACATTGTGTAGAAGAAATTGTTCTCTCGGCTGAACTGGTTTCTGTGTTCTTTTTGGGGTTATGTTTTTCACCTTTGTACATTATCTACAATGTACTGCAGAAAAACTCATCACTGGGAACCTGATGAAATGTTCTGCAATAAACTAGGAAACTGTTTACTTTTATAAAATGAGTCTCCAGTTTTTAGTCCAACATTTTGGGCTGATGCATTTCTCAGCATATTTTTATGCTGGTTGGAGCTCAATTGTGTTACTAGGTTGTTCCACCTTTGACCAGCCATAGAGGTAAATGACAATATTCTGGCTTCCTGCAGCCACCACTAGGGGGTGTTTGGGAGCTTACTGCATACTATTTTTAAGGTAGTTTAAAGGGGTTGTCCACATGCATCATATATTTTTTAATAGGGCCAAAAAATAAGCATTACTCACATCACTAATCCCCCTGATGCTGCTTCGGTTCCTGCTGAGCTCCACTTTCTGGTCCCAACTCAAAACACAGGAGATGGCTGGAAATGCCCTCTCAGCCAATCGCTCTCTTAGGGAGATCATCGCTGCAGCCTGGGATTGGCTGAGCAGGCATGTCCATCCATTTCTTGTGTGTCAAGCATTAATATATTAACTGTCTGAAGGGGATTTGGAGCTCTGTATTAGAAAAGCATAGCCCCAGCCTCTAAGAAGTTGTGTCAAGGAATTAACCAGAACAGAATATTAAACAATTTAGATCAAATTTGGTTTGATTTCGAATTTAGATTAAAAATAAATAAATAATGGTGTTCAAGGGTGTTCATTCAGAACTGGCTTATTTCCAGCACAACTAATGAAGTCTATCTGATGCATTCTTGCTGGCAACATTTCCAAGTCTTGACCTTGTAGAGGTTTTGTAATATGTTATTCTACCATTGGCGGTATCGGCTAAATGCTTTGTCCCTGATCCGCAAGCAAACACATATAAAAAAAAATAAATACCAAAACTATAAAGCATGAGAGACAATTTCAAGGATGGAGCAGACACATCATGCTCAACTGTCAAAATAATTGGCCTTGGTTTACAGTTCTTGGCCTCATCCTTGACACATTTTTAGGCATAAACAGCATAAAAAATCAGAAATAATAGAAATGCTACCTATAGATCCATGAAAGGAATCCACACACTGCCACAAAATATATGCTGCCCCTGAGGACCTTATCATCTACACATCTTTCAAGGAAAAAGATATTGTTTGAAAGTTTGAAATGTATGCTCTCAATTCTTCCTTCTTCAAATACTGGACCACAGTCAGAGGCTTGGGTATATAGACGATGTTCAAGTGATCATATATAATTAAAACATGCCTCCTGTGGACACATATTAGTCTAAAGCTGTCTATATGAGAGATTTTGTATGGCCAAAATGGGATTATTTGTATAAGCAATCCCACCAGCATCATTACGAAACTGGATGATCAGGGAGTCATTTTTGAAAAATGGAGCCCTTTGGACTTAGTAAATGATCAGCTGAATTCGGCCAGTCATACCATGCTCTTGTACCTTCATTCAACCATGGCCAGAATTTTTCAACGGATCAAATTTTCAGGAGAGAGAAGTCTGACATAAAATACCAATTGTCAAATGATGGTCGGCTGAATTGGCCATTTTGGCCGACTTGTATCTTGTGTATATTGACAGCTTAATGGCTTTGGGGAGTCAAACTGTGAGAAGGATCTTCATACAAGCTTTGTGTTAAAGACAATTAGGCACAATGTAGGGTTCCTCTGTCTTGGAACAGTGAGAGACAAGGGCTGATTCTTCTCTCTTGGGGCAACCGGAAACAAAGGCTGTTTATTCTGTCTCAGGACAACCACATAGAAGTGCTGGTTCTTGTCCTGGGACAACCCGAAACAATAGGTGTTTTTTGGTCTCATAACTGGAAACAAGGGCTGGTTCTCCTGTCCCAGGACAACCAGAAACAAGTGCTGGTACTTCTATGTTATATCAACCAGTACCAAGGGCTGGTTCTTCTGTCTCACGACAAGGGAAAACAATTGGTGGGTCTTCTGTCTTGGAAGAGAAACCAGGACTGATATGTCTGTCTCACGACAACTGGAGACATGCGGTGGTACTTTCTGTTGTTCCTTAAAAAAACATCAGAGTGCTCTGGATCCAAAATAAGGGTTAGTGTTCACTGCTCAAGTGCTGTCTCTGTGAGGAGTATTCTGAATGTCCTTTCAAATTAGGTGTAGAAAGGGCCAGAACATACAGTGGAGACTCCGACAATGTGTGACATTATTACCTGGGTGATATCGTCAGTATTTATATAATAATCATTGAGAATATTATTACCATTTTTATCATCTTCTTTCAAGTTATTATTATAGGGGCCAAATTCATACATAGGTTTTTGGGGGTTGATTGGTGCTCTTTTTTTTTTTTTCTGGTGTTTTTTCGCCATGTTTTATTAGGCAAAAAACTCTTGTTCCAGATGTAGCATGGAAGTCTATAGGAAATGTTACATGCAGGACTAAGAAAGAGGCTTCTTTTTTTTTGTGGTGGTGTTTTTTGGGTCAATAGTATTTTTTTCAGATCGCCGCATCGCTTTGGGTCTGGCATCTTTTCCTTAATTTTTCTTCCATAGACCTTAATAGGTTTTTATTTGCTGCATGATAAAAAAGAAACACGTGTGCAAAATGTGTTGGTGTTTTTGTTAATAGCATTTTTGCATGGCAAAGCAACATCGAGGGGGGGGGGCACATACTTTACACTAAAGTAAATACTTGCATTCCTTGTGTAATAACAACTCTGGAGCATCTGCCCATTTAACCCTTATTATGTCCTGTACAGCGCCCCAGGCGTTGGATGTCACCGTTACCTGAGGAGTCATCACTTTACACAGAATGTCCTATCAATCGTGATAAACTGGACACTAAATATGTATGTGCACTGCAAATTACCTGCTGGGTTTATGGATACAGAGCGTCTCATGGGATCACAATACATTTCCCCTCTATTCCCCACAATCCTTTATTTCCATTTCCATTGTAACTCACTCATGAATAATGTATGCGCCTGTTTTCAACTTTACAATAGAAACATGGAAAGCTATGCATGGAAATGCTGCACTAGATCCTATATTCCTCTGTAAAAAGCTTCACTGTTAAATAAAGCAGTAAATAACATCAGAATAAATCCATCCTAGGTAGGCTTTTTATGCTGCTAGTATCAGGCGCCATCCTGCAACTTTCATCCAAACATCCAAAAGATATGAAAGTATGAAAGGCACGGGCTGGCTCTCTTGAATATTACACATGAATGAGTTGCACTTATCTCATGGATGAATAGTAGATGCTTTATTCTCCAATGCTCCATTTACAAACTATTCTGGTGATAGGTCTAAGTGTCTGTGGGGTTCATTCCAGAATGTCAAGCTGCAGGTACAATTGGGGTGGCCTCAACACCACCCTGGGTCTCAGACACCATTGAGGTGTCACCATGTGTTGCTACTTTCTGGAATGGATGGTAAAGTGTGGTGCACCCTTATGGGAATTAAGTCCAGAGAGTCAGGGTCTTCAGTAAAGCAGTGGGCTTCTTTACTGGAGGAATTCAGGTGCAAAACAATACAGGCAGTGCCAGGGCCGGATTAAGAGCATCATGGGCCTGGTGCTGAGGATTTTGCTGGGCCTTTTTATGGAACTGCACTCAGTGTCTTAATTACATATATATTTTATCAATACCATTAAAGTATTTTGTTCCTGCAACTACCCCTTCATTTGGCGTCTATCTTGGCAACATGGAGGGGGACCACGGGAGGGGGACCCTGAGGGTGGGGGCACCCTCAGGGCACTATAGTGTCAGGAAAACCGCTTTGTTTTCCTGACACTATAGTGATCATTTAACATGACTATGAAGATTACTGTTTTCTAGCTGCTGTGGACTGTGGACAACAGCAGCTAGAAACAGTAATTTTCATAGAGCTGTGTTATGATTTATGGACACAGCACTCAGCATGCTTAGCCAGTCAGATAGAAGGCTGGCTAAGCATGCTGAGAGCTGTGTCTAATAACATAACACATTAAAGGGATTCTGTCACCAGGTTTGACCCCTGTCAGCTAAAAATATGCTGATGTTCAGGGCGTCTGCACGATTCCTAATGTGGGCTTATAAATGTCATCTGTGGGCTTATTTAGCTAAAAAACAGCTTTTACTAACCTGTCAGTCAAACAAATAAGGTGCCCAAGGGGATGTTAATGGATGCAAGGTGTCGGCCGCACCCGCCGCCGTTCGTGCCCAGCGCCGCCTTTCCGGACTTCTGCGCCGCCTCCTAATCCTCTGTGCCGCCTCTCGCTCTCCCTCCCTCCCTCCCCCCTCCTCCTGCTGTAAGATCTCGCGCATACAGGGGTTGAGCGAAGTGCCGGCGCATGCGCACTTCGCTGTAAGAAGCCAAATGGAGAAGTCTGCACGGGCGCATCAGGCAGAGCCCTGTGCGCAAGCGCGAGATCTTACAGCAGAAGGAGGGGGGAGGGAGGGAGAGCGAGAGGCGGCACAGAGGATTAGGAGGCGGTGCAGAAGTCCGGAAAGGTGGCGCTGGGCACGAACGGCGGTGTGTGCGGCGGGCATCTTGCACCCATTAACATCCCCTTGGGCACCTTATTTGTTTGACTGACAGGTTAGTAAAAGCTGTTTTTTAGCTAAATAAGCTCACAGATGACATTTATAAGCCCACATTAGGAATCATGAAGACGCCCTGAACATCAGCATATTTTTAGCTGACAGGGGTGAAACCTGGTGACAGAATCCCTTTAAAGAAATTACTGTTTCTAGCTGCTGTGGACTGTGGACTAGCAGCTAGAAACAGTAATTTCTTTATGTGTTATGTTATTCAGACTGAGCTCTCAGCATGCTTAGCCAGTCAGTAATTTTCATAGTGCTGTTATGATTTATGGACACAGCTCTCAGCATGCTTAGCCAGCCTTCTTTCTGGCTGTGCTTCTTGAGAGTCACAGTCCACAGGCTCAGAAACAGCCTGTGGACTGTGACTCTCAAGATGCAAAGCCAGATAGAAGGCTGGCTAAGCATGCTGAGAGGTGTGTCCATAAATCATAACAGCACTATGATTGCCCTCCCTTCCAACTGGATGAGTTTATCTGATACCTGCCCTGCTCCAGAAGCTCCTGCTGTCTCGCGGGCTGGTGTGGCTGAGCGCTGTAGGCCGTGTGCTGGTCGAGACTGCTGAGTAGGTTGTACACAGCGCAGCGTGCAGGAGGGATAACCGCGGGTGCACTGAGGTCATATCCGGCGGGCCGGCATTACAGGAACCGCACCAGCTGCTCTGACGTCCTGCCGCCGGATATCCTGTGACGTATATCCGGCGGCAGGACGTCAGAGCAGCTGGTGCTGTTCCTGTAATGCCGCGGCCAACCGGATATGACCTCAGTAGTGATGGGAAGCTCGGATCTTTCAGATGAATCGGTTCATGAATCGGATCTTCGGTTCACTTGCTGAGTCACTGACTGCTGAGCTGACTCGCAAGTGAACCGAAAACTCTAGGTGCCGGTGCGCATGCGCAGATGCTATCCATCCGATTCACTTGCTGCTGCTGACTCAGTCGGCTCTTCAGCTCGCTAATGAGTGAGTCAGGATCAGGAAGAGTGATTGATTATAGTGATAGTGAAGGGAAGCTGAGGCTGACGCCGGACAGGAGGACTCAGGAGCTGTCACTGTGGTGTGCATTGTTGTCTGTTGTGCATTGTTACCCACAGTGACAACAGTCTGACACTGACAGTAGTACAACGAACCAAGTGAAGTGAAATGTGAATGCACGCACAGGGAAAACTATGTGCTGAATTGATAACAGTATTACAGTAACAGTCACTGGCTGATAATAAAATAGTCCCCACAGTCCCCACTTAACGGAATCCATAAAGGAGATGTGAACCCACCCTTAGTTATATAGCTACTGAATGAGATGCCTTTAACATATATATCTCCTGAGAAGCCAATTTGATCCTAAAGGGTTAATTCAACCTGTAATCTAAACTCTGTGTCATCTGTCACTTCTCTTATCTCTCTGGGCCCCATAGCAAGAATCTAAATTGGGCCCCCATTCCCCTTTTATAGCCCCTCCCACTACCCATTCCAGGCCTCTTTCTTTGTTCCATGAACTATGTTCGCTGCTGTTTTATAATTTATGCCATCAGGGCCGGATTGGGATTACAAAACAGGCCTGGCACACAAAAGAGGCATAATAGATACAGTGTGTACAGATGTATAGTGTATACAGTAGTGTACTGATATGTGAGGAACGTGGTATAATATATGCAGTGTGTTCAGGTATATAGTATATACAGCAGTGTACTGATATATGAGGTATAAATTACAGCTCGTACCTCACATATCAATCCAATACTGTATATACAATATACCTGTACACACTTCATCTATTATATCTCGTACCTAACATATCAGTACACTGCTGTATATACAATATATCTATACACACTGCATATATTATACCTTGTACCTCACATATCAGTACACTGCTGTATATACAATATATCTATACACACTGCATATATTATACCTTGTACCTCACATATCAGTACACTGCAATATATATTATATATCTGTACATATTGCATCTATAATACTGTTTAATATATGCAGTGTGTGTGTGTGTATATATATATATATATATATAGATGTGAGGCATACAAGGTATAATACTGTAGATGCAGTGTTTATAGAAATATGTGGTCAGTTATGCATTATAGTCACTGTGTGTGTGAAGTACATGAGGTTGTGGTCACTGTACCTGTCTGAAGTATTATACATGAGTGAGCAATGAGTAAAAACAGGGCATGGAGGGGGGGGTAAATGATGAAAAGTGGAGGACCTCCTCTTACCACTCCATTCCAGTCTGTATGGATCAATGCAGAGCTGATTGTGAACTTCTAATACTTGCTGTTAGGGGTTGAAGGACCTGTGATGATGTCATCACAGGTCCTGGCAGATGTACCTTTCAAACCTAGGAACTACACCATTTTTGGTGCAGTTCCTTTGCTAGATTCTGCAGGACCTGTGATGCTGAAGATGATGTCATCACAGGTCCTGGCAGATGCACTGTTCTAACCTGGGAACTACACTTTACACTGTGCACTTCCCTTACAGGACCTGAGACGACTCAGAGCTGCTAGTGCCTGCCTTGCCTCAGCTCTGATTGGTTGGTGGGCGGGAAGGGGCGGGGCTGGCAGAAGCAGCTTCCACTCTAGGATCATATTACGCTCCTCCCGAGTCCCTCCCTCAGGCTCCCTGCTGCCAGCGTGAGGTGAGCGTCTCTGCAGTGTCTGTGCTCTATGTGACGCTGCGCTGTGTACAACAGAGGACTATTAACCCTCCCGACGGCCTTTTGGCTGGCAGATGGGCCTATTTTATGGTAGGGGCCTGGAGCTGCAGCTCCATCAGCCCCTACGTTAATCCGGCCCTGGCCTTAGTCCCGGCCCAAACTCTCAGGCTCCAACACCCAGACTGAGAAAGCTCCACTATCAGATGGAGGATAATCCACACAGCTGAGACTGCTGGCTGGGTTTTTATCCCAAACCAAAACCCGGCCTGGAACGTGGGGAACAGTCACCCACCCTGCACTTTGGCTGCTCCCAGTAAGAGCCGGCCCGGATCGACTTTACAGCCACACTAAATAATCAATAGTGTCAGTGAGAACTAGCTGCCGCTGACACTTAAAATTACCGGCTCTTACCTCACCATGGCCAGGAACCTCGGTGACACATATCTTCCATCAATGACGGCATCTTGTTCCTTCTTACATACCTCCCCCCTTTGTTCAACCCTGAGGGGGTGAACACTTGCCAGACAGTGTACCCAGGACAGGGCATCTGCATTTCCCTGTAACCTGCCTGCCCTATTTTTTACGGAAAACTTGAAGTTCTGCAGAGACAAAAAACACCTGGTGACCCGAGCATTCCTCTCTTTTGCTTGGCTCATCCACTTGAGAGGGGAGTGGTCAGTTACAAGACGGAACTTTCTTCCCAACAGGTAATAGCGGAGAGACTTGAGTGCCCACTTGATGGCCAGGCACTCTCTCTCCCCTATACTGTACCTGGTCTCGGCTGACAATGTGGACGGAGTACAATGTCCATTAGCCTTTGAAACATGGCGCGAGCGCCATGTAGACCAAAGGGTAATACCTTGTACTGATACAGCCCCTCTGGCATGATGAAAGCTGATTTTTCCTTGGCAGCCTCCGTCAAGGGTACCTGCCAGTACCCTTTGGTGAGGTCCAACACAGAAAAACACCGGGCTTGGCCTAACTTCTCAATAAGCTCATCTACTCGGGGCATGAGATATGCGTCAAATTTGGACACCTCATTAAGTTTGCGGAAGTCTTTGCAGAAGCGCAATGTCCCATCCGGCTTGGGTATTAAGACTATCGGACTGGCCCATTCACTTTTTTTTGACTCTTCGATGACACCTAGCTGCAGCATCAGCTGCATTTCCTCCGCAATGGCTTGTCGCCAAGCCTCGGGTACCCTGTACAGTTTTAACCGGACTTTTGCCTGAGGCTCAGTGTTAATGTCATGTTGGATTATGGAAGTGTGTCCAGGAAGGTCCGAGAACACATCCGTGTTCCGGCTAGCGAACTCCCTTGTAACGAATCTCCTGGCACCCTGACCGGGTACCTCCGTCGAATGATGCTCCTAGCGCTTCCCGAGGACTCCAAGCACTCCACTTGACACCATAACCACCACAGACCCCACGAACCGCCGAAGCTTGGTTGAGGTCTCGCCGTCTCCTACCCACCCTGGACCTACGAAAAGGCTCCAGGCTCCAGTGGGTGAACCTCTCCTAAATCCAGAGAACAGGAACAGCTCTTACAAGAGCTAGTAGTTATAGCCAGGGGAGTATAGCAAATCTTCAGCGTATAGCAATCCTCAGTGTCGATCAGTTACCCAAACACCAGCCTCAACATGATGAAGGGTAAAACAGGAACTCTTTATTGAACACACAAGCATTGACTTATACACATTTTCCAACAAGGTTACCACCCACATGGTTTTGTAAAAACAACCAATAAACACGTACAATACAGTAAAACAATCCCACACAAAATCCTCCCCTCTGCCTGTGATACAATTACCTTACACAATGGGTTAATGTAATCATCACAGGCAGGAGAATACACAATGTCTTCTGTCCTGGAGACAACCGAGGAGTAATTCAATCATCTCTCAGGACAAAGGGAAATTGCCAATACACACGTGGAGACAATAGGACAGACATCACTACTCAAATATACAATGTCCCACCCTTTACAGTACACATAGACATTTAACATATCACAAAATGGCACGAATTAGACCAGGGGTTCAAAAGTTTAGCATGGGCTGATGGGCCCTTAATCCTGGGGCAAGAGGCTGGCAAACAGGCCCCTCCAAAACCCAGTAGCGAGGTTGGTTTCGCCACACATCTCCCCCTCCTAGGGAAGACTAACCAGATACCTGACCTCACGCCGGTCGGTATCTGAGTTAGTCTGGCAGTCCACCCACAACCAAATACTGGACCTGTTGAATTTGGTAGCCTGTCTCTGTCCAGTAAGTCCACCAAGGTTATGTTGGTAACTGGTACTCCCGGTCTCTGTGTTGTTCCCTGGCTTGGAGTGGAGGTTGCTTTGTGGGCAGGGATCAGCGGTACTCTGCCCTGGTGCCAGTGCTACCACGGAAGAAGCCTGGTTGGAGCCTGGTTGTTGGAGGGGGAGACCAACTGTCTCCCCTTTAGATAAACCACCATGCTGCTGTGGGAGGAGACCTACTGTCTCCCCTTTGGCTAAACAGCCCTGTTGCTGGGGGACAGGACCAACTGTCCCTACCCCCTGTGCTGTGAGTGCAGAGACCATGGTCCCATCTGCACGGTTGTGGGGCTTACTGTCTCCCCCTGGTACGTTAAGCTGCCGCTGGGGAATGGAGACTGGGCTCCCAATTCCCTGTAAATCACATGGCCGCTGGGGAATGGAGACTGGGCTCCCAATTCCCTGCAATTCACACTGCCAATAGGGAGAGGGGGTAACAAGCTCCTCTCCCATACATATTTCCAGCCTCTGCTTGCCACCGCTGAGGAATGGACACTGGGCTCCCAATTCCCTGTAAATCACACGGCCGCTGGGGAATGGAGACTTGGCTCCCAATTCCCTGTAAATCACCCAGCCACTGGGGAATGGAGACTGGGCTCCCAATTCCCTGCAATTCACACTGCCAATAGGGAGAGGGGGTAACAAGCTCCTCTCCCATACATACTTCCAGCCTCTGGGAGGGAGACCGACTGTCTCTTTTCCCAATACAGTGTCCTGTTGCTGGGGAAAGGAGACTGGGCTCTCTATTCCCTGTAGGACACTCTGCCGCTGGGGGACAGGACCGACTGTCTCTGCCCCCTGTAACTCAGCCTGCCGCTGGGGAATGGAGACTGGGCTCCAAATTCCTTGCAGGAGCAGTGGAGAGACCTCGGTCCCATCTCCACCAGCCACCTGGGTTTCTTCCCAGTAAACATCCACAATATCCTCCCAGCTGAAGGGCTCTGGACCTGGGTCTGACTTCTTGCTGTCCTGCTGAGCCTTCCCAATGGAGTGGAAGAGATCTCGGTAGTCCTGCTCCAGTTCCCACTCCAGGGTTGCTAGGTGAGCCAGGTCTTTCTCTACCTCATGGGGGTCATCCTAATCCTGCCTAGCCTCCCTCTCATAAAAAATATCCTGAAGTCTGGACTGTGCAGGGCTCCCGAAGTCAGGCTCTGCAAAGGACTCCCATAAAAAGCCAGGACCATCAAACTCCTCTCCCTCTGGCTTGTCATGCTCAGCTGTCCAGGGTATATACTGTGCCATATACTACCAGAGCGCCCGGTAGGCATCCTCCAGCCATAGCTCCTGCCATACCCGGTGCTCTAGTTCCTTCACCCATTCCTCCATGGGCTGCTCTCCCAGGAAGGACATCCGCAGGGCCACTTGCTTCTGCAATCGCTGCTCTTCACTGGGGAGACTCTCGCCTCACTGGTATTGTACATTATCCAGGGCCTCGTGCCAGACACCTTTCCGGACTGCATCCCTTCAGTCCGGGTCATCCTCTTCCTCATAGTGGAATGCTGTCCAAAGACTAGCCGATTCCATCCTGCTGTAGCCAGGGGCGCTTTACGGATACTAGCATTGCCCTCAATATACTCCACGAACGGTGTCTCCAAGCTGCTTCTCCTCACACTAGGACGCCATTCCACTGCTTGCCACCAATGTAACGAATCTCCTGGCACCCCTACCGGACTCCACTTGACACCATAACCGCCACAGACCCCACGAACCGCCGAAGCTTGGTTGAGGTGTCGCCATCTCCTACCCACCCTGGACCTACGACAAGGCTCGAGGCTCCAGTGGGTGAACCTCTCCTAAATCCAGAGAACAGGAACAGCTCTTACAAGAGCTAGTAGTTCTAGCCAAGGGAGTATAGCAAATCTTCAGCGTATAGCAATCCCCAGGGTCGATCAGTTACCCAAACACCAGCCTCAACATGATGAAGGGTAAAACAGGAACTCTTTATTGAATACACAAGCATTGACTTATACACATTTTCCAACAAGGTTACCACCCACAGGGTTTTGTAAAAACAACCAATAAACACGTACAATACAGTAAAACACTCCCACACAAAATCCTCCCCTCTGCCTGTGATACAATTACCTTAAACAATGGGTTAATGTAATCATCACAGGCAGGAGAATACACAATGTCTTCTGTCCTGGAGACAACCGAGGAGTAATTCAATTATCTCTCAGGACAAAGGGAAATCGCCAATACACATGTGGAGACAATAGGACAGACATCACTACTCAAATACACAATGTCCCACCCTTTACAGTACACATAGACATTTAAATGGCACAAATTAGACCAGGGGTTCAAAAGTTTAGCATGGGTTGATGAGAGGGCCCATAATACTGGGGCAAGAGGCTGGCAAACAGGCCCCTCCAAAACCCAGTGGCAAAGTTGGTTTCGCCACATCCCTGGCCTCATGAGCCTGTTTAGAGGAGAGGCTGTCAGCAATTTTCACTGTGGCAGCCGCTTCCCTTGCTTCAGACAGAGGGACCGAATCTGCTTCCTATAAAAACCCTGGATGTGGCCTGTTTTCCATACCAGTTTCCCGATCTTTCCAGGGTTTGAGCAGATTCACATGGTACACCTGCTCCGGCTTTCACCTCCCCGGCTGATGTACCTTGTAATCTACCTCACCAATTTTTTCAAGTACCTCATAGGGCCCCTTCCACCTAGCTAGGAACTTACTGTCTATGGTCAGTACCAGCACCAATACCTGATCACCCAGGTTAAAGTTCCAGACCCAAGCCTGCCAATTATAGATCCTACACTGGGCTCGCTGCGCTGCCTCCATATGCTCCCTAACCAGAGGTAACACTGTTTCCATCCATCCTTGCATCTGGGTGACATACTTGACAACACTTTTGTGCGGTGTGGGTTGTTGTTCCCATGCCTCTTTGGCGACATCCAACAGACTGCGAGGGTGTCTGCCGTATAGCAGTTCGAAGGGCGAGAACCCAGTAGAGGCCTGGGGAACTTCTCGCACTGCGAACATGAGATAGGGCAGAAGAAGATCCCAGTCCCTCCCACCCTTAGACACCACTCTTTTTAACATATTTTTTAATGTTTGATTAAACCTTTCTACCAGGCCATCTGTTTGCGGATGATACACGGACGTCCGTAACTGTTTTATTTGGAGCAACTTACAGAGTTTTCTCATGACCTTGGACATAAACGGGGTCCCTTGGTCAGTCAGAACCTCCTTAGGCAGACCCACTCGAGAAAATATCTCCATTAACTCCTTAGCTAGGAGTTTGGCTGATGTATGACACAGTGGCACCGCCTCCGGGTACCGAGTGGCATAGTCGAGGATGACCAAGATGTGTTGGTGCCCTCTAGCGGACTTCGGTACTGGGCCTATGAGATCCATAGCGATCCGCTCAAATGGAACCTCAATAATCGGGAGATGGACCAGAGGACTACGGAAATGTGGCTGGGGGCTGGTTATCTGGCAGGTTGGGCAAGACTTGCAATACTCTTCCACCTCTCTGAACACACTGGGCCAGTAGAATCGCTGTAGAATCCAGTCCTGCGTTTTCTGCTGGCCGAGGTGTCCCCCAAGAACATGTTGGTGGGCTAACTCCAACACGAGTTTGCGATACGCCTTGGGCACCACCAGCTGTTCAATAGCTCACCCCGTAGTTTATTTACCCAGTACAGCATCTTCTGTTGAACCACAAAACGGGGGAACATAGATTCGGCCCCTGGTTGTTGCGGCTCACCCTCAACTACTACCACATTCTCCCAGGCTCGAGATAGAGTCGAGTCCTGGTGCTGTGCTGTACCAAAATTATCCCCAGAGACATTGAGGTCTGCCAGCTCAGGACCCGGCGGCAAGTCATCCACGTCTCCCACCATCACACTTAGCGGGGTTGTCTTCCCCTCTTCCACCGAAATGGCGTTCACCCCTAC
This sequence comes from Bufo bufo, assembly GCF_905171765.1. Lineage (NCBI taxonomy): Eukaryota > Metazoa > Chordata > Amphibia > Anura > Bufonidae > Bufo > Bufo bufo. The sequence continues at coordinate 31,759,216 of NC_053394.1, read as the reverse complement.
TGCTGGCCCTTCTGACTCAGGTTCTCAAGGTTCTGGCCTTCCCCTGAGCCAGGCCACTCTGCTAGGGTTACATCTGTCTCCCGGGTATCAGTAATTTTCTTGTCCAGCCAGAGTGTCGGAAAACCGGGGAAGTCTCTCCCAATTATCAACTCATACGATAACTTTGTGGCAACGGCCACCTCATACATCCACCTGCCGTCCACCGTTGACAGAGAGACCAGGGCGGTGGGATACTCCTTTAAGTCCCCATGAATGCAGACAACGCCAACTTTTCGGCCAGTATACTCGGCGGGCTGCACCAGGGCAGCTCTTACCAGGGACACCAGGCTCCCTTAATCCAGCAGGGCCACCGCTAAAGTGTGTCCCCTACTTCCACCTGGCACAGATGACTATTGTCTACAGTCTCGGAGGTACCTGTGGCACATAGCTTCCTGGCATGCAATGAGTGGCGGTAGCCATAGTTGGTATCCATGGGTTCACCCCGATGGGGACAGTCGGCTCTTATATGTCCAGGTTCGTGACACCGCCAGCAGACCACCGGGGCTGGGTCTGCAGGGGGTACGTCCCGGGCGGGTTTGGCTGGCACCAGCCGCTGGGTTTGGAGGGGAGATTTCCGGGGTTTAGCTGGCCCCTCCCAAAAGAACCCCCCTGCAGATTTCTGGTGGCCTCATAGCGCTCCACCAGGTCGACTATCTCCAAGGCATTATTCGGAGACACCTGGCCGATCCAGTGCTGGAGAGGGTACGGCTAAGTCCTCCAAAACACATCCGCCAACAGCTGATCCAACATAGCAGTGGTGTCACGGGAATCAATATAGAGCGGAGGTGCACCCCCTGAGCTGCCACCCGGTCCCCTGTCCCTGCCTACTTGCACCACCCGCCCTAGGTGACGGAGCGCAACTGGGCGACAGTCCCTAACCTACTAAGTGCAAGCAGAGAGAAAGAGACAGCAGGGAAGAGGACAGCAAATGAGAAGTTACAATAGGCAGACAAGAGGTAGAACAAAAACGGAAGGCGAGGCGGGTCAACTAGCCGAGGTCAGTCCAGGAGGTCACGTCAGAACAAGGGAAGAGGCAAAGACAAATCCGTAAACAAGCCGAGGTCAAAATCCGAGAGGTATGGTCAAGGTACAGGGAGCAGGCAGAAGAGGTGTCAAGAGGCGGATCGAGGTTCAATTCCAGAGGTAGCTTAATAACAATAAAGTACACAGCCTATAGGACGAAAATCACAGGCAACCTGTAGCCAGCAGGCCGCCTGTATTTATAGTGGGGAGTGAGGGTCGTGACGTGGCCAGCGTCACATGACAGACAGACAAACAAGTCGAGCACCGAGTGATCAGCTCGGCGCTCAAGGCAGACCTAGGAGCAGGGAGCCTCCCAGCTAGCAAGGCCGCCCTGGGAACGAGGCCAAACACAGATCCTCGCTCCCGAAGCTAAGCAGCAGGTCTGCGGCTGATGGGAGACCGAGTGCGCCTTCGGCGCCCAGTTACAAGTGGGAGTCAATATGTCAGTCTGCAGCCATTTTTGCAATCGGTGCAGCAGATCTTAATATTGTGGTCTGGTGGGTTCAGCCATTTTAAATTCCCACTGATGCACCCTCTGGGCCCGGACCAACATATTCACCCTGAGTCTCGCCAGGATCTCACCTTTTACTGTCGGGTAGTCGGCTGCTCGATCATCGGGGAGATTAAACAATACTTGCTGGGGACCAGACGCCAGGAACGGAGCAACGACCTCAGCCCACTGGTCTCGGAGTAACTTTTCCCTCATGGCCACTTTTTCGAAGACCGCCAGATAGGTCTCGACGTCATCCGAGGGGGTCATCTTCGGAATCGCCGCGCGGACAGCTTTCCGGGCATCGTGGACATTCTGGGACGCTACTGCCGCCTGCAACGCCATTACATGTTGCAATAGCAGCTGGTTAGTTTCTGGTTGCTACAAGTTAGCCTCCACAAGGGCCTTCATGACAGCCTCCATTTTGTCAGGGGACACGGGTCATAACCTTGCCGGCTGAATGTAGAACATGCACTTGTGCCAGGGAAAAACAAAAAAAATTCGGCCTTCAGGCCTGCCTCACTGCGTTTGCCCGCATCCGACACCAATTGTGGGGATTTGCTCTGGTAGACAGGCTTGCGGATGCAGTACAGAGGCAATGACAACGTCTTTAACTTAAACAGTGCAGTGTTTTATTCACACATACGTAAAGTGACAACAAAAAAGGCAGTTTCAGGGAAAAACAGTCACCTTGAGTCTGGTGTTTGTTCACACTAGGCTGCAGAACATAAGTCCTTTGATGAAGCAGAAGTCCACGTGCTTTTCCCCCAAACAATATAGCAGGCCTTAGTCCCGGCCCAAACTCTCAGGCTCCAACACCCAGACTGACAAAGCTCCACTATCAGATGGAGGATAATCCGCCCAGCTGAGACAGCTGGCTGGGTTTTTATCCCAAACTAAAACCCGGCATTGAACGTGGGGAACAGCCACCCACCCTGCACTTTGGCTGCTCCCAGTAAGAGCCGGCCCGAATCGGGTTTACAGCAACACTAAATAACCAATAGTGTCAGTTAGCACTAGCTGCCGCTGACACTTAAAATTACCGTCTCTTACCTCACCGAGGCCAGGAACCTCGGTGACACATATCTTCCGTCAATGATGGCCCCTTGCACTTTCCTACACTGTACTGTGCAGCTGAAACAAGAGATAATTTGGCTGAAAAAGACATTAGGGAAACCTAATGCTATTGCCTGGCAACAAATGTTGCAATTCCATGTCTAATTATTGCTGAATAGTTGCCATACACACACTGACAGTTAGCGATAGATAGTTTAACTATTGATAACTCATACTTTTGTATATTCCTCTGTATTACTGAGCCTAAGCTTATAGCAGTATTGCTCACTATCCCTAACCACTATCTCCCCTTCTCCTAAGTGTCTCTATGAACGGACAGGGTGCCTGCAGCACACCCCGATACTATTTCAATATCTTGGAAAGCAAATAAAGGCTGGCACTCATATATGTGGAATCAAAAGAAGGTGACCGTTTAATACATAAAGGCTATACAATACACAATCAGTTAATAAAATACATAAATAATACACATGGTGTAGGATAAAAATGAAAATTGCCGCGGAGTCCAAGTCCACTGTGGGCTACAGACTGAGGGGTGGTATGCCCTTTAAGAAGCTCAGGGTATATCTCTTGGTTCACTTAGTGGGAAATTGACAAAAGGACCGTTTCTCTGTAATGTAAAATAGAATAATATCCTCCTTGAGGTGATCCTCTATTGGGATGCAGGCTATGATGTAAATAGCACTATGAACAGATGGTAGTGATACATCAGAGAGGCAAAGTCCAGTTCCGACTAATGTGAGTGTGTCACAGAGTCACTGTAAGGCTGCAGGTGGGAGTAGGGTATAACCGGTGTGTCTTACCCTAATTGGATCGGGTCCGGTAGATAGGAGATTTCTTCCTCTTTGCCGCTACTCACCACGATGCGCCGGCTTCTTCTCACGCTGTTTGGCGTCCTCGAGTGTCGTGTCACGTGACGTTAGTCTCGCGGGATCTGCCTCACGGGAAGTTAAGCCTGTTCTTTCCTCCGATTGCTTTCACTTTAGATCTCTAGTGGAGCGCTCCAACATCCGATAGTTTTGAGAACTAATTTAGTGACTCCAGGTCATTCTCTGGGGGTGAACTCGCCAGACGCGTTTCGGGGACGTCTCTCCCCTTCCTCAGTGGCTGAATCTCAGCCCAAACAAATACAATGTTACACTTTCTGTCTATCATAGACTTACATTAGAGCTTCAATAAAACTCAATGGCAACGACACAGCAGATTTTCCAGACAAAAACAAGTCTTCAGACATAATAAGGCTACTTTCACATCTGCGTTTTTGCTGGATCTGGCAAAGATCAACAAAAACGCTTCTGTCATGATAATACAACCGTCTGCATCCGTTATGAACGGATCCGGTTGTATTATCTCTAAAACCGTTGTAAGTCAATGGGGGATGGATCCGTTTTCTTTTGTGTCAGAGAAAACAGATCCGTCCCCATTGACTTACATTGTGGGTCACGATGGATCCGTCTTGCTCCGCATCCCAGCACACACTCAAAAACTCTGCTTGCAGCGGTTTTGTGTCCAGTATGGGAACGCAATGAAACGGAACGGAATGCATTCTGGTGCACTCCGTTCCCTTCAGTTCAGTTTTGTCCCCATTGACAATGAAAGGGGACAAAATGGAAGCGTTTTCCACTGCTATTGAGATCCTATGACGGATCTCCATAGCAGAAAGGGAAAGCGCAGATATGAAAGTAGCCTAATAAAAGGTCAGTCTGTCTGGTTTTGGTGGTAAACAAATCTGGCTTTTTTCCTCTAAAAATGCTCTTCTTTAACTCTTATGGTAACTGTAGAAAATTACCAGTTTATCATTATTAGCTAGAAAGTCCCTTTAAATCATTTAGTATTCATTAACCCTTTCCACAGTGCCATGCATCTACAGGATATATATATATCACAACAAACATACAAAATGCAGTTACACAGTATTACAGAGTATAAGTCAGTGCAAGTTAACCCTTTAAAGTGAAATAAAGTAAGCAATTGATGACTTTGCATAAGGCCTCTTGCACACGACAGTATGTATTTTGCGGTCCGCAAAAAACTGATCCACAAAAAATACGGATGACATCCACGTGCATTCCGTATTTGGCGGAACGGAACAGCTGGCCCCTAATAGAACAGTCCTATCCTTGTCCGTAATGAGGACAATAATAGGACATGTTCTATTTTTTTGCGGAACGGAAATACGGACATACGGAAACGGAATGCACACTTAGTAACTTCCGTTTTTTTTGCGGACCCATTGAAGTGAATGGTTCCGCATACGGCCCGCAAAAAAAACACGGAACAGACACGGAAAGAAAATACGTTCGTGTAGAAGAGGCCTAAGAGAAATAGGGACAAATGTCCAGACTTCAAAGTATCGCTGCTCCAGGGCAATACACTGACAACAAGATACAGTCTTCAATCTGTGAATGGAGATTTCTTAGAGGCTGTTGAAATTCTAGGAAAACATTACATGATATACCAGAAGAAAAAAAGCTGGATGGATGGGGGCGCTGATCATCAGGAGCTCAAAGCAGTGGTTTATTTGTTAAAGGTAATATACTTTAAAATCCTTGTGTAATCCTTGTGTAAACATACACTCAGGTCCATAAATATTGGGACATCAACACAATTTTAAGGCTACTTTCACACTAGCGTTCGGAGCGGGTCCGTCTGATGTTTCATCAGACGGATCCGCTCCTATAATGCAAACGCTTGCATCCGTTCAGAACGGATCCGTTTGCATAACTGTTTATTTCAGATCTGATTTTTCACTTCGGAAAACTCAGATCCAACAGTATATTCTAAACACAGAAGCGTTCCCATGGTGATGGGGACGCTTCAAGTTAGAATATACTGAGAACTGTGTACATGACTGCCCCCTGCTGCCTGGCAGATGCTGCCAGGCAGCAGGGGGCAGACCCCCCCCCCCCTGTATTTAACTTATTGGTGGCCAGTGCGGCCCCCCCTCCCCAGTATTAATTGTAACCAGTGCGGCCCCCCTCCCTCTATATTCATCGGTGGCCAGTGCGGATATTAAATATGAGCAGTGCGGTCTCCCCCTCCCTCCCTCCCCAGTATTAAATATGAGCAGTGCGGCCTCCCCCTCCCTCTATTCATTGGTGGCCAGTGCGGATTCAAAGTATTGTGATCAGTGCGGCCTCTCCTCTCCCCCCCCCCCCCATCATTGGTGGCAGCGGAGAGTACCGATCGGAGTCCCAGTTTAAATCGCTGGGGCTCAGATCGGTTACCATGGCAGCCAAGACGCTATTGCAGTCTTGGCTGCCATGGTTACTTAGCAACAAATAGCAGCATTATACTTACCTGAAGAGCTGCGATCTATGTGACCGGCCGGGAGCTCCTCCTACTGGTAAAGTGACAGGTCTGTGCGGCGCATTGCCTATAGACCTGTCACTTACCAGTAGGAGGAGCTCCCGGCCGGTCACATAGATCGCAGCTCTTCAGGTAAAAATAATGCTGCTATTTGTTGCTAAGTAACCATGGCAGCCAAGACTGCAATAGCGTCTTGGCTGCCATGGTAACCGATCGGAGCCCCAGCGATTTAAACTGGGACTCCGATCGGTACTCTCCGCTGCCACCAATGATGGGGGGGGAGGGGAGGCCGCACTGATCACAATACTTTGATTCCGCACTGGCCACCAATGAATAGAGGGAGGGGGAGGCCGCACTGCTCATATTTAATACTGGGGAGGGAGGGAGGGGGAGACAACACTGCTCATATTTAATACTGGGGAGGGAGGGAGGGAGGGGGAGACCGCACTGGTCATATTTAATATCCACACTGGCCACCGATGAATATAGAGGGAGGGGGGCCGCACTGGTTACAATTAATACTGGGGAGGGAGGGGGGGCCGCACTGCTCATATATAATACTGGGGAGGGAGGGAGGGGGAGACCGCACTGCTCATATTTAATACTGGGGAGGGAGGGAGGGGGAGACCGCACTGCTCATATTTAATATCCGCACTGGCCACCGATGAATATAGAGGGAGGGGGGCCGCACTGCTTACAATTAATACTGGGGAGGGAGGGGGGGCCCGCACTGGCCACCAATAAGTTAAATACAGGAGGGGGGGGGGGGGGGTCTGCCCCCTTCTGCCTGGCAGCACCTGCCAGGCAGCAGGGGGCAGTCATGTACACAGTTCTCAGTATATTCTAACTTGAAGCGTCCCCATCACCATGGGAACGCCTCTGTGTTAGAATATACTGTCGGATTTGAGTTTCACGATGTAACTCAAATCCGATGGTATATTCTAACATAGAGGCGTTCCCATGGTGATGGGGACGCTTCAAGTTAAAATATACCATCGGATTGGAGAAAACTCCGATCTGATGGTATAATCCTGACTTTACATTGAAAGTCAATGGGGGACTGATCCGTTTGAAATTGCACCATATTGTGTCAATGTCAAACGGATCCGTCCCCATTGACTTGCATTGTAAGTCTGGACGGATCCGTTTGGCTCCGCACGGCCAGGCGGACACGAAAACGCTGCAAGCTGCGTTCGGGTGTCCGCCTGCTGAGCGGAGCGGAGGCCAAACGGTGCCAAACTGATGCATTCTGAGCGGATCCGCATCCACTCAGAATGCATTGGGGCAGTACGGATCCGTTCGGGGCCGCTTGTGAGAGCCTTCAAACGGAACTCACAAGCGGAGCCCCGAACGCTAGTGTGAAAGTAGCCTAACATTTTTGGCTCTATACACCACCACAGTGGATTTGAAATGAAATGAACAAGATGTGCTTTACCTGCAGACTGTCAGCTTTAATTTGAGGGTATTTACATCCAAATCAGGTGAACGGTGCAGGAATTACTACAGTCTGCATATCTGCCTCCCACTTGTTAAGGAACCAAAAGTAATGGGACAATTGCCTTCTCAGCTGTTCCATGGCCAGGTGTGTGTTATTACCTCATTATCCCAATTACAATGAGCAGATAAAAGGTCCAGAGGTCATTTCACGTCTGCTATTTGCATTTGGAATCTGTTGCTGTCAACTCTCAAGATGAGATCCAAAGAGCTGTCACTATCAGTGAAGCAAGCCATCATTAGGCTGAAAAAACACAACAAACCCATCAGAGAGATAGCAAAAACATTAGGCGCGGCCAAAACAACTGTTTGGAACATTATTAAAAAGAAGGAACGCACCGGTGAGCTCAGCAACACCAAAAGACCCGGAAGACCACGGAAAACAACTGTGGTGGATGACCGAAGAATTCTTTTCCTGGTGAAGAAAACACCCTTCACAACAGTTGGCCAGATCAAGAACACTCTCCAGGAGGTAGGTGTATGTGTGTCAAAGTCAACAATCAAGAGAAGACTTCACCAGAGTGAGTACAGAGGGTTCACCACAAGATGTAAACCATTGGTGAGCCTCAAAAACAGGAAGGTCAGATTAGAGTTTGCCAAACGACATCTAAAAAAAGCCTTCACAGTTCTGGAACAACATCCTATGGACAGATGAGACCAAGATCAACTTGTACCAGAGTGATGGGAAGAGAAGAGTATGGAGAAGGAAAGGAACTGATCATGATCCTAAGCATACCACCTCATCAGTGAAGCATGGTGGTGGTAGTGTCATGGCGTGGGCATGTATGGCTGCCAATGGAACTGGTTCTCTTGTATTTATTGATGATGTGACTGCTGACAAAAGCAGCAGGATGAATTCTGAAGTGTTTCGGGCAATATTATCTGCTCATATTCAGCCAAATGGTTCAGAACTCATTGGACGGCGCTTCACAGTGCAGATGGACAATGACCCAAAGCATACTGCAAAAGCAACCAAAGAGTTTTTTAAGGGAAAGAAGTGGAATGCTATGCAATGGCCAAGTCAATCACCTGACCTGAATCCGATTGAGCATGCATTTCACTTGCTGAAGACAAAACTGAAGGGAAAATGCCCCAAGAACAAGCAGGAACTGAAGACAGTTGCAGTAGAGGCCTGGCAGAGCATCACCAGGGATGTAACCCAGCGTCTGGTGATGTCTATGCGTTCCAGACTTCAGGCTGTAATTGACTGCAAAGGATTTGCAACCAAGTATTAAAAAGTGAAAGTTTGATTTATGATTATTATTCTGTCCCATTACTTTTGGTCCCACAACAAGTGGGAGGCACATATGCAAACTGTTGTAATTCCTGCACCGTTCACCTGATTTGGATGTAAATACCCTCAAATTAATGCTGACAGTCTGCAGGTAAAGCACATCTTGTTTGTTTCATTTCAATCCATTGTGGTGGTGTATAGAGCCAAAAATGTTACAATGGTGTCGATGTCCCAATATTTATGGACCTGACTGTAGCTGTGGCAGGCCTCAAAGCATTCAGAGGGCCTGAAGGTGCCACAGCAACTGAATGGCTTTCTCAATCTCAGCGCGGTGATGCCATTTGGGCCCCGGGTAAAGACTTCTCCGATATCGTGTTCCCAGTCGACCATGGCATCTAAAGGGCAAAATGTCTGTGATTGGCTTTATCGACGATCACAGACTTTGCCTCCTGGTGTCTGCTGTGTAAAACATCAAGCACCTGGCGGCTTTAGATGGGTTTTTAAGACGGTTAGCTATTATGTAGTTTAAGTCAATACTATTAATACAAGTGAAGTCTGTGACAAATGTCAGGGGAGGCAATTATAGCCACCGGGTTATGGTGAAAAGGCATTTTGCGAATACCTCACATTTCTTAGGGTCAATTGTATGTCGTAGCCCTCAGAAGCGGAAGACCAGACTTCCGCCATACATAGACGGTGGTGGTCGGGAAAGAGTTAACTTACACCAGTTTTCAGGTGACAGTTATAGTAAATGTTCTAAATGGCTTTGGGGGGCAATTTGTTTATGGTTGCATTTTACTCATTTTGGGCTAAAAATTATTTTTTTCAATTGGTCTTAATTAAAACTTTGCAGCAGTTTTTGTTCTACAGGGTTAAGTTTCAGTCTGTGTGCAGGCTATCTTGCATTCAGTTTCACACTGAACCGTTAGGGAGCTGCTCTGATACTTTGATGTAGAGCCCTTATCTCTGAATTCCTGACGGCTGATAAATACTCATTACAGCTAATTTCTTATCAAACTGCTCCTGCCTGCCGCTAAAGCCTGGCATAGCATATCGGTACAGGGTATCCTGCAACAATGTATTATGAAGAGGTTTCAGCGGAGTTTAAGCCAGACATGTGTTGCGGCTTTATGGAAATGAGTGGCTAGACTCCACCACTCAGTGCACCAAATCCCTAATTTACATAAAGAATAAAAGTCTTTTTTTTTTCAGGCCTGCTACCAATTTCACAAGACAGGTATCATTTTTATCAACAGGATCAACCCCACCATGTAGAACATGCTTAGTTAAATAGGGTTGATCCTGCTGACCACAGCAATTAATGTGATTGGCACAATGTTAGGGCAATGCAATGTTACAGTATGGGCACTGCATTGTGGAATATTGGTGGATGATACTTTGTAGAGAGCAGCCAATTGATATGTCGTGAAATCCACGTGGAAACTCCATTGTGTGAATGTACCCCAAGGGGCAGACCTTTGGAGCAATCTCCAGGATGAATGGCATTACATACAATTTGTAAGCGCTGACATTATTTCACGGGGTGATTGGCCTTAATGAGACGGATTTGTGCTGTACCAAACAATGCTGGAAATTTACGGACAATTTGTTACGTGGGGGTAAATCGCTGCACAAGGTCGGTTTGGCAAGGACTGAGTAAATTGCAGCGTGGGCTAATTAGCTTGTCACGCTGCGCTGATTATGTTATTATGTTTCCCTTCAATCAATTTTATTGAATATTTCAAGGCAACGTGCGAAATAAGAGAATATCTAGAAGCAGGCGTTCCGGCCGACGTCTACCTAATGTGTACGACCAGATGTACAGCAGAAGGTCTCACTTCTAGGTAAGTCTTTTAACACCAAGGAGGTTACAAAGAGAAAAAGAGATGGATGACGCCCTTAGGCCTGTTTCACACTGTCGGCAGGCAGTTCTGACATAGAATGCCGGGAATCGGCCAGACAAAAATCTCTACACACAACTGCATTTTTCCGACTGTCTCTCGGCATATTTGCCAGATCGCAGCCGGATCAGCCACGGACGCCATTATAGTTAATAGGGCCGGACGGCAGTCTGTTCCCGGTCAGAACCGGCAAAAGCAAGTGTGAAACAAGCCTTAGGCTACTTTCACACTAGCATTTTTACTGGATCCGGCAGGGCTCAGCAAAAACACTTCATTTACTGATAATACAACCGTCTGCATCCGTTATGAACGGATCCGGTTGTATTATCTTTAACATACCCAAGACGGATCCGTCATGAACTCCATTGAAAGTCAATGGGGGACGGATCCGTTTTCTATTGTGTCATAGTCCCCATTGACTTGCATTGTGGCTCATGACGGATCCATTTTGCTGCGGTTTGCTCTCCGGCATGGGAACGAAACGGAATGCATTTTGTAGCATTCCGTTCAGTTCAGTTACGTTTTGTCCCTATTGACAATGAATGGGGACAAAACGGAAGCAATACCGGATCTCAATCCCGGAAAATAGAAACGCTAGTGCGACGGACTCGACAGCGGCAAGGTGTCCTTTTTAGTGATATTGTCGTGACGCCAGTTGCAGTGAAGCAACAAGGGCATAGGGCCCCTTTTAGTGATATGGTAGTGATGGTACCCAGGTGTAGGAATGCCAGAGTGGTGTCAGGTGGCCTAAATGTCCCTTAATGTTGGTGCACGTGTCACGGTGCTCCTACCTGGATACGCTGGACCCCCGGGCGTTGTCGTCCGAAGCAGAAAAAGGGTAGTAGTAATAGGGGATGAAGAATAAATTTGAGTCCAGACCTTGTGTATATTTGAACAGCAACTTTACTTGAATAAACGTTCCTCCAAACGATTTACAGACTTTATCTTGGTTTCCAGCAGTCGTTGGCATGAACTGTGGCAGGCAAACTCCTCTCTGCTACGTCTGTTGCTCTCTGGCTCTGCTGTGCTAACAGGATAGCTATAGAACTCAGCTTCTTCTTTAGGCTGTACTTCACTTTGTAATCTGGTCTGTCTCTAGCTTTATCCAGGGAAAACTTCACTCCTGGTTTTTGAGGCTCTTAGCTTTGGCCTCCAGATCCAGCTGAGCTGAAGGTGCTCCAGCTGGCCTAGACGGGCTCCTGCTTCCTTCCCCTAAAGGGGGTAAACTCAACTCACTCTAACTAGAACTAGACAAGCCCACCCCACCACAGAGAGGGTCCTAGAATGGAAAGAAAGCTCCATTCTCTGTACCTATGGCTCTGCCATTGATGCTGCCACCTGCTGGTAAACCAGGCATATTACACATGAAAAGTTACATAAAGAGGAAATATGAGTATACAGTCGTGGCCAAAAGTTTTGAGAATGAAACAAATATTAGTTTTCACAAAGTTTGCTGCTAAACTGCTTTTAGATCTTTGTTTCAGTTGTTTCTGTGATGTAGTGAAATATAATTACACGCACTTCATACGTTTCAAAGGCTTTTATCGACAATTACATGACATTTATGCTAAGAGTCAGTATTTGCAGTGTTGGCCCTTCTTTTTCAGGACCTCTGCAATTCGACTGGGCATGCTCTCAATCAACTTCTGGGCCAATTCCTGACTGATAGCAACCCATTCTTTCATAATCACTTCTTGGAGTTTGTCAGAATTAGTGGGTTTTTGTTTGTCCACCCGCCTCTTGAGGATTGACCACAAGTTCTCAATGGGATCAAGATCTGGGGAGTTTCCAGGCCATGGACCCAAAATGTCAACGTTTTGGTCCCCGAGCCACTTAGTTATCACTTTTGCCTTATGGCACGGTGCTCCATCGTGCTGGAAAATGCATTGTTCTTCACCAAACTGTTGTTGGATTGTTGGAAGAAGTTGCTGTTGGAGGGTGTTTTGGTACCATTCTTTATTCATGGCTGTGTTTTTGGGCAAAATTGTGAGTGAGCCCACTCCCTTGGATGAGAAGCAACCCCACACATGAATGGTCTCAGGATGCTTTACTGTTGGCATGACACAGGACCTTTTCTTCTCCGGACAAGCCTTTTTCCAGATGCCCCAAACAATCGGAAAGAGGCTTCATCGGAGAATATGACTTTGCCCCAGTCCTCAGCAGTCCATTCACCAAACTTTCTGCAGAAGATCAATCTGTCCCTGATGTTTTTTTTGGAGAGAAGTGGCTTCTTTGCTGCCCTTCTTGACACCAGGCCATCTTCCAAAAGTCTTCGCCTCACTGTGCGTGCAGATGCGCTCACACCTGGCTGCTGCCATTCCTGAGCAAGCTCTGCACTGGTGGCACTCCGATCCCGCAGCTGAATCCGCTTTAGGAGACGATCCTGGCGCTTGCTGGACTTTCTTGGACGCCCTGAAGCCTTCTTAACAAGAATTGAACCTCTTTCCTTGAAGTTCTTGATGATCCTATAAATTGTTGATTGAGGTGCAATCTTAGTAGCCACAATATCCTTGCCTGTGAAGCCATTTTTATGCAACGCAATGATGGCCGCACACGTTTCTTTGCAGGTCACCATGGTTAACAATGGAAGAACAATGATTTCAAGCATCACCCTCCTTTTAACATGTCAAGTCTGCCATTTTAACCCAATCAGCCTGACATAATGATCTCCAGCCTTGTGCTCGTCAACATTCTCACCTGAGTTAACAAGACGATTACTGAAATTATCTCAGCAGGTCCTTTAATGACAGCAATGAAATGCAGTGGAAAGGTTTTTTTGGGATTAAGTTAATTTTCATGGCAAAGAAGGACTATGCATCTCATCTGATCACTCTTCATAACATTCTGGAGTATATGCAAATTACTATTATAAAAACTTAAGCAGCAACTTTTCCAATTTCCAATATTTATGTAATTCTCAAAACTTTTGGCCACGACTGTACATTGTGCAGGACCTAGAAATTAATACATATAATAACACGTGTTTAACCATAGGAGATAGTGGCAGGGTGCAAAGGTGGTAATGCACCTCTGGGGCGTTACACTAGGGTGAAAGTAGCCTTTTCCAGATATTTCAGCATTAAGAGTAAGGCCAGTTTCAGACTGCTGTAATACCGATACAATTACTGGAGCCTCTTGGTACTCCAAAGAACCCTAAAAATACCCCAAATTCTGAGTTTAGTTTGGTAGAACCACAGGGGAAGGGTTATCTGAAATGGACTGAAAACATTGCTTCTTATGGTGGACAGCAGCTGCAATGGTTGATCCTGCTGAATGAAATTATGCCTCATTTACGTTCCTCTGTTGCTTCCATTATTAGAGCAACTCTACTGGCTCCTTTTTTGTCTGTAATAATGTGCCTGCACTGTAGTACCCCAGAGTGGTATTACCATTCCTACACCCTGCTACTGTCTCTAATGGGCTAACCATAATGTCATCTGTGTATTTATTCCAGGTCCTCTTACACTGTGCATTAATTGTTCTGCTATGTAACTGTTATTCGTTTTAGTACATGTTATATGCCTGGTTCACCAGCAGGTGGCAGCGTTTATGGCAGAGAGATCTTTACATAGAATGGAACTTACCATTCCATTCTCTCCCTTTTGGGCAGAAGTGGGCCAGTCCTGCTCCCTACCAAGGGAGGGTCTGCAGGAAGTTTTCAGTCAGTCTAGTCTAGAGTTGGAATGAGAGGAGAATCACCCTGACTCCTTATAGTTAACTGACAGTGTTGCGAGAGGTTCAACAGCCAAAGGCACCCCACTCCAGGTACCAGAACAGCCCTAAAGTCCAGCGACCAGACGAAAGTCCAGCGACCAGACCACAGCCGAGTTTAGCACAGCAGAGAGATAAAGCAGAACATTTAAGTTTGCCTGCCAGTTTATGCCAAAACCTGCTGGAACCAAGAGAAAGACCGTATATTGTCTAGATGCAAGTTAATTCAAGTAAAGCTGTTGAACTTTATAAAAGTCTGGACTCAACTATTTCTCTACCTCCACCATTACTCTCCCCTTTATTGCTTTGGAGCCTATCCCTGGGGAGCGACGGTATCCAGGTAGGAGAACCGTGACACACACCAAAAACTATTGGGGCCGCACCACACGACTCGGCATTCCTATAAACCTAGGACGCGATCGGCCCTGGGGGACGGCACTTTGCACCAGTGCAAGCGCAGTGCGTCTGCAGCTGCTTCCCCAGCAGCGGATATGACTACTATGCATGAGTGGCAATGCTTTTGTTTGGGGGAGGAACACATCTTTGGCTCATGCGCCGTCGACATCTGTGCTGCTGGGGAAGCAGAAACAGGTGTACAGTGCATACGCTGATAATGCAGGTGTGGGATTACTGTGCATCAGTGGGATGGGAGGGATGGCTCTTATTGCAAATTGGAGGAGCTCTGGTGCTCCGAGGGGCTTAGGCCCACCCCTTTTTGCACTGAAAAGCTAATTTACATATTAAAAAACATTGTCTTTCTTATTGATGGTGCTACGAAGCAACATTAATGAAGTTTCATTTTAATCAGCAGTATCAACCATACCACACAGCATGACTGATATAATATGGTTGATACTGCTCATTAAAGGGGTTGCTCGGCAGGGATAATACTTTTAGAGAAGGGGCAGAATGGTGTAAATGGTATAAAATCACTGGCAGAGGCAGGTCACCACTAAGGCCAGCAATTTGCTCAGCGGGCATTTCCTGTGTGGCCAAGAAACGCAGATCAGTGAGGAGGCAGAAACTGGAATGGTAGGGATCGGTGAATAATGCTTATGTTACTTTTTTAAAACTATTCTGCCACTTCTTGAAAAAATATTATCATCTTTATAGCGGTCGGCGCTCTGTTTTCTGATACACAGCTCCAATTAGGGCTGATGCACACGACCGTATGTATTTTGTGGTCCGCAAAACACGGATCCGCAAAAAATACGGATCACCTCTGTGTGCATTCCGTATTTTGCAGAACGGAACAGCTCGCCTCTAATAAAACAGTTCTATCCTTGTCTATAATGCGGACAATAATAGGACATGTTCTATTTTTTGCGTAAAAATACAAAAACGGAATGCACACCAGCATACAGGCTTAAAAAATAAATAAACGTACATGGAAAAAATATATATTCGTGTGCATGAGCCCTTACCCTGAAATGACCCTGCCTGCAGCCACCACTAGGGGGAGCTCACTGCACACTATATTGTTATTGAGTTCAATGTATAACAGTATGCAGTAAGCTCCTCGGCTCCCTCTAGTGGTGGCAGCAGGAAAGCAGCATGCTAATGTTTAATGGTCACCTGTCAGCAGATTTGTACCTATGACACTGGCTGACCTGTTACATGTGCACTTGGCAGCTGAAGGCAGAGAGATCTGAGCCTCTAGGTGTAACGGCAACGCCCCCGTTGCTCCTAGAGGCTCATTTGCATATATTAAATCATCATATGAACATGCGACCAACGCAGATGTCTTTAGTTGCCAAGTGCACATGTAACAGGTTAGCCAGTTTCATAGGTACAAAACTGCTGACAGATGCACTTTAAAGCTTTGTCTATGCAGAGGAGCTGTAGATCAGAAAAGCTGTGGATATTATACAGATTTAGAAGAAAATTAATCAACACACAATTTTTAGCTCTAGATTATAAAGACACATTCTTGGGTTTGCCCAGCTTCTCTAGTTTACGTGCACTTTTACTATTAGACGCCTTTCATGTGATCGGTTACTTTTACACTGATGCTACATGGGGATCTTTTTCCAAGCTGCCCTAAAATAAGGAAGACATGGCCCGTGACGGTGCAGTGAAGGGTTAAGTAGACATTTACCAGGACAGAGCTACTGGAGGGTGATAATAGAGGGTTACACAGCTATACCATGTTGCTTGAGTGTAAGTAATGAGCAATCTTGGCCTGTCGGAATATTGTCAGGATAACGCACCAGCTGCGATCCCCGGGAGAGTTTCTGGCAGTAATGTATCTTCTATGGCACATGAGTAATACCAAGCCGTACAGCCAATTATCTGCTTCAATTCGTTAACCTAAAACGATGGCAATCAGTCATTCTTATCACCCGGCTGAAGCGGTGGGCAACATTATTACTAAAAATGGATAGTACGCCAATTTTCCTCTTGCACAATAATAATAATTGTACTGATATAGGACCTTTCCATGTCAGGTCATTTTTAGTTCCAAGATTCTGCAATGATTGATTCTTAATATAATCCGTTTTTTTTTTGTTTGTTTTTTTATTTATAGAGAACTCCAAATCCCTTGCATAGACAAAGATGCATAGACATAGTGCAGCCACTAGATGGAGCATGGGAGCTTACTTCTTACACATAACAGTATGCAGTAAGCCCTTTGGCTCCCCCTAGAGGAAGCTGCAGGCAGCCAGCTTGTTATTGTCTAAATCTATGTCTATTCAGGGGATTTGTTGCTCTGTATCAGAAAAAAACATAGCTCTGACCACTGTAAATATATATAAATCTGAGAAGAATATTGAAACAACTTCAGTAAAAAAATCTAATCAAAAGAGCGGATATTCAATTTAAGGTTTATTTTCCCCAATTTTATACAATAGCCTGAATTCCTTTTCCTGTCCTTTAGCAAGAAATATTCTTGCTAAAAAGTGCCTATGTCTTATAGTCTGCTGTCAGAGTGGTCCAGCAATGCCAGACCCCCATGACTCGGGAGCTCTGAACTGCAGCTTAAGGACCTTTGATGATGTCACTGGTGGCCAGAGCCAGGTGGGACGAGCAGAAAAATGTGTTTTTACTAAAGATGCATTATGTCTATGTGTGTGTGTGTGTGTGTGTGTGTGTGTGTATGATGCAGAGCTCTGTGTGTGTGAGTGCATCTAGCAGAGCTTTGCGTGTATGTAGCATAGCTGTGTGTGTGCCTGTAGCAGGACTATGTTTGTTGTGTGCATGTAGCATAGCTGTGAGTGTGCGCATAGTAGTGCTGTTTGTTGTGTGCATGTATCAGACCTGTGTGTGCATGTATTATAGTTGTGTTTCTGTGCATGTAGCGAAGCTGTGTTTGTTGTGTGCATGTAGAATAGCTAAGTGTGTGCGCACATAGTAGTGCTGTTTGTTGCATGCATTTAGCAGAACTGAGCGTGTGCATGTATTATAGCTATGTGTGTGTGCAAGAAGCAGGGCTGAGTGCATGTTGTAGAACTGTGCTTGTTGTGTGCATGTAGCAGAGCTGTGTGTGCATGTAGCAGGGCTGTGTTTATTGTGTGCATTTACCAGACCTGTGTGTGTATGTAGCAGAGATTATTATATTTTTTTTAGCTTTCTGTTGTCTAAACCTGGGGAGCGTCATATAGTCCAGAAAATATGATAAAATTATTTAAATTTACTTGTACACTTTTGGGGGCAATTTCTTTAAATTATTGTACTTATTTTAAACTAAAAAATTTATTTTTTTGCAATTTTTTTGCAATTTCTATTAAAACATTTTGAACCCATTTCTCTGCACAGACTTGAGATTCTCTAGTAGCAGGCTCTGAATTTTCAGTCTGCTCCATCAGGCAGCTCAGCTGACGGCTCCTTATCTCTGACCACCTAAACCGTATAGCTCAACTGTTATCTGACTGATATGGCTACTTTCACACTGGTGTTTTGGCTTTCCGTTTGTGAGATCCGTTCAGGGCTCTCACACGCGGTCCAAAAGGGATCAGTTTTGCTCTAATGTATTCTGAATGGAAAAGGATCCGCTCAGAACGCATCAGTTTGCCTCCGATCAGTCTCCATTCCGCTCTGGAGGCCGCCTGCAGCGCTTTGCCGTCCGCTTGACGAAACTGAGCCAAACTGATCCGTTTTCTCTGACACAATCTGGCACAATAGAAAACGGATCCGTCTCCCATTGACTTTCAATGGAGTCCATGACGGATCCGTCTTGGCCATGTTACAGATAATACAAACGGATCCGTTCATAATGGATGCATGCGGTTGTATTATTGTAACGGATAGATTTTTGCAGATCCGCGATGGATTTGCCCAAAACGCGAGTTTGA
Source organism: Bufo bufo (assembly GCF_905171765.1). NCBI lineage: Eukaryota > Metazoa > Chordata > Amphibia > Anura > Bufonidae > Bufo > Bufo bufo. The sequence continues at coordinate 31,740,646 of NC_053394.1, read as the reverse complement.
AAGTAGCCTAAGAATGTGGCTTAAATAAGCGTTTATGACCTCTCAGTAATTTAGAGACAAGTTTTATTAGATGACCCGGCACAAAGTGAAAGTGAAAGTACGATTCACACAGCTAGACAAACAGTTAACCCTTTGTGACAGAATGGCTCATTATTTTTTTTAAATAAAAACCAATTGAAAAAATGATTTTTAGACCCAAATGAGTAAAATTCAATCATAAAAAAAAAAAATTGCCCTCGAAGATGTACATAGCCTTTAATTACTAAAATAGACACACCAGGAGAGCTGACGGGTTCCTCACTTCTTATATCTCAATTAGGCACCAGGGTAAAATTTACAGAGTAAAAATTATAAATTTTATTAAAAAAATAAATCAACAGAAAGATTAGAGAAAGGTTAAATGAGGGAAGAGAACGGAGGGAAGGGAACTCTGCATTCCCACTTCCAGCCAGTATGACCAGTTGAACAGTACTGGTAGTTGTTTTCAGTAGATGAAAATAATGCAATTATCAAGGTAAATAAAATCCATTTAAAAGCAGAAAACACTATAAAAGCTAATAATCCTGAGAACTCTGCACGGAAGAGATAAGCGTCGCTCGTGTGACAGAGGCCGGAGCGAAACATTTATAATCGCATGTAATGAAGATGTAATAAGAGAGAGTCGTTATAAAGAGGAGCGATCTAGTAAAATGTCAGGGGGAAATGACAGGTAATGGAGGTGCAGACTGTATCACATCATAGCACACACTGCCCACCTATCACTCCCATCTTCCGCTTCTGTCAATCAATGTCCATAAATTGCTACATTTAAAAAAAAAACAAAAAAAAAAACAGGAAACCTCTATCTTACAGCCCAGAGGAAAACGAGGTATAAATGCGCTCAGCATACAGTAGGACTACAGCGTGACAAGGGCATGTACACCACTCGGGGCCCCGATGGCACAAAAAAAACCACACCAAATAACTCTAAATAACGATTGCTCACAAAATCATCAGGTTTTCAGATGTTTGAGATTGTATTTCCTGTGTAGAGCAAACACCTGAAGTTGCATCATGACTGGAGTTTTAAACTTCTTGCACTGCTTATGATGCCATGATGCTTTAGCCAAAATGGATAGAGCTAGTAGTGTCACACAAGCAGGGGCGGGCTGGGCCGGGGGGCAGGGAGGCAATTGCCCACCAGGCCGCCCTAAATAAACGGCCGCTGGGCCGCCCGTCTTTAAAAAAATTTTTTTTTACTTCTTATTCTTCAGGGCCGCACCGCCGATCACCACAGGCGGCGCGGCCCTGGATGTAATTGCGGCCGTGCTCTGTGCTGTGGGGCAGGGGAGGGAGAGGCGTGTCCCTCCCCTGTTCTTCTGATAGGCCGCAGGCACTAATGCCTGCAGCCTATCAGAGGCCGGCTCAGGCAGTGCAATGACGTCATTATCATCGCAACGCCTTTGCCGGGCAGCACACAGCAGGGACACAGGCCGGAAGAGGCTTGCATCGCTGCTGATGGAGGTAAGTATTAGGACCCTTTCACACGGGCGAGTATTCCGCGCGGATGTGATGCGTGAGTTGAACGCATTGCACCCGCACTGAATACCGACCCATTCATTTCTATGGGGCTGTTCACATGAGCAGTGATTTTCACGCATCACTTGTGCGTTGCGTGAAAATCGCAGCATGTTCTATATTCTGCGTTTTTCACGCAACGCAGGCCCCATAGAAGTGAACGGGGTTGCGTGAAAATCGCAAGCATCCGCAAGCAAGTGCGGATGCGGTGCGATTTTCACGCACGGTTGCTAGGAGACGATCGGGATGGAGACCCGATCATTAGTAAAATAGCGCTGGAGGGGTTAAAAAAATATATATATAATTTAACTCACCTTAGTCCACTTGATCGCGATGCCTGGCATCTCCTTCTGTCTCCTTTACTGAACAGGACCTGTGGTGAGCATTCATTACAAGTCAAGGACCTGTGGTGACGTCACTCCGGTCATCACATGATCCATCACATGATCTTTTACCATAGTGATGGATCATGTGATGACCGGAGTGAGGTCACCACAGGTCCTTGACCTGTAATGAATGCTCACCACAGGTCCTGTTCAGTAAAGGAGACAGAAGGAGATGCCGGGCTGCGCGATCAAGTGGACTATTTTATTTATTTATTTTAACCCCTCCAGCGCTATTTTACTATGCATTCTGTATTCAGAATGCTATTATTTTCCCTTATAACTATTGTTATAAGGGGAAATAATACAATCTACAGAACACCGATACCAAGCCCGAACTTCTGTGAAGAAGTTCGGGTTTGGGTACCAAACATGCACGATTTTTCTCACGCGAGTGCAAAACGCATTACAATGTTTTGCACTCGCACGGAAAAATCGCGGGTGTTCCCGTAACGCACCCGCACATTTTCCCGCAACGCCCGTCTGAAAGAGGCCTTAGTGGGTTTTTTTTTTCTTCTTTGCGGGGGGCTGGCACTATGGGGGGGGATCTGGCACTATGGGGGGGATCTGGCACTATGGGGGGGCTTGCACTATAGGGGGAGCTGGCACTATAGGGGGGGCTGGCACTATGGGGGGGATCTGGCACTATGGGGGGGGATCTGGCACTATAGGGGGGCTTGCACTATAGGGGGGGCTGGCACTATGGGGGGGATCTTGCACTATGGGGGGGGGTCTGGCACTATGGGGGGGCTTGCACTATAGGGGAGCTGGCACTAAGGGGGGGATCTGGCACTATGGGGGGGATCTGGCACTATAGGGGGGGCTGGCACTATAGGGGGGGATCTGGCACTATGGGGGGGATCTGGCACTATGGGGGGGATCTGGCACTATGGGGGAGCTAGCACTATGGGGGGCACTATAGGGGGAGCTGGCACTATAGGGGGGCTGGCACTATGGGGGAGCTGGCACTATGGGGGAGCTGGCACTATAGGGGGGGCTGGCACTATAGGGGGGCTGGCACTATGGGGGGGCACTATGGGGGGGCTTGCACTATAGGGGGAGCTGGCACTATAGGGGGAGCTGGCACTATAGGGGGGCTGGCACTATGGGAGGGCTGACACTATGGGGGGGCTGGCAGTATGGAGGTGCTGGCACTATGGGGGAGCTGGCACTATAGGGGGGCTGGCATTATGGGAGAGCTGGCACTATGGGGGAGCTGGCACTATGGGGGAGCTAGCACTATGGGGGGGCACTATGGGGGGCTTGCATTATAGGGGGAGCTGGCACTATAGGGGGAGCTGGCACTATGGGGGGGCTGACACTATGGGGGGGCTGGCACTATAAGGGGGCTGGCACTATGGGGGAGCTGTCACTATGGGGGGCTGTCACTATGGGGGGGCTGGCACTATTGGGGGGAGCTGGCACTATGGGGGGGCTTGCACTATAGGGGGGCTGGCACTATGGGGGGGCTGGCACTATGGGGGGGCTGCACTATAAGGGGGCTGGCACTATAAGGGGGCTGGCACTATGGGGGAGCTGGCACTATGGGGGCGGCTGGCACTATGGGGGGACTGGCACTATGGGGGAGCTGGCACTATGGGGGGGAGCTGGCACTATGGGGGGGGCTGACACTATGGGGGGGAGCTGGCACTATGGGGGCATTTCTTACTGGCACATTATGGGGGGGCACCATGGGGGAGAGGAGCACTATGGGGGTATCTGGGGGCTCTAAAGGGGCTTTTTTTAATTATTGGCACATTCTGGGGGGCACTATAGGGGAGAGCAGCACTATGGGGCATCTGGTGTTACTATAGGGGCATTATTTGGGGGCACTATGGGGAAGTGGGGGCTCTAAAGGGGCCTTTTGTATTGGAACATTATGGGGGGCACTATGGCATTTGGTGGCACTAAGGGGGCATTTTTACTGGCACATTATTGGAGGCACTATAGGGGAGAGAGGCACTGTGGGGCATTATTTGGGGGCACTATGGGGGAGTGGAGCACTATTGGGGCATATGGTGGCACTAAGAAGGGGCATTTTTTTACTGGCACATTGTGGGGGAGAGGAGCAGTATGAGGGCATTTACTGGGGCACTATATAGGGGTATTTTATACTGGCATACATTATGGGGACATTAGCTCAACTGCGGGCACTAAGCGGGGGTATTTCATGTACTGTCATATTATAGGGAAAATTAGTACTACTAGGGGGTATTATGGGGAGCTTTACTACTACTGGGGGGCTATGAGGAACATGATTACTAGGGCACTATAGGGGCATTATTACTACTGAGTGTGCTCTGGCAGAGAATTATTTCTATTGGTGGGATTTTGGGGAGCACTGTTACTTTGGGGGCACCCTGGCATAGTATCAGCTTAGCACAATTATTTTTGGGGGACATTATCTTTATACTATTAGTGTCTGGGCGCAGTTATTTTTTAGAGCACTGTGTGCCAATAATTGTTTAAGGGGGCACTATCTGTGTGGCAGTAGTATTCCCAGGGGTACTGTTTCTGCAGTATAGTATTGGGGGCACAGCGGGCACAGTATTGGGGGCACTATCTGTGTGGTAGTAGTATTCCCAGGGGTACTGTTTCTGCAGTATAGTATTGGGGGCATAGCGGGTACAGTATTGGGGCACTATCTGTGTGGTAGTAGTATTTTCAGGGGGGCTGTTTCTGCAGTATAGTATTGGGGGTGGCAGGAAAATAATGTCAGGGGAGGGAGGAGAGCGGAGGTGCTTCCTGGCTGTAGCTTGCTGTTTATGGCATAATGTGAAGCAGGCAGTGCAGCCAGGACAGACCCTCCCCCTCTCCGTATGATGTGTAGACAGGCCTCAACTATAGAATGTCAGCTGTACAGTGTGTGTTGGGAGAGGCCTATTATATGTAGGAGGGGCTTTTAATAATGGGTGGGGCTAAAAATGGGCCACTTGACTGGATTTGCCCCCCAGGACTAAGGCTGCCAGCCCTCCCCTGCACACAAGTACATGGAAATTGAGGTATGAAAGTCATCTTGGTGGAGATCATTCATTTTACCAATATGCAAATATGATATCATTATGGCAGCATGCACCCACCACTAGGGGGAGCTAACTGTGTTTGGATTTATTACATTTAAAGGCTATGGATACCTTCAGGGGCAATTTTTTTTTTTTATTGCATTTTACTCATTTTGGGCTAAAAATCATTTTTGCAATTGGTCTGTATTAAACATTTTTTCAGCTGTTTTTGAGGGATTAAATAACTTTCTGTTTACTGAGTCCTGTCAGGTGATGGCTTATGTAGAGCTCTTATCTCTGATCTCCTGACCTCATAAACACTCAATTAAAGCCGTATTCCTATCAATTTAATAAGAATTGAGCTATAATGAGTGTTTATGAGGTCAAGAGATCAGAGATAAGAGCTACACATGAGTTTCCTCTGATGTGACTGCGAGTAAACACAGTTATTTAAACCCTGCATCTCAAAAACCGCTGAAATTGTTTAATAAAGACCAACTGCAACAATTAATTTTAGCCCAAAATAAGTAAATGCAATAATAAAAAAAAATGCTTTAAACATATAAGCTGTACAGATCTGTATACCGTGAGCTCCCCCTAGTGCAGGGGTGGCCCCGGGGATCATCTCATGTCACCCCCTGCCAGAACACATAATGAAAATGTTAATGACCGCATCCATTATGGAAGCGGTCATTAGCATGCGGAAGGCACAGGAAGATGAGAAGTGCGCTGCACTGGTGGCTGTCCTCACCTTTCCTGATCTTCTTCCGGCTCCTGTGTGCAGTCAGGTCACAGTACAGCGCGGCGGGAAGAAGTCCAGAGCTGGAGAGGTACGTTTATTTATTTATATTTTTAAACATCTGATCTGAGGTCTGATTGGATGCTGGGGGGTTTGATAGGGGCTAATCTGAGGCTGGGTAGGGTCTGATCCAGGGGCGGACTGACCGGTCGGGCACTTCGGACATGGTGGCCCGCCACAGAAGGAGCCCAAAATGGTCGCCAATGCGACTTAGAATTTACAAATGGCAACAAGACTTTTTAGTCTCGTCGCCATTTGCGACTAGACCCGCTGCAGCTCTGAATACAGCGGCGGGCACAGAAGCTGAACTATCATGTTCACTTCTTATCAGCAGCGCAGTGGAAGAGTCTCTCCCTCCCCCTGTGCTGCTGCTGCTGCGGCCAATAAGAAGAGGGACAGGGGGAGGGGCTGTGGCCACTGCGCCACCAATGAAGATAACTGAGCTGTTAATACAAATACAGGAGGCGGGTGCCGGAATCAAATAGCGGCACCCGACCTCTATGACAGGGAGCGGCACCTGAGGGGTTAACTGCCGCTGATCGCAGCTCCCTCTCATAGAGGTCGGGTGCCGGCTATTTGATTCCGGCACCCGCCTCCTGTATTTGTATTAACAGCTCAGTTATCTTCATTGGTGGCGCAGTGCGCCCCCCCCCCAACACCCCAGTATAATAAACATTGAGTGCGCCCCCCCCGCCCAGTATAATAAACATTGGTGGCGCAGTGGGCAGTGCCAATGAGGGTTAAAATAAATAAATAAAAATTAACTCACCTCCTCCAATTGATCGCGCAGCTGCCGGTCTCCTGTTCTTTCTTCAGGACCTGTGGTGACGTCACTGAGCTCCATCACATGGTCAATTACCATGGTGATGGATCATGTGATGTATCATGTGATGAGCTCAGTGATGTCACCACAGGTCCTTTGACAGGTCCTGAAGAAAGAACAGGAGACCGGCTGCTACGCGATCAATTGGAGAACTCATTGGCCAACCCTCATTGGCACTGCCCACCAATGTTTATATATTTATTATACTAGGGAGGGGGGCGCACTGCGCCACCAATGTTTATTATACTGGGGTGTTGGGGGGGGGGCGCACTGCGCCACCAATGTTTATATGTTTATTATACTAGGGAGGGGGGGCGCACTGCGACACCAATGTTTATTATGTTGGGGGGGGACGCACTGTGCCACCAATGTTTATTATACTGGGGTGTGGGGGGGGGGGCGCACTGCGCCTCCAATGTTTATATGTTTATTATACTAGGGAGGGGGGGCGCACTGCCCACCAATGTTTATTATGTTGGGGGGGGACGCACTGTGCCACCAATGTTTATTATACTGGGGTGTGGGGGGGGGGCGCACTGCGCCACCAATGTTTATATGTTTATTATACTAGGGAGGGGGGGCGCACTGCGCCACCAATGTTCATTATGTTGGGGGGGACGGACTGCGCCACCAATGTTTATTATGATGGGGGGGCGCACTGCGCCACCAATGTTTATTATACTGGGGTGTTGGGGGGGCGCATTGCGCCACCAATGTTTATATGTTTATTATACTAGGGAGGGGGGGCGCACTGCGCCACCAATGTTTATTATGTTGGGGGGGACGCACTGCGCCACCAATGTTTATTATACTGGGGTGTTGGGGGGGACGCACTGCGCCACCAATGTTTATTATACTGGGGTGTTGGGGGGGCGCACTGCGCCACCAATGTTTATTATATTGACCTTCTACTACGCATTCTGCATTAAAGAATGCTATTATTTTCCCTTCTAACCATGTTGTTATAAGGGAAAGCAATACAGTGAATAGACTTTCATCCTAGCAACCATGCGTGAAAATCGCACGGTTCAACCAGAAGGATGGATCCGGCATTCCGGTATTTTGAATGCCGGATACGGCACTAATACATTCCTATGGGGAAAAATGATGAATCCGGCATTCAGGCAAATCTTCAGTTTTTTTCGCCAGAGATAAAATTGTAGAATGCTGCGGTTTTATCTTTTGCCTGATCAGTCAAAAAGACTGACCTGAAGACATCTTTTCCGGTATAGAGCCCCTGTGACGGAACTCTATGCCGGAAATGAAAAACGCAAGTGTGAAAGTACCAAAATATTAAGTTTAAATCCCCCCTTTCCCAATTTTACATATAAAATATATAAACAATAAATAAACATATTACATAGCGCTGCGTCCGAAAAGTCCAAACTATTAAATTATTAAAAAATATCTCCTATGCGGTGAGCATTCGCCATTTTTAGTCACCTTGTCACCCCAAAAAATAGGATAGGACTGTTCTATTATGGGCCGAACGTTTCATAAAATGCGAAATGCACGCAGCTTTTTTTGGTGTTTTTTTTTTGCACGGTATTGAGTATCGCAATACTTTTTTATGGTGACGAAAGCGAATCAAAACTTTGGTATCGAAACAACCCTACGCCAATCTGATCGGCGTAGCGTTGTCACAATACCAAAATTTTGATTCGGTTTTGATTTGGCGACTAAAAATGTAATTTGGCTCCTAAATTTTTCAGTTCAGGAGCCAATAGCTACTAGGTATTTTTTTTAGTCTGGAGCCCTGTGCCCAGCACCCCGATTCCGAATGTTATGCTGGCCTGGTAATGGCAGCGGGGCCCGGTGCAGTCACTGTATTCTATTACACCGGGCCCCGCTCACTGTAATACTAATATTCATATGTGAACAACTTGAAATCCTCTGCGATCCTCTCCCTCTGAGCTCTCTGTACTCACAAACTCAGTAGCAGGCCGGGCGGCAGCGCAACTCACTGACGTCACACGCCTGCTCCTCCCACTATGAATGAAGCAGGCGGAGCAGGCGAATGACGTCAGTGAGTTGCGCTGCCGCCCGGCCTGCTACTGAGTTTGTGAGTACAGAGAGCTCAGAGGGAGAGGATCGCAGAGGATTTCAAGTTGTTCACATATGAATATTAGTATTACAGTGAGCGGGGCCCGGTGTAATAGAATACAGTGACTGCACCGGGCCCCGCTGCCATTACAACACCAGATGCCGGCCCCCAGACCCTGTATTGGGGATTATTCACTCACAGGGACACTGTTATGGGGGGATCTGTGGATGACACATATATAGCATAAGGTGCTATATATGTGTCACCCACAGATCCCCCCCACAACAGTGTCACCCACAGAGCCCCCACAACAGTGCCATCCACAGAGCCCCCATAACAGTGCCATCCACAAAGCCCCCATAACAGTGCCATCCACAGAGCCCCCATAACAGTGCCATCCACAGAGCCCCTACAACAGTTCCCTCCACAGAGCCCCCATAACAGTGCCATCCACAGATGCCCCCATAACAGTGCCATCCACAGATGCCCCCATAACAGTGCCATCCACAGAGCCCCCATAACAGTGCCATCCACAGAGCCCCCATAACAGTGCCATCCACAGAGCCCCCATAACTAGCCTCCCCCCCTTTCACAGTAGTTATGCCCAGATATGTTCCCCCTTCACAGTAGTTATGCCCACACTGCTTCTAACAGAGGCTCACTAATGGACGCTGAGATTAGATCACCCCATATGAGAGCATTGAATCAATGCTTTCCTATGGGGAAAAATCTGACCCTGGAGGTCATCATGCAGAGTGTGAGGACGTCCAGCGTCAGATACCGGACCAAAGGTCTGTTTTACTCCAGGAAGCCCTCAGGTGGCTGCCAGCGACTAGAGGCCGACTTATTGCTGGAAAGTAAACAATGCAGCTTCTCTAGAACATTGCAGCTCGATTTGCAAAAGGGACACTGTACCCAGACCACGTCAATGAGCTGAAGAGGTCTGGGTGCCTTTTGTGTCGCTTTAAAGCAGGGGTACTCAACTAGTTTTATTAAAGGTCCACATACCTGGGTCTGCAGTCAGGTGAAGGTCCGAGCTGAACGCCAACAGTAAAGATGCCATGCGATCATGTGATCCATGCGCGTGGGGCGCTCTGACGTTATAGTGGAGTGCCCGGGTAAGTCCCAGAATTAGTAATGGCCACATTAGTGCCCCAGTAAGAATAATGCCCCCAGTAAGAATAATGTCCCCATTAGTGCCCCCAGTAAGAGTAATGCCCCCATTAGTGCCCCCCTTCTCTGCTTTTGCAAAAAAATAAAATAAAATTTGCATTCACCTGGCTGCGGTGAACATTCGCTTCTGACTGCACGCTCAGGACCGGTGCTCCAACGTGATGGCGTCTTGTAGGTCCTGTCCTGAGCTTCTAGTCAGCAGGGAGTGTTCTCCACAGCGTGAGCAAATGGAGGTGGAGGTACCGTAATTTTATTAATTTTTTTACTAGCACAAGTTGCGGTGGAGGTAACGGCTGTACTAATGGGCGTTCCATGATGGAAGCGCTCATTAGTAAGGGTACTTTCACACTTGCAGCAGGACGGATCCGACAGGCTGCTCACCCTGTCAGATCCATTTTGCCACTACTTCGCCGTGCCGCTGCTCTGTGCCCATCGACTATAATGGGGATGGGGGCAGAGCTACGGCGCAGCACGGTGAGAGGCCGCCAGACTAAAAGTACTACATGTCCGACTTTTTCGTCTGGCGGCCTCACGCCGTGCACTGCCATGCTGCACCGTAGCTCCACTCCCGCTATAGTCAATGGGGAGTGGCAGTCCGGCGAAATAGCGGCAGGGTGATCTGACAGGGTGAACAGCCGGTCGGATCCGTCCTGCCGCAAGTGTGAAAGTCGCCTAACAGTCCTTACAGGAAAATTCTGGCACCGGCAAGGGAACTAAAATACCAGCCTTGCTGGTGAACTCCTGGCCGGGTGGCAACCCAAGCCACAGAACAGACATATGATAGTTTTGTTCCGCATCCAATTCCCGTTATTGGGGGATTGGATGCGGCCCCTTAATTACAATGGGGCCCCAAGAGATGCAGACAGCACACTGTGTGCTGTCTGCATCTTTTTCCGCTCCATTGAAACTAAGGGGTCTGCATCCAATGCCCTAATAATGGGAATTGGATGCGGAACAAAACTATCATGGTTTGATGGGGCTTAATCACTTTATTTAATCAGGTTACCTAAAGAAGATGGCCCAGGGGAGATGGGAACATGACACTGGAGTCAGTGACGTGTTCCCGCCTCTCTGTAGCCCTCTCCACGCACCCCTTACTTTCCAAATGTGACATTTATTTCATTGGTGGCAGTGGTGATGTCCCTCCCCTCTCCAGCAGCACGTAAGTGTCCTTTGGAGCTTGAAGCTCCCTTATGTGCTGCCGCTGCAGGAGGAGGGACCTGTGAGCGCACTGAGGGAGAAAGCGCTGGTGCCTGCATGTGGAGGGAGCCGTCTCTCACTGCGCCCCTGGGAAGGAGGAAGTTTGGCGGTAAGCTCCGCCTCTTGAACGTACCAGAGTGTGCAGGAGGAGGAGCGCTATATGTGGAGGGAGCCGTCTCTCACTGCGCCCCTGGGAAGGAGGAAGTTTGGCGGTAAGCTCCTCCTCTTGCACGTACCAGAGTGTGCAGGAGGAGGAGGGCTACATGTGGAGGGAGCCGGCCTGTCTCACTGCGCCCCTGGGGCAGGAAGAAGTGCGCCGGTAAGCTCCGCCTCTTGCACGTACCAGAGTGTGCAGGAGGAGGAGCGCTATATGTGGAGGGAGCCCTGTCTCACTGCGCTGTGGGACAGGCGGAAGTGCGCCGGTAAGCTCCTCCTCCTGCACGGCACAGTGTGCAGGAGATAGTGATGGGAAGTTCGGATCTTTTAGGTGAATCGGTTCATTTGAATCAGCTCATTCGGATCAGAATCGGATCTTCGGTTCACTTGGCGAGTCAGACTGCTGAGCTGACTCGCAAGTGAACTGAAGACTCTAGGTGCCGGTGCGCATGCGCAGCTGCTGACTCAGTCAGTGACACTGCAGTGAGTCGGCTCTTCAGCTCTCTGAAGTTGAACTCGTCTCTGATTAGTATTGAGTGAGTCAGGAAGAGTGATTTTTTTATAGTAAAGGGAAGCTGAGGCTGACGTTGGACAGGAGGACAGGAGGAAGCTGTCACTGTGGTGTGCAATGTGAATTGTTGTCTGTTGTGCATTGTTCCCCACAGTGACAACAGTCTGACACTGACAGTAGTACAACCAACCAAGTGAAGTGAAATGTGAATGCACAGGGAAAACTATGTGCTGAACTGTGTCACCTGTCCCTTCTCTTATCTCTCTGCTCCTGTCCCTTAATCTTATCACTGCTGCAACAAGAGCCGACAGCCTCAGTGTAACCTGCTCTACAGTCTGACAGCCTCAGTGTAACCTGTTCTACAGTCTGACAGCCTCAGTGTAACCTGTTCTACAGTCTGACTCACGGCTCTTTTAACTCAATGAATGGAATGAGTCACTGACTGAGTCGGATCTTTAGATTCTTGTGACTCATTCGATTCCTTTAGACTCCCTGACCCTGCACTACTCCGAGGACTCGAGTCAGAGCTGCAGTGTGCTGTGCTTGCCTCGCCCCCTCAGCTCTGGTCGGTGATTGGTTGGTGGGCCGGGAGGGGTGGGGCTGGCAGAAGCAGCTCTTCCACTCTAGGATCATATTACTGACTCCTCCCAGTCCCGCCCTCAGGCTCCTGCTGCCAGCGTGAGGTGAGGTGAGCGTCTCTGTCAGCATTGCTGTGTGCTGGGACTGAGCTGAGCCGGTTCAAACGGATCGGATCACTCTGAACTGAATCGATTGGAGGAGCGCTCTGAAGGATGGCCGGGGTCCGGACAACTGGCGGCCGCGGTCCGTATTTGGACCGCGGTCCGCCAGTTGAGTACCCCTGCTTTAAAGGGTTTCTGTCACCCCATTAAACCGTTTTTTTTTTTTTCTTTACTAACAATCCCTATAGTGCGATCTCATCATACATAAGCTAATTAATGATTTTCGTTCAGTAGAATTTGCTAAAAATCGATTTTTGAAATATGCTAATTACCTTGCTACCAGCAAGTAGGGCGGCTACTTGCTGGTAGCAGCCGCATCCTCCGATGGTAATGACGCCCCCTCGGCATGCTGATTGACAGGGCCAGGGAAGGGAATCGTTCTCTGCTGGCGCTGTTAGAATTTGAAATCTCGCGCCTGCGCCGTACCTGTCTTCAATCGGCGCAGGCGCACTGAGAGGCAGCCGCTCGCTCGACCGCTCCATCCTCAATGCGCCTGCGTCTTCTCTTCCTTCTCTTCCGGGTGTATGCGATGACGTCATCGACGCAGGCGCATTGAGGATGGAGCGGTCGAGCGAGCGGCCGCCTCTCAGTGCGCCTGCGCCGATTGAAGACAGGTCCCCTCTGAACTCTGACGGGGAGATTGCTGCAGCAGAAAGGGCACACCCTCTGAACTCTGACGGGGGAGAGCTGCAGCAGAAAGGGCACACCCTCTGAACTCTGATGGGGAGATTGCTGCAGCAGAAAGGGCACACCCTCTGAACTCTGACAGGGAGATTGCTGCAGCAGAAAGGGCACACCCTCTAAACTGGATAGGGATAGAGCTGCAGCTGAAAGGACATGTTCCCTGAGCGGTGACACGGAGACAGCTGAAGCAGGAAGGACACGCCCTGCCCATGAGCTGTGATAGGGAGAGCGGTGCAGTAGACAAGAAACCCGCCCAGAGCTGTGATAGGTAGAAAGATGCAGCACATTGGACACTACCAGCTTGAAATAAATCTATCAGAGCAATGAATGGGGAGCTCCCTGGACCCATGTGAGGTACAGGGCTGGTTCTAGATTTTATATACAGGGATTGTCATGTCCTATATGATGTCTGACTTTTATATTTTATATTAATCATGGAGTAACCCCTTAAAGGTAGCCAATACCTAGCCCTGGGTCAGGGTGGTACCAGAGGATCCCTCGATGAGTCCATGCTCTGACATAATAATGAATCTCAAAGGTCCAACATTAAGGGCTCCCACCTGGAGCCAATCACTTGTCACTAGCGTCTATTTCTTATTAAATGATTCACAAATAACCACAGTTAGATCTTCCTGATGATACCGGCTTTATGTACAATGATAACCACCAAGATTATGATGCCCCTAAAAGTCACATGTCCTGTATAGATGGAGGATGACCCCTCAGAATGATCTACTCTGATCAGGGACAGGCTGGCCATAGACCCTACAGGGAAATTTCCCAGTGATCTGTTGCCCAACCACCCAAACTCTCCTCACAGCTCCTGGGTATCTAAGCATTAATTAATTCTAGGAGCATCAGGTACTTATGCACCTGGCTGGCAGCCACAGGTCCCCCCGAATTCAACGGTATCATCGTCCTCTGGACAGTGTTACAGTGCAATACTGTGGTAAAGATGACATTATTTCATGCTGCACTGTGGCAATTGGCTCTGCAGGGGCAGTATTTTGGGCTGCACTGTGGTATTTGGTTCTGCAGGGGCGGTATTTTAGGCTGCACTGTGGTATTTGGTTCTGCAGGGGTGGTATTTTGGGCTGCACTGTGGTATTTGGTTCTGCAGGGGTGGTATTTTGGGCTGCACTGTGGTATTTGGTTCTGCAGGGGCGGTATTTTGGGCTGCACTGTGGTATTTGGTTCTGCAGGGGCGGTATTTTGGGCTGCACTGTGGTATTTGGTTCTGCAGGAGTGGCATTTTGGGCTGCACTGTGGCAATTGGTTCTGCAGGGGCAGTATTTTGGGCTGAACTGTGGTATTTGGTTCTGTGGAGGCAGTAAATTTCACTGCACTGTGGCAATTGGTTCTGCAGGGGCAGTATTTTGGGCTGCACTGTGGTATTTGGTTCTGCAGGGGCTGTATTTCGGGCTGCACTGTGGTATTTGGTTCTGCAGGGGCGGTATTTCGGGCTGCACTGTGGTATTTGGTTCTGCAGGGGCTGTATTTCGGGCTGCACTGTGGTATTTGGTTCTGCAGGGGCGGTATTTTGGGCTGCACTGTGGTATTTGGTTCTGCAGGGGCGGTATTTCGGGCTGCACTGTGGTATTTGGTTCTGCAGGGGCGGTATTTTGGGCTGCACTGTGGTATTTGGTTCTGCAGGGGCGGTATTTTGGGCTGCACTGTGATATTTGGTTCTGCAGGGGCTGTATTTCGGGCTGCACTGTGGTATTTGGTTCTGCAGGGGCGGTATTTTGGGCTGCACTGTGGTATTTGGTTCTGCAGGGGCTGTATTTTGGGCTGCACTGTGGTATTTGGTTCTGCAGGGGCTGTATTTTAGGCTGCACTGTGGTATTTGGTTCTGCAGGGGTGGTATTTTGGGCTGCACTGTGGTATTTGGTTCTGCAGGGGTGGTATTTTGGGCTGCACTGTGGTATTTGGTTCTGCAGGGGCGGTATTTTGGGCTGCACTGTGGTATTTGGTTCTGCAGGGGCGGTATTTTGGGCTGCACTGTGGTATTTGGTTCTGCAGGAGTGGCATTTTGGGCTGCACTGTGGCAATTGGTTCTGCAGGGGCAGTATTTTGGGCTGAACTGTGGTATTTGGTTCTGTGGAGGCAGTAAATTTCACTGCACTGTGGCAATTGGTTCTGCAGGGGCAGTATTTTGGGCTGCACTGTGGTATTTGGTTCTGCAGGGGCTGTATTTCGGGCTGCACTGTGGTATTTGGTTCTGCAGGGGCGGTATTTCGGGCTGCACTGTGGTATTTGGTTCTGCAGGGGCGGTATTTCGGGCTGCACTGTGGTATTTGGTTCTGCAGGGGCGGTATTTTGGGCTGCACTGTGGTATTTGGTTCTGCAGGGGCGGTATTTTGGGCTGCACTGTGATATTTGGTTCTGCAGGGGCTGTATTTCGGGCTGCACTGTGGTATTTGGTTCTGCAGGGGCGGTATTTTGGGCTGCACTGTGGTATTTGGTTCTGCAGGGGCTGTATTTTGGGCTGCACTGTGGTATTTGGTTCTGCAGGGGCTGTATTTCGGGCTGCACTGTGGTATTTGGTTCTGCAGGGGCGGTATTTTGGGCTGCACTGTGGTATTTGGTTCTGCAGGGGCTGTATTTTGGGCTGCACTGTGGTATTTGGTTCTGCAGGGGCTGTATTTCGGGCTGCACTGTGGTATTTGGTTCTGCAGGGGCGGTATTTTGGGCTGCACTGTGGTATTTGGTTCTGCAGGGGCGGTATTTTGTGCTGCACTACAGTACTACAGTCCCCGACTACTTCTGTTGCCCCACCTTCTGTCAATTTGGACTAACCTACACTACGTTTTTTTTCTCCAGGGCCACTTTAAGTTCCCAGTCCGCCCATGCCTGTGATGGGCCCAATTAACCCAGTCTGACAGTGGCCAGTCCCTTCTCACCTGGGACCCCAGAGCAGCAGCTCCTTCTTGTCTCTATGGTGGGCAGGTTACATGATACAAATGAATACAGTGTAACATCTGCAGTATTCTGATCTGGTTTGTCTCTTCTCACTTTTTCTTAATGCGGTAATTACCATTTACCACATGTCATGATGCACCTGTCCATAACTTGTCTTATCGCCAAGGCTTTACACGTGAAGATATAATAATTACACACCATAACACCTGACATCTCAGAGCGCTGATTATCGGATCAGGGAGATTACACTAATTGTAGGTCTTATCCGATGATTGTCAGTCAAATAAAAATAATTGCTACATAGATTTTCTGTCGTAGATTGCCATAGAAATTATACTCAACTGTTCAGTATCACCGCTGAAGACAATCAATATGGCCGCCAATACATCGCCCAAAGAGGGTCCCACATAGCGCTCTATCTATCTATCTATCTATCTATCTATCTCTATATCATGTCTATCTATCTATCTATCTATCTCATATCTATCTATCTATCTATCTATCTATCTATCTATCTATCATCTATCTATCTATCTATCTATCTATCTATATCTATATCATGTCTATCTAAAAAATTCAAAAAGGCAGCACTCTCCAATAATGAAAAAAGAAACAAATGTTTATTCACGCACATGGGTGAATAAACTTTTGTTTCTTTTTTCATTATTGGTGAGTGCTGCCTTTTTTACTTTTTTGGCAATAGTCTAGTCCCATTGGGCTTGCACCTCAATTCTCTCTTCTTTTGTTTATTCTGGTGCTGCCAATTTTCAACTTTTTTATCTATCTATCTATCTATCTATCTATCTATCTATCTATCTATCTATCTCTCTCATATCTATCTATCTATCTATCTATCTATCTATATACAGTATATCTGGCAGCACTACATCCAACTTGAACAAAAAGGGTGCACACCCAATACACAAGGTAGCAAAAAGGCAGCACTCCAAAATCAGTAAAAAATGAAGAAAATGCTTTTATTCACCCATGTGGATACACAACGTTTCGGCTCAACACTAGAGCCTTTCTCAAGCAGTTACACATGTGAACAGATCAGATATACTATATATATATAGAAAGTGCATGTGCAATGAATCATGAATCAATATACATAATTAAACAAAAATAAAGTGCTAAAAGTGCCATAAAAAGTGCATGGTGTCATAGTACATCATAATGTATTCATACAATTGTGCACATAATTATCATATCCCTATACATAATACAGTGAGTACACCAAATCACATAACACCATGATTAATATGCATTACAAAACATTATTACACCTGTATACTTCATATGCAAATTGTTACTCAATGAATAGATCAAAAGATTAGGCTCACCAGGGGACAAACAACATATGTGCACGCCGATGGACGACGTTCACCTGGCGCCAATGTGCATGTCAAGGAAAAATTAGAGGAGGCGGAGAAAAGCCAAAAGTGAATTGAGCATGTCTGACATGCACTCAGCCACTCTGGAATGGGTGGTAGCCATCTTGGAAAAGGGAAAACAAAAAGGCAAAATGTTCTATAGTCAATATAATCACTGACAAGCACCCTAGCTATTACTATGGCACTAACACCCTATTGAAAAGGGGCAATGTCACGGCTTGGTGGTAGTTTGCCCTGACACCCTTGCCACGCATGATGGTTGCCGGTGGCAACGTGTTGTTTGTTATGCATGCGTGTGCACTTCCTCTTTAAAGCTATTTCCCTTCCAATTTCTGGTGTGTATGGGGTTAAGGTGTGTGCAAGGTGGAGCTGCGTGTGGCCTCTTGGCTCTTATTGTTCTGAGTTGTGAGCCTGAGGTTATATTTTCTTCAGTGACTTGAGGAGCTGGTGCTTTTCCATCTGCCCAGTCCTTGAGGGCCACCTTATGGGACATCAATGTCACCTGATGTCTTCTTATGTCACCCCTTTGTTTCTGTTTCCCTACCTCATTTGTTGAATGTTTGGTGTGGGTTTATGTTTGGGGTTTGTTGTTATTTCTGGTTTGGTGTTTCATGTCAGCATGGATGCCAGACATATCCTTTGTATGTCCTTTCCTTCGGAAGGGGGTCCCTGGAGTTCCCCGGTGGGGGAACTACAAGAAGCTCGGCCTGGTGCTGCCATGGTTCATGCCTCATGGTGGTCCAGGTTGTTTCTACTGGATTCTGTGTTTGGTGTTTGTGCTGGGTCCTGCCTGGTGTGTGTGTTTGGGCCTCTGTGCATTTCCAGTATCCAGCGGCAGCAGCGTGGACGTCTCGAGTTCCTGTTGCAGCTATTTCAGGTAGGTGTCCATGTTGGTTCTGTTGGCAGTGGTGTTTTTTGCCTCTGGACACTTACCTGTTATGTCATCCACTGCTGGCTGATTTCTTCCCATTTGTTGCTAGGCCTGTTGGAGACTCCGGTTCCTCCGTGTCACGGAGGAATCGGTTGTCTCCACCTTCTGACGCCATATTGCAGGGACTGTTAGGGTCAGTAGGGCCCAGGTTCGAGAGTATGAGCCCCCCTACCCTCGAGGGTGGCTCATACTATCGAACCTCGGCCCTACTAACCCTAACGGTCCCTGCAATATGGCGTCAGAGGGTGGAGACACAGAATCCAGTAGAAACAACCCGGACCACCATGAGGCATGAACCATGGCGGCACCAGGCTAAGCTGCTTGTAGTTCCCCCTGCGGGGAACTCCAGGGACCCCCTTCCGGAGGAAAGGACATATAAAGGATATGTCTGGCATCCATGCTGACCTGAAACACCAAACAGGCCAGACATGAAACACCAAACCAGACATAACAACAAACCCCAAACATAAACCCACACCAAGCATACAAGTGAGGTAGGGAAACAGCAACAAAAACAAAGAGGTGACATAAGAAGACATCAGGTGACATCGATGTCCCATAAGGTGGCCCTCAAGGACTGGGCAGATGAAAAAGCACCAGCTCCTCAAGACACTGAAGACAATATGACCTCAGGCTACCAACTCAGAACATTAAGAGCTAAGAGGCCACACCCAGCTCCACCTTGCACACACCTTTACCCCATACACACCAGAAATGGGAAGGGAAACAGCCTTAAAGGGGAAGTGCATAACAAACAACACGTTGCCATCGGCAACCATCATGCGCGGCGAAAGTGTCACGGCAAACTACCACCAAGCCGTGACAGGCAAACATGCTTATAGAGCAATTACAGAGGGCTGGCATATATTAAATTAAACTAAATATAGAAAAGAGACGAGTGTATAGAAAATAATAATGGATACTTAGGTTCTAAAGTCAACTAGAAACAGAGGGGTCTCCTCATTAAAATGGTAATGGTTTGTAAATAATGTGGCATAACTAGAAAAGTGAACAAAGAGGTCATCACTCCAAAACTGGAGAGACGGCCTCTAACTGTCGGGAAACCAAATGGTTGGACAACCAATCATACTTACATGTGATCGCGAAGAGACGGCCGCTGCAATCTTGATTGAAGATCAAGATCGATTAATTGAAAGTCGGCCAGCGTGGTGACATCATATGTCACAGTATAAATGTGTAGAGTGAATCTCTAAATCGCACATCCTCATACCTATGCTTCTGATATACAACTGTTTATGAATTATCAGCATTTCTTATGATAAAACATGGCTATCTAGCGATGCTATCAATCATTTGCTGTGCACTATAAAGAGACAATTAGTATACAGTTTGATCAAAGCGCATAGGCCCACTTACCGCGACAAGGGTGTCTCTAGTTTAAGTGGGAACCTACTCTAACCATTGCGCAGAGCCGTGCGGCGACCACCACGCCTCCACATCGCTCCAGCAGGCAACGGGACCCGGCAGCCGCATAGCAGCCCCACTGTACAGTGAGGCCGCATGGGCCCCGGGTCCCATCACTCCACCAGCACGGCATAGAAGCAAAGACGGCCGCCGTCCAGCGCCGCATGTGAACTGGTGCAAATGGCTCACCTGTTCACAGCCTCTCAGGAACTCCAACTGAGATGTGGTAGGAATTTATAGACCCTTTGCAGACTTCTGCTATACACTTCTTTTTCCCCCCTCCCCTGAGTCAGCACTCCTCCCCATGTGGATCAGGTGCTTTTTAATTAGCAGAAGTCTGCAAAGGGTCTATAAATTCCTACCACATCTCAGTTGGAGTTCCTGAGAGGCTGTGAACAGGTGAGCCATTTGCACCAGTTCACATGCGGCGCTGGACGGCGGCCGTCTCTGCTTCTGTGCCGTGCTGGTGGAGTGATGGGACCCGGGGCCCATGCGGCCTCACTGTACAGTGGGGCTGCTATGTGGCTGCCGGATCCCGTTGCCTGCTGGAGCGATGTGGAGGCGTGGTGGTCGCCGCACGGCTCTGCGCCATGGTTAGAGTAGGTTCCCACTTAAACTAGAGACACCCTTGTCGCGGTAAGTGGGCCTATGCGCTTTGATCAAACTGTATACTAATTGTCTCTTTATAGTGCACAGCAAATGATTGATAGCATCGCTAGATAGCCATGTTTTATCATAAGAAATGCTGATAATTCATAAACAGTTGTATATCAGAAGCATAGGTATGAGGATGTGCGATTTAGAGATTCACTCTACACATTTATATCATATGTCACAGTGCACGGGATTTTGTGCGATATCTTCAATCAAGATGGCAGTGATGGACTTTCCGCGCTCAAACGGATGAGGTAAGTATGATTTTGTTAATTAATTAATTTTTTTACATTGTAACATTGCTATCAGATGCCGCAATCAGCTATGAACGTGGCATCTGAGGGGTACAATGACGGGGGAAAGGGTGGTGGGGGAGGATTCGATTGGAAAATTGATTCGCTACCATGAAGCACGAGGAAATTCAGTTTCATGGCAAATCAAATTTTCCCTGAAATTTGGATCGAAGTCCACTTCGTCCAGAACAATTCGCTCAACACTAATCTAGTCCACAGCCTACTTCCTGCAGGGGCTGGGTCAGGATTATTAACCCTGAAAGGTCTATACAGAACTATGTTGGGTGCAATACAATGCATTCAAAACATTACATAATAAGAATTGTTTGCAAGTACCATGTTCTGGGCTACCGCATATCTAACAGGACAGGGAATTGGGGGAGTGATGGTAATAGTTTTCCTCCTCATTCCCAGGTCACTCTTCATTTCCAGGTTCCACCGCATTGAGTCCTAACACCGTCCAGTGTCAAGACGTAGTATACATCAGCATGAGCAACATCTTGATGAGTTAGAATCCCATGTGCATGGATGCCGAGTGCTGAAGAGATACTCACGAGTAAGGCTTTTTTCATATTTTTGTCTGTCCTCTCCGGTGGGATTCGGCCGGACAAAAAAGTTGCGCTCAGCTATTATTATCTGGCTGATTCCAGGTAGCATCCAGATCTCTGCCGGACCCATTATAGTCAATGGTTTCCAGGCAGGCAGCAGTATCCGGCAATGCCGGATCCAGAGAACTCCAGCAGACTGTTATGTACCAGGGGTTTGATTTTATTTTGAGGTTTGGTCTGAGGTGGGAATTAATTTAAAGGCCTTGTCTTGGGTCACCATTAAAGACTATGTACAAATTTATTTTTTATTTTTATTGCATTTTACTAATTTTGAGACACAAAATCATTTCTTCAATTGTTCTTTTTTAAAATGTTCAGTCATTTATGAGATACAAGGGTTAAAAATCAGTCTGATTGCAAGCAGTAACTTTCTGTTTTCTTTGAATCCCGTCAGCTGATAGCTCATGTAGAGCTCTTATTTCTTATCTCCTGGCCTCATAAACACTTATTTTAAGCCTATCAGTTTGATAGCTGTACAAAGCCTTTTAATTTAGTACTTTGGTCTGGAGTCCACATTTATTTAGAAGTCTTTGAACCCAGAGGAAAAAAAGCAGTCTGGATTGAAGCCGTTTGGGAGCTGAACTTATAAAAGCAGACAAGCAACGCGAGTTTGTGAGCGTTCTCGTGTTTGAGTTTAAGTGTGTGTTTGTATTAAGTGTGTGACTTTAGATTACGTGACTTCAGATTCAGGGACTTTAGGAGGGGACTACAGTAAGTTAGATTCTTATCACTGCACTATATTGTATTTTTCTCTTTTCCTGCGTGATCCCCATTTAGTATGTGTCCATTATTGACAGCGCAGTCCGGTGCACATCTTGCATGATGTATGCAGTCCTGGAACAGCCGTTTGAGGGTGCATATCTTTGTTCAAAATGTGAGCAAATTGCCCGTTTGGAATCGCACGTCGAGTATCTAACCGGGCGAATTTCAGCACTGAGAAGCGTTGACAATTTAGAAAAGGGTTTGCTGCTCACTGAGCAAGCACTCTATGGGGTAGATGTGGGGGAGGGTAGTAGCGAGGAGGCTCAGGAAAGTGAGGTAGCTAGCTGGGTAACAGTTAGAAAGCGGGGTAGAGGGAAGAGTGCCAGGGAGGCTAGCCCTGATCTGACACACCCCAACAAGTTTGCACGGTTGGCAGATGAGGGGGATGTCGGTTCAGGGAGAGCACTGCTGCAGCCGGACCCTTCCTCTGCCAGTCAGGGGAATGTCGGCTCCAGTAAGCAGAAGACCAGGAGAGCAGGGCAGACAGGTGGAGGAGTGTTTAAACTAGGGACTGGGGGAGGGTAATTACATTATGGGAGGGGAAGATAGTGCAGATAGAGACCGGGGGCAAGGTAGTGGGACTGGGGGAGGAATGGAAGGAGGGACTAGAACAGTTCAGAAGGAAAAGTGTAGGGTAAAAAATATACATAAACCTCTTAAAATGTATGTATACTAATGCCAGAAGCCTGACTAAGAAAAAATGGGGAACTGGAATTATTGATGTGTGAGGAGGACTATGACAGTGGGAATAACTGAGACATGGCTGGATGATAGTTATAAAGAAGAAATTTACAGAGGCTCAACTGATGACAAAACACGGATTGGTGCTCTCTCCAATATGGCAGTACCAATTGCCAAAATTTTGGATATAATATGAATTTTACGGAGTGGAGGGCACTCAGATGACTGGGTATATATGAGGAGTCTGATAGCATATATGGTATAAAACCTTTGCTTTATTGCTTCTTACACCTTTGAGTGTGTCAACATAAAATTGTACCATTCAATACATTAATAGATTTAAAAAGTTAGAACAAGCCCTCTCAGTATATCTATTATAGTGATGTGGTTATCACAAGATAGGGTGAGTATCGATATATATGCTTGTATAGCTGGTGGAATAAAAGTACATTCAGAAGAAAAAGGGCCTACTCATGCAGGTGATCAGTCTGCATATAGGTCCTATATAAGTGTACACTATAAAAAGAGATTAAATTGCTGATGTATATCCGTTTGTATCCTAATGGAGCAGTCACCTTATAACAGGGGGATGGAGAAAAAGAACAGTCTTACCCCATAAAGCTGGGTTCCAGGAGGCTGCTGCAGAGGGGTACCTTTGTTAATGATAGTCCGGTCCTGTGTAGCATTGGTGTGCACGTGGTCCTCGGCATCCTTGGCGTCCTCGGCGTCCTCTTCTGTTGCTGCTTCCTGGGTCTCTGCGGTGTTCCACGTAGTACAGGAAGTGACGGTTCTGTGACCGGAAGTGACGGACTATTATTCCGATCAGCTGACCAATTTTGTCAGCAAGCTGTACGATGGATATTCACCTTTAGTTTTTTCTTTACATGAAGGTCTTTTTTGATTCGGAGTCCTTGTACTATTCTTTAACAAACCATGGATGATAGTTATGACAGTGGGAATAACTGAGACATGGCTGGATGATAGCTATGACTGGGCAGTTAATGTACAAGGTTACAGTCTGTTTAGAAAGGATCGTCAAAACCGGAGAGGGGGAGGGGTCTGCCTTTATATAAAGTCCGGTCTAAAGCTCACACTCCGGGAAGATATAAGTGAGGGACATGAACATGTGGAGTCACTGTGGGTAGAGATACATGGAGCTAAAAACAACAATAAATTACTAATAGGAGTTTACTATAAACCACCTAATATACCAGAGTCCACAGAAAATCTACTACTAAACGAGATAGACGAGGCGGCAAATCATAATGAGGTGGTTATTATGGGGGACTTCAACTACCCAGATATAGACTGGGAAACTGAAACTTGTATATCTCATAAAGGAAACAGGTTCTTGGCAATAACTAAAGACAATTACCTTTCCCAACTAGTTCAGGACCCGACTAGAGGGACGGCCATACTGGACTTAGTATTAACCAATAGGCCTGACAGAACAACAGACGTGCAGGTTGGGGGACACCTGGGAAATAGTGACCATAAAGTAATAACCTTCCAATTATCATTCAAAAGAGCGTTTCTACAGGGAGGAACAAAAATACCAAACTTCAAAAAAGCTAAAATTTAGCCAACTAAGAGAGGCCATAGGCCTAACTAACTGGGACAAAGTCCTCAAAAATAAATATACAGTCACAAAATGGGATTTTTTTGAAACCATCCTAAAATCTAACTGTGAGAGGTACATACCGTATGGGAATAAAAGGTTAAGGAACAAGAAAAAAACAATGTGGATAAATAGAAATGTAAAGAAAGCAATAAGTGACAAAAAGAAAGCATTTAAATCACTAAAACAGGAGGGTAGCACGGAAGCACTGAAAAACTATGAGGAAATTTTTTTTTCGATGTAGAAGACAAATAAAAGCAGCCAAACTAGAGACCGAGAGATTAATTGCCAAAGAGAGTAAAACTAACCCTAAAATGTTCTTTAATTATATAAATGGCAAAAAGTATAAATCTGAAGGTGTCGGCCCTTTACAGAGTAATGAGGGGGGAGTTGCAGAGTGCGATGAGGATAAAGCAAAGCTATTAAATATTATTTTCTCCACTGTATTCACTGAAGAAAATAAACTGTCAGATGAAATGCAGAATGTAAAAGTAAATTCCCCATTAAAAGTGCCCTGTCTGACCCAGAAAGAAGTACAACAGCGACTTAAAAAGATTAAAATAGACCAATCGCCAGGACCAGATGGCATACACCCCCGTATCCTAAGAGAATTAAAGGGGTTGTCTCCTTTAAGTAATGTCATAGCCAGACCCTTATTTCTGATATTTGCAGACTCTATACTGACTGGGAGTGTTCCACAGGATTGGCGCATGGCAAATGTGGTGCCAATATTCAAAAAGGGTCCAAAAACAGAACCCGGAAACTATAGGCCGGTAAGTTTAACCGCCTCCGGACCGCCTAACGCAGGATCGCGTTCCGGAGGCGGCAGCCCTGCGCAGAGTCACGCATATATGCGTCATCTCGCGAGACGCGAGATTTCCTGTGAACGCACGCACACAGGCGCGCGCGTTCACAGGATCGGAAGGTAAGCGAGTGGATCTCCAGCCTGCCAGCGGCGATCGTTCGCTGGCAGGCTGGAGATCTGATTTTTTTGACCCCTAACAGGTATATTAGACGCTGTTTTGATAACAGCGTCTAATATACCTGCTACCTGGTCCTCTGGTGGTCCCTTTTGTTTGGATCGACCACCAGAGGACACAGGTAGCTCAGTAAAGTAGCACCAAACACCACTACACTACACTACACCCCCCCCCCCGTCACTTATTAACCCCTTATGAACCCCTGATCACCCCATATAGACTCCCTGATCACCCCCCTGTCATTGATCACCCCCCTGTCATTGATCACCCCCCTGTAAGGCTCTATTCAGATGTCCGTATGATTTTTTACGGATCCACTGATAGATGGATCGGATCCGCAAAACGCATACGGACATCTGAATGGAGCCTTACAGGGGGGTGATCAATGACGGGGGTGATCACCCCATATAGACTCCCTGATCACCCCCTGTCATTGATCACCCCCCCTGTCATTGATCACCCCCCTGTAAGGCTGCATTCAAATGTCCGTATGATTTTTACGGATCCACTGATACATGGATCGGATCCGCAAAACACATACGGACATCTGAATGGAGCCTTACAGGGGGGTGATCACCCCATATAGACTCCCTGATCACCCCCCTGTCATTGATCACCCCCCTGTCATTGATCATCCCCCTGTAAGGCTGCATTCAGATGTCCGTATGATTTTTACGGATCCACTGATACATGGATCGGATCCGCAAAACACATACGGACATCTGAATGGAGCCTTATAGGGGGTGATCAATTACAGGGGGGTGATCACCCCATATAGACTCCCTGATCACCCCCCTGTCATTGATCACCCCCCTGTCATTGATCACCCCCCTGTAAGGCTCCATTCAGACATTTTTTTGGCCCAAGTTAGCAGAATTTTTTTTTTTTTTTCTTACAAAGTCTCATATTCCACTAACTTGTGTCAAAAAATAAAATCTCACATGAACTCACCATACCCCTCACGGAATCCAAATGCGTAAAAATTTTTAGACATTTATATTCCAGACTTCTTCTCACGCTTTAGGGCCCCTAGAATGCCAGGGCAGTATAAATACCCCACATGTGACCCCATTTCGGAAAGAAGACACCCCAAGGTATTCCGTGAGGGGCATATTGAGTCCATGAAAGATTGAAATTTTTATCCCAAGTTAGCGGAAAGGGAGACTTTGTGAGAAAAAAAATAAATATATCAATTTCCGCTAACTTGTGCCAAAAAAAAAAAATTCGATGAACTCGCCATGCCCCTCATTGAATACCTTGGGGTGTCTTCTTTCCAAAATGGGGTCACATGTGGGGTATTTATACTGCCCTGGCATTCTAGGGGCCCTAAAGCGTGAGAAGAAGTCTGGGATCCAAATGTCTAAAAATGCCCTCATAAAATGAATGGGGGCCCCTTTGCACATCTAGGCTGCAAAAAAGTGTCACACATGTGGTATCGCTGTACTCAGGAGAAGTTGGGCAATGTGTTTTGGGGTGTCATTTTACATATACCCATGCTGGGTGAGATAAATATCTTGGTCAAATGCCAACTTTGTATAAAAAATGGGAAAAGTTGTCTTTTGCCGAGATATTTCTCTCACCCAGCATGAGTATATGTAAAAAGACACCCCAAAACACATTGCCCAACTTCTCCTGAATACGGCGATACCACATGTGTGACACTTTTTTGCAGCCTAGGTGGGCAAAGGGTCCCACATTCCAAAGAGCACCTTGGGGTGTCTTCTTTCCAAAATGGGGTCACTTGTGGGGTAGTTATACTGCCCTGGCATTTTAGGGGCCGAATGCGTGAGAAGTGGTTTGAAATCAAAATCTGTAAAAAATGGCCGGTGAAATCCGAAAGGTGCTCTTTGGAATGTGGGCCCCTTTGCCCACCTAGGCTGCAAAAAAGTGTCACACATCTGGTATCACCATACTCAGGAGAAGTTGGGCAATGTGTTTTGGGGTGTCATTTTACATATACCCATGCTGGGTGAGAGAAATATCTTGGCAAAAGACAACTTTTCCCATTTTTTTATACAAAGTTGGCATTTGACCAAGATATTTATCTCACCCAGCATGGGTATATGTAAAATGACACCCCAAAACACATTGCCCAACTTCTCCTGAGTACGGAGATACCACATGTGTGACACTTTTTTGCAGCCTAGGTGGGCAAAGGGGCCCACATTCCAAAGAGAACCTTTCGGATTTCACCGGCCATTTTTTACAGATTTTGATTTCAAACTACTTACCACACATTTGGGCCCCTAGAATGCCAGGGCAGTATAACTACCCCATAAGTGACCCCATTTTGGAAAGAAGACACCCCAAGGTATTCGCTGATGGGCATAGTGAGTTCATAGAAGTTTTTATTTTTTGTCACAAGTTAGTGGAATATGAGACTTTGTAAGAAAAAAAAAAAAAAAAAATCATCATTTTCCGCTGACTTGTGACAAAAAATAAAAAGTTCTATGAACTCACTATGCCCATCAGCGAATACCTTAGGGTGTCTACTTTCCGAAATGGGTTAATTTGTGGGGTGTTTGTACTGTCTGGGCATTGTAGAACCTCAGGAAACATGACAGGTGCTCAGAAAGTCAGAGCTGCTGCAAAAAGCGGAAATTCACATTTTTGTACCATAGTTTGTAAACGCTATAACTTTTACCCAAACCATTTTTTTTTTACCCAAACATTTTTTTTTATCAAAGACATGTAGAACAATAAATTTAGAGAAAAATTTATATATGGATGTCGTTTTTTTTGCAAAATTTTACAACTGAAAGTGAAAAATTTAATTTTTTTGCAAAGAAATTGTAAAATTTCGATTAATAACAAAAAAAGTAAAAATCTCTGCAGCAATGAAATACCACCAAATGAAAGCTCTATTAGTGAGAAGAAAAGGAGGTAAAATTCATTTGGGTGGTAAGTTGCATGACCGAGCAATAAACTGTGAAAGTAGTGTAGGTCAGAAGTGTAAAAAGTGGCCTGGTCTTTCAGGGTGTTTAAGCCATGGGGGCTGAGGTGGTTAACATCTGTTGTGGGTAAACTGTTTGAAGGTTTTCTGAGAGATGCTATCTTAGAGCATCTCAACGGAAATAAGCAAATAACGCCATATCAGCATGGCTTCGTGAGGGATCGGTCATGCCAAACTAATTTAATCAGTTTCTATGTGGAGGTAAGTTCTAGACTTGACAGCGGCGAATCAATGGATGTCGTATATCTGGACTTCTCCAAAGCATTTGACAATGTACCACATAAAAGGTTAGTATATAAAATGAGAATGCTCAGACTGGGAGAAAACGTCTGTAAGTGGGTAAGTAACTGGCTCAATGATAGAAAACAGAGGGTGGTTATTAACGGTACATACTCAGATTGGGTCACTGTCACTAGTGGAGTACCTCAGGGGTCAGTATTGGACCCTATTCTCTTCAATATATTTATTAATGATCTTGTAGAAGGCTTGCACAGTAAAATATCAATTTTTACACATGACACTAAACTGTGTAAAGTAATTGACAATGAAGAGGACAGTATACTACTACAGAGGGATCTGGATAGATTGGAGGCTTGGGCAGAGAAGTGGCAGATCAGGTTTTACACTGACAAAGGTTATGCACATGGGAAGGAATAATGCAAGTCACCCGTACATACTAAATGGTAAAACACTGGGTAACACTAACATGGAAAAGGACCTAGGAATTTAGCTGAACCGCAAACTAAGCTGTAGAAACCAGTGTCAGGCAGCTGCTGCCAAGGCCAATAAGATAATGGGTTGCATCAGAAGGGGCATAGATGCCCGTGATGAGAACATAGTCCCACCACT
The DNA here is from genome assembly GCF_905171765.1 of Bufo bufo. Classification (NCBI taxonomy): domain Eukaryota; kingdom Metazoa; phylum Chordata; class Amphibia; order Anura; family Bufonidae; genus Bufo; species Bufo bufo. Next base: position 31,711,504 of record NC_053394.1, on the reverse strand, counting down.
TTACAAATCATTAGTCAGACCACACATGGAGTACTGTGTACAGTTCTGGGCTCCTGTGAACAAGGCAGACATAGCAGAGCTGGAGAGGGTACAGAGGAGGGCAACTAAAGTAATAACTGGAATGGGGCAACTACAGTACCCTGAAAGATTATCAAAATTAGGGTTATTCACGTTAGAAAAAAGATGACTGAGGGGAGATCTAATTACTATGTATAAATATATCAGGGGTCAGTACAGAGATCTCTCCCATCATCTATTTATCCCCAGGACTGTGACGAGGGGACATCCTCTGCGTCTGGAGGAAAGAAGGTTTGTACACAAACATAGAAGAGGATTCCTTACGGTAAGAGCAGTGAGACTATGGAACTCTCTGCCTGAGGAGGTGGTGATGGTGAGTACAATAAAGGAATTCAAGAGGGGCCTGGATGTATTTCTGGAGTGTAATAATATTACAGGCTATAGCTACTAGAGAGGGGTCGCTGATTCAGGGAGTTATTCTGATGCCTGATTGGAGTCCGGAAGGATTTTTTTCCCCTAAAGTGAGGAAAATTGGCTTCTACCTCACAGTTTTTTTTTTGCCTTCCTCTGGATCAACTTGCAGGATAACAGACCGAACTGGATGGACGGATGTCTTTTTTCACCCTTATATACTATGTTACTATGTTAGGTCTGGTTTGGTGTTAGTATTTATTTAGGATCCTCACCCAGAGTTCCATTAAAACGGCTATCCAGCCTTTGAAAATAAATGGCCTATTCTTATTTTATATTGGTTCTGAACTGACTCTTGGCACCACGTTGATAAGTTATTACAAGGAGCTTCTAGGCACAGACGGTCCATATCCTTTTCATACTCAGATGCTGCACTTTTAGTAGCAGCTGTTCTGGGTATAGGATAAAGCTGGAATACCCGCAGTGGCGTACATACAGGGGTCGCACTTGCGACCGGGCCCGGCACTCCAGGGGGCCCGGCCGCCTGTGGACCCGCCCTGCAGTAGTGCTGTGCCTGTATATCCCGGGCAGCGTCCGGCTGCAGAGCAGAGTGAGGAGGGGAGAGGGGGCGGGGCATTCCTGGCAGTTCCCGATAGGCTCCGCCCACCTTCCAGGCGGGAAAGGCAGTGAGTGCAGAGCCAGTAGCTGGAGCAAGAATGAAGAAGATGCAGAACTGAAGTCCAGACTCCAGGCAGTGATTCAAGCGACCCAGAGTGAGTGACAGTCTGAGTCAGTGACTGTCCCTCAGTGCAGAGCCCACCCTGTGTCATTAGGTGAGAGGAGGGTAGAGGCGGCCATTATATTAATAACAAAGAGGGGGCTATTATATTAATAATAAAGAGGGGCCATTATAATATACAGGAGAAATAATATGAGGAATGGGGGACTATCTGTCTGGCTCTAGCACAGTATTGGGGGGCAGCAGGATGAGTTGTTGAGACACCAGGAAGGAGAGGATGAGAGTAAGGCCTCTTTCACACTTGCGTTGTCCGGATCCGGCGTGTTCTCCACTTGCCGGAATTACACTCCGGATCCGGAAAAACGCAAGTGTACTGAAAGCATTTGAAGACGGAACCGTCTTCAAAATGCTTTCAGTGTTACTATGGCAGCCAGGACGCTATTAAAGTCCTGGTTGCCATAGTAGTAGTGGGGAGCGGTATACTTACAGTCCGTGCGGCTCCCCGGGCGCTCCAGAATGACGTCAGAGCGCCCCATGCGCATGGATGACGTGCCATGTGATCACGTGATCCATGCGCTTGGGGCGCCCTGACGTCACTCTGGAGCGCCCGGGGAGCCGCACGGACGGTAAGTATGCCGCTCCCCCGCTCCCCGCTACACTTTACCATGGCTGCTAGGACTTTAGCGTCCCGGCAGCCATGGTAACCATTCAGAAAAAGCTAAACGTCGGATCCGGCAATGCGCCGAAACGACGTTTAGCTTAAGGCCGGATCCGGATCAATGCCTTTCAATGGGCATTAATTCCGGATCCGGCCTTGCGGCAAGTGTTCCGGATTTTTGGCCGGAGCAAAAGACATCCTGATGCATCCTGAACGGATTTCTCTCCATTCAGAATGCATCAGGATAATCCTGATCAGGATTCTTCCGGCATAGAGCCCCGACGACGGAACTCTATGCCGGAAGACAAGAACGCAGGTGTGAAAGGGCCCTTAAGTGAGGAACCTAAAAAAAATTCTGTGAAACTCTGCAGAGACGAGAAGCGGCTGAAAGAAGGTATCATGGCGGTCTTATCTCTGAATGAAGACATTGAGGAGAGTCTACATCACAGGAGAGGTCACTGGATGTAACAGGTATGGGGCGGTATTCTACTGTAATAATAATGTCCATCCACATATCTGTTTTACAGTAGGGTTGGGGGAGCAGATTGAGAATATGGCCCACCCTGCCACATTCGGCCCCAGACTTCAGGTCACACTGTGCGTGGTCTGAATTCTGGGGCCTCACACCCATCTACTACATTATCTGTACTCAGAGTTATCACTGTGTTATCTGTGGTGTTACATAGGGCTGCTAGTGATCTACTACAGTATCTGTTAAAAGGGGCGTGCCCGTAGGGGGGGGGGGCGCAATTTTTGGCTTGCCCCGGGTGCTGGCAACCCACTCTACGCCACTGCCGGGGCCCGCCCCCCAGTGTTGAGTTTCCTTGCTGCCAGCCCTACCCTCCCTTGAGTCTCCTCCCCGGCCGGCGGTGCGGCGTGCCGGACATGACGTTGAGATGCAGGGACAGGGAGAAGGCGCCGGAAAAGAAAGGGAGAGGGAGAGCGCTGCGCAAAGAAGCCGGTCCGGATTTCAGAGTGAGTGAGGTCTGATGGGGGCTGAGAGTTGGGCAATGTATGTAAAGTTATGACTGGTGACTTGTGCTATGAAGTAATGTTTTTTTTTCTGTTGTCTTGGGGTGCAGCTCTTTTGTGTAGGCACTTCTATTGAGCTTCTAGTATATGCTTGGATGTAGCAGAGCTGGTTTTGTCATGCATTTCTTTTGCCTTCATATGGTAAAATACTTCATTGGCTATCAATGGCTTTATAACTAACTCTGCTATATTTTTGTAGCCTACAACCTCTGACTGCCAAGTTGGGCTGAAACTACTACACCCAGCATGTTCTGGCAGTAATAGTAAATGGATATTGGTGCAATTCTGAGCTACTAGTCTATATAATACATATGTAGGCTACAGAAATATAGCAGAGTTAGTTATAAAGCCATTGATAGCCAATGAAGTATTTTACCATATGAAGGCAAAAGAAATGCATGACAAAACCAGCACTGCTACATAATGTAGCAGAGCTGGTTTTACGTGGGAATACAGTGGGTTATACCGAATATCATCCTCTTGTATACAGTATAATATATATATATATATCACATACGCACACACACATGCGCGGCGGCTGGTTGGGGGGGGGCATCGACGGGGAGGGGGCCCCATGGATCAGTTTCGCACCGGGGCCCCATGGATTGTGTGTACGCCACTGAATACCCGGAAGAACGCTTTGGATACAAATAGTATTTAAACCGATGTAAACAACAAAGAGGCTACAGCACTATGACCTCATCAATAAGCAGATTAATGGAGGCACCAAGAATCAGACTCCCCTAAATTAATACTGGATGTCCTATCCTAAGGATAGGAAATCAGTTTTAAAATCTACATAACCCTTCTCATTTAGGAGTGTAGTCTGGGGTCTGTATTTTTTTTTTAGGTCTGGTTTGGGGTCTGCACTCACTTTCAGATCTGGTCTTGGATCTGAATTTATTTATGTTGCTACAGAGGCCAGAGTGGCTGCAGAAGTGTAAGCCATAGATGTCTTCAGAGAACACTGTAGTCACTAGGAGAAGTGGTCATGGTGGTCTGGACTGGAAAGAAAGGAAAGAGAATGTCTGCATAAGTTGTCAGCTTTCCTGCCTGTTCTAGCGAATACCTGTATTCTCCATAAAATAAGAAATCTGGAGCACATTTTCTTAGAGTCATGAAGGATTGTTGAGGTGAGTTCAGTGGTTAGCACTGGTGCCTTGCAGCACTGGGGTCCTAGGTTTGAATCTGACCAAGGACTCTGCATGGAGTTTGTATGTTCTCCCCGTGTTTGCATGGGTTTCTTCCGGGTACTCTAGTTTCCTCCCACACTCCCAAATAAAAAAAACATACTGATAATTTTGAGCCCCATTGGGCACAACTTGATGTCTGTAAAGTGCTGCGGAATATGTCAGCACTATATAACTGCATAAAATAAATAAAATAAATCTAGGGTGTGAAAGGGTCAAATACCCGGTCTAGTAGTTTAGGAGACACTGGCCCACGCCAGTAAAGGGGCTAATAAGTAAAATTCCAGGTCCTACAAACCTGTCCAACAGTGTCTTAAAGCCCCCACACATAAGACCCATGGGACCAGCCAACAATCAGATGGTTACGGGTGAGCTCTCAACTCTCCACTGACAGATAGGGGGGAGAAGGATCGGGCACATAGAATTTCTACACCAGATCCTTTTGTTCTCCTGGGAGATAAACCACCCCCGGTGCCATCTGGCAGCAGCTTTCTCCTCTCCAGCCTTCAATCATCTCCAGTCATAGACATGGCGGCAGGAGTGTCTTTCGGAAAATGCAATTGCTTAGTGAATGTACTTGTGTCTCATGTCTGTGTTTCATAGCAACGTTCAATGAGCAGCCAAAGTAGAGAAGAGCGGGGGACCTTATGCATCTTCCAGGTCCTTGCGCTCTTTGTATGTCATGCAAAATGTTAAGTGCTTCAACGGCGCCCAAGCGCCACTGTGCATCTGTGGTTCTCTACTTCAGTATATGAAGCAAAAGCTCAGTTCTTCCGTTGTATAGAAAGCCAGTCCATAGAAATGATCAAGAAACAAGCAGCGGCTTCAGATCCTTTTCATGCCTTAATTCCAGTTGTTTTGCACAAAATGACGTGATGACCTCAAGCTGCATTTAACAATTCTGAGCACAGACTAGAGAGTGATCATCACAAAAGCGTATTCCCAACAAGTGTTTAATTTCCCTACAGCGCCACCGCAGGGGAAATAAAGTAGTACACTTTCCCTAGTAAATACATTGCCCTCTTTATGATGGGTCCTCCATTCCTTGAGATGTTTTTTTTTGCAGCCACCCTTTGCTCTGGCTAATAGTTGAGGGGAACCCGTCCTCTCATTCTCTTATAGTGTATTTGAAGATGCTTTTTTTTCCCAATCCAGATAACGCCTTTAAAATTGCATTGCCTTGTCTTGGCTACATTGTAGCTAGAGGTGTGGCTATAAGAGGTGCGGAAGTAGCATTTGGAGATCGGGTCCGGTTGCCCAAGACCTCCTAAGACTCCTTTGTCACATTCTTTTATTTATTTATTTTACGCACTTATATAGCGCTGACATATTCCGCAGCGCTTTGCAGACATTGGCATCAGGCTGTCCCCAATGGGGCTCACAATCTAATCCTGTGGGAGGAAACCGGAGTACACGGAGGAAACCCACCTAAAACAAGGGGAGAACATACAAACTCCATGCAGATATTGTCCTTGGTCGGATTCAACCCAGGACCACAGCGATGAAAGGCACCAGTGCTAAATAAGAAGAATCGGTGCTGGCCATCTTTGGATTAGCTTTTACCAAATTGGATTCTCTGCTTCCCAGATTCTGCTCTAATTTCTGATTTACTGGTACAGATCTAGTGAAGTGTGCTGCCTTGCTCTCCTCCTGCAGATTGTTGCAAAAACCGTGCACACTACGATGACATCATCCAGCCAGGTCATTTAAACCTGGCTCGGGTAGCGGGACTCTGCCTGACTGTACTGATTTTCTGCATCCCACTATTCTGCCACATCAGCTCTCGGTTCAGTCCAGCACTGCTACATAGGCCCTCCAGCTCTGCCACACCAGCCCTGCTACATCGGCCTTTCAGCCCTACTGCATCAGTCAGTTTTGCTATAACATACATCCAGCTCTGCTACATCTGTGAATTCAGCCATGCTATAGCCATATGTACTGTTTGGTTTCTCCAGCACTACCATCAGCTCTGCTATACCAGCAGTGATCAATGTCACAGGCGGTGTCTACTAGTAAACACAAAAAGGCGCATCATAGGGTAATAACGTACAAATAGTGATGTTTTTAAAAAGCTCCAAAGTGGAGGCTCGCCTTATGGGGTTGTGCAAACTTTAGGCACAACGCTAGTAAGAGTTCATCAAAGGTAATCCGGTTTCCCAGAAAGGTTGGTAAGCAGCCACCGATGGAAGACTTCTTAACGGGGATGCCGGAACTCCCCGACTGCCGGAACTCCCCGACAAGATGAAACTTGTCAGAAAAGAACATCCCTCGGTGCAAAGAACCAGCCAAATTCATCGTTGATGGAAAGGAAAGCTGCAGTATTTAGTTTTAGATTTTGCAGGTAAAACAACGCGTTTCGGGGAAGTACCTCCTCTTCATCAGGTAAATAACTGCATATACACAACACACCACATAGACATATATATATATATATATATATACACACTTAAAAAAACACCAAAAACAAAAACAGTTCAAAGGGGAGGAGGGGGACGGTCCCAGAGTTCCCAGAAAATCCCCAACTTGAATCTATTTCAAAAAAATAAATAAAACATTTCATCCTCATAAAATGTTTAATATCAGCTGGTTATGGCCACAAAGATTAATAAATAAGCTAAAATGAGTCTTAAATCGGCGTCCAGCAGTGATTGCCTACATGCTCTGCTATGCCGACGCCACCTATCCATACTTAGCAGATCCACCTCGCTATGCGAGACTCTTTTATTTTCTACAGTATAAACAGGGCCGTCTTTAACGCGGGGCAAAAGGGGTAGCTGCCCCGGGCCCACTTGCTCCTGGGGGGCCCAAGGCAACTGCCTCTTGAGCCCCGATGGCCACTGGAGGACCTTTCATGGGTCCATACTTTATAAACTAAGTAGCAGGACATGTAGGGCATACATGGGGGATGTCCCTGCACTTACTATTATTTCTGGACGCCACTCCGTTGTGCGTCTGTGGCCCCCGTTACATTCTCCCGCGCTGTAAGCATCAGAGCACCAGGGAGGAGACATCATCTTTTCTCTGTGGGCGTTCCTTCTCCCTGGCTGTAGCGCTGTCCAATCGCAGCGCAGAACATCCCACAGAGAAAAGCTGATGTCTCCTCCCTGGTGTTCCGATGCTGTAACTTAGCATACAGCGCGGGAGAATGTAACGGGGGCCACAACCGCGCAATGGAGCGGCGCCCAGAAATAATAGTAAGTGCAGGGACATCCCCCATGTATGCCCTACATGTCCTGCTACTTAGTTTATAAAGCATGGACCCATGACTGCGGCAGCAGCACTTGTGTTCTCCCTCTTGCCCAGGGTCCAATCAATATTAAAGACGGCTCTGAGTATCTTTCATTAACCTGAATTAAGCCACAATCAGGTTAATGAAAGAAGCAATTTAGCTGCTTTTATACTTTTTTTTGTTGTTGTTGTTTTTCTCCAGAGCGGAAGGCATTTGTGACAACAAATTAGTTTGACAATAGAAGATCTAAAAAAATAAATAAAAATGTAATGAAATATTTATCTTTTTCTTTGATCGTATTTAGGATAATTCTGCAACTTGCTGCAGCAGGAGCCTCCACCCCACCGCTCTGTCTGCAATAGGAGACCAGAAAGGAGATCTCACAGCCGCCTGCCTGGGATTCTCTTTTATGCATTCATAGAACCAGAACATTTTAATTTTTCAGTCAACATCGACACGTGAGGATGCTGGCAACAGTACAATTAGCGCGTCATGCACTGATTGCACGGTGCATGAGCAAGGTTTCGAGCCAGGCTTAGGAAACCGGAGGATGCCTGGTCCAGTCAATAAGTGGGATGAAAAGCGAAGATGCTGTAAGGGGCTGGATCCACGCCTTGGTGCTCTGAGCGTCTCATTAGCATAAAAATACACATCGGATTGCTGCGAGAGGAGTCGTTGCACTCAGCACGATCAGCCCTACTAGAAGTATTGGGTTGATCCTGCTGACCGATGCTATTTAAGATTTCTGCAGCTTTAAAATGTGGTATCGTAGGTATCGCCATGGCATATGTGCAGATATCTTGATGTTGATGTTATGCATTCAGAATGCAGGTGGCCTGCTTATCATTTGCAAACCACAAACATTTTCAGCAAGATGGGGATCAGGTACAGACTGTATTTTCTTCTTTTAATTTCTAGAATTTAGACAGTGAAGCCCACATCACTCCATTAGGTGGTGTCTCCCACTTATAGGATCTTATAGCAAACCTCTTACAGCTTCTTTCAGCTCCCTGTTCTGATACTTTTGCCAGGAATTTCCTTTCAGAAGAAGACTAGACCTCTATCTCTTCTATCGGCGGTGATGATTTCCAGGAAATGGTTCTCATAGATGATATCTACAAAAAGCATGGGGGGGGGGGCACTGGATTATCATTAGAGGATGTTTTCATCACGACGCTTGGTCGTCAGGTTTTCGCTTCAGAATCTTAGCCATGTTTCACTTGCAAGTCTAGTTCTAAATTGTTTCCATTCTGTGCGGACAGGATGTGAAAGGGCGAAGAAACAAAGTATCAGAAAGGAAGCAATGACGTTGTGTCTGTTATACAAGGTGTACATGTAAAAAACATCTCCAAGCAAAGTGAAATAAATGGTGCAAATCTGCAGTGACTGCAATGCAAAAGCTGGGAAATACAAAGATGCAGTAGGGCGCTGATATTTATGCAAACATGCAATATTTTACACATTTTAAATTGCATTGCTGCTATAGTAACTAGGCTTCTGAATTTGAGGTTCTTAAAGTCTATGGACACCTTTTTTAATTAATGCATTTTACACATTTATTAAAAGTGTTCAATGATGGCTTGGTTGTAGTACTTAACCTCACAGCAGTGTCTGTAGATGCTGAAATAGCAGTTCACACTGCTATCTGGAATCTCAAGGCTTTACTTGAGGCTGTCTTTAGCTGTCGTTCTAGCAGGAAAAGGGTATCTGGTTCGTGAAATTCCCTCACATGTGGAATGGTGCTCTACGAGCTGCTTCCTCACTCCCCCATTATCTGGACAGGACCTCTCTTGTCCCCCCTCCTCCTAAGGCCTCTTGCACACAACCGTATGTATTTTGTGGTCCGCAAAAAACGGATCCGCAAAAAATACAGATGACATCCGTGTGCATTCCTTATTTTGCGGAACGGAACAGCCGGCCCCTAATAGAACCGTCCTATCCTTGTCCGTAATGCGGACAATAATAGGACATGTTCTATTTTTTTTCTGAACTGAAATACGTAAATACGGAAACGGAATGCACAAGGAGTACCTTCCGTTTTTTTTTTGTGGACCAATTGAAATGAATGGTTCCGTATACGGTCCGCAAAAAAATGGAACGAAAACTGAATGAAAATACGTTCGTGTGCAAGAGGCCTAACACTGACACCCTACACTGAAACTCCCCCTCCTGGCAGAAAGTTGGACCAGTCTGTTGGCTTTTCCGTGGCAAAAAAACCCTCATGAAATACATATAGTTTAGTTAAGTTTTTATTTTTATTTTTTGCTGCAGAAATATAGCAAAAACCACTGCAGAATTTTCCACTGTATTTTCAGTCACATGTGAACCCAGCCTAGAGGTTTTGTCTGCGATGGGTCTTAAAGGCATTGAGACTTTATTTTTATTCAAGTAATTTTTGGGTGTAACCTTGATAAGTAATTATCTTGGACTACCCCTTTAAGTTTACAGAATTTTGTTGGTGACTATGCAAATTGGCAAACGCTATATTGAAGAATACAGTACATGCAAGACAAAAACTCCATCCTGGTATGCTGCTTACATCAATACAAGTAAATATGTGTCAAGTTATGGGGAATATCAATCCCCGTCCCCAGAAAATTATACGTACAATAATACCGCCCTATGTACATGAAAATTGCTATTGTAACACTGCCCCAGCATGCTTTATGTGAGTAGGAATATGCGCACTGTATAGATTAATGTGGGAAATTAAGACCACTATTAAAAGCGTACCTGAGTTTTCAAAAAACGTTTGCTTAATGGCTGTGCTTCATTGTTCAATGAAATCCACAGAATTAGACCCTAAATAAGACCCAGGATTAATCAAAAGCGCTTAGTTCATAAGCCAAGGGCTATTCAATTTCTGTTTTAGGTCATTTTCTTTTATTTAAAACGTAACATTTATTCATGCTGTAAAAGGGGATATTAATTATTGATATTTTGGGTAATCTCAATAATTAATATTCATAAATAGGCGTGAGTTGTCTAGGGATGACTCCGCCTATTTATACAATAAATATAAAACACTCTCTGATTGCCGTACTCTGCAATGAACTAAACTACGTGCGACTTACTACTGCTACTACGGCGGCGACCATAAAAGACTATACACTGTATTATAAACAATAAAAGGAATTTAATAACACAAGAACAAGTTTACAGTCTACTAATACGCTATTTCTATATACATCTATACAGGTCCTTCTCAAAAAATTAGCATATTGTGATAAAGTTCATTATTTTCTGTAATGTACTGATAAACATTAGACTTTCATATATTTTAGATTCATTACACACAACTGAAGTAGTTCAAGTAGTTTTCTTGTTTTACAATTGATGATTTTGGCATACAGCTCATGAAAACCCCAAATTCCTATCTCAAAAAATTAGCATATCATGAAAAGGTTCTCTAAACGAGCTATTAACCTAATCATCTGAATCAACTAATTAACTCTAAACACCTGCAAAAGATTTCTGAGGCTTTTAAAAACTCCCAGCCTTGGTTCATTACTCAAAACCACAATCATGGGTAAGACTGCCGACCTGACTGCTGTCCAGAAGGCCATCATTGACACCCTCAAGCAAGAGGGTAAGACACAGAAAGAAATTTCTGAACGAATAGGCTGTTCCCAGAGTGCTGTATCAAGGCACCTCAGTGGGAAGTCTGTGGGAAGGAAAAAGTGTGGCAGAAAACGCTGCACAACGAGAAGAGGTGACCGGACCCTGAGGAAGATTGTGGAGAAGGACCGATTCCAGACCTTGGGGGGCCTGCGGAAGCAGTGGACTGAGTCTGGAGTAGAAACATCCAGAGCCACCGTGTACAGGCATGTGCAGGAAATGGGCTACAGGTGCCGCATTCCCCAGGTCAAGCCACTTTTGAACCAGAAACAGCGGCAGAAGCGCCTGACCTGGGCTACAGAGAAGCTTTTTTCGGATGAAAGCAAATTTTGCATGTCATTCGGAAATCAAGGTGCCAGAGTCTGGAGAAAGACTGTGGAGAGGGAAATGCCAAAATGCCTGAAGTCCAGTGTCAAGTACCCACAGTCAGTGATGGTCTGGTGTGCCATGTCAGCTGCTGGTGTTGGTCCACTGTGTTTTATCAAGGGCAGGGTCAATGCAGCTAGCTATCAGGAGATTTTGGAGCACTTCATGCTTCCATCTGCTGAAAAGCTTTATGGAGATGAAGATTTCATTTTTCAGCACGACCTGGCACCTGCTCACAGTGCCAAAACCACTGGTAAATGTTTTCTGACCATGGTATTACTGTGCTCAATTGGCCTGCCAACTCTCCTGACCTGAACCCCATAGAGAATCTGTGGGATATTGGGAAGAGAAAGTTGAGAGACGCAAGACCCAACACTCTGGATGAGCTTAAGGCCGCTATCGAAGCATCCTGGGCCTCCATAACACCTCAGCAGTGCCACAGGCTGATTGCCTCCATGCCATGCCGCATTGAAGCAGTCATTTCTGCAAAAGGATTCCCGACCAAGTATTGAGTGCAGAACTGAACTTAATTATTTGAAGGTTGACTTTTTTTGTATTAAAAACACTTTTCTTTTATTGGTCGGATGAACTATGCTAATTTTTTGAGATAGGAATTTTGGGTTTTCATGAGCTGTATGCCAAAATCATCAATATTAAAACAAGAAAAGGCTTGAACTACTTCAGTTGTGTGTAATGAATCTAAAATATATGAAAGTCTAATGTTTATCAGTACATTACAGAAAATAATGAACTTTATCACAATATGCTAATTTTTTGAGAAGGACCTGTATATCAATAGTTAGAAATATATATACATATAGACGCACACAGTACAGTAATAGCACTACAATAAACACAATCCTAACTACACTACACACAGTACAATATCTTACACAATTCCACCCCAAAATCTACCTAAGCATTACACTTACATATACACACGTAATTACCAGCAACCCACCCACCTGGCTATACACTATCCCTATGGGGATAACACAATTATGGCACTGCAAGGGTTAATTGCCGAAAGGGTTAACCCAGGGTTGGTGGGTTAACACAGGGTAATGGCCAATGCAGGGATGGCTGGAGATGCAGGGGTTAATGCTCTGCAGGGCAGGGATAGGGTACAGGGCAAGACTGCTGCAGAGGTTCAGGGCAGCAGTAAAGGGGTTAATATACTGCTGTACAGGGAGGCAGGGCAGCAGTGAAGAGGTTAACAAATGTGGTTATGAATGCAGGGAAGGATATGGGCAAAAGGGGTCACTGCAGGACTCTGCCAGCTGTCTACTTAGCCATCCAGGGTTCTCCAGGGGATGCAATGCACGTGGCTCTGCCTCCCTCCTCCTCCCTTCTTCCTGTGCTCTTCAATGGGGGCTGCCCTCTCCTCCTTCCCAGTTCCTTTCTTCCATGGGGAGGCCGGTCTCCTCCCTGAGTGCAGCGCCGGGCTGTTGACTGGGCTGAGCGCTGGCTGCGCTCTCCTTCTTCCGGGCGGTCAGAGGGTGCGGGGGTTAACTTTGGAGCGCCAGCTGCGCTCTCCTTCTGGGGCTGCTGGGGGGGGTCCAGGATTCTGACCTCTTGAGCGCAGTGCCGCTGGGGTATTTAAAACCCGCGGCGCTCGCTCCCGTTTCCCACGCTGCAGCCAGGTCCACGTGGGCTGGCGCAGTGATATGATGCCTCCTGGCGTGCGCTCCCAGGCGGGGGGAGCCTTTGATCCTCCCGCCTGTGGAGATATCGCATACCCCCAACGCTGTAATTACAGCGCCGGAGGTACGCGGCATACAGGGGCAGGGAAGTTCTTTGTTCTCATGTCCCTGTTACGCATAAAATCTTCGGCGCTGCCGGGGATGTTATCAAAGGGCAGAGGATCTTTATAGATCCTCTGTCCTTTGAAGTGGCCGAAACTGGACATAATTGTCCAGTTGTCGGCCTCTCTTCAGCTGGGGAGGGGGGGGGGGGCACCCGGAACTAGGGGAAATATGCTGGCCGCATTATAAATATATATATCTATATAGATGCTTGGGGCACATCCATATACATATATATACCCAATATAAACCTGGGGCATATTATATAAATAAATATACAGATGTATGCAATAACTGGGGCATACATACATCTACAGTCAGGTCCATAAATATTGGGATATCGACATTAACATTTTTGGCTCTATACACCACCACAGTGGATTTGAAATGAAACGAACAAGATGTGCTTTAACTGCAGACTGTCAGCTTTAATTTGAGGGGATTTACATCCAAATCAGGTTAACGGTGCAGGAATTACAACAGTTTGCATATGTGCCTCCCACTTGTTAAGGAACCAAAAGTAATGGGACAATTGGCTTCTCAGCGGTTCCATGGCCAGGTGTGTGTTATTCCCTCATTATCCCAATTACAATGAGCAGATAAAAGGTCCAGAGGTCATTTCCAGTGTGATATTTGCATTTGGAATCTGTTGCTGTCAACTCTCAAGATGAGATCCAAAGAGCTGTCACTATCAGTGAAGCAAGCCATCATTAGGCTGAAAAAACACAACAAACCCATCAGAGAGATAGCAAAAACATCAGCGCGGCCAAAACAACTGTTTGGAACATTCTTAAAAATAAGGAACGCACCGGTGAGCTCAGCAACACCAAAAGACCCGGAAGACCACGGAAAACAACTGTGGTGGATGACCGAAGAATTCTTTCCCTGTGAAGAAAACACCCTTCACAACAGTTGGCCAGATCAAGAACACTCTCCAGGAGGTAGGTGTATGTGTGTTAAAGTCAACAATCAAGAGAAGACTTCACCAGAGTGAATACAGAGGGTTCACCACAAGATGAAAACCATTGGTGAGCCTCAAAAACAGGAAGGCCAGATTAGAGTTTGCCAAATGACATCTAAAAAAACCTTCACAGTTCTGGAACAACATCCTATGGACAGATGAGACCAAGATCAACTTGTACCAGAGTGATGGGAAGAGAAGAGTATGGAGAAGGAAAGGAACTGCTCATGATCCTAAGCATACCACCTCATCAGTGAAGCATGGTGGTGGTAGTGTCATGGCGTGGGCATGTATAGCTGCCAATAGAACTGCTTCTCTTGTATTTATTGATGATGTGACTGCTGACAAAAGCAGCAGGATGAATTCTGAAGTGTTTCGGGCAATATTATCTGCTCATATTCAGCCAAATGCTTCAGAACTCATTGGACGGCGCTTCACAGTGCAGATGGACAATGACCCAAAGCATACTGCAAAAGCAACCAAAGAGTTTTTTAAGAGAAAGAAGTGGAATGTTCTGCAATGGCCAAGTCAATCACCGGACCTGAATCCGATTGAGCTGCATTTCACTTGCTGAAGACAAAACTGAAGGGAAAATGCCCCAAGAACAAGCAGGAACTGAAGACAGTTGCAGTATAGGCCTGGCAGAGCATCACCAGGGATGAAACCCAGCGTCTGGTGATGTCTATGTGTTCCAGACTTCAGACTGTAATTGACTGCAAAGGATTTGCAACCATGTATTAAAAAGTGAAAGTTTGATTTATGATTATTATTCTGTCCCATTACTTTTGGTCCCTTAACAAGTTGGAGGCACATGTGCAAACTGTTGTATTTCCTACACCGTTCACCTGATGTAAATACCCTCAAATTAAAGCTGACAGTCTGCAGGTAAAGCACATCTTGTTCGTTTCATTTCAAATCCATTTTGGTGGTGTATAGATGTCCCAATATTTATGGACCTGACTGTGTATATATATATACAGTATATACCCAGACATACCTGTGGAAATGCATGGCCACAACCTGGGGGAATACAAATCTATCCCCACATATACTGGCCACACAGGGCCAACATATATATGTAGATATTAAAGGACATATATACATATATTTGCATAATACTCCTTCCATCTTATCTACACATGCATAGGAGATATCATAGGGATATTTACTTCATATCCTCTTAAAAAGATGTGCAATGGCTATAATAGGTCCTATTGTGTCAATTTCTTGCTTTTGCTATTGCCTGGCAACAAATGTTGCAACTCCATGTCTAATTATTGCTGAATAGTTGCCATACACACACTGACAGTTAGCGATAGATAGTTTAACTATTGATGACTCATACTTTTGTATATTCCTCTGTATTACTGAGCCTAAGCTTATAGCAGTATTGCTCACTATTAGAGTTGAGCGAACACCTGGATGTTCGGGTTCGACGAGTTCGGCCGAACTTTCGAAAAATGTTCGGGTTCGGGATCCGAACTCGACCCGAACTTCATCCCGAACCCGAACCCCATAGAAGTCAATGGGGACCCGAACTTTTGGGCACTAAAAAGGCTGTAAAACACACCCGGAAAGGGCTAGAGGGCTGCAAAAGGCAGCAAAATGTAGTTAAATCCCCTGCAAACAAATGTAGATAGGGAAATGATGAGTTAACATAAAATAAATAAAAATTAAACAATATTAATTGGAGTGAGGTCCCATAGCACAGAATCAGGCTTCAAGTCACCCACCAATGGAGAAGGTCACTTACTATTATTTTGACCACAGCACCCAGACAAAGGAGAGAGGTCCCACAGCAGAGAACCAGGCATCATATCACCCACCACAGGAGTAGGCCACCATTTAGTTACTTTGACCCCTACACCCAGACGGAGGAGAGAGGTTACACAGCAGAGAATCAGGCATTTAGATCACCCACCACAGGAGTAGGCCACCATTGAATCAGACCCCGGCAACCATGTCAGATGGCACAAGCATAAGCTTTATATCAATCAGCACAGGAGAAGGCGACTTTGACAGACTTTGACCCCTACACCCGGACGGAGGAGAGAGGTTTCAAAGCAGAGAATCAGGCATTTAGATCACCCACCACAGGAGTAGGCCCCAATTTAATGGGACCCCGGCAACCATGTCAGATGGCACAACCATCAGCTTCATATCAATCAGCACAGGAGAAGGCGACTTTGAAAGACTTTGACCCCTACACCCAGACGGAGGAGAGAGGTTTCACAGCAGAGAATCAGGCATTTAGATCACCCACCACAGGAGTAGGCCCCCATTGAATCAGACCCTGGCAACCATGTCAGATGGCACAACCATCAGCTTTATATCAATCAGCACAGGAGAAGGCGACTTTGAAAGACTTTGACCCCTACACCCAGATGGAGGAGAGAGGTTTCACAGCAGAGAATCAGGCATCATATCAACCACCACAGGAGAAGCCACCATTTAGTTACTTTGACCCCTGCACCCAGGAAGAGGAGAGAGGCACCACAGCACATATTCTGGCATCATATCAGCCACCACAGGAGAAGCCACCATTGAGTTACTTTGACCCCCGCACCCAGGAAGAGGAGAGAGGCCCCACAGCACATATTCTGGCATCATATCAGCCACCACAGGAGAAGCCACCATTTAGTTACTTTGACCCCTGCACCCAGGAAGAGGAGAGAGGCACCACAGCACATATTCTGGCATCATATCAGCCACCACAGGAGAAGCCACCATTGAGTTACTTTGACCCCCGCACCCAGGAAGAGGAGAGAGGCACCACAGCACATATTCTGGCATCATATCAGCCACCACAGGAGAAGCCACCATTGAGTTACTTTGACCCTCGCACCCAGGAAGAGGAGAGAGGCACCACAGCACATATTCTGGCATCATATCAGCCACCACAGGAGAAGCCACCATTGAGTTACTTTGACCCCTGCACCCAGGAAGAGGAGAGAGGCCCCACAGCACATATTCTGGCATCATATCAGCCACCACAGGAGAAGCCACCATTTAGTTACTTTGACCCCTTCACCCAAACAGAGGAGAGAGGTTCCACATCAGAGAATCAGGCATCATATCAACCACCACAGGAGTAGGCCACAATTTAATGGGACCCCGGCAACCATGTCAGATGGCACAACCATCAGCTTCATATCAATCAGCACAGGAGAAGGCGACTTTGAAAGACTTTGACCCCTACACCCAGACGGAGGAGAGAGGTTTCACAGCAGAGAATCAGGCATTTAGATCACCCACCACAGGAGTAGGCCCCCATTGAATCAGACCCTGGCAACCATGTCAGATGGCACAACCATCAGCTTTATATCAATCAGCACAGGAGAAGCCACCATTGAGTTACTTTGACCCCTGCACCCAGGAAGAGGAGAGAGGCCCCACAGCACATATTCTGGCATCATATCAGCCACCACAGGAGAAGCCACCATTGAGTTACTTTGACCCCCGCACCCAGGAAGAGGAGAGAGGCACCACAGCACATATTCTGGCATCATATCAGCCACCACAGGAGAAGCCACCATTGAGTTACTTTGACCCCTGCACCCAGGAAGAGGAGAGAGGCCCCACAGCACATATTCTGGCATCATACTAACCACCACAGGAGAAGCCACCATTGAGTTACTTTGACCCCTGCACCCAGGAAGAGGAGAGAGGCCCCACAGCACATATTCTGGCATCATATCAGCCACCACAGGAGAAGCCACCATTGAGTTACTTTGACCCCCGCACCCAGGAAGAGGAGAGAGGCACCACAGCACATATTCTGGCATCATACCAGCCACCACAGGAGAAGCCACCATTGAGTTACTTTGACCCCTGCACCCAGGAAGAGGAGAGAGGCCCCACAGCACATATTCTGGCATCATACTAACCACCACAGGAGAAGCCACCATTGAGTTACTTTGACCCCTGCACCCAGGAAGAGGAGAGAGGCCCCACAGCACATATTCTGGCATCATATCAGCCACCACAGGAGAAGCCACCATTGAGTTACTTTGACCCCCGCCCCCAGGAAGAGGAGAGAGGCACCACAGCACATATTCTGGCATCATATCAGCCACCACAGGAGAAGCCACCATTGAGTTACTTTGACCCCCGCACCCAGGAAGAGGAGAGAGGCACCACAGCACATATTCAGGCATCATATCACACACCACAGGAGAAGGCCTCTTTCAGTGATTTAGGCCTTTGGACCCAGACAGAGGAGAGAGGCACCACAGCACATATTCTGGCATCATATCAGCCACCACAGGAGAAGCCACCATTGAGTTACTTTGACCCCTGCACCCAGGAAGAGGAGAGAGGCCCCACAGCACATATTCTGGCATCATATCAGCCACCACAGGAGAAGCCACCATTTAGTTACTTTGACCCCTGCACCCAGGAAGAGGAGAGAGGCACCACAGCACATATTCTGGCATCATATCAGCCACCACAGGAGAAGCCACCATTTAGTTACTTTGACCCCTTCACCCAAACAGAGGAGAGAGGTTCCACATCAGAGAATCAGGCATCATATCAACCACCACAGGAGTAGGCCACAATTTAGTTTATTTGACCCCTGCACCCAGGAAGAGGAGAGAGGCCCCACAGCACATATTCTGGCATCATATCACACACCACAGGAGAAGGCCTCTTTCAGTGATTTAGGCCTTTGGACCCAGACAGAGGAGAGAGGTCAGAGATTAGCTTCATATCCCCCAGCACAGCAGAAGACCGCTTTATTTGACTTAGGCCTCAGCACCCAGACAGAAGACAGAGGTAGCATGGCAGAGGTTATGGCTTCATGTCACCCGTTAGTTTAACCGGCCACTTTCATCTGGTTAGGCCCCGGCGCCCAGACAGAGAAGAGTTTCATTCAACTGTGGGTTTCATAAAATTTGTATCAAATAAAGAAGTGGCCCGTAGCACAACAAGACATGTTTTAGGCAGTTAATAAGGACTACTCTGCACAAGGGAGGGACAGGTCCTGTGGGATCCATGCCTGGTTCATCTTTATGAAGGTCAGCTTGTCCACGTTGGCTGTGGACAGGCGGCTGCGCTTGTCAGTAATGACGCCCCCTGCCGTGCTGAATACGCGTTCAGATAAAACGCTGGCCGCCGGGCAGGAAAGCACCTCCAAGGCATAACATGCTAACTCTGGCCACGTGGACAATTTCGAAACCCAGTAGTTGAATGGGGCCGAACCATCCGTCAGGATGTGGAGGGGTGTGCAGACATACTGTTCAACCATGTTAGTGAAATGCTGCCTCCTGCTAACACGTTCCGTATCAGGTGTCGGTGCAGATAGCTGTGGCGTGGAGACAAAACTTTTCCACATTTCTGCCATGCTAACCCTGCCCTCAGATGAGCTGGCCGTGACACAGCTGCGTTGGCGACCTCTTGCCACTCCTCTGCCTTCACCTTCCACCTGTTCCCCTGTGACATGTGGGAATGCTCTCAAGAGCGCCTCTATCAGCGTGCGCTTGTACTCGCGCATCTTACGGTCGCGCTCCAGTTCAGGAATTAAAGTGGGCACATTGTCTTTATACCGGGGATCCAGCAGGGTGGCCACCCAGTAGTCTGCACACGTTAAAACGTGGGCAACTCTGCTGTCGTTGCGCAGGCATTGGAGCATATATTCGCTCATGTGGGCCAGGCTACCCATGGGTAAGGACAAGCTGTCCTCTGTGGGAGGCGTATCGTCATCGTCCACCGTATCCCCCCAGCCACGCACCAGTGATGGGCCTGGGCTGCCACCCCGCTGTGAACTTGCGTCATCCTCGTCCCCCTCCACCTCCTCCTCCTCATCCTCCTCGTCCTCCAGTACAGTGCCTTGGCTGGCGACTTGTGAACCTGTCCTCTGCTGCTTAAACAAACCTCCCTCTGAGCCACTTTGAACAGACTGGCCCGAAAGTGTTAGAAACGAGCCCTCCTCCTCCTCCTCCTCCTCCTCCTCCTCCTCCACCTGGGCCACCTCCTCTAACATCATTGCCCTAAGTGTTTTCTCAAGGAGACATAGAAGTGGTATTGTAACGCTGATAACAGTGTCATCGCCACTGGCCATGTTGGTGGAGTACTCGAAACAGCGCAGCAGGGCACACAGGTCTCGCATGGAGGCCCAATCATTGGTGGTGAAGTGGTGCTGTTCGGCAGTACGACTGACGCGAGCGTGCTGCAGCTGAAACTCCACTATGGCCTGCTGCTGCTCGCACAGTCTCTCCAGCATGTGCAAGGTGGAGTTCCACCGGGTGGGCACGTCGCATATGAGGCGGTGAGCGGGAAGGCCGAAGTTCCGCTGTAGCGCAGACAGGCGAGCAGCGGCAGGATGTGAACGGCGGAAGCGGGCACAGACGGCCCGCACTTTATGCAGCAGCTCTGACATGTTGGGGTAGTGGTGAATGAACCTCTGCACCACCAAGTTCAGCACATGCGCCAGGCAAGGGATGTGCGTCAAACCGGCTAGTCCCAGAGCTGCCACGAGATTTCGCCCATTATCGCATACCACCAGGCCTGGCTTGAGGCCCACCGGCAGAAACCACTCGTCGGTCTGTTGTTCAATACCCCGCCACAACTCCTTTGCGCTGTGGGGCCTGTCCCCCAAACATATGAGTTTCAGAATGGCCTGCTGACGTTTACCCCGGGCTGTGCTGAAGTTGGTGGTGAAGGTGTGTGGCTGACCGGATGAGCTGGTGGAAGCAGTGGAGGAGGAAGCCGAGTAGGAGGAGGAGGCTACAGGAGGCAGAGAATGATGCCCTGCGATCCTAGGGGGCGGAAGGACGTGCGCCAAGGAACTGTCCGCCGGGGGCCCAGCCGCCACTACATTCATCCAGTGTGCAGTTAGTGAGATATAGCGTCCCTGGCCGTGCTTACTGGTCCACGTATCTGTGGTTAGGTGGACCTTGCCACAAATGGCGTTGCGCAGTGCACACTTGATTTTATCGGACACTTGCATGTGCAGGGAAGGCACGGCTGTCTTGGAGAAGTAGTGGCGGCTGGGAACCACATACTGCGGGACAGCCATGGCCATCAGCTGTTTGAAGCTGTCTGTGTCCACCAGCCGGAATGACAGCATTTCAAAGGCCAGCAGTTTAGAAATGCTGGCGTTCAGGCCAAGGGCTCGAGGGTGACTCGGGGGGAATTTGCGCTTCCTCTCTAAGGTTTGAGATATTGAGAGCTGAACGCTGCTGTGTGATATAGTGGAGACGCTAGTTGACGGTGGCGGTGGTGGTGGTGTCGGTGGCACATCCTCTGTTTGCTGCTCGGCAGGTGGCAACATTCCTCTCGAGGCGGAAGCCGAGGCAGCAGCGGTAGAGGGAGCAGGGGGAGCCTCAGCGAGTGCCTGGTTTTTAAGGTGTGTACCCCACTGCAGTTCATGCTTTGCATGTAGATGCCTGGTCATGCAGGTTGTGCTGAGGTTCAGAACGTTAATGCCTCGCCTCAGGCTCTGATGGCAGAGCGTGCAAGTCACTCGGGTCTTGTCGGTAGGACATTGTTTAAAGAAGTGCCATGCCAGGGAACTCTTTGAAGCTGCCTTTGTGGGGCTGGGTCCCTGTTGGCGATGTCCAGTAGCAGGCGAACTCTGGGGGCGGCGGCTCGTCTGCTTTGGCCCCCTGCTCCCTCTTTGGCTTCGCTGTTGTCTCGGTCTCACCACTACCTCTTCCTCTGAACTGTGAAAGTCATCGCCACGACCTTCAGTCCATGTGGGGTCATCGTCCTCTGCATCGTCTTCCACCCAGTCTCCCTCCCTGACCTCCTCCTGTTCAGTCTGCACACTGCAAAAAGACGTGGCAGTGGGCACCTGTGTTTCGTCATCATCAGAGAGTCGGTGACTCTGCTGTGGTGGTATTCCCATGTCCTCTTCATCTGGAGACATAAGTGGTTGTGCGTCAGTGCATGGTATGTCTTCCTCCACTGGGGAAGGGCTAGGTGGACGCCCCTGGGAAACCCTGGAAGCAGAGTCTTCAAACAGAAGAAGAGACTGCTGCATAACTTTTGGCTCAGACCGTTTCCCTGATATGCTTGGGGGTGATGTGACAGACTGATGGGCTTGGTTTTCAGGTGCCACCTGTGCGCTTTCCGCAGAAGACTGGGTGGAAGACCATGTGGTGAACGTGCTGGAAGCACTGTCGGCCACCCAATCGATTAATGCCTGTACCTGCTCAGGCCTTACCATCCTAAGAGCGGCATTGGGCCCCACGAGATATTCCGGTACATTCTGCCGGCTAGTTGAGGGAGTTCGTTCCCTACTGTGTGCGCCTGGGGCCGAACGGCCACGTCCTCTACCAGCAACAGAGGCTCCACGGACACCACCACGACCGCGTCCTCGTCCCTTAATAGTATTTTTCTTCATTGTTGCGATTCAACTCGCACCACAATGAAATATATTATTTTTTATAAGCAAAATCCCCTCACTGGAATACTTTCAGTCTTTTGACTGTATGGATTACAGATGGAATGACTGTTATATGTGAGTACCGCTTTCTTTGACAGATTCTAGTATGGGTACATATATGTTTTCCCAACCCCAGCACATTAGTTTGCTAATTCCAGATGTATGAAACGCAGGCCTAACTGTATCTAGTATATTGAACGCCAGATAAACTAACTTGGCCTTTTTTAAATAAAAAAAATCCCCTCACTGGAATACTTTCAGTCTTTTGACTGTATGGATTACAGATGGAATGACTGTTATATGTGAGTACCGCTTTCTTTGACAGATTCTAGTATGGGTACATATATGTTTTCCCAACCCCAGCACATTAGTTTGCTAATTCCAGATGTATGAAACGCAGGCCTAACTGTATCTAGTATATTGAACGCCAGATAAACTAACTTGGCCTTTTTTAAATAAAAAAAATCCCCTCACTGGAATACTTTCAGTCTTTTGACTGTATGGATTACAGATGGAATGACTGTTATATGTGAGTACCGCTTTCTTTGACAGATTCTAGTATGGGTACATATATGTTTTCCCAACCCCAGCACATTAGTTTGCTAATTCCAGATGTATGAAACGCAGGCCTAACTGTATCTAGTATATTGAACGCCAGATAAACTAACTTGGCCTTTTTTAAATAAAAAAAAAATTCCCTCACTGGAATACTTTATGGCTTTTCACTGTATGGATTACAGGTGGACTGGTATTAGTAGGGGTGACACAAGCACACCCAAGTCCCTGATGTAGGATTTCTATGGCACAGACCACTATTACAAGTGATTAATGGACGTTGGGAGAGATTGTGCTGCAGCACTAGTCCCAAGATGGCCGCCGCCTATCAGCCCAGTAACATGTGCCACAAAATGGTCTGCACAACCTTTAAAAGCCTTGGACTGTGCTGCTAAATCGCTATTGGTCTGAATCCCAGGTGTAGATGTCTGACTTGTTTGGAGCTTTGGAATGCACACTGTGGCAGCTTCTGCTGCAGCACTACAAGTCGCAAAATGGCGGCCGGCGGTCAGCCCAGGTACATGTGGATGGAAAAATCACTCTGGCCACTCTAAAAATAGCCAATCCCTATCAAAAAAGCAGCTCAGCTGCAGTTGTTCAGATGAATCACAGGTGGAGGAGAGAAATTTGCTTCCAGTTATTCAATTATCCCTGCCTATTCTCGCCCTAGCATCAGCTGCGTCTATCCCTGTTCTATTCACATCGGGAGTGAGCACGTCCCGACGTGCGCACAAGCTTATAAAGAGGCTGAGTCACATGCTGCACTTGGCCAATCACAGCCTTGCCAATAGTAGGCATGGCTGCGATGGCATCTTAGGGCAAGTAGTATGATGCATGTTGATTGGCTGCTTTGCAGCCTTTCAAAATGCGCCAAAATACATGCCGAACGACCAACCCGAACCCGAACTTTTACGAAAAAGTTCGGGTTCGGGTCCGTGTCACGAACACCCCAAAATTCGGTACGGACCCGAACTATGCTCGAACTGTTCGCTCAACACTACTCACTATCCCTAATCACTACTATCTCCCCTTCTCCTAAGTATCTCTATGAACGGACAGGGTGCCTGCAGCACACCCCAATACTATTTCAATATCTTCACATGATCACTGTCTTTTAAAACAATATGAACGCAGCTCCCCCAACATGTTTCACTGCTAGGCGCGGCGTCCTCAGGGGTAACTCCGTAGTAGTAGTAGTGTCACGAGGGTATCAAGAGCCACGTCTGACTCCGTTATACCCAGGGTCAGGAGGTCGCAGCGGGTGGCTGCGCGCTCTATATCTAAAGATCACGGTGTTTCTTAGTTATTGTTTTCTGTGTTTGCCTTGCTATCCTTTTTGTCTCAATCAGGGATCCGTAGCTTCTCCTCCTCAGCTGTTTCTTGTCTGCCACTCCCAACCTCCTTATATTCTCCCCTCACTCTTCTCTAGTTGCCAGTTATAGAGCTTCCTGCCTGGACATCTATACTGACCCACTGGAGTGGTTAATCCTGGTTGTTGTTCCTGTGTGCTTCCCTCCGGATCCCTGTTTGGCTTATTGTTGTCTCTTGTTGTCGCCCACCTGGGAATATTTGTTGAGTCTGTGTTGTCTGTCCTCCCCTTGGTGTTTTCCCTTAGAGTTAGTGGTGCAGACTAGTGTTCCCATCGCCCTGTTCACTACCTAGGGCTCAGCTCAGGGAAAGCCAGGGCTTTAGGTACGTGATCGGCGTACGAGTGAGGAACCCGTCTAGGGACGTCAGGGCAGCCAGGTGCCAGCCGCCAGGTGAGTCAGGGGTCACCATCTTCCCTCTCACTTGGTCAGGGCCTTCCTCGTTCCCTCCCTCTGTGTCACGTATGTGATAGCCACGCCGACCGTGATAAGTAGCTCCATTACCCCTGAGGACGCCGTGTCTAGCGATGAAACATGTTGGGGGAGCTGCGTTCATTTTTTTTTTAAAAGACAGTGATCATGTGAAGATATTGAAATAGTATTGGGGTGTGCTGCAGGCACCCTGTCCGTTCATAGAGACACTTAGGAGAAGGGGAGATAGTAGTGATTAGGGATAGTGAGCAATACTGCTATAAGCTTAGGCTCAGTAATACAGAGGAATATACAAAAGTATGAGTCATCAATAGTTAAACTATCTATCGCTGTCAGCGTGTGTATGGCAACTATTCAGCAATAATTAGAAATGGAGTTGCAACATTTGTTGCCAGGCAATAGCATTAGGTTTCCCTAATGTCTTTTTCAGCCAAATTATCTCTTGTTTCAGCTGCACAGCACAGTGTAGGAAAGTGCAAGGGGCCATCATTGACGGAAGATATGTGTCACCGAGGTTCCTGGCCTCGGTGAGGTAAGAGCCGGTAATTTTAAGTGTCAGCGGCAGCCAGTGTCAACTGACACTATTGGTTATTTAGTGTTGCTGTAAACCCGATTCGGGCCGGCTCTTACTGGGAGCAGCCAAAGTGCAGGGTGGGTGGCTGTTCCCCACGTTCAAGGCCGGGTTTTGTTTTGGGATAAAAACCCAGCCAGCTGTCTCAGCTGGGCGGATTATCCTCCATCTGATAGTGGAGCTTTGTCAGTCTGGGTGTTGGAGCCTGAGAGTTTGGGCCGGGACTAAGGCCTGCTGTATTGTTTGGGGAAAAAGCACGTGGACTTCTGCTTCACCAAAGGACTTATGTTCTGCAGCCTGGTGTGAACAAACACCAGACTCAAGGTGACTGTTTTTCCCTGAAACTGCCTTTTTTGTTGTCACTTTACGTATGTGTGAATAAAACACTGCACTGTTTAACCACTTAAGGACCACAGGTTTATACCCCCCTAGTGACCAGGCCCTTTTTTACAAATCGGCACTCCACAACTTTAACGGTTTATTGCTCGGTCATGCAACTTACCACCCAAATGAATTTTACCTCCTTTTCTTCTCACTGTAGGCCTCTTCAGCGGAATACCCCTTGTTTGACATTTTGGGTTCACTAAATTTAGGGGGTATTCCTCTGAGACTACCCAGGAAAAAGAGCAAACCTGCCTAGTAAAAAGGAGTGCTTGCGAAGTAAAGCTGCGATCGCTAATAAAGATCCAAAAAGCTCAAAAGTGATCTTTATAGCGCCGCAGCGATTTTACGGTGTTTTTGCAGTGATCAGAAAAAAAATATTCTATTACTGCGGTGGGGCGGACTGAACGCAAGTGTGCGCACAAGATCAGGCCTGGTCGGGCGAACACTGCGTTTTTTGTAGAGCCTAAGGTGACCCTAATGCACTTATATAGATCTGAATGCGATCAGTCTTGATCACTTACAGATACTATATAGTACTAGTACTGATTAGCAACAGCGATGACGGTAATCAGCGACTAATCAGTGACTGCGGTGCGGTGGGCTGGGCGCTAACTACCTAGCAAGTAGCTAACTACCTGGCGGTGATGAGGGACCCTTACAGGGGGGTGATCAATGACAGGGGGGTGGACAAGGGGGTGATCAGGGAGTCTAATATGGGTGATCAGGTGCTAAATAAGGGGTTAATAAATGACAGGGTAATGTGTAATGTGTAGTGTGGTGATTTGGTGCTACTTACAGAGCTGCCTGTGTCCTCTGTGGTCGATCCAAGCAAAAGGGACCACCAGAGGAGCAGGTAGCAGGTATATCAGACGCTATTTTCAAAATAGCGTCTGACATACCTCTTTGATTGGTCATTTCAAAAATCCACAGCCTGCCAGCCAATGATCGCGGCCGGCAGGCTGCAGATGAACTCGTGAAATGCGCGCTCCTGTGAACGCGCGCTCCTGTGAGCGCGCGTTGACAGGAAATCTCGGCTCACGCGAGATGACGCCGATCGGAGTTAGTGTGACCTGGCAGCGCCGCCGCAATCACGCCTTTCGGCGTTAGCGAGACGGGAGGTGGTTAAGTTAAAGACGTTGTCATTGCCTCTGTACTGCATCCGCAAGCCTGTCTACCAGAGCAAATCCCCACAATTGGTGTCGGATGCGGGCAAACGCAGTGAGGCAGGCCTGAAGGCCGAATTTTTTTTTGTTTTTCCCTGGCACAAGTGCATGTTCTACATTCAGCCGGCAAGGTTATGACCCGTGTCCCCTGACAAAATGGAGGCTGTCATGAAGGCCCTTGTGGAGGCTAACTTGCAGCAACAAGAAACTAACCAGCTGCTATTGCAACATGTAATGGCATTGCAGGCGGCAGTAGCGTCCCAGAATGTCCACGATGCCCGGAAAGCTGTCCGCGCGGTGATTCCGAAGATGACCCCCTCGGATGACGTTGAGACCTATCTGGCGGTCTTCGAAAAAGTGGCCGTGAGGAAAAAGTTACCCCGAGACCAGTGGGCTGAGGTCGTTGCTCCTTTCCTGGCGTCTGGTCCCCAGCAAGTATTGTTTAATCTCCCCGATGATCAAGGGGCCGACTACCCGACAGTAAAAGGTGAGATCCTGGCGAGACTCGGGGTGAATATGTTGGTCCGGGCCCAGATGGTGCATCAGTGGGAATTTAAAATGGCTGAACTCAACAGACGACAATATTAAGATCTGCTGCACCGATTGCAAAAATGGCTGCAGCCTGACATATTGACTCCCACTTGTAACGGGGCGTCGAAGGCGCACTCGGTCTCACATCAGCTGCAGATCTGCTGCTTAGCTTCGGGAGCGAGGATCTGTGTTTGGCCTCGTTCCCAGGGCGGCCTTGCTAGCTGGGAGGCTCCTGGGTCTGCCTTGAGCGCCGAGCTGATCACTCGGTGCTCGACTTGTTTGTCTGTCGGTCATGTGACGCTGACCACGTCACATGACCCTCACTCCCCACTATAAATACAAGCGGCCTGCTGGCTACAGGTTGCCTGTGATTTTCGTCCTATAGGCTGTGTACTTTATTGTTATTAAGCTACCTCTGGAATTGAACTTCGATCCGCCTCTTGACACCTCTTCTGCCTGCTCCCTGTACCTTGACGCTTCCTCTCGGATTTTGACCTCGGCTTGTTTACGGATTTGTCTTTGCCTCTTCCCTTGTTCTGACGTGACCTCCTGGACTGACCTCGGCTAGTTTTCCAGGCGTTAGGGGTTCTTTATGATGAACCTGACTGAGCCTCTGTGGCAGAATCCAATCTTAAGGCCCTCACTCAGGGAAATCGTCCCGTGGAGGATTATTGTATGCAGTTTCGCAAGTGGTGCGTTCCTTCGGGCTGGAATGAACCAGCGCTCAAATGTCAATTTAGGGCAGGCTTGACTGAAAAGTTAAAGGATATGTTGGTTTGTTATCCCTGTCCTGACTCTTTAGAGGAGACCATGACGCTGGCCATCAGACTAGATAGACGGATCAGAGAGAGACAGCGAGAGCATTTGTTTTCTCCTCATACCCTTCTTCAACCTGAGACTCCCCCCCTTGAACCCAGGATGGAAGCCCACTCGGACGAGCCCATGCAACTCGGGATGACGCGAAGAGAACTACGTCGTCGTCGTGGCTCTTGTTTTTATTGTGGGGATCCCGAACACTGGATCCGTTAGTGTCCTAAAGCTCCGCCTTCTGGAAAATCATCCAAGTCTGAGGGATTCAAGGACAAGGTACTCCCGGAGGTGGTAAGAAGTAAACTATTGCTGCCGGTTTCTATTGCCTTTGGGGTCTTAAAGGGATCAGGAAATGCCTTTGTGGATTCAGGGTCCGCTTTTAGTTTTATTGATTACAAATTCGTTGATTGGATGGGAATTCCTATACTAGAATTACCACCCTGATCCAGGTTGTCGCCATCGATTCTACCCCCGTGCTAGGGGGCACAGTAAAACTCCGTACTCCGGAGGTTACCCTATCTGTAGGGATCTGCCACTCTGAGAAATGTTCCTTCTTTGTTTTAGAGAATCTTCCAGTTCAGGTAGTATTTAGTGTTAGGACCTGTCTAACAGAGATCGCCTTGACGTATGGCAGACGGGCTCAGATGGTTTTGTACAAAATGCATTGGCTAAGCATCTCACTTTATAAATAAGCGTAGCATTAGCACTATAATTTTTGTGACTATGACGTTGTTGTACTTTATCTGATTTGCAGGGTGCTGCTGCATTGTCTTTTTTTCCTCTAGGTCTTTGCAATGGCAGCGTGCACCTGCGCACTGGGAGGTGCTGACTAACCCCCTTTTTTTGCAGATTTACAATGCTGGAGATGTGGCACTCCAGCGAGTCATGCACTCCTGTTTAGCCTGTCTGCCCCATAGGCTGATTTTAATTAGTTTCAGTATAAAGCTGTAGCCTGCTCTCACTACATTCATTGGAAGCTGTCTAGCACAAGGAAAGGTATAGAGTGGGCTCGGCATGCATGTTGGTACCTACATCCCTTGTAATAGAGGCCATTATGGCACCAAAAATGGTAAAAGGCAGAGTGGATCCAGCATGCATGTGGATCCAACACTCCCTGAATTTTATGGCTGCCATTATGGCGCAGGTAGTGGTTGACCGTTTTAGCAAGATGGTGCACTTTGTTCCTTTAAGTAAGCTTCCTGATGCAAAGACCTTAGCATCTTTGTTCATTGAACATGTGGTACGTCTACATGGTGTCCCTGAGAATATTGTCTCTGATAGAGGCGTTCAGTTTGTTTCTAGCTTTTAGAGGGCTTTTTGTAGAAGATGCGACATCTCTTTGTCCTTTTCGTCTGCTTTCCATCCACAGACCAATGGGCAGACGGAACGGTTAAATCAGGCAGTGGAGCTTTTTGTAAGGTGCTATATATCGCATAATCAACTCATTTGGGTGAGATACCTCCCGTTGGCAGAATTCGCCAACAACAATCCTGGTAATTCTTCCACGGGGGTGTCTCCTTTTTTTGTAACACTGGTTTACATCCTCGCTTTAGTTCTAATCCCTCTGTATCCTCACTCAACCCGCAGGCAGATTCTTTTACCTCTAGACTGTGCACAGTCTGGGCACAGGTTCAATCGAACCTGGAAAAGGCCCAGGAAACCCAGTGTAAACACGCCAATAAGAGACGTTCCAAGGGGGTAAATTTTGTACTCGACGATAAGGTGTGGTTGTCGACTAAAAATCTTGCTTTGAAACAATGTTCTAAGAAATTCTTGCCGCGTTTCATTGGACCATACAATATTATTGAGCTTATTAACCCAGTATCTTTTAGACTTAAGCTACCCGACTCCCTCCGTATACATGATGTGTTCCATAAGTCGTTACTTAAGAAATATGTGTCACCAGTGGTTCCGTTTAAAAAACCTCTTCCACCTGTGGAGGTTGAGGGTCAGGAGGAATTCATTATTTCTAAAATAATAGATGTCAGGAAGATTAGAAATTCCTTTCAATACCTGGTCCACTGGAAAGGTTTTGGACCTGAGGAGAGGTCCTGGATACCCATGTCTAGGATGCATGCTTCCAGGTTAATTACTAAATTTCACCGGGAACACCCTGAGAAACCTCGTCCACAATGCTTGGGTCCAGTGGCCCCTCGTAAAAGGGGGGTACTGTGAAGGTGCATTCGGTCTCCCATCAGCCGCAGACCTGCTGCTTAGGTTCGGGAGCGAGGATCTGTGTTTGGCCTTGTTCCCAGGGCGACCTTGCTAGCTGGGAGGCTCCCTGCTCCTAGGTCTGCCTTGAACGCCGAGCTGATCACTCGGTGCTCGACTTGTTTGTCTGTCGGTCATGTGACGCTGGCCACGTCACATGACCCTCACTCCCCACTATAAATACAGGCGGCCTGCTGGCTACAGGTTGCCTGTGATTTTCGTCCTATAGGCTGTGTACTTTATTGTTATTAAGCTACCTCTGGAATTGAACCTCGATCCGCCTATTGACACCTCTTCTGCCTGCTCCCTGTACCTTGATGCTACCTCTCGGATTTTGACCTCGGCTTGTTTACGGATTTGTCTTTGCCTCTTCCCTTGTTCTGACGTGACCTCCTAGACTGACCTCGGCTAGTTGACCCGCCTCGCCTTCTGTTTTTGTTCTACCTCTTGTCCGCCTATTGTAACTTCTCAGTGGCTGTCCTCTTCCCTGCTGTCTCTTTCTCTCTGCTTGCACTTAGTAGGTTAGGGACTGTCGCCCAGTCGCGCTCCGTGACCTAGGGCGGGTGGTGCAAGTAGGCAGGGACAGGGGATCGGGTGGCAGCTCAGGGGGTGCACCTCCGCTCTATATTGATTCCCGTGACTCTACCCATGACACCACTGCTATGTTGGATCAGCTGTTGGCGGATGTGTTTTGGAGGGCTTAGCCGTACCCTCTCCAGCACTGGATCAGCCAGGTGTCTCCGAATAATGCCTTGGAGATAGTCGACCTGGTGGAGGACTATGAGGCCACCAGAAATCTGCAGGGGGGTTCTTTTGGGAGGGGCCAGCTAAACCCCGGAAATCTCCCCTCCAAACCCAGCCGCTGGTGCCAGCCAAACCCGCCCGGGACGTACCCCCTGCAGACCTGCTGGCGGTGTCACGAACCTGGACATATAAGAGCCGACTGTCCCCATCGGGGAGAACCCATGGATACCAACTATGGCTACCGCCACTCATTGCATGCCAGGAAGCTATGTGCCACAGGTACCTCCGAGACTTTAGACAATAGTCATCTGTGCCAGGTGGAAGTAGGGTACACACTTTAGCGGTGGCACTGCTGGATTAAGGGAGCCTGGTGTCCCTGGTAAGAGCTGCCCTGGTGCAGCCCGCCGAGTATACTGGCCGAAAAGTTGGCGTTGTCTGCATTCATGGGGACTTAGAGTATCCCACCGCCCTGGTCTCTCTGTCAACGGTGGACGGCAGGTGGATGCATGAGGTGGCCGCCGCCACAAAGTTATCGTATGAGTTGATAATTGGGAGAAACTTCCCCAGTTTTTTCTGACACTCTGGCTGGACAAGAAAGTTACTGATACCCGAGAGACAGATGTAACCCTAGCAGAGTGGCCTGGCTCAGGGGGAGGCCAGAACCTTGGGAACCTGAGTCAGAAGTGCCAGCAGTAGGGGGGACCGCCACTTTGGTGGAAGAGGGGGAGACAACCCCGCTAAGTGTGATGGTGGGAGACGTGGAGGACTTGCCGCCGGGTCCTGAGCTGGCAGACCTCAATGTCTCTGGGGATAATTTTGGTACAGCACAGCACCAGGACTCGACTCTATCTCAAGCTTGGGAGAAGGTAGTAGTTGAGGGTGAGCCGCAACAACCGGGGGCCGAATCTATGTTCCCCCATTTTGTGGTTCAACAGGATCGACTACGCCATTCGGTACCCGGAGGCCGTGCCACTGTGTCATACATCAGCCAAACTCCTAGCTAAGGAGTTAATGGAGATATTTTCTCGAGTGGGTCTGCCTAAGGAGGTTCTGACTGACCAAGGGACCCCGTTTATGTCCAAGGTCATGAGAGAACTCTAAGTTGTAAGTTGCTCCAAATAAAACAGTTACGGACGTCCGTGTATCATCCGCAAACAGATGGCCTGGTAGAAAGGTTTAATCAAACATTAAAAAATATGTTAAAAAGAGTGGTGTCTAAGGGTGGGAGGGACTGGGATCTTCTTCTGCCCTATCTCATGTTCGCAGTGCGAGAAGTGCCCCAGGCCTCTACTGGGTTCTCGCACTTCGAACTGCTATACGGCATACACCCTCGCGGTCTGTTGGATGTCGCCAAAGAGGCGTGGGAACAACAACCCACACCGCACAAAAGTGTTGTCAAGTACGTCACCCAGATGCAAGGATGGATGGAAACAGTGTTACCTCTGGTTAGGGACCATATGGAGGCAGCGCAGCGAGCCCAGAGTAGGATCTATAATCGGCAGGCTCGGGCCTGGAACTTTAACCCGGGTGATCAGGTATTGGTGCTGGTACCGACCGTAGACAGTAAGTTCCTAGCTAGGTGGCAGGGGGCCTACGAGGTACTTGAAAAAATTGGAGAGGTAGATTACAAGGTACATCAGCCAGGGAGGTGAAAGCCGGAGCAGGTGTACCATGTGAATCTGCTCAAACCCTGGAAAGATCGGTAAACCGGTACGGAAAACAGCCCACATCCAGGGTTTTTAGAGGAAGCAGATTCGGTCCCTCTGTCTGAAGCAAGGGAAGCGGCTGCCACTGTGAAAATTGCTGACAGCCTCTCCTCTAAACAGGCTCATGAGGCCAGGGAGTTTGCTAGTCGGAACACGGATGTATTCTCGGACCTTCCTGGACGCACTTCCATAATCCAACATGACATTACCACTGAGCCTCAGGCAAAAGTCCGGTTAAAATTGTACAGGGTACCCGGGGCTCGGCGACAAGCCATCGCGGAGGAAGTGCAGCTGATGCTGCAGCTAGGTGTCACCGAAGAGTCAAAAAGTGAGTGGGCCAGTCCGATAGTCTTAATACCCAAGCCGTACGGGACATTGCGCTTCTGTAAAGACTTCCGCAAACTTAATGAGGTGTCCAAATTTGACGCATATCCCATGCCCCGAGTAGATGAGCTTATTGAGAAGTTAGGCCAAGCCCGGTGTTTTTCTGTGTTGGACCTCACCAAAGGGTACTGGCAGGTACCCTTGACGGAGGCTGCCAAGGAAAAAATGGCTTTCATCACGCCAGAGGGGCTGTATCAGTACAAGGTATTACCCTTTGGTCTACATGGCGCTCCCGCCATGTTTCAAAGGCTAATGGACATTGTACTCCGTCCACATTGTCGGTACGCTTCGGCGTACTTGGACGATATCGTGATTCACAGTACCGACTGGGAAAGTCACCTACCTAAAGTACAGGCTGTAGTGGACTCCCTTAGGAATGCTGGCTTAACCGCTAACCCGAAAAAGTCCGCAATAGGGTTAGTAGAGACCAAGTACCTGGGGTATGTAATTGGGCGCGGAATTATTAAACCTTAGGTAAACAAAATTGAAGCAATTAGGAATTGGCCCCGACCTGTCACTACTCGGCAAGTAAAGTCGTTCCTAGGTATGATGGGGTACTATATGAGGTTTGTCCCCAATTTTGCTACAGTTGCCGCACCATTGACAAGCCTTTTGAAGGGACGCAAGTCAGTGACGGTTCAGTGGAATGAACAGGCGGAAAAGGCTTTCTCCACTCAGAAGTCGGCCCTGTGTAGGTCCCCGGTGTTGGTTACGCCAGACTTCAAGAGGGAGTTTGTGGTACAGACAGATGCCTCTGAAGTAGGCCTCGGAGCTGTACTCTCTCAGGACATCAATGGGGAGGAGCATCCCGTTTTTTTCCTGAGCTGCAAACTTACCCCAGCCGAGACCAGGTACAGTATAGTGGAGAGAGAGTGCCTGGCCATCAAGTGGGCACTCAAGTCTCTCCGCTATTACCTGTTGGGAAGAAAGTTCCGTCTGGTAACCGACTACTCCCCTCTCAAGTGGATGAGCCAAGCCAAAGAGAGGAATGCTCGGGTCACCAGGTGGTTTTTGTCTCTGCAGAACTTCAAGTTTTCCGTGGAACATAGGGCAGGCAGGTTACAGGGAAATGCAGATGCCCTGTCCTGGATACACTGTCTGGCAAGTGTTCACCCCCTCAGGGTTGAACAAAGGGGGGAGGTATGTAGGAAAGCGCAAGGGGCCGTCATTAACGGAAGATATGTTTCACCGAGGTTCCTGGCCTTGGTGAGGTAAGAGCCGGTAATTTTAAGTGTCAGCGGCAGCTACTGCTCACTCACACTATTGATTATTTAGTGAAAACAATCAGGAGAAGAAAGCGCTGCCGGCACTGCTACACCTGACCAGTATGCAGGATTGCAGGGAAGACACAGGTGATGCGATTCAGCAAATGGATACGGTGGTGCTCTGCTGAAGTAGACACAGTGGTATATTCAAAGGAGAAGTTGAAGGAGACAGCGGCACTCACCAATTCCAAGGTAAAACGTCCAATTTATTATATTCTTTAAAATAGGGTACAGGCAGGTCTGTGCACATAGATCAAGTGAAGGTACAGCCGTTTCACGCTAGACGCGCTTCATCATGCCAGAGACGGGATCGCGCAGTGACAAGGAGTGCACTGCGCATGCGCGAGACTTGCACGATTTAAGCCTCACAGCAGGATGTCAATCACAGTGAAGGGAGGATAGGTAAGGGGCGGGCTTAGCTTGACTTGAAGCAAGGAAGCCGCTGCCCCCTTGACTTCAAGCTGACTCTGAGGATAGCGAAAACACAGATTAAAACAGCGTTTTTTATAAACTATACAGCAACCAGTGGAGGAATGAAAAACATAATTAGGAACACACTGGGGGCTACTGTAAGGAAATTATGTCGGTTAAAATGTGTTTTGGAGGTGACAGGGAACAAAGCGGGGAAGTTACTGGCATGATTAGCAAGGGGACCTTTCCATACCTCCCCAATATTAGCCATAAAAGATGATAGAAGAAATACACACACATCATCTTCAAAAATTAAAGATACTTTGTTGGCTACTTCTTATAGACTAATATCCTTTATAAATGGGATATACACCTAAACTCTCAGATAAGTTAAAAAGAGATCTTAAGGGGTTGGAAAAATGTGCAAAAAGCTGCTTCTAGTGAAATATGGAGAGAAACTCACTTCAAATTTATACATAAAGCAATTCATTGCTTTGATACAAAAAGCAGCAAAATCCCTTCAAATGCTGGGAGACAAATAGTTTGTCCTAAATGCTCACTACCTAGAGCCAATATGTACCATTGTATCTGGGAATGTCCTAAGATAACCAGTTTGTGGGGAATGTTTGGGATTATAGTTTGTTATATATGCAATGTCTTTGTATGTACCATATAATGCAATGGATCTTCAAGATTGTACGGTTCAATTTATTGAAATACTCAATAAAAATATATAAAAAAAACAAACAAAAACAAAATCTTCTTACATTTTGAAATATCCCTAATTTAACAATTACACCAACAAATGTTTTTTCTTAAACCTGATACAGCAGAGAACTAGAGCGCGCTAAATGTGCCAAGTGACATTTTTAAATTTCACCTCTACTTTGATGTCAAAATGATCACAACATATAACTAGAATAATAAAACATAAAACTACTATCATACTACAATAGATCAATGTGCTTAAATTGAAAATAACCCAGTGCAGTCCAATCAAGGGGTTAAATTGGTTTTCTAGGCTCCTGAAATTGATGGCATAGCCTCAGAATAGGTCATTAATATACAATGGGTGACGTCCAACACCTTGCACCCCTCACAATCAGCTGTTCCCTGCAGCCTCCGGTGCTGGAATTAGTACTGTGAATAGAACAGGTGTAGTACCCTGGGCAATACTTTGGATGTACTTTATTGCACTTTGAAGGGTTGACTTGCACTGTGATTTATGCTGTTGTGTGCACTTATGCAACGGGCGGCCGCGCCCCAGGGCCCTCTATATTGCGCATCCCAGGTGTAGGAAATGCTGAGTGGTATAGTGCAGCCTAAAATGTCTCTTTATGTGTGTCACAGTGCTCCTACCTGGATACCGCTAGACCCCAGACTTTGGCTTCGAAGCAATAAATAGGGGGAACAATTGAGGGATAAAACAATAACTGGAGTCCAGACCTTGAGATGAAGTTCAATGGCAGCTTTACTTTGCATAAACGTTCTCCAAAACGGTTTACAGGCTTTATCTTGGTTCCAGCAGGCTTTAGCATATAACTGGCAGGCAAACTCCATTCTACTCTCTTTCTCTTTGACTCTGCGGTACTTACAAGCTTAAATAGAATCTTTGCTTTCTTCTTGATGCTGCACTTTTTTCTCTGTAGTCTGACTCTAGGTTATGCCAGGGAACTTTCCTCCTGGCTCCTGAGGCTTCAAGCTTTATCGTGCTCTGGCTGGCGTGGGCCCGTCTAGCAGAGACATGCCCCTGCACACCCTTCCCTTAGCTGGGGGTAAACTAGACTGAAGCTAACTGGTCCCCACCCTTCCTGCAGGAAGTAGGTCTCTCCCACTTCTCTCCAGAGGGGGGTTAGAATGGAATGGTAAGTTCCATTCTATCTACATACAGCTCTGCCGTGTTTGCTGCCACCTGCTGGTGAACCAGGCACATTACATGTAGTAAACAGTTACATAACACTAGAAATGCACAGTGTGGAGGACCTGGAATAAATACATAAGATGACATTCAGGTTAGCCCATTAGAGATATTAGCAGGGCGTAGGAGTGGTAACACCACTCTGGAGTGATACACTAAGGGTCCATTCACACGTCCGTATGTGTTTTGCGGATCCGCAAAACACGGACACCGGCAATGTGTGTTCCGCATATTTCCGACCGCACATCGCCAGCAATTGCGGACGAAAATAGGACATGTTCCATTTTTTTGCGGAACAAAAGTGCGGATCCGCAAATGCGGATGCGGACAGCACATTCCGGCCCCATTGAAAATTAACATTGTATCTGTTTAGGCTGTGCTTCTCCACTCCGCCTCTCCCACTAGAAGGTTCTAGTTCAGCAAGCAAGTATATATGAGAGCAGTCAGAGCCCCTAGTAAACTGAAGATAGGGACCAGTGCTTAGTAGGAGAGACTCTGACAGATTTCATGAGTGACCAGAAGAAGATGCTGATACTCTGCCACAGACCCTGGGCCTCCAGTCTTTGACTGGGAAGCCAGCCGGATGAATGGGCCATAGACACTGGGCCACCAGCCCCATTGGGGTCACCCCAAACCTCATCACTGCAGGAAGAACAGCTCCATTGAAAGTGTAGTGGTTCATCTCCCATTCACTTCAATAGTTTATTGCTGCGGGACCTGTGATAGTAGTGTTATTCCACTTGGTATTGTGGCGGGCAACTGCTAATTTTCCCAAAATTTACCACTACCATAAATTACAATATCTCACGAAAAAAACAATTGGGAATCAATTAGTAGGATAAGTAGATGCATTTGTCAAATAAAGTGATGAATGTCAGTTTTGAAAAATGGGGCCGTGTCCTGAAGGCCCATCCTAGTCTGGGTTTTTAAAGGGGTTATCGATGTTACATTGCAATTTTTGATGTTTTTTTTTTTTCTGGAGACATCACCTTCTCTGTCCAAAGTTTGTGTGAATTATTGCAGCTCAGCCTCATCCACTTCAATGAGCTGAGCTGCAATATCAGGCACAAATCATTCCCAGAGGTGGAGCTGTTTTTTAGAAGAAAGAAGCTATGTTTTTGTAATCCTGGACAACCACCTTTAAGAATGTCTTTTAGTAGCCCCATTCACATTATCGGATGCCTCCTTGTTGGTTACAGCGATAGATAGACCAGGCTTAACTGATTCAAGTTCTTTTAAATTTCTCTCTCTTTTCTCGGTAAAATCATTTAACTGAATGCTGCAAAAAAAAAAATATATATAATAAATTCAAACAATTTCCGTTAATAACAGGACAAACTCAAAACCTTAGTTATGCCTATAGTTCTGCCTACCATCTCTTAAAGGGGTTTTCCATATTCCATCCGGCTCCCTAGCTCTTTTCACTGCTCTTCTGATCCTCTCTTTAAATTTCTGGACAGATGGTGTCATGTGCGTCACCAGCAGCCAACAATGTGTCCCCAAGCGGAATGTCATGTGCCATTTGGGGATATGTCACAGTTGTTGGCTGCAGTGGTGCACGTCATCCCATCTGTCTGTAAGTTTACAAATGGGGACTGGAAAAACAGTGAAGGCAGCCTGAGACCGAAATGAAGAATTGGGGAGCAGGCGAGTACGGCTTTTTCCACCGGTACCACAGGCTGGAGTGGAAATTGAAGTAAAAATTAAAAAATATAAATAATTTTTTTTTTTTTTTAAAGTCCTTATGCCATGTACATCTTCCCTGTATTTTTTTTATTTTATTTGGACTTTCCTGACTCGTTTTCACCTTGGATACCAATCTCTCTGGTTTGTTTCCACCCTGAAGGTAGCACTTCCTGTTGCTGTAGCCAACCAAACCCATGATAAATCAAAAATAAAACTGCAGCACTCGCCGGTCAAATGTGTGTGTATACATGAATACATATACCATCCTAAATGGTCTCATGATCATTATGCAAATCGGCCACATGACCACTATGCAAACTGGTCACATGATCACCGTGCAAATGGTCACATGATCATCATGCAAATCGGTCACATGATCACTATGCAAATCCATGATCAATCATTACCCTGAAACTACATTGTTGCTGAGACTGCTCTTTAAAGGGCTATACTGGTTGGACTGTCTTGAGGAGGGGTGGTCAGTCGATTGATTTATCACCTGATCCTGGATTTCAGTCCAGTATGAACGTTCAAGATAGGGTAAGCGTTTCCCCACGGGAGTGGGATGACGTTTCCACTGAATGAGTGGGTGTACACCTAATTAGTGGCAGTGTTCCCCTCATAAACTGAGGGTCACGCCTCCCATTTTTGGGTGCACACATTTGCATGGTGATCATGTGACCAGTTTGCATAGTGGTCATGTGGCCAGTTTGCATAATGATCATGTGACCATTGGTCATGTGATCACATTGAGCATGTGACCATTTGCATGGTGATCATGTGATCAATTTGCATAATGATCATGTGACCATTTAGGATGGTATATGTATTCGTGTATACACACACATTTGTTTGCTTGAGAAAGACCGAGAGCTCGAAACTTCGCAATTTTTGGTGAATAAACCAGCATGAATTGAAGACCGGCGAGTGCTGCAGTTTTATTTTTGATTTATTCTGGATGATTTGGGGATACTACAGACTGGTATCCAACACAGCGGGCACCACCACCATATAGACTTTTTGCTATAGATTCATAAGTGCTGCTATTTTTCTTCTTTTTTGAGCAACCAAACCCATGATGCACTTCTTCTTCCTCTGCCACAGCTCCGCCTCTAACAACGCCCAGCTAGTTTATAGCTCCTCCCACCCAGCTAGTTCCATAGACACTCCCCTATCATTACCCCGCCTGCAGACATGACATCACAGGAAATAAGAAAGAGCTGCATGGAGATGGTCATGTGGCCACAGCCCTGCATGGAAGATAGGAGCAATAAGGCCCCATTGACATTACCGCGGGTCCGCAATATATGGGCACTTGAATGGGTCCGAGATCTGCAAGATATAGCAAAAGATAGGATATGTCCTATCTTTTGCAGAACGGAGCCACGCATCGGAAGCCCATGGAAGCACTGGAAAGCGCTTTCGTGGGATTTCAGGTCCGTCCCTCCACACTGTAAAAGATAGGACATGTCCTAACTTTTGCTGTATCTTGCGGATTGCGGAACCATTCAAGTCAATGGATCCGCATCAGCACCAGGAGGGCACAAAGTCCTTACGTTCGTCTGAATGAGCCCTAAAGGTAAAAGAAATACGTTACAAAATTATGGCTACTTTCTTAAAGAAGTATTCCCGCAAAACTTTTTATTCTCTTAAGTGCAAGAAAGGTACATTATGTCATCTGTAGTGAATGTATTTATGAGTTATAACCTCCCGTCTGATCCTCATCTGTGTCATATGACCAACTCTCTGATCTACAACTGACACAGGACAGGAAGTCAGTTACTTCTCTATTCATTCCTATGAGACGGACACTGAGGCTCCCACTTCCTGTCCACACATAAGATGCTGTGTCAGTTGGGGAGTCTGGTTGCTGGTCACATGACACAGCTGAGAAGCATAAGGGAGGTTATAGCTCACAAATACAACCACTGGTAAGAAAATTACATTCACTACAGATTACATCATGTACCTTTCTAACAGGTCAGAGAATACAGTCTTTTGCAGGAGTTCTTCTTTAAAGGTGTATTTTACAAGATGTTGATGCAAGAGAACCACTTTAAGGCTTGACATGGTGAAAAGGACTTAGGAGGTTGACCCAAGACAAAAAAAAAACATTTTTGAAGTGAAAAGAGCTTTTTGACAACCAATACAGGTAACGGAAGTCCGGTTGCAAATAAGCAGTGGCTCAGGCAAACTCAAATCAGAACTTCCAGACCATAAATAGAATTTATAGGGCCTCAAAGAAAATTCAGCATGGACTACAACCTTTTTGACAGTACATAGGACAGACCACAGGACTGTCCAAAGAGGAACCAACGATGTGGAACTGGTGAACAGAAAGCCACCACAGCAATCAGCAGAAAGATTCTACATGTGAGCAGAGCCCCTCAGCCGTTGGGCTTGGTATAGCTCCTTGGTGCTATGGCCATTGCAGAAGGACATTTAGAGGGATGTGGCCAGTAAAGTATTATAAATACTATACATCACCAATAACTTATGAGTAGAGAATCCTTGTCACTAGCGGCCAAACACTCTACATGTATGAGAAGTTCCTGACTCTCTCCCAATGGCTGATGTCAGGAGAGATAAAGAACAGGCATGTTAGATTTCTTCTGCCCGTTTCTTTTCTTCTCCAAGGTGGCTGGCAGCAGCTTCTCTCCTCTCCCTATTTATTACATACGCATGCTCAGCCAAGCTGAAAATACCTAGATATTGGAGGATCAGGTAAGATGGCCATCAGATGAGCGAGCATTCCGACAACAGTTGTCTCATTAGTATGGCTGGTTAATAGCGTCCAAGCAATACGCTATGATAACTATACCGATCCTGCAATCAAACCAACTAATTGACCTCCAAGGTGTCAGTCAGGAACCAGGGGAAGTAGCCATGGCCCCTGAATTCTAAGAAACAGGCTGTACAGATGAGTGCCTTGTGACTTTCCCTGGATGGACTTACCAAATTTTTGTCAGGCTTTGTGAACACAATATAAGATGTTGGATATCTTCAGCACTGGCGTCGGTCAGGAAATTATAGCTCAGGTCTAGATGGTTAAGGTTTGGGTTTTCACTCAGTGAGATCAGAAATGGAGAGTATTCATCTGTCAGTTTAATCTGTTGAAGACTGAGAGAAACATAAAGTTTCAGAGTTGTCAAGAAGAAGCACTGACCCTTCACCACCCTAGGGCTTTGAAGATGGGAATCTGTAGTCATACAAGTTAGTAGTGGCCATGCTGGGGTACTCCAGCACCAGAAACTACACAGTGGACTGAGGTTTCCGTCCACTATGTGGTTCCCGATACTGACAGTTGCACAAAACGGATGACAAACCAGTTCATTATCCACTTCACCACCGGGGATAGACGTGTTACCCCTTGTACTACCACAGATTGGAAGGTTTTCTTAACCCTGTTGATGCCCTAGACCACCAAGGATGCTTCTACTTTTCTCTTCACTGTGAAAGGTCTCTTTCGTCATCTTGGATAACCAGCGATACCTATTTATGTGCCTACAACCTTTTGGCACCTTGTGAGCCACATACATGTTTGGGCAGTGGTCTGGAGCAATTTTTAATAAAACCAAATGTAGGAGACCTATGAAATCCTGGCACTAAATTATTATTTGCAGGTATTGTGAAACTTGACATACTGGTATTATACCATCCAAATTGGCTTTTTTCAGGGATGAGAGTCACTTATCTGTGTGGGTGTTGTATTATGACCAGCGCCACAAAGTTAGGGATTGTAAGTCATATGTGGCTCCAGAACCACTGGTTGAAAAAGATTACTCTAAAGTTGGCTTCCCTCTTTTCTGGAAACTAAGATGCATGTAATTAAAAGGATAAAACAACCTCACCGTACATAAAGACTTAATATGACTACTCACAGCAAACGTGCTATGGTGCAGGTTTTAGATGAGAGAGCTTCCATCAAGTGAGAGAAATCTGGACAGGCCAAATTGTTCCTGGAGAGATCCAGTTCTACAAGACTTTGA
The DNA here is from genome assembly GCF_905171765.1 of Bufo bufo. Taxonomy (NCBI): domain Eukaryota; kingdom Metazoa; phylum Chordata; class Amphibia; order Anura; family Bufonidae; genus Bufo; species Bufo bufo. The sequence goes on along the minus strand of NC_053394.1, from coordinate 31,668,961 downwards.
TTCATATTTAATACACATGCCAATTCAGAACATGAATTGAAGGAATTATCCTTTAAGCTGTGGAAAGAACATAGAAGTTGTGTGTTATGTATCTACCGGAGATCCATGATACTTCCATGCCTCCTCCGGGAAACAAGACAGTAGATGGAGGGATATCTGTGCAATAGGGAATGATCTGTAAATACTTCTGAGAATTCTGGTTCTTACCTTAGTATTTGTACCCTGCAGGCTTCATGAGTTAAGACCCTGCTGATAAAAGGCATATCACTGTCTTTCAGGTCGTTGTTCGAAAGCCTAAACCAAAGCAATAGAAAACCAACAAAGTCTAGTAAAATACACCTACAAAACAAAATGTGCAATATGCAGCATGAGGTAAATGCAGCATGCAATCCAGACGGTAAAGGATCCATTTATTGTGCTCACATTCATGTACTATGTTATTCGAGAATGCACATCAAGTAGTTGGAAGTGTATTGGTTCTCCTGTGGTTGGTGTCTGAATTAGATATTGCAATAATGCAATCAGAGCGTGAGAACTGGGAAACGTCCTGTCCTGAGTGAGTAGCATGATAGCATGAGGGTCTCGAAGAGATTGTCTGCTGTGCTGGGTTATGTTCCTTTGAATTGTTGCTAAAGGTTGGCTATGTAACAGTGAGGGGGAGAGAAGGGCACAAGCATGGTCCCGTAGGGGTTAGTACAGCCCAGGTTGTCAGTGGGGATGTAGTTGCTGCCTTGCTCGCCAGAGGAGCATGCTATTTATTGGAGAGCGTGAGTCATCTGGATGGAGACCAAAAGGTTAGCATAAGACCCCTTTTTCCACCAAGTGTTGGTGCCGTTTGGCGAGGCCAGCAGTAGAAGGTGTGTGAAGAAATTGGCATGTAACCCAGTTGGCTGCTGGGAAGCGGAGTCAGTACTGACAAGGATCCCCGGAGCACAAACTGTGTGGCCTGCTGTGTGGGAAATGAGAAACTGTTAAAGGATCAAGACCCTCCATCCACTTTAAGATGCTGTGCCTAGACTGTGGATGGACCTGAGCATTGATTTAGTACAGTTTGAACCGGTGTTTGTGGACTATCCTTTCTTGCCACCTAGAGAACTTTATTACCTGTAGTATGTTTGGGTTTCTTATAAAAGTGCCCCCCATAGCTCCTGACTACAACATGAGAATGACCTGAGCAAATTCTGTGCGCTCATGAGAATGACCTCCACTCATTCTTACTCTAGTCAAATACTTGTGTACGACTCGTTGGACCCAAAACTTGAGAGTTGCTCATCAATTTTTAGCACAAAGTAATTTTAGAAATGTCATTAAATGAATCAAAATTTGATATCCTACCTGAGTTCTCGAACTGTGTGTAGAATTGCAGCTAGTCTCTCCAAGCCTTCGCTTTGAATGAAACATCTGTCTAGATTAAGGTAATCGATTTCTCCACAGGATTCAAGGATAAAAGCTAATACGGTGCAATCCATAGGCGTAAGGTGGAATTCTGAAAAGTCTAGACCATGTGAGTGCGGTCCTATCGTATCCTGAACAAGACTTGTATTTCTGGACTCAAAAAGACATGTCAGCATATTCATTTTCTCACGAGGATCTGCTTTTGTCCATTTTGATGCAATTTCCTGGCTAAGCCAGCTAGTGACCTGCTTGGAAGTGGAAGTTTTAATACTTAGAGATAAAGAAGAGATAAGAGAACTATTAGTTTTGTCAGACAAGCCACAGAGAAATCGGATGAACATTTCACTGGGACCATCCTTAAATGATCTGTCTCGATCTAGTGTCGACTTCATGTCTATCTCTGAATCCAAGTAGTGAATTAAAGCTGAGAAGAACTCTTGAATGGTGAGATGGAGGAAGGAGTAGGTCGTAGAGTGACTATTATTTTCTATCACAAAACTGGATAATGACTTTGATTTAATGTCCACTTCAAATGATTCCAAATCTTTAAGATCAAAGGTAAGAATGTGATTTTTTATTCCATATTGTGCCATCTTCCCAATGGATTTGATGAGCTCCACGGGACATTCATTGTCCGTACAATGATTGATGAGAGTGTTGGCAACGTATGACACAAACAGCTGAGTCGCTGTTTTTGGTAGGAATGAAATCTGATTATTTTGTGGTGCGGCCTCAAAACACATGGATAACACTTTGCAGATGATCCAGCAGTACGATGGGATGTAACAGAACGTGTACAATGCGTCGTTCTCTCTTACATATTGAAAAGCCCTGGTGGACAATTTGTCATTTTTGAAAAAAAATTCAAAGTACATCTCCCTTTCTTTCGGAAGGAATCCCATGATCTCAGAAACCCTTTGGAAAACACAAGTGTCAATAGAAGCCAGTTGGGTTGGCCGACCGCTTAGCAGTATTGAAGACCCTTCGAGAAGACTTTGTCTCACCAAGCTAACCACAATTACACCCAGGTTGACCTGCTCTCTGGGGTTACAACATAGATTTGGTAAACCAAAATCAATGTTGTGTATACTTTCATCTAGACCATCAAAGATGAAGAGCAGTTTTTTTGGATCCTGTAAGATGATATCAAGTTGAGTCCATAGATAAGGATAATGTTCAGAGATCAACTTATCCAAGCTGACCTTGTCCTCACCATATCTATTTAGCTCCCGGAATTTAAAGAAGAAAACAAAAGAAAATCTTTGATAATGTTTCTTAGTCACCCAGTCATACACAAACTTTTGCATTAGCGTGGTCTTCCCAACTCCTGGTACCCCACTCACCATGACTGCATGCGGTATACAATCAGAATGGTGGCACCAGCGAAACAACCTGTTGGGAGAGATACGTTCCAAATTGGCATGTGTCTTTCCCAAATAATGCTCGAGTCTCCCTCCAGTTTCTGTTATCTCCTGTTGAGAACGTTTCCTGAACTGCTGGGAAGAGACAACATTGAGATCCAAGTAGCAAGAATAAATATTATTGCTTTGTCTTGGTTGCTCAACTCCTGGGGCATTGTGCTCCTCTAATTCTTTGGTCATTTCCAGAAGATGTTTCTTGTGACATTCATGGGTTTCTATGAAAAATGGTTTGAGAATACAACTGAAATATGAAATACCACATTTTGCCTAAACTGAGATACATCAAGATATGCAAATGAAGTTGAACTTGATGGACACTGACAATATAATAAAAGCATCTTGGCAACAAGCACAGAATACAAAAATGTGAAAGCGCCATTTCACCATCTACTACATGCGTTAAAGTGGCCAGAAAGAGCCTCTCACCCAGTTAAGCCAGTACTCTCTGCTCTGCACTGCACTGATGAGGGGCAATCACCCCGTAACAGCTGTCTGCAGATGAGATGCTGGCTTATTTAATATCTGAGTCATGTCTCATGGCTTATTTAAAGGGTTGAACATTGACTTATAGCGGGGCTGGGCAACCGGTGGCACTCCAGCTGTTGTGAAACTACAACTCCCAGCATGCATACTTGCTCTGCTCTTCTCAGAACTCTCCTAGAAATAAATGGAGCATTCTGGGAATTGTAGTTTCACAACAGCTGGAGTGCCGCAGGTTGCCCACCCCTGACTTATAGGATAGCTGCCTTACATTAGTGTTGGGCACGAATATTCAAATCGCGAATGTTAATCGCGAACATCGGCACTTCGAGAATTCGCGAATATTTAGAATATAGTGATATATATTCGGAATTTCGAATATTCTAGATTTTTTTTCATCAGTAACCTCCCTTCTTGCTTGTGGGCCAATGAGAAGGCTGCAATGTCTTTGTCTGAGCTTAGCAACATCCCTAGCAACCAATAGGAAAGTTGCCCACCCCTTACTATATAAGAACCTCCCCAGCAGCCATTTTCTACAGTTTTTTGAAGTTCTGAGAGAGAGAGCAGTGTCATTGCTGTGCTCTGTGCTTTCCACTCATTACATTAGATAGATAGTTAGATAGCTTATATATATAATACAGATAGTTAGTGGGAGATAGTCAGTGTAGGTTATAACCTGATATAGTGTAGCTGTTGCAGTGCAGGGTGTTAGGTAGTGTGATAGGTTCTGCTGTCCATACATACATGCAGACCTGCTAAAATGTGAAGTTTCATGTATTGCGCCAAAATATTCGCATCATTAGTGCCGATTAGAGCAATCGCGAATATATTGTGCACTCTATCTGCATATAAAGTTATTGTAATGTTCTGCCGTGCCAACCATTTTCTCCAGTCTCAGGAAACTACTAGAACCTTTAGAAAATGTAGCAAAAGTGAGCCACACCTGTATTTCACGCGCATTACACGAATATTACATTGCCGATTTTTCGCAATCAAGAATATAATCTCGAATTTGCGAATATATGACGAATATTCGCCCAAATATTTGTGAAATTTTGCGAATTCGAATGTAGCCCCTGCCGCTCATCACTACCTTACATCTGGTGGGATTAGAGGCAGAGCTTGTTAAGAGCTCATTTGCATCCCTTTCTTCCCAGAATTCCAGAGGAGCGTGTAAGTCTCCTCGTGGTGATTAAGGTGCTCTCTCCCCAAGGAGAGATATTACCCCCAAATCTTAGGGCTCTTTCACACGAGCGGATCCTGTGTGTGGAATCCGCTGCGTGAAAGAGAGCCAAGCCCTGTTCCGGACAGCAGAGACACAGAGCATTAACATGATTGATAACGCTCTGTGCCTCTCTGTGATCTTTTTACTACAAAATCACGGTGACAACTTTATCCCACTGTGAATTTGTAGTAAAAAGATCACAGAGAGGCACGGAGCATTATCAATCATGTTAATGCTCTGTGTCTCTGCTGTCCAGAGCGGGGCTTGGCTCTCTTTCACGCAGCAGATTACCTGCATGGCATCCGCTCGTGTGAAAGAGACCTAAAGTGTCCACTCACAGTAGATTAACGTTGAGCAAACCCACCGATCTCAGTGAGGCTCATCGACTATAAGGTGCCTAGACTGTCCTGTGAAAGATAATGCTGAGAAGGATCGGCCATGCTGAATTTTATATGCCTTAAGCTACATGCACACGACTGTTGTGTGTTTTGCGGTCCCCAAATTGCGGATCTGCAAAACACGGATTTGCGGAATGGCACGGACAGCCATTGATATAACTGCCTATTCTTGTCCGCAAAACGGACAAGAATAGGACAGGATATTTTTTTTTTTTTGCGGGGCTACGGAACGGAGCAACGGATGCGGACAACACACGAAGTGCTGTCCCCATCTTTTGCAGCCCCATTGAAGTGAATGGGTCCGCATCGGAGCCGCAAAAACTGCAGCTCGGATGCGGACCAAAACAACGGCCGTGTGCATGAGGCCTAATTCTTATGTTGTGAGGGGAGATGCCGCTAGAGATGTCTGACAATGGCTTAAAGGGGTTCCCTGGGTTACATACAGTACAGACCAAAAGTTTGGACACACCTTCTCATTCAAAGAGTTTTCTTTATTTTCATGACTATGAAGGCATCAAAACTATGAATTAACACATGTGGAATTATATACATAACAAACAAGTGTGAAACAACTGAAAATATGTCATATTCTAGGTTCTTCCAAGTAGCCACCTTTTGCTTTGATTACTGCTTTGCACACTCTTGGCATTCTCTTGATGAGCTTCAAGAGGTAGTCCCCTGAAATGGTCTTCCAACAGTCTTGAAGGAGTGTCCAGAGATGCTTAGCACTTGTTGGCCCTTTTGCCTTCACTCTGCGGTCCAGCTCACCCCAAACCATCTCGATTGGGTTCAGGTCCGGTGACTGTGGAGGCCAGGTCATCTGGCGCAGCACCCCATCACTCTCCTTCATGGTCAAATAGCCCTTACTTTCAAAGTTTTCCCAATTTTTCGGCTGACTGACTGACCTTCATTTCTTAAAGTAATGATGGCCACTCATTTTTCTTTACTTAGCTGCTATTTTCTTGCCATAATACAAATTCTAACAGTCTATTCAGTAGGACTATCAGCTGTGCATCCACCTGACTTCTCCTCAACGCAACTGATGGTCCCAACCCCATTTATAAGGCAAGAAATCCCACTTATTAAACCTGACAGGGCACACCTGTGAAGTGAAAACTATTTCAGGGGACTACGTCTTGAAGCTCATCAAGAGAATGCCAAGAGTGTGCAAAGCAGTAATCAAATCAAAAGGTGGCTACTTTGAAGAACCTAGAATATGACATATTTTCAGTTGTTTCACACTTGTTTGTTATGTATATAATTCCACATGTGTTAATTTATAGTTTTGATGCCTTCAGTGTGAATCTACAATTTTCATAGTCATGAAAATAAAGAAAACTCTTTGAATGAGAAGGTGTGTCCAAACTTTTGGTCTGTACTGTATATTGATGACCTATGCTCTGGACTGGGGGTTCAACAGCACCCCCACAATCAGCTGTTTCAGGCTGCCATGTCACCGGAGACTAGCAGTGTACAAAGCAGGAGCAGAAGTCTCCATACACTGTGTAGTGTCTGGTGCCAACATCATTTGAATGGGAGCTGGGCTGCAGTACCCTGGCATGGCCACTGCACAGTGTACGGAGCTGTCGGCCTCCAGCTCTGTACGCTGTATAGTCTCCGATGCAGCAGCAGCCCAAAACAGCTGATCAGAGGGGTGCCAGGTGTCAGACCCCCTCCAATCTGATATTAAAGGGGTTCTGCAGTTTGTTTAAACTGATGATCTATCCTCTGGATAGATCAGAATCTGATCGGCGGGGGTCCGACACCCGGGACCACCGCCGATCAGCTGTTTGAGAAGGCAGCGGAGCTCCAGGAGCGCCGCAGCCTTCTCACTGTTTACCGCAGGCCCAGTGACGTCACGACTAGTATCAACTGGCCTGGGCGGGGCTAAGCTCCATTCAAGTGAACCATGGAACCATGCGTGAAAATGGCACCGCATCCGCACTTGCTTGCGATTTTCACGCAGCCCCATTCACTTCTATGGGGCCTGCGTTGCATGAAAAATGCACAATATAGAGCATGCTGCGATTTTCACGCAACGCACAAGTGATGCGTGAAAATCACCGCTTATGTGCACAGCAGCATAGAAATGAATGGGTCCGGATTCAGTGCGGGTGCAATGCGTTCACCTCACGCATTGCACCTGCGCGGAAATCTTGCCCGTGTGAAAGAGATCTTAAGCTAGTTCAGAAAGTTCATAAATCACCTGAATCACATTGTTTGTATCATTTACCTTTTAATTCATGTAAGTCGTGTCCCTCTTCATCCAGATTAATCAGTGACACTAATGTATCTTCTACAATGGGGGAAAAAAAACATACTGGTAACCATTATCCTGACATTTTAGCCAACAGTCCCAGTCTGAACAGGAATCTATAAAATAACCAGTTTTCCAGAGTTATGAGGATTAGTGTTAGCGTCATATCTTTTCAGAAGATTTAAAGGGGTTGTGAGGCTTTTGGGTATATTTTACCTGTTGGACCAGTTGAAAAAATCATACTCACCTGCTACCTGCCACTCCGTTACAGCTCCCTGGCTCTGTTCAACAATATTCCAGTCCTGACCTGTAAACTTCCAGACAGACGGGGACAAGTGCGCCGCCATTCCAGACAATGACTGGTTTCAGTGGTGACGTGTTTCCAATCTGCACATGGGGCGGCAGTGACTTGCTGCTTGGGGACACGTCACCTCTGAGGCCAGATATTGGCTGCAACAGCGCCCATGATTCCATCCAACCAGAGGTTTAGAGGTCAAGATTGGAAGCCTGGCGGCCGGCACGGGGCGTGTGCAGATCAGTCAATAGGATTTTTTTTTTCAATGGGTTCAACGAGCTGCTGGGCAAATGATGGACAATTCCTTCAAGAATTATGTATGACTTCTCAAGCTATTTTTTTTTTATTGCTCCAATGCATCTAACATAAAAAATGAATAAACTGTTTACACTTCCTATGCAGCTCTATGTCCTTCCATGGTTACAGACTACAACCATAACCAGCATAGATGGATCCTGCTGTCATACTCCCTTCCATCTGCTCCCTTCTTCTTCTTCCTAAGGATCAGACTACAAACAGGCTAGCTTGTAGTCTGTTATCATGGAAACATACAGAGCTGCATAGAAGTAGGATATTCTTTAAATGGTAACTGTCATGTTTTCATAAAAAAAAAGCATTTTAGCATATGTTACTGCTGCAGCAGCATTATGCATAAAGCAATCTTTAGTTTCTTCACTTACCACTGTTTTCCTTGAGTTTTTCCCTTAGTTACGGCTGTTTAAACATTTACAATATGAGGACCATCTCAAGATGGCTCTTCTGCCAGTTCTCTGAGGCCAAAACTGCTTTCCCTCACTTCCCATACACACTTGCTGTAGCCAGCAGCTCCCTGCCAGCCAATCAGATTGGATTACTGAGAGACACGCCTCCTCACTCTGAAGCCTAATGCAGGCCTGCAGTGTGAAGGACCGCCCCTCTGTCTTCTGTTTACATTTAGTTGGGAGACAGATGAGCCCTAGTAACGGTCTTTTAAGGGAGCAGTGGAAGGGGACAGAGGACATTAATGAAAGCTGTTATTATAAGGTAATTACAGATCTTTTGACAATCATTGACAGACTCAGGTATACATGCCTAGCTGTAATAAACAAATAAAATAATAAAAATTATGACAGTTACCCTTTAATACAGATTACTTGCTATATATATATATATATATATATATATATATATATATATATATAAAAATTATGTTGGTTGTGAAGGTAGGCATACCCTCTAAGGAATTATAGTGTACTGGAGTGATATCCTAATGATAATAATATCAGGGTGTCTAACATAAGAAGTAGCACTTTACTGTAGATTATGCATTAAAACATCTCATGTTCATTGGGTTATGTACCCTAGTTCATACTACTGTAAGTGGTACATAATCTTCCTATAATACTCTTGTGGAGACCTGTCCGAGCCTATATCACCTATATGTGTAGTGCAATACCCAACAGAGCCCTCTAGTGGTGGTGACAATTGGGGCAGAAGTGTACACAGTTTTCCATATCAATAGTAACATATCATTACCCCTACCTGCTTGGTTAAATTCAGCCAATAGTCCAATCAGGTTAGGGTGTTGGTACTTATTCTGTAGGACAAAGAGGCTTTCCCACAATGCTAGTACAGCTGTTCGTCTCAAGTCCTTAATATCTTGTATGAGACATTCAGAAAATGTAGAGGCTCCTAATTCTTTCTTCATTAAAAGGTAATCCTAAAAAAGAAGAACAGCAAAATGAAAGCATTTTAAATTGATGTCTCAGTTCCTCAACATTGTCTGTTTTAGGGAGGGCAAAGGCGCATTTGCCTAAAAGGTCTCACTGGGAAAGGTCTCCACCTCCCAGTTTCTGGGGAGGTGGTTCCCATCAAGTTTTGTGATCAGGAGTAAATGGTCACCTTGATCTGAGACAGATCATACATAGGATATAAGCCACTGTTCATGGCAGTCAGATCCTATCTCAAAGAAGACAGGAGGGCTTCAGAGATGAATGATCTGTGTAGGGCCAGGTTATACCGATATGGTTGGTACAAGATGACTCTGTTGCCTATATGTAGTGCAAGTGCAACTTATGAAGCTCTGGCTGATTAGACATATACAGTGTCACCTCACCTCTTCATGTACACTGATGTTCAGTTCCATCTTGTCTCATGCATACAGGCCATATTCACCACCACTTTGAAGGCCATTTTTCAATGTAATTTTGGGTGGTCATCTCATAGAGGTTTCAGTGTATTACTTGGTCATTAGTACATTTTTTGTAACCATCTCTTTACCACATGGAAGACTTTTTTCTCACCCTCTCTATGCGGACATTTCGGGACGTGAGCTCTCCCAGGAGGTCATGAGTGTCCAAAACCTCCATTATGTGTTTCAGGTCATTCCAGAAGTAGCTATACAGAATCCTCAGGCTGGACTCTTTATACTGAGACAGTTGCTGGCGGAACTTCTGAACGTCATCTGGAGTAGAAAATATTACAGGGTCAATGACAATTTTTTGGACTCACGACGGCAACCATGATTCTTACAGATGGAAACGGAAGAAGTGAGTAATTTGAAGACAAGATCAAAGCTCAGAAAGAAGCCCTGCCCTATGGGGGGTATCACATTTTTATGTCTTAATATATTTTTTACCCCTTAATGGGGTTGTCCAGGATTTTTATATTGATGGCCTATACTAAACTTTTAATATTGGTGTGACCCTGGTGACATTACTGACCATCGGTGATGACTCTTGAACACTTTTTCTCCATGGCTTACTTCTCCTCGGCTTAAAGATCTCTTCAAATTTCTACACAAAATTCCTGTCCAAGCAAAGTGGTAGATTTTAGTGGTCTCAAAGCATACAGTTTTACCCCATAGTCGACGTACTTCTTATTTGATCGATCCCATGACACAAAGATCTGTAATCTAGAATTTTTAAGAGATTGACACATGTGGCGTCTCTAGATTATTGTGGTTGGTGGTTTATAGGGTTTAGAGGCAAGTTACGACTGAGAGCTTTGTTGAATAACTTCGGATTTTGATTATTTAACATGAAAACCATTTCGAAACTGGGATCCAAAGTCAGCTTCGGCACTCAGGTACCAGTAGTTACCGAAGTCGACTTCGGATCCCAGTTTTAAAATTGTTTTTAAGTTAAAAAAAGAGAAGTCTCAAGTTATTCACTGAAGTCTCACAAGACTTCGGAGATAACGAATTTCACCTCGGCGGAGCCCATGCATTTGAATGCTGTTAGGAGTCTGATCTCCGTACAGCATTCAAACGAAGTTTTGACTGAAGCGACTTCGGATATACTGTATGATCCGAAGTGCACTTTACTCAACCCTAATTGTGAGCCCAAACTGGGATTGGAGCCTAAGTAGAGATAAGGTATATAATGGAAAGATCTGCTCCTGTTCTGTGTTTAGAGCCGCACCTGGTTTTGGCTCAAAATCACTGATGGAAATCACTGACCAAACACTGATGTGTGAATGAGGCATTACATGGAATTTCTGATGATATTTAGGGCTCATGAACACGACCGTATTTTCTTTCCACGTTCATTCCGTTTTTTTTTTGCAGAACCATTTACTTCAATGGGTCCCCCCAAAAAACGGAAGTGACTCTGTGTGCATTCCATTTCTGTATGTCCGTAAGTCTGTTCCACAAAAAAATACAACATGTCCTATTCTCGTCTGTTTTGCAGACAAGGACCGGCATTGTTACAATGGATCAGGAAAAAAAACAGATGCGACATGGATGTCACACGGATGTCATCCGTGTTTTTGTAGATCCGTGTTTTCCAGACCTCAAAACACATACAGTCATGTGCATGATCACTTAGGTCTCATGCACACGGCAAACAACCGGACGTCTGGCCACCCTATGTGCGATGCTCCCCTGAGCTCCTTCCCTTTACAGATCCTGCAAAGTAGCAGAGATAAAAAAGCCCGTAACGTGACATAACAATATTTCTGTGACTTTTTAAATCCAGAAATATTGGGAGCACAAGGTGCAATAAATTCCCCCAAAGTTATTTTAGTTGACATAGAAGTATTAGAGGGTTTTACCGTGCTGGGTCTTCCTGTAATCCTGAAAGTGAAAGTGAACAGAGGTCGTCACGCCCAGATCAATGGGAGAGGTTAAAGAACAGCGTCTGGTTAACTGTTTGCACTCTGTCTTGAAGAAAGGATTTATTTTTTTTTCTATAACAGGGATCCACAACCTCCGACACTCCAGCTGTGGTGAAACTATGACTTCCAGCATGCACAATTGTCTGTCCTCAGGTCTCCAATGGATGTGAATGGATCATGCTGGGAGTTGTCGATTCACAGGTTGCTGATTCCTGTTTTTCAATAATGGCTCACAGACACTCGCACACAGTACATGCCTGGCTATCGTGCTGTATATTAGCATCGATATTACATATGCAATATGCCAAAGGTGTCTGTAATAGGGCCATCTGAATGCAGTCATACCCACAGACACACACCATTACATACAGTGGCGTAACTAGAAATGACTGGGCCCCCCAACTTCCGAGCAACTTTTTTGCAACCCCCTCACTCCCGTGGCTAATCAAGATCGTCATCTCAGACGAGGCCCGGAATCCGCTCCGTCTGTTTCCTACAGTGTCTCTGCATATAATGTCACTGTATGATACTGTTAAGGGGGCCCTGACAATAAAATCTTTTAGTCTTCCTCCTGGGTGGGGGCTCCAAAGCAGCCGCTTCCCCTATAGCTACGCCCCTGATTACATACACACATACTAGTGTTGAGCGAATCAAACTCCACGAAGTGGAATTTGTTCTGAATTTCAGGGAAAATTCTATTCGCAGCGAAGCCGAATTTCTTTGTGCTTCGTGGTAGCGAATTGATTTTTCCTGAATGGCAGTAAAAAAAAAAATATCATATTACCTTCTCCGTTTGAGTACGAAGAGCCGGGCGCCGCTATCTTGATTGAAGATCTCGCACAAAATCCTGTGCGCAGTGACATATGACGTCACCACGCCGGTCGCCATCACGGGCTGCGCGAGATTTTGCGCTAGATCTTCAATTATAATATTGCTGTCAGATGCCGCAATCAGCTATGAACCCGGTAACTGAGGGGTACAATGCACCCACTACTTACAAAGAAATGCGCTTCGGGATGAAGTAATTAGTCACAAAGCGAAATTTTTTGTGAAATACGGTAAAGCAGCTAAATCAAATTTTTTAATACTTCTCTCATCTCTAACACATACACAAAGCCTTGCAAATAGACACAGCCATACATACCCTACAATACATACATACACACCCTCTTACATAAAAAGATGCAGCTTTAGCTTCACATACAGACTTAGGGCTCATGCACACGAACAAATTTTCTTTCCGTGTCCTTTCCATTTTTTTTTGTGGGCCGTATGCGGAAGCATTCATTTCAATGGGTCCGCAAAAAAACGGATGTTACTTTGTGTGCATTCTGTTTCTGCATGTACGTTCTGCAAAAAAATAAAACATGTCCTATTATTGTCCGCATTACGGACAAGGATAGTACTGTTCTATTAGCAGCCAGCTGTTCCGTTCCGCAAAATACAGAATGCACACGGACGTCATCGATATTTTTTGGGGATCCGTTTTTTGCAGACCGCTAAATACATACGGTCGTGTGCATGAGCCCTTACCTACAGACATGCATTACATACATGCACATGGACAGAGCCTTACATAAACAAATGCAGCTTTACATACACACGTCCCTACGTACATGCGCACACATACAGGCTTACATACACACATCCCTACGTACATGCGCACACATACAGGCTTACATACACACATCCCTACGTACATGCGCACACATACAGGCTTACATACACACATCTCTACGTACATGCGCACACATACAGGCTTACATACACACATCCCTACGTACATGCGCACACATACAGGCTTACATACACACGTCCCTACGTACATGCGCACACATACAGGCTTACATACACACGTCCCTACGTACATGCGCACACATACAGGCTTACATACACACGTCCCTACGTACATGCGCACACATACAGGCTTACATACACACTTCCCTACGTACATGCGCACACATACAGGCTTACATACACACGTCCCTACGTACATGCGCACACATACAGGCTTACATACACACGTCCCTACGTACATGCGCACACATACAGGCTTACATACACACGTCCCTACGTACATGCGCACATATACAGGCTTACATACACACATCCCTACGTACATGCGCACACATACAGGCTTACATACACACGTCCCTACGTACATGCGCACACATACAGGCTTACATACACACTTCCCTACGTACATGCGCACACATACAGGCTTACATACACACGTCCCTACGTACATGCGCACACATACAGGCTTACATACACACTTCCCTACGTACATGCGGACACATACAGGCTTACATACACACGTCCCTACGTACATGCGCACACATACAGGCTTACATACACACGTCCCTACGTACATGCGCACACATACAGGCTTACATACACACTTCCCTACGTACATGCGCACACATACAGGCTTACATACACACGTCCCTACGTACATGCGCACACATACAGGCTTACATACACACGTCCCTACGTACATGCGCACACATACAGGCTTACATACACACGTCCCCACGTACATGCGCACACATACAGGCTTACATACACTGGCCCAGATTTACTAATTTGTCTGCACCAAAGAAAGGGTTTCTACACTGTTTTCCCAACGTGCTGGGTTAGCGGAGAGGGGGCGAGGCTTCATGGGTAAAGGGGCTGTCTAAAACCACAATTCCGGCTTCATAATGTGTCCCAGAGTAAGGCCGGATTCATATCACGTTTTCGTCTTAAGTTTAATGTATACAAAAAAAATGTATACGTTAAACCAGGGGTGCCCAACCTGCGGTCCTCCAGCTGTTGCAAAACTACAACTCCCAACATGCCAGGATAACTGTAGGCTGTCCAGGCATGCTGGGAGTTGTAGGGCCGCAGGTTAGGCATCCCGACATTAATCAGATGCCTCAGACGGGTGCCATACGGCAGCACCCAATTGAAACAAATCCAGCCGCCAATCGCTCTAAGGATTAGCATTGCAGCGGGAAGGAGCGAAGCTCCACGTGGAACAGATAAAGAATCCCAGCAACCGCTATTATGCTTGCAAATAAATAAATGTCTTCTTTATTTCATATTAATTTCATAATCAGTAACGCGTTTCGGCACACAGCCTTTATCAATAGATACATAACAATGAATCAAACCAACTTTATATAGAACATATCCGATCCGACATAAGTGACGTCATCCACCCCTCAATGGGCGGAGGCCTGTCTAGCACCAATCTGCAAGTAAGTTTCACTTCCACATAGGACAAGCAATGAACATAAAGGATATTACATTTCAAAAGTGGAGAATCAGCGAGCCGATTGTGTCTATAAAAAGAAGAGAATAAAGCACATGAGTAAAATAATATATCTTCTGCAGCACTACCAGATCATTATAGTCCTGTAACCTTGCAACCTCATAGTCGCTATTCAGACCTCTGGGATGTATTAAGAGTATTTATCCAGTATGCTTCCCTACGGAGCAGGAGATTTTTTTTATATCACCTCCTCTCCTTGGTCTCATAACTTGCTCGAGAACCTGAAACCTCAGCTGGGACACTGAATGTTTACACTTGTCAAAATAATGAGGCAACGGTAATAGCAGATTTTTTGTCCTTATTGTGGTGCTTACGTATCCTATCCCTCACTGTCTGCATCGTTTCTCCCACATACACAAGACCACATGGGCATTAAATTAAATAGATCACGTTTTTGGATTCGCATGTAAAGAATCCCTCTATTTTAAAAGTTTGTCCTGTGTGGGGATGATAAACCTCCGAACCTTTAATTATGTGAGAACATTGGAGACAATGGAGGCACGGGAACGTGCCTTTTTTCACAGTCCTCAATGTTGGATTGGATATGTTCTATATAAAGCTGGTTTGATTCATTGTTATGTATCTATTGATAAAGGCTGTGTGCTGAAACGCGTTACTGATTATGAAATTAATATGAAATAAAGAAGAAATTTATTTATTTGCAAGCATAATAGCGGTTGCTCGGATTCTATATCTATACAGCAGCACTCGCCACCATTGAGTTCCATTGTAAAAAAAATACACTATTATCCAGCCTGAGCCCCTGTGATAAATCTCGTGCAGGTCTAGGCCGCCGGTCTAAGTTTAGACCATTTAAAAGGATTATTAAATTTGGGCCACAGTTTTACTATCACCAACTTCTGCAGAAGGTGTTGTAGCCATAATATGGACAATACAATGAACCTGCATCACAACCTGGTTTAGCCCGTGCGCAAGTGTTGCAGATTTTAGGTGTATATACTGAAAATAGTAACATAGTAACAGTATATAAGGCCGAAAAAAGACATTTGTCCATCCAGTTCGGCCTGTTATCCTGCAAGTTGATCCAGAGGAAGGCAAAAAAAACCCCTGTGAGGTAGAAGCCAATTTTCCCCACTTTAGGGGAATAAAAAATTCCTTCCAGACTCCAATCAGGCATCAGAATAACTCCCTGGAACAACGACCCCTCTCTAGTAGCTATAGCCTGTAATATTATTACACTCCAGAAATACATCCAGGCCCCTCTTGAATCCCTTTATTGTCCTCACCATCACCACCTCCTCAGGCAGAGAGCTCCATAGTCTCACTGCTCTTACCGTAAAGAATCCTCTTCTATGTTTGTGTACAAACCTTCTTTCCTCCAGACGCAGAGGATGTCCCCTCGTCACAGTCACAGTCCTGGGGATAAATAGATGATGGGAGAGATCTCTGTACTGACCCCTGATATATTTATACATAGTAATTAGATCTCCCCTCAGTCGTCTTTTTTCTAAAGTGAATAACCCTAATTTTGATAATCTTTCAGGGTACTGTAGTTGCCCCATTCCAGTTATTACTTTAGTTGCCCTCCTCTGGACCCTCTCCAGCTCTGCTATGTCTGCCTTGTTTACAGGAGCCCAGAACTGTACACAGTACTCCATGTGTGGTCTGACTAGCGATTTGTAAAGTGGTAGGACTATGTTCTTATCACGAGCATCTATGCCCCTTCTGATGCAACCCATTATCTTATTGGCCTTGGCAGCAGCTGCCTGACACTGGTTTTTGCAGCTTAGTTTGCTGTTTATTAAAATTCCTAGATCCTTTTCCATGTCAGTGTTACCGAGTGTTTTACCATTTAGTATGTACGGGTGACTTGCATTTTTCCTTCCCATGTGCATAACTTTACATTTATCAATGTTAAACCTCATCTGCCACTTATCTGCCCAAGCCTCTAATCTATCCAGATCCCTCTGTAGTAGTATACTGTCCTCTTCAGTGTTAATTACTTTACACAGTTTAGTGTCGTCTGCGAAAATTGATACTTTACTGTGCAAGCCTTCTACATTAATAAATATATTGAAGAGAATAGGGCCCAATACTGACCCCTGAGGTACCCCACTAGTGACAGTGACCCAATCTGAGTGTGTACCGTTAATAACCACCCTCTGTTTTCTATCACTGAGCCAGTTACTTACCCACTTACAGATGTTTTCTCCCAGTCCGAGCATTCTCATTTTATATACTAACCTTTTATGTGGTACAGTGTCAAATGCTTTGGAGAAGTCCAGATATACGACATTTATTGATTCGCCGCTGTCAAGTCTAGAACTTACCTCCTCATAGAAACAGATTAAATTAGTTTGACATGACCGATCCCTCACGAAGCCATGCTGATATGGCGTTATTTGCTTATTTCCGTTAAGATGCTCTAACATAGCATCTCTCAGAAAACCTTCAAACTGTTTACCCACAACAGATGTTAAACTTACCGGCCTATAGTTTCCAGGCTCTGTTTTGCACACTTTTTGAATATTGGCACCACATTTGTCATGCGCCAATCCTGTGGGACATTCCCTGTCAGTATAGAGTCCGCAAATATCAGAAATAAGGGTCTGGCTATGACATTACTTAATTCCCTTAGGATACGGGGGTGTATGCCATCCGGTCCTGGCGATTTGTCTATTTTAATATTTTTAAGTCGCTGTTGTACTTCTTCCTGGGTCAGACAGGACACTTTTAATGGGGAATTTATTTTTACATTCTGCATGTCATCTGACAGTTTATTTTCCTCAGTGAATACATTGGAGAAAAAAACATTTAACAGCTTTGCTTTCTCCTCGTCGCTCTCTGCGACTCCCCCCTCATTACTCTTTAAAGGGCCGACACCTTCAGATTTATACTTTTCAACATTTATATAATTGGAGAACATTTTAGGGTTAGTTTTACTCTCTTTGGCAATTAATCTCTCGGTCTCTAGTTTGGCCGCTTTTATTTGTTTTTTACATGTTCTATTTTTTTCCTTATAGTTTTTCAGTGCTTCCGTGCTACCCTCCTGTTTTAGTGTTTTATATGCTTTCTTTTTGTCATTTATTGCTTTCTTTACATTTCTATTTATCCACATTGGTTTCTTCTTGTTCCTTAACCTTTTATTCCCATACGGTATGTACCTCTCACAATGAGATTTTAGGATGTTTGTAAAGATATCTCATTTTGTGGCTGTATTCTTATTTTTGAGGACTTTGTCCCAGTTAGTTAGGCCTATGGTCTCTCTTAGTTGGCTAAATTTAGCTTTTTTGAAGTTTGGTATTTTTGTTCCTCCCTGTAGAAACGCTCTTTTGAATGATAATTGGAAGGTTATTACTTTATGGTCACTATTTCCCAGGTGTCCCCCGACATGCACGTCTGTTGTTCTGTCAGGCCTATTGGTTAATACTAAGTCCAGTATGGCCGTCCCTCTAGTCGGGTCCTGAACCAGTTGGGAAAGGTAATTGTCTTTGGTTATTGCCAAGAACCTGTTTCCTTTATGAGATATACAAGTTTCAGTTTCCCAGTCTATATCTGGGTAGTTGAAGTCCCCCATAATAACCACCTCATTATGATTTGCCGCCTCGTCTATCTCGTTTAGTAGTAGATTTTCTGTGGACTCTGGTATATTAGGTGGTTTATAGTAAACTCCTATTAGTAATTTATTGTTGTTTTTAGCTCCATGTATTTCTACCCACAGTGACTCCACATGTTCATGTCCCTCACTTATATCTTCTCGGACTGTGGGCTTTAGACAGGACTTTACATAAAGGCAGACCCCTCCACCTCTCCGGCTTTGACGATCCTTTCTAAACAGACTGTAACCCTGTACATTAACTGCCCAGTCATAGCTATCATCCAGCAATGTCTCAGTTATTCCCACTGTCATAGCCATCATCCAGCCATGTCTCAGTTATTCCCACTGTCATAGCTATCATCCAGCCATGTCTCAGTTATTCCCACGATGTCATAGCTATCATCCAGCCATGTCTCAGTTATTCCCACTGTCATAGCTATCATCCAGCCATGTCTCAGTTATTCCCACTATGTCATAGTTCTCCTCACACATCACTAATTCCAGTTCACCAGTTTTATTAGTCAGGCTTCTGGCATTAGTATACATACATTTGAGAGGTTTATGTATATTTTTTACCCTACACCTTTCCTTCTGAACTGTTCTTGTCCCTCCTTCCATTTCTCCCCCAGTCCCACTACCTCGCCCCCGGTCTCTATCTGCACTATCTTCCCCTCCTATAATGTAATTCCCCCCCCCCCCCCCAGTCCCTAGTTTAAACACTCCTCCAACCTTCTAGCCATCTTCTCCCCCAACACAGCTGCCCCTTCCCCATTGAGGTGCAGCCCGTCCCTACGATAGAGCCTGTAGACGATAGAGAAGTCGGCCCAGTTCTCCAGGAACCCAAACCCCTCCATCCTACACCAGTTCTTGAGCCACTTGTTAATTTCCCTAATCTCCCGCTGCCTTTCTAGTGTGGCTCGTGGTACAGGCAGTATTTCGGAAAATACTACCTTTGAGGTCCTTGCCCTAAGCTTTTGACCTAAATCCCTGAAATCATTTTTAAGGACTCTCCACCTACCCCTAACTTTGTCATTGGTTCCGATATGGACCATGACCGCTGGATCTTCTCCCGCCCCTCCTATAATCTGTCAACCCGATCTGCGATGTGTCGAACTCTAGCGCCAGGAAGACAGCACACTGTTTGGCGCTCACTAAGTTATGGTAGGCGGAGTCAGCCCTTGTTCTTCTGTAGCGCTGGCCAATCGCATTGCAGAGCTCACAGCCTGGGAGAAAATAACCTCCCAGGCTGTGAGCTCTGCGCTGCGATTGGCCAGCGCTAGAGCAGAACAAGGGCTGACTCCGCCTACCATAACTTAGTGACTGAAATCTCCGCCTACTATAACTTAGGGAATGGAGATACCGGAGGGCATAACGGGAGAATGGAGCGGCGCCCGGGGATAATAGTAAGTGCAGTGAGATCCCCGGGCGCCGCTCTACATGTCTGTATACTTAGTTCATAGTGTAATAATCGGTGAAAGGTCCTCTTTAAGCTATATTTCACTGGATGGGAAGCTAAAGGGGTTGGCCACGTTCAGGCTACTGTAATATAACATTTGACACTTATAGGCCTCATGCACACGACAGCGGTGTGCATCCGTGTCTGTTGTTCCGTTTTCTGTGATTTTCTGCGGACCCATTGACTTCCAATGGGTCCGTTGAAAACTCGGAAAATGCACCGTTGTTCATCCGCGGCCGTGATCCGCGTTTCCTGTCCGTCGAAAAAATATGACCTGTCCTATTTTTTTGACAGACAACGGTTCACGAACCCATTCAAGTCAAAGGGTCCGTGAAAAAACACGGATGCACACAAGATTGACATCCGCGTCCGTGATCCGTGGCCGTAGGCTACTTTCACACAGACGGATCCGCTGATACGTCTGCATAAAAGCTTTTTCAGAGATGAGTTTTCACTTCGTGAAAACTCAGATCCGACAGTATATTCTAACACAGAGGCGTTCCCATAGTGATGGGGACGCTTCAAGTTAGAATATACTAAGAACTATGTACATGACTGCCCCCTGCTGCCTGGCAGCACCCGATCTCTTACAGGGGGCTGTGATCCGCACAATTAACCCCTCAGGTGCCGCACCTGAGGGGTTAATTGTGCGTATCATAGCCCCCTGTAAGAGATCAGGTGCTGCCAGGCAGGAGGGGGCACACCCCCCTCCGTCCCCTGTATTACATTCATTGGTGGTCAGTGCGGACCCCCCTCTCCCCCCCTCCTAATTAACCCCCCCCCTTGGTTAGTTTAATATCGGTCTGCAACCAGCGCAGGATAAATGTCTGCATTTATCCTGCTTATAAATGTATATATATTGTTTGATACCTCCATTAGCAATATAACACGAAAGAACCTAACATGAGCAAAAGCTGTTCCCTTAGACAAAATACAGTCAAAAACAAATATTGACTCAACATCATATCTTCTTAAATATCTCCGTGTCTCACTATCTACACACCGCGCACGTCTGACCTGGACATTTAAAATCTTCACAAAAAAAAATATATGTATATTTTACCTGTTTATAAGCTTATGCTGTTGCTATTTCTCATTGTATATGTACATATATCTCAGCAAGCATGCGCTGACTTCTGTATGGCCTTTAAGTCTGGGCCGGCACCAGGTGTAGATGCCTATCATTGGTGGCAGCGGAGAGTTCCGATCGGAGTCCCAGTTTAATCGCTGGGACTCCGATTGGTAACCATGGCAACCAGGACGCTACTGCAGTCCTGGCTGCCATGGTTACTTAGCAATTTTAGAAGCATTATACTTACCTGCGATGTCTGTGACCGGCCGGGCGCTCCTCCTACTGGTAAGTGAAAGGTCTGTGCTATAAGCAATGCGCCTCACAGACCTTTCACTTACCAGTAGGAGGAGCGCCTGGCCGGCCACAGACAGCGCAGGTAAGTATAATGCTACGGACCTACGGACCCCGTTTTTGCGGACCGCCAAAAAAAACGGTCGTGTGCATGAGGCCATATATTGATGATATTAGGTGCCGTTTGCAATATGTGATGAGTTATGTCCCCTCCTTGAGCAAATGTGAGTGATTGGTAATATAGAAAATGGTGCAGAATATGTACAAAGGCGATATTAGTAAGTGCCATATAGTCATCTTACAGACACAATGATCAACAGTAGCTAGAAAGGGGCCGACCCCTTTAAACTTTAAAGAGGACCCCTGACCGTCCCTGACATGTCTGTTTAAGTTACTACTTGAATCGTACATGTAATAACAATTCTGGAGCATCTATTCTTATAACTCTATGTTATATTATGTCATTCTTTTAGTATTCCTACTAGGAGTTTACAAATCAATTACAAGCAGTTTGCAGTTTAGGTCCAGATGGGTGTCACCCGTTTGGGATGTCCACCTGCTCTGATCAGCTCTACCAGTGACTAATGCCACTAGGGGGGGATATTTTACCCTAGAGACTCCTTTGAATATCCTGGTACAGTGGAAAAAACACTAAATAGTGAATGTCCTCATTATACAAGGGATATATTATGTAAAAAAGGTATACAAAGGGCATCTGTCAGCAGATTTGTCCCTATGACACTGGCTGACCTGTTACATGTGCGCTTGGCAGCTGAAGGCATCTGTGTTGGTCCCATGTTCATATGTGCCCGCATTGCTGAGAAAGATGAGGTTTTAATATATACAGATGAGTCTCTGGGAGCAACGGGGGCGTTACCATTACACCTAGAGGCTCTGCTCTCTCTGCAACTGCCGCGTCCTCTGCACTTTGACAGGGCTGAGAAGTGTATACACCATGACGCCTAGCCTTGTCAGTTAAAGTGCACAGGGAGCAGCAGTTGCAGAGAGAGCAGAGCCTCTAGGTGTAACGGTAACGCCCCCATTGCTCCTAGAGTCTCATTTGCATATATTAAAACCTCATCTTTCCCAGCAGTGCGGGCACATATGAACATGGGACCAACACAGATGCCTCCAGCTGCCGAGCGCACATGTAACAGGTCAGCCGGTGTCATAGGTACAAAACTGCTGACAGATGCCCTTTAAAGAAATACAATAAAGAAACAAACACCGCCATCACAAACAAAATGCGTCACAATAAGGCTACTCCATGACAAAAGGAAAAAGGGGAAAACATGATAATACTTTATTTTAGTGTGAATTTGCAAATTTAAAGAAAGAAGAACTAAAAGTAGAAAAAAACCTTTTATAAACATTCCATACCTGAAAAAACTATAACAAAAAATCAATATAAAAAAAGAGTTCAAAACAGCCCTATGTGTCATTGAAAAAAAAGCAGCAAAAATGTAGTATCTCAGGAAATTAATAAGTTAGGGCCGTTAAACCACGAGTGCAAAATCACAAAAAATTGGTCATTATAGTTTTTTTTAATGATTTTGATACTGATAACCTATCCTCAGGATAGGACATCAGTACCTGATCGGTGGGGGTCCGTCACCTGCGACTCCACCAATCAGCTGTTCGAAAAGGCAGCAGCACAACTCACCAAGCACAGCGCCGTACATTGTATAATGGCTGTGCTTGGTATTGCAGCTCATCCCCATTTATTTAAACGAGGCTGAGCTGCACCTAGGCCACGTGACCGATGAACGTGTCGTCACTAGCCTAGGAAAAGCTGCAAGAAGGCCGTGGCGTTTACAGGACCCCTGCTGCCTTCTCAAACAGCTGATCGGTGGGGGGGCCGGGTGTCAGACCTCCACCGAATAGATACTGATGTACTGATAACCTGTCCTGAGGCTAGGTGATCAAAATGTTAGAAAACCCCTTTAAGGGGATAAAATGGCACAATAATTACATTCGATTATGTCATCATCCCAACCCATCATGTCTGGACTAAAATGATTCACCCTGCTCATATTTCCTGTACAGCTTCCTCCCTGGGATATCGAACCAGACATAGAATTGCTTTTATCTTTCTCCAAGCCACCCACCGGGCGGAAAGCAAATGGAACTTAAAAGTAAAAAGTTTTTGGATGGAAATAACAGTTGGCATATTTTCTTGAGATTAAATATTGATCCAGACAAAGGGAGACTAAAATGCTGCGAAAACTGGAAATTTTCTATTGAAAAAACGACTCAGCTCAATGCCCTTCGCTTAAAGGGCCATTTCCATCGGGGACACTGACGGCATATCAATAGGATACGTCACAATTGTCTGATAGGTGCAGGTCCCACCTCTATCTTCAGGACCATGAAGTGAAGGAGAGCGCACTGCGCATGTGTGGCCACCACTCCATTCACTGCTATTGGAGTTCCAAAAACTGTCGAATGGGCGCTTGGCTATTTTCGGAACTTCCATAGTGGTGAATGGAGGGTGGTGGCACATTGCGTGCTCTTCGTTCACTTTGAGGGTCCTGTTCTGGAAAAAGGAGTGGGACCTGCGCCAATTAGACATTTTTGGAATATCCTAGCGATATGCCATAAATGTCCCAGATGGGAATACCCCTTTAAATTTCTCTTTACACAAGGATTTCACTTTGTAGTCAAAATCCTTTTATTCTGTAATGTGTCAACGAAAAAGGGTCCAGCAGAAGGTCAGCGTACTGATCCACAGCGGACGGGAAACAGCGAGGACATTACCCTTGGTGCTGGAACGGAGCACCGGTGATCGGTGGCTTTTTTCTTTACGCTAGACACTTTTGGGGCCATAACTGAAATGTCGTTAGGAGTTGGAGAACACCTTTAAAAAAGCTAAACTGATACAATTTCAGGACAGGACAACGAGGTCTTCGGTATTTTGGCCAAGATGTCATCTAATTCCTCATTTGTTATTTTGTTATTTTGCAGGATACATTTTGACCTTTTTTAGGGGAAGGGGATTTCAGCCGTACTGGGTTTATGAAAGAGAACCGAGGGCTGGGCCCACAGATTCAGAGGGTACACGATGCCACACAGACAGCGGTTCTTTTACAACACTTGCGTTTACTGAACGGTTATAGTGAACAAGTAGCTGAGCGTATGTAAGAGGCAGCCCTGAATCAACCAGCAGCATTTCCAGCACTTATATCTATGCAGACTGCCATGTCTCCCTCCGGCCACCAGAGGCCACTGTGAGCCGTAAATCCTCTTCCAGGCTCCACAGAGGTTCTCTCCTGACGTCCTCAGCATTCACCAGGCAGCCTCCGTCTGGTCTCTTCCTGCTCTGCACCGGAACTTCTCCCCTTCCAGTGTGATGCAGTAAGTTAAAGGGGTTCTCCGGGCTTAACCTTTTTTTAGCTATTAAAAGCTAACCTGTGTAGGAAAGATTATATCTCACATACTTACCTTCCACAGTGCAGCCCTTCTTGAGATCTGCCTCCCGGTCACGTGGTCCCCCCAGATGACTTTTCTGTGCTTCCGGGCAAAGTCCGTCTCCTAGTCTTCCTGCCTTGAGCAGGAGACGAATCGTCACTAATGATGTCACCGCCTCCTGCAAGTGGAAGCGCCGGCCTCCGTCTTCTTCCCCAAACGCAGGGTCAGTAGGCACAATGACAGAGCGCATGCGCACCTGCCATTAATCAGCCGTTGCGAGCTGGCTGAGGAGAGCCGTGTAAGCCCCTCCCCCGGGGCGTGGCTATGGAGATTGCTGCAGTGAGGGCTGATGCCTACAGTCCTGTGTGAGTATTCAGAAAGAATGGACAGGACCACTGATTGTGGGGCGGGGGAAGGTTGGTATATTGCTCTTGCTCCAGGCATTGATAACATGGAGCAGTGAGGTAGACATTGCTGGAATTTGAGGACCTCCATAAACTTTGTTAACATGCGTTTTATATTGTGGCATTCTCATTATCATTGTATTGCATGAAGTTTTTAGGACGCTTTGTAATTGCTGGTTATTGCAGTACGGCTTATGTCTAAATAAAATAGATTTATAGCAGGGTTCATAGAGGGACAATCTTCAGTAGAGACCACAAGAGCCGTCACCTCCGGAAACTTGTTCACATGCACTGTGTGTTCATGCGGCTTTAAAGCAGAAAGTGCCCACATACAAGCTCCCCCCCCCCCCCCCCCCCCATCCAGATTGGGCATAGGGGAATGCAAGGATGTCATTTGCCATAATAGCCCTTCTCTGCTGTCCCAGAGGGGGGGAGGGGGGGGCGTGGCCAAACTGTGACTCATCTCTGTGCAGTGCAGCCAGGCTTGTGTATCAATAAAGTTATGTATTCAACAAAACAAGAAGGGGAGAAAGTAAACAGGTAAACAGATCCGCCAGGATAATGTGATGTCTTCCAGGTGGGAAGGAAAGCTCAGACATGAAAAACAGGTATTGGGGGCATATGTATGGAAGGTGAGGGGTGTTAGGAGCACATAAAAATAATTTGATTTTGGGACCAGACAACCTCTTTAATATCTTCGTGCAGTCTCAAATCTGCAATTACAGTACTATCACCCTTCTGAGGGTCCTACTAAGCCCCTAAATTAACTATATTTGAAATTTGAAAGACAAAACTAAATATAACTTTTATCTGCTCTTATGCTTTGTCGCCATCTACTGACAGAAGAGAGACATTGCAGGTATAATACAAATTACATTCAACAGCATTAATGAACATTGCTCCACGCCCTTACATTTACATCTCAGAGGACTGTAAGCCAGGGGTCAGCCACCTCCGGCACTCCAGCTGTGGTGGAACTACAACTCTCAACATGCTCCATTCACTTCTGCAGGAGTTCCGACAAAAGCCAAGCAACTGCGCATGCTGGGAGTGGTAGCTTTACCACAGGTTTCTGATCCTTACTATAGCCAACGGCAGACTTTACCACAATGCAAACCAAGGAAGTGCTGGGGGCCCCAGAGATCAGGGAAGGGGGGGGGGGGGGGGTAGGTTCTGCTGGCCACAAGCAGTTGGCTGGAAAAAAAAAGGGAGTGGACATATTGCCTGTGCAACCAGTTTGGCTTCAAAGGGGCCTAGGGTTGCCATTTCTAGCTGTTGAGCAGCAGAATAAGTGCCCAGACTGTACTGCTGAATTGAGAATGGGGCTTAACGGGCCGACAGGGGCAGACCTTAGAGGCACAATAGGGTGGAGCTCATGGGTTGGACGTGGCATCCAGAAAAGGAAAATAAGCCCCTTCCTGTAGGCACAGATTTTCTGGCACTTTAGACTCCACCTATCAAGTAGACCACACCTACAGTCATGTTTGGCAGCATAATACAGTGGTGGAACTACCGCCATAGTGGGACAAGACGGCAGTGGGTGTTGGGTGTTTCGGGTCCCCTCTCCCAGGCACCCAGTAAGCGGGTTGATTCACCCCTTTTCTGGGGAGCCCCTACACACAATCTCAGGACACAGATACAATTGAACAGCTGGCAGTGTTGGCGGGGCAAGGGAACTCCCGCGCCATGATTAGGCACTCTTCTGTGATGACATTTTTACAATATCATTTTAGCAGAAGGTTCACCCAAAAAATAAGCTGATAATGGGGTGACCTTTTGAAATCATCGGCAATCTGGGAGGGAACCTGCAGCGAGTCTTTCATTTTCCTGCAGCGCCGCCACAGGTGAAATAAAGCATTACACAGTTCCAGATGAAATGAATGGATTGTCCATGTAATGCGTGATCATGCTGCATCCTCCAGTAATACAGTCACTCCTTGTTTCTGTGGGACCCCCCTCTTTAAACTCTGAATGCCCTGGAAAATGGGCTTATAAACAAAACAATCCCTTTTGGTCTGCAAATGTGAGCTTGTTTGCAAAGTGCACATTAACGAGAAATCTGCGGGGACTGGTAGCATCCTCAGCAGCTGCACGGTATCGGCGGCATGTCTAATAAGTAATATTAGATTAATAACAGGTTCTACTATTTTTAGAAGTCCCACAGTGGTGAATGGAGGGGTGGCTGCGCATTAGCGCTGTCTTCTCCATTCACTAAAACAGATGAACACGTGCAGTGTCCCACTCTGTGTTGGAAGTGGGCCCCTTAAATCTCATGTATGTCATTTTATGCCATTGTATTTTCTATGTATTAAGCTGCAAATTCCCTACAACAGGCTGGTGGTTGCATTACATATATATATATATATATATATATATATACACACACAGTCAGGTCCATAAATATTGGGACATTGACTCAATTCTAACATTTTTGGCTCTATACACCACCACAATGGATTTGAAATGAAACGAACAAGATGAGCTTTACCTGCAGACTGTCAGCTTTAATTTGAGGGTATTTATATCCAAATCAGGTGAACGGTGTAGGAATTACAACAGTTTACATATGTGCCTCCTACTTCTTAAGGGATCAAAAGTAATGGGACAATTGTCTTCTCAGCTGTTCCATGGCCAGGTGTGTGTTATTCCCTCATTATCCTAATTACTATGAGCAGATAAAAGGTCCAGAGGTCATTTCCAGTCTGCTATTTGCATTTGGAATCTGTTGCTGTCAACTCAAGATGAGATCCAAAGAGCTGTCACTATCAGTGAAGCCGTCATTAGGCTGAAAAAACACAACAAACCCATCAGAGAGATAGCAACAACATTAGGCCTGGCCAAAACAACTGTTTGGAACATTCTTAAATAGAAGGAACGCACCGGTGAGCTCAGCAACACCAAAAGACCCGGAAGACCACGGAAAACAACTGTGGTGGATGACTGAAGAATTCTTTCCCTGGTGAAGAAAACGCCCTTCACAACAGTTGGCCAGATCAAGAACACTCTCCTGGAGGTAGGTGTATGTGTGTCAAAGCCAACAATCAAGAGAAGACTTCACCAGAGTGAATACAGAGGGTTCACCACAAGATGTAAACCATTGGTGAGCCTCAAAAACAGGAAGGCCAGATTAGAGTTTGCCAAACGACATCTAAAAAAGCCTTCACAGTTCTGGAACAACATCCTATGGACAGATGAGACCAAGATCAACTTGTACCAGAGTGATGGGAAGAAAAGAGTATGGAGAAGGAAAGGAACTGCTCATGATCCTAAGCATACCACCTCATCAGTGAAGCATGGTGGTGGTAGTGTCATGGCGTGGGCATGTACTGTATGGCTGCCAATGGAACTGGTTCTCTTGTATTTATTGATGATGTGACTGCTGACAAAAGCAGCAGGATGAATTCTGAAGTGTTTCTGGCAATATTATTTGCTCATATTGAGCCAAATGCTTCAGAACTCATTGGACGGCGCTTCACAGTGCAGATGGACAATGACCCAAAGCATACTGCAAAAGCAACCAAAGATTTTTTTAAGGGAAAGAAGTGGAATGTTATGCAATGGCCAAGTCAATCCCCGGACCTGAATCCGATTGAGCATTTCACTTGCTGAAGACAAAACTGAAGGGAAAATGCCCCAAGAACAAGCAGGAACTGAAGACAGTTGCAGTAGAGTCCTGGCAGAGCATCACCAGGGATGAAACCCAGCGTCTGGTGATGTCTATGCGTTCCAGACTTCAGGCTGTAATTGACTGTAAAGGATTTGTAACCAAGTATTAAAAAGTGAAAGTTTGATCTATGATTATTATTCTGTCCCATTACTTTTGGTCCCTTAACAAGTGGGAGGCACATATGCAAACTGCTGTAATTCCTGCACCGTTCACCTGATTTGGATGTAAATACCCTCAAATTAAAGCTGACAGTCTGCAGGTAAAGCACATCTTGTTCTTTTCATTTCAAATCCATTGTGGTGGTGTATAGAGCCAAAAATCTTAGAATTGTGTCGATGTCCCAATATTTATGGACCTGACTGTGTATATATATATACCTTAGGGTGTGTCAGTTCTGTGTAGAAGGAAGGAAGTTAGCTGAGGAGTGAGGAGAGAGGTAGTGATGTGTGAGGAGCAGGAGAAGCAATATGTAGCTGCTATCTTAGGCCTCTTTCACACTTGCGTTGTCCGGATCCGGCGTGTACTCCACTTGCCGGAATTACACTCCGGATCCGGAAAAACGCAAGTGTACTGAAAGCATTTGAAGACGGAACCGTCTTCCAAATGCTTTCAGTGTTACTATGGCACCCAGGACGCTATTAAAGTCCTGGTTGCCATAGTAGGAGCGGGGAGCGGGGGAGCGGTATACTTACAGTCCGTGCGGCTCCCGGGCGCTCCAGAATGACGTCAGAGCGCCCCATGCGCATGGATGACGTGATCCATGCGATCACGTGATCCATGCGCTTGGGGCGCCCTGACGTCACTCTGGAGCGCCCGGGGAGCCGCACGGACGGTAAGTACACTGCTCCCCCGCTCCCCGCTACACTTACCATGGCTGTCAGGACTTTAGCGTCCCGGCAGCCATGGTAACCACTCTGAAAAAGCTAAATGTCGGCTCCGGCAATGCGCCGAAACGACGTTTAGCTTAAGGCCGGATCCGGATCAATGCCTTCCAATGGGCATTAATTCCGGATCCGGCCTTGCGGCAAGTGTTCCGGATTTTTGGCCGGAGCAAAAAGCGCAGCATGCTGCGGTATTTTCTCCGGCCAACAAACGTTCCGTACCGGAACTGAAGACATCCTGATGCATCCTGAACGGATTACTCTCCATTCAGAATGCATTAGGATAATCCTGATCAGGATTCTTCCGGCATAGAGCCCCGACGACGGAACTCTATGCCGGAAGACAATAACGCAGGTGTGAAAGAGCCCTTAGCCCCTTGGCCCTGGCCAAGCTGAGGGAGTGTGGAGAACATCCTACCTCGCACAGACCAGAGTAAACTGTGGATATAGAGAAAGTCTAGTGGAGGTAGAAGCAGCATTAGCTTATGGACTCCACAGCACCAGTGACCGGGAGAAGCCTAAAAGCACCTGGACACAGCCGGACGACTAGCCGCAAGGTTGTCCATTACCACAAGCCTCTATGGATATTGTGGACCAGTGTTTTTGAAAGCAACCAGTGCAAACAATGGAGCAGTGGATTCATGCCTGCCTTTAGGGAGACCGCCTTGTGGGTTGCCAAACACAAGTAAGAGTCATTATTATATCCAGTATCTGGCGGCTAGAGTGTGGACATAGTGAGGACGGTTAGAAAGGAACTCTCTCATACCAGCCAAAGGGAAATATGAATACACCTATTGTTAAGCCTGGTACTAGGATTGTAGCTAAGCCAATCGTGTGTGTATGCATCATATGGGTTGTCACCCTTGCCATGTAAATGTACTGCAATAACTACCTCAAGGCAATTGATTAAGTAAAAAGTTCCGTTGTTTGCAACCATTGACTACTCGTCCTTTCTACCACCTTCCTTCGCACCTTATGGTGCTGGCGTCACGAACACTAGGGACCCTGCCTCCGCAGCACCTTGAACCATTCCACCAAGGGCACTTCAACCACCATCTGGCGGGAGACCCTGGACAACAGAGTGTGCCCCGAAGGAACTGGTGCTGTCCTTCCAATCACTGCACACCGGCCCAGGGAGCTCTACAGAACAGTGGGCAAACAACTACTACCCCCATCGGCCTACCAACACTCACATATTGCCCCTGCAGCCCGGTCGCTGCACACGCTCACTCGGCAAGTCCCATAGCAGTGAATGGAGAGGGTTCTGACGACGACAGGGCCCCGTTCTTGAGATAGAAGCAGGTGACGGGGTTGGGTCCCGCACCTGTCAGACATTTACAGTAGATCCTACTGATGTGCCATAAGTGTCCAGATGGAAAAACCCTTTGGGGGTCATGCACACGGACATATTTTATTTCTGTTTTACGTTTTTTTTTACAGGTCCGTATGCGGAACCCTTCACTTCAACGGGTCTGCAAAAAAACGAAAATGACTCTGTGAGCACTCGGTTTCCGTATGTCCTCATGTCTATTCCGCAAAAAAAAAAAAACATGTCCTATTCTTGTCCGTTTTGAGGACAAGGACAGGCATTGTTACAATGGATCCACACAAAAAATGGATGCAATACAGATGTCATCCATCGTTTTTACGGATCCGTCTTCTGCGGACAGCAAAATACATAAGGTGGTGTGCATGAGCCCTTAGGCTGGGTTCACACATGACTGATTAGCTGCAGATTAGCTGATTGTGCGGCAAATCCACAGCATTGTACAGTACCAGCAAGGTGGATGAGAATTTCCGAACTGTCATCCACATGCTGCGTAAAAAAAAAAAAAACGCAGCGGAAAAGCTGCAGTATTGCGGATCTAAAATTTGCAGCACGTCATGCAAAAGAATGACACTGTGTCTAATCTGCAGCGTGTGAATGCATCCTTTTTTTTCAGAAGCTGCAGAAAATTCTAAGGCTAATCAGTCACGTGTGAACCCGACCTTAAACAATAAAGTATCTCTAAGATCTCTTCTTTTCTACATACTGTATATGGGCAATAGACCTGACATGATGTCTACTTTCACCAGAGATGTTGAAAAGATACCCAGATCCCATCGCCCACCAGCTCCTGTCATGTTCCTCCCCAGCACCATTCTTCTTCCAGGAGCCAATGGGCACCAGAGGTAAAGGCAAGGTTCATACTGTATAAGTGCAGAATGATGTGAGGGCTTGCGATCCATGGTATAGGAGAATATCGCAGCCTCCCACATCACATATGCTTCACAGATGAACAGACTCTGCCAGCAGCAGCCAGAACTACACCGTCTCTGTCCTACAGCCTAAAGTAAGTAGCAACCCATTCATCACAATCATTTCTATCCCTATACATTGTATCCATAATGTTTCCTCTTGCCAGGATAATACCTATTAATGCACAATTCCTCCTGGCATTGATTGACATATCAGGATGCCTGGAAAGGGTTACTGGACTTTCCGTGCTTCTAACCATTATCCATGGATCTGGATGAACTTTGCAGCGGTTGAGATGTTTTAATTTTTTATTACATTTATATGATGAAGATACTAAATAGGCATCCACTTTGTTACTGGATGGAAGTCCCATTTAAAGGGGATTTGTGAAAAGGTTCCCTTAAAATGTTTGATCTTGCCTATATGGCTTTTATGCAAGCAAAAAGTGAGGAATCCTTTGCTCTTGGCAGGCGAAGGGTCTCATTGAGGGTGCCTGCTGCTTCCCTGGGGGCACTTCTGATAAGACCCTTTGCCTGTCCAGGTATGCAGCAGCAGCAGCAGCATCCGCAGGGGCACCTTCAATGAGACTCTTACCTGTCCATGGATGCAGCAGAATCCCTCGGAGCACATTTAGGGCTCATGCACATGAACGTATTTTCTTTCCGTGTCCGTTCCCTTTTTTTTTTTTGCGGGCCGTATGCGGAATTCTTCATTTCAATGGGTCCGCAAAAAAAACTGAAGTTACTCCACGTGCATTCCGTTTCCTTAAGTCCGTATGTTAGTTCCGCAAAAAAATAGAACATGTCCTATTATTGTCCGCATTACGGACAAGGATGGGACTGTTCTATTAGGGGGCAGCTGTTCCCTTCCGCAAAATGCACACAGACGTTATGCAGAGAGTTTGGCAAAAGCCGTATCCGCAAAAAATACGGATGTATTTTTTGCAGGTACGGCTTTTGCCGAACTCTCTGCATAAGCGCTGTCAGTCACAGCGAAGGGGCAGGGAAGGGGGCGCGGTTACCGTGACTTGAAGCAAGGAGGCCACTGCCCCCTTGACTTCAAGCATGTGTGGAGAAGCGCGCCGGGCAGGGGACGAAACAACGTTTTCAGTACTTTTGCTAAAAGGGAACCTGTCACCGGGATTTTGTGCATAGAGCGGAGGACATGGGTTGCTAGATGGCCGCTAGCACATCTGCAATACCCAGTCCCCATAGCTCTGTGTGCTTTTATTGTGAAAAAAAAACCCCGATTTGATAGATATGCAAATTAACCTGAGATGAGTCAGAGCTTGAAATATGACTCTTCTCTGGTCACACAAGTAAGATATGACTCTTATGTGAATTTGCATATGTATCAAATCGTTTTTTTTACACAATAAAAGCACACAGAGCTATGGGGACTGGGTATTGCGGATGTGCTAGCGGCCATCTGGCAGCCCATGTCCTCAGCTCTATACACAAAATCCCGGTGACAGGTTCCCTTTAAATGGGTTATTTGAAGAATTTAGTCACATATTTGGAGGAATTTCTTCCCTTTCCGTGGGGGGAGGGGGGGGGGGCAGTAGCTCATCAACTCCCAGGATGCATTGAGATTAGCTGCTGTCAACCCCTTCCTCCCCTGTATAGAAAATAGTCCCTGACATTTTTGCCCCTACAATTTCACTACGAGATCCCTATACCAGCACAGGAAAGCTACCTGTAACTGCCAGTGAAAGTGGACCAGAAGGAGAAACAGCAGGGGGCGCTACCAGAGAGGAAAATGTACATAAAACACTATGCATGTATATTGCAATAATTTTATTAACTTTATTTGCAATGCATGGTAAAACTCTCCCTGGGATAACCACTTTAATTGCAGATCCTTTTATTGAGGGATTAAGGAACGGATTCCAAAACTGTCAAGTCCTTACAGCTGGAATCAGCAACCTTCGGCACTCCAGCTGTTGTGAAACTACAATTCCCAGTATGCTCCATTCATTTCTATGGGAGTTCAGAGAACAGTTGATCAAGTGTCCATGCTGGGAGTTGTAGTTTCACAACAGCTGGAGTGCCAAAGGTTGCTGACCCCTGTCTTAGAGGGATCATATAAGAAAACAAAAAACGGGGTTTGCTTTATTTTTTTCTTCTCAAAACAGTGCCCTTCTTGACCACAGTCTGTGTCTGGCATTGCACTTCAGCTTCATTTAGGGCCCATTCATGCGACCGAGTACACGCACAGCGCCGAAACTGAACACTGACGCAGTCAGCGCGTCATTTCCCATCTCTCACTTGCAGCACGCAGTACGTTGGTCCTAATTTCTCGCCCATAGAAGTCAATAAGTTTGCAAGGAAGACTGACAGCACAGAGATGCCCTCAAGGTGCTATCCGTTTTTGTCTTTACGAATGGTTGGCAGGTAACGCTGAAAAGACGTGTAAAAAGGATAACCTACTGAGGTCATACAGGTGGAAAAAAAAAATGGATAAACGGAGGCAAAACTGATTCAACCTGGATGGAAAAAATCACAGATCGGACACGGATGTGTTTTAGATCGCTCGTCTGAAAGAGCCCCAATTGTAATGCTGCAATACTACATACAGCCTATGATCAGAGGTGGCGCTGTAAAAAGCTGATAGCCTCATAGACATGCAAAGTAGCTGTAGTCCTATAGAAATGAATGAAATCAGTTGCCAGGCACGTGTAAACCAGCTGCCAATGCACACTGCACTTTACTCTTACCGTACAGTACAGTATACCGCCTGCGGAGTAAATTGAACGTTAGCAGAACATTTTCCAGCCTTCTATGTCTGTATGAAAAGAGGAGCTGGAGGCAGGTTGTGCCCGTGCCTCTAATATCAAAGGCAGGAGGTGTGATACCAGAGCTGGGTATTTATGGCGAGAGATTCATTCACCGCTGGAGCAGCTGCTGTTAGAAAACCATTGGCATTTGGGTGTAATTAGACCCTGCGGACGCTCTGTTATAGTGATATTAAGCCATTCTTCATTTTTTAAAGCTTAAAAATCACTAGATCTGTGTATATGTGAGGTCACACACACATTTTGCAGTAGTTTTGATATATATATATATATATATATATATTTTTTTTAAAGGGGTATTCCTATTGTGGCAAGTTACCCCCTATCCACAGTATAAGGGATAACTATTAGATTGGTGGGGGTCCTACCTCTAAGACCCCTGCCGATCACAAGAACAGGGACTTCATACCCCTCTGAGTGCCCAGGAAGTGGCAGGTCAGGCATGTGAACTGCTGCTCCATTAGTCTCTATGGGAGTTCCAGAACTAGCAGAGCGATGTACAGTTGTGGCCAAAAGTTTTGAGAATTACATAAATATTGGAAATTGGAAAAGTTGCTGCTTAAGTTTTTATAATAGCAATTTGCATATACTCCAGAATGTTATGAAGAGTGATCAGATGAATTGCATAGTCCTTCTTTGCCATGAAAATTAACTTAATCCCAA
Organism: Bufo bufo; assembly: GCF_905171765.1. Classification (NCBI taxonomy): domain Eukaryota; kingdom Metazoa; phylum Chordata; class Amphibia; order Anura; family Bufonidae; genus Bufo; species Bufo bufo. The sequence continues at coordinate 31,633,642 of NC_053394.1, read as the reverse complement.
AAAAACCTTTCCACTGCATTTCATTGCTGTCATTAAAGGACCTGCTGAGATCATTTCAGTAATCGTCTTGTTAACTCAGGTGAGAATGTTGACGAGCACAAGGCTGGAGGTCATTAGGTCAGGCTGATTGGGTTAAAATGGCAGACTTGACATGTTAAAAGGAGGGTGATGCTTGAAATCATTGTTCTTCCATTGTTAACCATGGTGACCTGCAAAGAAACGCGTGCAGCCATCATTGCGTTGCATAAAAATGGCTTCACAGGCAAGGATATTGTGGCTACTAAGATTGCACCTCAATCAACAATTTATAGGATCATCAAGAACTTCAAGGAAAGAGGTTCAATTCTTGTTAAGAAGGCTTCAGGGCGTCCAAGAAAGTCCAGCAAGCACCAGGATCGTCTCCTAAAGAGGATTCAGCTGCGGGATTGGAGTGCCACCAGTGCAGAGCTTGCTCAGGAATGGCAGCAGGCAGGTGTGAGCGCATCTGCACGCACAGTGAGGCCAAGACTTTGGAAGATGGCCTGGTGTCAAGAAGGGCAGCAAAGAAGCCACTGGACTTCTGAGGACTGGGGCAAAGTCATATTCTCCGATGAAGCCTCTTTCCGATTGTTTGGGGCATCTGGAAAAAGGCTTGTCCGGAGAAGAAAAGGTGAGCGCTACCATCAGTCCTATGTCATGCCAACAGTAAAGCATCCTGAGACCATTCATGTGTGGGGTTGCTTCTCATCCAAGGGAGTGGGCTCACTCACAATTTTGCCCAAAAACATAGCCATGAATAAAGAATGGCACCAAAACACCCTCCAACAGCAACTTCTTCCAACAATCCAACAACAGTTTGGTGAAGAACAATGCATTTTCCAGCACGATGGAGCACCGTGCCATAAGGCAAAAGTGATAACTAAGTGGCTCGGGGACCAAAACGTTGACATTTTGGGTCAATGGCCTGGAAACTCCCCAGATCTTAATCCCATTGAGAACTTGTGGTCAATCCTCAAGAGGCGGGTGGACAAACAAAAACCCACTAATTCTGACAAACTCCAAGAAGTGATTATGAAAGAATGGGTTGCTATCAGTCAGAATTGGCCCAGAAGTTGATTGAGAGCATGCCCAGTCGAATTGCAGAGGTCCTGAAAAAGAAGGACCAACACTGCAAATACTGACTCTTTGCATAAATGTCATGTAATTGTTGATAAAAGCCTTTGAAACGTATGAAGTGCGTGTAATTATATGTCACTACATCACAGAAACAACTGAAACAAAGATCTAAAAGCAGTTTAGCAGCAAACTTTGTGAAAACTAATATTTGTGTCATTCTCAAAACTTTTGGCCACGACTGTACTCACTGCTCTCCGGAGCTCCCGTAGGGATGAATGGAGTTTGCATGCTTGACCTGCTACTCTGATCATTTCTGGGGACTCTTAGGGGTACGGAGATCCAATCGGTGGGGGTCCCTGAGGTAGGACTTCCCTATCTTGTGGATAGAAGATAACTTTATATAAGCGGAATACCTTTTTAGTCTATAGCAATATACACAGCATATTTGGTTTTGACATTCCTGGTTTTTATTTTTTTATTCCAAGCTCTAGATATGGTGTTTTGGGTTTTAGTACTTGAAAAACAACAGGAAAAGATATCATGTCTGTTTCAGTAACTACTTGTATCCTCCATGTAATAACAATTCTGGAACATCTATTCTTATCACTCTATGTTGTGTCATTCCTCTATTATTCCTTCTAGAATTTTATAAATGAATTGCTAGAAGTTTGCAATCAAGGTCCAGTTTGGGTTGTGTCCCTGCACAATCGCACACTGGCAACCATGACTGGATAGTGCCAGACTGTGTAGGGTGACCCCCGACTGGTAACACCCAGAAGGACCTTGCTGCTGGCAATTCATAAACTTCTAGTAGGTATTATAGAGGGATGGCACAACATAGAGTCATAAGAATAGATGCTCCGGAACTGTTATTACATTGGGAACGCATGAAGCTATTAAAACAGACATGTCAGGAGCGGGGACGGCTCCTCTTTAAAGGGTTTGTGTCATGACAGTGTCTTATCCCTTATCCACAGGAGACTGGATAAGTATCTGAACGGGGGGGTCTGACCTTTGAATTCATACCAGCGCAGACTCTTCTCATAAGCGGTAGGGGTCCCATCCAGCGGTATGAACGGAGTGGCAGGTCTGCTCAATTCCTTCTCTATGGAATACGAGTACGATTATCAGCATTCCAATAGAGAATGAACAGAGCAGCACGATGCATGCTTGACCTCTACCTCCATGCATTCAGGGAAACGGGGCCCACGTTCCCGTGATTGGTGGGGGACCCAGAAGATTGATCAGCACCTTTTTGAAGCTGGCTATACGTATGCTATAGAAGCTATCAGCTGAATGCCCTAGACTCGGCCAAGCATGCACGTTTATAATAGGGAAAGGGATGTAATCTGCCGTGTTCTCACAGCCAAATCACAGTTCTAAAATAGTAGCCTTAGGGCTCATGCACATGAACGTATTATTTGTCCGTGTCTGTTTTTTTTTTTTTTTTACAGCCGGTAGGGGAAGCAAAAAAACGGAAATGACTCTGTGTGCATTCCATGTCTGTATGTCCGTTCCGCAAAAGAATAGAACATGTACTATTCTTTTTTTTATTTTATTCCAAATCTGTTTTTCCAATATATCAATAAACAATACAAACAAAGTACCTCAATGGTTTCTGGCCGTGCGGAAAATAGGAAGCACCTCTGATTTATGAAAATTGCGCCAAAAGATGCTATAATTGACATTATATCTCTGGGATAGCCTGACGTGGGTTTGAGATGAATAATAATATATTGTCAGCAAAGGCTAGTAATTTAGTTTCATCTAGTCCTGTATGAATACCCTGAAATGAAGGGAGAAATTGTAAGACTCTAATTAAAGGATCTAGGGCTAAATTAAATAGCAGTGGGGATAATGGGCACGCCTGTCTCGTTCCTCTGCCCACTTTAAATGAAGAGGAGCAAATAGAGTTAACCCATATTGTGGAGCGGGGATCATGATTCATCATCTGGACAGCAGTACAGAACACGTCCTATTCTTGTCTGTTTTGTGGACAAGCACAGGCATTGTTACAATGGATCCACAAAAAACAAAGGACGTCACCCGGATATCATTCGTTTTTTTTTTGCGGACCTCAAAATACATACGGCCGTGTGCATGAGCCCTTACATCGGTAATAAGCTCATGCTATTGAAGACTCTACCCAAATCCTACACCACACAATGCTGCCCCCCTTCCATCCGTCTATGGATTTTCTTATACAATGAGCGTCCTATTGATTGATCTCTGTGAATGTTGTCGGCAGGGATCGCAGGTTGGGAGATACACTCAGGTATTTCAATCAAAGAGGCCTAGGACACTCCAAGAAGTCTTCTGATGAGCCCAGAACCTTTGTACTTGGTTGCTGCACTCATTAGGTGTTATTATTATCTTTTACTGCACTGTCCGGGCAGGATGAAGAACGTCTCGAAATATAGAATTTTTTCAGAAGGATACTTTAAACTGTGTGTAAATCCGGCTTCCCTGCTGTTTCCTGGCTAGACACGAAGGGGGCGAATTTGTTAAGTCTGGCGCCACTGACCCTGCATTTAGTAAGGCACCTCGCTGGCATAGGGCAGTCCGTGCACCTTAAAAACCAAGGGCACGGGTGTAGGTTTTGGGTGAAATGTGTGTTGTTTTTTACAGCAAACAATTATTAAGGTAGAAAATAATAATAATACGCCATAGATCTAGTCTGACTAGTGGACCCAAAGCTCCCCTTAAAGGGATTCTGTCACCAGGTTTGACCCCTGTCAGCTAAACATATGCTGATGTTCAGGGCCTCATCACGATTCCTAATGTGGGCTTATAAATGTGATCTGTATGTAGCCTTATTTTGCTAAAAAACAGCTTTTACTAACCTGTCACTCAAAGAAATAAGGTGCCCAAGGGGATGTCAGGGGATGTCAAGGGATGCAAGGTGCCGGCCGCACCCACCGCCGTTTGTGCCCAGCGCCGCCTTTCCAGACTTCTGCGCCGCCTTCTAATCCTCTGTGCCGCCTCTCGCTCTCCCTCCGTCCTGCTGTAAGATATCGCGAGTGCGCACAGGGCTCTGTGCAGACTTCTCCATTTGGCTTCTTACAGCGAAGTGCGCATGCGCCGGCACTTCGCTCAACCCCCTGTATGACCTGCACTCTGGCGCCAGCCTCTCAGAGCCCTGTGCGCACGCGCGAGATCTTACAGCAGGAGGAGGGGGAGGGAGAGCAGGAGGCACAGAGGATTAGGAGGAGGTGCAGAAGTCTGGAAAGGCGGCGCTGGGCACGAACGGCGGTGGGTGCGGCGGGCACCTTGCATCCCCTGACATTCCCTTGGGCACCTTATTTCTTTGAGTGAACATCAGCATATGTTAAGCTGACAGGGGTGAAACCTGGTGACAGAATCCCTTTAAACATCCATATCAATACATGATGTACAAAGTGGTCAAAAAAGCACGGTGCACATAAGATATTGCACTGACAGTCACATATGAGTGGTACTTGCCTGCCCAGAGAGATCACATGGGGTAACTAGTAAGTATAGTTGCTACACTGTTGGTAAGAACGGGCCGCATCTCCCTTAATCTGTATCAACACCTCAGTAGGTCAAGATGGAGTGAGCACTTTGTACATCATGTATTGATATGGATGTTTAAGGGGAGCTTTGGGTCCACTAGTCAGACTACATCTATGGCTTATTATTATTATTTTCTACCTTAATAATTGTTTGCTGTAAAAAAAACTTTGATGATAATTACATTACCATCATTGAGACAACACATTTTTAATTATCTATGTGTATCTGTATGATGCCTAGGCTCCATTCAGACGTCCGTATGTTTTTTTACAGATCCACGGATACATGGATTGGATCCGCAAAACACATACGGACGTCTGAATGGAGCCTTACAGGGGGGTGATCAATGACAGGGGGGTGATCAAAGACAGGGGGGTGATCAGGGAGTCTATATGGGGTGATCACCCCTCTGTCATTGATCGGCCCCCTGTAAGGCTCCATTCAGATGTCCGTACGTGTTTTGCGGATCCGATCCATGTATCCGTGGATCCGTAAAAAACATACGGACGTCTGAATGGAGCCTTACGGGGGGGATCAATGACAGGGGGGTGATCAATGACAGGGGGGTGATCAGGGAGTCTATATGGGGTGATCACCCCCCTGTAAGGCTCCAGTCAGACGACTGTATGTGTTTTGTGGATCCGATCCATGTATCCGTGGATCCGTAAAAAACATACGGACGTCTGAATGGAGCCTTACAGGGGGGTGATTAATGACAGGGGGGTGATCAGGGAGTCTATATGGGGTGATCACCCCCCTGTAAGGCTCCAGTCAGACGTCTGTATGTGTTTTGCGGATCCGATCCATGTATCTGTGGATCCGTAAAAAACATATGGACGTCTGAATGGAGCCTTACAGGGGGGTGATCAATGACAGGGGGGTGATCAGGGGTTAATAAGTGACAGGGGGGGTGTAGTGTAGTGGTGTTTGGTGCTACTTATTACTGAGCTGCCTGTGTCCTCTGGTGGTCGATCCAAGCAAAAGGGACCACCAGAGGACCAGGTATATTAGACGCTGTTATCAAAACAGCGTCTAATATACCTGTTAGGGGTTAAAAAAAAATCGCATCTCCAGCCTGCCAGCGAACGATCGCCGCTGGCAGGCTGGAGATCCACTCGCTTACCTTCCGATCCTGTGAACGCGCGCGCCTGTGTGTGCGCGTTCACAGGAAATCTCGCGTCTCGCGAGATGACGCACGGATGCGTCCAGGAGGAATGATTCGACCGCCTCCAGGACTCATCCGTGCGTTAGGCGGTCGGGAGGTGGTTAAGTTGTAGCCTCCGTCTGTCTGGTGCTGTAAGGGTCAACTCCCTGACTGGGTGTGGTCAATTGGCTTATTTCTTCTGTGGTTTCCTGGCTGGAGTTAGTTGTACTTCAGCTGTGGTTGGTGCTGGAGCTCTGCTCCAGTCCAGGGTTCATCAATGTTATCCCGGTGTCTCCTTCCCTGTATGGAGTGGGTTATGTGCAGGGTGTTTGTATGTCTAGTTTGGTGTTACATGTCTGTTGGTGTTTTGTGTCCAGCATGTTTGCTAGACATTCCCCTGTCTCATGTTATTGCAGCTATGGATGTCCTGGGTTCCTGTGTGGTTTGTGGTGTGTCCTTTAATGTTGGTGTGGACAGCAACACTAGTGCACAGGTTGATACCCTTTGACACCACACGGTGGGAGGTTTCCCCCATTCCCTGCCACGACAGTATGACCACAAAGCCTCCTTGCTTGGAGCCTTCGGAAGAGGGCCCAGCTTGTGTCGCCTGCCATTTTCTGGCGCACATGCTTATCCTCCGAAATGGGAGGGTGAAAGGTGAGACGCTGTTATCAGTGCGGTTCTCTGTGACAGTTGGTGTGAACCGTCACTGGTGTTTGCGTTTCTCCTCGTCCATTTCTCAGTGGTTTGTTGCTTGTGTTGTGTGCTGGATGCATTCCTTGGTGTACTGGCTGTGTGCTGGTTGGGGATGCATGCCGGCAGCGACCTGGTGTGAACCGTGTCTGAGGTGGACGCGGTGTTCAGTGCAGTTTCTCTGGGCTGTTTGGTGGCTGGTGCCCTGGTTCCTGTGTGTTGCTCCAGGGGCTGGCGGCAGTCTTAGAGAGACATCCTTGCTCTGACTCTGAATCTTCTTACTTCCCCTTGTCCATGTCTCAGTGGTTTTGTCACTTGTGTTGTCTGCTGGCTGCATTCCTGTGGTGTACTGGCTGTGTGTTGGTCGGAAATGCTTGCTGGCAGCGACCTTGTGTGAACTGGGTCTGAGGTAGACTCAGTGTTCAGTGCGGTCTCTCTGAGCTGTATGGTGGCTGGTTTCTAGGTGGTTCCGGGGGCTGGCAGCAGTCTTTTAGAGACTTGCTCTGACCCTGATCCTGTTACTTCCCCCCCCCCCCCCCCTGTTGTTTTTTGGGTGTTCCGTTTAGTTCTCCTTTTTTTGGGGGGGGGGGGCTTTGAGGGGTGGGAGTGTCACAGCCTATGGTGTACGCTGTGACACTATTGCCACACTTGGGGTTTCCCGCGACAACGTGTTGCTGTGAGAGCATGCGGTGGCAGTGTCTCGGCCTTCTGGGTGATTGCCGTGACATGGTTGCCACGCATGCTGTTGCCGGTGGTTACGTGTTTGGTATGCTTGTGTGTGCACTTCCCCTTTAAGTTGTAGCCTCCCTCTGTCTGGTGCTGTAAGGGTCAACTCCCTGACTGGGTGTGGTCACTTGGCTTATTTCTTCTGTGGTTTCCTGGCTGGAGTTAGTTGTACTTCAGCTGTGGTTGGTGCTGGAGCTCTGCTCCAGTCCAGGGTGTTCCATCTGTCTAGTGAGGGCCACCCTTGTGGTCATCAATGCTATCCCAGTGTCTCCTTCCCTTCCTGTCCTTATTTGTATAGAGTGGGTTATGTGCAGGGTGTTTTTGTATGTCTAGTTTGGTGTTACATGTCTGGTGGTGTTTCGTGTCATGTTTACTAGACATTCCCCTGTCTCATGTTATTGCAGCTATGGTGTCTTGGGTTTCTGTGTGGTGTGTGCTGTGTCCTTTAATGTCGGTGTGGACAGCAGCACTAGTGCACGGGTTCCAGTCAGTGTGTCTGTGGCAGGTGTGTTACTGGTCTCGTTTACCTGCCATCTCCTTATAGCTGTATGTGTTCCCCTCTCCTTGCAGCCTGGCCTCAGATAGAGACTTCTGTTTCTCCATGACTGGGATGAACAGGTGGTCTCTTCCCTGCTCCTTGGTGAGGGATTACCAGGGCGACTTAGGGTCTCTAGGAATCCTGAGTATGAGTCGTCCTACCATCGGGGTCCACTCATACAGTGAGGAGTCAGGGAGAGGATTAGGGATGCTTTAGGAGGTGACCTGCTCCCTTATTACTCCTTTTGGCCAGGCTGATCCCCTTTTACCCGTCGACACCGCACGGTGGGGGGTTTCCCCCACTCCCCGACGTGACAATTATTGTTATATATTTTTAGTATCTTATTGCATGTCTGTCTATTTCAGTATTGATTGGAGCAGTATTATGTATTCAGCATTTATTATTATTTTATGTATCTAGAATAGGCCACTGAACATACTTATTGGGCACCTTATCACGGTTTGCCCACGTCACCTGTTTTCAGGGCCATCCTAGGGTAAATAGGAGGTTCCTGAATACAGGATCGACCCTATCGGGGCAGCCATTCCGTTCTCTAGGCAGGGACATATAGTATAGGGTGATTATCAGGGAAAGGTCCCCAACCGACTACCACCACCCTGTCCCTTCTAGCATCTTGGGGGATTAATGACCATTGTGTCCCTATCTTATTTACTATTATTTGTTTTTGTTTACTATATGTTAATTTGTTTGTGGGGTTGTATTAACCAGTATATTATTATATTAAGGCTACGTTTTAGATTCGGGTGGTACTCTGTGATGAGCTTTTAAAAAAAAAAAAAACAAGCAGGTTGCAGCTTTTGGCGTTTTTTTCTCTAACAAATCTTTTTCTGTAAGGAAAAAAAATGGTTCCAAAAAAGCGCCATACCGCATGCCATAAACGGCATGCTGTATGGAAAAAAAATGAAAACGGTTTTCTCTTTAAAAAAAAAAAATGATAACCGGACTAAATTTTATGTGTGAAGAGGACAGAGCAGAATCAAGGCCACGTAGGGTGGTGAGGTCCTGTTCAGAACTCTGTATGAAGCAGGGGTCACTGTGATGTCCTAGCTTCAAGGTCCACAATGATGGAAGTGAGTGCAGCCATGTTGGGGGACAGGATCAGTACAAGGAGAGGCACAGCAGGGGACAGCAACGCAGCTGCCCCTCTAACAATATATTTGTAGGTTGATTGTACATTTCTACAACCTCTGGCTGTTGTGAAACTTCTTCATTTCTATGGGGGTTCCAAGAACAGCCAACCATGTGTGCATGCTGGGAGTTGTAGTTACACACCAGTTTGAGTGCCACAGGTTGCTGAGTGTTTAATTACCCTACAGCACCCCCACAGGGGAAATAAAGCACTGCAAAGTTGCTATTGAAATTAACAGGCTTTCATTGTATGGGTCTGACGCACAGGTACTCGGAAACTGGCTGGAGCAGGCCCATACTAATTTTTGCAAAGGGGCCCTGTGAGATCTGTGCACGCCCCTGACTGATCTGCTTTGTCAAGTAAATAGAAATTTTACACCCTAACAAGATGTAACACCGGCCACAACAGGCAAAACAATGGCTGACCTGTTGGTCTCCCAACTGTATTGGAAAGCCATTGCAACCTGCTGTCGATCTGCCGAGGTGGTGACAGAGGAGCAGCACCACAGTTCCCGCACCTTCTCAGTGCTTTGCATTTGATGTTTTAGTGCAGATCATTTGCATATTGTAATGGTTTTGTATTCACGTCCACTTACTTTAATTACCACTTGCATTCCTCGTCCACTGATTATAAGTGATGTGTTCCGGCATACATCGGTTTATCCAACTAATCAAGAATTTGCAATACAGAATAATGAAGTCATTTGGCTTAATCACTCATCATTGTTCCATTACTGCAGAACTTTGCTTGAGGTTGATTCATTCCATTTTATTTCTCTTCTTCTCCTAATTGTCCCTTTCCATTGTGTTGTCGTTTAGCCTTGAAATCTCCAAACTTGACCTAATTTTTTGAAATGAACCAGTCGGATGCAGCTGCTCACAACGAATGCCTAAACTACGTCAACGTGGACAATGGATCTCTGTGGAACGAAAGCGTTGGCTCCAACACCTCCCGAAGAACTCTGCATCACCTCTTTATTGGAGCCCAAAAGCAGGAACCCAGTCATGTGGCCATTCCGGCCACTATTTTTTACAGCCTCCTCTTCCTTTTCGGTATGTTGGCCAACGGGCTTACCATCCTTACTTTGATGAGAAACAGTAGGATGAAAGTGAGCGCCATCCGCTTCTACCTCTTGAGTTTGGCCTTGGCCGATATTCTACTTCTGCTAACGATCCCAGTGACTTTGTACAGGTACTTCTGGCAATATTACCCTTGGGCTCTGTCTGACACGGTGTGTAAACTCTATTTCATGATCAGGCAGGTCTACTGTGCCACCACCAGTTGGACCATCGTTGCGCTCACTTCAGAGAGATACTTTGCCATATGTCATCGCATGTGGTCGATCACCGGACTTCGTAAATCCCGCATGGCTTATTTATTGGCCTTCATTTGGATTTTGTCCTTCCTCAGCACTATACCTGTGGCTATTGTATATGGTGAGTCTTCAGCGTGTATCCTGGACTACACCGCTACTTCTCAGGACAAGGTTGTCCTTGACTCCACAGTGTGTGAAATGCTGGAACCAAAACCATATATCGTTTATAAAAGCATCATGCAAATTCGGAGCATCTTGTTCTTCGTCGTGCCCTTGGTTGCCATCATTATTTTTCACCTCCTGATATTCCATCACTTTAGAATGAACCACCGGCAGAGGGAAATGATTGGGCTCACAAGAACACACTGGCAATTTTCTTCAAAGCATATGAATCAGCCTCGTAGTCAGCCATTGTCAGAAAGAAAGGCTCGTCAACTTATGGGTAAGAGTCATTTCAGGAGTGTAAATAGAGGTAGACCATGTGGCTCCAATGGGGTCCTTGAAGGGAGTGGGCCCAGACACTGGGTGGCAAGAACCTGGGCAGGACTGTGCATTGGTATCAAGCAAAATTGTGGCAAAGGGGTTCAATAGTCATGAAAAGGTGCGAATGGAAACAAAACACTGGGACCTTCTGTTCTTAGTGCAAAATCCAGCACCATAAGTGGGTGCCCATTATGATCCTGGTCATGGGGAATCAATTTTTATTGGTATACCACTGACTGCACTACAGAAGCAGATGAATTCATGAGTTATTCCAAGGAGATAATAAAAAAAAAAGGGTCAGAAAGTAAAAAATAATAAGAATTACTCATATCCACGGATCCCCCAGTCCCCGCTGCTCTCCACTTCCTGGTATTGGGTTGTCCCACTGGAAAAGGAGAGAAAGACTGCTTCGCCAGTCGCTGGCCTTAGCTAGTGATTTGCTGGGCAGGCCTTTCCTGGCATTTGTGACATCCGGAGCCAGGAACAAGATATGGAGAAGAGAGGAGACCAGAGGAGCATCAGCAGATTTTTTATTTCTCATCTCCGACAACCCCTTTTATCCTTTAATGTTTTATATCTCTGGTTGTCAAGTCAATGTTCACACTTATACAAGTAAAACAATCATTTCATCAGATATTTTCTAAAAGTAGACATCAAGCACTTCATAATCACGGGCGCCTTCATCCAATTTTGCATCAAACAGTAATGTTCTTTAAAAACAAATTATTAGTATTTACCTGAAAGCACCATTAGCCCTTTAAAGGGGTATTTCCCATCTTAGACAATGGGGGCATATCGCTACAAGGAGAAAAGAGCCGGGGAGAGTTGTGGCTGGAGGACCCCGGATTTCCCGGGGTCCGTCCACCACCAGGCACAGCTCCCCGCCTCTCCCATTGAAGTGAATGGGAGCACACCGCGCATGCGCGGCCACCGCTCCCATTCATTTCCATGGGGCCGACGGAAATAGCCGAGCCAGCTGGCTCGGCTATTTTCGGCGGCTCCATAGAAATGAATGGAGGGCGGCAGGCCATGTGCAGTGCGCCCTCCTCAAGTTTCTCCGCTCCGTTCTTTTTGTATGTGCGGGTCTCAGAGGTAGGACCCGCACCTATCAGACAATGGGGGCATAGCCTAGCGATATGCCCCCATTGTCTCAGATGGGATAGCCCCTTTAAGTCCCAGTGTCGTACATGTATGGAGTAAGGAGGGGCTTTAAATATGGCACCCGTTCGCGAGCGGCCACCATAGACGACGTGTCTCTGCTGTTTCAAACCCTAACCCAGGCGCTAATGTTTGCAATCGGCGATACTGCAGATCGCAGACATTTAACTCTTTAGATGTCGGGGGTCAAATGCAACCACGCCATCTTAATGCTGAAAAACCGGAAGTGCGTGCTTTCTTGTTAGGAACAGCTACCCCTTGCGGTGAACAGGGGAAGGTGTTCCTTTGCTGTGATGCACTGGGGTCTCTTCAGAGCTGTAGTTCTTATGCAGGCCAGCAGGTGGAAGGCCTCCATAGGATAACCACAAATGGGGCTTAGATTGTAGTTCTTTTGAATTACAGGGTAAATGAAAAGCAATCAGAAGACTGCATATGCTAGAGTCTTTGGAGGGGGGGGGGGGGAGCAATAGTTGAAAAAAAAAAGTTAAAAGTTTTAAACTATTTTATAAAAATGTAAAAAGTTAAATCACTTTCACCAGAATTAAAATAAAAATAAATAAACAATTAAAAAAAATATATATAAACATCATGGGCATCATGTCATCTGCTGATGACACAAAGATAGGTAACAGGGTTGATGTTCCTGGAGGGAAACGCCAAATGGAAAAGGATTTAGGAAAACTAGAAGAATGGTCAGAACTCTGGAAACTGAAATTTAATGTGGATAAGTGCAAGATAGACTTAACTATAAAAAAAGTTATGGGGTTCTGAATATGCCAAAAACACACCCTTTTTGGGATATGCTGGGACCATATGTGTGAGCATAGTGTCTACGTTCACTCGAGGTACATTCAGGCCTTTAAAAGTTTACCAAAATTTGCTCCATTGATCCGTGCGTGGCTGAAAACATCCGATGTGGGGGGGGGGGAATTAAAATGATTACTGCCCTTTAAAAATTGGTTCTGGAGTTCCAGAGAAAAAAAAGACTCTTAGGGCTCATGCACACAAGCGTGTGTTCCCCATGCAGGTGGACCGCAAATAGTGGTCCGCAACGCACGGGTACCGGCCGAGTGAGCAGCGTTTGCAGATGCAAACCTATTCAGTTGAATGGGTCCTCAATATACATTCCAACACCACAAAAAAAGATAGAACATGTTCTATTCTTTTGCGGTGCGGAGGCACGGACTGTAATCCCACAGAAGTGTTTTTCGTAGTGCTTCTGAACTGTGCCTCTGCTCCACAAAAGACAGGTGAAGTCCTATCTTCTATCATGTGTTGCGAATTGCAGACCCATTCAAGTCACTGGGTCCGCACCACGAGTGCACACGGCCAGTGCCCATATATTGCAGACTAGCCATGTACTGATGGATATCATTTTAATCACCAGGATCAACCCTACTAGCAGTAGCGTACTTTCTATGGAGGCAGACCATGCAACTGCAATGGGGCCAGCCCTGAACTTCTTTCTCTTCCTGATGTAAAAACACTACATTTCCATGCAGCAACCACTAGGGGGAGCTCAGTGCAAACAGATGATTACAGTAGCTGTCTAAATTCCTAAGCACTGAGCTCCCCCTAATGGTGGCTGCTGGCAGAATTGAAGCAAGAGATTTATCCCTGTATTTATTCCAGTTGTCTGGTGTGACAAATATGATGGTCAGAATGAGCGCAATACTAAGTTTTGCTATGGGGCCCTATGAGATCCATGTACGCCCCTGCAGTACACCTGATTTAATAGGGTCGATCCAGCTGATGTGCTCTCTAGAGCAATTTATCCATTGTAAGAACCCTGACAAACAGCATCCCACTTCTGAGCTCCTGTGAATATGACAAAGGGGGAGTGAGAGATTGGAGAGAACTATAGTCAGGTTGGAAATATGTAGAACCTGGCATTTATTAAGTCAGTTCTAGTCGGTTGCCGGGAAACCTGCTGATACATTGTTGACATTAGTAGATCTGGCTACATTGTAAAATAATTTGAACAGAAAGACATAGTTATATAAAATGTCAAAAATAAATGCAAGGACTTTTCTAAAAAGCCACCATACAAGGTAAAATTTGTTCGTCAATATAAGAGGGTGCGAGGGTCACCCCAAAACATATCACATACAGCATACAGACACAACGTAGAATGCAAAAAAAAATTCCCCCCTTTGTACTGGGGTCCCCTGATGTATCCCGTTGGGGTAGAGCAATAAAATTTCATATATGGACTTTTGACCCTGATATCTAATCCTTCACCGCAGTGGGTGACGAATTGTCTGTAATGACATCCCTGACCAGCCATCGGCTGCCACAGTTATACGTCCAGGTACCAAACACCATGAGTTAAAGGGGTATTCCTGTCTTTTATTGCTAAAATATGCCATCAGTTTATGACTGGATATGTTTATGTCCCTTGGATCTTGAGAATGAGAGGTCACAGTCACCCTCTGGCCACCAGCTATGTAGGGAAAACTTAGAAAGGGAGGCCGTCCTAATCTAGCGCTGTCCTCTTCATTCCCCGGCGGGTGGGGTCCCTCCGATCATAAAGTGATTGCATATCTTAGCAATACACCGTCACTCTATATAATGGGAATACCTCTTAGGCCTCTTGCACACGAACGTATTTTCTTTCTGTGTCCGTTCTGTTTTTTTTGCGGACCATTCACTTCAATAGGGCCAAAAAAAAAAAAAAAGTTACTCCGTGTGCATTCCATTTCCGTATGTCCGTATTTCCGTTCCGCAAAAAAATAGAACATGTCCTATTCTTGTCTGCATTACGGACAAGGATAGGACTGTTCTATTAGGGGCCGGCTGTTCCGTTCCGCAAAATACGGAATGCACACGGATGTCATCCGTATATTTTGCGGACTGCTAAATACATACAGTCGTGTGCAGGAGGCCTTAGGCTGGGTTCACACGAGCGGATGCCGTGCGTGGCATCCGCTCCGTGAATGACAGCCAAGACCCGATGCAGACTGCAGAGGGCATCCGCTCGTGTGAACCCAGCCTTAAACAGTGACTTCCATCAGTGATTTTGAGTCAAAACTAGGTGCGGCTCTAAACATGGAGCAGGTGCAGATCTTTCCCTTAGGGCCCATTCGGACGGTCGTATGAACGGGTCTGTACCCATTCCACAATTTTGCGGAAAAGGTGCGGACCCATTCATTTCAATGGGGCTGCAAAAGATGTGGACAGCACACCGTGTGCTGTCCTCATCCGGGGTTCCATTCCACGGCTCTGCGGAAAGGATAGAGCATGTCCTATTCTTGTCCGCAATCTGCGGACAAGAATAGGCATTTTCTATTATGGTTGCAGCCATGTGCGGTCCACAAATTGCGGAACGCACATGGCCGGTATCCGCGCCAAAACACTACGGCGTCTGAATAATGTCTGTGGAGGCTCTAATCCTGGTTTTGGCTCACAATCAGTGATGAAAATCACTGACCAAAAACACTGACGTGTAACTGTAACTCTTTAGGGCTCATGCACACTAACGTTTTTTCAGTATACTGGCCACTTTTTGAGTTTAGCATGCGTTACTTATACTGAACCATTCATTTCAATGGGTCAGCCCAAAAAACTGAAGTGTCTCCGTATGCATTCCGTTTCTGTATTTCCGTTCCGTTGAAGGATAGAACATGTCTTATTATTGCCCGCAAATCACGTTCCGTGGCTCTATTCGAGTCAATGGGTCCACACAAAAAACACAGAACACATACGGAATGTACTCCATATGTCTTCCGTATCCGTTCCGTTTTTGCAGAACCATCTAGTGAAAATTTTATGCCCAGCCCAATTTTTCCTATGTAATTACTGTATACTGTATATGCCATACGGAAAAACGGAACTGAACCAGAAATACTATTGAAACAAAAATTGGAAAAACGGCCCTGCAAAACACTGAAAACGCCATACGGTCGTGTGCATGAGCCCTTAAAGTTTTTTTTTTTCTTCCAGGATTTGAATATTGATGACCCATCCTCAGGACACCCGGGAACCCCTCCAATCAACTGGCTCAAGTGAAGGCCGCGCTCTGTGCCAGGGCAGCCTTCTCTTCGCTGTTGACATCCCATTCACTCCTATGGGACAGCTCCTTCCTATATACACGTACTTGTATATTACAGAGCTGTCCCATAGAGTATGGCTTGTAATTACACTGCTCACCACTGCAATATCGACAGCGAGCAGGTAGACAATGAAGCGAGTGCAGCCTTCCCTTCAACTAAGGGCTCATGCATATGACCGCGGGCGGCCCAACGTGCACAGCATTATTGTAATCTACGATGTTTACCGCTCCGGGACATATGGCCCGCATGTCTCGGAGGGCATACGGTTGTGTGAATGAGCCCTAACTGATCAGAGGGGGGGTCCGACACCCGATGCTATCCTGAGGATAGGTCATCAATATTAAAATGCCAGAAAACCCCTTTAAGTCAACAGGATTACAATACCAGATGTCGGTCATGGGCAAGCTGATTTTTTCCCCCCTCATTTTGTACAGTCCCTATACTGGTGCACTATATTGTACGTATCGCTTACCAGCAGGTCTCTGTTGTTTACAGGTGCGGTGGTGGTGGCGTTCTTCTTGTGCAATTTTCCAGACACGGCGTCCTCCCTCATGCAGATCTATATAGATAACTGGAACACCTATGTGCTGAAGGTCTACACCTTACTGAAGACTTACCTCTCGCTGCCACTCTGGTATCTCAATAGCGCTCTGGACCCAATCCTGTTTTGCATCTCGTCTACGTCTTTCCGCAGTGCGTGCAGGGAAACCCTATCGGCAGTTCCTCCCTGGCAGGAAAAATCTGCAGACGGACCACATCACATATCCCAAGCCTCCGGTGTCCGGTCCGGAGGATCTTCCCTGTTGTCGGCACCCAGCACACGTTCAACATGGACCCTGAATTCCAATGAAGGAGAATTGAAAGTGAGCTCAGGCCAGGCTTGCAATAGTGACCCCAAACTTTTATTCTTCAGGCACCTTGATGTGATGGAAGTAAGGGACTTCTCTGTGCCATAAGACGTCTGTTCATGAAACAGTAAATTATCTGTGTGCAATTTGCAGGGCTGTCACGCTGTAAAGAGCAAGGGTGCCCGCCCTCGGTGCACCTAAGTACTCATTGGCTTGGACCCGCCCTCAGTGCACTGAACTGCTCATTTGCATATTGATTAAAAGCCCTTTTTCTCCACAATGAAGCAACAGATTCAGCTGAGCTAGCCCCACAAGACACTGTGCCTGATGCAAATTAATTTCTTCCTGACAAACGATCATCAGTGTCTTATGGGATTGTCATCAGTACATGTCATGGAACATGATGCAACGACTGGTAGTTTTTTCTGCAGAAACAGCGCCACTGCTGTCCATAGGCTGTGTCTGGTATTGCATCTCAGCCCCATTCACTTGAGTAGAGTAGATGCGTAATGCCTCAGGTAGCCCACAGGCAAGAGGGGCGCTGTTTCTGGAAGAAGGCAATCATGTTTTTGGAATCGCGCGCAATCCCCCTTTAATTCAAGGACTGATATGTTTACACAATGCCTCCTTCTGCATCACCAGCAGCAGTTGAAATCCAGGGTACACGAGGACCACCGATGGACCTTCAGCAATTTCATGGACTAGAAATGTAAATGTGCTGATATTTGGATGTTTAGTACAAATGACTATTGTGATATGTTCCTCTGACCTTTCCGTTTCGAACTTAGCTTTCATGGTTGGCCCGGAGCCCGATATCAAGAATTTAGCTTTGTTTTTCCTTTGTTTCGTGGCATGCAAGTAGTGGCGGCATGTATTGTTCTGTGTGTGGCGCCGACACACTGGTCATGGCCGTGCTGGGTGACAGGCGGGACTTTTCTCTGTTCCGTTTTTTACATTTATATTTTTAAGCACTGACAATTGTAATATTTTTACTTAAAAATAAAAGGAATTGAATCATTTTGTCTTTTCATGACATAAAAAAGATGCTGCCATACAGCATGAAGCTACTGGACCTAATGTCAAATCTATTGCAGGGCCCCCTCCTACCATGTGCCATTAAAGGGAACCTGTCACCATGGAAACGCAGTGCAAGAGCAGGAGGAGCTGAGCGGATTGGTGTGTAGTTTTGAGGAAAAGATTAAAAAAAGTTTGTAGTTTGCATTCATTTATTTATTTAATTTATAATTCATTTTATTTCATTTAAAGCTCTGCTTAGGAGAGTGGGCAGTCCTAGGTGACGGGACCGCCCACGTGACTCCTAAGGGCCCATTCACACGTCCGTAAGTGTTTTGCGGATCCGCAAAACACGGACACCTGCAATTTGTGGACCGCACATCACAGACACTATAATAGAAAATGCCTTTTCTGGTCCGCAATTGCGGACAAGAATAGGACATGTTCTATTTTTTTCAGAAACGGAATTGCGGATCCCGAAAATGCGGAAGCGGGTCCCGGAAATGCGGATTCGCATCCGTTCCAGCCCTTATTGAAAGTGAATGGGTTTGCAAATTGCGGAACGAATGCGGACCCAAATTACGGATGTGTGAATGGACCCTAAGCCAAAGTTTAAAATGAATAGATTACAGGTGTTACTGAAAAGCTATTTATTAATCTGCTCGGCTCCTCCTGCTCTGTAACATTCTGCCTGCAGATTTTAGGCTCCTTTTACATTCAAAGTATCACTTTTTTTTTACAAATTAGAACCAGATACATAGGTGGTCATTTATTAAAGGGAACTTGTCACCTGCAAAACGCATATTAAACCGACCACAGTACCTTACAGTGTCCCCCCGTGTGTTGCTAATCATGTTTTTCTTTCCTCTTTGTGTTTCTTCATACTTGTTAAAAGCACAGTTTTAATGTCGGTTGGCGCTGTCTCCGAGTCAGGCTTGAAGTCAAGGGGCAGCGGCCTCCTTGCTTCAAGTAAAGCTAAGCCGCCCCTTACCCCTCCTCTCTACAATTAGATGGACATGCTGCCGTGATCACGCTCTTCTAGCGCATGCCTGTCTCCTCACTCACCCGCATGCATTTTGCTGACTGCGGATGCACCAGACAGTTCGTACCGCGCATGCGCTAGAAGAGCGCGATCACGTCCATCTAATTGTAGAGAGGAGAGGGGTAAGGGGCGGGCTTAGCTTTACTTGAAGCAAGGAGGCCGCTGCCCCCTTGACTTCAAGCCTGACTCGGAGATGAGTCCTGTCCCTGAGATGAGTCCAGCGTGAAGGAGCCCAGCACCGCCCCGCATCCTCAGAATCTCCTCCTTGCTCCCCGACGTCAGAAAGCTAGAGCGCCGTAATCTCGCAATGCACGAGCTAGCGCATGCGCAGTGTCGTCATAGTGTTCCTTCCCTGTGCTGGCATCAGCCTCAGGGAACGAACTGCGCATGCGCTAGCTCGCGCATCGCGAGATTACGACGCTCTAGCTTTCTGACGTCGGGGAGCAGGGAGGCGATTCTGAGGATGCGGGGGCGGTGCTGGGCTCCTTCACGCTGGACTCATCTCAGGGACAGGACTCATCTAAGGTTAATTTGCATATGTATCAAATCGTTTTTTTTACACAATAAAAGCACACAGAGCTATGGGGACTGGGTATTGCGGATGTGCTAGCGGCCATCTAGCAACCCATGTCCTCCGCTCTATACACAAAATCCAGATGACAAGTTCCCTTTAATAACTGTGCCACAAAGTTCCTTTTTCAAATACGTTTTTATTTTCTGATTTTAGAATATTTTCTGATCAAGATTATGGGGGCGGCCATCTTGTCTGAGCTGTTCTTAAAGGGGTTGTTCGGGTTCAGAGCTGAACCCGGACATACCCATAATTTCACCCAGGCAGCCCCCCTGACAAGAGCATCGGAGCATGCTCTCACTTGCCCTGCGCTGGATCACGCAGGGCAAGGGCTCCTTGTTTACAATAACACACTGCCGGGCAGTGTGTTTGGTGACATCACCGGCTCTGATGGGCCGGCTTTAGCGCTGCCCTAACCGTTTTACAGGCTAGGGCAGCGCTAAAGCCCGCCCATCAGTGCCGGTTACATCACTGGGCTCACTGCTGGGCGGAAGCCTCCGCCTGGCAGCCCGGTTTGTCCTGGTTCTCCAGAAAATTTCTTTGCCCTGCGCAATTCAGTGCAGGGCAAAGGAGAGCATTGGAACATGAACTGCTCCAATGCTCAAGTCAGGGGGGCTGCCTGGGTGAAAATATGGATATATCCAGGTTCAGCTCTGAACCCGGACAACCCCTTTAACAGCATTTAGAGATGCGTCATAGACACAATGGATGGGAGAAGCTTACTGACTTCTAAGGCAGAGTGTTGTGTGCATGCACTATGAACCCTTGCAGAGATCACTGCGCCGGGAGGGGGAAAAGATAAGTTGCGATTAGCTAATCGATTCTTAAATTCAACCACTTTCAATTTGGGTCGAATTTATATTGACCTGAATAGATAAGGACGACCAATTTCAGCCATCAGTTATTGTGAATCCTGTGTTATCTGTAATTACCCTTTTAAGAGGCTGAGTGAAAACTGTACATTTACGGCATGAAGATGGCAGGGGCTCCTTCTATCCCCAATTGCATGATCAAGGTCCCAATGGTTGCCTTGGCATAGGAGGTCTGATAGTGTAAAATATAAGTGTAAGGTTGACAGTACAATACACTGCAATAGATGACTATTGCAGTGTATTGTACCAGGGATCAGATTATTGCATGTTTAAGTTTCCAAGTGGGACTATATATATATAAAAAAAAAAAAAGCTAATTTCATGTTACAAAACCCAGATGCTGCTCCTTCCCTTCCGAGCACTGCCGTATCCCCAAACCGCAGTTTATGACTACACCTAGGGTATTTCTGTACTCAGGAGAAATTGTGTAACAAATTATGTGATGCTTTTTCTCCTTTTATCGCTTGCAAACATGAAAAAGTTTTGGCTAACGCAACTTACTATTGGGAAAAAAAATCATTTTCATGGATCAGTGTTAATAAAGTCTATGCCTAACACCTGTGGGGTCAAAACCATCATTACACCCCTAGCTGAATTCCTTTGGGGATGTAGTTTCAAAAATATGGTCATTTCTTTGGGTTGTCCACTGTACTGGTACCTTGGGAGTACTGCAAGTTCCACATGGCACCCAAACCCATTCCAGTAAAATCTGGGTTCCAAAAGCCAAATGGTGCTCCTTCCCTTCTGTGCTCTGCTGTGTGCCCAAACAGCTGGTTACAACCACATATGGAATATTGCCGTAATCGGGAGAAATAGCGTAACAATTTTTGGGGTGCTTTTTCTCCTATTAAAATATTATTGTTAACAAGCAATTTTTTATTTTCATGCTCAATTGTCATAAACTTTATGAAACACCTGTGGGGTCTAAATGCTCCAGAACATCTAGTTTCCAAAAAGAGGCCTTTTGGGGGTGTTTCTTATGTATTAGCACCTCAAGGCCTCTGAAAACCTGAAATGGTGCCCTAAAAATAGAGACCCCAAAATCCACAAGGTGCTTCTTCAATTCTGGGGCAGTATTTTAGTCAGTCTAATCATATTAATCTTGGAGTATTGGTTCCATTTTATCACCTGCTGTTTTCCAAAACAATTGATTAAAATCTGACAAAAAAATTAGAATTTTTTTATTTCACCTCCATTTTGCATTAATTCATGTAAAACACCAAAAGAGTTAAAATACTTCCTAAATGCCATTTTGAATACTTTGAGGGGCAGTTTTACCGTCGTTTTTAAAATTGGGTGATTTATGAAGGGGGAGGGGGGGTTCTAATATATAGGCCTCTCAAAGCCTCTTCAGAACTGAACTGGTTCCTAAAAAATAGGATTTTGAAATTTTCTTGAAAATTTGTAGAATTGCTGCTAAACTTATAAGCCCTCTAATGATCCCTACCAAAAAAAAAAAAAAAAAAAAGTACTTTTCAAAAATAATGCATAAAGAAGAAACATGGAAAATGTTAAAAGAAACATTTTGTGTGATATGGATATCTGTTTTAGGCCTCATGCACACGAACGATGTTTGGGTCTGCATCCAAGCTGCATTTTGTGCAGCTTGGATGTGGACCCATTCACTTCAATGAGGCCGCAAAAGATGCGGACAGCACTCCGTGTGCTGTCCACATCTGTACCTCAGTTCCGCGGACCCACAAAAAAAATAAACCATGTCCTTTTCTTGTCTGTATCACAAACAGGGATAGGACTGGTCTATTGAAGGCCAGACCACCCATTCCACAAATGCCATTATCCCGTGTTTTGTGGATCCGGTGTGCATCAGGCCTTGAAAGCATAAACTTATAAATCTTGAAAATTGCTAATTTATCCAAATGTCTGGTAAATTTCAGATTCTTTTAGACAAAAATATAGCAACCCAAATTTGCCACCAACATAAAGTATAATATGTCACGAAAAAACATAATGCTTGAATATGTTAAAGCATTCCAAAGTTATTACCATATAAAATGACAAGTCAGATTCGAAAAAATGGGGCTTCGTCCTTTCCTGCACACTACAGGAAAAAGTGCCCGCCTCTCTGGTGGCCTGGACTTTGGGAGCTCACATAGGCTAGTTCGTTTTCCCATAGTGTGCATGTCACGGATGCGGTATGGGTGGAAAACTCCACACCAAGCACAGGAGGGAAGGGAAAAAGAACGAGGCCTGGAAACTAGGGTAAAGGAGAAGGTCACCTCCTAGAACAACCCTAATCCAAGTCCTGACTAACTATCAGTATGAACTGACCTTGATGGTAGGAAAGTTCATTCACAGGAACCTAGAGCCCTAACACACCCTGTGGGGCCCTGGTATAGTGACAGGACTTGAGACAACCTACCGTATTTTTTCGCCCCAGAAGACGCACTTTTTCCCCCCCAAAAATGGGGGGAAATGCCCCTGCGTCTTATGGGGCGAATGCTGACATTTTTACATCGCAGGCTGCGATGTATGAGCGAGCGGGGAGGGACTGGGAGGAGGAGCTGGGGGCCGGCAATTGCGGCAGCGCCGGTGCAGTCACTGTACACCGGCCCCGGCGCTCCACTGCTGCACTATACAAATATAAAATGTCTCATTCAATTAAAAGTGATTAAACATGCCCTACCACTTTCAATATTACCGTACACCCTAACAGCTTCTGTAGAATGCAGGCAGCCAGGGCGGCAGCGTAACTCCCTGATGTCACGTGCCTGCACCGCCTACTTTATGAATGAAGCAGGCGACGCAGGCACGTGATGTCAGTGAGTGATGCGCCGGCCGCCCGGCCTGCCTACGTTGTACAGAAACTGTTAGGGTGTACGGTAATATTAGGAGTGAGGGGGCATGTTTAATCACTTTTAATTGAATGAGACATTTTATATTTGTATACTGCAGCACTGGAGCGGTGGGAAGGGGGGAAATCTGTGGATGACAGTTTTATGGGGGACATCTGTGGATGGCACTGTTAAGGGGTGGGGGATCTGTGGATGGCACATATATAACAGTGCCATCCACAGATCCCTCATAACAGTGTCAGCCACAGATCCCCCCCCCCTGTAACAGTATCCTTCACAGATTCCCCCATAACAGTGTCCATCACAGATCCCCCCATAACAGTGCGTCATCCACAGATCCCCCCATAACAGTGCGTCATCCACAGATCTCCCCATAACAGTGCCATCCCCAGATCCCCCCATAACAGTGTCCTTCACAGATCCCCCATGATAGTGCCATCCACAGATCCCCAGTAATAGTGGCATCAACAGACCACCATTAGTTCCAAACCCACCAAAAGCACACCTTTTGGTTAAAACATTTTTTTTTTCTTATTTTCCTCCCCAAAAACCTAGGTGCGTCTTATGGGCTGGTGCGTCTTATAGGGCGAAAAATATGGTATTCCTCCCTCAGGCCTGGATAAAACAGACAGGGGAATACAACAAACAAAATACAAATATGAAAGACGGACACTTAACTTCACGTGGAGCAAAGGCAGCGCCAGGAGCTCAACCGAGAACCAACAACCAGCTAGGCCAGAGTCCAGAAACTGAAGCTATAAACCGCACCCCTAGAAGGGATACGCAGTAATAAATAGGGGAAGTCAAATGACCAAACCAACAACACCTGCCAGAGGTGTGGTCATTACCAAAACAACACAGACACAAATGATCCACAAGGAACCATTCAGATTAACCCACGTGTTGCCAGTCTCTCTGATCTCCTGGCCCCTGTCACGGGAGTGTCTGTGACAGTGTAAGCATGACCACCGATGATGGATTGCAGGAAGGTCGTAACCATGGAAACGAGCAGTGTATAATGTGACAGAAAAATTAATCCAGCCAGCAAAGGAAGCAATATGGACAATCACAATACATTAGTAAGCGCCTTGTATTAACTTTCTCTACATGATAAATGCCACTTGCTGAAGTGAGACGACCCCTTTAACCACCTCCGGACCGCTGTACGCACAGACGCGTCCTGGAGGTGGTTGATTGATTCCGAGTGGACGCGCCGGCGCGTCCTCTCGCGATGGCCGAGATTTCCTGTGAACGCACACAGGCGCGCGCGCTCACAGGAACGGAAGGTAAGAAAGTGGATCTCCAGCCTGCCAGCGGCGATCGTTCGCTGGCAGGCTGGAGATGTGATTTTTTTAACCCCTAACAGGTATATTAGACGCTGTTTTGATAACAGCGTCTAATATACCTGCTACCTGGTCCTCTGGTGGTCCCCTTTGTTTGGATCGACCACCAGAGGACACAGGTAGCTCAGTAATATGTTGCACCAAGCACCACACTACACTACACCCCCCCCGTCACTTATTAACCCCTTATTCACCCTTGATCACCCCTGATCACCCCATATAGACTCCCTGATCACCCCCCTGTAAAGCTCCATGCAGACGTCCGCATGATTTTTACGGATCCACTGATAGATGGATCGGATCCGCAAAACGCACACGGACGTCTGAATGGAGCCTTACAGGGGCATGATCAATGACTGTGGTGATCACCCCATATAGACTCCCTGATCACCCCCCTGTCATTGATCACCCCCCTGTCATTGATCACCCCTCTGTAAGGCTCCATTCAGACATTTTTTTGGCCCAAGTTAGCAGAAATTTTTTTTTTTTTCTTACAAAGTCTCATATTCCACTAACTTGCGTCAAAAAATAAAATCTCACATGAACTCACCATACCCTTCACGGAATCCAAATGCGTAAAATTTTTTAGACATTTATATTCCAGACTTCTTCTCACGCTTTAGGGCCCCTAGAATGCCAGGGCAGTATAAATACTAGGGGTGCACCGAAATTTCGGCAGCCGAAAATATCGGCCGAAAATGCACCTAATCCACTTCGGCCGATATTGTTACATATCGGCCGAAAATATGGGGTGTGGGATTTGTCACCCACCATCTGCGGGCGGGCGCCGGGCGGGCGGTTTACTTTGTCACTGCATCTTTATTTTACCTTACAATCGTGAGGCTCCAGTAACTAACAACTCTGCAGGCAGAGCGGAGGCCGGCGTAACGTCACTTACTCACGTGACGCGCCTGCTCCGCCTCCTTCATTCATAAAGTGGGCGGAGCAGGTGCGTCACGTGAGTAAGTGACGTTACGCCGCCCTCCGCTCTGCCTGCAGAGTTGTTAGTTACTGGAGCCTCACGATTGTAAGGTAAAATAAAGATGCAGTGAGTGATGCTGTGAGCAGCAGGGCCGGGGCTGTTATGGGTAGGGGGATCGGTCTATGGCACTGCTATGGGGAAGGGGGATCTGTGCACTGCTATGGGGAGGGGGGATCTGTGCACTGCTATGGGGAGGGGGGATCTGTGCACTGCTATGGGGAGGGGGGATCTGTGCACTGTTATGGGGAAAGGGATCTGTGCACTGTTATGGGGAAAGGGATCTGTGCACTGTTATGCCCATAACAGTGCACAGATCCCCCTCTCCATAACAGCGCCACCCACAGATCCCCCTCTCCATAACAGCGCCACCCACAGATCCCCCTCTCCATAACAGCGCCACCCACAGATCCCCCTCTCCATAACAGCGCCACCCACAGATCCCCCTCTCCATAACGGCGCCACCCACAGATCCCCCTCTCCATAACGGCGCCACCCACAGATCCCCCTCTCCATAACGGCGCCACCCACAGATCCCCCTCTCCATAACAGCGCCACCCACAGATCCCCCTCTCCATAACAGCGCCACCCACAGATCCCCCTCTCCATAACAGCGCCACCCACAGATGAATTTCATTCATGAAAAAGAATTATTAATAAAATCATTTAAAAAAAAGTATTTTAAAAATATTTGGGCAAAAAGGCAGTTTCGGTTTCGGTTTTCGGTCAAGGGCATCCTGAATTTTCGGTTTCGGTTTCGGACCAGAATTTTCATTTCGGTGCACCCCTAATAAATACCCCACATGTGACCCCATTTCGGAAAGAAGACACCCCCAGGTATTCCGTGAGGGGCATATTGAGTCCATGAAAGATTGAAATTTTTGTCCCAAGTTAGCGGAAAGGGAGACTTTGTGAGAAAAAAATAAATAAAATCAATTTCCGCTAACTTGTGCCAAAAAAAAAAAAATTCTATGAACTCGCCATGCCCCTCATTGAATACCTTGGGGTGTCTTCTTTCCAAAATGGGGTCACATGTGGGGTATTTATACTGCCCTGGCATTCTAGGGGCCCTAAAGCGTGAAAAGAAGTCTGAGATCCAAATGTCTAAAAATGCCCTCATAAAAGGAATGTGGGCCCCTTTGTACATTTAGGCTGCAAAAAAGTGTCACACATCTGGTATCGCCGTACTCAGGAGAAGTTGGGGAATGTGTTTTGGGGTGTCATTTTACATATACCCATGCTGGGTGAGAGAAATGTCTTGGCAAAAGACAACTTTTCCCATTTTTTTTATACAAAGTTGGCATTTGACCAAGATATTTATCTCACCCAGCATGGGTATATGTAAAAAGACACCCCAAAACACATTCCTCAACTTCTCCTGAATACAGAGATACCAGATGTGTGACACTTTTTTGCAGCCTAGGTGGGCAAAGGGGCCCATATTCCAAAGAGCACCTTTCGGATTTCACTGGTCATTTTTTACAGAATTTGATTTCAAACTCCTTACCACACATTTGGGCCCCTAGAATGCCAGGGCAGTATAACTACCCCACAAGTGACCCCATTTTGGAAAGAAGAGACCCCAAGGTATTTCGTGATGGGCATAGTGAGTTCATAGAACTTTTTATTTTTTGTCACAAGTTAGTGGAATATGAGACTTTGTAAGAAAGAAAAAAAAAAATAAAAAATCATCATTTTCCGCTAACTTGTGACAAAAAATAAAAAGTTCTATGAACTCACTATGCCCATCAGCGAATACCTTAGGGTGTCTACTTTCCGAAATGGGGTCATTTGTGGGGTGTTTGTACTGTCTGGGCATTGTAGAACCTCAGGAAACATGACAGGTGCTCAGAAAGTCAGAGCTGCTTCAAAAAGCGGAAATTCACATTTTTGTACCATAGTTTGTAAACGCTATAACTTTTACCCAGTAAACGCTATAACTTTTACCCAAACCATTTTTTTTTTACCCAAACATTTTTTTTTTTATCAAAGACATGTAGAACAATAAATTTAGAGCAAAATTTATATATGGATCTAGTTTTTTTTGCAAAATTTTACAACTGAAAGTGAAAAATGTCATTTTTTTGCAAAAAAATCGTTAAATTTTGATTAATAACAAAAAAAGTAAAAATGTCAGCAGCAATGAAATACCACCAAATGAAAGCTCTATTAGTGAGAAGAAAAGGAGGTAAAATTCATTTGGGTGGTAAGTTGCATGACCGATCAATAAACGGTGAAAGTAGTGTAGGTCAGAAGTGTAAAAAGTGGCCTGGTCTTTCAGGGTGTTTAAGCTATGGGGGCTGAGGTGGTTAATGGGGCCAGTGGACATTCCGTCCGCATCAGGCAGTGCCATATCCGGTGAATTATGGCTGGCTGTTCTCTGCCGGAACAACGTGACAGAATTCACACCGGAGGTGTGAAAGTAGCTTAACCTCAGCAGCTCGATCCTTTCTTCCCCTTGACATCTGCCATTGGGGGAGAGTCAGGAGGCCCCCCCATATACATTTGATGATTGGGTGATCTTGCCAGGTTTATCCTCTAGAACAGGGGTCTCCAAACCCCGGCCCGCGGGCCAGAACCGGCCCGCTTGTGTGTTCGATTCCGCGCCCGCCCGCAGCTGACAGGTTGCAGGAACGAAAGCCGCACAACCGCCCATGCTGTCACGCTGTGCTTTTTGATTGGCTGCTGGGACCGCCGATGTCCCGGCAACCAGTGACGTCACAGGTGCGGCACCTCCCCTCTTCCCGCCCGCTGTTTGAAATAACAAATCCACGTGTGTAGCAGCGGGCGGGAGTCGGGACTCAGGAGTCCAAGAAGAAAAAAAAAAGAAGAGGAGCAGAAGCCGGCTACAGCGGAGGCAAGTGTTGCACAACGCTGATGGGGACACAATGGGGAACGCTGACATTGCTGTGCTGCGCTGATGGGGACACAAGCTGCTGAGGACACATACTGATGGGGATATTGCTGTGCTGCTGGGGACACTGCTGATGGGGACTTTGCTGTGCTGATGGGGACATTGCTGTGCTGATGGGGACACCGTTGATGAGGACACGGGTGTCCCCATCAATGGTGTCCCCATCAGCACAGCAATGTCCCCATCAGAGGTGTCCCCATCAGCGATGATGGGCACACTGCTGATGGGGACAATTCTGTTCTGATGGGGACATTGCTGGGGACACCGCTGTTTGGCACACTGCTGATGGGGACATGGGTGTCCACATCAATAGTGTCCCCATCAGGATAGCAATGTCCCCATCAGCGGTAACCCCATAATCGATGTCCCCATCAGCACAGCAATGTCCCCATCAGAGGTGTCCCCATCAGCGGTGATGGGGACACATGCTGCTGGGGACACCGCTGACAGGGACATTGCTGTGCTGATGGGGATGTTGCGGTGGACACTGCTGATGGGGACATTGCTGTGCTGATGGGGACATTGCTGTGCTGATGGGGACATTGTTGTGCTGATGCTGACATTGCTGTGCTGATGCTGACATTGCTGTGCTGATGCTGACATTGCTGTGCTGATGGGGACATTGCTGTGCTGATGGGGACATTGTTGTGCTGATGCTGACATTGCTGTGCTGATGCTGACATTGCTGTGCTGATGGGGACATTGCTGTGCTGATGGGGACATTGTTGTGCTGATGCTGACATTGCTGTGCTGATGCTGACATTGCTGTGCTGATGGGGACATTGCTGTGCTGATGGGGACATTGCTGTGCTGATGCTGACATTGCTGTGCTGATGGGGACATTGCTGTGCTGATGGGGACATTGCTGTGCTGATGGGGACATTGCTGTGCTGATGGGGACATTGCTGTGCTGATGCTGACATTGCTGTGCTGATGGGGACATTGCTGTGCTGATGGGGACATTGCTGTGCTGATGGGGACATTGCTGTGCTGATGCGGACATTGCTGTGCTGATGCTGACATTGCTGTGCTGATGGGGACATTGCTGTGCTGATGGGGACATTGCTGTGCTGATGCTGACATTGCTGTGCTGATGGGGACATTGCTGTGCTGATGGGGACATTGCTGTGCTGATGGGGACATTGCTGTGCTGATGGGGACATTGTTGTGCTGATGCTGACATTGCTGTGCTGATGCTGACATTGCTGTGCTGATGGGGACATTGCTGTGCTGATGGGGACATTGCTGTGCTGATGGGGACATTGCTGTGCTGATGGGGACATTGCTGTGCTGATGGGGACATTGTTGTGCTGATGCTGACATTGCTGTGCTGATGCTGACATTGCTGTGCTGATGGGGACATTGCTGTGCTGATGGGGACATTGCTGTGCTGATGGGGACATTGTTGTGCTGATGCTGACATTGCTGTGCTGATGGGGACATTGCTGTGCTGATGGGGACATTGCTGTGCTGATGGGGACATTGCTGTGCTGATGGGGACATTGCTGTGCTGATGGGGACATTGCTGTGCTGATGCGGACATTGCTGTGCTGATGCTGACATTGCTGTGCTGATGGGGACATTGCTGTGCTGATGCTGACATTGCTGTGCTGATGCTGACATTGCTGTGCTGATGGGGACATTGCTGTGCTGATGGGGACATTGCTGTGCTGATGGGGACATTGCTGTGCTGATGGGGACATTGCTGTGCTGATGGGGACATTGCTGTGCTGATGGGGACATTGTTGTGCTGATGCTGACATTGCTGTGCTGATGCTGACATTGCTGTGCTGATGGGGACATTGCTGTGCTGATGCTGACATTGCTGTGCTGATGCTGACATTGCTGTGCTGATGGGGACATTGCTGTGCTGATGGGGACATTGCTGTGCTGATGGGGACATTGCTGTGCTGATGGGGACATTGCTGTGCTGATGGGGACATTGCTGTGCTGATGGGGACATTGCTATGCTGATGGGGACATTTTTGTGCTGATGGGGACACCGCTGATAGGGACACGGGTGTCTTTGCGTTGTTTTGCTAAAGTTTTTTCTCTTTTGTTCTCAGTCATATCATGCTGATTACAAAAACGATCCATGTAAAATATATACATTTAATTTAATACATAACTGATTTTTTTTTCCGGCCCCCGAATACTTGTAAAATCTTCAATGTGGCCCTCCTGTTGAAAAGTTTGGAGACCCCTGCTCTAGAATAAAAAATTATAATAAAACATAATTATTGGCATCAGAACATGATGTTCTGTGAGCAGGCTGCACTCGTCAACAACCTAATTACACCATCATGGACGGCAGAGAAGCAATTTAAGGGACAAATGATTTCTGGTGACACCGTGGATAATGGAGGAGGAGGGGCGTCTTCTAGTCATCACGTTCCATTTCGTGGTTCTTAATCCTTTTGACAAACTAAAGTGAATCTGAAGAATGAAATTACTTCTCAGAAAAAGGAGACAAAATCACCGTCTACAACCACAGGATACATCTAGAAGTTCATGTGTTGGAAGCAGGAAACATGGGAGAGCACAAGGATCTGAGTGACCTTGGCAAGGACCCAAATTGTAATGTCTAGCCGACCAGGTAAGAGCATCTCCAAAATTGCAAATGTGGTGAGGTGTTTCTTGTATGTAGGGGTTAAGACCTACCATAAGTGGTCCAAGGAAGGTGAGCCAACAACAGGGTCATGGACACCCAAGGCTCACTGATACACATGAGGAGCCCGTCTGGTCCGATCCCTCAGAAAAGCTACTGTAGGGCAAACTGCTGACAATATTCCTGCTGGTTATGACAGAAAGGTGTCAGAACACACAGAGCTATTTGGCTTGATGTGGATGGGGCTGTGTATCCGGAGACCGGTCACACTGGCAATGACGACCTGGTCCACCACTGATGGTGCCTATGATGGATATGTGAGCATCAGACCTGGAGAATGGAGGAAGGCAGCCTGGTCTGATGAATCATGTTACGTGGACGGCCAAGTGCGTGTGTGTCACTTACCTGAGGAACAGATGGCACCAGGACGCACTATGGGAGGACGACAAGATGGTAGAGGCAGTGTGATGCTCTGGGCAATGTTCTGCTGGAAACCTTGGGTCCTGGTATCATGTGGATGTGACACATACCACCTACCTAACCACTGTACAGACAAGTACCCCCTAATGGCAGTGCTGCCCCCTAATGGCAGTGGTCTATTTCAGTAGGATAATGCACCAGTGATATTGCGAAAACTGTCCAGTAATGTGACAATACAGATTGAGGTGAGGACTTATCTCTAAATTCCCCGGATCTCAATCCGATCGTCATCTGTGGAATGTGCTCGAAAAACAAGTCCGATCCATGGAGGTCGCACAGAGCGACTTATAGGACTGCGAGGTTCTTCTCCATCAGTCCCACAGAAGTGAATGCAGTGCTGGACCAACATGCACACTACTGCTATATTCAGACAGCGGGCTCGGGTACCCTCGTTCTTAGGATCAACGGGGTCTCTATCCTGTGGAGAGGTGTCCCCGGACAGTTGTGGTATGTCCCAGTTTCAACTACATTTCAACTACAGTTACAGTCAGGTACATAAATATTGGGACATCGACACAATTCTAACATTTTTGGCTCCATACACCACCACATTGGATTTGAAATGAAACGAACAAGATGTGCTTTACCTGCAGACTGTCAGCTTTAATTTGAGGGTATTTACATCCAAATCAGGTGAACGGTGCAGGAATTACAGCAGTTTGCATATGTGCCTCCCACTTGTTAAGGGACCAAAAGAAATGGGACACAATAATAATCATAAATCAAACTTTCACTTTTTAATACTTGGTTGCAAATCCTTTGCAGTCAATTACAGCCTGAAGTCTGGAACGCATAGACATCACCAGACGCTGGGTTTCATCCCTGGTGATGCTCTGCCAGGCCTCTACTGCAACTGTCTTCAGTTCCTGCTTGTTCTTGGGGCATTTTCCCTTCAGTTTTGTCTTCAGCAAGTGAAATGCTCAACCGGATTCAGGTCCGGTGATTGACTTGGCCATTGCAGAACATTCCACTTCTTTCTCTTAAAAAACTCTTTGGTTGCTTTTGCAGTATGCTTTGGGTCATTGTCCATCTGCACTGTGAAGTGCCGTCCGATGAGTTCTGAAGCATTTGGCTGAATATGAGCAGATAATATTGCCCGAAACACTTCAGAATTCATCCTGCTGCTTTTGTCAGCAGTCACATCATCAATAAATACAAGAGAAGCAGTTCCATTGGCAGCTATACATGCCCACGCCATGACACTACCACCACCATGCTTCACTGATGAGGTGGCATGCTTAGGATCATGAGCAGTTCCTTTCCTTCTCCATACTCTTCCCATCACTCTGGTACAAGTTGATCTTGGTCTCATCTGTCCATAGGATGTTGTTCCAGAACTGTGAAGGCTTTTTTAGAGGTCGTTTGGCAAACTCTAATCTGGCCTTCCTGTTTCTGAGGCTCACCAATGGTTTACATCTTGTGGTGAACCCTCTGTATTCACTCTGGTGAAGTCTTCTCTTGATTGTTGACTTTGACACACATACACCTACCTCCTGGAGAGTGTTCTTGATCTGGCCAACTGTTGTGAAGGGTGTTTTCTTCACCAGGGAAAGAATTATTCGGTCATCCACCACAGTTCTTTTCCGTGGTCTTCCGGGTCTTTTGGTGTTGCTGAGCTCACCGGTGCGTTCCTTCTTTTTAAGAATGTTCCAAACAGTTGTTTTGGCCAGGCCTAATGTTTTTGCTATCTCTCTGATGGGTTTGTTGTGTTTTTTCAGCCTAATGATGGCTTGCTTCACTGATAGTGACAGCTCTTTGGATCTCATCTTGAGAGTTGACAGCAACAGATTCCAAATGCAGATAGCAGACTTGAAATTAACTCTGGACCTTTTATCTGCTCATTGTAATTGGGATAATGAGGGAATAACACACACCTGGCCATGGAACCGCTGAGAAGCCAATTGTCCCATTACTTTTGGTCCCTTAACAAGTGGGAGGCACATATGCAAACTGTTGTAATTCCTGCACCGTTCACCTGATTTGGATGTAAATATCCTCAAATAAAAGCTGACAGTCTGCAGGTAAAGCACATCTTGTTTGTGTCATTTCAAATCCATTGTGGTGGTGTATAGAGCCAAAAATGTTAGAATTGTGTCGGTGTCCCAATTTTTATGGACCTGACTGTATATGCAACGGTGAAGCAGGGAGCCGTCATCATCAGCCTGTGTGCTCTCAGCAGGCGCAATAATGTCACTGCATAGTGCCTTCCATCTTGGGGGGGGGGGGGGGGGGGGGGGGGGGGGGTTATTACTTATTTTATTGACACTACAGGAGCAGCACTACTGTAAGGGGGTAGCAGCACTACAGTAAGGGGACACCACTACTGGAAGGGGGGCACACAAAGGGGGCAGCATGACGATAAGAGGGGCACTAAGGGGGCAGCACTACTGTAAGGGGGGCACTGAGGGGGAAGCGCTACAGTAAGGGGACACCACTACTGCAAGCCGGACACTAAGGGAGCAGCACTACTGTGAGGGGGCAGCACTACTGTAAGGGGGGCAATAATGGGGCATTACTGCTGAAAGGGGGGCACTAATAGGGTAGCACTACGGTAAGGGGGGCACTAAGGGTGCAGCACTACTTTAAGGGGGCACTGAGGGGGAAGCACTACTGTAAGGGGGCAGCAATACTGTGAGCACTATGGGCACAGCACTACTGTAAGGGGGCACAGAGGTGGCAGCACTACTGTAGAGGGGGCAGCACTACTGTAAAGGGGGCACCACTACTATAAAAGGGCTACTGAGGGGGCACCACTACTGTAAGGGTGCACTGAGCGGGCAGCAGTACTGTAAAGGGGGCACTGAAGGGGCAGCACTACTGTAAATGGGGCACTGAGAGGCCAGCACTACTGTAAGGGGGGCACTGAGAGGGCAGCACTATTGTAAAGGGGACACTCATGGGGCAGCACTATTGTAAATGGGGCACTGAGGGGGCATCACTACTGCAAAGGGGCACCGAGGGGGGTTATTACTTATTTTATTGACACTTCAGGAGTAGCACTACAGTAAGGGGACAACACTACTGCAAGGGGGGCACTAAGGATGCAGCACTACTGTAAGGGGGGCACTGAGGGGGCAGCACTACTGTAAGGGGACACCACTACTGCAAGCCAGACACTAAGGGAGCAGCACTACCGTGAGGGGGCAGAACTACTGTAAGGGGCACTAATGGGGCATCACTACTGAAAGGGGGGCACTAATAGGGCAGCACTACAGTAAGGGGATACCACTACTGCAAGGGGGGCACTAATGTAAGGGCGCAGCACTAGATGAGCACTATGGGTGCAGCACTACTGTAAGGGAGCACTGAGGGGGCAGCACTACTATAAGGGGACACCACTACTATAAAGGGGGTACTGAGGAGGCACCACTACTGTAAGGGTGCACTGAGGGGGCAGCAGTACTGTAAAGGGGGCACTGAAGGGGCAGCACTACTGTAAAGGGGGCACTGAGAGGGCAGCACTATTGTAAATGGGGCACTGAGGGGGCAGCACTACTGTAATGGGACAACACTACTGCAACGGAGGCACTAAGGGGGCAGCACTACTGTAAAGGGGCACTGAGGGGGGTTATTACTTATTTTATTGACACTACAGGAGTAGCACTACAGTAAGGGGACAACACTACTGCAAGGGAGGCACTGAGGGGGAAGCACTACTGTAAGGGGACAACAATACTGCAAGGGAGGCACTGACGGGGCAGCACTACTGTAAAGGGGGCACTGAGAGGGCAGCACTACTGTAAAGGGGGCACCGAGGGGGCAGCACTACTGTAAGGGGACAACACTACTGCAAGGGAGGCACTAAGGGGGCAGCACTACTGTAAAGGGGGCACTGAGGGGGCATCACTACTGTAAAGGGGCACTGAGAGGGCAGCACTAATGTAAAGAGGGCACTGAGGGGGCAGCACCACTGTAAGGGTTTAAGGGTGCACTGAGGGGGCAGTACTATTGTAAAGGGGGCACTGAAGGGTCAGCACTACTGTAAAGTGGGCACTGAGGGGGCAGCACTACTGTAAAGGGGGCACTAAGGGGCAGCACTACTGTAAAGGGGGCACTGATGGTGCAGCACTACTATAGGCGGGGCATTAAGGGGGCAGCACTACTGTACAGGGGCACTAAGGGGGAGCACTACTGTAAGGGGGGCACTGAGGGGACAGCACTACTGTAAAGGGGGCAGCACCACTGTAAGGGTGCACTGAGGGGGCAGCACTACTGTAAAGGGGCACTGAGGGGGCAGCACTACTGTAAAGGGGGGCACTGAGGGGGCAGCACTACTGTAAGGGGACAACACTATTGCAAGGGAGGCACTACTGTAAAGGGGGGGCACTGAGGGGGCAGCACTACTGTACAGGGGGGCACTGAGGAGACAGCACTACTGTAAGGGGGGGCACTGAGGAGACAACACTACTGTAAGGGGG
Source organism: Bufo bufo (assembly GCF_905171765.1). Classification (NCBI taxonomy): domain Eukaryota; kingdom Metazoa; phylum Chordata; class Amphibia; order Anura; family Bufonidae; genus Bufo; species Bufo bufo. The sequence goes on along the minus strand of NC_053394.1, from coordinate 31,597,852 downwards.
GCACTGAGGGGGCAACACTACTGTAAGGGGGGTACTGAGGGGACAGCACTACTGTACAGGGGTGGGGGCAATGAGGGGACAGCACTACTATGTGGGGGCACCATGTATGTGAAGTTTAGGCGGTGCTGCATGCCTGCATACATGTATGTAAGTATCTACATGCATGTAATGTACAGCTGCCACGTGCACTCCATGGTGAGGAGCAGCCGCAGGCCAGGCCACATCTCTGAAGCTTCCATCCTCTCACAGACCCCGCGGCCTCCGCTCATTCCCGCACAGCTGCTGCTGCTCCAGCTGTTTCTAGTCTCGTCAGTTACCGCGAGAACACAAGCCCCAGTCTCCTGTAATCAACCTGCCTGGCTCCAGCTCGTCCCCGCCCACCAGCGGCAAGGATATTCAAATTGACCAATCAGCGCGGTAGGGCGGGACACGCTGAACCAATGGGGGACCTGAAGGGGTGTAACCGGCACGGCGGCGGATGATTTGAAAACAAGATGGCAGCAACGGAGGATGCGGGCGGCAGAGAGCAGGGGGTGACACGGTGAGGCCGGGGTTCTCGTGTGCGAGTCTTCGGGATCTGTGTAGGGCTTTTCGGCGCCTTTCTGACACCCCCCAGTGTCTGGGCCCTGGAGAACTACAAGTATCAGCGTGCACGGAGGGGAGGCTGGCACTTGTAGTTCTACACCGGGAGCGTATCGAGTGATGCTCAGACGGTGAACACCTTTTGTGTCTCTTATTATCCTGTCATGTTTTGGCTCCTCCCCCGGTGTTATCATTATCATGGAGGCTGCGGGTGAGGTCACGTGACGACTCCGTTATCATCCACTTTATTATTGATTTTTACTTTTTTATTTTTTCACGTAGCTTTTGTGCCACAACTTCACAGCGCCCCCCATTGTGTAGTAGACGGGGCTGGTAACTGCAGCATTTATGCCAATGGGAGCAGCGCTGCAGTTACCAGCTCCGTCCACCACACAATGGGGGGCGCTGTGTAGTTCTGGTGAAGGAGCTACTTCAAAACCGTGATGGTTGGGGGTGGGGTGTCGGACCTCCGACGATCAGATATTGATGGTGTATCTGGGGCTATCGATATAAACATTCTAGAGAGTCCCTTTAGGAGGCTGACCTTGGCCTGTAGTCTCCCAAAATAGTCCGCTTTATCAATAAAGGGGTGTTCCCATCACAGACATTGGGGGCATATCCCTAGGACCCGCACCTACACCGAGAACGGAGCGGGAAAGGGTGGTGGAGGGCGCCATAGAAATGAATTGGAGCGGTGGCCACGCAAGCGCAGTGTGCCCCCATTCACTCGTCGCAGCTCCCGGCCTGACCTCCCAGCGCTGCCGGGGGTCACATAGCATTATATGGATTTATGATGCTATGTAACCCTTACAGTTCTGGAATGTATTGGATAACACTGGCATGATGCCAGAGTGTTACACCACAGCATCATGAATCAATATAATGCTATGTGACTCCCGTCAGGGCGGGTGCTGCTCTGCGGACTCGCTGCGGGAGGAACGCTCGGCTGGATGAGGCCTAGTTGTACTCCCGACTAACTGCACTTTTTTTTGTGCTCTTCGATAGTCCATATAACTTCTATACTGGATTTTCCACTTTATAAAGTTGGGGGGGCACTTTCATTATGCATCCAGGAGGCGCAGGGAGCGGTGAGTGAGGCGCTGTACTCGCCGCTCTCTGGATTTCTTCCAGGTGTCCTGACTGCGTACAATGTCAGGCTGTAGTGCGTGTACAATGCATGCGGTCAGGTCACAGTGCGGCGCGAGCGGTGACTGCAGGATAGACCGCCGGACCTGCGGAGCGGAGGCGGCGAGGCTTTCCCTGAGGTGTGACGGGGATCCTGATAAAGATGTGTGTTGTGGGAAATCTTGTCATGCTGGTCTATGGTGTCGCACCGCGGCATGCTGCTACACGATAAAAATCGAAGGGCTCTTTCACACTCGCGTTCTTGTCTTCCGGCATAGAGTTCCGTCGTCGGGGCTCTATGCCGGAAGAATCCTGATCAGGATTATCCTAATGCATTCTGAATGGAGAGTAATCCATTCAGGATGCATCAGGACGTCTTCAGTTCCGGACCGGAACGTTTTTTGGCCGGAGAAAATACTGCAGCATGCTGCGCTTTTTGCTCCGGCCAAAAATCCGGAACACTTGCCGCAAGGCCGGATCCGGAATTAATGCCCATTGAAAGGCATTGATCCGGATCCGGCCTTAAGCTAAACGTCGTTTCGGCGCATTACCGGATCCGACGTTTAGCTTTTTCAGAGTGGTTACCATGGCTGCCGGGACGCTAAAGTCCTGGCAGCCATGGTAAAGTGTAGCGGAGAGCGGGGGAGCAGTGTACTTACCGTCCGTGCGGCTCCCGGGGCGCTCCAGAGTGACGTCAGGGCGCCCCAAGCGCATGGATCATGTGATCACATGGGGCGCTCTGACGTCACTCTGGAGCGCACCGGGAGCCGCGCGGACGGTAAGTACAGGGAGTGCAGAATTATTAGGCAAGTTGTATTTTTGAGGATTAATTTTATTATTGAACAACAACCATGTTCTCAATGAACCCAAAAAACTCATTAATATCAAAGCTGAATATTTTTGGAAGTAGTTTTTAGTTTTAGCTATTTTAGGGGGATATCTGTGTGTGCAGGTGACTATTACTATTACTATTAGTGTTACTATAGCGTCCTGGCTGCCATAGTAACACTGAACGCATTTTGAAGACGGATCCGTCTCCAAATGCTTTCAGTTCACTTGCGTTTTTCCGGATCCGGCGTGTAATTCCGGCAAATGGAGTACACGACGGATCCGGACAACGCAAGTGTGAAAGAGGCCTAAAATGGATTTTTGTGTGTCCTGTCGCAGGCCCAGCGCGCCACCGTAGACCAGCATTACAGAACGTGTAGCTCAACACGCGTTGCAGTGTAGTCGTACCCTGTATGTCGTGCGACACGTCTCCGTGCGGCCCTAGCCTAAAACCTAGATGTCTTATCAGGTCCATCTTATCACACAAATACGGTCTCTTTTTTTAAAATTTATTTGTATTTCAAATATAGAAAAGACCCTGTTTGACGTTGCTTTTTATACGCTATTGTTTTCCCTGTAAATATGGCCTGGCTATGAGCTGAGCGTTGCGATTGGCCAGCGCTACAGCATGGGAGAAAGAGACGGCGGCAGGTTCCCCTGGGTGGAGCCTAACTATGACTATACCGGAGGCTATAACCGGAGAACGGAGCGGCGCCCGGGGATAACAGTAAGTGCAGGGGGATCCCTGGGCGCCGCTCTACACGTCTGTATAGTCAGTTTAGATGCTTTCTTCTGGTGAAAGGTTCTCTTTAAGGCTACTTTCACACTTGCGGCAGAGTGATCCGACTAAACGTATGCCAACTGATGGCATTTGTAAGACTGATCAGTCAGAAAAATGCATTGAAATGCCGGATCCGGTGTCATCTGGCAAAACGCATCCGGCATTTCTTTTTCTTAACTTTTTTTTTCGGTCTGCACATGCGCAGACCAGAAGGACGGTTCCAGTATTTTGAATGCTGGATCCGGCACTAATACATTCCTATGGAAAAAAAATGCCGGATCCGGCATTCAGGCAAGTCTTCAGTTTTTTTTGGGCTGGAGATAAAACTGTAGCATGCTGCGGTATTATCTCCGTCCTGATCAGTCAAAAAGACTGAACTGAAGACATCCTGATGCATCCTGAACGGATTCCTCTCCATTCAGAATGCATTAGGATAAAACTGATCAGTTCTTTTCCGGTATAGAGCCCCTAGGACAGAACTCAGCGCCGGAAAAGAAAAAAGCAAGTGTGAAAGTACCCTAAGGTGCCCAGAGGGGTGTCATTCTTGCAGGAAAGAGCCCAGACGCGCCTCCTACCACAATGTGTCCCCCCCTCCTACATCACATTAAAGCCATAACTCTGCCCCCCTTTTCCCTGCTCCCTGCATGAGGGCGGGCCTGGGCTCATTCCTGCAAGAGTGAATAGAAAACGGATCCGTCCCCCATTGACTTTCAATGGTGTTCCAGACGGATCCGTCATGGCTATAGAAGACATAATACAACCGGATCCGTTTATGACGGATGCATGCGGTTGTATTATTGTAACGGAAGCAATTTTTCAGATCCATGACCGATCCGCAAAAGTATCCTAATACAGGATGTAACTCGGGATCAGTACAGGATAAGTAATGTATATACACAGTGACTGCACCAGCAGAATAGTGAGTGCAGCTCTGGAGTATAATACAGGATGTAACTCAGGATCAGTACAGGATAAGTAATGTATGTACACAGTGACTGCACCAGCAGGAAAGTGAGTGCAGCTCTGGAGTATAATACAGGATGTACCTCAGGATCAGTACAGGATAAGTAATGTATGTACACAGTGACTGCACCAGCAGAATAGTGAGTGCAGCTCTGGAGTATAATACAGGATGTAACTCAGGATCAGTACAGGATAAGTAATGTAATGTATGTACCAGGGTGGATAAAAATCAATGATTTTTTTTTTTTTTTAAATCAGATTCTTTTTTTAATATAAAATACTTTTTGAGGAAAATATATTACCATCCAAAGGTTATTCCATCATGAAATAAAGATTAGTTTTTTAATTATGTAGAATAAGGCTGTGCGTAGACTCCCATATTGTTGAATGGATTAGGCAGTGGTTGAGAGACAGACAACAGAGGGTTGTAGTCAATGGAGTATATTCAGACCAAGGTCTTGTTACCAGTGGGGTACCTGAGGGATCTGTTCTGGGACCCATATTGTTTAATATCTTTATCAGCAAAATTGCAGAAGGCCTCGATGGTAAGGTGTGTCTTTTTGCTGATGACAAAAAGATTTGTAACAGGGTTGATGTTCCTGGAGGGATACACCAAATGGAAAAGGATTTAGGAAAACTAGAGGAATAGTCAAAAATCTGGCAACTGAAATGTAATGTTGATAAGTACAAGATAATGCACCTGGGGCGTAAAAACCCAAGAGCAGAATATAAAATCTGTGATACAGTCCTAACCTCAGTATCTGAGGAAAGGGATTTAGGGGTCATTATTTCAGAAGACTTAAAGGTAGGCAGACAATGTCATAGAGCAGCAGGAAATGCTAGCAGAATGCTTGGGTGTATAGGGAGAGGCATTACCAGTAGAAAGAGGGAGGCGCTCATGCCGCTCTACAGAGCACTAGTGAGACCTCATCTGGAGTATTGTGCTCAGTACTGGAGACCATATCTCCAGAAGGATATTGATACTTTGGAGAGAGTTCAGAGAAGAGCTACTAAACTGGTACATGGATTGCAGGATAAAACTTACCAGGAAAGATTAAAGGACCTTAACATGTATAGCTTGGAAGAAAGACGAGACAGAGGGGATATGATAGAAACTGCTGAATACATAAAGGGAATCAACAAGGTAAAAGAGGAGAGAATATCTAAAAGAAGAAAAACTGCCACAAGAGGACATAGTTTTAAATTAGAGGGGTAAAGGTTTAAAAGTAATATCAGGAAACATTACTTTACTGAGAGAGTAGTGGATGCATGGAATAGCCTTCCTGCAGAAGTGGTAGCTGCAAATACAGTGAAGGGGTTTAAGCATGCATGGGATAGGCATAAGGCCATCCTTCATATAAGATAGGGCCAGGGGCTATTCATAGTATTCAGTATATTGGGCAGACTAGATGGGCCAAATGGTTCTTATCTCCCGACACCTTTCTATGTTTCTATATGTGTAATTTTTTTGGTAAATAAATTCCATTAATCCATTCACAATGTCCGGCTCTTCCAGAGGTTTTTGTAAGATTATTGGGCAGTTTCTCTGCCTACAAGATATTATCACAGATGCTTGGTTTACTTTTGCAGTTCTCAAAACTGAATTTGACTCAGCAGAGATCACAGGCCTCTTCACAGCAAAAATGTTATAACATGAACAGAGTTGAGAAAAATACCTTAATCCTAACTTCTACAAACCTATGAATGCAGAATCCACCTAATCAAACTAATATGAAAAGTTGTTTAAATCTTCATCTACTTGCATATTATAAGTTATACCAGCAAGAATTAGTCTTTATGTAGAAAACTATGATTTAAATCAAGCCTTACTGACTAGTGATTTAAATGGTGATTTAAATCAAATCCATCCTGGTATGTACACAGTGACTGCACCAGCAGAATAGTGAGTGCAGCTCTGGAGTATAATATAGGATGTAACTCAGGATCAGTACAGGATAAGTAATGTAATGTATGTACACAGTGACTGCACCAGCAGAATAGTGAGTGCAGCTCTGGAGTATAATACAGGATGTAACTCAGGATCAGTACAGGATAGGTAATGTATGTACACAGTGACTGCACCAGCAGAATAGTGAGTGCTGAGATCCAGTAATGTCTGTGGCCGTCGGTACAATGTGGCTTTGTGCAGAGCAGTATGTCAGGAATGTGCCGGGGCTGTATGACTTCCCCATGTCCATGGCACACAGCGCCATTGACATCGTTCTCCAGCCTCATTAATGCCGCTCCAGAAGCTTTCCGCGCTCTTGTAAGCATTATCTATGTTATCCATGTGTGTGTTCTGCGTATGCTGGTGTCCGCGGGCCGCTGTATGGACGGTATATAACGCTATGTGGGGGCTGCTGTGTGTGATCTGTGGATCTAATCCTGGTAAAGCCCCTTAGCAATGGCAGAATAGTTGTAAAAGGTCAAGTTATTTGTGCGGACGTGTCTTGTAACAGAGTAAATCCCCCCCGTGGGGCTCAGGAGCGCGTTCTCTCATCCTCTTCAGTGGAACGTAGATGTAACAAGGCGGCGATGGCCGAGCTGTTTAGTATCGAACTCAGGAGAACGTCCATGTGTAAAGATGTTAAGTTAATTATATTAAGGGTACATTAAGAGGACCGTATGTGTTTTGCGGTTCGCAAAACACGGATACCGGCTGTGTGCGTTCTGCATTTTGCAAAACGCACATGACCAGCCCTATGATAGAAATGCCTATTCTTGTCCGCAATTGTGTACAAGAACAGGTCGTGCTCTTCTTTTTCTTTTTTTTAGGGGTCGCGGAACGGAAGTATAAAGGTGGAGTTGGTGGTCAGCATCTTTTGCGGACCCATAAATACAATTGTATGAATTGAGGAGCATGTCCAATATGGAAAAACGCGCTCCATGTGGGAGTGTGACTTCCCGTTATGGACACTGCTCCTTTCTCAGGGGAGACACACAGCATTATAATTCACTACAATGCCGTTCAATCCTGTGAAACGATCAGTGTCCATAATGGGAGGTCACAGTCCCGCTCGTCTGAAAGAGGCCTGCAGGACTGTTGCATGGGCCTGCGCAGCGGAAGCATTACTGCTGCATAGCGTGTTCTACATGCAGGTTTTGTTGCAGATTCCCCCCACATTTTACGCTGTGCATCTCAATCCGCACCGCAGGTCTTTTTAAATATAGGTATTGACGTGGAAAATTCAAAATTACATAAATTATTGAAAAATATGTTGAACGTGAAATGTGATTTTAATCATTAGGTAATTTTCAGATGACACATATCCTTAAATCCAATAATCTAATATAATAATGTATGTGGAATATGGAACAAAGCCAGACTGGATCATTAAAGGGGTTGTCTAAATAGCATTTATTATGTAGAGCAGGCATCCTCAAACTGCGGCCCTCCAGCTGTTGCAAAACTACAACTCCCAGCATGCCCGAACAGCCTACAGGTATCAGCCTACAGCAGGGCATTGTGGGAGTTGTAGTTTTACAACAGCTGGAGGGCCGCAGTTTGAGGATGTCTGATGTAGAGCAATTATTATACACTGCTCGTTTCCATGGTTACGACCAACCTGTAATCCATCAGCGGTGGCCGTGCTTGCACACTATATAGGAAAAAGCATCGGCCTCTCTGGTGGCCGGGACAGTGAGACCGCACATAGGCTAGTGCTTTTTCCTATAGTGCGCAAGCACGACCACCACTGATGGCTTGCAGGGTGGTCGTAACCATGGAAACTAGCTGTGTATAATGTGATAGAAAAATGAATCCAGGCAGCAAAGGAGGCAGTATGGATAATCACAATACATTAGTAAGTGCCTTGTATTAAATTCCTCTACATAATAAATGCTATTTGCTGAAGTGAGAGACAACCCGCTGAGCCCTAAGCTTTCCAGGAGCTTTACCAGTAATCGGGCTCTTGTGACTGTAGATTGCTTTGACCTTCATGTCCTCTACCATATACATTTCCATATGAATGTCTTTCCTTTCCCTCCCAGTGACTCGCTGTGCAGTATAGTTATCTGTAATGATGCCTCCCTACGAAGCCAGCCCGTCATTTACAACCCAGACTTCTTTGTGGAAAAGCTTCGGCACGAGAATCCGGAAGTGTTTACCGAGCTGGTGGTCAGCAACATCACAAGGCTGCTGGACCTGCCCGGCACAGATCTTGCCGAGCTCATGGGAGAAGTGGAACCGAAACTTCCCGGACCTAACGCTACAGCCGCTAACTTCTTCAAGTCGCTCAACTTTCTGAAGCGTAAAGGTAAGTACAAATAATCGGCCACAAGAAAAAGTGCATCCTCCCTTCAGTTCTACCCGGGCCTGAAAGAATGGTGTGCAATAGTCAGTGTTTTCCACAGAGCACTGGTCGTTTCCAGCATTACGAACACCCTGCAATCCAGCAGCGTTGGTCGTACTTGTACAATATAGAAAAAAAGCGCCGGCCTCTCTGATGGCTGGGACTGAGGGAGTGAGCACGACCACCGCTGATGGATTGCAGGGTGGTAACCATGGACACGAGCAGTGTATAATGTGATGGAAAAATGAATCCAGCCAGCAAAGGAAGCAATATGGACAATCACAATACATTAGTAAGGGCCTTGTATTAACTTTATCTACATGATAAATTATTTTTGCTGAAGTGAGGCCAGGCTATAAATACCTTTTGGGGGCATTTTTTTTTTTTAAATAATTGCATCTACTCATTTTGCACTAAAAATCTTTTTTGCAATTGGTCTTAAAATCTTCAGTAGTTTTTGTGATGCAGGAGTTACATTTCAGTATTTACTGACTTCTGTTTTCTCTTGAATCCCATCAGCTGACCTGTAGAGCTCTCATATCTGCTCTTTTAACCTCATAAACACTCGCTATATAACTAAATTATTATCAAAATGTTAATAATATGGCTTAAATGAGTGTTTGTTTGAGGTCAGGAGATTATGTAGTGTCCCACTAGATAGGCGTGGGCACTACGCAAGGGTCAATTGGTTAGCGTGTTACTTCTACTCACAAGGGACAGTGATCTTATATTTAACCAGGCATTTAGTGTATTTTCTATGTGTTTTTATATGCAATGTTTCCCCTGTGTTAGGCTCCATTCACACGTCCGCAAAATGGGTCCGCATCCTTTCCGCAATTTTGCGGAAAGGGTGCGGACCCATTCATTCTCTATGGGGACGGAATGGATGCGGACAGCACACAGTGTGCTGTCTGCAGCCGCAATTGCGGAGCGCGGCCCCGATTTTGGGTCCACAGCTCCGCAAAAAGATAGAGCATGTCCTATTCTTGTCCGCAGCTTGTGGACAAGAATGGGCATTTCTATGGGGGTGCCGGGCTGGTGTGTTGCGGACCCGCAATTTGCGGGTCCGCAACACACCACGGACGTGTGAATGCAGCCTTATGTGTAAGCAGGCCTATTAGGGTGTAGTTAGGCATCCTAGACACTAGAGGGAGATAGGGAGCCCCTAGTATAAATGTCCAGGCCCAGACAGGGAGGAGGGAGTTCATAGTCAGGAGTCTGTGGAGACAGAAGTGAGAAGGCACCAGCCAGAGATATGCTGAGGGCCTCCTCCTGACATGCAGCTTGATAGCCCTGGCTGCTAGCTACAACCAGGAGGCTAGTGAAGAATCCTAGCCTGCCTGTAGATCAAGTGAGCCTCAGTTAGCTCAGAAGTCACCCCAGTAGTAGGACAGGACCTCCTGGGAGAAAACCTGCAGTTACCCTCAAGTCAAGCGGAGACAGTGCAACCAGCTAAGATAAGTAAGCTAATGGGCAGAGGAACTATAGAGTGAGAGCAAGAATCCATACGAGAGGAAGATATATTTTACCAAGGATTTAGTCCACCATTTAGGCATCCGGGCCTTGGGATAGAAACCAGACAGGAGTTCTAAAGAACAGCGTACACTATTTCTGAGGAGAAGGTACAACCTGATTCTGAGTGTGTTGTGGATTTACCCTCTGAGTATCTTGCACAGAATTATACCTGCCAGTATTTGTATTGAAGCCTGCTTGTGAAGCACTTGATATAAGGGACTGCATTACCATCTTGATGTACAAAGTTGGACTGTTTAAGTAAAGCAACGTTTGGTTCACTATACCACCTGTGTACCTCACTTATTACTCCTACCAATCGGTGTGCCACCGCTACAGGCACTGGCGTCACGATTCCAAAAGGGACCTTGCTTCAGGCACTCAAAATACCTGTAACATCCAGGGCACCTCATCCACCATCAGGCCTGGTCCCTACATACCGAGTGTGCCCCAGAGGAACTTGTGTCTACCTCTACTTCACTGCCGCATGCCTGCCCAGGGTTCTCACCCAAATAGTGAGTAACCCTCGATTGCCCATAACCGTGACCTCACTATCGCAATACCCTGCGGGTCTGGCGTGCTGCAATTAGAGCTAAAATCTACATGAGCCATCAGCTGACTGGACTCAAGAGTAAACAGAAAATGACAGCACGTTCTGAAATTTAACTCCTGTATCACAAGAACAATGGAAATTTTTGCCTTCACAGCAACAAAGGATATGTGTGTAGAGAGCGCATCGCTCAACAGGTTTCTTTGTGAGCTACACGCTGCTGACTTTGAAAGCAGGCAGTGGTCAGAATAATAGCACTTGACCGTGTACTGTGTACACAATATATATATTTTTTAGAATGAGTTGTGATAAAACCCTGAAGGGTTGATGCTCTTTATTTCCACCCGCCAGAACAAAATAACCCGATACAAAATGTCACTTTCTTCAGAAAAGCTCTTGTAGACTGTATAAAGCTGCACATAACTCTGCTCGCAGGTAGAGATGAGCGGTTTGAATCCCACGAAGTGGAACTTAATCCGAATTTCAGGATACATTCGATTCGCCTAGAAGCGAATTTCCTCGTGCTTCATGTCAGCGAATCAATTTAACCTGAAATAGTGTAAAAAAACGAAAAAAAAAAAATTAAAACTTACCTCCTCCATTTGCTTGCGACGGGCCGACAGCCTCCATCTTGCTTGAAGATCTCAGCCAAAATCCCGTGCGGTGAGAGATTACGTCACCACGCCGGCCGGCGTGATGACGTAATCTCACTCCGCACAGGATTTCGCACGAGATCTTCAATCAAGATGGCGGCGGCCGGCCCGTTGCGAGCAAATGTAGGGCGGTAAGTTTGATTAAATTTTTTTAAATTAATTTTACACTTGGATGCCACGATCATGTATGAACGCGGCATCTGAGGGGTACAATGACGGGGGCATTGCACCCGCCACTTACAAAATAAAATGCGCTTCGTGACTAAGTAATTTGTCACAAAGCAAATTCTTTTGTGAAATTCGGTGAATCAGCCGAATCTAACTTTTAAGAAATTCGCTCCTCTCTACTCGCAGGTCTTCAGTGTTAGGGCTGTTTCACACGAGCGAGTCCATTGCGGGAATCGCGCTCCGTGTGTGTGATCCTCCGCTATGGACTTATCATGATTTATAATGCTATGTGTCTCTGCATGGCCTTTTTTTTCCCCACATAATCATAGTGACATAAAGCTGTCAGTATGATTCTGTAGAAATTAGGTCAAGCAGAGACGCATAGCATTATAAATCATGATCAGTCCAGAGAGGAGGATCACACACACGGAGCGCGTTTCCCGCAATGGACTCGCTCGTGTGAAACAGCCCTTAGAGTATATGTACTGTGCAGCCGCATCAAAGGCAACCAACGCTGGAGAGAGGGCAGCCCCAGCAGTTCATGTATTTCTTTCTGTTCTCTAGAGAAAGGCATAGTCTTTGGAGCACCTCTGACAGAAGAAGGCATTGCACAGATATACCAGCTCATCGAGTATCTGCACAAAAGTAAGTACCTTGACCTCTGTGAGTCAGCGGGATCCTTTCTCTTTTCTTTATCTACCACTGAGGATGGATAATGGTGAAATACTTTGCAAGCACTTATTGTAATAATGCAGAACTGAAAGGGCCAGAAATATGTGCTGTGTGCACCTCCAGTACATGACGGGAATGCAAGTGAAGAGAATTGAGCTCTGTACTTGTCCCCTCGCTGCTTGTGACATTTTCTGATAGGTTTAGGGAGTCAATTTGGGTGCACAGACAGAGAATTGCCTCCCTGGTGGTGTCCATTTTGCCTTCCTTCCTTCCTTCCTACAGACTAATGTCCTAGATTACTGTTGTCTCCAGGAAGTGACGAGATACCGTCCCCTCCCCCAGGGACCAGAAAGTGACGGGTTCTCTATCCCGATGACATCACAGGTACCTCTGAGGCGTGGCAAGACTTGTAGGGCCCCGTCCTGCAGACACCCCATCATTACGTCTGAGGACTCTGCTCTGTAGTCATGTTGTCAGCAATGATGCTGTGTGTTAGGGCTCAAACATATATATTTTAAATATTTTTTTGGGGGGGGGGGGGAAGGGGGGTGGGCTGTATGCGGAACCATTCACTTCAACGGGGCCACAAAAAAAACTAATTACTTAGTGTGCATTCATGACCGTATGTCCTATTGTCTGCATCACAGACAAGAATAGAACTGTTCTATTAGGGGCCAGCTGTTCCGTTCTGCAAAATACGGAATGCAGCCGGCCAGTATCTGTGTTTTGCGGATCTGCAATTTGTGTGTGATGCATGATGCCTAAGGGCAGAGTTTTTCCAGCAGGGCTTCAAGCAGGCTTGGATCCAGTGCTGCCCTCAGGAATTTCAGGGTTCCATGCAGGCAAACCATGTGCACCCCCCATTTTTATCCACACTGTTTACAAATCACCGTCAATAATATGCTTACTATATTGGACGGGGTACAGTGATAAAAGGGATACCAAATACTGTTTTGTGATATAAATAAAAAAAGACTAAGGTTGTAAAAATCCTATCTTTAAAAAGAGTCTGTCACCAACCTGACGGTTTTAAACCGATCATATAGTTCAGTGGGACACATGCACGACCCAGATGGTACCTTTTTGTTTTGTTTCTAAGATCATCCAAATCGCCAAAAGTAGTTTTTATGATGCGCTAATGAGCCGTCGCAAGTGCCCAGGGGCGGAGAGTTTTCTGAAAGTGCCAAGTTCCTCTGCCTCACTCACGCCTAATCTTGCCCGCCCCTCAGTAAACTCTGGCCAGAAGAATCACTATACTTGCCTTTCCTGCAGGGTGCTCTGCAGTCCGGAGGTTGTCGCATCTTTTTCCAGCATGTATTGGGCGGGACCTGACGTCACACACAGCGTCAGCCAGCGGGCTGACTCTGTGTGCACGCCTGGCCACTCCAGTACAGCGGTGAGGACTGCGGAGTCTGGAGCCGGAGCCACGGAGCGGTGAGAAGCTTCTTCAATTCACTACCGCTCTGTGGTCATATTGCGGTCCAGCTGTATTGTTGCACAGATTCATATCGTGATATCGCATATATCGCCCACCCCTAGTTATAAAGGCTCGTTTTGTCTGGGGAGCAATCATTAGGAGGAACAAAATGGCCCCCGTCCTATTAGTACACACAAGACCTGTCCTATTCACACAGGAGGACAATTTACTTCACAGCACTGAGGTAAAGAGCTGCCTCATCCCCCTCTCTGCTCTAGCTGTCAGGGATGATCCTGAATACAGTGATAAGATCTTCAGCGGAATCTCTGTAGGAATGGAGTTCATGAGCAGATGTGGCTAATAAGCAGCAGCACTTGTATACAGTCTCCATTACCACAGCCCCACATTATTACAGTCCATCCTCTCTGTACTTGATGCCTCCTGATGAACTCTATTCCACAAAGATTCAGCTAAATATCATATTAAACTGTAGTCAAGATCATAATCCCTGACGAGCAGAGAGGAGGATGAGGCAGCACTATGGCTCATTGTGGTGAAGTAACTTGTCGTCCTGTGTGATTAGGACAGGTTTCTGTGTGTCCTAACAAGATGGTGGCCATTTTGCTTCTCCTTATCATTGCATCCTAGACAAAATGAGCCGTTATAACTAATGAAAGATATTTGGGAATATATTTATAATAAAGTAATATTTGCATGTTTTCATTTTCTTAATTCCCGGGAGAACCCCTTTCAAGAGGACCTTTCATGGGTCCAGACATTATAAACTAAGTATCAGGATATGTAGGGCATAGTGCAGCGATCTAACTGCACTTACTATTTTTTTTTCTGGGCGCCGCTCCGTTCTCCGCTGTGGCCCTCGTTGTATTCTCCCGCCTGGTATGCTAATTTTAGCATCAGAACAATGAGGAGGAGACTGAGTCTTTCTCTGTGGGCGTCTCCTTCTCCTGGCTGTAGCGCTGTCCAATCGCAGCAGAGAGCGTCACAGCCAGGGAGAATGTGAGCGGCTGCCAGAAAAAATAGTAAGTGTAGATAGTGCAGGGATCGATCTATGCCCTATGTATCCTGATACTTGGGTTATAATGTCTGGACCCACGAAAGGTCCTCTTAAAGCACCGAAAATTCAGCCGTTCTACGCAGCAGGTCTGTAGTGTAATGGTAAACTCTTCTTCCTGTCGTACGGAAGGTCTGAGGTTTCAATCTGATGAAGACCTGTTAAATCATTTCTTTAGTTAATCTCTATCTGCTGGAATAGAGCTCTCCTCTTACCCATATCCAACGCAACTTTATTAGTGTTCCACTGCACTGCAGTAAATACTAATGAGGATGCCGACCCTGCTTGGATCTGTGATCTTCCAGCTGGGAGGGGAAGGAGAAGCAGAGACCTGATGCTACAGTCGCTGTGAGTCTTGCGCTGTAAACACAGGGTGCAGGTCAAGAATTGAGTCAAAATGCATTTAGAGCTTCATCATCTAACAATACCATATAATGCAGTAAGACTCAATGCTGGTGTTATTTACCTTTTTTGTGTACTGGAAATCCCCCTTTACCGTATCAAATAGGTAACAAAAGTCTTAGGGTAAATTTCCGTGTCTGGTAGCAGCAAAAATAATGCAAAAAAAAAAACTGCAATAGGGACAAAAAAAACTGCAATAGGGACCAAAAAAGAACAGTCTCCCATAAATCTGGCGATCTACTAACATACACCCCTGTGGCGGGGTCGAGACTGCATTACGATTGATCTCAGCGTTTCCTTCACTGCACGTCTGTCTCCTCACAGATCTCGCGCTGAAGGCTTGTTTCGAATCCCTGGGAACAGCAATCGTCTGCAGATCCTTAAAGACTCTCTCAATAGTGGAACGGACATTGATGTGGATTCTGGGGAGTTTACCCCAATGATGTGGCCACGTTACTTAAAATGTTTCTGGGTGAATTGCCCGAACCCTTGCTGACCCACCGCCATTACCCAGGTCATTTAAAGATTGCAGGTAAGTTGCGGGGTCTGTGCAAGGCGAGAGTCCGTTAAGGGGGTTTTCCTGGCCCCCTATATTGATGACCCAGGACTCAGGATAGGTCATTAAAGGGTTGTCCAAGGTATATATATTTATTCTAATGTGCCTTAATCATCCTAAACAATATTTTTGTTAATGTCTTTATATTTCCTTGTGGTCCTGTTTCACCCTCAGCGCTGCGGGTCAGTGACTCCCGACCTAATCCTCCAGGCTCCTGTGATGACGTCTCGTGTACAGGCTTATCCCTGCCAGAGGGAGTGGCCCAGCGCTGTACACGAAACGTCAGAGCCTGTGTGCCTGCCCCCGGCGGGCTCCTATGGGATTCGCCATCGGAGCAGTTCATGCTCGATGCTCTCCTTTGCCCTGCGCTAAATTGCTGATGTACTGGGCTCTCCATGGGGCTGCAGGAAGCCCAGTGACATCACCGGCACTGATGAGCGGCATTTAGCTCTGCCCTAGCCAGTTAAACCGGCTAGGGCAGCGCTAAAGCCTGCGCATCAGAGCCAGTGAAGTTTCCGCCCGGCAGTGTTATTAAAAACAAAGAGCCTTGCCCTGCGCGATGTAGCACAGGGCAAGGGAGCGCATCGAAGCATGAGATGCCTCCGATGCTAGCCTCAGGGGGCTGCCTGGGTGAAAATAAGGGTATGTCTGGGTTCAGCCCGCAACAATCAAGTCCTGAATGAGTTTTGTAATAACCCTTCTAATATCTGATCGGTGAGAGTCCGACAACCAGCACCACCCACCGATCAGATGTTTCCTACAGCCTCCGATGCTGGAACTAGCTCATGAATGGAGCAGGAAGCACAGCGCCGTTCAAAATGTAGTGGCCTTGCTGGGTAATGCAGCTGCACGCCCATTAAAGTTAATGGGAGCACTGCCACTATCCAGAAGCACAGCTCCATTTAAAGTGTAAAGTCCTATTTCCAGCAATGGAGACTGCAGGGAATAGCTGATCTGTGGAAGTGCAGGGTGTCAGAACTGATATTAATGACCTAAGCTGAGGATAATGTGGGAAAACAGTTTTTTTTGTTTGTTTTTGTTTTTTACTTGATTCTGTGATCATTCGGTCTTTTGTACTGTTCACAGCAATACTACTTTATTGCTGAGAATAACTTTTTATTATTTATTCTCCCCCCCCCCCCCCCCCCCCCCCCCCCCCTTCCCCCCCCCCCCCCCCCCCCCCCCCCCCCCCCCCCCCCCCCCCCCCCCCCCCCCCCCCCCCCCCCCCCCCCCATTCTATTATACACAACAATAGGAGTGGTAACATGGCAGGTATGGGCTTCTGAAAAAAAATGTCTCGCTAGCTGTTGTCACACCAATATATGTTTTTTTTTTTTGTAGGGGGCACCCTCCCTCTAACTGCTCAGATGCTGTAGTCTCTATTGACTATGGCATTTGAAGGGGTTAAACGCCAGGGACTTGTTGTACCTATAAAAAAAGGAAAAAACCTGCGACCTCTCAGACATTACTACAGCTGTGGTGCATGGCCCAAGCTAGCCAGTGCAAGAACACCCGCTTGTTAGCTGATCTCTGGCTCATAGATGGAGGGTCTCAAGCAGCCCCATCTTGTCATTTATATGGTCTTTATGTTGCAGACCCTCGGCCTGTAACTCGCATCCATTATCGTAAATGCTGTGCGTCATCTGCTCTCTTGTTGCTGCTGAATGGAATACATTTGCAGCAGATTCCTATTCCTATTAGGTAGACGTTTTTTAGGTGGGCTTGGTGGGTGCACTTGCACCCTGTAAGATGTCAGACCCCTGTGTGATGCATTAATACAAAAGGGTCCCACTCTTCTGGAAGATTCTCTTTAGACCACCCAACGAGATGGTTCTGGTTGTGGGAATGCAGAGACATCAAACCGGTCTGGAACTCAATCTATTCTTACTCAAATATGTAATATCCAATCTCACTATCTATGGCTCAGGCCTTACTCTCCGCTGATTTAGACTTATTTCCCCCAAAACTATGAGAGTAGTTGTCACTCGATTGGAATAATCCAAACCCTCCTCCACTGACTGACATTATAAACGCTGTCGACAACAACTGTCTGTATGAAATGGTCAATGCTTCCATGTCCAACAAACGAGCCAAGTTTAAACTCGCATGGGATTATTGCTTCTACTCCAATTGAATACAGTCCTAACAGATGGGGGAAGTACAGATGTACTTAACACTCCTTGTCCCTTCACCCCTCCTTTGTTTCTATTTCCTTCCCCTTATTCTCCCAATGTTACTTATAGTAATGTTCATATGGCCTGCTCTGTTAATTGCTAGGTTGATAATGCAGAGTTTATAATGATGGTTAATACTATAGACAAAACATACAATTTGTATTCCGTATGTAGAACTTACCTGTTCCTTTCTCTTCTGAAAACAATAAAACATATGTATTAAAAAAAAAAAGATGGTTCTGGTTACGTCTCTATGGTCATAGCTTTGCTGATTCCTAATGATTCAGCGTAGGTGACGGACGCTATTCCTATCTGAAATACGCACAGCGGCCTCTGCGGAGTCCAACGCGTGACATTGTGTGGGCTGGATATGAAGAGATGAAGACCGTCTCATTGCGCCATGTATTTCTTCGTCATATTTTTATTTATTTTTTTCCTCTTCACAGATCTAATGCTTCTTGATGACAAGGGTAACCGGACGGGGGCGCCAGATAAGGAGCGACAAATGGAGGCCTCTGCAACTTCTATTTTTACTTCTGCCGTCCTCCAACAGGAATCTTCTCAAACTGCTACTGGATCTCCTGTACCAAACGGCCAAAAAACAGGACCGCAACAAGATGTCCGCCCACAACCTGGCGCTGATGTTCGCCCCACACATCGTATGGCCCAAGAATGTAAGCGGCCAGAATCCTGACTCGTAGGAGGAATATTTCGCCAGGCAATTTGTCGCCCATAGAAATGCCAGCCTGGTGGGGAGCGAAGCAGCTGCTGCTTCTACAGAGATTTCCCTGCTGATGGAGGCGATAAAACGGCAGATTGCTAAACTGTGGCTGATTTCAGACACATGTAAATGCTTTCAGAGGTCTAAAGTATTATGGGGGGCACGGGCAGTGATTTTTTCCTAGACTTTGTAAGTTACACTAGTACAGAACACTAGGTCAGGAGTAGGCAAACCTCAGCTGTTGTGAAACTACAACTCCCAGCATGCATACTTACTCTGCTCTTCTCTGAAACTCCCATAGAAATGAATGGAGCATGCTGGGACTTGTAGTTTCACAGCAGCTGGAGTGCAGAAGGTGGCGACCCCTGCTATATATGGAGAAAACCACGTTTAGCTTCTCCCCTGCATTAAATGACTGATGACGAGCAGTAGATTGTATTGACCTGCACAGCAAATGGAGAGAAGGTAGACCTTTGCTTTAGGGCCCCTTCAAATACATCCTGCAGCCAATGCATTTCTCTTTCACTTGTTCTTACCCATATTCTATTTAAAGGCTGAAATTATTTTTATTTCATTTGCTTCCTAAATATACATCAGCAGCTTTCTAATTAGTTTTCAGTACAAATTTACTCTTGTGTTGTTTCTGCACAATGTGCGCACATCCTTCACTTAGCTGCTGGTGCTGCTGAATCCGACACGAATCCAGCAGAACGCTGCTCCTTTTTCTGACCTCTCTGCTCTCCCCCCTCCCTTTTCTTAGCATTATTGATAGCTGGGATAGAATAAATATATATATATATTATATATATATATATAAAATATATATATATAAAAAACGAATGATGAGGCAGCACTTCCAGTATAAGGTGAACGGGTGAGGAACCCCAACTTTATTCAAGCGACGTTTCGGCATGCTCAATGTGGCCTTTCTCAAGCTACATAACAGTGCATATGACAGGGTATAAATACAGGGTATAAATACATCCCCTATATATATATATATAGAAGCATCCAAGTAGGGTAAATCACCGTCTGTACATGAGGAGGAAAGCACACCAAGGCAGTTTTGCAGGAGAAGACAGCGCATCCTGGACACACAGATCCTGCATGTATTACTGGGAGGGAGATGAAACTAGGAGCAAGGTGCAAACTCATATCATGGCGTTTGAAAATGAAGGATCGAAGATTGCAAACTCATCAGATCAATATTTTGCTAAAAATGTCAGTTTGGGAATGGCCTAAGTTGACTTTTGATGTAATTGTATCCAGTTCTAATTATCGGATGGTTTCAGGATATTACTTTATATTACTTGCATTTTTAGGTCACTGCAAATGATTTGCAAGAACATATAATAAAGCTGACCAACGGAGTCACCTTCATGATTAAACACTCTCAAAAACTTTTTAAGGTAAGTGCGCACATTATAAATGATACTAAATTACCGTACTGTGGGTTTCACAATACTCTGTCCCGTCACTCTACTAAATGTAATGTCTATTTTTGCAGTTAATTATTTTCTGTTATCCCTTTAATGACTCTAAGACACTCAATGAAGACACTTTATAATAGTCAATTATTATTGTCCTTTTTCTGCAGGCATTGCCATGTCTCGTGGTAACAGACTACAAACAAAAGCCCCTTTATAGTCTGATCAGGCAGTTGTATAGATAGATATAGATATTAATTTGTCCTTTTCTATTGTTAACACGAAGACAGTTCAGCAAAAGGCAAGACTCAAAGTAATAGATGTTCTCTTTAATTAAAAAAAACTAATAATTTTTTAATAATCGGTGTGTTTCTCTAAGAAAGCATCCCAGCCTTTTAAAGGGGTTATCCAAACCAATGCCCGCTCCCCTCATACAGAGAATACTTACTTGGTCCCCCAACGCCTGCGTCCTTCCAGATCCCTCCACGGCCATCACTGCATCTTCCGCAAGGGGTGCAGGTCAGCGGCGTGGCCTCCCCGTCAGTCAGTTTAGTAAAGGATCTGATTACATGGCGCCTATAGAAGTCTGCTCCAGGGAGAGAGAGACGGTTTTTTTTCCTGATGAAATAATAAAGTTTATTACAAGTTATATTCACCTGTACTATTAAAGCTAAATTTTGTTGAAAGTACAATTTTTATGGGGCAGAATTTTTTTTAATTTTTTTCCTGGAAATGCACTCACTATAACAATGTGTGTTTTATTCATATTGAACAAATAAATACAAAATCTCCTACTGTTGAGTCTACGGCCCTTACCATGGGGACTTGGGTCTGGTTAACAGACAAGCATACATTTGGTAGGGTCACAAGAAGTGTGGAACAGATGAATAGCAATCGCACTGCTGATCAGACTACACAGGGTTTTTGTCTGTAGTCTGTCACCATGGAAAAGCATAAAATAGATTACAAAGTTTCTTATATTCCACCTGTCTTATTGATTTATGCAAAGAAGTTTTTTTTGAAAGTACAGTGGCCATTGAAATACAGTATTATCAGTAAATTTAAACCCTTGATGTCCTACTATCCTCAATGATTCCTTGCCACTCTGTTCCTTGGGCCCCGCTGGCAGCTACTTCTAGCCCACAGGAAATGACCGCTCGACCAGTCACTGTGGGGACTGGGATTAGTCCCTGCGGCTAGTGAGTGGTCGCTTTCGCTTTGTGGTTCCTTTTGACAAACACAAGAAGTAGAGACTGGGAAATGAGGACTACCTTTTTGTTTTTTTTTGTTTTTTTTTAAGTCTTTGACACCCCCTTTAAATCTTACTAATGGAAATTATTTTGCCCGATAGGATATATGGTGCATTCGGGATTCTGGGAAAGCAGTCTGAAAACCCTTGCGCAGGGATCATCAACTTCTGGCACTCCTGAAACTACAACTCCATTCACTTTTATGGTAGTTAAAAGAACAGTTGAGCATGTTTGCATGCTGGGAGTTGTAGTTTCACAGCAGCTGGCGATGCCGAAAGTTGCTGATCCCTGCCTAGTGGAGCTATAATTCCATACCCAGCGTCCTCCAGCTTTACCAGATCCAGCTGATTGTTCTCTCTCGCTGTGTGGCCCATTTAACGGTACTGGTTATGGAATACTGTGAATTCCCACCGGACTGCCTTCAAGCAGTCCCCCATTATTATATGTTAGATAAATGGATGTTAACAGCTCTCGGCCAGTGACAGAGCTAGTTATGAGTAGGTCCTCCTAATTACGTTCAGGCGGGAGCCCTGGGCCAGCCACTTGTCTGTCTGTCTTGATGACTGTGGGGTGAGATGCCAGATCTACAAATCCATGTAGTTGTGGTAACTAATGACTCCCGCTCCTCCCGTCTGTGTATACCGTGGTGCAGAATATCAAGTAAGATAGCACTAGTGAACGTCGCCCCCCCCCCAACTGTGTGAGCAAGCGGGGCGCGAAAACTAGATTCAGATAAATTTATACTGTTCACGTCCCTTGTGATTGTTTTTATAAATGATTATTTTTTTTTTTTTATTACAGTAAATGTCTACCATTTTCAACACTGTTATTTCGGGTTCCAGTGTTTTGTTGTTGGTAGAAAGCGTGTAACTTTGCCCCATCACATGACAATGGGGCTGATTATCACATGGATCCAAGGCATCCTCCTCCAATATCTTCTCTTCTCTCCCTCCCCCCTTATAGAGGGCTTTACATGGGAGCCACCACTAGGGGAGCTTAGAACATTACTGAATACAGATTTGTTAAAGGGGCCACACCAATCCCCAGGATGAAGAGGCCCAAGTGCCATATAAAAGCTGCTTCTCCTTTCACGCTTATTCTGAGCACAGCAGGGGGTTTCTGGGATGTAAATACTGATGTCCCATCCTGGGGATAGGTTACCAATATATACCGTAATTGGTGCGAATCAGACTTCCCCCACCAGTCAGCTGTTTGAAGGGCCCATGACGCTTGGGCAATTGCTGCAGCCTATTCCTCAGCCTGTGACGTCCGTCTTTGCGCAGCCCATTCGCATGTATCGCTAGTTTCACACTTGCGGCGGCTCTCTGGCAGGGAACAGCATTCGTGAGGTTTGTAAGACTTCTTCTGGCCCCATTCTCTATAATGGGGAATGGCGGAGAGATCCGGCAATTATGCGAGAATTGGCCAGAAGTAAAACCGCTGCCGAAGTGAATATTATTGAGATGCAATACCAAGTACAGCCATAATACAATGTATGGCGCTGTGCTTGGTATGCTATGGAACAGCCACAATCACTTGCCCAAGCTATGTGGCCCTTCAGAGAGCTGATCAGCTGGCGTTTTGGGAGTTGAACCATCACTGATCTGATTATCAAACCTAGGGCTCATGCACTCGACCATCCGATCTGCATTTTTTTGATTCATTGAAATGAATGGGTCCGTATGTCCGTTCTGTAGCCTGCAAAAAAGATAGAAGATGTTCTATTTTCGTTTTGCGATGGGTAAAATAGGCATTGTTGCAGTGGATCCAAAAAAAAACTGGATGCAACATGGATGTCACAGGGAGTCCTCTGTATTTTTTGAGGATCTGTGTTTTGCGGAAACACACAATACATACGGTCTGTGCATGAGCCCCTATCCTCAGGAGTGATCAGCAAAATTTAAAGGCATATTCCAGTTGTGGCAAGTTATCCCACAGGATGGGTGTTAACTAAGATCGCTGGGGTCCTACTGTTGGGACCTCCACTGAGAACATGGACTCCCAAAGTAATGGTGCGGCGGGTCAGGCATGTACAGCAGAGTGCTGTCTGCCGTACCCCCATAGAGATGAAAGGAGCAGCAGTAGCAATTAGATTACATCTCTGCCCTTTCTAGGTTTAGGAGTCCAGTGGGCGGTCCTATCAGTGATTGACAGTCATAGAGGAAGACTTGCTCTTTAGAGGGAACTCCCTCTGGACTCCTAAGCACAGAGAGGGCATTGAGTTTAATGAATAACCTCAAAGTTATACTGAATCTATTGCCCTAAAACCAGATATCCATCTATCTGCTCAGCGCCTCCTGCTCTATAACCTGCTGCCTTCAGATTAGTTGCATCTTAAAGTGACAAATTCCCTTTTTAAAGGAATCGCGAGCCAGCAGATACCGCTGCTAATTACACGTCCACTATACGGCCGTGCAGCAGCTGCCATCCCACTCTCTTCACTTGCATATGGATTCAGACTGTGAGCGAAAACTGCTAAATGTACTAATAAAAATGGATTGCCACAGGTTTCTTAAAGCAGTTCTGCTTTGTTTTTAGGCTCCTGCTTATATACGGGAATATGCCGGCTGTACTTCAGCAGGCAGCAAAACCCCCGCCTCCAAGGTAAGAATGTGAGCGTATAGTGGGTTGTAGTGCCGGTACTGCACTAGCACGTGACGTAATGTATACACACTCCACTACTGGGCCCTGCAAGCTGCGTTGTTGGTACTGTAATGGATTTCCCTTTTAGTTGGAATTACACTGGAAAATATAAAGGCAGTTCTTATACTTCTTCCAGATGGATCCAATTCTGGTCTCGGCTCAAAAAACTGGATGTGTGCTTCCAGACTTAAAGGGATTTTCCTGGAAATAAATATTGATGACCTATCCTTAGGTCATCAGTATCTGATTGATTGGAAGGGGGGGGGGGGGGGGGCATCTGACCCCAGGACCCCTGGTGATCAGCTGTTTGAAGGGGCTGCACCACTTCTACTATACCAGTGATCGGCAAACTGCGGCTCTCCAGCTGTTGCAAAACTACAACTCCACTATGCCCTGCTAAAGGCTGAAAGCTGTAGGCAGTCTTTGCATGCTGGCAGTTGTAGTTCTGCAACAGCTGGAGAGCCGCAGTTTGCCTATCACTGTACTATACCAAGCACAGCGCCATACATTATATAGTGGCTATAGTTGGTATTGCAGATCAGCCCATCAACTTGAATGAGGCTGAGCTGCACAAAGGCTGAGGAGAGGCCACGGCGGTCACATCTGATCTGCTGAGGTGATGGGAATTGGACCCACACCGATCAGATACTGATGCTTTGAAGGAAGTTCAAACCGCACCACAAGTCGATGCCAGTCATGCCGTATGCTGCCCATTATCCTTGCTCCATGAACTAAAGTGAACTACATCTATTTTATTTTTATTTTTTTTAAATGTCCATGATCCTGAATCGCCACTGTAATAACTTTGTATGCATCTGAGGTCGCAATACCTGCCAGGCTGTAACCTCTTTCATGTGCGTTACTTACAGTTTTGGACTGGGTTTCCCTGGGCCCACCAGTGAAATTGAGGGTCCGCACTATCTTTACAGTACAGTTTTAATTGTGTTGTAATCTTTGTACACACAAGACATATATCTTCAGCAAGTTCTAATCAGTTTTCTGTGAATTATTCCATACCATACGGCAAATCTCAGAGAGAGAGATTCTGATAAATAAATCTATTTAATCCAGGCTTATCAAGTGTAGGTGAAATATTGCACCATGACAAGCTCACTCTGTGGAAGTCATAATCCATATATTTAGTTTGTTCTCTTCTCAAACTGTTATTGCTGAACCATAGAAGTGTGTAATAATAAAAAATTATATATGATTCGTTCATCAGGGCAGACATTGAGCAGAGAGGGGCAGCTGTTCCCCCCCCCCCCCCCCCCCACTTGATTGACTGGGCCGGACGTCTCGCCTAGCCCTCTAAAGCTCACGCCTGCTCCGTTGCTCAGAGTAGCGGCGGCACATGTACAGTTGCCATGTGCGCTTGTGCCGCTACTGCTGAGACAGAGCTAGAAAAGATGTTCGGCCCTGTCAATTAAATGGGGGGCCTCCTGATCAGTGGGGCCGACCCCTTGTTGCTCAAGAAGTCTGTTCTGATGAAGGAATGGTTTCGCTCCCCTCCCTAGTGTGTATATTTAATTGATGCGGCCCCCTGGATAAAGCCATGCATTGCCTTTATATCCTAGCGGTGTCTATCTTGAGCAAACCCATAATGTGAGTGTTCAAATGTGCGCATTCACTTTATATTAAAGGGGTTATGCACCTTTTTGGGGGGGCGGCGAGCTTTGGCAAACCCCTGCCTCTTTGAGCAGGCCTGCTCAGGGAAGCCTTCTTACTTGCTTCCCCGTTCCTGCGCTCTTCGTCCTCGCTGGGCTCCCACGATTTGAACTTTGACCCTGATGCAGCCTATTGCTGCCCACCTACTGCTCCACCTTACGTCATGACAAATGTTCATCTTATTCAAGGTGAGCGGGTCATCGCTGCAGCCAATCGCTGGCAGGAAGTTTACATATTTTGGGCTAAAAAAACATTTTGTAATAGGTTTAATGAAAACCTATCGGCGATCTTCTAAGCTGATTTATAATGTTGTGCATTGATTTGACCATAATCGGATCAGAAAATCATCCAGGAGAGAAGGGCTCTAGAACAAGCCGTCTGATGGACTTCACTGTGAGCGGTGTTCTGCAGCTTGTACTGTGAAACATAAACTTAACACGAAACAAAGAAAAGGTTTTATAAAAGCCTATTACAAAAAATGTGTTAGCCCACAAAGTACCTAATAATCTAAAAAGTGGCTCCACAGATGTTCATATCCTTTAAAAGGGGTGTTCACCTTTTATGACCTTTTGAACAATACCACAGCGTGGCCAGACCCGCATTGCCAAACTGCAGATCCATCGCTGCCCGCTGACTGTCCAGGTCCCGGGTCTCCGACATCAACATACGGTTTGACGCTATCTCACTTGCACATCACATGATCTATTGACCTGATTCATGGGTGACGTGTCGCCACTGTCGCCAGTCATTGGCCCAGTGGTCACGTGAGCCAATGTCAAACTGGATGCTGACGCGGGGAGACCCGAGAGCTGCAGAGCCGAAGCCCAGTGGCGTGGGTTGGTTATGGTAAGGTTACCGCCGTAGGTATAGTCCGCTGTGGGTTCTGTACAGGAGGTCATAAAGCGGTGAACAACTCCTTTAAGCAGTTGAACTCCGCCATAGAGCTTGGTGCAATACCAAGGTGCTTGTGACAGTCAGCTCTTGAAGTGTCTTGGCATCTTGTAAATGGCAGCATTAACCCTCCATCCCCTCCTCTGTCCTATTCTCGCAGGATGATCTGGAGCTATTGTCTTCTGACAGCCGCAACGAGTTTCCGTTTGTAAAGAGCCAGAAAAGAAAGCCGGTTCGGATCATCACCCTCATCCTCCACATCTCAGCAGGAACTGACGCAGCGGCGCACAGAGGAAGCATTAAGGAATTGTTTCAACACGTCCACAATATGCCAGATTCTGCGAAGAAGAAAAAACTCATCCGGCAGGTAGTGGGACATGTGTAAATGACCAAAAGCTTCCTTTCATGAGATCAATGATCACAACTAAGACGCACAGCTTATCTCATTCATACAGCGCCCTCTGCTGCATATACAAGATAATGCAGCATCCATAAATACTAAGGTAATAACAGATATGCAAAGACTTGTCTCCCGAGAAAGAGAACCATCTCACAGCGCCACCGGTTCTCTTCCTTGGGAGGTACCGCTTTGCATATTCCTTTCCCATGGAGCATTGACAATAAGCCTCCATACCATGGAGCACTTCCAGCAAGTCTCCATACAGGATGGTCTCTAGGAAGATTCAGCACCTTGCCGTAGATAATAACGGAGCAAGAGAGACCCAGCAGAGGAGTATATGACCCAGAAAAGAAGTCCTTCTGCTATGTGGGTGAGAAGACACCATGTCTAAAGGCAGAGAATGCTTTAAAATAGAAACGAATATTACCCTGCTGGCGGCTACACACCTGACCTTGGCACCCAGTCACTGGCTTTAGTGGTCTCGTCTGTATGTTGGGCACAAGGCAGCCAAGGCTAGTGATTGGCTACAGTGGTCACGTGTGTAGATGGCACATGATTAGCGGAGGTCACTGGATCAGCGGCGGGTGAGTATTACCATTTTACTATTATAATATTTTAAAACCATTCCCTGCCATTAGATTTATATTCTCCTGGACAACACCTTTTTAAGGGAAACTGTCACAAGTGTCATTTGCAGGTAACACGTTATAGAGAAGGATGTGCTGCGCAGATTGGCGTAGAGTTTTATGGCCAAAGATTCATTAGAACTTGTAATGCTTCGGAGCCCGGTGGGTGTACTACTGTGACGGACAACCATCTCTGTATGCATACTTGTAGAGGGAAGGTTGTCACCCGCGCCCACCGAGCTCCTTTAACATAGAATAGTTTCCAATAAAACTATATCTGCCAGTTCACACAGAGTTTTTTGACGCAAATTTTGGAGCGTTTCTGCTTTTAAAATCGGCTCCAAAAATAAGCCTCAAAACAGCCTCCCATTCATTTCAATGGGAAGCAGCACTTGCTGTTTTTTTTTACACGCAGCTTGGGAGCAGAATTGGCGCTGAACCTCCCATTGAAATGTATAGGAAGCAGAAAAAAAACAGCCTCCATGTAAGTCCTTGTGTTTTTTGTGCACAGATCTGCTTCAAAAACCTCAAACTGAAATTCCTGCTTTGTAGTGAAGTGAACACCCATTGGTTAAAAAAGTGTCAAAAAGACGCACTGAAAAGACGCGTGTATTTTTTATTTTTTCCTTTTAAACGTTGTATTTAAAAATCTGTTGTCTGGCCATATATCAATATACTCCTCCTGCCCTATAACGGGGGTGTGTGCAGATCGGACACTATGTGCGAGGCGACAGGAAACCCAAGGTCTGAAAAAAAATAATCACCTGTCCACAAGCGCACGGAGCTCCCTTTCTTGCTGCATCTGGTCCCCATTAGAAGTCCTGTCAACACATGACATCACCATTGCTGGCCAACCCTTGTGACCTGTGCAGGCTGAGTGGTTATGTGCTATTCCTGACATATCACTGCTGAAGCCATGGTGCCCTCCATTTCATACGACGTCGCTTGTCCCGTTCAGCAGAGATGGGAAAGCGACTCTCGACCTGGAGCAGCTTGTCGCATTTCCTTGTTACTGCAGTTCCATGCAAATCGTTGTGTTGAAAAAAATGATTGTGCTAATGGCAAGTCAGGATAGGCAATGTTTTAGGCGAGGGCTACACGACCACATGTGTCGCGCGACACATAGGGCACAATTACACTGCAACATGTGTGCGCGACATTTTTTTATATGATAGTCTATGGTGTCGCACTGCAACATGACAGTCGCAGTAAATTCCATCTTGATAGATTTTTTGCTACTGTCGTGTCGCAGTGCGATACCATAGACTATCATTTTAAAAAGTGTTGCATGACATTGGTGCGACAAATGTCGTCGTGTAGTCCTAGCCTTAGGCCTGGGCTACACTGCAATTTTTTTGTAGCGCAACGGATTTTAGCTATTGAATGACAGCTGCAGTCCACAAGATTGCAGTCACACTAAATGCATTCATTTGGACTGCAGCTGTGGTTCAATAGTTAAAATCAATAAGTTGCGCTACAAAAAGGTCGCAGTGTAGCCCCTTTAAGAACCCCCTTTAAGTAGATTCACCAAAATCTGTAGTCCATTAGTATACTCATTACCCGTACCATATTTGTAACTTGAATCCATTCATTTTAGTTCAATAAACATAATCCAGGAACACCCGAGCTGACCAGCACGAAGAACCATGTCCGCTCGCCGCTCCTTCAGCGGAATGATTAAGGTAATTTTATTACACAGGAGTTTATCTGCTTGCATTATAAAGAAAGGACTGGGCATGGGTTTAAAGAGCATCTGTCAGCAGAATCAGCCCCATTAAACCAGGCATACTGCCTGGTAGGGTTGACCCTGCTGATCCCCAATGATACCTTATTTATTCTTCTCTGTGGCACCATTCAGGAGAAGAGTCTGTGGGCACACTTACCATAGTGTTGGTAGGCGTACAAATGCCATTTTTGGCAGTCTTTTTATTTTATTTTTTTCTAGTCTCATTTACTATTGAAAATTTGGCTGTTTTGGAGGCATTGGCGCCTCATTCGCCTGTTTTTAGAATTTTTTTTAGACCCAATTCAGATTATTATTTTTTTTTTTTTTAAACTTTTACATCTATTTTACAACTCTATTTATGTAGATGCGCCTTATTTTGTGCCTGATTTAGTAAAAAAAATAAAATCTACTCCACCAGGGCTGGCGTACTCTTCGTCTGTTTTGAATGGCGAGTTGCGCCACATTTTGCCCACATTTTCGTGCAAATACTAATTAGACCAGTCTTGGTGAATATGAACCGGTCATACTGAAAAAGAACCACCAGAGGTCAGACTAATAGCAGTACGCAGAGTGTAATTCTGAAGGGCTGTGAGACTTTTGAGAATAGTCTGCAAAGAAAGACGGGAAAATAAATACGCCTGTCTAATTGGAAGCCTTTAAAGGGGTTATCCAATAGGACAAATGCCCAAATACGCTAGGGTGGCTTCCAGTTGCTGGATTTTTTATCCATGCGACGGGGGAGATGCAGCGATGGCTGTGCAGGGAGGGACTGGGTGTCGGACACCAGGTAAGGAGGGGCCCAGGCATTGAGGGGTATTTGTACTATTTGATAACCCCTTTAAAAAAGACAAGCTTGATAAATGTGCCCCTATCTCTTTTAAGTGCGCCTTCACACGCAGCAGATTGTTCCATTCATTTTAATGCGGCAGCAATTGCATGGATTTCTGCAAGCCCCATTCAAGTGAATGGAACTGATTTTCACGTTGCAGAATTTTCTGGCCGCATGTGAAGGCACCCCAATAAGCAAATGAGCCCACCGGAGCACTGAGCGGCAGGCTCAAGCCCTCAGATACCAGTCTGTCAGCACCTCACTGCTGAAGGCATAAACCCCCTCCATCTTGATTGACAGGCCCAGACATCTCGTTTGCACCCATTGGTCCGAGTATCGCCGTCCTCGCAGTCGTACCTGCACTGTCTGATAGGGTCTCCTCTTCCTGTATGCTGAGCAGCGGTCGAGCATGTGCACTGCGGCTCTATTCACCTTTGAGAAGTGGACTCTCCATCCATCCCATAGAGATGAACGGCTCAAAAAAAACGGCATCACAAACTACCAAAAAAGCTGCTTGTGAAACCCCCTAGAGCGCATGACGGGAGAGTTTACAAATGATGATGACCTTTTAAATATTACTTGTGTTTTAGACTTGGGGTACTTTCACACTAGCGTTTTTCTTTTCCGGCCCTGAGTTCCGTCCTCGGGGCTCAATACCGGAAAAGAACTGATCAGTTTTATCCCCATGCATTCTGAATGGAGAGCGATCCGTTCAGGACGCATCAGGATGTCTTCAGTTCAGTCTTTTTGACTGTTCAGGATGGAGATAATACCGCAGCATGCATTCAAAATAACGCAATGCCAGATCCGTCCTTCCGGTCTGCGCATGCACAAATCGGTAAAAATGTATAACGAATCAGTTTCTCCGGATGACAAACGGAGAGACGGATCTGTTCTTGCAATGCATTTGTAAGACGGATCTGCATCCGGATCAGTCTACAAATGCTTTCTGTTTGCATGACGATTGCGGCGACGGAACTGCTTGCCCGGATCACTCTGCCGCAGGTGTGAAAGTACCCTAATTCATCATCAATAATTACCTAATATAATGTCCATTTCACATATTTACCGTTCAGTAGTTTATAAAAGTAGTTGTTCTTCCTCTGCTACCCACTGTGTTTCCTCATAAATTCCCATGGCCTCGACCTGTAGTGCTGAGCCTTTGTCAGTCGAGCATGCCTCAGTGCGTTAACAAAGGGAGTGTCGGTGTGCTGCTGATTACGGAGTACAGGGGCGTGACCGGACTGTATATCAGCAGCCAATCAAAAAACATCAACACTCGCAGCAGGAAAGCTAGCATTGTGGGGATTGTAGTCTTTGAAGTTTTGTGAGGGAAGATCAGCCGCCATGATGCTCTGTGTGTGCAGGCTCACACAGGAGCTAGACAAAGGTAAAGCTCTGGTTATAGGTAGGGTTCTGGTTGGTCTGAGGTGGCGCCATAGGAGCACTCACTGTCTGGACAGATTAGAGCCGATATCTGACTTGTCCATCAGTGAGATGCCCTGTGGTCCACTTAATTTCAGAAAAAGCCTTGTGTGCATGGTCCACTCTATACAATCCCAGATAGTGGGGTCCGGACTGTTTAGAGGTGACGGGATGTGCCGCCGCTGCATCTGAGGGATGAACACCTTTTTAACCAGAGCTCCATGAATTGTATTTGGAAGTGAATGTATGTAAATGTATTTATTGACCTTCTCAAATGCGTGGAAACTCGTGCACAAGACCGCACCGTGTTTTGCAGTCTGCAAATTGCGGATCCACAAAAAAACGGTCTGCCGTGTGTGTGTTCCTCAACTCGCGGAACAAAACCGGCGGCCCGTGTTAGAAATGCCTATTCTTGTCCGTAAAACAGACAAGAATAGCGCATGTTCTATTTCTTTTTTTGCGGAGCAACGGATGCGCACAGAACACAGAGTGCTGTCAGTATCTTTTGCTGCCCCATTGAATTGAATGGGTCCGCATCCGAGACGCAAAACCTGCGGCACAGATGGGGACCCAGACAACGGTCGTGTGCATATTAGCCCTTATTCTGACGACTTTTGGTTTTTTTATACATCAGCGTAAAGTCTTGGGCGGACAGGTGGTGTCCGAGAAGAAGAGGACGTGACCCCAATGTCCCTCCCAAGGATCAGAGTACGTCAAGGAAAATATGAAATATGTAAGTAGTGAAATTACATAGTGTTAAAATCTACTGCAATTTGCATTTATTGTAAAGAAAATCTGTTTTTTATTTAATTTCTTTTTTTAATGATCGGTCACAATATTCTGTTGTTCTATTGGCTAACGGCTTTGTATATAGGTTAAGGTAGATTGTGCTGTCCCCAACAAAAGCCTCTGAAGCATCCACACAATCCATTCAAAAAAGGGTACAAAATATTTGCCCTATCCACTGAATACCCCAAAGGGGATCCATACCTCAATGGCTTTGTTTTTCCTTTACTGCTTCCTGACGGGTTCATCGTAGCAGTATGAGGGCATGTTTTTTGCAGGAACGGATGGGTTGGGGAAAAACAATTGCAGCACTTTGGTCGGTGGTGTAGACGCCCATTGATGTCACACAAGCCTCTCTGGTTTCAGTACTGAGCTTTGCAGAAGCGCGTCTCCTATACAGTACTCTAGACGTAGTCCTTTATAGGAAGTGGTACTCCCAGCTCCCTTACACTGTGT
Source organism: Bufo bufo (assembly GCF_905171765.1). Lineage (NCBI taxonomy): Eukaryota > Metazoa > Chordata > Amphibia > Anura > Bufonidae > Bufo > Bufo bufo. The sequence goes on along the minus strand of NC_053394.1, from coordinate 31,565,260 downwards.
GCTACTCTCAACCCATTTGTGTGTTTGTTGTTTACCCTCTGCCTTCCACAACCATAACTTTATTTTTCCATTCAAATATGAGGGGTTTGTTCCACACACAAAAAAAAAAAAAAGTTGCACTTTTTAATTTCACACATTAAATATTGTATACAATGTAGTGGGAAGCTGGTAAATAAAATTGCAAATGGGGTGAGAGGAACATGGCGAATATGAGTTACATCAAGTTAAACTATTTGTTTATTATCTATTTATGGAGTTAGTTTGTAAATAGGAATATGGCGTGGGGTTATTGCTGAATTGATATGTGGTTTACCGCCCCTAGAAGGGCGTCTGACGTCTAGAATGCGTGATTTGAACCGCTATATAAAGATGTCGACTTATTTTATGTCTTCATGCTGACGAGGGCTGGACGGCTGAAACGCTTCCATGTAATATGTATTATTTTGACATGAAATAAAGACTTGAAGACTATTACAACACTCGCTGGGATTTACTCCATTCCATAAGAACTACAGCGGTAATAGCCTGGATCTCTCTGAAGTGGTCCAGGCTATAGCAAGATTGAACGGCTACCCCCATCTCTATGCAGGGGAGATGTTTGGAGCTTCAGGAGTGCAGCGCAGCGCTCCCAGGGAAAAGCTTCCCTCAGATGCCATGGTCACAAACTGACCATCGCATGGAGGGGTTAAATGTCTGCCATCAGGGTTGCCTCTCTGCCCTCTGCACGACCACCACTGCTGGATTACTGGGTGGTTGAAACCCTGGAAACGAGCAGTGTATGACCAAGCCTAATACTTAGTAAGTGCCCTTGTATTAACTACATATTAAATGCCATTTGCTGAAGTGAGAGACGACTCCTTTAACTTCAGTGATCTGCTAGGACCAGGGGTGCTCAACCTGTGGCCCACCAGTCGTTGCAAAACAACTCCCAGCATGCCCTAAAAGATGTAGGCTGTCCAGGCATGCTGGGAGTTGTTTTGCAACGACTGGTGGGCCACAGGTTGAGCACCCCTGTGCTAGACAGTTTAGTAGGGGAGGGCTCCTGCAGCAGACAGAATCCAGATTTAAAGGGATTGTGTCAGCAAGATTACACACACAGACCTGATTACGTGTTATTAGAGGTCTCCGATATCATGTCAGAGATATACCACTATGTAACTGATCAGTGACAACATCCCGTTAATCAGAGGTTTTTGTGTCCCATGGTATTGAACACTTTTTAATTAGTTTCCACATTTCTTATTGCTGGATAGCGTACAATGAAAGGATAGTAAGGGAAGAATTGTAGAGATTTTATGGATTTATTTTTTATTTTTTTTAACTGATGTTTTCTACCTGTTTTGTAAATCCAGGTGTCCCAAGAATCTCCTGCAGTTTATTTTACAAAGGCCAAATTAAAGCTTACCGAGCACACTCATGGCAAGAAAGAGGTTTGTATAGAATAGCTATTGCTGACCCGGCTTCACACGGGTATATTTCATCTATTTCATTTTATGTTTCCATGTGTCGTAAAAAGAGATCAACAGTTTCCCCCATAACAGTGACCTCTGCAATGCCCTGCAATGCCCGTCCGTTTAATAGTGGCCACTGCCCCCATGCATGTAGCAGTGTAGTTGTTGCCGTCATATGACTGAATATTTAAGGACCTGCAACTGCTAAAACATGTGATCAGTTGTTATGGCAACCTGGAGTAGGACCTGCGAGCTTCTATTGGCTAATAAGGGACATGTGACCGTGTACATGGCAGTTAGGATTTAAGTGAAAGACTTGCAGGCTTGTATTGGCTAATGCAGATTTTGGGGAATATCTCAGGAACGGTACATCCTAGAGAGCTGAGACCCGGTCTAAAACCTTCCTGGACACCTGATGTGCCTGTGTGCCAAATTTGGTGAAGATCGGTCCAGTCGTTTGGTCGCATAAAGAACGTTCGAAGGTCCTTAAATATTCAGACGTATGACGGCACAATTACACTGCTACATGCATGGGGGGCAGGGGCCATTATTAAATGGACAGGTGCTGTGGAGGTCACTGTTAAAGGGGCGGCCACTGTGGAGGTCATTGTTAAAGGGGCTGGGTATTGTAGAGGTCACTGTTATGGGGGATACTGTCGCTATCTTTTAACGACACACAGAAACCTTAAATGAAATAGGTAATATATACCCGTGTAAAGCTGGGTCGATTTTGGTGCTTTTTCCACAGCCGAAAACCACTTTATTTTTGTTGTTTATTCTTAATGAGTATTCTGCGTCAATTACACATCAAACCCTTTTAAAGGGGTTATCTGATACCTAAAATATCCCCTACCCCGGGCCCCCTTGTATGGATTATACTTACCTGCTCCCCGACACCACCTGCGTTGCTCCGGATCCCCGTACAGCCACTGCTGCATCTCCCATCGCTAGGATTAAACATCCGGCGAATTTGATATTTTTTTTTATATTTTTTTTATTAAATCATTTATTTTTTTGCTGCCCATATGTGGAACTATTCACTTCAATGGGGCCACAATAAAAACAAAAACGGAAATGACTGCATTCTATGTCCCCCATGGCCGTTCAGCAAAAAAAATAGGATATATTCTATTATTGTCCGCGTTACAGACAAGGATAGGACTGTTCTATTAGGGGTCGGCCATTCCGTTTCTCAAAATGTGGAATGCACACGGCCAGGATCAGTGTTTTGCGGACAGCAAAACAACGGTTGTACACATGAGCCCTTAAAGGGAGTCTGTCACCACATTTGAGCCTATTAGACAGATCCAATAGCGTTATATGTGCCACCCAGAAGTTTAAAACGGTACCTTTGTTGCATATACGGAGTCTTGTTTCAGCCAAAAATGAACTTTGTAGGTTCTGTAAATGCGCCCTCTCAAGTGCCCAGGGCGGCGTCTCAATCTTCCGAGCCCAAGACCGGACCTCCCCAACGGCTCATAATCCCGCCTCCGTGTGCCTCTGCCCGCCCGTTTACGCTCCTCCTCTCTCCTGCGGCGCAGTGGAAAAGGAGAGAGGAGGAGCGTAAACGGGCGGGCAGAGGCACACGGAGGGCGGGATTATGAGCCGTTAAGGGAGGTCCGGTCTTGGGCTCGGAAGATTGAGACGCCGCCCTGGGCACTTGAGAGGGCGCATTTACAGAACCTACAAAGTTCATTTTTGGCTGAAACAAGACTCCGGTATATGCAACAAAGGTACCGTTTTAAACTTCTGGGTGGCACATATAACGCTATTGGATCTGTCTAATAGGCTCAAATGTGGTGACAGACTCCCTTTAAAGGGGTTTTCTAAGTGGTTTAACAATGATAACCTATCCTCAGGATAGGTCATCAGTATTGAAGAGGCTACAGCGATGAGGCCTCTTCCCAGCCACTGCCATCACATTCATCGGTCACGTGGCCTAGACTCAGCTCATGGCTTTTCGAGTGAATGGGCCTGGGCTGCGATACCAAACACAGCCACTGTACGTGGACCCTCACCGATCAGGTATTGATGTCCTATACTGAGGTTAGGCCAGCAATTAGAACGCTTGGAAAAAAAAAAACTTGAATTGCATCCACTAATCTTAAAATAAAAATATATCGATTACACTCATACAATATAGTCCCAGGGGTGTGGAATTCCTATCGCCCGACGCCCGGGACATGCAGTTCCGGGCGCCGGGCAAGTAGTTTGAACAGTTGTTTAGCCCTGTGCGGGCAAGTAGCAGGGACATGTCGGTTGGGCTGTAATAGGAGCGGTCATATGCTAGCCGCGAGCTGAACGCTCCTACATCTATGTCAGCCTGCCCCTACATCGTGCATATGAGTACCGTACATATCACTTCCTGCAGGGGGCCCCCGCTCCTGTATCGAAGTCTCCCCCCACCTGCCAGCACAGGAGCGCACAGTAAGTCAGCACACCGTCTCCAGAGACTGAGTAATTGCAGGCCAAGATGGGAGAAGAGGAGTGAGAGACCCCACGGCCCCCTGCAGATGAGCGTTCCTCCTGGAGCCTGTCCACATCGCAGCTCCCGGCCTGACCTGCAAGCGCTGACTGGGGTCACATAGCATTATACTGATTTATGATGCTATGTAACCCTTACAGTTCTGGAATGTGTTGGATAACAACTGACAGCATTATGTCAGTTTTATCCAATACATTCCAGAACTGTAAGGGTTACATAGCATCATAAATCAGTATAATGCTATGTGACCCCAGTCAGCGCTTGCAGGTCAGGCCGGGAGCTGCGATGTGGACAGGCTCCGGGAGGAACGCTCATCTGCAGGGGTGTCAGAAATAAAGGTTGTGCTGTCTGTCTTCTGAGGCTCTGGCCCTGCCTGCAATCTGCACTGCACGTGGCACAAGGATAAACTATAATGTCTCCCTGTTGCCCCCATACAGTATAACGTCACCTTGGGGCTGCCCTAGTGCCCCATACAGTATAACGTCACCCTGTGGCCCCTGCCCCCGCACAGTATAACGTCACCCTGTGGCCCCCGCCCCCATACAGCATAACGTCACCCTGTGGCCCCTGCCCCCATACAGCATAACGTCACCCTGTGGCCCCTGCCCCCATACAGCATAACGTCACCCTGTGGCCCCCGCCCCCATACAGCATAACGTCTCCTTGTGGCCCCCGCCCCCATACAGCGTAACGTCTCCTTGTGGCCCCCGCCCCCATACAGCATAACGTCTCCTTGTGACAAGTAGATTGAGCCCCCACTTTAGTCCTTCGACAAGTAGTTTTTTTTTTTTAATTTCCACACCCCTGAGTCCACAATTTACTATATGCCTCCCTCTTCTTTTTTTTCTTTTTTACAGGCACCCAGTAAGGTAAAACGGGCACATCTCTTGTCTACGCAAGAAACCTCCATTTAAAGGATCGGAGAGTATTGGACTCTATTGGAACTTTCTTCTCTCTTTGAAACTTTTAACCTTTTTACAGTTTTATATTTTTAAACGAACCTGTGGACAACTGTTACGAAGCTGTGACCTAACCGTTCCTGTGCAGACTCTTATATGGCGGTATATTAATGTTATGGACTGTTTTTATTACTATTTTAACACAGAGTCTTTAACCAGCGAGCAGTTCTTTGCATACTAAGACTTTTGATATATGCACGTGTTGTGGTTATTAATGCAATGTTCCTGTTTTTGGGGAGGGTTCTTATAGTTCTTCACTGTGGTTACAATTCTTCAGATTTATCAATGTATTGGCTAAAAGAAGCGGTTTAAGATGACAAAAACATGGCCGCGGTTTTTCCAGATGCGACTCCGCTCTTCTCTGTGGGCGATGTCTGGTATTGCAGCTCAGCCCCATTCAACTGAAGGTGTAATACCGGGCGCAACCCACATACAGGGGTGGCGCTGTTTCTAGAAAATAGCGACTGTGTTCTAATTCTCTGCCTCTAGTTACTCTTCTCAGGTTCTCTGTACTGATGACGACGCTGTTTTGGTTGGTATGCTTTGGGTGGTCTTCGGCCTCAGGCCTTCTAGAGGTTGTAAAACAGCTGGAGGTCCGTACATTGCAGGCCGGGGTGTTGCATAATGTGAAGGTCCTCTTGCCTGATGGGGTTGTGTATAATGACTTGCACTTGGATAAGGGCTAGCTGGCAGATTTGGCAAGGTGGCTGCATATTCTGCATCAGATGCATAATGTGAGATGATTCTGAAACTGTACGTGTAACTGGATATCAGGTGCGTACCTCGGAGCAGCAAGCGGAAATGTTACGGGTCAGTCTGCGGTTTTTCTTTTTATTCCTCCTTTTTTAGAAAGGTCTAAACCCAGAAATTGGGAACCGTCCCAAAATCTGTATTTAAACTGTATTCTAGGGGACTGACTGACATTATAGGTCTGATAATGAGCTCAATATAACCTCTACATGGAATCTGACACCTCCGAAATCTCTACTACACCATGCAAAAGGCCTTGTAGGGTCAGCTCAGCTGAATGTAATGATACCGTTCATTTAGCAATCTGTTGCTTCATTCCTTTAATCTATATGCAAATGAGCAGTTAAGTGCACCAAAGGCGGGCCCACGTCACACTGTGCACCCTTGTTCCTCCTGCTTTCTTTGCCAGGCCCTCTCTCTCTTCTCTTCTAATTGACAGCGGTAGGCAAGATGACTTTGATTGACAGGGTCAGGTTCCTGCATAGAGAGGGGGAGGAGCAAGAGTGCACAGAGTGGCTTGGTACTGCCTTCGGTGCACTTAACTGCTCATTTGCATATGATTAAAAGTACTTCTACAGGAGGACGCAACAGATCGCTAACTCAAAGGTCAGCCCTTCACAGCATTGTGCTTGTAACAGTGAATTTCCTGCTGACAATCCCTTTAAGTGGAGATCCACAAAGCCGTTAAGGTCAAAAAATGTTAAATATATCTTTGTTATAAAGGTTAGGTTTCTGATGCAGAGCTCCAAATCTGAACAGATAAAAGTTCTGGCTGCCTGGAGCTACCACTAGATGGAGCTTTACTGCACATGGTTATTGAGTTCAGTGTATACACTGTATGTGATGAGCTCCCCCTAGTGGTGGCTGCAGGCAGCTGGAAGTTGTGGTTTTTTTAGCTTTTAGGTCTATCCAGGGGATTGGGAGTCCTAACTGCTAGAAAAATGTATTAAAGGAAATGAATCGCCACAGAATTCGGGACACATTTTAGATTAAACTTAAAGCACCTGGTTCCTCTTGAAAGTGTTTTACTAAAAATCTTAAAACAAAAAAATAAATCCAAAAGCACTTGTAATGTATGATCTGTTTTAGCCCACTGTTAGTATGGGCGGCAAAAAATTGTAATATTATAGTGATATTACATTCGCTGTGTAGCAAATCCTGATTTAGGCTAGCAAAAGTCCGGGATTCAAGCTTGTATTCAGCTCTGAGCCCTGGCGGAATAGTGTTTTTAACTATTTGTAGTCCTTTTTTTCTTTTTTTTTCTTTTTTTATTATTATTTATATTTTTTTAGATGCTTAAGAACCCGCCCACCTTTCGCTGGGAATTCCTTATAGACCATGCCACTAAATAAAGGGTGAATTTACACAGAGAGAATACATTTCTTTGGGGCTCATACTGACAGCAGCAGTTCTGTCCAGATCAGTTGTCTTTTTGGAGTGTTTTTTGTTGTTTTTATATTGGATAGTGAGTACTTGAATACTGGATCCCAAATGGACATCAATTTGGATCTTGTTTTTATTCTTTTTAGATTATTTGACCAAGGTGACGCAATCAATAAATCCTGGCTGGCCAGATGTCTCAGGGGAGATGGGCCACCACCACCAGAGTAGCCTGGCAGAATTTTTCTCCCAACCTCTCTCCCCGCAGCTGATTTTGTATGCCCAGCCTAGGAATGGGCTCATATTTGGTCCATATGTCTGACCGTACACCTTCCATGATACAAACACGTGCCCACAGTGTCTTCCAATCTAAATTGTACATAGGGGTGAATTTATCATAAGGGGGATTTTTAAAGTCTATTTTTGCTTCGGTATGCATTGGTGTACTACGTGCAGAATTATTGAAATGTAGTTTGATGAATTTGCCGCACTTGCGTCTAGAGATGCAGTTTTCACCTCGCCCCTCTACTGGAGTAAAACTGTGGGGGAGGTTTATCTATCGTATTACAGCACAATAGTGGCAGAAAAAAATTATGATTATGCGCCATCACTTAGAATATTTTTTAATGTCTAACCACTTGGAGGTGGAGAGGCAAGAAATTAACATAAACTGTAGCGTACGGAAAGCCTCCCACTAGATTCGGCACATCTTACGCAATTGCATTTTTTTTTTTTTTTTTACTAAGACTGGACACTCCATGACCAGCCCCTGGGGCATCATAAAATCACAAAATGTCACAATTTGTGTGCAAAAAAAGTCATTGAGAAAGAATTGTGACTCTTTGGTGCCACTTTTCTGGATTGATAAATACCTTTCTATCTGGCAGCGCCTGTGTGCCACCATGGCAGACACTGTCCAGTAAGGATAACCGTTTATCTAGCTTTTTCCAAAATATCATTTCTACTTCTAATTCACTCTAATCACTGAGAATTGTTTTTTTTTTTTTTTGTTTTTTTTTGTTTTTTTTTAGGATATCTCCCTAGAGAAAGCTTAAATTCTACAACTCAATCTGTTTCTTTGGTTGATATATTTTTTATTTATTTTATTTTTACATCCGAATAGATTATGCGCCTTTACTTCCTTTTGGCTACAATACGCCGCCTCGCTCGCAGGTCACAGACTCTCACATTAGTAGACGGTGTGTAATGTGCCCTGATTTCCGGAGTCCTCCTGGACAATGTCGGCTCTTTTGCTGAATAGGCAGCTATTTGTGGTCAGCAGCGTGATTAAACACCGCGTGATAAATACCAGAGCGGCTTTGTCCACGCTATGTGGACAGTAAATATCAGCCATGTTTGCCTTCCTACACAAGGCAGGATCTTTTCTTCAAGGTTTGCTCTTCCCAGGGGATTTTCTTATCTCTCCCTATAATCTGCTGGACAATAAGACAAATGTACGAGAGGGGTAAGACTGCGCCGCGTTCTTGGCCGTGGAATCTTGTTGGTAATGATGCAAAAAGGTGACGGTGGATACTTTTTATGTAGATCGTTAACAGTGGCTGTATGAGCATGCTGGGAGTTGTAGTTTCTCAGCAGCTGGGAGGCGTCTAGTTGATATTTTAGTAGACTGAAGTTTGGTGCTGGACACGTGTAATGGGAAATTAATGAAGATTGGACGATGATACTTTTTCATGCAAAGTATGTTGTAGTGAAGTTTATTAGATACCGTAATAAACCTAAAAGACGAGTAAGAGCAATGCGCCAATCTTGGGGCTGGAAAGTCGCTGCATTTGTGTACAAATGTCAGGAGAGGACACGGGTCCTTTCATTTTAGTAAATTCTTGTATTCCCCATAATACAACCATGGAACTTCTTTTCTTAGAATGTCATCATTCCTCTGTTGTTCCTCCTGAAAATGTATAATTACATTGACAACTGGGTGCATATGAAGGAGAAAAACTCCAGTAAAAATGTGCAGTTTTATTGTATCCAGTAGAAACTAGTACAGGTATACATGCGCTGCTTACGTGTTTCAGGCACCAGGTCTGCCCTTAGAGTTGTATGCAGTGTATGTACCTTCACTGGAGTTTCTACTGGATACATTAAAGCTGCATATTTATTTTATTTATTTAAATATTTTTTAATTTTTTTTACTGAAATTGGATGCCGGAATTGTTCTCCTTTTTTATATGCATCACAGACTGGGTCCGCAGTGGTTCGTGCATCTAAAGAGCTCCCATTATTAGCTGGGTGCTGCTATTTCCCTTGTCGGTGTAAGTGTCCCTACAGTATGACATCAGTGTGTGCAGAGGCATGTACCATTAAGGCCTCTTGCACACGGCTGTTGTGCTCCCGTAGCAGTATTGCGGGTCGCATACGGCAGTTCCGCAATACACGGGGCACCGGTCGTGTGCATCCTGCATGACAGATGCGGACCCATTCACTTGAATGGGTCCGCAAATCCAGAGATTCTGTGCACTACGGAGTGCTTCCGTAGGGTCCCAATCCGTGCTTCTGTTCCGCAAAAAAATTGAATCTTTTTGCGGAACTGACGGATCACGGACCCATTCAAGTTGAATGGGTCTGGATCCGTCCCAGCCGCTGCACGGACGTTACCCGTGCATTGGGGACCGCAAATTGCGGTCCCCAGTGCACGGAATGGAACCATAATCTGCCGTGTGCAAGAGGCCTAAGAAAGAGAATGTGAACACCCAATTATTTATAGGAATAACTGAGGATCAATACAATGCAATTCTAAGAAAAGATCTTAAATTATTTCATGGGTAACATGAGTATTAGTGACTTGTAAGAAGAGGTGAGCGGTCATCGCTTGGTGGATCATACAATGGGGGATGGAGGGACTTGCATGGGTCTGTGAGGCCGGTGCTGATTAGTATAGGGGACCAATTTGTAAATGTCACTTTAGAGCTGCGTTATATCAATAGGGTGTTATGTGCTATTCAGTTACTTATATAGGTGAGCGTTCCTGTACCATCCTGCGCCATGACCAGATGTAGAGTTTATAACCAAGAAAATATCACGTTATCCCTCCGGTAGGGTTCAGCACACCTCAGCCGGTCATGTTATGTCCCTACTACTGACCCGAGACTCTACAGGTTTATTGACCAGGACCTTGGGCAGACTGCACCGCTGCCTTCCAAACTGTTCAAGTGCGGAGAATGGAAATGCATTGCAATGGTTATGGTGAGAGCTCCACCATATTACTTCTATTCACAGCTGGTGGTGTACGTCGTAGTATTCGCATACCATTTTAAAGGGGGTTGTCCGGGTTCAGCCATATCCCCATTTTTACCCAAACAGTCCTTCTTCTAATATGAACATTGAAGCATTTCATGCACCGATGCTCTGCTTTGCCCTGCGCTTTTTCTGGAGATTCGGTGACGTACCTGGCGCTCCGTGGGTAAAGCTTAGGTGGAGGCGTCATCCTAGCGGTGTGAAAATATAACCCTGAGCAATGCAGCGCAAGGCAAAGGAGGGCCTGCCGGGGTGGAAATGGGGACCTGTCCAGGTTCAGCTCTCTCCATCTTGAAGACCTTGGTAAGGATCTTATTAGGAAATGGGTATTACCTTATCTAGTGCTGTTAAGGTGCCTTCACACAAGAGATTTTATTGCAGGCAATTTTTTGAACTGAAGATCGGTTCCGTTCATCTGATTGGGGTTGGTTTGGCAGCAAGCAAAGCCTTGTATAGGTGAACAGAGCTGATCATTTGTGTCAGAAAAGTCCTGCAAAGAAATCTGCAGCATGTGCAGGCGCCCTCGCAGGAATGTTCACCAGTAGCCTGCTGGGCAGAGAGCGGCATCCTGTACCCTTGATATGTTGATCATGACGCCCTGTGACTGCAGCATGTGTGGGGTTTTGTTAGGTGTTTTTTTTTTTTTTTACATGTGGGTTTATTTCAATCTCTGCAAGCTGGAAAACTTTTAACTGATTACATTATCGCTGTATAGTTTGTCCCATAAGTCTATAGACGTCTTTCAGTTATATGCATCACACGTGTATTGCTTTATAGGACACATTCACGCATGGCACGCTGCAAGTGAATGGGTTTGGATATCTACATTCAGGGCAGGTTTTAGATTTTCTAGAAATGTAAAAATTTGCAGGGTCTCCGGTAGCAAGAACCTTTTTTCAATTTAAGGAACTGTGCCAACATATGTATCCACTGGATAGGTTTATATCTGATGGATGAGTTTCATATAATGTATTCCAATGATGTCGGATTTTTCTGCAATAAGTTGCAGCATGTCGTGTTGCGACACCATTGAAATGCATTACGTAGCTGAACCCTCATTCTCTACGGGCCTGCCAAGATCTCTGCATTAGAAAATATTTATTACAATTGATCCAAGGAGATTGTTTGGACCCAAACGTCACTTTGTATTTTGGATATGCAATCTATGATGAGACAACCCCATAAAAAAAAAAAAAAAAAACACACTGGCAGCTCTCCTGCTGGTGATGTTATGGAAAAGTATATACCGCCATACAGTCCACGATCCAGCATGGAGTCTCTGGCAGCTGAAAGAGCCGATGAAGCGTCTGCATTAAACTGCAAACGCCATACACACCTAATGTAGTGTACGGTACACTACACACTTCCTACTGATGCACGATATGTTGTGCTCTAAAAATGTGACAAATTGAAATGATACAAAAAAAATAATGTGAATTTTACCACTTAGTCTTATTCTGCAGTTCTGTCAATTGCAGGATGCAATGTGTCTTTTAGGGAAGGGCTGCGTCTGTAAACCAAATATAGAACTGTGACCCGTTTCACAAAAGGATGACTTGCAGCAACCTATTAAATGTGTGCTAATCTGTTTTACCACATGCTGCACGCACCGTGTTCCTGTGAGGAAGCCCTCTCCGCTAACTGCTTCATTTTCCAGGAATCCTGCTAAACCACTTGTGTATAAACCTGTTTAAATGTGATTGTTACGCAGCTTAACATCTCCTTTTTGTATAATGTAACTGTGCGTTTTCTTATTTATGTTTGTTCTGTGTTGTATTTTCTTTTAATATAAAAGTTGACAAATAAATGTTTTTTTTGTATCTGTAGTTTGTGTGTTTTTGTAATAAACCCGGCCTACCGTCCCCATGTGTAGTGACTATGCGCGCACAGTGGCTTTTTCCATCAGAAATCGAGTAATCTGCCTCGGATCTCCGCTGTGGATTTGCATTCGTCAATGGTTTTGACTCTGAATGTGGATTTGGCCACTATTCCACAGGTCTAATCCACGTTTGGCTATTTCCACAGCAACGGTGAGCATAGGCTTGTTGCAGATTTGACCACCCATATTACCCGCTGCATTGTGTCTAACATGCCAGCTGTTTACATGGCTGGAGCCTTTGCAGCAAAACCTAGTTTTAGAGGACAGCAATGGCTTCTTAAAGGGTTTATCTGGGAAATATTGATGGACTATCCACAGTATCGGCGGGGCGGGGGGGGGGGGGTCAGAATCCATGCACACGACTGCCAGTCAGCTGTTTAGGGAAGCTGGGGGCACACTGGAGCTCTGGGCACCGTATAGCTGTTGTGCTTGGTATTGCGGCTCAGCACCATTGACTTGGGGCAACTAGGCAACGTGACTGATGTACGGTGACATCTCATGGCCTGGGAGGATGCAACAATGCTCGTGGAGCGCCATGCTTCATCTAACAGCAGATTGGCGCGGGTCCCGGGTGTTGCACCCCTTCCAATCTGATATTGATGACCTACAGTATGTTTTTAAAACTTAGTGGCTCTGGTGCCAATTGTTTCCCTGGGGATCCGATAGAGTGAAGGCTAATACAATAGACTCCCATTGACCTCAAGACCTGGTTAAGGCCCCTTTCAGACGAGGGAGTTTTCCGCGCAGGTGTAATGCGAACGCATTGCGCCCGCACTGAATCCGGACCCATTAATTTCAATGGGTCTGTGTACATCAGCGTTGGTTTTCACGCATCACTTGTGCGTCGCGTGAAAATCGCAGCATGTTCTGTATTCTCAGTTTTTCTCGCAATGCTGACCCCATAGAAGTGAATGGGGCTGTGTGAAAAACGCATCACATCCGCAAGCAAGTGCGGATGCGATGCGTTTTTCACTGATGGTTGCTAAGAGATGTTTGTAAACCTTCATCTTTTTTTTTTTATCACGCATGTGAAAAACGCATCGATGCGTATTGCACTCGCACGGAAAAAACTCAAACACTGAACGCAATCGCATCCAAAACTGACTGAATGGTGCGAGTTTTCCTGAACACATCTGGACCTAATCCGTATAGTTCTTCAGGCAGCGGCTATGGCAGATTTCATACAAGGTCTTCAACAGAGATCAGCAACCTTCGGCACTCCAGCTGTAGTGACACGACCAGTCGCAGCATGCATGCTTGCTTGGCTGTTCTCAGAACTCCCATAGAAGTGAATGGAGCCTGCTAAGAGCTGGAGGTCGCTGACCGCTGTTCTACAACGTTTGCCATTAGATTCATGGGTACTTTTTCATGACTGCAGTCCAGCGTTTCATCACTAGGTGGCGCTGTGACCGTATCTTCCTCTTTGATGGTATGGAATCCATATTCTACATGCTGAGCGGTGTAGTATAGCAAAGCAGAAAGGTTTTGCATCTTCTGCACATATGTTGGGTATATTTGTGAAAGATTCTGGGAACTGAACTGTAAATTCTTCAAGCTTAACATATTCCATATCAGCAACTGTGAAACCACCACATCTCTTCTGAGCAGGCAGAGGGCCACGTGAGCCACGTGGACTGCAGAAACTAAAGCCAGGGAATGCAAAATATAAACCGCAACTTGCAATGTACCCCACTGCTAGAATATTTCACTAGTTTTTTCAATTGGTGGGGGTCTGACCACTGTAACCTCCACCATTCCTTACGGCTCATTCAGACGGCTGTCTGCAAAAACGCGGATCCGATTTTTTGAGGACTTAGATGCTGTCCCATTCACTTCTATAGGGCCCTTTTCTTCCATTGCACGGCTCAGCAAAAAAAAAAAGAAACGTGTCCTATACTTGTCAGTGAAAATCAGGACATGGCCCTATTAAAGTCTGGATCACCAAAAAAAAACGGAATGCAATCCGTTTTTTTTTGCCGACATGCTGAACGGTCTGCAAAAAAACGGATCCGTCTGAATGAACCCTTAGTATGAAGAAGTGGCAGTGGTGCTAGGATAGTGATATGTCACCTTATCTGACAACTCCGCTCTGCTGGAGCCATTTACTACAATGGGTCAACCATGCAGCTGCCAGGAGGAGCTGGGTCACCACTATACCCCATGTGCATTTTCAGAAGATTGGATCAGTAGGGGCTTTGGTGCAGCGTAGTGTTGAGTGAGCTTGTGTTTTAAGTTCGGCGTCTAAAGTTCGGGTTATCGAAGAATCTCGTTATTGATTCCGCTACCACGGACCATAACGGAATTTAGAATCCATAACGCGATTCTTCGATGACCCGAACTTTAGATGCCGAACTTAAGACACAAGTTCGCTCAACACTTGTGGAGAGCCCATAAAGCGCTAATACGATGTAGCACAGTGATCAGTGGGGTCTCGGCGTCCGGACCCCCCACTTCTGACATGTCAAAAGTTTTTTGGAAGTGTAGTTCCTTGTTAAATCGATGGCCTGTACTTGCCCTCGGGACACCCACCCATCTGTAGACTGAAAGAGCGCAATTTCTTCAGGCACAGCCCAGTGCAAGTACTGGGATGGGACTGATCTTCTGCGTTAGGTGCAGCCGAGCAGCTTTGCTGATATAAATAATGAAGGCCCTGTCACTCAAGGAGAGGGAGGAGCAAGGGTGCCCTCGGTGCACTTAACTGCTCATTTGCATATGGATTAGGGTACTTTCACACTAGCGGTTTTCTTTTCCGGCGCGGAGTTCCGTCCTAGGGGCTCAAATCCGGAAAAGAACTGATCCGTTTTATCCCCATGCATTCTGAATGGAGAGCAATCCGTTCAGGATGCATCCAGTTCAGGCTTGTCAGAAAACCGTAGCATGTTGTATTTGTCCCTCCGGCCAAAAATCCGGAACAATTTGACTGAACGCCGGATTTGGCATTTTTCCCATTGACTTGCATTAATGCCTGATCCGGCACCGTGTGTTCCGTTATACCGGATCCGGCTTTTGCATGTTAAACCCGAAAAATGTGCAAAAAAAAGTCTAAGTCCATAAATGGCGGATCTGTTTTTACCAATGCATTTTTTTCATTGTGATCAGAATCCTGATCAGGATTCAAATGTAATCCGTTTTCACACGTTTTTTTTCCGGATCCGGCGGGCAGTTCCATCGACGGATTTGCCCGCCGGATTCAAACAACGCCCCGTGTGAAAGTACCCTTAAAAGTACTTTTTCTGCAGAATGTAGCAACGGATCGGTAAGTGAAAGTATCATTACCAGTGTTGAGCGAATTGGGTTTAGACTGCTGTATCCCAACCAAATTAGTTTGAAACCTTCATTAACGGAACGCATACGTTTTACAGTAGAACGGCTGCTAAATTGTTAATGAAGTTTTCAAACTAATTACATTCAGCTGAGCTAGCCCCACCAGTTTACCAGTAAATTTCCTGGTGACAGGATGCCTTTAAGGGCTTATGCACACGAACTGTGCCCATAGTGTTTTGTTTTTTTTGCAGCCCATATGTGGGAACCATTCATTTTAACGGGGCCACAAAAAAAAAAAAACTGAAATGACTGTGCATTCCGTGTCCGTTTTGCAGACGAGGACAGGCATTGTTACAATGGATCAGCCCAAAAAAAAAAAAAAAGTATGTAACACGGATGTCAACTTTTTTTTTTTTTTTTTTTTTTTTTTGCAGGTCTGTGTTTTGCAGACCACAAAATCGATACGGACGTGTGCATGAGCACTAAGATGCTTTAGGCTACTTTCACACTGGCGTTTTGGCTTTCCGTTCGTGAGATCCGTTCAGGGCTCTCACAAGCGGTCCAAAACGGATCCGTTTTGCCCTAATGCATTCTGAATGGAAAAGGATCCGCTCAGAATGCATCAGTTTGATCGGAGGCAGTCTCCATTCCGCTCTGGAGGCGGACACTAAAACATTACCTGCAGCGTTTTGGTGTCCGTCTGAGGAAGTCCGGACACCTGCAGCGTTTTGGTGTCCGTCTGACACAATATGGCACAATAGAAAACGGATCCGTCCCCCATTGACTTTTAATGGAGTTCATGACGGATCCGTCTTGGCAATGTTACAGATAATACAAACGGATCCGTTCATGACGGTTGTATTATTGTAACGGATCCATTTTTGCAGCTCTGACGGATCCGCCCAAAACGCGAGTGTGAAAGTAGCCTTATATGTGTACTAACAGCCGCCTCCTGAACGGTAGAGGTGTTTGCGACGCACCAACGGCATACTGCGGCTGCTCACTCTCGTATACAATGTGTCAGTAGCTGCAAGAAATCCTGTGAACACAATTCTGCCCATAAGGAAAAAGTTGTGAACGAACGTACTTGCAAAATTGTTTTCCCATATCGGGCATAAATGAAATTTCTTTGCAACTGTGATTATACTCCACCATAATGTGCACTTGACTTTGTCGCCATGTAGCCTGCAGCTACATAACGTGTGCGTTCTGCATTGTTCTCACTCCCATTTATAAAAAGGACTGTTCTCGCTCGCAATGCGGACAAGAATAGGACAGGTTCTGTAGTTTGCAGATCCATAAAAAGTGCAGAGATATGCATGGCCCCATAGAAATGAGTGGGTCAGTGTGCTGTCTACAAAAGAATAATGTGGTCATGTGAACAAGTCCTTAATCAGAAAACGGATAAATACTCTGGGGCACATTTATCCAGCTTGCCTGTTTTTTGGGCGTCAAATTAGGCGAATTAGCTTTGTCGGTCTTTTGCCAAGTATTTATAAAAAGTCTTGCAGCACTTCATGATTAGACTAGGCGTATTGCTGCGAATATATTTTTTTTCTGTGTCTGTATATATATATAATTTTTTTTTTTTTGCGGACCGTATGCAGAACCATTCATTCACTTCAATGGGTCTGCAAAAAAAAAAAAAGAAATGACGAGTTCATTCCATGTCTGTATGTTTACATGGCCCTTCCGCCAAAAAACATGTCCTATTATTGTCCACTTTACGGACAAGGATAGGACTGTTCTATTAAGGGCCGGCCATTCTGTTCTGCAAGATGTGGAATGCACACGACCGGTATCCGTGTTTTGTGGATGCGCAATTTTTGCAGACCGCAAAACATTCAATGGGAGTGTGCATGAGCCCTTATTCTGGTCTCTGGGGGTTCTTTTATTAGTACGAGAGGTTTATATTCACCAAGACTAGTCTAGTTAGTGTGCGCACGAAAATAAGCACACGTCTCCATGAAAGGATGACTTTTACGGCAACGTTTTTTTTGCAACTCGCCACTCAAAACTGATGAACATAAGTACGCCAGCCCTGGAGTGCAGTAGAGGCTACTTTCACACTAGCGTTTTTCCTGGATCCGGCAGGGTTCAGCAAAAACGCTTCCATTACTGTTAATACAACCGTCTGCATCCGTTATGAGCGGATCCGGTTGTTTTATCTTTAACATTGCCAAGACGGATCCGTCATGAACTCCACTGACAGTCAATAGGGGACGGATGCGTTTTCTAATGTGTCAGAGAAAACTGATCCGTCCCATTGACTTGCATTGGGGAGGTCATCCCAGGACGGAAAGCAAAATACAACATGCTGCAGTTTGCTCTCCGGTCTGGGAACGCAACGGAACGGAACGCATTTTGGAGCGCTCCGTTCTGTTCAGTTTTGTCTCCATGGGGAATGGGGACAAAACTGAAGTGGTTTTTCCCGGTATTGAGACCCTATGATGAAACTCGATGCCGGAAAAACGTAAGCGCTAGTGTGAAAGTAGCCTTACACTGTTTTTGCAGCTAAATCAGGTGCAAAAAAGGTAAAAACTTCTGTCTAACAAAACAAAATAGGTGAACAAGGCGCAAATGCCTCCAAAACAGGCACATTTTCAATAGTAAATGTGACAAAAAAAAAAAAGACATTCTGAACAGCATTTTTATGCTTAAAAAACAGGCGCAGACACTATAGTAAATGTGCCCCTGTGTCTATAAAAACCCGTCATCTATTTGGCTGAACTTGCTGGACATGTCCATATATTCTTCTTCCAGACGCTCTCCAGAGTTCAGTGTGGTCCAGAAAGCGGAATAATCTGCATAGTGTGATCAGTCCCCAGGGGTTACTGACAACAGGCAAATATCCAGTAACCCTGGGGACAAATGAACAATTTCCTTTGATTGATGCAGTGAATGTTTGGCCGGTTGCTATGTGCACTTTTTGACTGATTGCGCTTTTGCACTTTGTGATCTTCGGTGACTTCTATGGTTCCTGTTGCACTAAAGGCCAAATGTCCATTTGCAGGTCCTGATGTGACAGGCTGCCCTTCAGTATTTTCAATACATTCCTATGAGTGAGATATCCAAACGACTGAGGAGCTAATGATTCACAAATGTTTCCACTACTAGTAGCACCGCGACAGAACTCAGTACACATTATACAGTTCCCATGCAGCTCAGCGGATGCTTGCCCTGTATAAGACGGGGGCCCTGCCAGCCAAGAACATGGTGATGCCAGGCCCTGTATCTCTACTGCCATCTGCTGGAGAACCGCTATTCTGCAAGGACTAAAACAAAAAATGGACCAAACTGTGAAGCTCGACCAAAAGTTAGAAAAAGTAATAGACAAACTTTACCTACCTGCATTTATCGATAAGATGGGGCTGAAAACCTCACCAGCTACACAGGAGACGACGGTCGCACAAGTAAACTTGAGCATTGGACGCTGCTTACACTTAAATGGGTCCGCAAATCCGGAGATGTGGAAGGGAAGCACGGAACGAAGCACTACGGAGTGCATCCGTGGGGTTTCGTTCCGTACTTCCGTTCCACAAAAAGATAGAACATGTCCTATCTTTTTGCGGAATGGGCGGATCGCGGACCCATCAAAGTGAATGGGTCCACGATCCGCTGCGGCTGCCCCACGATTGGTGTTTGTGCATTGCAGCCCACAATTTGTGGGGCGCACACGTTCGTGGCCTTAGCAATCATGAAGTCTTAAAACTTGGATTGACATCCATTACACACTTCTTACTTTTTTGGTGTTTTTTACAAGCCCAAAAAAATAATGAAATAATATAGCGACAACATCAAAGGGGTTTGTAGTTTGGGGGACGTTAAATGAAAACAAAAAATCTTTATTAATGATATTGAAAGATAAAAATCGGAAGGGGATATAAATAAATACACTCTCAACCTCAAAGGGGTCGTCTCTCACTTCATCAAATGGCATTTATCACATAGAGAAAGTTAATACAAGGCACTTACTTACGTATTGTGATTGTCCATATTGCTTCCTTTGCTGGCTTCGTTCATTTACGACCACCTTGAAATCCAGCAGTGGTGGTCGTGCTTGCTCATAGGCACGCATAGGAGCTCCCGTCCCGACCACCTAGAATCTGCACTGCAGGATTACAGGGTGGTCATAAGCCCTGGATACGAGCCGTGTATAATGTGATGGAAAAATAATTCCAGCAAGCAAAGGAGACAATATGGACAATCACAATACATTAGTAAGTGCCTTGTATTAACTTTATCTACATGATAAATGGCACTTGCTGAAGTGAAACGACCCCTTTAAACAGGGTTTTCCATTAATTAGATATTAGTGACCTATCCTCAGGACTCCGCTGAATCAGCTGTTTAAAGGGGCCACTGCACTCAGACGAGCACTGCGGTCTCTTCATAGTTCAACAAGCACAGCGCCATCCATTGTTTAGTGGCCGTGCTTGGTATTGCAGCTCCATCCCAGTCACTAGAATAGGACTGAGCTGCACAAAGTCACAGGCCTAGGAAGAGGTTGCGGCGTTGCGTTCACCCAAGCCACCAGCGATCACATATTAATAACCCATCCTATAAATTATTACATCCAGTAAATTTTAATTTAACAGATGATTGTGTCAAATATGCAAATGTGGCTCCTTCACATTGTACATCTTGATGTGAAAAATGAAAAAAACGTATTCAATACATCGTAGGCAGCCCGAAAAATCAAACTCATCCCGCGACATTGCCGATACGCTAACAGAAAAATAAAACTATGCAAGATGACAAAAAATTGCTCGTCCTTAGTGGGTTGATTGAGGAGAATCTGCTGGTACAATAAGGACCTTGCCTTATTTTTCCACCTCCGCCATAACGAGGCAGAAGCAACACTTGAGAAAGCGGACGAAACGCCGCAGGGACTGATGGAGAAGTTTAATAAAGTCCTCAAACTTTATCCCATGTGGATAGTTCTTCCTCTGCCGCAATCATTTTCTACTGAAAAGAAATTTGTCTCCTGATTATCCCCCGACACATCAAACAGATTTCTGAGCCCTCCTGCAAAACAGCCTGTTGTTATGTGCTCAGCGTCCGTGAAGTACCCATTGGATTTTTTTTTTCCCCCTTGGTGCCTGCTGTTCCGCAAAGAAATTTTTACCAGCGTTGGAATTTCACATTAGGCGTCCCATGAATTTGGCCTGATTGAGCCGTCTGATTTCTCTTTTGCTTCAGCCCCGCATGCTGAGATGCACAATCTCCATGTGACTCCTAATTTAACACTCCAGAATGACTCAGTCGTGTATAAAAGTTTTTTTTTTTATATATATATATTAAATCTCTTATTTTGTAATATCCTATAGGATCCCCCCTCCAAAATACATACACGCCACACTTGCAAAAGTAAATTGGTAAAGAAGACGCCGCATCCTACTATGATATTGATTTGTAACTTTTCATATTACACAAAAAAGAAACAACTAAAAACAAAATAACTCTTAGTACTGACTCCTGACAGTAACAGACAACCCATAAATTGAGCTTCTGTGCTGATATTTTCAGGACAGTTCCTCTACTCTGACCATAGGGCCACCGGGCAACCAGTCAGACCCCATCTTTGCTTTTTTTTTTTAAGCAGAGGTATGAAA
Source organism: Bufo bufo (assembly GCF_905171765.1). Lineage (NCBI taxonomy): Eukaryota > Metazoa > Chordata > Amphibia > Anura > Bufonidae > Bufo > Bufo bufo. The sequence goes on along the minus strand of NC_053394.1, from coordinate 31,544,222 downwards.
AAGCACATAAACCTCAACTCAGGAGCTTGAAACTTTACCTAATGACAATACAGTCCTGATCAAAAGTTTAAGACCACTTGAAAAATGGCAAAAAATCACATTTTACATTGTTGGATCTTAACAAGGTTCCAAGTAGAGCTTCAACTTGCAACAAGAAGAAATGGGAGTGAGACAAAACATTTTTTGAGCATTCAATTTAATGAAAACAACGAATAAACTGAAACAGACTGTTTTTTAGCTGATCCAAAGTTTAGGACCACATGCCTTTAAAAGGCCAAATCTGTGCAAAGATGTGGATTCATTGTCCTTTTCTGTCAGGTAGTCACACGTTCTGATGGCAAAGGCAAAAAAACTCCCTTTTTGAAAGTGGTCGGGTGGTTCAACTGCATAAGCAGGGTCTCTCACAGCGCGCCATCGCTGTTGAGGTGGGACGCAGTAAGACAGTCATTTGGAATTTCTTAAATGATCCTGAGAGTTATAGAACAAAAAAGTCAAGTGGAAGACCCAAAGCAATCAGCACTGAGCCGGAGGATCCAATTGGCTGTCCGTCAAGACACTGGACGATCCTTGACCCAAATTAAGGCCCTTACTGGTGCTGACTGCAGCCCCATAACCATCAGACGGCATCTGAGACTAAAGGGCTTCAAAAACAAAAAACGTCTTCAAAGACCTCGTCTCCTTGAACGCCACAGAACTGCTCGTTTGGACTTTGCAAGAGAGCACCAAACATGGGACATTCAAAGGTGGAAGAAAGTTTTATTCTCTGATGAGAAGAAATGGAACCTTGATGGTCCTGATGGTTTCCAACGTTACTGGCATGACAAGCAGATCCCACCTGAGATGTTTTCTACGCGCCACAGTGGAGGGGGCGCCATAATGGTCTGGGGTGCTTTTTCCTTCAGTGGAACAATGGAGCTTCAGGAAGTGCAGGGGCGTCAAACGGCCGCTGGCTATGTCCAGATGTTGTAGAGAGCATTCCTCATGACTGAGGTCCCTCGTCTGTCTGGTAACGACTGGGTTTTTCAACAGGACAGCGCTACAGTACACAATGCCCGCAGGACAAGGGACTTCTTCCAGGAGAATAACATCACTCTTTTGGCCCATCCTGCGTGTTCCCCTGATCTAAATCCAATTGAGAACCTTTGGGGATGGATGGCAAGGGAAGTTTACAAAAATGGACAACAGTTCCAGACAGTAGATGGCCTTCGTGCGGCCGTCTTCACCACTTGGAGAAATGTTCCCACTCACCTCATGGAAACGCTGGCATCGAGCATGCCGAAACAATAACGGCGGAGCTACTCATTACTGAGTTCATGTTTGGGAGTTGGATTTCTGTTTTGGGGGGGGTTTAGGGGTTTTTTGGAGGTGTGGTCCTAAACTTTTGATCAGCTGAAAAACAGCCTGTTTCAGTTTATTCGTTGTTTTCATTAAATTGAATGCTCAAAAAATGTTTTGTCTCACTCCCATTTCTTCTTGTTGCATGTTGAAGCTCTACTTGGAACCTTGTTAAGATCCAGCCATGCTAAATATGATTTTTTGCCATTTTTTTTATCAGGACTGTACAATGCCAGAGGTGGTCGGAACTACAAAAACATCTGAGCGGGCTGTGCTACCCTGTTTCTGTATCTGTCATACAAGTGGATGGAAATTATGGAAACAGCAGATCATAAATGGCTACACTGTTTCCATATCTCACAAATTACAGGAGCGGCCGAGCTCTCGGTGCTACTTTGTAGCTACAGAAACAGCATGGCCCGATCTGCTATTCTGTTACTTTGGACCATCTCTGGCCACAGCATCCAGGAGGTATGAGGTTGGGGAGCCCATGTTCTTAAGATGAGATTCCCATGAGGGAATAGGTGAATCCGTTGGTGGACCCCTGAGCAAGATGGGCACCCAGTCTCCCACCCCCAGCACAAGTGGCACATAGCACAGTAGCTTTACAGTGGGCCCCCCAAAACGAATTTTACTGGTGGGTCCTAGGCATCCAAGTCCGACACTGGATGGAAATACCACCTTAGCTGACGCGTTTCAGGCTTGTATGGTCCTTGCTCATACTCTTAAATTATGCATATGTTTTTATATTTTTTCCATGTTTGTAAAAAGTTAAGTAAAAAGTTGGCTAAAAACAGGTAAATAGAAAACTAGGACTGCAGGATGTAATGGAATTTGAGGGATCACTACATTCGCAGCCTGACCTGACAAGTAACCTTGTGGCCATCAGAAAATATCATCCCACCGTGTCTGTCATGATGGCTTCAAGGAGATGGCTGTCCATACAAGGGTAGTAAATGTTCACAAGAAAACTCGCAAGTCATTTGGCCTTCCATTGAACAAGACCAAGACTTCATGTGTTATAAGAAGGAAAATTAGAGAGTTAGTTCCTCAGGGTCTAATTTTCCAGTTGTTAATAAACTTCTTCATATAGTGACAGACACGGATAGTGAGTCCTCACTGGAACCCTGCCCGCTTTCCATGTCTACTTGCAGTGCAAGCTCTAAGTAGCAAGTCCACAACTGGTCTGCTAGGGTGAGAGACAAACAACACCAAGGGACAAAAACAAGACACACAGACCGAGTCGTACTGGAATGGGTCAGAACCAGGAGGACAACGACGTACCAAACTGAGAGACAGAGAGTAGTCAAATAACTGAGATCAGAACCAGATGAGAAACGAACCAATACGTTAGACAGAGAGTGGCCAAAAGGACAAGCTGAGGTCAAAACACTAGTAATCCAAATACGCAACCAGGAACAGAGCTAGGAAGTCAGAGACTATCACTGGTACTGGTATAAGGCCAGGAAGGGGTTTAAATAGAGCGTCGAGTCCCAGGATCAGAACCTGATCGGTCATGACTCTGGTCTCCATTAGTCAGAACACTAGCACACAGGAATAGAGCAGCTGAGCAATCAGCTCACTACTAACCTCTCCCAGTACATGCCCTCAATGGGGAGAAAGACACTAAGAAAATTGCTAAGGACGCTCTCGTGTCACCAGGGGACGTGGCTTAGCAGCACTTCTCTCCCAGCACAGTTGCACCGAAGCTGGAGATCTCGCCGCTGGAGCCCAGTCAGGTAAGTTTGTGACATTATAGCTTTATGGTGGCTGGAGCTCATGATACAGAGATAAAAATATCCTTAATAGACACAGGGTTAAATGAAAAGATCCAAGCTGCCACTAGGGGGAGCACAGGCGCTTACTGTATATTGTTTTGTTCTTGAGTTTAACATGTCCTTAGCTCCCTCTAGTGGTGGCTGCAGGTAGCCAGCATATAAACATTTTGCTCTATGGGGAATCCATGTAGATTGTAGGCCCTCTCTCCTACTGTACCAGATTGTAACTAGTGTTGAGCAAACTTGTTTTTTAAGTTCTGCGTCCAAAGTTCGGGTTATGGAAGAATCCCGTTATGGATTCCAAATTCCGTTATGGTCCGTGGTAGCGGAATCCATATCGGGATTCTTCGATAACCCGAACCCGAACTTTGGACGCAGAACTTAAAAAACAAGTTCGCTCAACACTATTTGTAACTCGTCTTGTTTATGCTTAGTGCAATTGTCTGTATTATGTATGTGCACCCCTCTTCCTATGTACAGCGCTATGGAATGAATGGCGCTTTAATAATAAATAATTATAATAATGGGGAATATTTAATAAGAATGACATTTCATACTCCAGTCTAAAAATATAGATCGTTGCAGTGAATTCCATGAATACATTTGGGATTTTTGAACTGTCCAAAATTTAAAACAATTAATTAGATCTGTGCCCACTGCGAGGCATATATTTGCATCAAAAATTTGCACCATTTTCTGTCTTTTGTTTTTATCAAATTTGTCTAAAAGTTTAGTTCACACCTCCTCCAGGTGAACCACATCCACTTTGGTGCGAAAAGCTATTTTTTTGTGTAGTTTGAAACTTTTTCTAATTATTATATTTTTTTTAACAAAAAGGCTAAACTAGTATCTACTTATTAACAAATGTTGCCTGATGTCTATGTAAGTGATTCGGAACTCTGCATTAGGAAAAAAAAACGCTATAAGCGTATAATAAGAAGCTAATCAACAAGGCGTTTCGGATTTAATTAGCAGAACAAATTGGTGAGGAAAGATGGACGTTCGCTTCTGTCTTCCATTGTCTCATCCTTTGTTCGGTCTTCGCAGGATCCACTATCCGCTAGATGTCTCTCTAGGTCTCCTTTTGCACAAATTAAAGTCATTTCCATGGCAGCTGAGACCGCGGGAGACAATCCAATTGTGAACAGCTTGTATTTGAGTAGCTTTTTTTTTTTTATTATTATTTTTTTTATTTTTTTTTAAACGATCCCACCATTTTTTAAGCGCACGCTATTCACCACGTTGTCATAGTGACAGCTTGTTCTTTCCCAAGAATACCTAAATATTAGCTCTTTGCTTTCAAATGCGGCCTCCAGATGTGACACGGAAACACTGGCTGCGCAGTCTGAAGAATGACAATCACAACTGAAAAGGGAATTGGAGCCTGTAAGGTTTTAACCTCTCATGCAAATACCTAGCTGCTGTTCCTTCTCATTTGTATTCATTATACTCTGCTTGAAGGTTTAGGAAAGAGCAGAGAAAATAAAACAGATAGCGAGCAAGCAGGAGGGATCTCCAAGACGTATCATCTGCCAGTGTGTGAACTGTATCCGCTGTACAATTCAGATAGTTGCCAAAATGAAGTATGTCCTGTGGGGAATGGACGGAGCACTGTCCTTTATCTTCCCGTAAATACTGTATATGTTTTATATGATGTGCGGCTTTTAATGTTATTGTTGCATCTGTTGTTTTGTTTTATTTACATTGTTATTTCGTTTCAATGCTTTTCCCTTTGTAACTTCATGCAGATAAATAAGTTGCCATATGTGTAAAATGTTTCCAAAAGTACCTGCATTCCACATGTAGGCAATGATTTGGGGGAATACTATATCTCCTTATGGAGAGCACCTTATTAGTCTTGAGGAGACTTATAGGCCATACACGCTCATCTGGAATTCTGGGAAGAAAGGGATGCAAATGAGCTCTTAACAAGCTCTGCCTCTGATGCTACCAGATATAAGTCAATGTTCGACCTTTTAAACAGGCCTTGAGACATGACTTGGGTAATAAAGAAGCCAGAATCTCATCTGCAGACAGCTGTTTCTGGGTGATTGCCCCTCATCAGTGCAGAGCAGACCTGGGCGAGAGGCCTAGGTAAGGATTCGGGGGATACTATGTCTCCCAGAATTCCAGAGAAGCATTGCCCTATAAGACTACTCCCGCAGATTAAAGCACTCCCCATAAGGAGATATTGCATTCCTCTCATCCAGTTAGGCCAGTACTCCCTGCTCTGCACAGAAGAGGGGCAATCACCCTGAAAGAGCTGATTGCCCCTCATCAGTGCAGAGAACAAAGTACTGACTTAACTGGGTGAGAGGCCTAGGTCAGGATTCGGGAGATCCTATATTTCCCAGCATTGCCTGGCCTATAAGACTCCTCAAGGCGCTCTCCATAAGGAGATATAATACCCCCCAAATCCTGACCTAGTCCTCTCACCCAGTTAAGACAGTACTCTCTGCTCTGCACTGATGAGGGGCAATCACCCCCCGAAACAGCTGTTTGCAGATGAGATGCTGGCTTAATTATTATCCAAGTCATGTCTCAAGGCCTGTTTAAAAGGTTGAACACTCAATTATAGGATAGCTACCTTACATTTGGTGGCAGAGTTTGCTAAGAGCTCATTTGCACATAGCATAATGGTGCTTGGCTTTGTTACACAGGATAGAAGGGCATGGTTTTCTCCTCCACAATCCAATACCCTTGGGTCAAGGTCTTGGCAATCACCTATTACCTATCACTCATGTAAGCACTGCCTCCTCTTCAATACTTAAGCTTCTTTCACACTCGCGTTTTGGCTTTCCGTTTGTGAGATCCGTTCAGGGCTCTCACAATCGGTCCAAAACGGATCAGTTTTGCCCTAATGCTTTCTGAATGGAAAAGGATCTGCTCAGAATGCATCAGTTTGCCTCCGATCAGTCTCCATTCCGCTCTGGAGACGGACACTAAAACGCTGCCTGACGAAACTGAGCCAAACGGATCCGTCCTGGCACACAATGTAAGTCAATGGGGACGGATCCGTTTTCTATGACACAGTCTGGCACAATAGAAAACGGATCCGTCCTCCATTGACTTCAAAGGTGTTCAAGACGGATCTGTTAAAGATAATACAAACGGATCCGTTCTGAACGAATGCAGACGGTTGTATTATCTGAACGGATCCACACCAAACGCGAGCATGAAAGTAGCCTTACCTGGGGCAGTCTACTTAGTAGCACTGGTGCAGGGCACTGCAGCTTTGTCATGTTCATGAATGGGACGCTGCTATTGAGCAATAGTACACAATGCAAACAATGAAGAGGCCCCTTCTAAGAGCTGATTAGCAGGAGGGCTAAAAGTTGGACCCCCCACGATCTGATATAGGATGCCTGACAATAGCGCAACTATGCAAAAATGAACTGAGACTAAACAGGTTTTACATCAAATATATATGCTTTATTGTTAATACCATCTACATAGATAAAAAAAGAGACATGATACATCAGATTAAAAAGTGGACTACACCTGAGGAGGTATAAACAGAGTATACGTGTAGAGGAAAATATAGAAAATCATGTAGGCAGGTGCAATTATATAAATACATGTGTACAAAAAAGATATATATATATATATATATATACAGTACAGACCAAAAGTTTGGACACACCTTCTCATTCAAAGAGTTTTCTTTATTTTCATGACTATGAAGGCATCAAAACTATGAATTAACACATGTGGAATTATATACATAACAAACAAGTGTGAAACAACTGAAAATATGTCATATTCTAGGTTCTTCAAAGTAGCCACCTTTTGCTTTGATTACTGCTTTGCACACTCTTGGCATTCTCTTGATGAGCTTCAAGAGGTAGTCCCCCTGAAATGGTCTTCCAACAGTCTTGAAGGAGTTCCCAGAGATGCTTAGCACTTGTTGGCCCTTTTGCCTTCACTCTGCTGTCCAGCTCACCCCAAACCATCTCGATTGGGTTCAGGTCCGGTGACTGTGGAGGCCAGGTCATCTGGCGTAGCCCCCCATCACTCTCCTTCATGGTCAAATAGCCCTTACTTTCAAAGTTTTCCCAATTTTTCGGCTGACTGACTGACCTTCATTTCTTAAAGTAATGATGGCCACTCGTTTTTCTTTACTTAGCTGCTTTTTTCTTGCCATAATACAAATTCTAACAGTCTATTCAGTAGGACTATCAGCTGTGTATCCACCTGACTTCTCCTCAACGCAACTGATGGTCCCAACCCCATTTATAAGGCAAGAAATCCCACTTATTAAACCTGACAGGGCACACCTGTGAAGTGAAGACCATTTCAGGGGACTACCTCTTGAAGCTCATCAAGAGAATGCCAAGAGTGTGCAAAGCAGTAATCAAAGCAAAAGGTGGCTACTTTGAAGAACCTAGAATATGACATATTTTCAGTTGTTTCACACTTGTTTGTTAGGTATATAATTCCAAATGTGTTAATTCATAGATTTGATGCCTTCAGTGTGAATCTACAATTTTCATAGTCATGAAAATAAAGAAAACTCTTTGAATGAAAAGGTGTGTCCAAACTTTTGGTCTGTACTGTATGTATATAACACCCAGCAAAGTACTAAAGTGCATAGATCTATTCAAGTCGTTTCTCCATATCAAATGACAACATGCCAGTAAAGCTACATGCACACGAACGTTGTTTGTTTCCGTGTCCGTTCCGTTTTTTTGTGTGGAATCATTGAAATGAATGGGTCCGCATCAGTATGTCCATTCCGTAGCCCCGCAAAAAAAAGAAAACATGTCCTATTCTTGTCCGTTTTAGGCATTGTTACAATGGATCCGCAAGAAAAAACGGATGGCATACGTTTTTCTTGAGGTTCCGCAATTTGCGGACCGCAAAACACATAAGGTCATGTGCATGTAGCCTAAGGTAAATGGAACTGCTTGGATCAAACAAGTAAATCTGCTGGGGAATATACATATAAAGAGCCTGAACCCAATAGTAACACTGAGTGTTTACCTGAAATCACACTGATATCACATAGCCATAATCGGGAAATCCACCTCAGGAGAGCCACGTACCCCGACGCGCGTTTCGGCGATGCCTTTCTCTGGGGGTGCGGCTGCCCCTGTAAATGTACTCCTTTTAAAATGCCCAGCTCACCTGTGTGGAGTGATACAATCATGCAGGAGCGCGCTAATTTGCGCGCCCTGTGGGGATCGTCATACTGGAAATGGACGGGAGAGCGCGCGCGAACGCCCGATGGCCAGTCAGGCGACCGGACTCCCAATCCCGCCCACGTGACGCGCCCAGACACGTGATGGCCAGTCACGTGCCCGCCAGCGTCACGGTCAGGTGACCGTCCCCACAGGAAGGTCCTTAAGTCATAGTACAACGCCTACCCAGACCAACCCAATAGCCCCCATAAATGATACCAAAATATTCACATGTAATATGTAACGTGTGCTGCCCGTTGCCGTATTGCGGACCGCATTTGCGGATGCGCAATACACGGGCACCGCTCCGTGTGCATTCCGCATCACGGATGCAGACCCATTCACTTCAATGGGTCCGCAAATGCGGATGCTGAATGAGATGCGGAATGGAAGCTTGGAACGGAACACTATGGAAGCACTGCGGAGTGTTTCCCGGGGTTCCGTTCCGTGCCTCCTCACTGCAAAAAGATAGAACATGCTCTATCTTTTTGCGGAACGGAGGGATTGCGGACCCATTCAAGTGAATGGGTCTACGATACCCATGCGGCTGCCCCACGGACGGTCCACAGCACGGGCACGGGCTTCACACGGTTGTGTGAACGAGCCGTCATCGAGCACAGTTTTTGCATTCAGTGTTCGCGAGACACACACTATATGGGGTAGTTACCTGGTGGCAACACACTAAGCAATAAAACTCAGTATTAAAATACCAATTTGCTGTGAAAACGTGATCTTTTTCTGGTCTTTTTCGCATTTACAATGTTTTTCCTAATGCACTATTTCCTAAAATAAAGCACAGTGCACTCTGCTGCATCGCTCATTGTGAATAGACAATGCAATAGAAGCTGGCGGAAGATGCAAGCGACATGGTATAGATGTTAGGGTACGGCCTCGCTCCAAGTTTCAATTTACCAGAACAGCCTGTATAAGGCATCCTGCACACAACCTAATGAAAAAATATGGCCCCATATGGCACTATATTTGTTCAGTATGAATTCCATATGAAAACTGTACAAAAACAGAGAAAAATGTATATTCCCTGCGGTACCGGTGCAAATGCATAAGGAGCTAAATCAGTGCAGGATGCATCCAATGGAGCCTCTCACTATTCTCTTCCTGTATATAAAAACTCTTTCAGCAGAAAATTACAGCGCCAGACGGAGATATGGAGTCCTGTTCTAGGAGAGCATCATCACCTATGGATCTGTACGACATTGAACTGACACAACTATGGAGTTGTGTGAGGGCTTGATTTTTGCGGGACGACTTGTATTTTTCATTGGTATCATTCTGGAGTAAATGGCGCTTTTTGATCGCTTGTTATTACGGCGTTCACCATAGGGGATAATTTACATGATATTAATGTAGTCCGGGTTGTTACGGACGCGGCAATACCAAACATATAGGGAATTTTTTTGCAATTTCTTTCACTGAATGTAAAAAAAAAGTGTAATTTTTTAATGGGATTTTTTTTCTTGAATAAATGAGTTTTTTTTAACTTTTTCTTACCACTTAATAGTCCCACAAGGGGACTATAACAGACAGCTTTTTGATTGCTTTTAAAATGCAATACACTATCCCTATAGTGCATTGCATTTGAATAGCAATGCTATTCTAACATTGACCAGCAGGCTGCGCCACACCCAGACCCCAGGCAGTCTTCACAGACATGGGCACCCCACGATTGCATTTGCGGGGTGCCGATGGGAGACAGAGGGAGTCCACTCCCACTGTCAGCACTTTACATGTGGCGGGCACCATTGCCCGCAGCATGTAAAGTGTTAAACAGCCCGGATTGGCACTCTTGCCTCAGGACGGCGATACAGATGTCTATGCTGCGGCAGGGGAGGGAGAGGTGTGTCCCCTCCTGTTCCTCTGATAGGCTGCCGGCCTAGTGCTGGCAGCCTATCAGAGGCCGGTGGAGGCGGCGCGATGACGTCATCACGCTGCCTGAGCCGTTTAGCGAGGGACACAGGCCTGCATCGCATCGCTGGAGGTAAGTATAAGTGTTTTTTTTATTTTTTATATAGGTACAATACTGGCACATGATAAGGGGGGACTACTGGGCTGGCACATGATAAGGGGGCTACTGGCATATAAGGGGGACTACTGTCACATTATGGGGGGGCTACTGGCACATCATAAGGGGGGCTACTGGCACATAAGGGGGGCTACTGGCACATAAGGGGGATTACTGGCACATGATAAGGGAGACTACTGGCACATGATAAGGGGGGACTACTGGGCTGGCACATGATAAGGGGGCTACTGGCACATGATGGGGGGCTACTGGCACATGATAAGGGGGACTACTGGCACATGATAAGGAGGGCTACTGGCACATGATAAAGGGGGCTACTGGCACATGATAAGGGGGGCTACTGGCACATAAGGGGGCTATTGGCACATAAGGGGGGCTACTGGCACATAAGGGGGATTACTGGCACATAATAAGGGGGACTACTGGGCTGGCACATGATAAGGGGGGACTACTGGGCTGGCACATGATAAGGGGGGACTACTGGGCTGGCACATGATAAGGGGGGACTACTGGGCTGGCACATGATAAGGGGGCCACTGGCACATGATGGGGGGCTACTGGCACATGATAAGGGGGGCTACTGGCACATAAGGGGGCTATTGGCACATAAGAGGGGCTACTGGCACATGATAGGGGGGACTACTGGCACATGATAGGGGGGACTACTGGCACATGATAAGGGGGGCTACTGGCACATGATAAAGGGGGCTACTGGCACATGATAAGGGGGGCTTCTGGCACATGATAAAGGGGGATACTGGCACATGATATGGGGGCTACTGGCACATGATATGGGGGGGCTCTGGCTACTGGCACATGATAGTGGGGGGCTCTTATTACTGGCACTGAATTGGGGGCATCTATGGGGGCACATTTTACTGGCACATTATTGGGGGCATCTATGGGGGCACTTATTACTGGCACATGATTGGGGGGCTCTTCTTACTGGCACATGATTGGGGGGGCTCTTATTACTGGCACATGATTGGGGGCATCTATGGGGGCACATCTTACTGGCACATGATTGGGGGCATCTATTGGGGCACTTATTACTGGCAGATTATTGGGTGGCACTATAGGGGCATCTACTGAGGCTAAAAAGAAGGGGTATTTCATATGGGGGGCTCTGTATAGGGGCATTTTATACTGGGACACATTATGGTGGGTACTATGGGGAGGGGGGGGAGCACTATGGGGGTCATCTACGGGGGCACTGAGAAGGGGTATTTTATATTGGCACATTATGGGAACATTAGCTCAACTGGGGGCATTACAAAGGTGTATGTTTTACACATTATAAGGAGAATTATTACTACTGGGGGGGGGGGGGCATTATGGTGGGCTTTATTACTCCCCCATGGTATGACCCCCTAGTAGCAGCACCAGCCTCTCCCTGCTCTGCTATCCCTCTGCCCCTTCTCCAAGTCCTTATTATGAAATCTTTCTCATTAGGATAAAGCACAACATCAGCTCCGCCGAGCCCCCGGCCAAGTGTGGAAGTGGCGTCCAAGATCCCCAAGGGCCAAGTCAAGTAACTGTAAGTTTTAATGTGAAATATGTTTATGTTTGTAGTTGATCTTTATTATCGATTTTACATTGCAGATTTTTTATTTTTTTTTGCAGCATATGGGTGAGATTTTATAAATATTTTTATTATTTGGTCGAAAGGCTCATTGGGGGGGGGGGGGGATTGTAACAGGACTGCCGTAGAATATCTAAAATAGCTGGTCAAGTAAAATGTTGCATGCAACAATCATTAAATAGGTGGCCAACAAAAAAGGACGGGTCAAAGGGCGTGGTAAAACACTGTCTGAGCATGCTGAGAGTTGTAGTTTTGCAACAGTTGGAGGCATCCTGGTTGGGAAAACACTGTGATAATATGAACAATGGGGGTTCTACAAAAGAGCTATCGTGGGGCAAAGTTCATATTCGTGTTTACACACGTGTTTTAAAATGAATGCTTTCTCCTATTATAAACAAGTAAATAATGACGCAATGCTGTGGGGCTGGTGTGCAACTTTTTCCAGGGCTGGTTTTTATCCTCAGTCTGGCCCTGTGTTTGGGTGGTCACTAAGGGGTTAATGATGGTTTCAAAATGTATCAGTTCATGTTTAAAGCCAAACATGAAATGAATATGTTAGGACAGGCTACCTAATGGGTGAGGGTCTGACTCCTGACAACCTGCAGTCCAGCTGAATGAGGAGGCCCTGGTCTTCTACCAAGTGCTGGAGATGCCCGGACTCCGATTGACGGCCTATCCAATGGTAAAGCATTTAGAGGGGTTTTCTGGTACTTAGATATTAATGGCCTATCCTCAGGATAGGGAATCCATATCAGATCGGTGGAGGTCCCACACCCGACACACCCACTGGTCCACCGTCCTGGGCAGTTATTAGCACCGAAAACTATACAGTGGACGGAACCAGAAGAACAAGGATCCATTGACTTTGTAGTGGCCATGCCGGGGTACTGGGCTCAGCATCTATTCTTTATTTAAAGAGGACCTTCGCCATACATGTACAACGCTGCTGGACGTGACTTAAAGGGGTTGTCCCATGACTAATGTAAAAAATTTAAATCATACATATGGACACATGATAATCTCTTTCTAATAAAGCTAGAACCAGCCCTGTACCTCACATGGGTCCAGAGATCTCCCTATTCATTGCTCTGCTAGATTTATAACAAGGTGGCAGCTCAAGGGGCGTGTCCTTTCTGCTGCATCTAAGGGGGGCGTGTCCAATCTGCTGCAGCTCTCTCCCTATCAAAGCTCAGGAGGCAGGTAAAGGATGAAACTGAGCACGTGCGTCCTTCTCAGTGAGCAGGACAAAGACATAAGAAAAAAAAAAACAAGCAGCAGGAGGAGCTATAGAGTTACATAACTCAGTGGTTATGCTAAATTTTCAATCACATGCAATTACAAAAGTATTCAGATCCAGGTGCTGGTTTGAAAACTGTAGAATATTTTTTGTGGGACAACCCCTTTAAGCCCCAGTGCCATACAGGTACGGTGCACTGATCGGGCGGGTGCAACTCCTGCCCGGCAAAGAAGATAAATTTGGTATTTTTTATAAATAAAGATGAAATATATATCGACTCGCGTTTACCACATTGTGTCTACGAGAAAACAGTCTCAGAACGGCTTGGATAAGTAAAATTGTTCCAAAGTTATGACCGCATAGAGTGACACATGTCAGATTTCCCAAAAAAAACGGCCTGTGCAGGAAGGTGAAAACTGGCTGTGTCCTGAAAGGGTTAAAGGATGCAGTACACCAATGGAAGGAGCATTCTGTCTATTATACTGTTTTTGGTGAAGGCATCGGACAAAGCTGATGAGGGTGCTGGGTGTCAGGTGTCAGAAGTCCCCCCACCATCTAATATTGATAACCTATCCCGAGGATCGGGGATCAATATCTTAGTCCCAGAAAACTCCCTTTAACGTAATTCATTCAAAGTAGACGCGCGGCATTAAAATCCGGTGCAGAGGAAAGTGACAGTGTAGATTTCCTCCTTTCCCATCTAGTTTATTCGGGGGCCCAGGTTTACAATATTTTTTACTCCAGGTTATAACACTTAATTCAACAACTTAGTGAGTTATTATCTGTCTTGTCTAATCTCTATCTCCATCCAAAACCCGTAAATTCGGAAAACTGAAAGTGCATTTTTGTGTCACCTCGTAAAATTGAAAGCTCTCGCAGATGTACGAGGCATGCTTGGCGCTGATTCGCACGCATTTTACTTAACTATAAAATATAATGGTTAATGCGGTTCACTGGGATTCCTTCCCGAAAAAAATAAAAAAAAACGCCGTAAAGGCCGCATAACGTGGTACCTGCCGGAAGCGCATAGCACCTAGTCTAATATCGGCCGAGCAGAACCGCTTCACTGCTGATTAGGTGCAACTTCTGTAAGGAGCTCAGCTCCAAAGATAAACTGAACTGCACATTTCACCTGGAAGATCCTCCTTCCCTGACTTAGGTTTTGGGGTCCGGTATTCCGCTGGCACCAGTCTGAACTGAGGCAAATAATAATAATAGTGGAGCGAATGGGGGTTGTAATCAATCAGTCCAGGGAGGCAATAAAATCTTTATATAAAAACGAGCTTGGTTCAAAATGCAGTATAAAATCTGTGAGCTAAACAGCTCTGACTCCAGACTGATACATTGTAGCAAACCATCAGTGAGATTTGTACAGCTGCTGCTGATGTATTCGGCCACATAGTCCTCTCTAGTTCTGCCTGTCACTGACGTGCTTGATGAGCGCAGGGCTGGATGGAGAGCAGGAGCAGGTATTAACCCCCTTTTTACCCTAGGCCACCAGGGAGGGGACATCACCCTATAGACCCCAGCCTCTAAATCTGCTCTGACCTCACCATTCAGAAAATCATGATGATTGTAATCCACGCCAAAAAAATTTAAAATTACTTTAAATTTATGTTAATGTTTGTCTCCTGAACCCAGCACAATCAAAAACGCACATTTCTGTTGCTAAGGGCTCATTTAGACGGCCGTATGCAGTCTGCAAAAATGCGGATCCTTTTTTGAGGACAGTTCAGCATGTCCTGATTATCACTGACAAGTATAGGCCATGTTTTACTTGTTTTTGCGGAGCCGTAGAACGGAAAAAAAGGGCTCCATAGAAGTGAATGGGTCCGCAAAAAAAAAAAAACGGATCCGCATTTTTGCAGACAGCATGCGGCCGTCTGAATGATCCCTAAATCTGAGATTTCTGCAGCCACTGAAAGGCCTGTACAACGTACGGTCACTTCTGTCAAAACTGTCTTACCTGCTGTGCCTCCCAACTAGGGGGCACCTCAAGTACTGCCCTAGACCACCAGGGAATAGAATACTTAAAGGGGTTGCCCGGGCTAAACATATGTAGCCAGGTGTCGAACCCCCAC
The DNA here is from genome assembly GCF_905171765.1 of Bufo bufo. Lineage (NCBI taxonomy): Eukaryota > Metazoa > Chordata > Amphibia > Anura > Bufonidae > Bufo > Bufo bufo. The sequence goes on along the minus strand of NC_053394.1, from coordinate 31,528,988 downwards.
TAATCTGATACTAAAGGTAGGTCATCAATATCTGTAGCCTGGAAAACCCTTTAACCTTCTACAACCCTAGACCACCAGGGAATATAATACTTAACCATCCACTACCCTAGAGCAAAAGGGAATAAAATACCTAATCCTCTACTACCCTAGACCACCAGGAAATCATATATTAAACCCACAACTACAGAAGACAGCCAGGAAATATTTATACAGTCCTGATCAAAAGTTAAAGACCACTTGAAAAATTGCAAAAAATCATATTTTACATTGTTGGATCTTAACAAGGTTCCAAGTAGAGCTTCAACATGCAACAAGAAGAAATGGGAGTGAGACAAAACATTTTTTGAGCTTTCAATTTAATGAAAACAACGATTAAACTGAAACAGGCTGTTTTTCAGCTGATCAAAAGTTTAGGACCACATGCTTTTAAAAGGCCAAATCTGTGCAAAGATGTGGATTCATTGTCATTCTCTGTCAGGTAGTCACACGTTGTGATGGCAAAGGCAATAAAACTCTCCCCTTTTGAACGTGGTCGGGTTGTTGAACTGCATAAGCAGGGTCTCTCACAGCGCGCCATCGCTGCTGAGGTGGGACCAGTAAGACAGTCATTTGGAATTTCTTAAATGATCCTGAGGGTTATGGAACAAAAAAGTCAAGTGGAAGACCCAAAAAAAATTCATCAGCACTGAGCCGGAGGATCCAATTGGCTGTCCGTCAAGACACTGGACGATCCTCGACCCAAATTAAGGCCCTTACTGGTGCTGAGTGCAGCCCCATAACCATCAGACGGCATCTGAGACTGAAGGGCTTCAAAAACAAAAAACGTCTTCAAAGACCTCGTCTCCTTGAACGCCACAGAACTGCTCATTTGGACTTTGCAAGAGAGCACCAAACATGGGACATTCAAAGGTGGAAGAAAGTTTTATTCTCTGATGAGAAAAAATGTAACCTTGATGGTCCTGATGGTTTCCAACGTTACTGGCATGACAAGCAGATCCCACCTGAGATGTTTTCTACGCGCCACAGTGGAGGGGGCGCCATAATGGTCTGGGGTGCTTTTTCCTTCAGTGGAACAATGGAGCTTCAGGAAGTGAAGGGGCGTCAAACGGCCGCTGGCTATGTCCAGATGTTGCAGAGAGCATTTCTCGTGACTGAGGGCCCTCGTCTGTGTGGTGACGACTGGGTTTTTCAACAGGACAACGCTACAGTACACAATGCCCGCAGGACAAGGGACTTCTTCCAGGAGAATAACATCACTCTTTTGGCCCATCCTGCGTGTTTCCCTGATCTAAATCCAATTGAGAACCTTTGGGGATGGATGGCAGGGGAAGTTTACAAAAATGGACAACAGTTCCAGACAGTAGATGGCCTTCGTGCGGCCGTCTTCTCCACTTGGAGAAATGTTCCCACTCACCTCATGGAAACGCTTGCATCAAGCATGCCGAAACAATAACGGCGGAGCTACTCATTACTGAGTTCATGTTTGGAAGTTGGATTTCTGTTTTGGGGGGGTTTATTTATTTTTTTTTAGGTGTGGTCCTAAACTTTTGATCAGCTGAAAAACAGCCTGTTTCAGTTTATTAGTTGTTTTCATAAAATTGAATGCTCAAATTTTTTTTTGTCTCACTCCCATTTCTTCTTGTTGCATGTTGAAGCTCTACTTGGAACCTTGTTAAGATCCAGCCATGCTAAATAGGATTTTTTCCATTTTTCAAGTGGTCTTAAACTTTTGATCAGGACTGTATAATACCAGGAAATAATGTACCTAACCTTTCACTACCCTAGAACACCATGGAATAAAATATTTAACCCACCGTTACCCTAGACCACCAGGGTATAATATACTTAACCTTCCACTACCCTAGACTACCAAGGAATAAAATACTTAACTTTTTACTACCCTAGATAACCAGGGAACGGAATACTGAACCTTCCACTACCCTAGACCTCAGAAGGGATACAATATTTAACCCTTCACTACCCAAGAACACAAGGAAATAAAATGTTTAACCTTTAACTATGCTAGACCAGCAGGGAATAAATTAATCCTCCACTACTTTACAACACCAGGGAATAAAATACTTGAAGGGGTATTCTGGTTAGATTAAGTTGCTCCCTATCCACAGGATGGATAGGTGGGAGTCCTACGGATACTGAGAACTGGGGGCCCGTACACTCTGCACCCCCTGAAATGAACAGAACAGCCGATCGCTCCATTCATTTCTATGGGAGTTCCGGTGACAGTGGAGCGCCATACTCGGCTATCTACGGAACTCCCATAGAAATGAATGGAGCGGCCGCCCGCATGTGCGACCGGTCGCTCTGTTCATTTCAGGGGGGTGCAGGGGGTACAAGACCTACCGCTGGGACCTCACTGAACTAATAGTTATCCCCTATCCTGTGGATAGTCGATAACAATCTAACCACAATACCCCTTTAGGCTTATTGCACACGAACGTGTGCGCTCCGTGACCGTATTGCGGACCGCATTTGCGGAATGGTGCGGAACGGAAGCACGGAACCCTACGGAAGCACTACGGAGTGCTTCCGTGGGGTTTCGTTCCATACTTCTGTTCCGGAAAAAGATAGAACATGTCCAATCTTTTTGAGGAACGGCCGGATCGCAGACCCATTAAAGTGAATGGGTCCGCGATCCGCTGCGGCTGCCCCACAGTCGGCGTTCGTGTATTGCGGCCCGCAATTTGCCGGCCGCAGCACAGCTACGCGGCGCACACGTTCGCGTGCAAGAGGCCTAAACCTTTCACTACCCTTGACCAGCAGGGACTAAAACATTTAACCCTCCACTACTCCAGATCATTAGGGAATAAAGTATTTAACCCTTCACTACCCTAGTCCACCAGGGAAATTTGTCTGAAATTTTTGTTTTTGTCTTTTTGTCCTGGGGTTGTTTTTGAAATCAGTATTTATTTTAATATTAAAAGGCATGTCTCATTTATTTATTTTTTTGACGAAAACTGTTTTATGATTAATTTTGAACACAATTTTTTATCCTGGTCACGGAGTTCAAATCATCCATCCAAGAAGGTTTGACTAACAACTGCTCTTAAAGCCTATACCCAAGTGCTTCGACTAAAGTGTTTTATTATTGTGCGAAATTTCTCTGGCAACATAACGCTAAAAGCCCATAGACGAGACAAAGCGCAATATATCATCTAAAAGTCATTTTTGCAGAAAAATAAACTGTCTTATGGCGGTGAATGATGAGCGAACAACATCTGTACTTTCCAGGACACGACCACGGAGGAGCCCTATGGTCATGATGTCATTCCAAAGCTGCATATCTCGATCCCGAGGGCTGAGAGACAGGACCATGTTTCAAGGGTATCAAAATAGATCTAAGTAGAATGGAAGGTGGGGAAATTGGAAAAAAATACGATTACATCAGTCTGTGTTTTCACTATAGATAAGTGGCAGGAAGTCTGGCATTTTCATTTGGAAACATTTAGTGACGTTGGGAAATCGGCAAGTAAAAGGAGTTTATGTGATTCTGTCCCTGAGCGGACGGAGCAGATCCTTCATGGTCCAGATAAACCTACTTTAAAGGGATTCTATATTATCTGGTAAATTTTTGTGTCCTTGGGGCCCACGACCCAAGAGGAAGGGGAGGAGTGTTTGTTTCCATGTATCAAAGGGTCAAACAGCTAGCAATGGTTATACCAAATTCATTATAGACTAGGTTTTGCCTATGGAAAAGAACTGTGCCTAGTACGCCCTGCAGGGGCGGATTGGGAACTAAATGGGTCTCCATGTTTTAGGTAGGTCCAAACTGACAGAAGAAAGGACAATATAATTAGGCAGGACCAGCAATACTATAGTGCAGCACAAAATACCGCTCCAGCTGAACCAAATACCGCAGTGCAGCACAAAATACTGCCACCTGCTGCACAGTATTCAACTGTATCACTGTCCTGAGGACAAAGATAGAGTTGAATTCAGGAGGGACCTGCTGCTGGCCAGGTGTCAATCAGATCATTATGCCTCCTAGGCATCGGCCCACCAGGAAATTTCCCTGTAGAGTCTATGGCCAATCCGCCCCTGACCCCCTGCGTTGCGACTTGAGGATTATTCTGCAGCAAATTTGCAACATTACTGTAGGGTGCCGACACACTCATCTGGCTGATCGCTATTCCTCCAGACTTTCCCATACATATGCATGCATGTATTTTCAGTGGGAAGAGGGGAATAGGCTGCTGCATAACCCCTCTAGAAGCAGCTTCTCTCCAATGGGAGCAAATACTGTAATCTGGAATGCTAAAATCCAAATCCAGTGGGGGAGAATCAGGACACATCAGATAGGTAGCGATAAGTGGCCGGTCTTGCCAAAATCTGCAGCCGACTTTCTGTATGGTGCATGTATTTATTTTATGCACTTATATAGCGCTACTATATTCCGCAATGCTTTACAGACATTATCGTCACAGTCACGCTGTCCCCAATGGGGCTCACAATCTAAGCTCCCTATCAGTATGTCTTTGGAGTGTGGAAGGAAACCTACGCAAATACGGGAAGAGCATACAAACTCCATGCAGATGTTGCCCGTGGTCAGATTTAAACCTAGGACTCTAGTGCTGCAAGGCACCAGTGATAACCACTGATCCACCAGCGCTAACCACTAAGCACTGGGCCACCTAGTCTTTTTGTACAGATTTATTTAACCAATCACTGGCAACAGGAGTCGTCCCAGAAGATTGGAAATTAGCAAATGTTGCGCCCATTCACAAGAAAGGTAGTAGGTAGGAATCGGGCAACTATAGGCCAGTAAGCCTGACATCAATAGTGGGGAAATTAATGGAAACCATACTTAAGGAGAGGATTGTGGAACATCTAAAATTCCATGGATTGAAAGATGAAAAACAGCATGGGTTTACTTCAGGGAGATCATGTCAAACTAATCTTATTGATTTTTTTGATTGGGTGACTAAAACAATAGATGGCGGAGGTGCAGTAGACATCGCTTTTCTAGACTTTAGTAAGGCTTTTGATACTGTCCCACATAGAAGGCTTATCAATAAATTGCAGTCTTTGAGCTTGGACTCCCATATTGTTGAATGGATTAGGCAGTGGCTGAGGGACAGACAACAGAGGGTGGTAGTCAATGGAGTATATTCAGACCAAGGTCTTGTTACCAGTGGGGTACCTGAGGGATCTGTTCTGGGACCCATATTGTTTAATATCTTTATCAGCGAAATTGCAGAAGGCCTCGATGGTAAGGTGTGTCTTTTTGCTGATGACACAAAGATTTGTAACAGGGTTGATGTTCCTGGAGGGAAACGCCAAATGGAAAAGGATTTAGGAAAACTAGAGGAATGGTCAAAAATCTGGCAACTAAAATGTAATGTTGATAAGTGCAAGATAATGCACCTGGGGTGTAAAAACCCAAGAGCAGAATATAACATCAGTGATACAGTCCTAACCTCAGTATCTCAGATTGCAGGACAAAACTTACCAGGAAAGATTAAAGGACCTTAACATGTATAGCTTGGAAGAAAGACGAGACAGAGGGGATATGATAGAAACTGCTAAATACATAAAGGGAATCAACTCGGTAAAGGAGGAGAGCATATCTAAAAGAAGAAAAACTGCTACAAGAGGACACAGTTTTAAATTAGAGGGGCAAAGGTTTAAAAGTAATATCAGGAAGTATTACTGTACTGAGAGAGTAGTGGATGCATGGAATAGCCTTCCTGCAGAAGTGGTAGCTGCAAATACAGTGAAGGGGTTTAAGCATGCATGGGATAGGCATAAGGCCATCCTTCATATAAGATAGGGCCAGGGGCTATCCATAGTACTCAGTATATTGGGCAGACTAGATGGGCCAAATGGTTCTTATCTGCCGACACATTCTATGTTTCTATTAAAACACTATCGATAAATGAGTGAAACGATGCATACGAAATAAAGCCATCCCTGCGGCAGTACACCTATATGCTCCCCACTTTACATAAAGGTTGTAGGGAGGATCCAATTAGACCGGCATTTCATAGTCCAAAGTGCGCTGGAGAGAAGGCGGTCATACACATTCCATAACTGTCAGCCGACCAGCTTCTTCTCCCGACTCCTTCACACTTATACACGTTCGGCTCATTCAGATGTGTATGTGTATTCAATGGGTAAGCGGAGAAAGCCGTTCACAGACACTTCGATCAGTGGCTTATCTCCAAAGAGAACAAAAGTATCAGGCGAAAATATAAATTTTGCTCGATCCTTCAGGGAGAGTCGGGAGCTCCCTATATACTAATATGAATGGGGGCTTTAAAAGGCGATACATTTATTAACCAGTGTCTGCAGATGAGATGCTGGCTTACTTAATATCCGAGTCATGTCTCAAGGCCTGTTTAAAGGGTTGAACATTGACTTATAGGATAGCTGCCTCACATCTAGTGGCATCAGAGGCGGAGCTTGTTAAGAGCTCATTTGCATCCCTTCCCTCCCAGAATTCCATAGGACCATGTATGGCCTGTAAGTCTCCTCAAGCCAACTAAGGCGTTCTCTCCCCAAGGAGAGATAGTAGCCCCCAAGTTTATTAAGAGGCACCCTTCTGTCTGTGCTAGAAAAAAGCACAAATTTGTAATAAAGACAACTGTAAAAAAAAATGTTTTATTTTTACCGCAAAATAAGTAGAATGCAAAAATAAAAAAGGTGTCCATAACCCTTAAAGGGAACCTCCCTGTCCAACTGTTTGCATAGACATAGCTGTAGTTCACCCGATTAAAGCACTGTTTCTCTTTTGTTGATCTGAGGCTTCATATCTGAGTTATGATACTTTTTCTTAATATGCACACTAGGTGTTTGGTGCAACGAGGGCATCACCATTGCTCTTGTTGCACCCAGGCTCCACTCCTTTCTGTGCCCAGCCCCTCCTTCACTGCTTTACCAATTCCTGGCCCTGTCAATCAAAGCAGCGAGGGAGCAGCTAGCCACAGGTTGGGTGCCACAAGAGCAACCGTGACACCCTCATTGCACCAAACACCTAAGTATCATAAATCATAAACTGGACCTCAGATCAACAAAAGCAAAGCAAAACAAGGTTCAATCAATTGAACTACAGCTATGTGTCTATGCAAACAGGGAGGTTGTTGGTGACAGACTCCCTTTAACTCAAACAGCAGCTGTGTAAGCTCAGGGCAAGGTAAAACCAGCAGATAAACCGGGCTGCTTCCATACACTGAAAGCAATACGAGACTATAGAAAGTCGCACATTTTTCTTTATAGAATGGTTAAATGGGGTGTATTCCAACCATGATTAGATGTGCCATCAATGTGCAATCAGTGGGAGTACGACCTGTCTAGAAGTAATGTGCCGTATGACCGCACTGGGATTTAAAACCCAGTCTCAATCAACAGAATGGAATGGGGCTGTGTTGGGCTAGATAATGATTATAACGTTGTAGCAGTAGCGACAGCAGTATTGCATTGCTACATCTCAATATAATGGAAGTTAATTGCAACCTGCACATTGCCTCAATGGCAACACACCAGGTCTGGATCTCTGGTGACTTGCTTGTCGCAGCAACTCGGCCACATTCACTTTAGTTATATTGCAATGTAGCACCACAATCAGTGTCGGACTGGGATGCCTAGGGCCCACCAGTAAAATTCATTCTGGGGGCCCACTGTACAGCGACATGCAAATATTACCTGCTTACATGGAGGCAGACAGTAACAAGGCGCTACAAGATGATTGATTATGGGGTTCTCTGCAGCAACTTCAAAAAGTGGGTCCCAGGGAAGAGAGGATACTGGCTGACGTGCCTCGATTCCTAGAGGCCATCTTAACCTTCCGATGCGACTAGAATAATAAACTAGATAGTCCACCCAGTTTTTTTATATTCATATAGGTTATTTGAGATGCTGTGCTGGGGGATGAAGAGCCCACCTTTCTCCGGGGCCCACCGGGGATTCCCCTGTTCCCCTGTGGGCCACGATGCTGAGATCCTGCAAACATTGCAGCTTAGCCCTAGCCTTTTGGCATCACTCTAGGTATCAATGGGGGTCTCAATATTATATGTTTACTTTAAAGAGGTTGTACACCTGGCTGCCTTTGCAGCAAGCCCACGACGAGCCGGTGCAGAGGATGGGAGTGGTAGTGGCCCTGATGAGATGTTTTATCACGGTGTACTCCCCCAGGTCATTGGTTGCTGGGGATCAGTGCAGTGGAAAGGTGGTGTGAAGAATCAGGCCAGAAGTAACGTATAAATGTCTCTTGCATTTACTTGTGCAAAATATAACTTCTGGCACATCCAGCAGTATTAAGTATTAAGGGCAGTTTTGGCACCAGATGAGGAGGTATGGTGGCAGGTTGGATGGCACTTGTGGATATAGATGTCCACTGTAATACAAGCTTGATGTTAGTCTGGCCTAGTGATGATTTAGATGATGGGTGTCTAAGCCATAGTCCCTCAACTGCAGCATGATGGGTGTCTGAATCCATAGTCCCTCACCTGCAGCAATGTCTGTAAAGCTGTGATTTTGTGGATCACTCTGCTGTCTTGGCAAACTGATGCTTTCTGAAAGCTTTGTTCTTGATTCTGATGATCTCTCTGGAGTGTTGGACTACCTGGATCTGGTTCCTAGGAGCAGGAGCTCTGACATGTGCTTCCTCTCCCTTTGCTGTATGAACTGGAACTCCACCTCCTGGCAAGTAGTAGGACCAGCCTACTCCTACTAAGAGGGGATGGACAGAGTGGGTAGCCCTATTCCTGACCACCATTACCTTCTCTGCTGGAATGAAGGCATAACAATACATTATAAAACATTTGCAGAAACCCCCAGGTCTGGGGTATTGCACCTTCTTCCAGAAACAGCACCTCACCTGTCCATGAGCTGTGCCTGGTACTGAAGCTCAGCTCTGTTGACATGGATGAGGCTGAGCTGCAATACCACACACCACCTACAGGTGAGGGTGGCGCTGTTCTTGGAAGAACGCAGCCATGTTGTTTTTTTTCCACTCTGTACAAGGCCTTTAAAAGATTGCAAATCCCATTCGGAAAGAAAAGGCACTAAATGACAAGCTGCTAAGGCTGGGTGAAGGATTATACATTAGTGAGTAAGTAGGAGCAAATGACATGAAAATACGAGATCATTATTTGCAGAGTTAATACAAGTCATTTGTTATCATATCAGAGCACCGTTGGCACTCATTGCATAATTAGTCTGCCACCTTTCTTGCCACCATTTATATTTTATTTCTAAGTACATCTTCAAGCCGGATTATTGTCTTATCAAACCTGTATGACATATTTAATTAGAGAAGAGAGAGAAAAAAAACGTGGGGAATACGTCAAACATCTGAGCGCAGATGAAACGCGTTCCTTAATTCGAATAATCTATTGTAGTACGGCGCCTCTTCATTTCAGAACGTTAATTAATGGCTCACATCGGGGGGTGGGGAATGCGGTTTTGCATATGCTACGTGGAGAGAACGCTAAAGATTTTGGGAAAGGATGCGATGAATGTGTGACTGTTCCTTCCCTTTATACCGTAGGTGCATTTTTTTTTTGTACTTCAGAGTTTAACAATTTTGCAAAATTTGCAAAGAGGAGTTGAACGATTAAGATGTCTCTCATCATACTGGGGTCGGTGCTACTGGTTACTTTGCCGGCAGGCGAGGATTCCCTGGGGTCTGCATAGTGGATTTCCGCACTGAGACCAAGTGTTTGCTGTTGCAGACCCCAACATATAGAGCTGGGCTTGTATCACTTTCTCGTTGCACTCGGTATGTTCATACCTCGGGGAAACACTAAGCACTTTTGAGGCTAAAGGGTTAGGATAAGTTTGATGAAGTAGCTCAGGCAAAAAGCTACTAAAACTACGGGAGGCAAATATTTCCCTTGCATGAATGGTCCAAAGAGACATAAAATGGGGTTACAAGAATAAACTCGCCATAAGGCTACATGCACACGACCGTGCTGTTTTTTGCGGTCTGCAAAGCGCGAATCCGTAAAAAACGGAACCTGCCCGCGTGCCTTCCGCAATTTGCGGAACGGAACGGGCGGCCCATTGTAGACAGGCATATTCTTGTCCGCAAAACGGACAAGAATAGGACAGGCTATATTTTTTTTTACGGGGCCACGGAACGGAGCAAAGGATGCGGACAGCACACGGAGTTCTGTCCGCATCTTTTGCGGCCCCATTGAAGTGAATGGGTCCGTATCCGAGCCGCAAAACGGCGGCTCGAATGCGGACCAAAACGACGGTCGTGTGCATGAGGCCTTAATGATACATCTGCACCGGATCATAAGCCGAACCACTATCTCGATGAATTAGTAGAGTGCATAGCCCAAGTGGCTTCCAATGGTTTAGTACATAGGATACAAAATGGATATTTAATACAGAATTGGTTCTACAATGATTACATTAATGTTAATACTGTGGCAACATCTGGTCACACAAGAATTGTACTAAAATGTGTAGCAGTAATTGTACAAATTCTTCATGGTTTGCAGCTTTGATGATTTTTATTGAAGCAAATCTACATTTTCAATCTATTTTTTTTTCAGGTTAGCTGCCGTCATATCATTTCAGAATATCAGTTGTAAATGATCACTGGGCCCCCATAATCACTAGAATGGGGCCCTGAGCTAGAAGATACATGTTTTTTGTGCATCTGTCTATCTGTATGGCTATCTACCTATTTATCATCACAAATAACCATGGGACTCCATAGCAAAACTTGGAATGAAGAACAACACCACTATGCTTAGCAGCATGTCCAGAATATTCAGAGGGCTAATGTGTACAGTGATGTCACAGTACAGAGGTAATAAACACAGTGATGTCACAGTACAGAGGTAATAAACACAGTGATGTCACAGTACAGAGATAATAAACACAGTGATGTCACAGTACAGAGATAATAAACACAGTGATGTCACAGTACAGAGATAATAAACACAGTGATGTCACAGTACAGGGATAATAAACACAGTGATGTCACAGTACAGGGATAATAAACACAGTGATGTCACAGTACAGGGAGAATAAACACAGTGATATCACAGTACAGGGATAATAAACACAGTGATGTCACAGTACAGGGATAATAAACACAGTGATGTCACAGTACAGAGATAATAAACACAGTGATGTCACAGTACAGGGATAACAAACACAGTGATGTCACAGTACAGGGATAATAAACACAGTGATGTCACAGTACAGGGATAATAAACACAGTGATGTCACAGTACAGGGATAATAAACACAGTGATGTCACAGTACAGAGATAACAAACACAGTGATGTCACAGTACAGAGATAATAAACACAGTGATGTCACAGTACAGGAATAGTAAACACAGTGATGTCACAGTACAGAGACAATAAACACAGTGATGTCACAGTAGAGGGATAATAAAAACAGTGATGTCACAGTACAGAGATAATAAACACAGTGATGTCACATTACAGAGATAATATACACAGTGATGTCACAGTACAGAGATAATAAACACAGTGATGTCACATTACAGAGATAATATACACAGTGATGTCACTGTACAGAGATAAACAAAGTGATGTCACAGTACAGGGATAATAAACACAGTGATGTCACAGTACAGGGATAATAAACACAGTGATGTCACAGTACAGAGATAATAAACACAGTGATGTCACATTACAGAGATAATATACACAGTGATGTCACAGTACAGGGATAATAAACACAGTGATGTCACTGTACAGGGATAATAAATACAGTGATGTCACAGTACAGGGATAATAAACACAGTGATGTCACAGTACAGGGATAATAAACACAGTGATGTCACAGTACAGAGATGATAAACACAGTGATGTCACTGTACAGGGATAATAAACACAGTGATGTCACAGTACAGAGATAATAAACACAGTGATGTCACAGTACAGGGATAATAAACACAGTGATGTCACAGTACAGGGATAATAAACACAGTGATGTCACAGTACAGAGATAATAAACACAGTGATGTCACAGTACAGGGATAATAAACACAGTGATGTCACAGTACAGGGATAATAAACACAGTGATGTCACAGTACAGAGATAATATACACAGTGATGTCACAGTACAGGGATAATGAACAGTGCATGTACCTGTGACCTCACAGTGCAGAAAGAAAAACATGTACCTCATGTCGGAGCTGTAGCAGGGCCTCTGAGGGAGGCCTGGGGAAACGGGATCCTCCCAGTGTCACCGACGGCATCTTCCAGGGCAATTGGTAGTGCACTAAGGTCGGGCGGTAGGAGAAGGACGTGTTCACTCGCGAGGTAGGCCTGGGATCAGAACCTCTGGCTGTGGCTTCTCCTGGAAGCGGAGGACGCTCTGCAATCGACCTGCAGACAGAGTACCCGGGGCGGTGCTGCTGGATCCTCCAGCCAGATTTCGGGTGCCAGCGCTGGAACTAGGGTCTGGGTACGCAGGATCGCAGCACAGCGGCCCATTATCATAGCAACATTATCAATGCACAGTGACAAAGGACCTGGAATCCATACACAGATGACATTATGTTTAGCAATTAATGACAGTAGCAGGGTGTAGAAATGGTAGTACTGCTCTGGGGTATTACATAAGCTCTTGCGAGCAGGGCCCTCACTCCTATTGTTTCAGTTGTATATTAGCCAGTTACGTTGTGATGTACAGTTGCAAGAAAAAGTATGTGAACCCTTTGGAATGATATGGATTTCTGCACAAATTGGTCATAAAATGTGATCTGATCTTCATCTAAGTCACAACACTAGACAATCACAGTCTTATTAAACTAATAACACACAAAGAACTAAATGTTACCATATTTTTATTTAACACACCATGTAAGCATTCACAGTGCAGGTGGAAAAAGTATGTGAACCCTTGGATTTAATAACTGGTTGAACCTCCTTTGGCAGCAATAACTTCAACCAAACGTTTCCTGTAGTTGCAGATCAGACGTGCACAACGGTCAGGAGTAATTCTTGACCATTCCTCTGTTTCAGTTCAGCAATATTCTTGGGATGTCTGGTGTGAATCGCTTTCTTGAGGTCATGCCACAGCATCTCAATCGGGTTGAGGTCAGGACTCTGACTGGGCCACTCCAGAAGGCGTATTTTCTTCTGTTTAAGCCATTCTGTTGTTGATTTACTTCTATGCTTTGGGTCGTTGTCCTGTTGCAACACCCATCTTCTGTTGAGCTTCAGCTGGTGGACAGATGGCCTTAAGTTCTCCTGCAAACTGTCTTGATAATTCATTTTTCCTTCGATGATAGCAATCCGTCCAGGCCCTGACACAGCAAAGCAGCCCCAAACCATGATGCCCCCACCACCATACTTCAGAGTTGGGATGAGGTTTTGATGTTGGTGTGCTGTGCCTCTTTTTCTCCACACATAGTGTTGTGTGTTTCTTCCAAACAACTCAACTTTGGTTTCATCTGTCCACAGAATATTTTGCCACTACTGCTGTGGAACATCCAGGTGCTCTTGTGCAAACTATAAACGTGCAGCAATGTTTTTTTTGGACAGCAGTGGCTTCCTCTGTGGTATCCTCCCATGAAATCCATTCTTGTTTAGTGTTTTACATATCGTAGATTCGCTAACAGGGATGTTAGCATATGCCAGAGACTTTTGTAAGTCTTTAGCTGACACTCTAGGATTCTTCTTCACCTCATTGAGCAGTCTGCGCTGTGCTCTTGCAGTCATCTTTACAGGACGGCCACTCCTAGGGAGAGTAGCCCCAGTGCTGAACTTTCTCCATTTATAGACAATTTGTCTTACCGTGGACTGATAAACAGCAAGGCTTTTGGAGATACTTTTATAACCCTTTCCAGCTTTATGCAAGTCAACAATTCTTAATCGTAGGTCTTCTGAGAGCTCTTTTGTGCGAGGCATCATTCACATCAGGCAATGCTTCTTGTGAAAAGCAAACCCAGAACTGGTGTGTGTTTTTTATAGGGCAGGGCAGCTGTAACCAACACCTCCAATCTCATCTCATTGATTGGACTCCAGTTGGCTGACACCTCACTCCAATTTGCTCTTGGAGATGTCATTAGTCTAGGGGTTCACATACTTTTTCCACCTGCACTGTGAATGCTTACATGGTGTGTTCAATAAAAACATGGTAACATTTAATTCTTTGTGTGTTATTAGTTTAAGCAGACTGTGATTGTCTATTGTTGTGACTTAGATGAAGATCAGATCACATTTTATGACCAATTTGTGCAGAAATCCATATCATTCCAAAGGGTTCACATACTTTTTCTTGCAACTGTATATAATGATGTCACATGCTGGTATAATGCACACATGATGTCACAGTACAGGGATAATGCAAATAGAAATACAGCAAAGAAGTTGCAGGGACGCGTTCAGTTTTACAGACTTTGATAGTTATTCTTTTTCTATTTAGTTATATTAATGCGCTCTCACAGAAACGTTAAATCATATACAAATTACCCATTTGTTGGCTGTGGTGTAATAAACCATCACAGCGGAGGAGGAGGGTTTGGATCTGTGCCTTGGAACATCTGCAATGTGCAGAGTGTGTGAAGAAAGGGAGGTTCAGAGACATCTGCAGCAGACGACAGAGGACAGATACTTGGGCCTATTACACATATGTATACTAGATATGCCATTGGCGACCAGACAAATTATTGCTTGGGGTGGACTGGCCATAGACCCTACAGGGAAATTTCCCAGGAGGCCTAATTACTGCTAGGAGCATCAGGTATTTATTTTCCTGGCCGGTGTCCACAGGTCCCCCTCCTGAATTCAATTGTATCACCATCTTTAGAACGGTGATACAGTTGAATACTGCAGTGGTGGCGGCAGTATTGTGTGCTGCACTGTAATATTTGGCTCTGCTGGGGTGGTATTTTGTGCTGCACTGCGGTATTGCTGGCCCCGCCTACTTGTGTTGCTCCACCTTCTTTTAGTTTGGAACCGCCTACAACATGGGGCCACTTTTAGTTTTTTTTTTCCAGGGCCACTTTAAGTTCCCAGTCTCTCCCTTTATTTGGAATATAGGTGATCAGGTCAATATATGATTGAATCACAATCCGTATTCGGTGTAAATTGTAAATCTATTAGACTGAAGAATTTATCTGCTCTGACCAATTGCATGCCCTGGTGTGGGGTTCACATTGCAGCCAAAACTGAGAGTGTGACCTGTAGAAAAAAAAATTAAAAATGAATACTGATAACTATCATTTTTCCTCGTTGTGGCAAAAAAAAAAAAATCTCTTTGGCTAAAAAACACATTGCTAACTGCATCAATAGGACACTTAGAGGCAAGAGTTTTTGTACCAAAAATCTATAGCGGAAAAGTTTTACAAAGTAATGAACATAAGGTCATTCATATATTGCATGATGTACAGTTGTTGTTTTTTTAGTTGTGAAGTTACAGAATATTCTATATCTAGTGTTTTAACTCCTTTTTCTCCCATAGTCTTAAATAGGGAAAACTGGATGAGAAAACTGAATATAAAAATTATGCTATTTAATGTTTGGGACCACAGTGTGGTTTTCTGGAGAAATTGGTGTATGAAAAAAAAATATGAAAAAGTTGATTGGACTAAAACACTTGCAAAAACTGCGTGCACTGGGGGTCATTTACCGCAGCGTTGTAGAAACCTCATCCACTTAAAAGGGAGCGCAGATCTGATGTGGAAATCTGCATCAAATCCTTGATGTGTGAACCTAGCCTTAGGGTACGACCGCACGGCGCGGTAGTGAACTATTCGGGGTGCGGCCTCTTATTTAACTAATGAAGACCGCACTATAGCCTGTCTACAGTCGTAATGGCCGCGCAGCATCTGTGATGTCGCGCAGCCATTAACAATGCAGACTGGCTATAGTGCGGTCTTCATTAGTATAATAAGAGGCAGCTGCGTCCTAATTGGGTGCGTGGTACTCGACCGCAGCATGGCCATGCAACCAACGTTGCCATTTTTTTAAAGGGGTGGCTTTGGATTAGATGAAGGGGTTTCCTTTTTTTCTTTACCAAAAATAGCTCCACATCTGTCCACAGGCCAAACACCAAATCTTTATATTTATTCCAGGACAAACCCTTTAAAGGCTATATACAACTTTTTTTATTGCATTGTACTCATTTAGAACTGAATTATTTTTTTTCCATTGGTCTTTATTAAACATTGTGAGCCCTTTTCTCTGTACAGGGCTGAGTTTCTCTAGTAGCAGGATCTGAATTTTCTCTCTGTTCTGTCAGGCAGCTCAGCTGACGGCTCCTTATCTCTGATCTCTGACCTTATAAACACTCATTATAGCTCAGTTCTTATCTTACTGATAGGAATGTGGTTTAAATAGGTGTTTTATGACCTCTTAGTAATTTAGAGATAAGGTTTATTAGATGAGGACACAAAGTGAAAGTAGGAATCACACAGCTAGAGAAGCAGTTAACCTTTTTCGACAGAAAAGCTGAACATTTTTAATGAAGACCAATTGAAAAAAAAGATTTTTAGCCCAAAATGAGTAAAATGCAATCATAAAAAAAAAAAATTGCATCTGAAGATGTACAAAGCCTTTAAGAATTGGTTTAAGAGAGGTTTAGAGACTTGATGTTTAATATGGACCATAGGATTTATTTTCTATATAAGCCCGGACCAACACTATCAGAAAGAGCAGTCTCATTATCAGAGTTCAGCCATGACTACATTCATATGACTACGCTGTGTTCTCCGGTCCGCAAATTGTGGATTAGCAAAATACAGATGCCGACTGCGCAATTTGCGGAAGGGAACTGGCTGCCCATGATAGAAATGCCTATTCTTGTTGGCAAAACGGACAAGAATAGGACATGTTATATATTTTTTTGGTGGGCCACGGAACAGAGCAATGGATGCGGACAGCATAGAGTGTGCTGTCCGCATGTTTTGCGGCCCCATAAAAGTGAATGGGTCTGCACCTGTGGCTCGGATGCGGAACCAAACAGTGGTCGTGTGCACAAGGCCTTATTCATGAACAGACTATAGGTTTGATATGAAACACAGTAAATATTCTTAAAATGTATCAATTGTCGGGACGATTAAGATAAAATCTCTGCAGTATACAACGTGTAACTGAGGATATCTGAAAGTCTACGCACACGAGCACCTAAGGAATAAGCATTTTCATTTTTCAAATATGTCTCCTATGAAAACACCTTAAATAATTAATGGAAGTTTGTTTTCCTCTCAGATGCTAAGACCACAGCTGTATTTCCAGCATGGGGCACTGAGAGTTCACTGCATTTTAAAGGAGATGTTGTAATTGTCGTATGTACAGCTATGGGACAAGAGCAGGAGGATAAACGATCAGCGCTCGTCGGAGAGAATTTGGCTTTCTTCCACTTTCCTAAAATTGATTAACTGAAGACAATCAATCAGTAAAAGGTCTGGTGTGTTAGGACAAGAACCGGGACAGATTTCCAGGGACAGAAATATCTGACTAGCCCAGAAAGACTGGGTGCATTAGGGTACGGCCACGCGGTCAGGTTTCCTGATGAAGTTTTGGACGCCAAAACTAGGAGTGAGTTCAGAAGAGGAAACGTCATATACGTCCTTTATACTTTCTCTCCTCTTATGATCCACTTCTGATTTTGGCTTCCAAAACTGCATGCAGAAAGCTGACTGTGTGGCCGTGGCCTTATACTCTAGGAATCAAGGGGTATGCGCTCACAGTCAGATCCTCACCAAACTGACAACTCCTGTGATAAGCAAAAGATCCTTTTTTGGTGGATTGACTATACTGTTATAATCATCCATTGGGTGAAAATGTTCTTATGTAAGCTATACATTTAAAACCACTTGCCTAATATTGTGTTTCTTCAAAACTGCTCCGACTCATCACAGCATGGACTCTACAAGACCTCTGGAGGTGTCCTGTGGTATCTGGCACCAAGACGCCAGCAGCAGATAGAGATGGCCTTGCGGTTCACCCGGCGGTCGTTTCGCGGCGAACATATGGCGATGTCCGGCGGCGCCATATTCTTTTACATTGTGAAGAACTTTGACCCATGACACATCCATCAGGTGGGACAGGACAGCCAATTGAGACGTTTCAGCACATGGACGTACCCCCTACCCTATAACAGAACCCGATCTGGCCTACATTTTACATTCAGTCTTTTGCCAGTGTAGGGAGAGGTTGCTGTGTGGAGCAGGGACACCAAACGCTGGCTAATAGGGCCACAAAAGTGGTATAGGTGTGCTATCGATAGGTGTGATATACTGAGAGGTGTGATATACTTATAATATACTTTCTAACATAGAAAGTATATTATAGTGCATTTGTATTGTGCAGCAGTTGTGTGCGGTTCTGCTGAGATACCGCAGCTATATAGAGGGACAAACGCTATTGGAACAAATAATGTCTACTGGTGTGATATACCAGTTGCCCCCATAAAAAACAGATTGAAGCAGGGGTGTGATATACCAATAATATACTTTCTATATAGTGCATTTAGGTAGTGCAGCATTTGTCTGCGGTTTTGCTGCTGTAAAATTGATATCCAATGACCGTGTAATCTTCCTCCAGCCACATACTTGTTCTTTTCTGTCCGGTGAATGCCTAATAGTTGGGGCCTCAGAGGAATTCAACACCAGTTAACCACGTGTTATCGAATTTCCACTATTATCATTAGGTTTTTTTTCAAGAGGGGGGATTTCGTTAGCCACGTTTTTAATCCAATTTTAGATTTTTAGTTCTTTTAAACATCTGTATTTGACCTGTATTTGTACTGGCCTGCAGTAAAATTGATATCCATTGACCGTGTAATCTATCTCCGGCCACATAATCACTTGATCTTTTCTGTCAGGTGAATGCCTAATGTTTGGGGCCTGTAGTCCCGTGGCCTACAGTAAATTTGTTATCCATTGACCGCATAATAAACTTCAAGCCACATAATCAGATTTTCTTTTCTGTCAGGTGAATGCCTAATTTGTAAGGCCCGTACTACCGTGGCCTAAAATAAAAATTTTCTAGGCTCCAACAGGGCACATTTCAGAGAATTTCCCTTTAAGACGTATAAAAATGTCCCCTGATTAAGATACATATTTTTTGTTGGAATTTTTGTCCCCCTCTAGTATGTCACTGTCCATGTTGTGGGACTATTTGTACACTTCTACTAAGTATTTGGTGTCTGCAAATATGACCTGAAGGTTTTTCAGGTTCGCCTGCCATTAAAGTGAATGGGGCCTGCCGAGAACTTGCGGTTCGTAAACATTTGATCGCGGTTGCGCGATTGCTTTCGCGAACAGTCCCGGGCGATGTTCGTCCATCACTAGCAGCAGATCCTTCATGTCCTGTACGTTGCTAGGTGAGACCTCTGTGGGATGGACGCGCATCAATGATCCTTGGGCATCCATGACCTTGCCTCTGGTTCACCAGTTGTCCTTCCTTGGACCATTTTTGGTAGTTAGCGGAAGTACAATTAGTTTACTGTACTCCCATGTGCCTCCGAGAAGCATCACTTTGCACATATACACCTGACGGAGCATTGAACAGCAGAACATGGATGTCCGGGATAGGACTCCATGTGGCTGAGCGGCAGTGCTGTACCAGTGTAAATAATGAAGAGGCTGCCTGCCCTTCATTCTGCTGATCAGATGTGGTGTCAGAGCTTGGACTACCACTAATCAACAGTGCATTTCAAGTTCCCCCCCTTTTTTTACACTTTTGCAGGCCAATTTCTTTACATTAGCATTCCCACTGCAACCCTATAGCATTAGCATCCTGATTGGAACCCCATAGCATGAACTCCCCTCTGAATCCCCACTGCAGCCCTATAACATTAGCTTCCCATCTATATCCCCATAGCATTACTGTGGATTCCCCATTGCAACCCCATAGCTTTAGCATTTCCAATCCATTAGCATCTCCATTGCAACTCTATAGCATTATAGCATTAACTCCCCACTACATCCCCATAGCATTAGCATCCCCACTGCAACACTATAATATTAGCATCCCCAATACAACACCATAGCATTAGCTTCCCCTCTATATCCCTATAGCATTACTGTAGCTTCCCCATTGCAACCCCACAGCATTAACTCCCCACTGCATCCCCATAGCTTAAAGGGAACCTGTCACCAGGATTTTGTGCATAGAGCTGGGGACATGGGCTGCTAGATGGCCGCCAGCACATCCGCAATACCCAGTCCCCACAACTCTCTGCGCTTTTATTGTGTTGAAAAACTGTTTTGATCAATATGCAAATGACCTGATATGAGTCCTGTATCCGGAGATGAGTCAAGCGGAAAGGAGCCCAGCACCGCCCCGCGTCCTCCGAATCTCCTCCTTGCTGGCTGACGTCACAGAGCTGGAGCGCCGAAATCTCACGATGCACGAGCTTGCGCATGCGCAGTTCGTTCCCTGTGCTGATGCCAGTACAGGGAATGAACATGATGCCGACACTGCGCATGCGCTAGCTCGCGCATCGCGAGATTTCGGCGCTCCAGCTCTGTGACGTCAGCCAGCAAGGAGGAGATTCGGAGGACGCGGGGCGGTGCTGGGCTCCTTTCCGCTGGACTCATCTCCGGATACAGGACTCATATCAGGTCATTTGCATATTGATCAAAACTGTTTTTTAACACAATAAAAGCGCAGAGAGCTATGGGGACTGGGTATTGAGGATGTGCTAGCGGCCATCTAGCAGCCTATGTCCTCAGCTCTATGCACAAAATCCTGGTGACAGGTTCTCTTTAAGCATTTCCAATGCATTAGCATCTCTATTGCAACTCTATAGCGTTCACTCCCCATTGCACCCCCATAACATTAGCATCCCCAATACAACACCATACCATTAGCTTCTCCTCTATATCCCCATAGCATTACTCTAGCTTCCCCATTGCAATCCCATAGCTTTAGCATCCCCAATGCATTAGCATCTCCATTGCAACCCCACAGCATTAACATCCACATTGCATAGGGTGAAGTCCTCAGAGAATATTCACAGCATGCTGCAGATTGAAATTCCGCACCTCTGATCAGGTTCTTCTGCAGATCTTTTTGCATCATGCGATTTTGGTTTCTTCTTATCCCATCCACTTTGCTGGTTCTGTAAAACATGCAGATTTTCCACATGTAAAAATCTACCAGGTATCCATAACATGCAGATCTAGAACACCAGGCACAGTTTTTGACTGCTGTATATAACCAGGGCCGTCTTTAATATTGATTGGGCAAGAATTTCCTTGGGCCCCATGAAATGCTAAGGTCCATCTGTCTTCATGAGTGATTATCGCAGGGAAGGCAGGTTAGTTAGTGTACCCGAGCATTAGATTTTAAGACGCCTGTGGCCACCGCGGGGGCACAGGAGGCAGAAGCACAGCTCCCGCACAGCCCGTCTCCCCTTTTCAAATAGAAGACGGGTGGCCCTTAGCAACGCTCATTTCAGAGAGCGCTGCTAAGGGCCATTTCAGCCACAGTTTTCTACTAAAATTACACTTATGTATGGCAGTCCCAGTATTATAGTGCCATCTCCCCCCCCCCCCCCCAAAAAAGTGCCAGTATCAAGAGCCTCTCTCCCCCCCCCATGTCCCAGTGCCATCTTCCCCCCCCCCAAAAGTGCCAGTATCAAGTGCCTCTCTCCTCCCCCCCAAGTGCCAGTATCATAGTGCCAACCCCCCCACCCTCCATGTTCCAGTATCAGGTGCCAACCCCCCTGTCCCCCACATGTGACAGTATCAGGTGCCTCCCCATGTGCCCTTCCCATATGTATCATAGTGCCAACCCCCCTCCCCCCATGTGCCAGTATCAAGTGCCTCCCGCTCCCCCCATGGCACTTATACTTACCTCCATGTCAGCGATGCGATGCAGCCTCTTCCTGTGGGACCCCCTGTATGTCCATATATGAAATCAGTCACTGTGTATTCTAATTTAGCCTGTATTTCAGCAAAGTTTCTGCTGGTATTTGAACCCACGACCTTCTGTATCAGAGGCAAAGCACCTAACCACACAGCCATAAGAGATGCCTTGCCACTGAAAAAATATGAGACTTCTACTGTTATAGCTGGCTAAGTGTACAGCTATACACATGACAGCTGCCCTAACACACCCAGCTCTGCTACATCTAATACACATGACAGCTGCACCAGCACACTCAGCTCTACTATATCTCTATATATCACAGCTGCCCCAGCACACCCAGCTCTGCTACATCTATATATCTCTAAGTATTGCTATACAGTAGATAGATATATAGAGATATAGCAGAGCTGAGTGTGCTGGGGCAGCTGTCATGTGTATAGATGTAGCAGAGCTGGGTGTGTTTGGGCAGCTGTCGTGTATAGATGTAGCAGAGCTGGGTTTGCTGGGGCAGCTGTCATATATAGAGATATAGCAGAGCTGAGTGTGCAGAGCTGAGTGTGTTAGGGCAGCTGTCATGTGTATAGATGTAGCAGAGCTGGGTGTGTTGGGGCAGCTGTCATGTGTATAGATGTAGCAGAGCTGGGTTTGCTGGGGCAGCTGTCATATATAGAGATATAGCAGAGCTGAGTGTGCTTGGGCAGCTGTCATGTGTATAGATGTAGCAGAGCTGGGTGTGTTTCGGCAGCTGTCATGTGTATAGATGTAGCAGAGCTGGGTTTGCTGGGACAGTTGTCATATAGAGATATAGCAGTGCTGGTGTGTTAGGGCAGCTGTCATGTGTATAGATGTAGCAGAGCTGGGTGTGCTGGGGCAGCTATCATATATAGAGATATAGCAGAGCTGAGTGTGCTGGGACAGCTGTCATATAGAGATATAGCAGAGCTGAGTGTGCTGGGGCAGCTGTCATGTGTATAGATGTAGCAGAGCTGGGTGTGTTTCGGCAGCTGTCATGTGTATAGATGTAGCAGAGCTGGGTTTGCTGGGACAGTTGTCATATAGAGATATAGCAGTGCTGGTGTGTTAGGGCAGCTGTCATGTGTATAGATGTAGCAGAGCTGAGTGTGCTGAGGCAGCTATCATATATAGAGATATAGCAGAGCTGAGTGTGCTGGGACAGCTGTCATATAGAGATATAGCAGTGCTGGGTGTGTTGGGGCAGCTGTCATGTATATAGATGTACACTTAGCCAGCAATAACAGTAGAAGTTTCATATTTTTTTAGTCAGTGGCAATGCACCTCTTATGGCTGTGAGGGTAAGTGCTTTGCCTCTGATACAGAAGGTTGTGGGTTCGAATCCCAGACACATCTCTCCCTCTCCTGAGGACGGCAATACAAATAACTATGCCTGAGCGTACATACTGTAGGGACGCAAGGGCAGGCCCGGGTCGGAGGTTGGGAGAAAGGAGCTAGCATGGCACTGGCCGGCAGACTCGGCAGTAAGTAATTGTAATCGACAGACAAGTCCTTCACTAATGCAAGCAGCGAGCCACACGCCGCTCGCTCACAAGTGAATGTGGTAGTCGGGAAACGGAGCTGCCCCTTTTGCCCTGCGGCAAAGACGGCCCTGTATATAACTTTATTTACTAGAATCCGGAGAACTCCTTTAAGTTTTAGCAACCACAAGACCAATTACTCTTCCCTGATGAAGTGAAGAACAAAAAAAAAACAACCCTCCTTGTGCTGGCAGTCTGTAGAAAGTGGCGAGATTTACTGCTCTCCTAATGCTTCTTAAATGACTGTGAAAGACTCACACAGAAACAACAGAAGAACCCAAAGAGCTGAACAGGTGTCCTTTCCCCTGTGTTACAGGCGGCATCGTGTTTCCACATCGCTGGCGTTTCCCTGCTCTCATATGTGGACTTGGCAGGAGGACAAAAAACATAAGAAAAATACCAAGAGGGAGACGCAGATGGAAGGAAACAATGTGCACAAGGCTGGCATGTAACACTGTGCTACATTACTGCTTACAAAAATACACAAAGGAAGTCTCACGTAATAGCGACATAAAACTGTATAAACCCGCAGCCGGCCTTCCCTGCGAGCGCTGGGCTGTACGATTCCTGAGGATATGCCGCTAGAAATGAAGAGACACAATGACCACTGCTGCCCATCCGCTTTAGCTATCGATCAAAACGTCTGACATGTCACAAGTTGTTGTTGTCACAAGTTGTTGTCACAAGTTGTTGGCTTTTGCTAAGGACAAGGGCGTTGCTAGGCTAAAACATTCGGGGCCTGGGCCCCTGATGTTTTGTCTCAGGCCCCGAATGTCCTGCCTGCCAGATAGATATAACTGTATTACCATCCTGAGGACGGCAATACAATTGAATCTAATGCCCTGATCAGTTCTAAATGCAGTAGCTGAAAAGGACCTGCGATGATGTCACCATCATGTGACCAGTGCAGGAGAGGACGGCAGTGAAGAGGAGAAGAAGCTGTGGTGAGGTCTGCTACATGAGGAGAGGTAAGTGAAGGGAGAGGCAGAGCAATGCTGGGAGTTGTGGTTAGTTAACTGGGACTGTATGTTAGGGCTGAAGGGAGGGAAGTTATTTACATGGGACTGAAAATTGAGGGGGTGATGTTATTTACATGGGAATGCATGTTGGAGGTTGCTAGGGCAGGGTGATGTTATGTACATGGGACTATATGTTGAAGGCGGCTGTGGAAGGGAGTGATATTATTTACACTGGACTGAATGTTGAGGGGTAATGTTATTTACATGGGGCTGTATGTTGAAGGCGGCTGTGGAGGGGGTAATGTTATTTACATGGGACTGTATGTTGAAGGTGGCTCGGAAGGGGGTGATGCTATTTACGTGGGACTGTATATTGGAGGGGGCAGGAGAGATAGTGTGATGTTATTTACATAGAACTGTATTTTGGAGAGGGCTGTAGGTAGAGAGGGATGTTATTTACATGGGACTGTATATTGGAGGGGGCTGGAGAGCTGGTGTGATGGTATTTACATGGGACTCTATGATGGAGGGAGGGAAATAATGTTATTTACATGGGACAGTATGGTGGGGGCCTTAGGAATTATAATTTCTAAAGACATTAAACGGAGGAATATAACTACAGGGGGCACTGCAGGGGGCATCATAAATACTGCGGAGGTTCAGGGTGAGCATTATAGCAGTAGGGGGCGATATAAATATGGGGGCACTGTGGGGGCATTTTAAATCCAGGGGACATTAGGCGTTCCTATTATTACTGGGGGTTCTTTAGGAGGGACTTATAGATCTGCATTATTTCTACTAAAAGCACTGTGGGGGCCTTATTACTACTGAGGGGTCTGTGAGGGTATTATTAATACTGGAGGGCTCTTCTACCAATGGGGGCACTATTGGGGAGCACTATCACTGTTGGGGGCAGTATTACTAATGAGGGTATTCTAGAAGGGAATTACTATTGGTGGGACAATGAGGAGCACTATTACTATGGAGGGCACTCATTTTATTTCAGGATAGTATTTGGGGGTACAGAAAAGTGAGGAACTTAAGATGTCCGTGTGTCACACTCTGCAGAGACGAGGCGGCTGAGAGATGTTGTCCGGACCAAATGGAGAAGATGATGACAGAGAAGATCTACATGAGAGAAGATGTCATCTGGAGGCCCTGGATGTGAGAGGTAGGTGCTGGTGTATAGCTGTACAGCAAGTACAGTAAAATGTCTTCAGTGCTAGTGTTTGCGGTGGTGGGGGGGTTGGGGTCGGTTATCAGACTTAGAGAATTGGTCAATATGCATTGGGGCTTGGGCGCATAGGCATGCGCACGGGGTGTGCCAGGTGTGCCTGGGCACACCCTAATCAAGCCGACTCGAGGTTCTGTCAGGGCCGGGAAGAGCTGAAAGCGCTATACTCACCTCTTCCTTCCTGGTCCTAGGCGCTCCACTGTAAAGGCTGCGCACAGTGTGAGGCTGCGCTGTGACCTCACACTGTG
The DNA here is from genome assembly GCF_905171765.1 of Bufo bufo. Classification (NCBI taxonomy): domain Eukaryota; kingdom Metazoa; phylum Chordata; class Amphibia; order Anura; family Bufonidae; genus Bufo; species Bufo bufo. Next base: position 31,503,211 of record NC_053394.1, on the reverse strand, counting down.
CGCACCCACACAGCAGACTGTACAAGAGGATTAAGCGGTGAGGAGCGGCAGCATCCGGAGCAGGAACGGTAAGTGCTTTTTGTTTTTTCTTTTTGGGGGCTGATGGAGGCACTGGGGGCTGAAGAGGGGCACAGGGGGTTGATACGAGGCATTGGGGGCTAAAGTGAGGCTACTGGGGGGCTGAAGAGAGGCACTGGGGGCTAAATAGAGGCTGCTGGGGGGCTGAAGAGGGGCATTGGGGGCTGATATGAGGCACTGGGGGGCTGAAGAGAGGCATTGGGGGCTAATATGAGGCACTGGGGGGCTGAAGAGGGGCATTGGGGGCTGATATGAGGACTGGGGGGCTGAAGAGGGGCACTGGGGGCTGATATGAGGCACTGGGGGCTGATATGAGGCACTGGGAGCTGATATGAGGCACTGGGAGCTGATATCTGAGGTCTGATTGGTGTCTGATCTTAGGTCTTATTGGGGTCTGAATAACATTTGGGGTCTGATTGGTGGTCTGACCTCAGGTGTAATGAAAAATATTTTTTTCTTATTGTTACCCTCTAAAACCTAGGTGCATCTTATGGGCCGGAGCGTCTTATAGGGCGAAAAATACGGGTACTTTTAAAAAAATAATCTTCTCCCTTCATTATATTGATAGTGCAGGTCTGTATGTATGTATGCAGAGTGTATTTGTGTATATATGTGTATATAATATATACATACATACACACGCACGCGGCATGTGTGTTTGTGCTTTAGGGTGCACACCCTAATGCAATAGGCTGCGCACGCCTATGCTTGGGCCCCGGATCTTTTGAGGCTCTAGAACGCCCCTGGCTAAGGACATTGTGCTGGGTGAGGAACCTGATGATCCTTTTATTTAGGAGGCTGTTGAAGAGTTTCCCCAGGTTGCTGCTGACACATAATCCTCAGTAGTTGGCCGGGTTGTACCTGTCCCCGCTCTTGTGTATGGGGGTTATGGGGCCTTGGTTCCAGCTCTGGGGGAAGTAGCCGGCACTCAGCACAACATTGAAGAGTTTTACTATTGCGGCTTGGACAGGGGCGGATTGACCATAGACCTTACAAGGAAATTTCCTGGGGGGACGCCCAAGCCCTCCTCTCTGCCTATGGCTGGGTACATAATGAGCTATCAGTGGTAATTAACGCAGTGAGAATCAGGTACTCATGTCCCCGGCCAGCGACCACACAGTCCCTCCTGAATTCTACTGCTCCGGCCCACATCTCACCTCCTAAGCCTGGATACCGGATACTGGAGACCTAGGGGGTTACATTCGATCCCATCTGGGCCGCTGGCTTTTTTACCCTTTATCAATGAGACCCTCCCTGTTTTCTCCTGCAGTGTGATTGGTGTTCCCAGAGGATTTGGGAAAACTATCTATTGTAGATTTTCTTTCGGGTAAATGTGGAAACAGTATGTAAATCCACAATTCTCAGTTTTGCAATGTCGTTTCGCCTGAAAGCAGGAACGATTCTTTGTATTGCTGCATTACCTCGAAGTGTGAATACTCCCATTATTGCCCCATTTCTGTCTCCACGTTCCGCCTCAGATTTCCCATCTCACAGACAGCCCCCCGTTCAGCCTTTGCTCCTCTCTCATCGTTGATCTTTCCTTCGTTCTCTGCAGCCGTAGCCTGTAAGTCAATGAAAGAATATTTAGAGAGCAGCAGAAAGCACATCCTCCGGTAATGTTCTGCTGACGTACCGGACCTCCGAATAATTCCTCCTTATAAGCAGAAGCTCCTGGCAGTTTATATATTGGCACATTCACATGAAAAAACTCACGCGTTATTACTTTCTGTGTGAATGATCCGTACGCTGCCTCCTATACTACACCGGGAATCCGGATAGAAAATAATAAATACCTTTATTCATACATAATTCATAAAATACAGCTTAAAATCAGTTGGTGGTGCAGACGCACATAAGGCAGTAAAATGCCCTCACAGGAGATAACAAACAGTATAAGTGCCAAAATATAGGTCGGTCATATGTGGTGTACGGGAGCTGTAATGCCCGTCACTACAGAAGAGTCACTTGTGTGCTGTCGTTTCCCCTTATTTATGGGGAGGTTGGTATAAGTCATCTTCATAAAATGTAATGTAATGTAATGCTATGTACTTCCCTGTTACTGTAAAATGTGCATGTACAGGCCTGCTAGGGGTGTCATTCCAGCTCTTAGTCACTAGAGGGAGCTAGGGAGCCCTAGTTTATATAAGGCCCAGTCAGGGAAAGTAAGGGGAAGTAAGAGGAGTAAGAAGAGTTGAAGTGGGAGCTGAGGTTGGAGATTAGACCATGTCTGAGTTAAGTCCAGGCCTGGAGCCTGCAGACCAGGAGAGGGTATTGCAGTCCCTGTAACCGGGTTCCAGATCCAAGGAGAAGGTTCCCCTCCTGAGTTTATATATGCAGAAGCAGGAACACCACCGTTAACCAGCCTGAGGAAACTGAGAGAGACAGAGGCAAGTCCGGAAAAGCAAGAGGTACTAAAGACAACAGAGGAGGTACTTGATAATTATAAAACCAAGGATATACGCCAGAGCTAGGGCATTGGACCTTGGAGAAGAGTTTCTATGTTCCAGGATCAGTCAGGAATAGAGTGCAAGCCGCCTGTACTGCAAGTCCTGTGTTTAACACTCTGAAGTCACCTTGCTATATACTGCCTGCATCAAATGTATTGAAACCAACTGTCTTCAAAGGAACTGCGCTTCCATCTATGTCCATGTATGATGACTACTAAAGTTTGAGTTCTGTTTTAACATCACGTGGTTCCTCAGTTATTCCTGCTATCAGCAAACGGCGTGCCACCGTTTAATTGGCACTGGCGTCACGAACTTTACCTATCATTACCTGCCCTTGCAGAGAGTCAGCTGTCTCAGGTTAGTGGTCACAATTGCACTACAACACCCAGGAACACTATTAACCCTAACTTGAGTACGCTGCACATACATAAATAGGGTATAAAGCCACCACATAAAGTTTCACAAGATCATCGCATAAAGTGCCAAGTGCCTCACCACGAATGGATAGATAATCCCGACCTCCTAGATCCCCACATGGTCACATAGGTATACCTACAAATAAAATCTGTATCTCCCGCGTCCCAACGCGCATTTCGCTCAATGCTTTATCAGTGGGTAGTGCTACCTTAGTGGATTCCAGCTTTACTGGAATAAACTTGCATCGAGACAATATACAGTTTTTCTATTGGCTCCAGCAGGTTTTGGCATAAACTGTCAGGCAAACTTAAATATTCTGCTTTATCTCTCTGCTGTGCTAAACTAGGCTCTATTCTGGCAGCTGGACTTTAGGAATGTTCTGGTTGACCCCCTCGTAATATCGTCTGTAAATCGAAAAGCAGTCATGGTGCTCTATGAGCTGCTTCACTCTGGAGGGACTCCTGCTGCAGTAGGAGGGCCTCCTTTTGCTGCTACATCTTGGCACATCTGCATTGGACATTATCCTGGCTTAGACTGACTAGACACTTCCTGCTGCCTCTACCTTGGTAGGAAATGGGACTAACCCACTTCTGCCCAAAAGGAGGAGAATGGAATGGTAAGTTCCATTCTTTCTAAAGACCTTTCTGCCATTCACGCTGCCACCTGCTGGTGAACCAGGCATAGTACATGAACATATCAGTTTCATAACAACATTGTCAATGCACAGTGAAAAGGACCTGGAATAAATAGACAGATGCCATTGTGGTTAGCAGGGTGAAGGAATGGTAATACCACTCTGGGGTATTACAAATAGTAAATTAAACTCACACTTAGGCCTCATGCACACGACCGCGCCGTGTTTTGCATTCCACAAAAATAAACATTTTAGTAATTAATTTTGGGGTCAGTTTGCATATTTACGGAGTTATAGTTATATGTTTGGATCATCAAACCACCACGTGCTCTGAATAACAAAAAAAAAGTCTGGTCATTAAAAGGTTAAATGATCAATTCGAGAATATACTGATATGAGGAAAATAACTGTTACAAGGCGGTAATTTATGTAGTAAAAGAAAACATGTAAAGAAGGTAAATTACGAGATACGTGTTAATATCTGGTTTGAAATATTGATGGCGTACAAACGGTTAATTGACAGGCGTCGTTCAGCGCTCATTGCTCTGCCAACGAGATCATTAGGGCTTTCAGGATCTCGTGTCGTCCTGGCCTTTTGCTCCAAGTGCAATTTAGGAATTCTGAAGGCACATCTGATGGTATCACTTACAGGCTCATGGTCACTGCCCAGTCTGAGCGTGGCCAGACACCAGGTGGCACATGTCTTCTGGCGCTAGATCCCATTACACTTTACATTAATTCTGAGAAGCAGTGAATTACTGAGATGAGAAGGGCGGTCGGCCTTGGACGGACAATCCCTTTTTGTCAGAAGAGTAACCCGATGATAAAGTGATCACCGGGTGTCATGCTGCCGGTGCCTCCAGCAATTAGCCGTAAATAGTGGGTGAACCCTGCTCTCCTACAGCGCCCCTTGTGGGGAAATGAAGCATGACGGCCAGTTCACGCTGAGGTTTTGGAGGAGGGTTGGAGGCAGATTTCCCTATGGGATTTTTAACTAGACCCAGAAGTGGATCCAGTAGGAGGGAGAAATATAAGGCATCATGCACACGACCGTATCTGTTTTGCGATCCACAAATCAGAGAATTACAAAATACGGATGAGGTCCGTGTGCCGTCATGGTCCACATTTTCCAGACATATTTTGTATACTGTGTGCTTTCCACATTCGTATGACTGTTCTGCAAAATGATAGCACATGTCCAATACTTGTCTGCAAAATGTGGACCACGGACCCATTGAAATCAGAGGGTCCGCAAAAATTGTGAATGCAACATGGACAGTATCCGCCGACCCCAAAATACCTATGGTCTTGCGCATGAGGCTTTAGTCCATCCTTTATATTTCTGATTCCGTTTGAATCCACTTCTGGCTTTGGCTGAAAAACCTGAAGGGAAATCTGCCTCTAACCCTCCTCCAAATAACCTACCCTTACGGGCCTGCCATACACAGCACCCTCAGCATTTTTTTTTTGCGTTTTTGAAGCATTTTGCTCATATAGTGTAGTTTAGCACCTGGGTGGTGTGTGCATTCGGGCTTATTGTGACTTGAAAATACAGGTACAAAGAACATTATTAAAAATTCCATCACATATTGGCACTTGTGTTTTCTTTAAGCTACAAAAAAATGGAGGTCGGAGGGAGATAAATGCTTGGCAACAACGGAAAAAATCGCCAGACCCAGAGCATGCTGCAAATTTCAAAAAACAAACGTCAAGGGTAAAAAAAAATACCACTGCGAAATAACAACTGTTTGTGCTATTTCCCATAGACTTCCATGCAACATTTGGAGCTGGTGTTTTCTGGCTAAAAATATCGGCAAGAAAAGCACCAAAAACAGCGGAATAAAAAAGAAATTGCCCCCCCCCCCCCAAAAAAAAAAACAACAAACAAACAAAAAACTAATAAATCAATGGGTTGTCCAGGCATTACTAAGATTGTCCTCCAAAAATTGAAAGAAGCTCTCTGCCTCTGAATAGGAGCCCCCGCTAATGGTACAGCCACAAGGAGAGATCCGTCAGGATGGAAGTGATGGGTAGGTCGCAGTGTGAGAGATCTGAAGGGAGGGAAGTGATGGGTGGGCCGCAGTCTGAGAGATCTGGCAGAACGGAAGTGATCGGTGGGCTGCAGTGTGAGAGATCTGGCAGGATGGAAGTGATGGGTGGGCTGCAGTGTGAGAGATCTGGCAGAACGGAAGTGATGGGTGGGCCGCAGTGTGAGAGATCTGGCAGGATGGAAGTGATGGGTGGGCCGCAGTGTGAGAGATCTGGCAGGATGGAAGTGATGGGTGGGCTGCAGTGTGAGAGATCTGGCAGGATGGAAGTGATGGGTGGGCCGCAGTGTGAGAGATCTGGCAGGATGGAAGTGATGGGTGGGCCGCAGTGTGAGAGATCTGGCAGGATGGAAGTGATGGGTGGGCCGCAGTGTGAGAGATCTGGCAGGATGGAAGTGATGGGTGGGCCGCAGTGTGAGAGATCTGGCAGGATGGAAGTGATGGGTGGGCCGCAGTGTGAGAGATCTGGCAGGATGGAAGTGATGGGTGGGCCGCTGTCACTTCTGTGACAGGTCCCAGAAGGTCTGAAAGATTATCTGCACATTAGTGATCTGACAGCCTCTTTCGGTTTCACTTTGTCTGTGTGTTGCTGGTATGTCCACACCTCCTGTTCAGGTGTGGATCATGTGACCTTTACCTCGCCCTATTTAGTCTGACTTTTCCCATCACTCCTTGCTTGGGATAGCTTCATTTGGTCTTGGAAGAGCTGGGGTGTGGTTCGTGTTTAAGTCCTGTTCATCCATCATCCTCTGAAGTTAAGTGTTCCGCTTGTTGTATTTTGTATTCCCCCCCCCCCCCCATGGTTGTTTACTAGGCCTCAGTTAGACGCCAGTTCCTTCACCAGGGAAGGAACGGGTGGTCTCTGCCCTGTCATTATCTTTAGGTGTATCCTGTGTATGGGTATCTCTACCATCAAGAGGTTCCCATATGGATAGGAGTTAGGGCCAGGAGCAGGGTTTTATAGGTGGTGACCCTTTTCCTTCCCTAGCGGTGAGGTCTAGTGTCTTTCCCCTTACTTCTTGTTGTCTTTTGGTGTTCTCCCCTACTACATCCATGACAGCCGCAGTGTATAAAATTTGGCAGGACGAAAGTAATGGGTGGACCGCTGTGTGAGAGTTCTGGCAGGATGGAAGTGATCGGTGGGCCGCTGTGTGAGATTTGGCAGGATGGAAGTGATCGGTGGGCCGCTGTGTGAGATCTGGCAAGATGGAAGTGATGGGTGGGCTACAGTGTAAGAGATATGGAAGGATGGAAGTGATGGGTGGGCCACAATGTAAGAGATCTGGCGGGATGGAAGTGATGGCTGGGCCGCTGTGTGAGAGATCTGGCAAGATGGAAGTGATGGGTGGGCTTCAGTGTAAGAGATACGGAAGGATGGAAGTGATGGGTGGGCCACTGTGTAAGAGATCTGGCAAGATGTAAGTGATGGATGGGCCGCAGTGTGAGAGACCTGGCAGGATGGAAGAGATAGGTGGGCCGCAGTGTGAGAGACCTGGCCGGATGGAAGAGATAGGTGGGCCGCAGTGTGAGAGACCTGGCCGGATGGAAGAGATAGGTGGGCCGCAGTGTAAGAGATCTGCAAAAAACAGGGGTACCAGCTAACCTTATTTTTTTTAAACGCCTTCTGCTCTTTCCGGGACAGACTAGCCCTTACCCTTCAGAAAGGGTTTTCAGCTTTATGAAAATAAAGAATAATCATACTATAATGAAAAGTAAGCAGCTTTCACAATTCCTCACCGGTTTCCAGATGTCTATGATGGTGATGCAGTTCAGAGCAGAGAGCGCGACAAAGTGAAGCTCTGTTCACTTGCAGGGGCAGAACCTGGCAGAATAAAACTTCATATTCACACTACTCCTGATAATAAAATCTCAATAACGGTATGTTAGCAGTTTGGATTGTGCAGACTTCCTGTAAGTGTGCCCTTTTGGCATACATTCGGGTGCAGTGCATCATCATGTGCTTAATTTATTTGTGGCCAACTTTACTTTTCACTACAAAGCGATCCCTCGAAAAAGCGCACATCACACTGTTACAGCGGCAGCCCGCAGCCACTGCTGTTCTGCTCTCCTCGCCTGGCAGTCCAGACCCGCCTTCCGTTGTCTTCTTCTCAGTGGACCTGGCTGCTTACCGGCAAACGCCCATCCTCCTTTGCCCGTAGGGTGCGCCTTCACCTCCTCCAGCTCTTAATGGGCCAGGGTGTGCACCCTAATCTTCACTAGCCAATGACTGGCAACCCTGGGGTACTTTAGGCACCTTCCCCTGTGGTAAGTTGCCTGAGCAATGGGTTTCCTAGCATGCTAGTATCTTGCAAAGGTGTCTGTTCTGTTGTCTGCCTTTGTACTGACTTTCTGCCTGTTTACAGGATTCTGGCCCTCAGCTGCCTAAACTAACTTGTGCCTTACCTCTGTATTGACCCTCTGCTGCCTGTCCTGACCTGTGTCTGACCTCCGTATTGCTGCTATGCTACCTGCCATAACCTTGGACCGTTTACTGTATTGCACATAGTTTTCCAGCCCTGACCTCAGCCTGTCCCTGACTATGATTGTGCCTGAGCCTCTGCATCAGTGTATCTGACCCTATGGCTCAGATTTCAATCATCACTGACTGCACAAGGAGGTAGCGGCCTGGTGGTTACCCTGCTGCAAGTCCAGATCCCTGAAAACCAGAGGACCACCAGGAAAATACCCTCAGGAGTAGCCCAAAGTCAAATCTGTCGGTTGACACAGGGTTCCACACCCACAACCGTAACTCATGTAGTATTATTTTTTTTTAAAGGCAAGTCAATAGAGAACATGTGCAACTGTATTTCGTATAATTCCCTATTGTATATTTGGTGCATAGTTTGAGAATTTTTTCTGCCGTCTACACCGGGCGTACAGTACAAACACAGCGGGAACAGGGCTTTAGGGTGGTGCTATGACCGGTGCCAAGAAATACACGTTGGCACCAAGTCATTTGGTTTCTTTATTTAACAATTTCCTTATCCACAGCTGTGTTCACTCCATGAGAAACGTGCCAAGCCACTTGCAGATTGGTCCCAGTCGCAGGACCCTGCAGCTAAAGAGCGTCGCTTAACACTGCGGATTCCTGGCCACGGACCAATGGCGTTAACGTACAGCTAAAAGGCTCGTCTGCGGCTCTTACGTAGGTGATATCTGCCCCCTTAACTTACACTTCCCATTAGCGTCTAATTGCCGATGTTTACAACTTGTCATAATTACTTAATCGTATTGGCGGTGATGTAAGCGGCACTCTGGGACGCAGCGAGGTCCTGTGGAGGATGCAGCTGTTGTCCATGTCTGGCTGGTGGCAGATCCTTTGACCACGCGGAGTCGTATGGAGGACGACGCTCTGGAGCACTGGCCGCGTTGCGTTTGACCTTCCTGTGCAGGATCACGTCTTATTGCCTGCGACGTCCCTCTTCTGTCATGTAAAGTTCTGTTCTTCTTCGGACGCCGTAGAGCAGAATGTATCTGGAGTTCTGCAAAACGTTACAAAATATACAAAGTAAAATAATATAAAGCACACGCCGTGATGTTTGCCTTACAGATCTCTGTATATACATCTGTGCAACACAGATCTGTAGTATGGCCGTGTGCATGAGGCCTTAAAGGGGTTTCCCATGATTGATGTAAAAATGAAAATCAGACATCATATAGTACATGACAATCTAGAACCGGCCCTGTACCTCTCATGGATCCAGACATCTCCCCATTCATTGTTCCAATTGCTCTGCTAGATTCTCTTAAAGGGGTATGCACTAATTCCCAGACCTCTCAGACCGGCGGAACCAGCATCGTGTTCAGAATTACCAGATCCCTGACACTGCATCCCGCTTGTTTGCTCCCCGGCCTCTGCTGCATGTCTCAGGTCATCATGTATCTTCATGTAAACCCCATTAAGACTGGCAACTCGGGAGGCGTGTCCTTTCTGTTTTAGCTCTCTCCAAAGCAGATCAGGGTTGTGTCCTTTCTATTGCAGCTTAGTGGTGTGTCCTTTCTGCTGCAACTCTTTCCCCATCACAACTTCAGGGGAAGTGTCATTTCTTCTGCAGCTATCTCCCTATCACAACTCAGGCGACATGTAACTTGTGCTGCAGCTCTCTTATTATTACAGCTCAGGGGTGTGTCCTTTCCATTGCAGCTCTCTCCCCATCACAGCTCAGCAGTCATGTTCTGTCTGCTGCACTTCTCTCCCTATCACAGCTTAGGGTGTGTGTCCTTTCTGCAGCAGCTCTCTTCCTGTCAAAGAGCAGGGGGGTGTCCTTCCTGCAGCGTCCCACTAGTGTACGTGGGCACTGCCTGTTACCAGGCTGTTAGGTGCATTACACACATTCCACCACTAGATGGGGGTAGCACCACAGTATATATAGCACAGTTCAGGCCTAGTTAGTCAGTTGGTGAGATGTAGGAGTTGGAGTTAGAGTGTGGAAGCAGGAGGAGATGGAGTGAGGAGCAAGGGGGAAGGAGAGGACCCCCTCCTCTCAGCTCTCTCCCTTTCACAGCTCAGGGGATGTATCCTTCCTGCTGCAGGTCTCTCCATATCACAGCTCAGGGAGTGTGTCATTTATGCTGCAGTTCTCTACCTGTCACAGCTCAGGGGATGTGTCCTTTCAGCTGCAGCTCTCTTCCTCTCACAGCTCAGGGGATTGTCCTTTCTGCAGCAGCCCTCCTATCACAGCTCAGGGGATGTGTCCTTTCTGCAGCAGCCCTCCCTATCACAGCTCAGGGGATGTGTCCTTTCTGTTGCAGCTCTCACTATCACAGCTCAGGGGATGTGTCCTTTCTGTTCCAGCTCTCACTATCACAGCTCAGACAGCAGGCCCTGCTGCATCTCTCATCCAGTAACTGTCACAGTGGATACGGCTGGTGGTAGTTGAAGTAAGGAACTGAACATGTGCGACCATGCTTATATAGCTCAATAGGGGAATATGCACATTTCTATACAGACTAAACACCAGGTGCCGCCATCAGACCTCCATATCAGACCCCCGTATCAGACCTCATATCAAACCCCCATCACACCTCCATGCCAGACCCCCGTATTAGACCTTAGATTAGACCCCCATCAGACCTCCATGTCAGACCCGCCTATATCAGACCTCAGATCAGACCCCCGTATCAGACCCCCCACATCAGGAACTCAAATCAGACCCCCACATCTGGAACTCAAATCAGACCCCCATTAGACTTCCACGTCAGACCCCCATATCAGACCTCAGATTAGACCCCTATCAGACTTCCATGTCAGACCCCCATATCAGACCTTAGATTAGACCCCCATCAGACCTCCATGTCAGACCCGCCTATACCAGACCTCAGATCAGACCCCCGTATCAGATCTCAGATCAGATCCCCATATCAGACCCCCCACATCAGGAACTCAAATCAGACCCCCACATCTGGAACTCAAATCAGACCCCCATTAGACTTCCACGTCAGACCCCCATATCAGACCTCAGATTAGACCCCTATCAGACTTCCATGCCAGACACCCGTATCAGACCTCCATGTCAGACCCCCATTTCAGGCTTCAGATTAGACCCCTATCAGACTTCCATGCCAGACACCCGTATCAGACCTCCATGTCAGACCCCCATTTCAGGCTTCAGATCCTCATTAGATCTGCATGTCAGACCCCCCAGCCCCCAAAAACATCAGACCTCAGATCAGACCTTAAAATAAATTTATTAACTTACCTCTTCTGCTGCACTTTTGGGGGGAAAATGCATCTTATAAAGCAAAAAATATGGTAATTATTAAAATGGCATTTTCTTTCTGCAGCTCCTATACAGACCTTCATGATAGTAGACTACAGACGAACCATGTGTTGTCTAATCTTGTCAAACTATCTTCCATCTCTCCCCTAGTACGAGCTAACCTACTGAATGTGCGTTACCGAAAAGTAAGGCCCAGATAGAAAAGAATATGCAGGATCTGACTACACAGAGTCTGTTTGTAGTCTGTTACCATGGAGACACATACTGTATCGAAGCTCTATAAACAAAACAGCGGGAAATCTTTAATCAAGACCATCGACAGACTCCCTTCATGTATTATTTTAAAGGCAATGGAGATATAAAAAAAAACAACAACAACTGGTAGACACAGGCTTGGATAACACACTGCAAAAACAAACAAAAAATAGTTTTTCTAATGTTCATAAACCACGTCTTCAATGTGTGGAAAGATCCCAGAGTTTTGTCTTTGGAGGCCTGTGCTGCAAGTGAATGAGAAGGAAAGCAATTAATAAAATAAAAGGTGAGAATTTCTTTGAAGACGATGAATACAGCGGGATTAGAGCCTCTAAGAAGTGCTAAATGTTATCTGATAGACTTCACGTCTTATCTTATTGGATTCTGTTTGTGTCAATACGGTTTATCTTGGATTCCTGTAAAGTCTTCTCCATAGAAGTGAGCGAGGCGGCGTATTGTGTGTAGAGCGGAGAGCCAGAAGCCGCCCTAGGAATCCATCCTGCTCCTTCTGTTGACTCAGGTGTCTGCATTCTCAAAGAAGTAAGAATCCTGCAAGAAAGATCTCCAGCGGCAACAGCCAAAACTGTGACGGGAAAATGCGGCTTATAATCGGGGTTGTCATGTGTCAGTAAATTTATAGCGGCCCATAAAAAGCACATCAAACTCCCATCCATCAGCACAGATGTGTGGTGGCTTCCCCGATCTGCAGGGATGTGTGCAGATACACGGTACACGCCTGTGGTATTAGAATTGCGTGCTGTTTGTCAGTGTTTCTTGAGGATTTACAGAGTGTTGAGTGTTGAGCGAAGCGAAGCATCCGAAGCAGAATTTAGAAAAACTTTGATTCTAAACCAATCTGAATTTCCTCGCGCTTCGTGGTAGTGAATCAGGTTTTCCTAAAACGGTGGCTGCACGTGTTACAGAGTGAAAGCAAGTGCAGAGGAGACAAGCCCAGGAACGCGAAATCACCCATAATGCCGTGCAGCCAGCCAATCCGCAGAGTGTCACAGCCCTATGAAGCCCTCATTCCGCACGGTCTCCGCCATTTTCTTGGGAGCTGAGCATAAGGAGAAAGCTCATGCACTAGGGACAGTGTTGTGCAATGATAGTCAATAGTGTCGCACTGCGACATGCTGCGATGTGTCAGCCATACAGGAATCCAACTTGGATGGATTTTTTGCGACTGTCATGTCACTGTCTTGACGCGCAACTTTTGTGCGACGAAAAGTCGTGCAACAACTGTCGCCATGTAGCCCTAGCCTAACAGAGAATGTAGGATAATATTGGAGAGGGAGACTGCAGGGAGACTGCAGGGAGAGTGCAGAGAGAGTGCAGGGAGAGTGCAGGGAGAGTGCAGGGAGAGTACAGGGAGAGTACAGGGAGAGTACAGGGAGACTGCAGGGAGAGTGCAGGGAGAGTGCAGGGAGACTGCAGGGAGACTGCAGGGAGAGTACAGGGAGACTGCAGGGAGAGTACAGGGAGAGTACAGGGAGAGTACAGGGAGAGTGCAGGGAGACTGCAGGGAGAGTACAGGGAGACTGCAGGGAGAGTACAGGGAGACTGCAGGGAGAGTACAGGGAGAGTACAGGGAGACTGCAGGGAGAGTACAGGGAGAGTGCAGGGAGACTGCAGGGAGAGTACAGGGAGACTGCAGGGAGAGTACAGGGAGACTGCAGGGAGAGTACAGGGAGAGTACAGGGAGACTGCAGGGAGACTGCAGGGAAAGTGTAGAAGACTGCTGAACTACAGAATCTGCAACAATTTATCGCCGTGTACATAACTGTGCAGTGCACCAAGAGCCATAGCTAATCCGTTCTGTTAGCTGTGGAGTTACTGTGCGTTGGTATTACAGGCCATTGTTACTTTTGTGATTTATAGTGTTATTAATTCATCACAAATCTAATTTCTTGTCGAACTTCCAGGAAGCTGCCTTATCGAATTTTTTGAAAGTTCAGTCATCCCTTCTACATTGGCCAGTCTGGAGAGCTGCTGCAAAGAGCATCCATTACCGTGAAGGACCCAGCATACAGTATCTGTGCATTGCATGGACAGCCAATTAATTTGAATAAGAACTGTGTAATTCTTCGTAACCCCTCCGGGGGCGCTGCAGGGGGATTAATTACTTGTTGCCAGTTTACCGCAAAGAGAATATCTAATTGCAAGGACTATTAATCGGAGGATGCATTGTGATTACCTAAGGATATGTTCACATGTAGTATTTATTTATTTTTTATGCTGAAAAAACCCCAACGTGGAATCCGCTTCAAAATTTCGCCCAGTTTTTAATGCAATTTTTGAAACAGTTTTTGATCCGACCTGTTTCAGTGGGAACACTGGATGTGGATTTGTCACGGAATAAACGTGTCCCTTCTGTTTTTTTCCACGCTGCATAAAAAAAAAAAAAGGAAAATGCCGGGTAAATTACCATGCCATCGAAATCAATGGGACGTGCACGCATTTTCTGAGTGGATTAGGCACAGAACCAAGGGGTTGTGAAACTATCACTCCCAGCATGCACACATGGTCACCTTCTGACTGCCATGGAACACGATGGAAGTTGTAGTTTCACATCTGTGCAGTGGCAGAGGTAGCTGACCCCTTATTACAGTACCGGGCGACTGACAGCATAATATACGTCATTCTATATTTTCTTTCCAAGTGAAATTGGTTTGATTTGTAATTTCATTCATTTTACGTCAGTGGTATTTGAACAAAGGGGATGAACTGGGCCACTTTTTGTTGTGCATCACCTTGTGCGGCCACTAGGCGGAGCCATGCAGCCCTTGTCCTGGCTGGACGGAAGCAGAAGCCGTTGTGCTTATCCAGGGGTATACTAGCATGCAAACTCCTAAAAAAACAAAGTAAGCAGATTTTTTTCCCCGACACCAGAGCGAAAGATAATCCCGCAGTGTTCCTACTATTTCCAGGGAGATACCCTGAAAAATCTTATCGGCAAGCTAAATCTGTTTGATAACTCAGCCAGATAGATCTCCATGCATTTCTGAAGATAAAACAATGTTAAATTGTATCAAAGGACAAACTCCACTCTGCTACACGGCCCTTTATGTGTGAAGAGGATGTGACCGGAGGGAATGGCTTCCATACTTTCTTGGTTGCAGATTTTTCCTTCTCTTTGAAGAGACCTCTGGATGTGGTGACCACCAGAATCCTGACCCCTGGAGAACAGCGCCCCCATCAGGTCATCTTGCAGCCTAAGAATGAAGTCTCTTCTTCTCGCTACAGTCCCTCAGGATGAATGTATCCGCTGAGATTTCATGATTATGTATTTTAGCCGTAAAGTTCTGTCCCCCGTGCCGCAGCCATGATTAGAGCACAGGGGCACGTATGGCGACGCATGGCGTCCTTCTTGTAGGTCGACGACTGACTGGTTCTGCAAAGATCTGATATTGATGACCTATCCTGAGGATAGGCCATAAATAGTAAAAGCCAGGAGAACGCCCTTCATGTCGGGAGCTTTTGCCGGCATGTACGCCCTCACTGATTGTAAGCTCTTGCGAGCGGGGTCCTCAATCCTATTGACTTCTTTGTTTCTATGCAATGTAGTCTCTGATTGTAAAGCGCTGCCGAATATGTCGGCGCCATATAAAGATTATCGTTATTATAAACGGATCCGAACAGCAGCAGATCCATTAACCCTCTCTTCAGAATGACGCTTTTCCCCCACAACGTGGACAAAAACAAACAAAACTGCAGGTGTTTTTCTGCAGCATGTGAATGGTGTGTAAAATACCCCGTTCACTTCCATTGTCAGTGAAAAATGTATGGAATTTTATTTACGGAATCTGCGCTTAAATCCTGAGCATCTGGATCCGTGAACCTCTGCGGGTTATAGAGGTTGGCCCTACGCACACATTGGTGGCCTATCGCTAGGATAGGCCACTAAGGTCAGATTTTTTCGGAAGTCCCATAGAAATGAATGGAGTTAAGCCGTGCTTGCGCAGTGCACCCTCGTTTACTTTGGAGGCCTCATCCTAGGGATAGGTGTGGATGTCAGAGGTGGGACCCGCAGCTATCTGATACCATAGACTGTCATCGTCATCGCCATTAAAAAAAAGTCCATCACATTGTCATGTGAATAAGGCCTTAGCCTTTTCTAACTTTATGCCTCGTCTGACAAAGGGGGGCGTGGCATATCAGAAAGTGCAGGAAAGGGGCGTGGCATATCAGAAAGTGCAGGAAAAGGGGTGTGGCTTAAAGTGTAACTGTCGTTCTGTTTTTTATCTTTGTAATGTATGGGGGCAGTGATACTGAACATTTTTGTAATATACTTTAATTACTGAAATCGTACATTTCTATTAGAAAAATAGCTCTAAAGTGTCCCTTTTTGAGCCTTAGCAACGCTCCTCTGTCTTCTGTTTACATAACAGTGGAGACTTGCTGACACTGACCGTGTTATGTAAACAGAAGACAGAGGAGCGTTGCTAAGGCTCAAAAAGGGACACTTTAGAGCTATTTTTCTAATAGAAATGTACGATTTCAGTAATTAAAGTATATTACAAAAATGGTCAGTGTCACTGCCCCCATATATTACAAAAATAATAAAAAGAATGACAGTTACACTTTAAATTCTGGCACATTTTTGGCGTAAAAATAAGCCAACCTATAGGTGGTGTCGACTTAGACTAGAAGGTGTAAAGATGAGACAGATTTATCATCCAGCATCAGCCACTGATAAATGTGGCGCAGTTTAAGACTGTCTACGTTTACACTGTCTTATGCCTCCTGCACACGGCCATGGATCCACAAAATACAGATACCTTCCGTCTGCATTCCGCATTTTTTTCACTCCCATGATTAGAAATGCCTAATTCTCATCCACAGAACAAACCAGGATGGGACATTTTCACAAATTTGGGGAACCTTCCACACGGATCTGCAAAAAATGCAGATGTCTACATAGCCTCATAGAAATGAACAGGTCACTGTACTATGCGCACTGTACTATCGGCACTGTACTATCCACACTGTACTATCGGCACTGTACTATCCGCACTGTACTATCTGCACTGTACTATCTGCACTGTACTATCTGCACTGTACTATCTGCACTGTACTATCTGCACTGTACTATCCGCACTGTACTATCCGCACTGTACTATCTTCACTGTACTATCTGCACTGTACTATCCGCACTGTACTATCCGCACTGTACTATCCGCACTGTACTATCTTCACTGTACTATCCGCACTGTACTATCTGCACTGTACTATCCGCACTGTACTATCCGCACTGCACTGTACTATCCGCACTGCACTGTACTGTCTGCACTGTACTATCCGCACTGTACTATCCGCACTGCACTGTACTGTCTGCACTGTACTATCCGCACTGTACTATCCGCACTGCACTGTACTATCCGCACTGCACTGTCCGCACTGTACTATCCGCACTGCACTGTACTGTCCGCACTGTACTATCCGCACTGCACTGTACTATCCGCACTGCACTGTACTATCCGCACTGTACTATCCACACTGCACTGTACTGTCTGCACTGTGCTATCTGCACTGTACTATCCGCACTGTACTATCCGCACTGTGCCATCTGCACTGTACTATCCGCACTGTACTATCCACACTGCACTGTACTATCCACACTGTACTATCCACACTGTACTATCCACGGTGTACTGTCTGCACTGTACAGTCTGCACTGTGCTATCTGCACTGTACTATCCACACTGCACTGCACTGTCTGCAGTGTACTATCCGCACTGCGCTATCTGCACTGTACTATCCACACTGCACTGCACTGTCTGCAGTGTACTATCCGCACTGCGCTATCCGCACTGTACTGTCTGCACTGTACTATCCGCAAAACTGCAGCTAGCATACGGATGATACATATGGTGTCCCTACTTGAAGACAGTATTAGGGCTTGTTCACACGAACGTAAGGGCTCCGTGCCCGTGCTGCAGACCGCAAATTGCAGTCTGCAATGCACGGGCACCGGCCATGGGGCAGCCGCATGCGGATCGCATACCCATTCACTTGAATGGGGTCTGTGATCCGTCCGTTCCGCTAAAAGATAGAACAAGTCCTATCTTTTTACGGAACGGAACACCACAGAAGCACTCCATAGTGCTTCCGTGGGGTTCAGTTCCGCACCGCATCTCCGGATTTGCGGACCCATTCAAGTGAATGGGTCCGCATCCGTGATGCAGTATGCACACGGCTGGTGACCCGTGTATTGTGGAACCGCCGTGTGTGGCCCCGCAGCACGGGCACTGAACCCTTAGTAATGGCCATGCCGACTTCCCCGCTGTCTCAGTTAATGGCAAAAACACCACAGATCCAAAACTTGCAGAAAATTGTCGCACGGACAGAGTTTTGGTGGAAATCTGGCCAGATATTTATAAGGTCCATGCACCTGAATCGTAAATTTGTCTAATATTAAGACTGGGATTTGTATTCTTAAGAATGTTAGGCCACATTCACACGACTGTCGTTAAAAACGGACACACTGTCGGTTTTTCATGGCCATTTTTCAACCATTGATGCATTTTCTGGCCGTCTGTTTTTAACGGCTATTTTGCAACCAATTTTAACAGTAGTGACAAATGGATGGTTTTCATTGGGTTTTTAAGCCAAATTCCCAACCCCTGCAGCTCCCTCATTATATATTATACCCCCCATACACATACATTCCCCTATAAATAATGCACCCCTTTTTTTTCATTTCGCCCCCTGTAGTTATAATGGCCTCCAATATAGATATAGGCACAAC
Organism: Bufo bufo; assembly: GCF_905171765.1. Taxonomy (NCBI): domain Eukaryota; kingdom Metazoa; phylum Chordata; class Amphibia; order Anura; family Bufonidae; genus Bufo; species Bufo bufo. The sequence goes on along the minus strand of NC_053394.1, from coordinate 31,484,864 downwards.
TATATATCTCTGTCTCACAACTGGGGTCATTATAACTACAGGGGCACAAAGTGGTGCATATATATATATATATATAGTTGTGTCCCCTTATATATGATGGCCCCCAGTTGTGCCCCCACATCTCTGCTAACGGTTTTCCAGGAATTACCGATCCCTGGTATAGCGGCTCGGCTTAGTATCGCGCTCAGTCCCATTCACTGCCATGGGGCTGAGCTGCGCCTAGGTCACATGACCGATGAACGTAACGTCACATGGCCTAGGGAAAGCTGAAGAAGGCCGCGGAGCTACCGTGAGTGCCGGAGCCTCCCCAAACAGCTGATTGGCGGGGGTCCCGGGAGTCAGTATCAGATACTGATGACCTATCCTGACAATAGGTCATCAGTATTTAATCGAAAAACCCCTCTAATAACAAAAATAATAATGAGGGTCCATTATTTACACAACTGTATGTGTTTTGCGGTCTGCAAATTGCGGATTCACAAAACACGGATACCGGCCACGCACATGGCCGGCCCTATGATAGAAATGTATTACAAGAATAGGACATGTTCTAGCTTTTTTGCAGGGTCGCGGAACGGAAGTACGGTGCTGTCCGCATCTTTTGCGGCCCCATTGAAATAAACGGGCAAAATTACGGAATTGATGCGAACCCTTAGAAATACTCCCCACCTCCACGTGACACTCGCTCCTCACTGGATGGGCAGGACAGGACACGCTCCCAGCGTGATGACGTATCGCGGCGAGATGACTATTATTAGATGATTTTTTTTTAACCCCTGAATTGCCATTTTCTAGTAGTGTACTCGTTTTTAACCGGTGCACTTCTGAGGCTACTTTCACACTTGCGGCACAGTGATCCGGCAAGCAGTTTCCGTCGCCGGAACTGCCAAAACGTACGCCAACTTGATGGCATTGGTAAGACTGATCAGGATTCTAATCAGTCAGAAAAATGCATTGACATGATGCCGGATCCGTCTTTCCGGTGTCATCCGGAAAAAAATAAGCAGCCCATTAAAAAACGCAAATAGGACGCGTGCTATTTTTTGATGGTCTTCGAAAAAAACGCCATGTGAATCGCCCCCCTAGTCTGCAATGGTACTGAAAACTGCTTTCGTGTGAATATAGCCTTAGCAAAAAAAAACGCCAAGAAAAGAAGCCAGAGAGACAAAAAAAATTCCATCTAATGTGCAAAAACAAAAGCGTTCAGCGTCTCCTATTTTCCGTAGACATCTGGAGCTGGCTTTAAATGCCACACACAGAAAAAAAATAAAACGCAATAAAAACAAACAAACGGTGTCACAATGCTACTTAATAGCAGGGGTTACAAGTTCCCAACAAAACAAAAAAAAAGTTTCAACTCCCAAAGTGTCTTTCATGGCAGAGATCCCTGAGGTATTGGGGCACCGGTGCTGGGAGCGGTGTCTGCCGGCCATTGTAGTGGCTGGGTTTAGTCAATGAGCCCCCTCCCCTGCCTGTCCTGTAGGGGGTAAAGCCCTGCACACCAGACATGGGAGGAGGGAGCAGGGAGGAGTCAGCCTGGGATATCTGTGTGTCTCTCCATTGATGGATGACTGCTGTGTGGGCTCCTTCCCTGCTGCCTCTCATTCCTCCTGGTACCAAGCCTCAGACAGCAGGGCAGATAACGCTCACTGTGCACAGGGCTCTCCAGGCTCAGCGGCTCCGGAGACACTTCCTGCCAGGAGGGCAATGCTGTGAGAAGGTGCTGCCTGCATTGTGCTGAGCACAGCCTTCTGCCTCCAGCCTGAGAGCAAGAAAAGAAAAAGAAGAAAGAGAGAGAGAGAGAGAGAGAGAGAGAGAGAGAGAGAGAGAGAGAGAGGGATTTCTGCCTCTTTGTAGCACCAGAAGGTTGCAATATATTTTGTTTTGTTACATTGTTTCCTTTCTTTTTGAATTGTTTTGTTTTGTTTTTTTTTCTATTTTTATTTTTTTATTTTGTCTCTTCCAAGTTGGAATTTGCCGAGGAATTTGGAAGCTACCTGGATCCTTTTCTCAGGACTCTGATGATTTAAAGGGCTCAGCCCTGGAAACCTTCATGGCTGTGAGGGGATATTTTAGCTTCTCCTTGTGGCTCCTGGTTTGGAGCAGCTTCTGCCAAGTAGGTGCCAATGGATGCCCAGCCTTGTGCTCCTGCAGCGGAACTACAGTGGATTGTCATGGGTTGGGACTTAAATCGGTGCCAAAAAATATCCCAAGGAGCACAGAGCGGCTGTAAGTAGGACCTGATGGCTTCTTAGATTTTATTTTTACTATGGTTTACTATGGGTGGTTGCATTGCTGTTTATGGTCAGTTTTATATTTATTTATATATTGCATAGTTTTTATTTTATAATTTATTTTATTATATATATATATATTTTTTTTACATATTTTGCAATCGTTGGCAGCAGTCCTGTAACTTTGGAAATACTTCCCAGAGCTTTTTACAGAACATGTTAATACTGCCCTATACCCCTAGCCTTCCCCCTTAATCACCAATATGCTTTGGACCAGCATCCCCCCTATACTTTATTTTTTCAGTGTAGCAGAGCTGAGTTTGCGTTACTTAGTTACGGTAAGTCCATCAAGTTCAACCAAGTGATGGGTGGGGGGACACGAATCCCAATGTGTTCTTGATAACAGTCCTGTGTCAACCCATGGATGACCCATAGCGATGTTACCCATGAGTTACAAATTCAGCTCTGCTGCACGGGGCAAACCTAAGTTCTGCTGTGTGTGTGGCTAACTTTATTTAATTTCTTTGGCTGTGTTTATGTCCGGCCGGCGTTCATTGCCGGATTCAACAGATCACCGCCAGATCCCTATTGACTATAATGGGATCCGGCCGGCATTCAGCCGGACAGATACCGCTACATGCAACGTTTTTTTTTTGTCCAGACGACACTTGGCATTAATGCTGGATCACCTCTGACGGAGATGTGAACGCAGCCTTAGGGTGCATTCACACGCTGCAGATTTTGTTGCAGAAATCTCATGCACAAAAAAAAACAAAAAACATATCCTAGGAGATCTGCTCTCTAGCACATACAGCTCAACTACACATGCAAGAAAATCCTCAGCAGGAGCGCACCCTTATGCGGTCTCGACGTAGAGGAGAAAATGGTTATTTCATGTGATACTGGGAAAAGTTGCACTGAAATATATTCAGTCTACTTTCACACTGGCGTTTTGGCTTTCCGTTTGCGAGATCCGTTCAGGGCTCTCACACGCGGTCCAAAACGGATCCGTTTGCATTCTAATGCATTCTGAATGGAAAAGGATCCGCTCAGAATGCATCAGTTTGCCTCCGTTCAGTCTCCATTCCGCTTCTGAGACGGACACCAAAACGCTGCCTGCAGCTTTTCGCGAGTGCGAAAGTCATTTGACTTCTGCAGATCCTGCGAGTGTAGTTGAGCTGTGTATGTCTCTTAGGGCAGGTTCACATGGAGAGTTTTTTGTGTGCTAAAAAAGTAACTGATGTGGAATCGGCTCCAGGAGTCCTTGTGGTTTTTGGGATGCAGCTTTTGGTGTGATTTTTGATCCTGCCCATTTCATTGGGAGGTTTGGATGTGAATTCAATGCGGAACCCTCACCAAGAACAAACACGTCACTGCTTTTTTTTTTTTTTTATGCCGCGGAAAAATACAGCGGTGTGTAATCTAATAAGTTGTTTTCCCATTGAAATCAATGAAGAGGATTTTCATGCGTCTTAGGGCTCGTTCACACGACCGTGGTTTTGGTCCGCATCCGAGCCGCATTTTTTTTTTTTTTTGCAGCTCAGGTGCAGACCCATTCACTTCAACGTGGCCGCAAAAGATGCGAGCAGCACTCCGTGTGCTGTCCGCATCCGATGCTCCGTTCCGTGGCCCCGCAAAAATGATGAGTCCTGTCCTATTCTTGTCCGTTTTGCAGGGACAAGAATAGGCATTTCTATAATGGGCCTCCTGTTCCGTCCCGCAAATTGCGGAAGGTACACAGGCGGCATCCTTGTTTTGCGGACCGCAAAACGCAGCACGGTCATGTGAACGAGCCCTTAGGCACGTTTTTTGGAGTGTGGAATCTACATCAAAAACCATGGCAAAGAAACCCCATGTGAACATGCACTAAGGCGAGGGCTACACGGCGCTCAAAAATTGTGAGACATTTTTTATAATGATAGTCAATGGTGCGACACACTGCGATTTTTGTCGCAGTGCAACACCATTGACTATCATTACAAAAAATTCAGCGCGACTTGAAATGCTGTGCATCACATGTGGCAGTGTAGTTGTACCCTTTTGATCGCATGGCTTACTGTCGCACGACACATGTCGCCACGTAGCCCTACCCTAAAGGTGCCTTTACGCGCGGCAGATTTTATTGCAGATATTTATTCCTTTCACGTGAATGGGGCTTGTCACCAAAACAACCGCATTCAGGTGAACGGAACTGATTTTGCAGTCGCAGAAATTTCTGCAAACAAAATCTACTGTGCGTGAAGGCGTCCGGGGGTGCGGGCTGTCTTAGGCTACTTTCACACTAGCGTTATTCTTTTCCGGCGCTGAGTTCCGTCCTAGGGGCTCAATACCGGAAAAAAACTGATCAGTTTTATCCCCATGCATTCTGAATGGAGAGAAATCCGTTCAGGGTGCATCAGGATGTCTTCAGTTCAGTTACTGTACGGTTTTTGGACGGAGAAAATACTGTAGCGCCAAAATTCCGGAACACATGCCGGATCCGGCATTATTTTACATTGAAATGCATTAGATGTTCCGGACAAACTGATCCGGTTTTGCGGTCTGCGCATGCGCAGACCTTTTAAAAATGCGAAAAAGATAAATACCGGATCCGTTTTTTCCGGATGACAACCGGTATTGCAATACATTTGTGAGACGGATCCGCATCCGGATCCGTCTACAAATGGTATCCGTTTGCATGCAGATTTCCGGATCCAGCGACGCTAGTGTGAAAGTACCCTTACAGAATCTGTGCATTTCCGCACCAAAACCCGCATGTGTTACTTGGTGTTTTTGGATGCGAATTTTATGCGGTTTGGCAGCAGATCTCACCTTTTGCCATGAAACGGGTGAAATCCGCACAAAAGAAGTTTACACGCTGAGGATTTCCAGATCCACACTGAACGAAAAAGCAAAGTGTACATGACATTCGTGAAATCTCATACACTGTATTACGCTGTGTGTTTTTCTTCTGCGCCGCGTAATCCGCGGCGTGTGCAGATAGCCTAATGGTCGTGTTAGGTAAGAAGGCTCCAGGCGTTATAGGTTTTCATCCGCAGCAGTTCACAGTAGTACGTGGGGGGGGGGGGGGGGGGGGATGCAGCTTAGGATGAGAAGGAGCACGATTTACCGCCTGCTTATGTCACGTAGATGCTGATTATTTATGTTGTTTTCTATTGTTTGGACTTGTATGATACAAAGTAGCACAACATCCATAGGTGCAGAGCTATACGTAGACGTTAGGTGCGGAGTATGGGAAGTGCCGTCTCTGTGTCTCCTCTAATAGCCGCGGTCAGCGGTAAGAAAATGTCTCGTCATGCTTTGCCATTACCACAGCGTGCTTCCTCTCCGAACCTTGTGGAAACTGCACAGTCTGTGCTTGTGAATACTTTATTGGATGCCGTATATGAGATCTGCTTGTATGAATTGTCTACCTTTTATAGCAGAAAAGCTGATCCTTCCTAAAAATGCACTTTGCAACAATGTAACATTCACAATCACCCTGGGGGTTAAGACCTATCACTAGGAGGATGGCTCAGTGGTTAGCACTGGTGGCTCGGTGGTTAGCACTGGTGCCTTGCAGTACTGGGGTCCTGGGTTCAAATCTGACCATGGACAACATCTGCATGGAGTTTGCGTGGGTTTCCTCCAGGTTCTCCGGTTTCCTCGCACACTCCAAAGACATACAGATAGGGACCTTAGATTGTGAGCCCTATTGGGGACAGTTGGTTGCTAATGGTGATGCCAATGTCCGTAAAGTGCTGCGGAATATAGTAGCGCCATATAAGTGCATAAAATAAATAAATAATAGTAATACAATGTCTTCTTGCAGTCACTCGAAGGGTTGCACACACATAGTTGTCAGGACGTTTTCAGGTCCCGCAGTTGCTTACGTGGTCGACAACTTGCAATCTTTTCAGTTCTGGTTGTCAGATGAGTTTTTGGTAGTTTGTAGGATTGGAATATATTTTGAGCCACGCAAGTTGTGCATCGTGCTTGCCTATACCCGAGGGGGCGGTAGAAGTGACCATATTGTGACCTGCGCCCAATGAAGTACGTTCCTAGCGTTAAGTGCTAAGTGCATTTTGCTCCGAGACGAGTTTCTGCAATGACGGAAACATCATAAGGTAAGAAGCGGAATGTAAGTGCGCACAGATATGTCAAGGACATTGTCAGAAATAGCCGCGTGTCCTAGATTAACTGCTCCAAATATCGGATGATCCCTGCTTTACCGACACGCAGCGAAAATCATTTCATTGTGTGTCCGATAACCCAGAAAGTCCATGTGATAGTAGATCCCTGGGGAGAGAAAACGTCTCGTCGCCTATAGAATGATGATCCTAGAATCTGAGAATCCTTCCTCGAGTTTTCTTCTATTATAGTTGAGTATCATATATAGAAACATAGAATGTGTCGGCAGATAAGAACCATTTGGCCCATCTAGTCTGCCCAATATACTGAATACTATGGATAGCCCCCGGCCCTATCTTATATGAAGGATGGCCTTATGCCTATCCCATGCATGCTTGAACTCCTCCACTGTATTTGCAGCTGCCACTTCTGCAGGAAGGCTATTCCATGCATATATCATTCCAGGGACCCAATAACCCAACATGTCTATCCGCAGGGGATGCGCTGGAGACTGAGGAGCTCCAGATGCCCCTGAACGATCAGTACGATGGGGGTCATGTTACAGATCTTGTATTGGGGTCCACCCCTCTGACTAATGAGTCTTTCACACGTCAATGATTCACAGCCGTGTGCTATCCGTGGTCTCCATGGACCATGGACCTCCATGTGTGTATCTCATATCAGTGGTTTTCCACAGACAGTGGCTCCTTGGTGACACCATGGCTGCGATTACGGATCCCTCATGATAGCCTCATGTACACGACCGTTGTGTGTTTTGCGGTCCGCAAATTTCGGATCCGCAAAACACGGATGGCGTCCGTGTGCGTTTTGCAATTTGCGGAACGGCCCGGACAGCCATTAATATAACTGCCTAATCTTGTCCACAAAACGGACAAGAATAAGGACAGGTTATATATTTTTTTTACGGAGCAACGGATGCGGAAAGCACACGGATGCGGACCAAAACAACGGTCGTGTGCATGAGGCCATAATCTGTGGGTCCGTGAAAACCACGGACACGGGTGCCGTCCTTGTTTGGTCCGTGGTTTTCAAGGATCTTTGCGAAGAAATGATCTGAAAAGAAATGTTTGGCCTAGCAGTGTCTGTGGAATACGGACGACACACAGAGGGCAAAAAAACGGACACATGGACCAAACACGGATCCGTCATGGACATCATCACGGGTGAACCACTTATCATGGATATCGTGTGAATGAGGCCGAACAGATCCGTTGTTCTGTTTTTTTGTTTCAGACGTGTTTCCGGTTCCGTTTCGTTTTTCCGTATGCCATATACAGTATACATTAATTACATTAAAAAAAAATTGGGCTGGGCATAACATTTTCAATAGATGGTTCTGCAAAAACGGAACAGATACGGAAGACATACGGATGCATTTCCGTATATATGGTTAGTTTTTTTTGCGGACCCATTGACTTGAATGGAGCCACGAAACTTGTTTTGCGGGCAATAATAGGACGTGTTCTATCTTTCATCGGAACGGAAATATGGAAATGGAATGGTTCCATATACGGACCGTATACGGAACGCAAAAAAAGACCCGTAAATGAAAAAAATAAAATAAAAAGGTTGTGTGAAAGAGGCATTGGGGCTCGTTCACACGACCGTTCCGTGGGGCAGGCGCATGGGGATCGCAGACCCATTCACTTGAATGGGTCCGCGATCCCTCCGTTCTGCAAAAAGATACAGCATGTTCTATCCTTTTGCGGTGCGGAAGCACGGAACGGAACCCCAGAAAGCGCTCTGTAGTGTTTTCCGTTCGTGCTTCGGTTCTGCACCGTTCTGCATCTCCGGATTTGCGGACCCTTTGAAATGAATGGGTCCGCATCCGTGATGCGGAATGACAACGGTCGTGTGAACGAGCCCTTAGATAGATCTCAGCGGAATGTTCTCGGTGTCTGCGAGACTCATCTGATCGGCTCCAGTTCCGTTTTCTTGGATTAACATATTCACCTCCAAACTCGATTGAATCAAATTGGAGGGAAAAGCCTGACCTGTCCGACCTCTTGATGGTTTCCCCTCCGCGCTGTATACGAGAGGCGTTTCCGTTACCCTTCCATGGAAAAGTCTCCGTTTCTCCCCTCGAGCTGCACGCTTTGGATGACTCTTTTTTTTTTTGTGACAAGCGTAAAACTTTTGATGAATTCCATGAAAACTATGGAGAGGTTTAATGAGAACCACGGCTCGTCCTGAGCTGCGAGGCGTGAAAGCCGCCAGGCGTTGTGCGGACAGTGCGTGGCCGGGACCTCGGAGGAGTACAAGGGGCTTATCTTATTTCAAGTGCATTGGTATTCCTCACCTCCGTCCAAGTCATTATGCTCTGCCTATGTTTAGATCGTTTAGATAGCAGCGCACGTTGAAATTTCCTGCGTTTCCATTGCCAGACCATCTGGAAAAGATGTCTTGTACTCAGACGTGTGTTCGTGCTTTGCGGAGGCTGCGTTTGCATGTAAACCGTGGCGCTGCGGTAATACTTCTCGGCAGTCGTCTGGTTTTGACAATCCCCATGCTCACAGGGTGTCCTGCTGCCGGGACCTCCACCGATCGCCTGTGATCTGTGAGAGCGCCCAGAATTGTGTGTTCAGTTTCCCTATAGCGCCTCCACAGGGGAAACAGAGTATGGCACGGTTAGCATTGAAATCAGTGGGATGTCCATGAAATTGAAGGGTGTGCGGGGTCATCCATGGAGACGGATGCTCTTTGTAGCCACTGTCTTCTCTGGCTAAGGCTACTTTCACGCTTGCGCTGTTAATTCCGGTATTGAGATCCGGAAGAGGATCTCAATACCAGAATTAAACTGATCCGTTTTGATTCTGCACATCAGGAGACGTTGTTCCGTTTTTTCATGATTTTCTGCGGACCCATTGACTTTCAATGGGTCCGTTGAAAACTCGGCTAATGCACCGTTTGTCATCCGCGTCCGTGATCCGTGGTTCCAGTCCGTCAAAAAAATATAACCTGTCCTATTTTTTTTCACGGAAAACGGTTCGCGGACCCATTCAAGTCAATGGGACCGTGAAAAAACACGGAGGCACACAAGATTGTCATCCGCGTCCGCATCCGTTTTTTTCCTATCATTTGCATGGCAAACTTGACTTAGACTTTTTTTTACTCTCCTTCATGTCTGGTGATCCTCCAAAAATAAAGGAAGACACACGGAAACGGATCACAGAACAACGGAACCCCATTTTGCGGAACGGAACACAACAACGGTCGTGTGCATGAGGCCTAAGGCTATTTTTTAGACTAGCGTTGCGTTGCGCACTTGTGCCAAAACGATCGAGATGGCGCTCGGTTTTATTACATTTGGCACAAGTGTGACGTGGTTTCTCCAGGGTTTGCCTGGGGTGGAGGTGGGATTTTTATTTTTTTTTGCGACTTTTTAAAGAGTTGCACAACGTCAGTGAGATGTAACCCTGACCAACTTTTCACACGACTTTGTGGCAAAGCTCATCAAATGTCACAAAATTTCACCAAAAGTCGCAAACAGAGCGCAAATTTTACACCAGATTAGTTAAATGTCCCCCATAGGATTTGCTTGGAATGTATGGAATACGTTGGTGTCTCAAGAGCACAACTTTCACTGAAGGATGTTCCTTCTCCTGTAAGTGGTTGGACATTGGTGTAGATCAGTGGTCTCCAAACGGCGGCTCTCCGGCTATTGCAAAAATACCAGCCACGGGCTGTCAGGGCATGCTGGGAGTTGTAGTTTTGACCAAATATCTCAAGAAGACCTGGACATTGTTACAAAAAAGTGTAACTTTTAGGTCTCCTGTTGCCGTATTGCGGACCCGCAATACACAGGTGCCGTTCTGTGGGCATTCCGCATCATGGATGCGGACCCATTCACTTGAATGGGTCCGGAGATACGGAACGGAAGCACTACGGAGTGCTTCCGTGGGGTTTCATCCCGTACTTCCGTTCCACAAAAATAATAGGACATGTTCTATCTTTTTGCAGAACGGCCGGATTGCAGACCAATTAAAGTGAATGGGTCCGCTATCCGCTGCGGCTGCCCCACGGACTGTGCTCGTGCATTGCGGGCCGCAGCACGGCCACGGGGCGCACACGTTTGTGTGCAGGAGGCCTTACTTAAGAATAAAAATGGAGAAAATGCAAAATGTGCTCAAATAATAAGGTGAGAGAAGGATATGGAATAAAATCTACATAATCATCTCTTATTTAGCTGGATAATAAATGGACCCAGGAATACAGATTGTGGTTTATATCTGCCCGGTGCCCGTCCTTATATCTGCCCGGTGCCCGTCCTTATATCTGCCCGGTGCCCGTCCTTATATCTGCCCGGTGCCCGTCCTTATATCTGCCCGGTGCCCGTCCTTCAGTGTGGGAACCATGGAATCAGGGCAGCCGGAGCTCGTGATAAAGCTGGGGGGACAAGAACTAGCGAGCCCTAAGGCCTCATGCACACAACCGTTGTGTGCATCCGCGTCCGTGGTTCCGTTTTTTTTCGCGGCTCCATTGACTTTCAATGGGTCCGTGGAAAAATCGTAAAATGCAACGTTTGGCAGCCGCATCCGTGATCCGTGTTTCCTGGCCGTGAAAAAAATATGACCTGTCCTATTTTTTTCACGGTCAACGGTTCGCGGACCCATTCAAGTCAATGGGTCCGTGAAAAATCACGGATGCACACAAGATTGTCATCCGCGTCCGTGATCCGTGTCCGTTTTTCCTATCATTTCAATGGCAAACTTGACTTAGATTTTTTTTTCATTTTTCATGTCCGTGGATCCTCCAAAAATCAAGCAAGACCCACGGACGAAAAAACGGTCACGGATCACGGACCTACGGACCCCGTTTGTGCGGACCTTAAAAAAAACGGTCGTGTGCATGAGGCCTTAACCGATAACCCTGCCAAAGCAAGGGTAGAGGGCTAGTAGTCCCTGCCTAGCAAACACAGAGCACCCGCCCCGATAGGCACACCTTAGGCCTCTTTCACATGGGCGTTCCGGATTTGCTCCAGATGCGTCACGTGTGCATTGTGGGAAAACCGCGTGAGTAGGCACGCAAGTCAGTTTTGACTGCGATTGCGTTCTGATGTTCAGTTTTTTCCGCGTGTGAAAAAAACTGAATGTGGTACCCAGACCCGAACCCGGACTTCTTCACTGAAGGCTACTTCCACACTCGCGTTTTGGCTTTCCGTTTGTGAGATCCGTTCAGGGATCTCACAAGCGGTCCAAAACGGATCAGTTTTGCCCTAATGTATTCTGAATGGAAAAGGATCCGCTCAGAATGCATCAGTTTGCCTCCGATCAGTCTCCATTCCGCTCTGGAGGCCGCCTGCAGCGTTTTGCTGTCCGCTTGACGAAGCGCCATGGATCCGCAAAAACGGATCCATTACAATAATACAACCGCATGCATCCGTCATGAACGGATCCGTTTGTATTATCTGTAACATAGCCAAGACGGATCCGTCATGCCCTCCATTGAAAGTCAACGGATCTGTTGTAACGGATCTGTTTTTGCAGATCCATGACGGATCCGCCCAAAACGCAAGTGTGAAAGTAGCCTTAGGTGTTCTATTCATTTTATTATTTTCCCTTATAACATGGTTATAAAGGAAAATAATACAGGGATTAGACTTTAATGGGGTCCGGGGTTGCTTTCATCCCTATCGTTGCCTAGCAACCATGCGTGAAAATCCCACCGCATCCGCACTTGCTTGCGATTTTCACTCAGCCCCATTTATTTCTATGGGGCCTGCGTTGCGTGAAAAACGCACAATATAGAGCTTGCTGCGATTTTCACGCAATGCACAAGTGATGCGTGAAAATCACCGCTCATGTGCACAGCCCCATAGAAATGAATGGGTCCGTATTCAGTGCGAGAGGTGAACGCATTGCACCCGCACGGAAAACTCGCCCGTGTGAAAGGGGCCTCACTGTTGTGTACAGGGTTAGAGCCACAGATTAGAGACGACTGGTAGAGCTTTCGCCCTGTACTGTCTAGGATACCGCGCTCATCTCTAGAAAGCATTAGATCAGAGCTGGACAGGTCCCAGGTAGTCGCATCTCCTAAGGGTAGGGTCAGCGTCCATATTACAAATCCAACACACGTTCAACTACAAGATCCACAGTGGAGATCCAAGGCGGACACCAGGACTTCTGCAATGGATCCCTACAAGGACAAGTGGGACGAATCTGATGGATTCTCCTTGCAGAATCCACAGGAATAACTACCATGCTGCTCACTTTTCCACGTGGAAATTTGGCATAGCATGTGAAGATGGTGGCAGAAAGCCCATTCAGATGCATGGGATGCAGATTGTCCTCAATGTGTAAACTTTTACGTCGATGCCTGCGTTTTTGGGTCGTTCCTTTCTGAAAATCCATGAAAGCCACCAGAGATAACTCCAGGATTGTCCTATTTAGCCACGTGACCCCTAACCCTGTGGGCAGTATTGGACTGGGGTGCCTAGGGCCCACCAGTAAATGTTATTTTGGGGGCCCACCGTACGGATACATTCAAATATTACCTTCTCACACAGCAGCAAGATGCTACCAGATGACTGAATATGGAGGTCGCCGCAGCAACTTTGCGAAGGTAGATCCTGGGGAGAAGAGGACACTGGCTAGCTTTCCTTTATACCTAGAAGTCATCTCCGCTCTGATAGTGTCTATAATAATAAACTGGGGAGTTTCTATAATAATCTATTATCAAGTCTTTTATGTGAACATAGGCTGGTTGAGGGGCTGCACAGTGAATATATGTATATAGGGGGTGGGAGACTAGGGGCCCACCTTGCTCAGGGGCCCACTAGGGGATTCACCTGTACCCCTGGGGGCCAGTCCGAGCCTGCCTGTGGGCCCTGACCTCTGGCCAGCCTTAGTTGGGACATGGAGTTTGATCTTCGGCTTTTAGGCCACATGCCCACAACTGTACGGACTTAGTGGTCCACGGATCCGCAAAATACGGATACCCGGGTATGCAACCCCTAATAAAGAATGGACAAGAATAGGACACGTTTTAGAATTTGTGGAACGGCCACATGGATATGGACAGCGCACGATTGACAAAAAAGAAAAAAAACTGATCAGACGCAACCCAAAAATACGATTGTGTACATGAGGCCTTAGGCACCACCCATCACGGATGCGGAACCATTCACAATTCCAGAGATGCGGAACGGAGTCACGGAACGCCGGGAGCACTACGGAGTGCTTCCGTGGTGTTTCTTTCCGTTGTTCCGCTCCGCAAATAAATATGACCTGTCATATTTTTTTGCGGTGCGGACAGACCACGGATGTTACCCGTGCATTGGGGACCGTACAGCGGCCGTGTGCATGAGGCCTTACTTTGTCATTCGGATTAATCCACGAGCAGCCGGCTGCTGACACTGAAGGACCCCTGATAGCCGGGTGACCGGGTCCATAGTGCTGCCCTTGTTGTCCAGCCGCCGCCTCGCATGCCCCATTTTGGTCAACGCTGACGTAAGATCAGCGGAGAAATTCTCGTCCTGTTTTCCGATGGCGGAAGGTAATTGGCCAATTAACCCTGTTTGTTTTATAATAAAATGTAACGGTCGGAGTCGGGTTTCTTGTGTTATTTCTGGAGTTTTTGTCACTTTCTGTTTTATTTGTAAATTTGGTTTCAAAAATGAAACGTAACGGGGGAAAGAGAAAGGGTGCGGGGTACGCGCCAGTTAATGGGGGGATTGCAGGTAGCACATAACGCCCCTTGTATTAACTCCATGGACCGCTCCTAACCTGTGCCTGCCAATGAATGGCATCTGTTTATTGGGACTGAATGGGGGACTGTCTTAATTTGGCCAAGGCAGGTCGTGGTAGTAATTAGTAATGAATCATTGTCAACGCAAAGGGCCGTAAAGTATTCTCCATGGAGAAAGGGAGGCATAAGGCACGCAGTGTCTCATTCCACAGTGGTGCCACTAATTGAGTTATGACGGCCGTGTCCCTGTCAATGTCCTGCGTGATATTCCTGATATTCTAGTTATGAACCAGGAGGATCAGGATGAACAGTCGGCTTCGCGGTAGATCCTGATTGGGTTTGACGTTGTGCAGGAGGTGGATACATTTCAATATAACATGTAATCATCTCCAGTAAATTGTGGATGCCGTGTATGGGGATGTAGACTTTACTGTAGTTATGGGAAGGGTTTAGTATATTCACCGCAGGTTGTCCGCGAGGACGACCTACCCCCTGTATCACCTGCGGTAGAGCGTCTACGTAGAAAATCATGAATAAAGTCATGTACGGAGCGTTCGCATCGTCTCCGGAGATGAATGGATTCACTAAACCTAACACTTCGGTGTAGAAAAGCTCCTCCAGTTTTCCATCTCTTGCTGGAGCGAAATCTGGCGTGAAGCTCATTAGCAGAGCGGACCGCGGCCACTTTTCCATCCATGTATCAAAACTGGAGCGAGGGGCGTAAAAATGCAAAAAGTTGTAAAATCTTTGCGCAAGCGAGTGCAAATAGTCCTAATCTAGAATTCTGGACTGAAGGCGTGATAAATCTATCCCGTGTGGCTCGTCTTCTACATCGCGGGCTCCAGGATTTCAGTAGCCGAGTTCTATTCTATGTCCGGTTTTCCTCTCTTTCCGCCAAGGTGTCCATCAGTCTGTGACGGAGATGTGAACGAAGCCCAAGGCTCTGCGCTCGTGTGCATTAGGGCTTCTGGTAATAACCGTAAGGCCACTTTCACACAACCGTTTTATTTTATTTTTTTCCGTTTACGGGCCGTTCTTTTGCTGTCCGTATACGGAACCATTCATTTCAATGGTTCTGCAAAAAAACAGAATGTACTCTGTATGCATTCCGTTTCCCTATTTCCGTTTTTCCGTTCCGTTGAAAGATAGAACATGTCTTACTATTGCCCATAAATAACGTTCCATGACTCAATTCAAGTCAATGGGTCTGCAAAAAAAAAACGGAACACATACGGAAACGCATCCATATGTCTTCCGTATCTGTTCCGTTTTTGCGGAACCATCATTCGAAAATTTTATGCCCAGCCCAATTTTTTTCTATGTAATTACTGTATACTGTATATGCCATACGGAAATGGAAACAGAAAAACAGAACAACACCGCAAAACACTGAAATAGCCAAAGCTGTGACCGTTCCAGCGCACACCGGACACCATGACTTCTGTTCATAATGGAAGCTATGATGTTGTGTAACGTGTCCGATACACGGCGATCTCAGCCCGATACCCATAGCGCAACCAAGAATCGCTGTGTGTTACTGCAGGCATTGAACTGAATAGGGTCGCAGTGCAACTCGCAAGTCGCTGCGACCCTAGAATCGCAAAGAAATCCAACGACAGAAGTCATGAGGATAATGGCTGATGTGCGACACAGCGATCCTTGGTTGCGCGAAGGTTATCTGGCCAAGACCGCCCTGTAGCTCCAGGTTTATACAGATGCCCTTTCCCTCAAGGTTCTGTTCACATCAGCATCGTGGCTTCTGTAGTGGATCCATCACGTGGCGGACACTGGCAGAACCCGCCGGACCTCATTACGTTTCAATATCTGCAATCGAGCCTCCGACGCAGATGTGAACATGAGAAGAGCCGTCCCCTCTCCTGACATGTCTTTAAATACTTGTAACAACAATTACAACATTGCAGCGTGCTGTTCTTCTGTTATTCCTGTTGGAAATGTATCCCTCAATTCTCAACTGGTTGTTACCATTCCCCCTTGGTTAGAGGGGGGTGTCCCTGCACAGTCAGCCGTCATTGGACAATATCAGACTGGGCGTGGGCGCACCCCTAACTGGTAACATCCAGCTGTCCATTTGTGCATTCATTTCTAGGAGGAATAATGGAAGAAAGACACAGCAGACACAGTACAAAGATGTTCTGGAATTGTTACACGAGGGGACAGGATCTCTTTAAGGGGGTCCGGCATTTGTATGCTCCTACCGGAACAGATCCTGATATTAGTGACCTTGTATCAATACTAAGTGGATGAGACCAAATGTCACCACCTCGGGGACCTGTGTCCTCTGCCATCAAGAACCATAAGTGTACCAGAAATGGTGTGCGCCCCCGTGGCCGTGCTGCGGCCCGCAATGCACGAACACCCACCGTGGGGCAGCGCAGCGGATCGCGGACCCATTCACTTTAAAGGCCGTTCCGCAAAAAGATAGGACATGTTCTATCTTTTTGCGGAACGGAAGTACGCGACAAAACCCTACAGAAGCACTCCATAATGGTTCCGTTCCACACCCTTCCGCATCTCTGGATTTGCGGACCCATTGAAGTGAACGGGTCCGCATCCGTGATGCGGAATGCGGTCCGCAATACGGCCACGGAGCGCACACGTTTGTGTGCAATAAGCCTTAGGGCTCATGCACGCAAAACACGGATCCGCAACAAAAACGGATGACATCCACGTGATGTCCGTGTTGCATCCTTTTTTTTTTTTGCGGATCCATTGTAACAATGCCTGTCCCTGTCCGCAAAACAGACAATAATAGGACATGTTCTATTTTTTTTTTTTTGCGGAACGGACTTGCGAACCTACGGAAACTGAATGCACATGGGGTCATTTCTGTTTTATTTTTTGCGGACCCACTGAAGTGCAAAAAAAAAAAAAAAACGGAACAGAAAGAAAATGCGGTCGTGTGCATGAGCCCTTATGGCGCAGCACAGGCTTCATGGTTGATGATTGCACATGTAGGCACAGATCTGCTCTGCCAAGGCAAACATGGGCCTCATCCTCATAGGTGAGAGTCTAACCAGCACGGGCATCACTGCTCTTGAAATTCGCGGTAGGTTCCTGGCTTTGCTGTGACGGATACTGGCGGCCGCGGTTCTTTTCTTCAGTGCTGATTCCGGTGTGATTGTCTTGGACCGCCACTTGCCCCAACCGTTGCAACGAGGACTGTCACAGGGCGATGAAGAATTTCTCTCCTCGGCTTTGTCAGGCGCGAGGCTGCGCTTTCTTCAAGCTGAATTCTAATTTCACAGAGTCCTGGCAGGATAATTAAAAAATCAACACCGATTACTCGGTGGCTACAATTGCTGCTGGTTCCCATTTCCTAAGGCTGGGGATTTTTTTATTTTTTTTCCCGTCTCTGTTTTGACCAGGCAGAAGTTGCTGTCTGTATCTCTGAGGGGACGCATTTGCATGCTCCTGCCAGCTGCCTCCTTGGCAAAGCTTTGATTCTCCGAGGAGGACGACAGACCTTCCAGCCTCTGGGTTCAAATAGTAATTGCCAGTGACTGGAAGACACGGGCGATTAGAGATCAGACAATGGCCGATAAAATTCAGGTTTTTTTGCCGAATGCGAAAAAGAATGAAACGTTGACACCGACAACAATAAAAAATAGATTGTTAATAGATGAAGCCGTTGTGTTGGTTCAACTAATATTTCGCGGATGGAGGCGGCAACGATGGCGCCGAGTCAGGTCATTTGTCGCGCGCAGGTCTTGGTGGCAGTGGGGACATTTTATTATTTATTTAATATATTTTATTTGTTTATAAATTTACTTTGTATCAAAGTGAAGTTTTTGCAATGATACAAACAGATACGAATAGTGAGACGTAAGGGTTCATCAGGGGCAATAAATCACGGAGATTTTCATTTTAAAAAAAAATGCATTAGATCAAAAAATTCAAGGAGTTGAAAACACATAAATCAAAATTACTCCAAACCACAATTAAGATTGATGAGAAAATAGCGAGGGTCTTACCACAGTCTGTGGGGCAGGCCTTACCTCTGGGTCTGGGGAGTGTCTGTCGGATAAGAGTACTTTCACACTGGCGTTATTCTTTTCCGGCCCTGAGTTCCGTCCTAGGGGCTCAATACCGGAAAAGAACTGATCAGTTTTATCCCCATGCATTCTGACTGGAGAAGAATCCGTTCAGGATGCATCAGGACGTCTTCAGTTCAGTCTTTTTGACTTTTCAGGACGGAGATAATATCGCAGCATGCTACTGTTTTATCTCCGGCCCAAAAAAACGGAAGACTTGCCTGAATGCCGGATCCGGCATTTTTTTTCCATAAGAATGTATTAGTGCCGGATCCGGCATTCAAAATACCGGAATGCCGAACCCATCCTTCTGGTCCCGAAAAAAAAAAGGTGAGCAAAATAAATGCCGGATCCATTTTGCCGGATGACACCGGAAAGACGGATCCGGCATTTCAATGCATTTTTCTGACTGATCAGCCATTTTTAAGACTGATAAGGATCCTGATCAGTCTTACAAATGCCATCAGTTGGCATACGTCTTTCGTTGCAGCGACGGAACTTCTTGCCGGATCACTCTGCCACAAGTGTGAAAGTAGCCTAAGGGCAGCCCGTGGCGGAAGCTTTCTCTCTCCTTTTGCTTCTTTTTTTTTTTTGCACTAGTTACGCTTAAAGGGGTTTTCCGGCAATTTATATTGATGTATAAATATCAGATTGGTGGGGGTCCGACACTTGCTACCCCCCCCCCCCCCCCCCCACCAATCAGCTGTTTTTGGCAGCCGTCAGTTCTGTTCGCTGTTTTGTTTCTGGTGCCATTGGCTGCCAAAAACAGCTGGTCGCAGGGGTGCCAGGTGTCGGACCCCCGCCGATCTAATATTGATGACCTATCCTGAGGATAAGTCATCGGTATCCACAATCTGGAAAACCGCTTTACAGAGCACCTGTCAGCAGAATCAACCCTTTTACAACAGCATATATCCTATCCATAGGTGTCTGATAGTCGGAGGTCTGACCGACAGGGCTCCAGATGATCACTAGAATGGAGTGGTGGACACACATGGGCGCTGCTGCTCCATTCATATCGATGGGGCTGCCAGGGGCAGATGACCGCCCGTAGAGTGTGGATGGGGTGACAGCGTTCCACTAAGACAGGAGACATGGAACACCCATGATCAGTAGCTGTCCCAGTGCTGGGACCCCCACCAGTATAACCGTTACCCCCTATCTCCCAGTGCTGGGCCCCCCACCAGTATAACCATTACCCCCTATCTCCCAGTGCTGGGCCCCCCACCAGTATAACCGTTACCCCCTATCTCCCAGTGCTGGGACCCCCACCAGTATAACCGTTACCCCCTATCTCCCAGTGCTGGGCCCCCCACCAGTATAACCATTACCCCCTATCTCCCAGTGCTGGGCCCCCCACCAGTATAACCGTTACCCCCTATCTCCCAGTGCTGGGACCCCTACCAGTATAACCGTTACCCCCTATCTCCCAGTGTTGGGACCCCCACCAGTATAACCATTACCCCCTACTGCTTCATTTACCGCTATGGGACTGCCGAAAATATTTTCAGAACATGTCATAGTGTCCATTATAACAGACGTTATTCCATGACATTGCAGCTTATTTCCTCCTCTAGCAATGCAGCGCAAGACTTAAACCGCGTGAACGTCCCGATTCCAAAATTTGGGTTGTGTGACCGGTCTTCTGCTGGAGGAATTGACCCCCGTTCTTGAAAATGACAGTAGTGCGTGGCATCCTCGGCGGCTGTGTAAATGTGTGTGTGTGATCATAGGTCGCTCTGTAGTACCCCGCACACAGCCCGCAGGAGAAGGAACCTCGTGTTAGCGGCTTGTGCCGGGATCCGCAAGACATTTTGCGATGATATATTCCGTAGCAAGGCCAGATTCAGGCAACTTTCACACTTGCGTTGCTGTTTTCCGGTATTGAGGTCCGGCAGAGGATCTCAATACCGGAAAAAAACATTTCCGTTTAGTCCTCACGCTTTCTAAACGGAAATAGATCCGTTCAGGATGCATCAGGACGTCTTCCGTTCCTGCAGCATTGCGTTTTGTGACCGGACGTAAAACCGCTGCAAGCTGTGGATTTGCGTCCGGTCATAAAAACAGGAAAAAAAAAACAGATCCGGCGCTAAAAACAATGTTAGGTCAATAGTGACGGATCGTTTTTTTTTATGGAGCATAAAAAAAACTGATCCGTCGCCCATTGACTTTCAATGTATTTGAATCCGTTTTTTTTCTGTTTTGATTTCACACAACCGGAACGGATGCCTCCTGATAATGCAACATCAAAACGGATCCGTTTAATTCCGGTATTGAGATCCTCTGCTGGGAAAGTGTGGAGGTAACCTCAGACAGACATTCCAATTTCCGTCCGCAGAGCATGGACATATCTATAGCGTCCGGGGTGCGTGAGTTTTTGGAGTAAAAATGTCACACGACCCCTTTTTTTGTGACTTTTTGAATGGCCGTGCGAGTATTGTGTCTTACAGGCATTTTTGCGGATTGTTGAGGTTGTGGCAGGGACCAGGGGCGCACTACCAATGAGGGCAGGTGATGCGATCGCCTCAGGCAGCACCAGGTAGGGGCAGCCGAAGGGCCATGGACTGAAGGGAAGGGGTTAGGTTAAGAAATTGGCAATGGGGGGTTGGGCGCTGTTTCATTTTTAACCTCAGGCAGCAGAAAAGCTAGGTGCGCGCCGGGGGCTGGGCCGAGGTGATCGCCTCACCTGGCCTCATTGGTGGTGCACCCCTGTTTGGAGCCATATTGTTCCTAGGGGGGAGTGAAGAGTGCCTACGACACATGCACTTGACCCAGCGAATGCGCTCTGCGTCCCGCTCCTCTGCTGCAGCGCCCGCTCTGTAGCGCGGGGCTCATCTCGTGTCATTCCTGTTTTGCTGCAGTCATGCAGAAATCTTTAGATAAACTTGAAATGATCGCCTCTGGTTCAGTGCACTTTGTAATGAAACTCGTGCTCCAGTCCTGCATTGCAGCATTCGCCCACCGCCAGCGCGCTCGCCCACACCTCACGGGTTCTGCTCCGTGCCATGAAAGCCGTCCTCTTACCACTTAATCTTCCTAATCAGCCTGGATGCTTCTCGCCTCTGCTTCCTCTCTCACTTTCGTAAGACGTTATTATTGTGGCCTTCCTTCTGTTGGGTTAACCCATCTGCTGCCAGGGAGCAAACACATGAAGGGTTAAAAGAGTGTTTAAAAAAAAAAAATATATATATATATATATATATATAATAATAAATTTTAAATTATTACAAATATTTTTAAGGGCTCATGCACACGAACGTATTTTCTTTCCGCTTCTGTTCCGTTTTGTTTTTTTGCTGACCGTATGCGGAACGATTCACATCAATGGGGCTGTAGAAAATACAGAAGTTACTCCGTGTGCATTCCGTTTCCGTTTGTCCACATGGCCGTTTTGCAAAAAAGT
The DNA here is from genome assembly GCF_905171765.1 of Bufo bufo. Lineage (NCBI taxonomy): Eukaryota > Metazoa > Chordata > Amphibia > Anura > Bufonidae > Bufo > Bufo bufo. Next base: position 31,463,358 of record NC_053394.1, on the reverse strand, counting down.
AGTGCATGTCCAATTATTGTCCGCAAATCACGGTCCGAAGCCCCATTCAAGTCAATTGGTCCGCAAAAAATACGGAACGCACACGGAACACATCCGTATTTTGCGGATCCATACTGTAGAAATGCTATGCCCAGCTCATATTGCTCATGTGTTTGGTGATTAATAGGTTACTGTTTCTGTAGACGATCCGCAAAAAAACAGATCAAATACGGAAACCATACGGATATGTTTTGTGCAATTTTGGAACAGAAGAGGACTTAAATCAGAGGAAAAAAAACCTCAGATACTGAACAACGGATCAGTGAAAAACGGACCGCAAAACAACAATGGTCGTGTGCATGAGCCCTTAGGCATCCTTTTTTTTTTTCTGTCCGGATTGTATCCAGATTCCATGCGTTTTTCACGTGCGTTAATTTTTTTTTATAAATAAAAGAAATCTACATCTCCAGCAACAATCACTGAAAAACGCACATTGCATCCGCGTGCCTTCCGTTTTTCACGCAAGAGCTATGGAGTCAGAGCTGTGTGAAAAACAAACAATATAGAACATGCTGTGTTTTTTGTCCTGAACGCAAAGTTGATGCTTGTACAAAGAACCAGTGAAATGAATGGGTCAGGATTCAGTCCGGGCGCTATGCGTTTGCTACACGTATCACCGCTGGAATGAAAACTCACTCGTGTGAAAGAGGCCTAATTATGCAATGAATATGACATTTCACATAAATTATTATCACAATGTACAGTCAATAAAAATAAAGTATTGTTTTTTATCTACATTTTCCTCCCTGGTGGCGCCCCCTGCTGTTCATCCATCCAGTCCACCTTCTTCTGCATTTAGTAGTGGGCAGACATGCTCAGTAGCTTCCCTTCCTCCTACCAGTGCCTCCATAGTGAATACTTTATAATTCATAGAGGTGTATATAGCTCTATCTCTCTATAGGTAGCGGAGCGGGAAATTGTGGGGGCGTTACATACCATGTGTATCTCCGGGGCTATATAAGAGGGACTGTTGTCTATGCAGGAGAGGAAGGGGTTAACAGGGGTGATGCAGGTGCTTGATGGTCACCTGGGATGAGCTGTATCCAACCAAACCCATGATGCACTTCTCCTTCCCCTGCTACAGCTTCCAGCCCCGCCCCTAACAACGCCCAGCTAGGTTATAGCTCCTCCCACCCAGCTAGTTCCATAGACACTCCCCTATCACTTCCCCGCCCAGGGAAATGACATCACAGGAAATAAGAGAGAGCTGCGTGGACATGGTCATGTGATCGCAGCCAAGAATGGGAGATAGGAGTCGGGTGGCCAGACGTCCGGCTTCAGGCTCCCTGTCCTCCGTCCGGCGCAGGGCTGTCCACCCTTGCAGTAGCTCACGCTCAGACAGCAGCACTGCGCCGTCTGAGCGTGAGCAACTAACCGAGGCTTCTCTCACCCCCAGTCAGTCACTAGAGCCGCAGACATGGCTCCCTGAGGGGGAGAGAAGCCCCCCGGCTGCCCCAGCTCACCTTCCCCTCAGAAACTTCTTCCCTCTCCTCCCCCTGGCGGTGATTGGGGCGTGGCTTCACAGATGTGGGGGCGTGGTTTATCGGTTTGGGGGCGTGGCCGGTAAGGCTTTCACAGGACCGTATGGCTTTTTCAGTGTTTTGCGGTCCGTTTTTCACGGATCCGTTGTTCCGTTTTTTTGTTTCTGTTCCGTTTTTCCGTTCCGTTTTTTCGTATGGCATATACAGTATACAGTAATTGGGCTGGGCATAAAATTTTCAATAGATTGTTCCGCAAGAACGGAACGGATACGGAAGACATACAGATGCATTTCTGTATGTGTTTCTTTTTTTTTTGCGGACCCATTGACTTGAATCGAGCCACGGAACGTGATTTGCGGGCAATAATAGGACGTGTTCTATCTTTCAACGGAACGGAGATACAGAAACGGAATGCATACGGAGTACATTCCGTCTTTTTTGCGGAACCACACAGAGTGCTGTCCGCAGCTTTTGAAGTGAATGGGTCCACACCCGAGCTGCAAAAACTGCGTCTCGGATGCGGACCCAAACAACGGTCGTGTGCACATGAGGCCTAATGGCTGTTCATCCTCTGCTCCTTCCAGTGGGGGGGGGGGCTCAGTTGTGCATTTCTCTGGACGGTCATTGACAGCTGCTGTGGGGAGGCGGCCGGGGCTGGACGCGCAGGACGCGGGTCTGTTTTTCCAGCATTGCGCCTTGGAATGTTCTCTTCATGTGCATATTAATAATGGCTTAGACAAGCGACAGCTGCGGCGCAGGTAGACACCGTGTAAATGTATCGGAGACATCGTCTTCTGCTGAGCGCCATATGACTCAGACATAATGATCAGCATCTCTGGGATTAGTCCGGAGCGCTCTGTGCGGCCGAGAACAGCCCCCTGCGCCGCCACTTCTTATACATGAGACGTTTCACCGCAGATAGAACCGAACCTCGGACGAAAGATCCTTCTGCTGAGAGGACGATATTCCTTTAGGGGTTTTTTGTGGCACTTTTGTATTTTAGTGGCATTTTCTGCACTTTTAGGCCTCATACACACGACCGTTGTTTGGGTCCGCATCCGAGCCACATTTTGTGCTGCTCAGACTCGGACCCATTCCCTTCAACGTTGCTCCGTTCCGTGGCCCCGCAAAACAAATACATGTCCTATTCTTGTCCATTTTGCTAACATGAATAGGCATTCCTATCATGGGCCGCCCTTTCCGTTTACGCAAATTGCAGAGCGCACACTGCCAGCATTTGTGTTTTGCAGATCCGCAATTTGCGGACCACAAAACACGGCACGGTCATCATGTAGCCTTAGGGCTCGTTCACACAAAGTTTTATACGGGTTGTTTATTTTTAGTTCCATATACGGTCCGTATACGGAACCATTCATTTCAATGGTTCTGCAAAAAAACCGGAATGTACTCCGTATGCATTCAGTTTCCGTATTTCCGTTTTTCCGTTCCGTTTAAAGATGTCCTATTATTGCCCACAAACCACGTTCCGTGGCTCCATTCAAGTCAATGGGTCCGCAAAAAAAAAACAGAACACATACGGAATGTCCTCCGTATGTCTTCCGTATCCGTTCCGTTTTTTCAGAACCATTTATCGAAAATGTTATGCCCAGCCCAATTTTTTTCTATGTACTTACTGTATACTGTATATGCCATTCAGAAAAACGGAATAGAACCGGAAAAACGGACCGCAAAACACTGAAAAAGCCATACGCTCGTGTGAACAAGCCCTTAGTATTATTTTTTGGCACGTGTATTTTTAATGGCATTTTTTTGCACTATTTTAGTGGCGTTTTCTTTACTTTTGTGTTTTTAGTAGCCTTGTTTGCACATACCCATGTATAGATGTTAGATGAAGACATCTGATGTCCTTGAAAAAATCAGCCCGTGTTTCATCCGTGAAGATGTCCATGTGTCCGTTTTTTACTCTCCATGTGTCATCCGTATTCCACGGTTGCTGCTCTGCTGAAAATTAATTTCCAGAGCATCTCCTATCAGTGGTCAGTTAAAAACGGATGCAACACGGACAGATGGCAGATGGCATCCGTGTTGTGTCTGTGATGTTCACTGTCCCATAGACCAAAGTAGTGCGTGTCTCCGTGATTTTTTTCACTGTCCCACAGTCGGTAAAAAAATACAAATGTTTGAACAGACACATTAAAATAAATGGATATGTGTGATGTCCGTGGAATCTGCGGACAGCGCACGTCAGTGAAAAATGGGAATGTGAACAAGGCCTTAGGGCTCATGCACACGAATGTATTTTCTTTCCATGTCCGGAAGTTACTCCGTGTACATTCCGTTTCCGTCTGTCCGTATTTCCGTTCCGCAAAAAAGTAGAACATGTCCTATTATTGTCCGCAAAATACGTAACGCACACGGATGTCATCTGTATTTTTTTGCGGACCGCAAAATGCATACGGTCGTGTACATGAGCCCTTAGGTGGTGTTTTATGGGGCTCAATTTTTATTTGGCACCATTTGCACAAAATTTTTGTGCAATTTGGGTTTTAAGCCCACACCCAAAAAGCGGAGATGGCGTTTGCCCCAACAGATTTATCATTTATGCTACTTTTCTAGCGTAAATAATGATTGAAATCTACGCAAGCTACAAGGATGAGGCATGCCCCAGATAAAGGACTTCCGGCGTGTCGTACCACTGGCGTTTTCTTCATGGCGTTTTTCCCTTGTAGAGAAGGTATTGGCGGAACGCCTGAAAAAATGCAAATGAAGCCAGAAAGACAAAAAAATGCCACCTAATGAACAAAAACGCCAGGAGCAAAGAAAAACTCTGTGCGTCTCGCAATTCCATAGACCTTCAGCTAACATCTGGAACGCGCGTTTTTACTGTAAAAAAAATAAAAAGTGCGCAAAAACTTCACTACAACCGTGTGTGAAAGCAGCCGAAAAATCCATGCGGTACGGAAAACATTTGTTGTGATTGATTTATGGAACATATCAAGGCGCAAATAATACGTTTTACATGTGTTCTCCTGGAAGCGCAGCATTCCCCTTGGTAGAACAGATGTTTGTGCTCCAGAGCAGATCTTCCTACTGCGCCTGAAGTCGGGAATTGCAGCCGTAGTCATCCATCCCAACCTCTGGGACCCCAACAGTCCTGAGATAAAGGGTCCTCAGCACTTTAGTCCCATGGCATCTTCCCTGCACAGTGGCGCGCTCAGTCACCCGGCTTTGCAGAAAACTGCAGTCTGGCTCCATTGGCTTGAATGGGACGCAACAATGTGAAAGGGATGCAACAATGTATCAGCACTGCATTCCATTCATGCTCAGGATCGGTGGGGGTCTTAGCAGCTGGGCCCCCAAAAATCATACCCTAGAAATAGGTCATCACTTTAAAAGCACAAGTCAGCAGCATCAACCATGTTCAATTAGTCATACTGCCTGGTAGGGTTGATCCTGCTGCTTTAAATTGATACCTGTCTTGTGAAACTCTGTGCCTGAGAAAAAAAATACTTTAATTCTTTATGCAAATTAGGGATTCAGTGCACCGAGGGAGGGGTCCTAGCCTCTCAGTGCACTAAAGCCTTCATTTGTATAAAAAAAAATCTTTATTTTTTTCCCTAGAGAACAAGGTAATGGATTTTCACAAGATTGAATAATCAGGGACAACCCTACCATGCAGTATCTCTGCTTTACTGGGGTTGATCCTGCTGATATGCTCTCTATAAAGAGGACCTAAAATCTCCACCGGCATTCCCCATGTAATAACCATTGTGGAGCATCTATTCTTACGACTCCATTCCTCCGTTATTCCTGCTAGAAGTAGAATGAATCAATTGCTAGCAGTTCGCAATGAAGGCCCATCTGGGTGTTACCAATTGGGGGGGGGGGGGGGGCCCTTCACAGTCTGACAATGGCAGCACTGATTGGATAGTGTCAGGCTGTGCAGGGACACACCTCCAACTGGTAACACCCAGATGGACCTTCATTGCGAACTGCTAGCAATTCATTCATAACTTCTAGCAGGAATAATAGAGGAATGGCACAACACAGAGCCATAAGAATAGAGGCTCCAGAATTATAGTTACAGGGGTAATAAGGTAGTTACTAAGACAGACATGGCAGGCGAGGGGGCAGGTCTTCTGGACACCAGGCTTTACCGGACACCCTGGGGGTTTCCATTCACTGCAGTAGTCGGCACATTCTGGGAGGAACCATTTGGGCAACTCTCTGGAAATACAACTTTTTAGAGGAATGTTTCCACCTGTGGAGCTGAGCAGATGAACCTAAGGGAGCAATAAACCCAAAATTGCAGGAAAAAGTCGGAAGGAGGTTTCGATATGTTTTTTTGGCAATTCTGTTTTTCGCCGGGACGTTGCCGTTTCCGAGGTCTGATCGAGCATTACGTTCCGTCCATTACTAGGGGGGTTTAGTGAGGGAAGTGGTGACCACTGTTTTATTAGGAAAGGTCTCGGCGTGATGGTATAATCCCCGTATCCTGTCCATGGGAGCTCATGCACCGGAATAAGATCTCGCACATTATCAGCATCTGTCCTCGTAAATCGTAAAGGCCTCTCGCTGTTCTCTAGGAGAATTCATTTTTATTTTCCTGGTCCGTGACTTTTATTCTCCCTCGGGCCCCTCGGACCTTGGCAGGTACAAAACAAGCCACAGCAGGCCCATTCAACCCTGGTGATAGAAATCTGTGCGCCAGATGGAGCCTATTCTGTCTAATCTATAGCCGTCTAGCTCCAGGCTCATGTATCATGTGTCCGCCGTGTACCGGATTATGCGCAGCGACCATAATGAATAATTAGGACACCACCCGAAAATAAAGGCGGGGTTTTCGGATTTGAAGCAATAAGAAGTGACTAACGTACGCTGCATGTATGGCACTGGCTGGTGGCATCGGCCGGCACCGGGGTATCCTCCTCGCTGTGGTGTACGAACATTAACGGAGATGGATTCTTCTTTCTTTTTGCCTATAGCGGTCGCCATATACCAGATATTCCGTGGAGATAATTCTTTGCAGTTTTACGGTTTTCTGCAATACGTTTGTTTTCCAATAATTAAAGGGATTGGATGATCTATCCTCAGGAGATCACTGTATGATTGGTGGGGGTCCAGCACGTGCACCACCACTGGTCAGCGCCGGAACTACAGCTCCACCCATTGTGTAGAGGACGGAACTGGTTACTGCAGCTCTCCGTTCAATGGGAGCGGCGCTGCTGTAAGGCCCGGCACAGAGCAGCCTGCCGGATCCCCATTGACTGCAACATTGTCCGGCGGTGATCCGGCTGATTTCTGGCAATAATGTAACATCAAAAATGCAAAAAGGAGTTTAGGTTCAAGGGAAGAAAGGGTTGGTTCTCCTAGAGCAGGGATGGCCAACCTGTGGCTCTCCAGCTGTTGCAAAACTACAACTCCCAGCATGCCCAGACTGCCTACATCTATTATCCTACAGTGGGGCATGGTGGGAGTTGTAGTTTTACAACAGCTAGAGAGCCACAGGTTGGCCATGCCTGGTCTAGAGGGTGCAGCTTTAGGGCGCACGCACAGCCCTGAATTGCTCCGCACTCCGGAAAGGTGCAATGCAGAACGGAGGCACTACGGAGTGCTTCTGTGGGTTTTCTGTCCGTGCCTCCGTATCGCAAAGAAGTACTTTTTTGCAGTGTGGACCGTCGGATGCGGATCGCAGACCCCGTTCAAGTGGATCCTGCCTCCGTAGACGGCGGCCCTACGGCCGGTGCCCTCGCATTGCGGACCGCAGCACGTTCGTGTGCATGAGCCCATAGGTGAAAGGAAAGAGAGGAACCAGGGGGACAAAATTGCAAATATTGGATAGATGTCGTTATCCTCAGTGTGGGAAGACAGTAGGCGAATTGGTGAGGGGAGGCAGCGGCCCACGAAAAATGCTGTCTTCAATGGAGACCAGCGCAAGGCTGCGCGTGAGGAGGTATGAAGGGGTGTGGGGCGCCCGTCGACACCAGTAGCCAGTAAATTGAAGGTGACGAATTAATGTGAAGTCAAGAGATACTAAAATGGAGCGGTGGCAGTCGTATAGGATGAGCCAGTGTGCGCAGGCCGTGCCCGTGCCGTGCCCGTGGACCCATTCTGCAATCTGGATGATACAGTGTGGAGGCACAGAGAGGAAGGCACTACGGAGTGCTTCTGTGGCATTTCGGTCCGTGCCTTCGCAGCGCACAAAAATAGAACATGTATTTTTTTTTTTGTGGGGTGCGGACGGATCATGGACCCATTCAAGTTGAATGGATCTGCATCCGTCAGCACCGGCCACACAGATGGTGCATTGGGGATCGCAACGCATGGCATCGGCAGCACATGAGCCCTTAGCCTGAGGATGGAATCATCACATGTTAAAAAGCTGGACAACCCCTCTAAATGACCGCTCCCATTGAGATCCTATCAGTGCTGCTGGGCTCTGAGGGTTCATCTGGGAAACCCTTCATGGAGGGCAGCGCACAATGGAGCAGACTTTGCACTGAAATAACTGGCGTACACGTTTTTTTTAGATGTGGCTTAAAATGCAACAATGTGCCGAAATGTTGGTGCAAAATTCTGTCCAGCTGATGGGTGGTGTAATCGTAGGCCAGAAAGACTGAAGGTGCGTCAGATTTATCATCCGGCATCAGCCGCTATGATAAACCGGGCGCGTTTTTTTTTAGACTGTTTAGTCTGCGTTTATAATTAAGAAATACAAATTAGACAGGATTAGGCCCCACTGTTTACACAGCTCTTTAGTTTAGACTGAGCCGCTCAGCAGCTGGAGGCATCTGCCGCCCCCCGTTCTGCACCGTGCAAGTGATGGGGCTCAGCTGTGGACTCCTTCCTGAAGACAGCAGCGCAGAGAATGGTTCTGTCTTCAGCTGGTCAGTCGGCTGAGGGTCTTTGACCTGTCCCCTCTACTGACCTGTCTGGTTTAGTAACTACTTGCATCCCCCGTGTAATAACGATTATGGAGCATCTATTCTTATGATTCCATGTTGTGCTATTCCCTTATTATGCCTACTAGAAGTTATGAATTAATTGCTAACAGTGTGCAATGAAGGTCCAGCTGGGCGTTACCAGTTGCGGTGTCTTCTTGCACAGTCTGAGATTATCCAATCAGTGCTGCAAGGGTCAGGGCTGTGCATGGACCAACACCCCAACTGGTAACGCCCAGATGGACCTTCATTGAGAACTGCTAATAAATCAGAACTTCTAAGTGGCAATCATAGAGGAACAGCACACCATGGAGTCATAATGGTGGATGCAGGTAGTTCATAAAACAGACAAGTCAGGAGATGGGATAATTCCTTTGTAAAGGGGTTTTCTGGGATTTTGATATTGATGACCTATCTTTAGTATAGGAAGAAGCCGTCCCATAGGAGTGAATGGGGCGGCTTGTAATTACGTAGCTCACCACTGCGATGTCAATGGCAACCAATGAAGGGAAGGCTGCATGGCTTTCTCTTTAACCAGCTGATCGGCGGGGGTGCTGGGTGACGGACCCCCGCCGATCTGATATTGATGATCAGTTTATTGCACTGCTCAACACTGAAACTGCAACACCAAAAGGGAAGTCGTGGAATCATGGAAATCACAGGATCGGTAGACAGGTTAATGATGGGCAAACAAAATATTCACAACATCACGATTTATTCAGGGTGGAATATGAGCGCCAGAGATGAGCGAAGTTTAGAAAAATTCGATTTGGCAGCTTCACCGAAGTCCCCCAAGAAATTTCATTCATTATGAATTAATTAATCGTGAATCGCTATAATTTAGGTATACCCAGCCCACTCTGCCTTAGGCCTCTTGCACACGACCGTGTGTCCCCCGTGGCCGTTTTGCGGCCCGTATACGGCGGGTCCGCAATACACGGGACACCGGCCGTGTGCATTCTTGAATGGGTCCGCAAATCCGGAGATGCGGTGCGGAACGGAACCACGGAACGGAAGCACTACGCAGTGCTTTCGTGGGGTTCCGTTCCGTGCTTCCGTTCCGCAAAAAGATAGAACTTGTCTTTTCAAGTGAATGGGGTTGCGATCCGCATGCGGCTGGCCCATGGTTGGTGCCTGTGCACTGCGGACCTCAATTTGCGGGCACGGCCAGCACACGTTCGTGTGCAAGAGGCCTAAGGGCCCAGTCACACAGAGCGGCCGCACTGTGGGCGGGTTGCGACCATGCTGCGGTGAAGAACAGCACAACCAATTTGATAATAAAGACTGCACTGTATAGTTGGTCTTCATTGTTAATGGCCGCGCGGCACATTTAATGCACCTTTGAACAGGGGTTGTTGCTGGTACGGAGTTTGGCTTGTTAGGTGGGGGCACAATATGCTGGAATACACACTTCTCCAACCCCAGTGCTCTCCTGTCCTACAGGTGGGAGCCCTTCTTCTGCCATCTGCTTTTCCTCCTTTTTCACATCATGTAAGAATATGTCATCAGGAACATCCAGCTCCTCCTCTCTCTGAATCTTGCTGACTTTTGTAGGACATTGAGACCAAGAAGGATGATCTTGAGAAGTAAAGCCAGAAAAAGAAGAGGATGGTCATCATTAAGACCTGGCCCCTCTAAGGGGTGCAGACTGGATGGTATTGGTTGGCATGCTGGTCACTGGAAAATGAAGTCTTCCATCTTATTGGTACTAAATTACATTTAAGGCTGATGTCGGAATAAGTAAATGTAGGAATAAATAAATAAATCTGATGCAGCATAAGTCTCCATGCACTCTCGCTGCACTCTTCTTGTCTCCCTGCACTGTTCCTGCACTCTCCCTATACTCTCCCTCGCCAATATTCTTCTGTTAATTGTTTTCAGCAACACTGTCCCTAGCGCACGAGCGCTTTCCTCATCTCTCCCTATGCTCAGCTCACAGGACAATGACGGAGACCATGAGGAATGAGGGTTTTATAGGGCTGTGACATCACGGGGGATGGCTATCTGCGGATTGGCTGGCTGCACGGCATTATGGGGGATCTTGCGTTCCCGGGCTTGTCTCCTCTACACTTAGTTTCACTTTGTAACACATGCAACTACCATTTTAGGAAAACCTGATTCGTTACCACGAAGCGCAAGGAAATTTAGATTCATTGCGAATCAAAGTTTTCCTAAACTTCAGACCAAATTCCTCTTTAAATGCTTCGCTTTGCTAAACACTAATGAGCACCATTCTCAAAAATCCACGCACTTGCACACCTTGGCATACTGTCAGTGAGGTTACCAATAGTTGTCTGGGGAATGTTCTGCCACGCCGAATGTACTTAGGCACACAAATCATCAAGATCCACTGCCTGCTGCTCCCTTTGCAGTTGCTGACCAATGACGTCACAGAAGTCTGGCTCATAGCCCAGTGTCATGCAGACGTCTTCTGATGCTTTGTGTAGACTCTGTTTGCCGCCCTAGGCTTGGGATGTGACGTCCAATTTCACTTGCAGTACAGAATGGTTCACTGTGCACCATTCTTCTAATCAGATGTTGTGCACCTCTGGCTGTCATTCCAGTTTGTCATTGTTCTCCCAACCACCGGGACACATAGCATTGAGCTGGGCTGACATCTTGGCCTAGGCGTGTAGCGATCTGCCGGAGTAATAAACCAAGGTCTACAGTTGAAGGATTCTTTCCCTCTCAGTTTGTGGCAAGGGATAATAACTGGCACGTCGACGAACAGGTGGCATCACACAATTATCCCACATGACTTGATCCGATTTTTCAGTTTTCATGTGGCTAAAAAAATTGCTTTCACTCTGGCTTTTATGCCCCTCCCACTTGTCACAGATTGGAGCTAGGTGCTTGAAAATTTGATATCTGCAGATCTTGGTGACACCTGCTGCTTCCTCGATTTGCAAAACCTTATAGCTCGTCCTTCTTGGTGTAATTTCAGTGTTGAGCATGTACCACGCTGCCCGCAGGTAGGAAGGCAGGTTCCTTTTAGGGTAAATCAAAAGACCCTTTGGTTTACCATAGAGGTAAGTAGTGCCGCGTCCTTATACAGAGCCTTATCTTCCCTTCTCCATCAGCATCCATGTAATAGACTATATCTAGGTACAGTCCTGCTAGGACTTCTCTCAGTGACATTACCATAGGGGTACATTTCCTTCTGGTATGTGGTTGTGAGTGGGGTAGATAGGATAGTCTCACCATATATTGACAGCCGGTCTCTCTGGCTGTTCTTGTGTTCTTGCATCCAGTAGTAGTTTGAGAACAAGAGAGAACACATTCATGGAAAGATATTATGGATTCAGAAAGCCTAGTGATCAGGGAGATGTAATCATGGAGGTCCTTGGGCTGAGAAGATGACCGGGAGACCAAGGCTGCAGACTTATGATATAATGCAGGCATGCTCAACCTGCGGCTCCCCAGCTGTTGTAAAACTACAACTCCCATCATGCCCTGCTGTAGGCTGATAGCTGTAGGCTGTCCAAACATGCTGGGAGTTGTAGTTTTGCAACATCTGGAGGGCCGCAGGTTGGGCATCCCTGATATAATGTATAGTATATAATGAGTACACTTTGACATACAGTATGTGGGGGAAAATATCTGATATTTTTTGGGAAAGAGAGGGTGCATGTTATACAGGTAGATTCTGGAGCTTTGTGAAATTTTGAATTTTCAGCTGGAGGTTTTGACCGGAAGTGTCCACTATGTAATGTGAAGTTACTCCCCAATATTGATCTAGCCTCTAAAATGATATAAATGGGGAGATAAAGGAAGAGATTATGAATGTAGAGTGTCTGGGAAACATGGAGGTCCTTGGGATGAGAAGATGACCGGGAGACCAATACAATAATATAATTTATAATATATAATGAATACCTTTTGATCTAGGTGGGGAAAAAATATCTGATATTTTTAGGAAAAGAGAATTTTCTTTATAGATTCTGGAGCTTCGTGAAATTTTCACTTTCGGCTGGAGGTTTTGACTGGAAGTGTCCACTTTATATCACACTATGTAATGTGAATTTACCATTATTCATCTAGCCTCAAAAATGATGTTAATGAGAAGATAAAGGAAGTGATTATGAATGTAGAGTTTCTAGGGAACACGGAGATGTAATCATGGAGGTCCGTGGAATGAGAAGATGACCGGGAGACCAAGGCTGCAGCCTTATCATATAATATATAATGAATACCTATTGACATATGTGGGGGAAAAATATCTGATATTTTTAGGGAATGAGAATTTGCTTTTTGTAGATTCTGGAGCAATGTGACATTTTGAATTTTGGTGGGAAGTAGTGGTATTTTCAATTTCGGCTGAAGGTTTTGACTGGAAGTGTCTACTTTATCACACTATGTAATGTGAAGTTACAATAAAGGAAGATATTATGAATGTAGAGTTTCTAGGGAACACAGAGATGTAATCATGGAGGTCCTTAGGATGAGAAGATGACCGGGAGACCTTATTTATAATGTATAATGAATACCTATTGACACATTGTGGAGGAAAACATATCTGATATTTATGGGGAAAGAGAATTAGCTTTTTGTAGATTCTGGAGCAATGTGACATTTTGAATTTTGGTGGGAAGTATGTCCACTTCATCGCACAATGTAATGTGAACTCGCTCGCCATTATCTTCAGCTCCAGCCTCTAAAATAATATTGAATAATGGAGCTACTTGATATTGTAATATTCTTGGCACGTAATACAGAAAGCTTAGGTAATGGAATACACCTCCGTGCAGGACCACCTCCACGTATCGTATTTCCAGTACTCGGACCAGTTCGCTTGCAGCATGTCGCTTTCTTTCCTAGAAAACCAGCTAGTTGGTTTATAACGCGGCCCCTACAGCAGGGGCCACAACTGCAGGGACACGCTCCCCAATACCGCCTGTCTGGCAGTGCAGCTGGGAATGGCGCAGCCAGTTGCTACTGCTGAAGCCCCCGAGGGAGGTAAAGGGCGGTAGTGATGGGATTAGAGTATTAATCGCTTTGTCTGCCAGGATCTATAACACTCGGGAGGTGATGGAAAGAGGGAAGCTTTTGGCAGGTCTGCAGAGGAGCTTTCACTCGGACTGCCCATCATCACAAAAGAAGACATGAAAATCCCACAACCTCCATTCAGCGCAGAACAGAAAACAACTTGACGAAACCTGATTCCCGGCTCTTTATTTCCTCTATTCAAAGCCCATAACAGAGCGAAGTCTCGTACAGTTCATGCGTGGCCTTTAAAGGGTCACAATGGCTTAAACGTAGTTTGATCCATTGTGGGAAAAAAAAAAAAAAAACTGCGTCTTGTGACAATCGCAGACATCAAAGATCGCGCACGGCGGCTGCAAAGAAAGAGATTTACAATGACGTGGACTTAGATTCGTATATATTCCTTCCTGCACGCTTTGGATATTAGGCCTCTTTCACGCGAACTATACGGATTGGCTCAGGATGCGTTCAGTTAAACTCGCGCCATTTCACAAGCAAGTTCAGTCAGTTTTGTCAGTGTTTCCTATTTTTTCCACGCAGGTGTAATCAGTTTTGATGCGTTTTTCACACGCGTGAAAAAAAACCGGAAGGTTTGCAAACAACATCTCTTAGCAACCTTTAGTGAAAAACGCATCGCACCCGCACTGCATTCAGGTTACATCCGGATGCAATGCTTTTTTTTTTTTCTTACTGAAGCGCCATTCTCTTCTATGGGGCCAGGGCTGCGTGAAAAACGCAGAATATAGAATATGCTGGAATTCTCACGCAACGCAGAACTGATGCGTGAAAAAAAACCGCTCATGTGCACAGACCCATTGAAATGATTGGGTTAGGATTCAGTGCGGGCGCTATGCGTTCACGTCACACATTGCACCCGCGTGGAAAACTCGCTCGTGTGAAAGGGGCCTTACGGTCACTGGCAGATAGAATTTAAAGGGACTCTAAAATCGGTTTCAGAGAAAGCATACCGCCATGTTGTGTAGGTGCCTCGAAGCATAACTGTGCCTTGTTATTGTGAAAATGATTCTTTGTGCACCTTAGGATTTCGGTGCACTGTGGGCGGGGCTGCCCGTCCCTCTGCCTTAAAACGCCCCTCGAGATGATGCAGGGAAGGCTAGGTGCACCGAATGGCGCAGCCCCACCCACAGTGCACAGAAAGCCTTATGTGCATAAAAACTTGCATACAAAACTGGAATACAAAGAGCAAGTGCGAAAATAGGCTTAGACTGTGCAGGGATCCCCCCCCCCCCCCACCCCCAACTGGTAACGCCCAGTTACTCCCAGTAACTAAAAGGGTATTCCGGTTGTTAAATGCTGTCCCCTACCCCCAGGATAGGGGATATCCATTAGATTGGTGGGCCTCCTACCACTAGGAACCCCACCAATCATGAGAATGGTGCCCCCGAACCCCTTGAAGCCCCTGAAACAAACAGAGCGGCATGTGCACTGCCCCTCCAACCGCCCAGCGTTCACTTTGGTGACCTTCAAGGGGTACGAGGGTCCACGCAGTAGGATCCCTACTGATCTAATCGTTATCCTCTATCCTGTGGGTAAGGGATAACTTGCATCAGCTGAAATACCCCTTTACTTTATAGCTTCTAGTAGGAGTAATAGAGGAATGGTACAATATAGAGTCCTAGGAACAGATGATCCAGAGGATGCAAGCAATGACTAAAACAGACAAGAAAAATCATCCGCATGAAGGAAGCTCATATTACCCGGGGTACTGTCCTGTAACGAGCCCCCACCGCGTAGTATGCAGGATGCTTCTCACTAAATACTGACTTTATTCTGACCACTGACTTCCTAGTCGTCTAGTGTTTCCTCCGCGCAGGAGACGTGAACCTGTCCATGTATGTTTGCACGCACCACTGACTAGTGGGCAGACTTTGGCGGGCGCTGCGTTCTTACCTGCCGATCAGATTTCAGGGATCAGGAAGCGGCTTGAGGAGTGCGTGGTGACAGTTTGACTCCAGCGCGGTATATGATATGGCGCTATTAACATTCCGCGCCCCTTACCTTATTTACCAACAACCCTGATGAAAGCTTCACAGCCTGCCCCGTCGATTGACGCACTCCATCCCGTGAAATGACGAGGGGGGGGGCTTTGGCTCGTAGCTCGGCTGTAGAATTCCTTTTACATTTGCTTTCTCTTTCCAGGATTAGACAGCTGGAGTTTGAAGGATTCTATTCTCCAAATCAATGATGGGTGGAGAGAACAATTCATATTTTATATAAAAAGCACATTTTACATGGGATGTCCGTAAATATATTTTGAAAACGGCGCCACCTTTGTTGATAGGCGCTGCCCGGTATTACAGCATGCAAGTGGATGGGGATGAGAAGCAATACCACTTTCATTTATATACATTTTTATTCCTGGAAAAGCCCTTTATTTGGGGGATGCCTTGGACTTTGTAGACTTTACAGGGGATAGGAGAGTTTTTAGGGGTGTGAACCAAAAACAGCCACATGTCTAGCTTTATTGGCTGCCTGCACGTGGCGGTCCACAGAGGAGGACCACCCACCGAGCCTGGGTGTGTGTGGTCACAAACCCACAGCCTCCGAGAGGGGACCCATCGGTCACAGGCTTCCCAAATTGTATGGGTTTAGGAAACATTAAAGGGGGAACCAGTGATCAGGGGGCTGTGCCTAGTTATTTCATCGCTGTTCCATAATGGTGGGGGGTGCCAGGGGTTGGACCCCCTCGAATCTGATATGGATGACCCATCCTAAGGATAGGTCATTAATAGGTAATTCCTGGAAAATCCCTTTTAAAGAGGTTTTCCCATCTTGTACATGACATGTCACTAGGGTTGGTGGGGGTCCAGCCTCCGAGACCCTTAGTGATTGTGATAATAAAGGGGGGTGCAGATCTGCATCCCCTGCCAACTCTTCCTGCAGATTTTTGTGCCCGGCTACTTGACTCTGCAAGGGCTGCAGGATGTGCCCCATTCACTAGAATTGGGATGTGCTGCCATTCCCTGCATCACTGTATACGGTGGCGACAAAGGTGCCCATACAATTACCGTAGCCGTCGGGTAGATGCCCATTTGGCCCACAGCTGTTCGTCCTGAGTTCCCTTAGGCCTCGTCCACATTTCCGGGTCAGTGACCTGTCTGTGAAAAAAAAACAAAAAACGTACGTGTTTCATCCGTGAAGGTTGGTCCGTGTGTCCGTTTTTACCATCCGTGTCTCATCCGTTGCTCAGCTGAAAACTAATTTCCAAAGAGTCTCCTATCAGTCTTCAGTCAAAAACGGACGCACCAAGGGATTTTTACGGATCCATAGACTTCATTGGGCGTGCTTGGTCTGCATCACGGATCGAAGTAGTGCATGTCTCTGTGTTTTTTTTTACTGACGCGCAGTCAGTAAAAAAAAATACTGAAATGAGAACAGACGTGATATAATGTGTGGAATGGCCGACACGAATCCGCAAAAAACAGGGATGGGTTGATGGGCCCCATAGAAATGAACAGGTCAGTTTGCTACCTACAAAAGCGCACGGATAAGAAACACGACTGTGTGCATGAGTCCTCAGGATGCATGCACAGAGCAGTGTCATTTATGTGCATTTTCTGTGCAGATTTCTGTGCAGATTTCTGTGCGTTTCCGCAATAAAATCCACAGGTGTGACTTGTGGGTTTTATTGCAGAAAGGAAAATCTGCACAAACAATTTACACTCTGAGGATTTCAAAATCTGCAACAGTAGTTATTTTGGCGCAGGCCCCACACAAAAAATGCTTGCAAGTCACCTCTCTTGGTTTCAGTAAACCGCTTTGTTAATTTACACGATGCGCTTTTTTTTTCCGCTGCTTGCAGTTTTTAAAAAATCGCAACGTGGAAAGAAGAAGTGACGCATATATTTGTGACAGACACAACGTCAAAAACCACATTACAAAGGCAATTTAAAAACAGTGTCGGAAAAAATAGTGCTGCTAAAAAAAAAAAAAAAAAGGTAGAATCTTTTTTATTTTATTTTTTGCATGGAAAAAAACTCAGTGTGAACATAGCCTTAGGGCTCATTCACACAAACGTATTTTCTTTCCGTGTTTTTTTTGGCGGACTGTATACGGAACCATTCATTTCAATGGATCTGCAAAAAAACGGAAGTTACTCTGCATGCATCTCGCCACTGAAGAAGGAGTTTGATTACTCAGAAACGCCTCTGGTGCCTGGAGCAGTGTATTTGGGATGCGGTATACAAACCGCGATTTATATTATTGAACTGAATACAACAGATCGCTATAGCCCAAAAGTGCGACAGCAAGGACTGGCTGAAACCACGCTAACATCTCTCAACTAGGAGACGCACAGATAACATCACCCGGAGGCTGATTCAAGCTACAGCTTCCCAAACACGCGGGACGCCGCTACAGCCGAGCCGGCGATACTTCAGCGGACATCTAAACTAAGGCCTCTTTCACATGAGCAAGTTTTCCGTGCGGATACAATGCGTGATGCAAACGCATTGCTGCCCAATGGGGCTGTGTACATGTGCGTTGGTTTTCACACATCACTTGTGCGTTGCGTGAAAATCGCAGCATGTTCTATATTCTGCGTCTTTCACGCAACGCTGGCCCCATAGAAGTGAATGGAGCTGCGTGAAAATCGCAAGCAAGTGCGGATGCGATGCATTGTTCATGGAAGGTTGCGAAGAGATGTTGTTTGTATACATTCAGTTTGCAAATCGCATTGCACCCGCGCGATAAAAACTGAACAACTGAACGCGATCGCAGGCCAAACTGAATGACTTTGCCTGCGAAATCGCACAGTTTTCACTGAACGCAGTCGCAACGGATCCGGACCTAATCTGGACACGCTCGCCTGCAAGGGGCCTAAGCCACAGTCTGGATATAGAGGTGATCCGCCCAGATTAAGTGGGAACGTACACAGTTTATTTGTAACCAAAACATGACATGACTAATAAGATGACAAACAACTGCTACAATTCTAAACAACTAAATACAAGGGACACATTGTTCTTATTATAGAAGAAATTCAGTCCAACTTCTAACAAAGTATCAACTCATCTACAAGTGGGAATATAATGTAAGACTAATGGCTACAGACATCAGACTGGTCACCTATCCGCTATTTACTGGCGATGCAAGATAACTAAAAGGAGGATTGCAAATGTTTTATTCTATGCTCATAATTGTGGCCAATTACAGTTTTTATATTTTATCTGTATTTTATTTTTAACCCTTATGGACCAATAGAAGGGAGCGATGTGCTATCCACTATTATGACCTCACAGTAAGGGCTCATGCACACGACCGCATGCTGGCCGTTCCCGCAATTTGCGCTCCCCAATGCACGGCAACATCCGTGCGGCTGCCACAGACAGATCCAGGTCCATTCACCTTGAATGGGTCCGTGATCTGTGCGCACCGCGAAAAATGAGTGCAAAAAGTAGAGACACGTACTCCGTAGTGCTTCCGATCCGTGCCTCCGTCCCACATCTCCCGGATTGCGGACCCATTGAAGTGAATGGGTTTCGCGATCCCTGATGCGGGAGATGCACACGACCGGTGCCCGTGTATTGCGGACCCGCCGTAATGCCGGCCGCAATATGGCCACGGCCAGGCAACGGTCGTGTGCATGAGCCTTAATTATCCATATAGATGGTAATTCCATGAGAGATTTAATGCAGATTCACACCCTCACAGAATACCAGCTGCTACTGTGAGACTGGGAACTAACCTACATGTTCAGTTAATTATAATATAAATGTGAAATATTTGTAATTATTTTCATCTGCTATTTTACACGTAAAAGAAGTTATCCCATCTTAGACAATGGGGGCATATTGCTAGGATATGCCCTCATTGTCTGATAGGTGCGGGTCCCACCTCTGGGACCCGCACCTACAAGGAGAACGGAGCCGGGGAGAGTTGTGGCTGGAGGACTCCTGGGTTCCCCGGGGTCCGTCCACCACCAGGCGCAGCTCCCCACCTCTCCCATTGAAGTTAATGGGAGTACACCGCGCATGCGCGGCCACCGCTCCCATTCACTTCTATGGGGCCGACGGAAAAAGCCGAGCCAGCGCTCTGCTATTTTCGGCGGCCCCATAGAAATTAATGGAGGGCGGCTGCGCATGCGCAGTGCGCCCTCCTCAAGTTTCTCCACTCCGTTCTCCTTGTAGGTGCGGGTCTCAGAGGTGGGACCTGCACCTATCAGACAATGGGGGCATATCCTAGCGATATGCCCCCATTGTCTAAGATGGGATAACCCCTTTAATTTTCATGTTTAGTCTATTTTATTGTTTGATAATAAATACTTGTTTATAAATACGCACTTGATCAATCTGTGCAACACCAGGTAGCAGAGTGCCCTCCATTTTTATACAATTTTGAATTACTCGGTCAACGCCGGGTGTGTCGTGGAGTGTGCACCTGGACCAGAATTTTAGGTTGGTTGATCCACTGTGACCATGACTTATTCATTCTGTATGCATTCCGTTTCTGTGTGTCCATATGTCCGTTCCGCAAAAAAATAGAACTTGTCCTATTATTGTCCGCATTACGGACAAGGACAGGACTGTTTTATTAGGGGACAGCTGTTCCGTTCCGCAAAATACGGAATGCACACAGATGTGATCCGTGTATTTTGCGGATCCGTTTTTTTTTTTTTGTGGACCGCAAAATCCAGTCGCATGCTATACGCATCATGTGCATGCGACTTAAGGGTCCCTAGGGTGGGTTCACATGCGCGGGTCGTTATCAAGATGAAAACTGCCATTCCAACGTTTATATCCACTTTGCTGCTAGTGCATGCAAATCTGCAGTGCGCGGACGGACCCTCACTGTACCCCCAGATGCCTTCAATTTTATGCATGGCCAGCCCCAGTGACTGGAGTGTATGTGGAGGAAGATTACCCCTTTTATATACAGCAATGAAAACCCTAGGTGTCCATATGGCCTCTGTGTGCGCCCGTCATGCCTCCGCCGGAGGACTGGAGCTGATTCATGTACAGCCTGATGCTCCTCCTAATAAGATTTTTCCTCTTAGCATTGATTGAGAACATTTGTGCTACATGTATCTGCCTTATGGCGTTTCTATAAAACCGATTTTACGGGCGGCTAATTAATTTCCTGGATGTTATTGAAAGAAATGCTCAGTTTGCAAAGTCAAGGTTTTCTTTAATAGAGAATATTAGCTCCAAATTCAGTGACGTCAGGAGCGCTGCAGGAAAACGAATAATCAGAACCATGGGCCTTGTGGTGAACTGATCAAAAAGGCTATAATCTAATGTGAAAGCTACCGGCCGGATTACTAATGCCGGACATCACGTGGGGGGATATAATCATCGTCTGTAGGGCTCAGGATCTGGTCTCTATCCTGGTGTAAGGAAAGGGAAGGTAATGTCTTAAAGAACATTTCCTCTTACAGGTCTTGGGTTGCCCCCTTGTATGTGCCCCTCATAGGGGGGGTCCCTGCTCGGGATGTATGGTTTGCTGTTAATATAATTAGAAGTTCTGCAACTTTCTCATATACTTTGTGCTGTGATTCTTCATTATTTTTAAGATCTCTGCTTCATGTTAGTGAATGGGGAACATCCTGTTTTATCCAGAGGCTGAAAATCTCACATTTCTCCTGGCAGATAGTTTATACCAGGGCTTAATGCATCAGCAACAGAAATCAGTCTCCCGTCCTGATAATTTGCAGTGTAGGCAAGATGCATCGAGTGCAGAGGATGCTTTGCAACAGACCCTCAGCTATGAGAAGTATTAAAGGGGTTGCATGTTTGGAAAGGATCAGAATCTATATACAGTATGTTAACAGAAAGTTTGTTTGTATATTTGTTCTTCATAGACTGTAGGCAGGGTCAGGGACAGACAAGGACAGTGAGCCCTAAGGCTAGAACCCAGCCGGATTTCCCTAACTACTTGCATTACAAGTCCTAGATAGCTAGACCGCAACTGGTCGACGGTCCCTACGCGATTTAAGTGCAGAGACGGACAAACAAAGACAGACAAACACAATAGCAGAGTCGTAAGTAAATGTGTCAAGACAAGACACAAGCCGGGGTCAGAGGAACGAGCAATTCAACAAGCACAGGAACCAGGAACACCGCTATTGAGTCAGAGACTATCACTGGAAATGGTATAAAGCCAGGAAGGGGTTTAAATAGAGCGCAGAGTCCTTGAATCAGAACCTGATAGGTCATGCCTCTGCTCTCCATTAGTCAGAACACTAATACACAGGAATAGAGCAGCTGAGCAATCAGTCCTCTGTTAATCTCCCCCAGTACATGCCCGCTGCAGGGTCAAACAGAGCATTACATTCTGTTGCAAGGATGCTGTTGCGTCACCAGGGGGTGTGGCTGAGCAGCGCGTCTCTCCCGACGTGGCCTTGCCAAGGCTGAGGATCTTACAGCTGCTGTGTGCCTTGATAAATCTCAACCAAACTTGGTACATATACTATTCATGATCAAACTTAAAATACTGGGCATGGGGGGGTGGGGGGGGGGGGCGGTGTTCGAGTCTAGCTGACAGGGTTCTGGAAGGTTTTTGGAAGGTTTTGATGCAGAGCATACACTAATGTAACTGTAGCTGCTGCAGCACTGCTTCTCACTCTGCCTCTCATCTCCCTACAGTTCAGTCTACCTCTCATCTCTCTGCATGTGCCATCTAAAAGGCTAACCAATCAGAGCACAGCTTTCATTTTGCCCATATCAACCAATAACAGAACAGCATTCATTTAACTACAGAGATTCTTACAATAATTAGACCTACAGTGGATGAGATGAGACAAAGATAAATCATTTCAGAACTTTTTCCACCTTTAATGTGGCCTATAAACTGTACAACTCAATTGAAAAACAAACTGAAATCTTTTAGGTGGAGGGAAGAAAAAATATAAAAATAAAATAATATGGTTGCATAAGTGTGCACACCCTTAAACTAATACTTTGTTGAAGCACCTTTTGATTTTATTACAGCACTCAGTCTTTTTAGTATAAGTCTATCAGCATGGCACATTTTGACTTGGCAAGATTTGCCCACTCTTCTTTGCAAAAACACTCCAAATCTGTCAGATTGCGAGGGCATCTCCTGGGCACAGCCCTCTTCAGATCACCCCACAGATTTTCAATCGGATTCAGGTCTGGGCTCTGGCTGGGCCATTCCAAAACTTTCATCTTCTTCTGGTGAAGCCATTCCTTTGTTGATTTGGATGTATGCTTTGGGTCGTTGTCATGCTGAAAGATGAAGTTCCTCTTCATGTTCAGCTTTCTAGCAGAAGCCTGAATGTTTTGTGCCAATATTGACTGGTATTTGGAACTGTTCATAATTCCCTCTAGCTTAACTAAGGCCCCAGTTCCAGCTGAAGAAAAAAAGCCGCTTGGCATGATGCTGCCACCATCATGCTTCACTGTGGGTATGGTGTTCTTTTGGTGATTTGCAGTGTTGTTTTTGCACCAAACATATCTTTTGGAATTATGGCCAAAAAGTTCAACCTTGGTTTCATCAGACCATAACACCTTTTCCCACATGCTTTTGGGAGACTTCAGATGTGTTTTTGCAAAATGTAGCCTGGCTTGAATGTTTTTCTTGGTGAGAAAAGGCTTTCGTCTTGCCACTCTACCCCATAGCCCAGACATATGAAGAATACGGGAGATTGTTGTCACATGTACCACACAGCCAGTACTTGCCAGATATTCCTTCAGCTCCTTTATTGTTTCTGTAGGCCTCTTGGTCGCCTCCCAGACCAGTTTTCTTCTCGTCTTTTCATCGATTTTGGAGGGACGTCCAGTTCTTGGTAATGTCACTGTTGTGCCATATTTTCTCCACTTGATGATGACTGTCTTCACTGTGGTCCATGGTATATTTAATGCCTTGGAAATTCTTTTGTACCCTTCTCCTGACTGATACCTTTTAACAATGAGATCCCTCTGATGCTTTGGAAGCTCTCTGTGGACCATGGCTTCTGCTGTGGGATGCGACTAAGAACATTTCAGGAAAGACCAACTAGAGCAGCTGAACGTTATTTGGGGTTAATCAGAGGCACTTTACATGATGGCCGGTGTATGCTGACTCCTATTTAACATGATTTTGAATGTGATTGCTTAATTCTGAACACAGCTACATCCCCAGTTATAAGAGGGTGTGCACACTTATGCAACCACATTATTTTAGTTTTTTTGTTTTGTTTTCTTCCCTCCACCTAAAAGATTTCAGTTTGTTTTTAAATTGAGTTGTACAGTTTATAGGTCACGTTAAAGGTGGAAACAGTTCTGAAATGATTTATCTTTGTCTCATTTTTTTACAGCACAGAAACCTGACATTTTAACAGGGGTGTGTAGACTTTTTATATCCACTTAAATTTACCAACCTGTGGCTCTCCAGCTGTTGCAAAGCTACAACTCCCATCATGCCCTTATAGCCTGTTGGGGCATGATGGGAGTTGTAGTTTTTGCAACAGCTGTAGAGCCACAAGTTGGTAAACATAGTTCTGCAGTATTGTAAGAAGCTCTGTAGTAAAATGAAAGCTGTGATGTGATTGGTTGCTATGGGCAACAAACCATTTGTTGGCAGTATGTAGGGAGATGAGAGGCAGACTGAAATGCAGGGAGATGAAAGGCAGACTGAACTGCAGGGAGACGAGAGGCAGACTGAACTGCAGGGAGACGAGAGGCAGACTGAAATGCAGGGAGACGAGAGGCAGACTGAAATGTAGGGAGACGAGAGGCAGACTGAAATGTAGGGAGACGAGAGGCAGACTGAAATGCAGGGAGACGAGAGGCAGACTGAAATGCAGGGAGACGAGAGGCAGACTGAAATGCAGGGAGATGAGAGGCAGACTGAAATGTAGGGAGACGAGAGGCAGACTGAACTGCAGGGAGATGAGAGGCAGACTGAAATGTAGGGAGACGAGAGGCAGACTGAAATGTAGGGAGACGAGAGGCAGACTGAAATGTAGGGAGACGAGAGGCAGACTGAAATGTAGGGAGACGAGAGGCAGACTGAAATGTAGGGAGACGAGAGGCAGACTGAAATGTAGGGAGACGAGAGGCAGACTGAAATGTAGGGAGACGAGAGGCAGACTGAAATGTAGGGAGATGAGAGGCAGAAATGAAATGTAGGGAGACGAGAGGCAGACTGCAATCTAGGGAGACGAGAGGCAGAAATGAAATGCAGGAAAAATATAAGATCCAACAGTCTCACAACAGGTGCAAAAATCTTTCCTCCATGAATCGGCATCTGGGGCAGTAGCTTGTTTTGCAAAGTTAGCAGGCATGACTAAAGTCTTAGGGCCGCCATACACATTCAGTAGCTGTTGGTCAGCTTTCTCTCCTGACTTTCTCCCAGCTCCCCCATGGACATAGACATTTAGCTTGGCTGGGTGTGTATGTGTATTTAATGGGGGAGAGGAAAAAGACACTTCTGGTGACGGCTTATCTTACGGGAGAACAAAAGGATCAGGAAAGAATATTCATTTTGCCCAATCCTTCTAATCCCCAACATTATCTCTCAGGGGGTGAGTCAGTAGCCCCCCATACACATTAAACTGTTGTCCAAACCCACAGAGGGAGTGAGCTGCAGAAAGGCACTAACCTACGCATTCCTCTGATTGGTGGGGGGTGCTGGGAGTCGGACCCCCACAGATCATGATATTGATGACCTATCTGAGAATAGTCCCAAAACCCCCCTTCAAGAATACGAGGGCTTTTAAATTTAATGTATATAAAATATAACATCCTCCCTTCCTGCCGGATCCTTGTACATGACACCTTACACAGAAAGGGTTTCCCTGCTGTGCCCCTGACCTTATGAGTCCGCATTGCAGACACCCTCTTTATGTCTGTACTGTTTTCTCTTTTTTTGTATTAGTCTCGTTCACATTTCCGCGTCCCTTTCACGTCCGTGAAAAAATTAGTACGCATTACATCCGTGAAGATGTCCATGAAGGATCCGTGTTTGGTCTGTGTGTCTGTTTTTCACCCTCCGAGTGTTATGCATTTTCTACAGACGCTGCTCAGCTGAAAATGAATTTCCAGAACGTCTCCTATCAGCGGTCAGTGAAAAAACGGACGCAAGACGGATGCCTTCCGTGTTGTGTCAGTGATTTTCAATGGACGTGTTTGGTCCACATCATGGACCAAAGTAGTGCATGTCTCCGTGATTTTTTTTCACTGACCCACGGTCCGTAAAAAAATACTGATGTGTGAGCTGACACGTTAAAATCAATGGGTACGTGTGCTGTCCGTGGAAAATGGAAGTGTGAATGAGGCCTTAATCTGGGAATCTGCCTTTTTCCACCTCCCGTGTCACCTGACATGGAATTTCCATTCGTTTTAATTGCAGACTTTCCATGCATTATGCAGGGTGTCTCTCTCTGCCCCGTGCTGTCACACCGGCCAGGCATCTGCTGTATCTCAGCACTGAGGAGATAGCAATGGTAAAGACGTGGAAAAACGGACACTATCGCCGTAATAAAACAAAAACTTTTTGCATAATTTGTCCGTGTGATTGTCCCCCAGTGGTCTGAAATTTACAAAAACCTATGGCCTGCAGAAATCAGGAGCCGCTGGGAGTTGTAGTTGCAATGTGCTTTAAGCAGTCTGTAGTATTAGGGCTCATTCACCCTGCATATTACACATCTGTTTTAATTCAGTTTTTTATTAATTACCCATACAATTAAAGAGCAACCGCCCCCCCCTCCTGACATGTCTGTTTCAGTAAAGATTTTGATTCCCCATATAATAATAATAATTCTGAAGCATCTCTTCTTATGACTCTATTTTGTACTTTCCCTCTATTATTCCTACTAGAAGTCTACACGTGAATTGCCAGCAGTCCTCAATAAAGGTCTACCTGGGTGTTACCAGTTTGGGGGACGGACGGACATTATATGTCACTGCTTCCAATGTCAGACTGTGCAGGGACACCCCCCCCCCCCCCCCCAACTGGTAACACCCTGCTGGACCTTCATTGCAAACTGCTAGGAATTCATTCCTGAACGTCTAGTAGGAATAATAAAGAATGGCACAGGATAGAGCCATAAGAATTGTTATAACATGGAGAATGCCAGTAGTTGCTAAAACAGACATGTCGGGGGAGGTGACGGCTCCTCTTTACATAGTTTTATTTCCATTCCTGTTTTTGCTATATGCCTGTTTTTTTATGCGCTCGGCGTCCTATT
This sequence comes from Bufo bufo, assembly GCF_905171765.1. Lineage (NCBI taxonomy): Eukaryota > Metazoa > Chordata > Amphibia > Anura > Bufonidae > Bufo > Bufo bufo. The sequence continues at coordinate 31,436,803 of NC_053394.1, read as the reverse complement.
CAATACACATGTTCCAACAGATCTGTATCCTATTGTTTATAGCCAATAAAAAAATGCATGGCATATTTGCAGAATTCTACATTTCAGTAACATAACAAAAACAGTGAATGCTTTAAAGAAAAAAAGGAACAAATACTGATTAAAAAAACTGACCTTGTGTGTCCGAATACTGAACAAAGACGGATTCAATATGGAAACAACAAGTGGAGCAAATTGTAACAAACTGATCTGCATTTTCACGCGTGAGTGTAAAGGAGCCCTTTGTACCTGGACCGAGTGTAGATGTAGCAGAGCTGTAGATGTAGCAGAGCTGTAGTTTCCTATAGGACTTCATGCAAATGAGACTTAGGAAGTGCGCTGTACAACTTCTTATAGGGTCATACCTCTTGTATATTATTATATGATATGTTATGTATAAGACCCTCTCCATACATATTTCACCTTTGCGCAGTATAAGCCCTGGTTGTAGGAAAGCCTTGACGGCAGCAGAAGAGAGAATAATGCAGAGATAATAATGTGCTATTTGTGTAAGAAGATCTTACAGTCTCATTATTCTCCTTCTGTGGATCTTCGCGGTCGCAGGGAGATTTGTGTAACTTCTTCTTGTCCTGTAGGGTTACATCAGGATGACTTAATATTCTACATATTTCTCCTCCGCCTGCGTTGTCCATGAGCATTTGACAATATGCATCACTTCTTTACTGACACACGGTTTATCTTCTATATGGACACGTCCATTCGACCGTGAAACATTTATTGATGGTGTCATTAAAGAGGTATTCCCATCTCATGACATAAAGTAATGGCACATTGCTGGGATGTAGCATCACTTTAGGGTGGGCAACCCCACCCATCCAGAGAGTGAACTGGCTGCAGTGCTGATGAATTGCTGTGTCCCCTACACGTTTTCCCTGCGCAGGGATCTGCCGCCAGCCCCAGAGCTGTGCTCCAGTTCCCTGTACAGAAAATGCCCGGGGGGCCCTTTGCTGGAAAAAATAGTGAAGGGGCCACAGCTCTGAATCAACACTGCGGTCTCTTCATTCTCAGGGTTAGATACCCCCACCATTAAATGGTGGCATAGCATAATCATATGCCATTACTTCATAAGATGGGCATACCCCTTTAACTTAGGCCGCGTACACACTGGCTTCCCTTAATAAAGGACGACATGTATTGGTGACGATTCCTAAGTACATTGGATGCTGACAGACCCCAGTGACTTGTCTAATAGGTACAGATCCTACCTTTTGGGTAGGGGCGCACCACCAATGAGGCCAGGTGAGGCGATCTCCTCAGGCACCACCAGGTAGGGGCAAAAGGGGGGCAGCAGTAGGGCCACGGGCAATGAGCGCTTTCATTGTGGCAAAGGGGTTAGGTTAAGAAATTTCAGTTTTTACCTTAGGCAGCAGAAAAGCGAGGTGCACCCCTGCTTTTGGGGCCTGCACCTTTCTCAAGAAAGGGTCTTTACAGTGCATGGTCAGTGCACTGCACATGCGCTGTATCCTCTGTATTTACTGCTATGAGATTTATATTTTCGGAAGTCCCGTAGCAGAGACACATACTGGATCACCCCTCCATTCACTGCTATGGGATTTCTATAAATGGCCAAGCCAGCGCTCTTCAGATGTCCCACAGCAGTGAGTGGAGGTGTGGCTGCACATTCGCGGCTTGCTTTCCATTCACTGCTATGGGACCTCTATTTTCGGAAGTCCCATAGGCAGTGAATGGAGAGGAAGTCACACATGCTGGACCACCCCTCCATTCTTTGCTATGGGATGTATGAAAATGGCCGAGCCACTGTTCTCTATTTTTGGATGTCCCACAGCGGCGAGTGGAGGTACGGCTGCACACATGTGTGGCTTGCTTTCCATTCACAGGTTCTTCGGATGGAAGATGGTACCCACGCCTGTCTGACGTTTATGGCGTCTCCTATTGATCTGCCATGATTGTCCTAGATGGGAATACCCCTTTAAATGTAAATTTCGTGCACATGGGCTCAAGTCTGAAACAAGACAAGTTGTTGACGAAGCCCCAAGTCCAATTTTTTTCACCGACAATTGTGACTTCCTAAGGCCTCTTGCAAATTGCGGGCCGCAATGCACGAACACCCACCGTGGGGCAGCCAAAGCGGATCGCGGACCCATTCACTTTAATGGGTCCGCGATCCGACCCGTTCCGCAAAAAGATAGGACATGTTCTATCTTTTTGCGGAACATGTCCGTAGTGCTTACGTGGGGTTCCGTTCCGCACCATTCTGCATCTCCGGATTTGCGGACCCGTTGAAGTGAACGGGTCCGTATCCGTGATGCGGAATGCACACGGAACGGTGCTCGCGTGTTGCGAATGCGGTCCGCAATACGGCCACGGGGGGCACTTATGCTGCAAATCGGTTGATAAATCTTCTGATCCTTGTGCCCCAAACTTCTTCTAAAAGTCCATTTCCAGATAGTCTACCAGGTCTTTCAACTGGAACCTAACTCCATTACCGGAGGCATGAACTGGTCCCAGTAACATACAGTAATTGTGAGGTTCGTATTATATTTGCAATTCCTTATGTGAGGAAATTGGAGCTTCCTTTACTAATTTTGCTCGGAGACATAAGAAAAACATGGTGCTCGGTGCTCTCTGTGTAGACGATTGTACTGTACGAAGAGATTGCCCCTTGTTTCCAAGACTTTGTAGCCCTAAGGTCCCGAGGCCACTTGGGGGAAGAGTCGCCGGCAGCGAGCGAGTTAAAGGTGTGTGATTGAGTTTTACGTTCCCGGGCTTGTGTCTAATGTAATTTATTGTGGTTGAGGCATAAGGGGAACTGACCTATGAATAGTCTCATAAACCTGGAGATCTCTCCTGAGGTCAGCTTTGATCTAAATTACATGAGCTTCTACTTTTATACAAGGGCCCTCTGTGCCGCATGGCAATATTTAACACACCGCATTTAGATGGGTCTGCATTTAGTTTAAGATGCCCTTGTAAAAAGTGCCAGCATGGTGTTTACAGGCCGCCGGGCCGCCATCTTGTGGGCTGAACAACAGCCGTCCACGAGAACGCAACCTATTATCAAGTTTAATACGAGATCCGCAACTGGTTTTCTGCCTTAGTCCCATCGCATATTCCCACTGGACAGAGATGAAATCTCCCAGCATCCCTTGCTAGCTCAGTATCTGCACATTGCTTTCTTTTTTGATTCGCCCGAAGAAGTGCCCCACTGCATTATGGGAGCTTGGCTAAGGCGTTCGGGGTCTGGCAGTGAAATTGCTGACTGTTTCCACTTCCAACCAGCAGAATTGTGAATGCAGCTCTGGAGTGTAAGGGGCTATTCGCATATGACAAGATTTCTTGCAGAAATTTAAGTGCTATTCCTTTTCATCTGAATGGAGCTTACAGAAATATATGTGCCCCCCGCCGCCATTGTCAGATAGGTGCAGATCACCCCAGGGACTTGCACCTGTCTCTAGAATGGGCCCCCAAAGGTGAAGGATAGCGCACCCTCGTGTGCCCTCCATTCACTTCAATGGGAGTTACGGAAATGGATAGAGAGCACACCACACAAGCGCGGCCACCAACTCCGTTCACTTCAATGGGACGGACAGAAACAGCCTAGCCAGCGCTCAGGCGGGTGGGGGGGGGGGGCTGCGCACGCACAGTGTGTTCTCGTTCACTTTGGTGACTCTGTTCGAGCGATAGGTGCGGCTCCCACTTCAGGGAGCTGCACTTATGTGACATTAGTAGCATATCCTAGTGATATGCCATCAATGTCTAAGGCGAGACAACCCCCTTAAAGAAGTTTTCCAGAAGTTTCATATGGCTAGCCTATCCTCAGGACAGTTGATCAATAGCTGATGGGTGGTGGTCTGACTCGAGGCATTTGGTTATTTGAAGACGCTGTGGCCTCATCACAGCCTACCAAGCACAGCGCCATACATTGCACAGTGGCTATGCTTGGTATTGCAGCCCATACCCATTCAATTAAATGGGACTGAGCTGCACATAAGCCATGAGGCATCTAGGAAGAGGCCTGAGCTCCTCTGCCTTTTCAAATAGCTGATCGGCGGGTGTGATAGGAGTCGGACCCCCACCGATCACTTATTGATGACATATCCTGAGGATAGATTATCAATATTTTGCACCCGGAAAACCCCTTTAACCTTTTAGGCTCCATTCACACATCCGTGTGTGTTTTGCGGATCCGCAAAACACGGACGCCGGCAATGTGCGTCCCGCATTTTGCAGACCGCACATTGCCGACACTTAATAGAAAATGCCTATTCTTGTCCGCAATTGCAGACAAGAATAGGACATGTTCTATTTTTTTCGGGATCGGAATTGCGGACCCGGAAGTGCAGATTATATTGTTATAAATTGTGTGAACTTACCCTTTTAACCCTTCCCAACATGTGACGTAATAGTACGTCACATGTCGGGTCTTTTAAATACGCCTGCTGTTTCCGGCAGGCAGGCACCTGTGGCTAATGTCCGCGACCGGCGGTTAATGCCGATTGTGGACATTTAACCTCCACTTTCTTAAACCCATTGGGTTGCAGAGTCTTCCGACAGAAAGACTCGACTTAAGTTTTGTTTGCGCAACTTAATTTTGGCCTATGTTCAGGGCCGGGACTGAAAGCAAATCCCAACAACATCGCCATTCGTAAACCGGCAGATTTCTTCCGCAGTTTGAAACCGGCACCAGTAATCGGCATAATCTGCGGCTGGTGGGCCGAACCCTTTGAGAATCGATTGCCTTTGTACTGTGCAAAAATAGGTGGAACTGTGTAAAGTCAACTCAGTAGGAATATAGACGGTCGCTACGATTTTTACGTTTTACATGATTTTGTGCTCGTCTTTTGCTTTGTTCCAAATGTGCTTGACAATAATATTAGATTTCAGTCCCCCGTGGCTGCACAGCGTGGTCTTTTCTGCCGCTCTTCTGGTTGGTATTACTCTCCTAAATCTCTTTTACAGTTTGCTTTTTTTCTGCTTGTATTATGGGAATGTTTATTTTATTTGTGGTTTATTAAAGCTACTGTGTTTGTAGGACTTTCCCAAACTTTCCCTCACTAAGAATATTTTTATTTGTAATTTTTTTTACGGCGGCTGATAAATGACTGGGAGACGCCAGAATCCGGGACGTGAGTCATTGTTTCAGCTCTCCAGTTTGACGTGGTCAAACGTGGCATTTATCCACATACGACTGTCGGTTTCAATAAATCAGATCCGTTTGTCAGGGCTGTATACATCCGGCGTCCTTCCTAATCTCTGGTAATAAGTAGTCTGGGCAGTACAGTCAACATCTGGGTTATGTACCGTACTTCTAAAATTATTAGAAGGAGAATAACGGTGAAAAGTAAAGCCGGCCGTACAGTTTACATAGCCGTCAGCTGAATGCTTGTTTGGGCGAAAGATATCTCTCCCGATACCCCTCCCCCCCCATATATATTCATACAACCAAGCATGCATGTGTCCTGAATGGGGAGAGGGGAGTAAGATGCTGTCATGGTGGTCTAACCCCTCGCCTGGAGAACATAAAGATCGGGCATGTTAGAATCCAGCTGACCGATCAAAAGCAGTAGAAGAGAATCAGGAAATCCTGATAATAAGCATTAGATAACCGACTAGTCTCAGCAAAATCAGCACGCATGGCTGACTTTAAAGGGCATCTGTCAGCAGTTTTGTACCTATGACACTGGCTGACCTGTTACATGTGCGCTCGGCAGCTGAAGGCATCTGTGTTGGTCCCATGTTCATATGTGCCCGCATTGCTGAGAAATATAAAGTTTTAATATATGCAAATGAGCCTCTAGGAGCAACAGGGGCGTTGCCTTTGCACCTAGAGGCTCTGCTCTCTCTGCAACTGCACTTTGAGAGGGTCCTGCAGTGAAAAAGGGTAAACGTTATCATCCCTGCTCCTGTCAAAGTGCAGAGGACGCTGCAGTTGCAGAGAGAGCTGAGCCTCTAGGTGTAATGGTAACGCCCCCGTTGCTCCTAGAGGCTCATTTGCATATATTAAAACATAATTTTTCTCAGCAATGAGGAGATATAGGAACATGGGACCATGGGGATATGGGTATGTCATTTCTGGGCACCATATAGTGGCACACTGAGAGAACTGTCTAGGGGGGTCATAAAAGAACCTCCATATGCCTGTGTCTGAAATAAGAGGCATCGAGTGGTACCGCGTGGACCCATAGACGTCTGCGCCTACCCTATAATGGCGCCATGCAACGTGGCAGTTGTATTGAGAAATAATACACCTAAGGGCTCATGCACACAAACGTATTTTTCTTCCTTTTCCATTCTGTTTTTTTTAAAGGTCCATATGCAAAGCTATTCATTTCAACGGAGCTTGAAAAAAAAAATGGAAATGACCCGTCCGTATGTCTGCATGTCCGCTCCACAAAAAAATAGAACATGTCCTATTCTTGTCAGTTTTGTGGACAAGGACAGGCAATGTTACCATGGATCCGCCAAAAAAAAAAAAAAACGGATGCAACGCGGACATCACACGGATGTCATCTTTTTTTTTGGCGGATCCTTGTTTTGCAGACCGCAAAACACATACGGTCGTGTGCATGAGCCCTATGAATTACGATGGAGCATGTGATAAAGGAAAAAAGTCACATTGGCCTGTGTGTCAACTTTTTTTTGCATATAATTTGTTTATAAATGTTGAAATTGTGATTGGCGCGCTCCCAGAAAATGGCTCCATTTGTTGTGAAACAGTAAACTTTACAAACTCCCCCCTATTTGTGATGCACTTAAACCACGGACTTCAGTGCACCGTGTGTCATCGTAACGAAGGATTCATTTTAGAGCGTTATCATGGGAACATTGAAGAGCTGAAAGATAAATGCAACGTCTTGTTGAAATACTTGGGATGTTTGAATTACTTGATCCCCTGTAATTGTCTGTCATCGTCTGCTGCCTCTGACCTTTCACCTCTGAAACCTGACCTGAATGTGGTGCTTATGTGGGATTTGACTGGGGATACTGGATGCAACCTCATGATATACAAAATATGATACAGTAGTAATTCTTGTATGTGCAGCAGCTGTGTGTACTAGAGTGTGGTATCAGTGGTTCTGCTAAGCCAAAGCATCTGCTTACCCTTAAGACCATTACATTTACATATTGAATTAATCTACATAAAAAGTTGAGCAACTTTGTACCGACATTATACTCCAGAGCTGCACTCACTATTCTGTTGGTGCAGTCACTGTGTACATACATTACCTATCCTGTACTGATCCTGAGTTACATCCTGTATTATACTCCAGAGCTGCACTCACTATTCTGTTGGTGGAGTCACTGTGTACATACATTACTTATCCTGTACTGATCCTGAGTTACATCCTGTATTACACTCCAGAGCTGCACTTACTATTCTGCTGGTGGAGTCACTGTGTACATACATTACATTACTTATCCTGTACTGATCCTGAGTTATATCCTGTATTATACTCCAGAGCTGCACTCACTATTCTGCTGGTGCAGTCACTGTGTACATACATTACATTACTTATCCTGTACTGATCCTGAGTTACATCCTGTATTATACTCCAGAGCTGCACTCTCTATTCAGCTGGTGCAGTCACTGTGTACATACATTACTTATCCTGTACTGATCCTGAGTTACATCCTGTATTATACTCCAGAGCTGCACTCACTATTCTGCTGGTGCAGTCACTGTGTACATACATTACTTATCCTGTACTGATCCTGAGTTACATCCTGTATTATACTCCAGAGCTGCACTCACTATTCTGCTGGTGCAGTCACTGTGTACATACATTACTTATCCTGTACTGATCCTGAGTTACTTCCTGTATTATACTCCAGAGCTGCACTCTCTATTCTGCTGGTGCAGTCACTGTGTACATACATTACTTATCCTGTACTCATCCTACGTTACAGCCTGTGTTATAGTTCTGATCTGTATTCAAAATCCTGCAGAGCTGAAATCACCCAGCATTCTCTACTATCTAATTTCCGGCTTGTTCAGGTTACTTGCCCTCTGAGTACTGTAATGATTACACCAGTCTGTGTCCAGTAATCTGCTGTAGGGAAAGCTAAATACCCCTCTGTAATATACAGTAGATGCTCATCCACTCTACTAGGGATGTGGCTTTTGACAAACCTGTTGCCAAAAGCAAGCTGCAGTATAGTGAATGCAGCTCTGGAGTATAATATGGATGGTAAATCAGGTTTAGTGTAATGTAAGGTAAGACTAAGAGCTTGTCCACACGAACGTTGCCCCTCCGTGCCCGTGCTGTGGACAGCAAATTCCGGTCCGCAAAGCACGGGCACCGACCGTGGGCCAGCCGCATGCGCATCTCGGACCCATTCACTTGAATGGGATTCGCGATCCGTCCGTTCCGCAAAAAGATAGAGCAAGTTCTATCTTTTTGCGCTGCGCAGGCACGGAACGGAACCCCAGGAAGCACTCCGTGGGGTTCCCTCCCGCACCGCATCTCTGGATTTGCGGACCCATATGTGTCCTGTGTGAGCAAGCACCTGACTATGTCACAGGCGCGGGATTCGATGGCTGCATTCAGGGCTTAGGCGACTTTCAGATCTGCGTTTTAGCTGTATCCAGCAGGGATCTGCAAAAAATGCATCCGGTCAATAATACAACCGCCTGCTGCTGTTCAGAACGGTTCCGGTTGTATTATCTCTAAAACAGCCATGACGGATCCAGCCCTAAATCCATTGTAAGTCAATGGGCGCCAGATCAGTTTTTTTCGTGTCTTACAGTGTGTTTCATGCCAGATCCATTTTGATCAGTATCCCATGACGCACACAAAAACGCAGCTTGAAGCGGTTTTGTGTCCGGCATGGGAACGCAACCAAACGGAACAGAATGCATTCTGGTGCACTGGGTTCAGTTTGTCCCCATTGACAATGAATAGAGACAAAACTGAAGCGTTTCCTCCGGTTTTGAGATCCTCTGACGGATCTCAATACCGGAAATGAAAACGCGGATGTGAAAGTAGCCTAAGGCCTTTTAGTATTGATCCTGTAATTCTTCAGTGTTCATAGCGGAGATCCTGTAGAAGAAGACGGTTTTATAATATTTCTTACGTTTGTTTTTTTTTGTTTCTGCAGAGAACTGAATGGGAACAACATATCGCGCATCACGAAGAATGACTTCTCTGGACTCAAGCAGCTCCGAGTCTTGTAAGGACCTGGTCTTTCCATTCATTACATACATTGTCTTGGTTCTGACGCATCTTAAAGTGTAACTGTCGTTCTTTTTATTATTTTTGTAATCTGTGGGGGCAGTGATGCTGACCAATTTTGTAATATACTTTAATTACTGAAATCGCACATTTCTATTAGAAAAATAGCTCTAAAGTGGCCCATTTTGAGCCTTAGCAACGCTCCTCTGTCTTCTGTTTACATAACAGTGGAGACTTGCTGACACTGACCGTGTTATGTAAACAGAAGACAGAGGAGCGTTGCTAAGGCTCAAAATGGGCCACTTTAGAGCTATTTTTCTAATAGAAATGTACGAATTCAGTAAATAAAGTATATTACAAAAATGTTCATTATCACTGAGCCTACACATTGCAAAAAGAAAAGAAAAGAATGACAGTTACACTAAGTATTTAATAATTCGATCACTGGGAAAATGTACCGTAGTTTACTGCAAACTATGAAACTTTTTTAAAGGTCCGATCCGGCTACAGCTTCTCACCTGGAGATATGACGTTCATGCCGATAGGTGATGCAATGCCTTGACTACTTCAAGGTCAGATAGAGTGGAGATGGTCAAAGTAAAGTACCATTGAAGTCAATAGCACCGTGTTGGAGATTTCCATTGACCTCCAACTTCAGGAGGCACAGAAGGAGTCTGTCTGCAGGAGAGGCATTTTCTCACACGTCTGCAGGGATAGTGGGAATTTATCAGGAATAATCCCATCGTGTAAAATTATGTCAGATCTCCAAGACCATTATTTTATGATCGATGGGGGTTGGATACTGAAATTGAAGGAGCCACAGAGCTGATTTAACACTCTATACCAGGCATGCTCAACCTGCGGCCCTCCAGCTGTTGCAAAACTACAACTCCCAGCATGCCCGAACAGCCTACAGCAGGGCATTGTGGGAGTAGTAGTTTTACAACAGCTGGAGGGCCGCAGGTTGAGCATGCCTGATCTATACCCTTCTAAGTTTCCCTGCACGCAGGGTGCTGCAACCGACCCCATTCACTTGAATGGAGATGTGCTGCAGTTGCTGTGCACTGTGGGTGGCCCGGGCTCTGCTGTGCTGTGGATGTAGTGCTAAACACAGATTGTGGGAGTCCCAGAGGTCAGGCTCTCCTAGTCAGACCGTGATGGCCACGTCTTGCGACATACCATCACTTTATAAGGTGGTAACGCCCCTTTAATGCTTCATGCTGGTGACTCTCTTTAAAGGGGGTATTCTCGCCTTAGGGACAGAATATGCAATACGTGTGCGCTTCTCTCTCCATTTACTTCTAAGGGAGTGATGAAAGGAGTTCAACGATCAGGTTCAGTGTATAATAACAGTATGGGCACGGCTCACACTCTGGGGTCTGTCCGTCAGTAGGTGCTCAGACCACTTAAGGACCAAGAAGCCAAGGAATTCTTCTAAGAAAACAGTCTGTGGGGCCAGCTGTTTGCCATTTTTAGCATGAAGAAATATAATATTAGATGTTTTTATCCATCGCCACTGGACTTCTACTCTAGTTCCTTGGAAGCATTCCCAGACTTGCTGGTCCTTAAAGGGGTTATCCCAGGATTAATCTAAAAAAATAAAAATCAGACATCATATAGTACAGGACAGTCTCTTTCTACCAAAGCTAGAACCAGCCCTGTACCTCACATGGAGTCACAGATTTCCCCATTCATTGCTCCAATTGCCCTTCTAGATGTATTTCCAGCTGGCAGCTCAGGGCTCAGTGTTCGTTCTGATGCAGCTCTCTCCCTGTCACAGCTCACAGGTGTGTCCTTTCTGCTGCAGCTCTCTCCATATCACAGCAAAGGGAGTATGTATTTTTTTCCTGTAGCTCTCTTCCTATCACAGCTCAGGGTGCATGTCCTTTCTGCAGCAGCTCTCTCCCTGTCATAGCTCACAGGTGTGTCCTTTCTGCAGCAGCTCTCTCCCTGTCATAGCTCACAGGTGTGTCCTTTCTGCAGCAGCTCTCTTTCTATCACAGTTCAGGGGGTACTCTATGTCTGTTCTTCTGCAGCTCTCTCTCCCTGTCACACCTCAGGGAGTGTGGCCTTCCCACTGCAGCTCTCTCCCTATCACAGCTCAGGGTGCATGTCCTTTCTGCTGCAGCTCTCTCCATATCACAGCAAAGGGAGTGTGTATTTTTTCCTCTAGCTCTCTTCCTATCACAGTTCAGGGGGAGTGCCCTCTTTTTTCTGCAGGTCTCTCCTTGTCACAGCTCAGGGGGTGTGGCCTTTCCACTGCAGCTTTCTCCCTATCACAGCTCAGGGGGCATGTCCTTTCTGCTGCAGCTCTGTCACAGCCCAGGTGGCGGCAGTTGAAGGATAGAACTGAGCATGTATGACCACCTCAGCAATGTTGCTGAGATGGACAGCGAAATAAAGAAAAGAACGAACCACAAGTAGCGCTATACAGATACATTTTATTCAGGGGGTACAATTTGTATGCAGTTACAAAAGTATTCAGATCCAGGTGCTAGTTTTAAAGGTGTAAAATATTTTTCATGGGACACCCCCTCTAAGTGGCACGCCCATCTCTCTATACACGCCTAAGGAGACTATACTTTTAGACTATTTGCTTGGGAGCAGTTGAGCTTGCCTGTTTCCCATAGAAGTCAATGGAGAGCGTCATACACATGCACGGCCACCGGTCCATTCCTTCTCCACCAGCAACCACCTCAACTGGTGGGACAGAGGGTCATCCTGGAGATAGTTGGGTAACATGGGAATCCTCCTGTAACAGTCTATTATTGACAATGTCATCTCTGGGTAATGACATGGATAACGACGTGATACAAAGTATCCATGTACGGAGGTAATATAATGCAGATGACTAAACGTGCTTCCCGTCAGTTGTTAGAATAAATTGTCTGCACATTGTCCGGGCGGCTAATAATACGGCGTGGGTCTCCAGGGAGCGAATACCAGACTGTTCTTTACAGCTTATAGCGTCTTGCAATGTCCCCCGTCTTCACGTCCCCCAGAGATTGTCACCCCTACCCCACGGCGTCAATGCTATGTTACCACACACAAGGAATGTAAGACCACAGTCCTCTCCATCCCTTACATGGCGGTTTTCTGGAAGAGTGGATGACGTGTGAGGACATACATGATGGTTCTCCAGTTCTTCATACGAGGCATGCCTCTAGCCTATGGAATAAAGAATAAATCCCAGCGAGTGCTCGTAATCTTCAATTCATCTGTTCTTTATTTCATCTCCTATAATACATGATTCATGGACGCGTTTCGGCCCGTCCGGCCTTCGTCAGGTGCTGCTGGGCGGGCCGAAACGCGTCCATGAATCATGTATTAAAGGAGATGAAATAAAGAACAGATGAATTGAAGATTACGAGCACTCGCTGGGATTTATTCATTGCGCTGTGGTCCTACAGTATGTCCTCCCCGTGCGGGTGCCGGCTATCTTCTGGTGATCTGCCCTACAGAAAGCACGATCCCCATCCTGACCATGGACAGACATATGGCGCATTTACGGCATCTTATGTTAATCGAACTGTCCAGCAATTACTGAGCAAGTTTTGAGACAGCTGGGAAGTTTTTGTGAAGCAAGGAAACCGGCGCGAGGAGCAGCGTGTCGTTCCTCTTGGGGTTAGTAGGCGTATTACTTTCAGCACCCCCTGCACTTACAGGTTCTTTGGGTCAAGGTCCTGGTTTCACAGGTCACACATCTTCCTGTTATGGGATATCCCTGTGTTACACCCTGGAGAACACATTGTGGCCTTATTTGCATCTTTAACACAGTTCCAAAACTGGATTCTCTGTATTTCAGCCTTGTAAGAGTACGACCAGACGGCGCGGTTGTGATGCGGCCGCCCTGTGTTCGGGTACCGCGCAGCCGAAAGGGCCACAGTGGGCTCTAATTAAACTACTGAAGAACGCTCTGTTCAGTGGGTCTAGATTGTTAACGACCATGCGGCACCTTCTTTACCGCGTGACCATTAACAATCTAGACCCACTTAACTGTGCAGACTTTATTAGTTTCATTAGAGCCCACTGCGACCCTTTCGGCTGCGCGGTACTCGAACGCAGGACGGCCGCATCACAACCGCGCCGCGTGGTCGTACTCCACAAGGCTGACATACCGAAAATCCAGTTTTGTAACCAATTAGGGATTCATGTACATGACCGTATTATGGCTCTGTTGAAGGGACCCATAATAGACCACCCATAGACTTTTAGGGAGTCCTACTGGAACTACTACTGATACCGGAGACATTCCTCCGCCTGTCTCTGGTCTCATGCAAGGGGTTTTTTTCTGCCAGATTTTGTCACGTTCCACAGGATTTCATATTATGGAGGTATCCCAGAAATACGGAGTCTGGGTTGCCAACCAGAATTTTTCTTTTTTCTGGACAATTTATCCCAAAATCATAGACGGCCAACACTTTTTATGAACCAATTTGGAATAAGTGATAAAGATTCTAAGTAATCCATATCTATAGCGCAATATACATTTACTGTGAGCTGTAAAATGATGATGATTACCACCGAAATAATCTAGTCAAGTACCACCAGCCTAAAAAAAAAAAGTCTATTTATTTTCACGGACACGGAGAAAAAAGTCGCCTATTTTTACGAACTGTCCAGAATTTTCTGGGTGGTTGGCAATAGACTGTTCACATCTGGATTTTTTCCTTCAGTTTAAACTGGAAACCAAAATACTCCAGATTTATGGACACCAAGGGCACCGTGACCCGACGGACCCTATTGACTTATAATGGAGTCCGCCAGGTTCTGCTTTCACTTTGGTATTATAGTGACGCATGCAGCTCTGTTTTATACGGTGAAAAATGGCAGATTCTTCAAGATGTGAACATGGGCCGAGACCGCTAGCTCTTGGGGCCACTCTCTGTCATCGGTTCACATACTTTTTTTTATATTACTACATCATTATTTGTATACAATGTAAAATGAATATTGCATTTCACGATGGAAAGCTTGGGAGGGCTTTGTGATGCTGAAGCTGTTCTGCCCCCCACAGTGCCCCCCGTCAGTCCTGAGCCGGGTGAGAGTTATGACTGAAATCCTCTGTTTATCTAGACGGTGACCACAATCCGTCTGGGAAGGAGGACATTTATAAAATGTGTTATGGCAGCAGGAATTAAAGGTGTCTTCTGTTTTCTCTCCCAGGCAGCTGATGGAGAATCAGATTAGCAGCGTGGAGCGCGGAGCGTTTGATGACATGAAGGAGCTGGAGCGGCTGTAAGTGCTCGCACACCAATTGTTCCCTCTTCTTATCACATTACTGCATTACCTACAGGCAGCTGGCGTGGACAATGTCCTTCTCGCCATCTCATGGATGTCCTGATAAGTGACGTGTGTGCGAGTGATCAGGCTGTAATGTGGCGCACTATAAGATTCGAGGGCTTGAAGAAAACCTTGGATGTAGATTATGGGGTGGTCAGGCTTTCGTCCAGTGTAGTTATACGAGTGCTCCCCAAAAATAATGCAACGTGTTCATAGCCCTGTGCACACAGCGTATGACGAAAGAGTGACCTATACGGTGCCGTCCGTCGGAGCCATAGGGCAGGACATGCTTAAGACATAAGATGTTGTTAGAGTCTTACTTGCGTCTTCACTGTCTGAGCAAAGTACATGTGGGGCTGTGTCTTTCCATGGGTAACATCTGTACGTGTTTGGCCTGTGATGGCCAAAAGTGGTTGGTAACGCTTGTTAGAACTATGATTCGCTTAAAGGGGTTTTCCAGATTTTTGCATGTTTTAAATTTTGATGCCTATAATCCATGCTCGCCTGCTCCCCGCCACTCTGTTCCGGATCTCTGGCTCTTTTACTGGACTTCTGCCAACTTCCGGGTCACGTATGCCATTGCAGCCAATTAGTGGTCTCAGTAGTGACTTGAAACCATGAATGTGTCGCGTGGGAACATGTCACTGCTGAGGCCAGTCATTGGCTGCAGAAGCGCACGTGACCCTGTCCATCCGGAAGTTTACAGACGGGGACTGGAAGACTGCAAAAGAGAACAAGGGACCCGGAACACAGCAGCGGGGGAGCAGGTCAGTGTGAATTTTACATCAGGCTGGGCATGAAACTTGCCAAAACCTGGACATCACCTTTAAGGCTTAGACTATATCAGCTAGGCATGCTTCAGCGAGCTTGGACTATGGTGGTATAATACATACATATCAGGAGAGAGTTTTGGGTTAGGTCAGGGGCATAGCTAAAGGCTCATGGGCCCTGGTGCAAGAGTTCAGCTCGGGCCTCCTTCCCTCAGGGTCAGGGGAGCACATAGCCTTCATGCTGCTGAAATGGCACCTCCCTCATCCCAAATTCTTGAGCTAACCCCTTCCTTCCAGCCAGAGGTGTAACTTGACCAGCATGCACTTTCTATAATACCGGTGTCTTCTTATGCAGCACAAGGGTCTTTGGGACCCCTCAGGCTCCTGGGCGCAGTAGCAACTGCTATCTCTGCACCCCCTATAGCTACACCCCTGGGTTAGGTGTGTAAGGTTAAAATTAAAGATGACCTGTCACCTCTCCTGACATGTCTGATTTAGAAACTACTTGCATTCCCCATGTAATAACAATTCTGGGGCACCTGTTCTTATCCCTCTATGTTGTGCCATTCCACTATTATTACTGCTAGAAGTTATGATTCAATTGCCAGCATGTCTGCATTTGTTACGGACAATGGTTGTGGAACCACTTTGCCAACTAACCGGTTTAACAATGGGATAAAACTGAGGCCATTATCCTGGCGGTCCCCCAGGATTCACCCTTTAACCCCAATACAGGGATCTTGACTTCGCTGCAGGGAAACCACCAGACTGCTACATCTTAGAATAGTCCTGGTGTGGCTGGCAGCTGACACAATAGGATAAAATGACCAGCGCAAAGCATCGGAAGCAGAAGCAAGATGTAGACAGAACAGACATCAGGACACAGTTCAGACATAGCAGAAACATAGCAAGACAGTACACAAGGACATAGTTCAAACAAAGCAAATCCAGATACAGAAACTGGCAAGGCAGGTCAGACCAAATCTAGGGAATTCATTGGCAAACAGAACTAAGACCGAATTCAGATACTCACGGAATGGACACAGGGGCATGGCAAACAGAACTTGGGTAGAATTCATACACGTACAGGCAAGATCCATGGAACAGGCTTAGGGACAAGACCACTGGAACTAGGACAGAATTCAGACCTTACAGGGAACAGACTCAAGACCATGGCAAACAGAACTAGGACAACAGATAAAGTCAGACAGCCAACCAAGTTCACAGAATCCAGTCACAAACAGAACGTGCAAAGATCCAACAGCATCTAAAAACTGCACATCCTAACCCAGGGACAGGACACACACCTCAGAAAATCCATAGCAAGGTAACAACTCAGGAAATATATAGCATAACTGAGGGGAGATACAAAGCACATTGGCATTAATTCACACCCACCAGTAACCGCAGCCAGGACACACAGAACAGTGGCAATATCAACTGCCATAAAAACCATGATCAAAATTCAAACCCACAAGAAGCCAAAGTCTGAGAGCACAGTACAATGGCCCTAGTGAAACGTCATTGAAGCAGCAATGAAGGTCCAGCTGCATATTACCAGTTGAGGGTGTGTCCCTAAACAGTCAGTAAACCAATCAGTACTACCACTGTCAGACTGGGCAGGGACACCCACCGACTGGTAACACCCATCTGGACCTTCATTGCAAACTGCTAGTAATTCATTCATAACTTCTAGGAGGAATAATAAAGGAATGGCACAACATAGAGTCATAAGAATAGATCAGGGGTGGCCAACCTTACAGACACAAAGAGCCAGAAAATAAAAACGTAGGACTACCAGGAGCCACACGAGTCACAGTATTTTTCGCCCTAAAAGACGCACATAGGTTTTAGCGGACAAAAATAAGAAAAAAATATTTTTCAACAGACCTCAGATCAAACTCCTAAATCAGACCCCCAATCCTCATCAGACCTCCAGATCAGACCCTCGATGTTCAGATCATACAGCACAAATCAGACTCCCAATGTCAGACCCTCAGTGCTCAGACACCCCATGCTCAGATCTCCCCCCCCATGCTCAGATCTGACCCCCCCATGCTCACATCAGACCCCCTTCCATGCTCAGATCAGACCCCTCATGCTCAGCTCAGATCCCCGAAACTCAGATCAGACCCCCCATACTCAGCTGAGATCCCCTCCTATGCTCAGATCATACCCCCATACTCAGTCCTATAATAATAAAAAAAATCGCCTACCTCTCCTGATCAGGCACCGCTTCTCTGCACATCCGATGCACTCTCCACTGTGACCTGATGCGCAAAACGTCAGGTCATAGTCCGTGTCTCCACGCACTACATTCTGACACTGTGCGCGTCAGGACTTAATGGAGAGCGTGCTGGAGCTGCAAAGTAGCAATGGTGCCCGATCAGGAGAGGAGATCTGTTCATGAGGTGGAGAGTGCGCCGGCCTGACTGCTCCCCAGCTCCACCGCTAGAGCTGCACTTGAATAGGCAAACAGCCGCATGCAACTCGCGAGCCACGGGTTGGCCACCCCTGGAATAGATGCTCCGGAATTGTTATCACATGGGGGGGGGGGGGGGGGGATGCAGGTAGTTCCTCAAACAGACATGTCAGGAGAGGGGACAGGTCCTCTTTAAAGACCATCCTAAACATTACCCAGAACGAATCGGTACCTAGTGTGGGAGGCCTGAGCTGGGTGGGGAAATGTCAGCTGACCATGGGGACGGGTAGGAAACTGCATTTCATGGCACACACACCAGTCCATAGAGCGTGTAAATAGATTTGACACAGGACTGTAGTGTAAATGGTCAAAATAAAGAAAGTAGATATATCACATGGGGCGTGTCCTCTGGATTTTGTCTGATCACTCCAATTGTAAGCTTAGATTTACTGAGAACGTGTCCCTAATGTGTGTGCATAGGATTAGATTGTTAGCTCCTGTGGATACAGGGCCCGGGGTGAACACTTATTTCTAGATGGGATAGGGATATTGCTGTTAGGTCTATCACAGTTTTGCGGTCCATCCGATCGCCTCCCAACAAAGGAGTCTTTTTCATGTGTGTCGTATAACGAGGAGAAGTAGAGAAGGTTTTCTGTGTGACTGAAGAATCCTGAAGATACGTGAGGGAACACGATGGAGCCGTGGTCGTCACAAGGCTGGGCCGAAAATCTATTAGTCACAGGAGGAAAGCGATGAACGTTATGTAGAAACACAATGGGCTTAGCAACCAATCAGATTCCACCACTCATTTCCCAAAGGAGCTCTGTAGAATGAAAGGTGGAATCTGATTGGTTGCTATGGGAAACGAAGCCAGTTTTGATAAATCTCCCCATTATGTTCCTATACCACCTTCTGTCGTGTAATGCTATCATCTGTCATGATTCCCTGTATCGTGGGCACACGGTGGCTCAGTGGTTAGCAGCACGGTGGCTCAGTGGTTAGCACTGTTATCCTAAAACCACAGTGCGGGTTAATATAGGTAGATAGATAGATCATAACTAGTGTTGAGTGAATTGAACTCCACAAAGTGGAATTTGATCCGACTTTAAGGGAAAATTCTATTCGCTGCGAAGCTTAATTTCCTCGTGCTTCGTGGTAGCAAATCGATTTTCCTTGAATGGCGGTAAAAAATAAAAATAAAACCGTACCTACCTCATCCGTTTGAGCGCGAATAGTCAGCTGCTGCCATCTTGATGGAAGATCTTGCACAAAGTCCAGTGTGCAGTAACCTATGACGTCATCACGGGTCTCGTGAGATTTCGTGCTAGATCTTCAATCAACATGGTGGTGGCTGGCTCTTCGTGATCAAATGGATGAGGTAGGTATGATTTTATTATTATTATTTTTATTTTATTTTACACTGTATTATTGCTGACAGATGCCGTGATCATCTATGAACGTGGTATCTGAGGGGTACAATGAAGGGGGGGTGCATTCGCCGCTCCCTGTCGTTGCACCCACTACATACAAAGAGATGCGCTTCGTGACAAAGTAATTCGTCACAAAGCGAATTTTTTAGTAAAATTCGGCGAAGCAGCCGTATCGATTTTTTTTTTCAATACTTCGCTCATGACTAATTATTACTGTGAAATAATCTTCGTATAGTTCATATCCAGGGATATTCTGTGGTGTCTCATGGAAGAGTCTGCAGATAGTCGGATACTTCTGGTCACAGCTTTTTCCCGGGTGCGCAGTAAATTACGGAGGACGTTGATGTATACATACTGGTATTATACATACCGCTATTGCTGGGATTACGGCTTCTGGAAAGTTAATCCTTAGTGTTTGTGGCTCTTGGTGTAGAATATACAGGGATATATATTTTAGACGAGGTGTATGTAATATATCCCGGGGTGTCTGTGCAGTATGTTGGAGCCTGCGGAGCTGTGTGGGGGGCGGTTGCGGCTCGGACCTGGGATTTGCGTATTATACGGGGGGGGCGCACTGCTGCATCTGATCTCCTTGTTTTTTGCTTTCCCCTCTTTACTTTCAGACGCCTCAACCGAAACCAGCTGCAGGCGTTACCTGAGCTCCTCTTCCAAAACAACCAGGCGCTCTCCAGACTGTGAGTACCCCCTGCACATGACGCCGCGTTATTACTGTAATGAATTTGGGAATTAACCCATTACATTCTGTCTCATTGTCATATGGCCCTGGTTTTGCAAAAAAAAAGCAAAAACTAAAAACTGATGTATTTGTGCATCTGCAATATTCAAACCCATGGCCGAAAGTTTGTGGACACCTAAATAATCACATCGTTTGGGTGATGAGCTTTTTTGTCATTATGGCCAAATTATATAATAAAGTGCAACCCAGACCCTTCTTTCACCAAACTGTACAACGGATTCTTAGGTCGAAGGTGTTCTCCTGGTTTCAAAACCCAAACTGGATTGATGACACCTAAGAGCTTGTTTCCATTACTCCAGATCCCAGCTGCTTTACACTCAGCCAGCTGCCACTTGACATTGTGCACAATGAAAGACACAGCACAGTCCTCCAGCCTCCAAATGCACTTGGTGGGACCGATATTTCTCTGCTCGTGTGGTCTTCCTCATTGTGGCTGACCTTACAGGTGACCGGGGCAACCCTGGAAGGGCAAAAACTGGATCAATTGACTTGACCGATGACGTGACCTTTTGATGGAGCTACATTGACCAAGGCCATTGATTAGGAGAGGTGTCCACATACTGTTGGCCATGTAGTGTTCCCGATGGCTGGAGTTTTGTGGCATTTGCTGTGTTTTTCCTGTTGGATACAGTATATTCTTTTGTTTTGTATTTTTTTTGTCTTGGAGAACATAGACATCTGGTCTGCTTTATAACATTGCAATATGATGTTCATACTGGAAATTGTCTGCAGCATTCATCTAGGACTAAATAGTGGAAAGAATGATTTCTGATGGTAGCATGGGCGTAACTACCATAGCGGCAGACCATGCGACTGCTATGGGGCCCAGGGCAAGAGGGGGCCCAGTCTTAGTTCGGATTTTCTTACTGGAGGTGAAACCTTGGTCAGGACTTTACCCTCTAAAGGAACAACTTTTAGCAAATGAAGCAGTGGAAAAATGGCCCAAGGATCATTGAAGGGGGTTTCGGCAGTAACCCCTTCTGTCCTGTGTGGGGGGCCTGGTTTGATCCTTGCTATGGGGCCCTTACTTCTCTATGTACGCCACTGCGTGTAAGTGAATATTATGGGACGGTTACTTGTCCAATCAGCGCCAAAAAGTAGAAAAATGCAACACAATAATAAATCTTCAAATGAGGCACCTAAGATATCTGCAGTGACGCTTGTGTCTGGGCTAAGTCCATAAATACCCAGCGTGCCCGCACCTGTCATCGGGGCACTATGATGTGTAGACATGCCACCCGCGTACAGCGTAATCCGCAGCCGTGCCAAGATTGTCACTGTGTTATTTGAATAATTAGAAGTCATTATTCAGTCTAGGTGGTTTCTAGAGACACAAAGCGTATGTGTGTATTTCTCACCATTTCCTAATCCGCTCATCATCATAAAGAGGAAGGTTGCGGAGACACGAGAATCCATTGTTATTAGGCGGTAATCATCAAGAAACCTTCTTCTGAGAAAGATCTATTACCGCATGTCCTTCACAGCCTTTATTAAGAAGTTGTGTCTAATTCAGGGTCACCTTTCATAGTTTTCATGTGGATTTTCTGATTACTGTGCCTTTAAATCCCACTTCCTCCTATGTTGGGTCTGGAATGTAAAGATTTAAGATGATCAGTGTTGAGTATGGCGGCATTGCTAGTAATGGGCAACGGGACACTGGGTTTTTTTTCGGGAAGAGGGGTTGCCTCCAGATTTCCCAGTGCATGAGAGACTTACCCCCTCCACCAGTGTCCTATGATGTATGTTAAGAAAGGCTGGATAACCTACGGATTTTCTGAGGGTGGCAGATCTGCAGCATATTACAACAGGAACACAGTGGATAAGATTTTGCACAAAGTCTCATCCATACTCTGCAGGCGCAGATGTTGCCCTTTGCAATTCATAGGGTGAAACCCATAGCAAAATCCACTGTAAGAGTATATTCACTGCAGGTTTTCTGTCCCACAATAATGTGCAGAAAGTCCACCGCGTTGTATGGTACCAGCAAAGTGAATGAGTTTTTAGCAATCCTCATCCACACTCTGCGGAAAAAATCTGGAGTGGAAATTGACCTGTGGTGGAGATTTTAAAGGCTATGAACAATTTTTTTTAAAATTATTGCATTGTACTCATTTTGAGCTAAAAATCAGTTTTTAATTGATCTTTATTAAAAATGTTGAGCCCTTTTCTCTGTGCAGCCTTGAGATTCTCTAGTAGCAGGCTCTGAATTTTCACTCTGTTCTGTCAGGCAGCTCAGCTGACGGCTCCTTATCTCTGATCTCATTATAGCTCAATTCTTATCTGACTGATAAGAATGTGGCTTAAATAAGTGTTTATATGACCTCTTAGTCATTTAGGCATAAGGTTTATTTAAGTGAAAGTACAACTCCCACAGCTAGACAGTTAACCCTTTGTGAAATAACAGCTGAATATTTTTAATAAAGACCAATTGAAGAAATTATTTTTAGCCCAAAATGAGTAGAATGCAATCTCAAAAAAAAATAATTGCCCCCGTTGCATGTTGACTTATGCTGCAGATTTTCACTCTGTACAGTACCAGCAAAGTGAATGAGTTTTCAGAAATTCTCATCCGCATGCTGCAGAAAAAATCCCCAGTGGTGCAGATTTTTTAAATGTGCAGCATTTCAATTTTTGCTGTAGATTTTCACTGCGGAGTTCACTCTTTGCATTGCAAAGAGTGAAATCTACATCGAATCAGCATTTCTGCATTGAAACTTTTTTTTTTTCTGCTGCAGTTTTCTAGCAAAAACGCTGCATATTTTCTGCTCCGGAAAATCTTCAGCATTTCAGTCGCATGTGAACATGTCCAAACCCGTTGCAGATTTTGCTGTGGATGGGCATCAGAATCCATTGCCGATGTTTTTTCAGCTGGATCCCATGTGGACGTACCTTGACAGTCTCCCTACACCTCGGTATATGCAAATTGTGCTGCATGCTCTGGCTCAGCGCACAGCACTTCGCTAGTTTACTGCGCAGATGATTCACAGGCGGGAGCACTGATGTATTTTAGTTGTAATTGCATGCACATGTTAACGGATCTGCAGATTCAAATATCTATCTTCACGTTTGCATGCACGTGGTTTGCATTACTCATACTTTTTGGGTTTTGGATCTCAGTGGAACTGCGCTGTGCATGTACACTATGGCTCCATTGAACTTTACAGGGTATCACAACTTCATAAACCCCCAGTGATCATTTCTAATCTGTAGAGAAAATTTTGGCAAGTGTTTAATTCTTCTTCAGCGCCACCCCAGGGGAGATTCAGTATTGCACACTGCCCATTGAAATCAATGGGCAAGTCAAGTAATGCACAAACGTGTTGGGTCCTCCACCGTGGAAGGCTCTTCTGTGGCATCTCTCTAATGATTCAGTCCAATTAATTGAGGTCTCAAGCGAGAGAACCCCTCTTCTATTAAAGGGGTTGTCCCACAAAAATATTTAACAGTTTTCAAACCAGCACCTGGATCTGAATACTCTTGTAATTGCATGTACGGTAACTAAAAATGTATTATAGCTACTGAGATATTCACGGAAATCTATCTGTATAGCGCCCCCTGCTGTTTTTTACTTTTCTAATTTCTCTGCCCTGCTCACTGAGATGGAAGCACATGCTCAGTTCCATCCTTCAACTGCCACCAGCTGCAGCGGACAGGACATGCCCTCCGAGAAAGGACACACGCCCCTATGCAGACAGTTTGAAATAAATTTAGCAGAACAATTATAGCAATGAATGGGAAGATCTCTGATCCATTTGAGGTACAGGGCTGGTTCTAGATTTGTTACAGCTCATGCACAAACGCATTTTTTTCCGTGTCCATTGCATTTCTTTTCCGTATGCTTCCATTTCCGTATGTCCACATGGCCGTTCCGCAAAAAAATATAGAACATGTCCTATTCTTGTCTGCAAACAAAAACGATGCAATATGGATGTCACACGGACGTCATACGTATTTTTTGCGGATCCGTGTTTTGTGGACCACAAAATACATATGGTCGTGTGCATGAGCCCTTAGGGTCCATTCACACGTCCGTATGAATGGGTAAGCATCCGTTCCACAGGTGCGGACCCATTCATTTCAGTGGGGCCGCAAAAGATGTCCGCATCCGTAATTCTGTTCCGCAGCCTCGCAAAAAAGATAGAGCGTGTCCTATTCTTGTCCGCAGCCATGTGCGGTCCACAAAATGCAGAACGCACATGGCCGGTGTCCGTGTTTTTGCGGATTCACAATTTGTGGACCTCAAAACACTTGCGGACGTGTGAATGGACCCTTAGGCCCCTTTCACACGGGCGAGATTTCCGCGCGGGTGCGATGCGTGAGGTGAACGCATTGCACCCGCACTGAATCTGGACCCATTCATTTCTATGGGGCTGCGAACATGAGCGGTGATTTTCACGCATCACTTGTGCGTTGCGTGAAAATCGCAGCATGCTCCTCTTTGTGCGTTTTCCACGCAACGCAGGCCCCATAGAAGTGAATGTGAAAATCGCAAGCAAGTGCGGATGCGGTGTGATTTTCACGCACGGTTGCTAGGAGATGCTCGGGATGGAGACCCGATCATTATTATTTTCCCTTATAACATGGTTATAAGGGAAAATAATAGCATTCTGAATACAGAATGCATAGTACAATAGGGCTGGAGGGGTTAAAATAAATAAATAAATAATTTAACTCACCCTAATCCACTTGTTCGCGCAGCCCGGCTTCTCTTCTGTCTTCTTCTTTGCTGTGCAGGAAAAGGACCTGTGGTGACGTCACTACGCTCATCACATGGTCCGTCACATGATCCATCACCATGGAAAAAGATCATGTGATGGACCATGTGATGAGCGCAGTGACGTCATTAAAGGTCCTATTCCTCAAAGAAGAAGACAGAAGAGATGCCGGCTGCGCGAACAAGTGGATTAAGGTGAGTTAAATTATTTATTAATTTTTTTTAACCCCTCCAGCCCTATTGTACTAAGCATTCTGTATTCAGAATGCTATTATTTTCCCTTATAACCATGTTATAAGGGAAAATAATAAAATCTACACAACACCTAACGCAAACCTGAACTTCTGTGAAGAAGTTCGGGTCTGGGTACCAAACATGCCGATTTTCCTCATGCGCGTGCAAAACGCATTACGATGTTTTGCACTCGCGCGGAAAAATTGTGCATTTTCCCGCGACGCACCCGCATCTTATCCGGGCCAAAAACATGACGCCCGTGTGAAAGAGGCCTTAGAGGTTGTCATGGACTAGATTATGTATGATTTTAATTTTTTTACATTATTCATGGGATAACCCCTTTAAATTTGGATACCCCAATAGGGATTATGGTCATTAGGGATAAGCGAATCGACTTCATTAGAATACTGCAAAAAAACTTTTACCGAAGTCGGGTTCGGTTCCAAGGTACCACTTGGAACCGAAACGGAGTTCGGTAAAAGTTTTTTTCACAGTAGCAATACATTTTTGAAGGTATTACCCGAAGTCTCTCGCGAAGTAATAACTTTGGCTCATCGGAGCCAATACATTCTAATACTGTATGGAGTTCCTGCTCTGTACAGTATTCTAACGAAGTTTTATGCGAATCGACTTCAGATGTTTCATCCGAAGTCGATTCGCTCCTCCCTAATGGTCGTGTGTTTTTGGACTTTTCTGGAGCCAGTATTTTTTCAATGTACGGACCAAAAAATATGTGTCCTGTTTATGGAGCTGTCCTGTAAGTGTATAGTACTCTTTAAAAAATTTTTTTTAAAAAGGTTAAAAAATAGGTAACCCTTCGCATGCCCGCTCTTCTCTACGCCTGGTTAGTACGCAGGCTTTTCTCGCTGCCTCTTTTTGTGCAAAGGCCCGACGTGATATATTTATTCAGGCTTCCGACTATATAAATGTAGCACAGCTCTCCCCGAGTCAGCGACATTTGGTGAAAGGCCGATGGTTGGAGCCCTCCCACATTGTTCCCCGGCCATTCTCCCCAGCTTTGAGCTGCTCAGTGAAGGCCGGCTCTTTAGAAAGTGCAGGCCTGTGCTGTCACTTTCTGCCTGTTTTGATCTCTCCTAAACACCATAATTAATCCAATTGCAACAGGAAAAACAACAGCGAAAGAATGTTAAATCCGCCTCAGTCCGCCCTCTAAGCTGACATCCGTAGTAAATACGAGGCATTTGCATATATTTATCATGTAACGCTGTATGGCGGGCACCGCTCCGCTCCCGCCATATCCAGATCAGATCTCAATGTTTTTTACATTCTTGTCTTGCCATGTGGTCTTTATTTTTGTATTTGGATTGATATTTTATTTATTTATTTTTTTATTCTCTTTTTGTTGAAAAATTTGTTTGTTTGTTTTTTAACAAACCGTAAAACATAAAACATACAAAACTATCACACAGGGAACATAAAAGCCTTCGATACTTGTTACTCTTGTAGCATTGCATTATGTTATGTAGCACCATGGACATTAGTTAGTTTTTAAAATGGACCCCAAATTATCTTACTTTGTAATTAATTGTATACATTAATTGTAGATTGACATGGACTCTTGGGGTTGCAAGAAGACTTAGGGTGTCTACTTCTTAAAGGGGTTTTCCAGTTTGCATGAACTTCCTCTATGAATGACGCTGTCATGTATTTCTTCTTTCTATCGATATGCCCCCATTGTCTGATAGGTGCGGTTCCCACCGGTGGGACCAGCACCTATGTCGACAACAGAGCGGGGACTTTGCCGGCTGCGTTTACAAGATAGGTGCAGGCCCCATGTTTGAGACCCGCACCTATGAGACAATGGGGGCATATCCTAGCGATATGCCCCCATTGTCTGAGATGAGACAACCCCTTTAAGGCTTTGCTGGGGCAGAGAAACAAGAAGTGCAAGTTGAATTTTTTTTTTTTTTTTTTAGCACAAAGCCACAACATAATGAAAGGTGAAAAAAGTGAAAAGGGTCTGAAGACTTTCAAATGCATTTTATACAATCTATCAACTGGCTTAGTTTGAGATGGAATTTTGCACCAGAAATGTGGCGCAATTTTAGCCCAAAACTGTGCATTTAAGCCACTCCCATTTCCCCACCAGAACCCTTTCCTGTAATCCACACCCCCTTCTCAAGCAAGTCGGAAAAAGTTTTAGAAAACATAGTTACATCAGTTTGCGCCAATTTGCATCACTTTTTAGACAGATTCCAGTGCAGACACATTAGTAAGTCCAGGCCATTGTCATGATGGCACAAACATTTGGTCTTGAGTTGTAAAAAAAAAAAATATCAAAAACACGCACTACAGACCAAGCTTTCTGTTTCTGGCATTTTTCTTAAAGGGGTTGTCCGGGTTCAGAGCTGAACCCGGACATACCCTTATTTTCACCCAGGAAGCCCCCCCTGAGGCTAGCATCGGAGCATCTCATGCTCCGATGCGCTCCCTTGCCCTGCGCCAAGTCGCGCAGGGCAAGGTCTCTTTTGTTTTCATTAACACAGTGCCGGGCGGAAACTTCCGCCCGGCAGTGTGTTCGGTGACGTCACCGGCTCTGAGGGGCGGGCTTTAGCTCTGCCCTAGCCGCTTTACTGGCTAGGGCAGAGCTAAATCCCGCCCATCAGTGCCGATGACATCACCGGGGTTCCTGGCAGCCCCATGGAGAGCCCCGGTACGTCACCGGATCTCCAAAAAATGCCTTGGCCCTGCGCGGAACGTAGTGTTTTTTGCAGTGTGGACCGTCTGATGCAGACCGCGGACCCCAATCAAGTGATTGCGGTGGCCCTACGGTCAGTGCACGTACATTGCGGACCGCAATTAGGAATGGAAGCCTAAATATAAGGAAGTATTACTTTACTGAGAGAGTAGTGGATGCATGGAATAGCCTTCCTGCAGAAGTGGTAGCTGCAAATACAGTGAAGGGGTTTAAGCATGCATGGGATAGGCATAAGGCCATCCTTCATATAAGATAGGGCCGGGGGCTATCCATAGTATTCAGTATATTGGGCAGACTAGATGGGCCAAATGGTTCTTATCTGCCGACACATTCTATGTTTCTATGTTTCTATGGATGTCAGGTGACATATTCACTTTAAGGGTCCTTCAATGTCAATCAGTCGTCTTCTAGGAGAATGTAATGTTTGGGGGATATCCAGTCTGAGTCTCTTTACTCTTCCACGGATAGCCAGCATAGCCGGGATATTGTAGATTTCCTCTAAGCCTCTTCCCTGCTTTTCCTCTTATGTCGTTCCCTACTCTACTTATACTTTCTTTTACTGGATACTTTACAAGCTGTGACACCGGTAATAAACATAACGTAAAAATTGTAGACAGATGTTGCAGTCCATGATCTTTAGAGCCCCCTTGGATTTCTTCTTCACGTGTTGTATTTCATCCCACTTGCCGCTGATATCGCTGTTCTGATATTGCCAAGTCTCTTGCCAAACTGAACACTAAGTGTCCTTCCCTCCTGAATCCCCAGAGAGCAGTTGTAATCTCTGGGAAAACCTGGCAGCAAGTGTTCAATCTCCCTGCAGCGCTTCTACAGGAGAAACTAAGAATTACACGGGGCCCAACCATACAAATTAGCTGCAGAGCCAAAGATGGTCAGTGTAAGCACCTCACCTCCATGGACAACTGGACAGGAGGAGGACAGAAGATGGCCAGATTGATGGCCACCACAGAGGGCCTGCTTTTTGGGGCAGTATATTGTGCTACACTGTGTCATTTGGTTCTGCTGGGATGTTATTTTGCACTATGGTATTGTTGACCCCGCCTACTAGTGTTGCCCCGCCTTCTATTAATTTGTACCCGCCTACAACATGGGGGCGCTTTTTTTTTTTTTTAGGGCCACTTTAAGCTCCCAGTCCACCCCTGGTCAGCACTCTTGGACCAATCTCTTCATCCTTAAAGGGAATCGGTCTCCTCAACTCTGGACTATTATCTGTAGTAGTACATGAGTAGTACAGCAAATAAGGAGTCCAGATCAACATTTTTTAAAATTTTTCTACTGCTTCCCCGTTCCCTCGCTGTCAGCACTGAGAGCTGCACTGAAAGACACAGTCTGTACTGCTGTGCCACACCAACACAATGGAGAGGACTCCTGGGCGCATGCACAGCGGTCCTGATAATGCATTTCAGCGCAGCATTTAGGTTGTAAGAAAACAGAGAGGTTATTCCAATAATTTCCTGTGTTA
The DNA here is from genome assembly GCF_905171765.1 of Bufo bufo. Lineage (NCBI taxonomy): Eukaryota > Metazoa > Chordata > Amphibia > Anura > Bufonidae > Bufo > Bufo bufo. Next base: position 31,407,821 of record NC_053394.1, on the reverse strand, counting down.
TGGAACATGGTGAAGGTTAACTTAAAGGGGTTTTCCAGCTTGCATCAGCATCCTTTAAAATTTTTTAATGAAAGTAGCTGTAATTTTATAATGTTTTTATTTTTTTTCTACCTTTTATTGCTTTTATCTCCCGTTCTGGGCTGTGGTCACATGACCATGTCCATGCAGCTCTTTCTTCCTTCCTGTGATGTCATGTCCATGGGCGGGGCAGTGACAGGGGAGGGTCTACGTAACTAGCTGGGTGGGAGGGGCTATAAACTAGCGGGGCTGGAGCTGTGGCAGAGGAAGGAGAAGTGCATCATGGGTTTGGTTGGATACAGAAACAGGAAGTGCTACATACAGGATGGAAACAGACCAGAGGGATTGTACGGGTCAGAAGAGTTCAAATGAAAATAAAAGGAGGTACATGAGGTAAGCAACTATATGAGCATATCTTTAAAAAAAAAAACATAGTAATCCCGGAAAACCCCTTTATCAGCCAAACATTTTTTTTCTTAAAGGGGATGTGTGTCCTATAATTTTTCTGCCAGTTACAACCAGATAGTTATACCTTTTTTTCAATTTTTTTATTATTTTCTGATCGTTGATTTTTGTATTCTATTTTCTGAACATGATTACGAGGTCGGCCATCTTGGCTGAGCTGTTCTTAACAGCATTTGGAGATGTGCTTTACAGCATCTACCATGGGCCTCAGAAACAATGGACAGGAGGGGACCTAATAGACTTCTATGGGAGAGTTTTCCGGGCATGCTCTGTGACCTGTGCAGAGGTCAGGAGGGAGTAGATAAGCTGTGATATCACCCATTGTGAATAGTGGATCCTGTGTATAAGGGAGAGTTCACATCCCCGTTATCTTATCGTTCTCCTGATCTATCAGAAGAACAGAAAAATAAAGAGCGAAAACCAATCCTGTAAAAAAAAACTGATCTCAGACGGAAATGGGTCAAATGGATGGCAGATGTGCACAGGATCCGTTTTTTTCCTTTATTTTTCTAAAATAAATATTAATAACGGGATGTGAACTCTCCCTTATCTATATATAGATGATATTGATATCGGTCATTGTAATCCTGCCTGTGATAATAATGAGATGACTGCAGTAAAGTGATCTGTACGGACCAAGAAGTGGCGTCTATTATTAGGCTTAGTGGCCAGTACAAAAACTGCAGGATTTTAGGATTTTTAAAAAAAATATATAGTGACATGAAAAAGTAAAAGTAACCACCAAAAATTCTTTAAAAATGTGTTTAGCATCAAAACTTGATTTAAACAATAGGTCATTTTCAGAAGACACATTCGCAATAAACGTCCTTTAGAAACACAAGTGACATCTTACAGCCAGAACATAATGGAACAGACAGAGATACCAGGAGGAAAGACTGGGCGACTCATGGGTTCTAACGCTCCCAGTGTAATTACTGTTGTCTTCTGGAACAAGTGGTGGATCATCAGTCCCCAAAAACAGCAGGACCCCATAGCATTGCCTTTTTGTTTCTCTTTCCTATTGTCACTTGCATTGTCTTGAATAAAAAGGGGGGGGTGGACCTACAACCACACAGCTGTACACCACTGGCCCAGGGACCTCATTCAGGAATGTTCACGAAGGAGAGGAACGCCTAAGAGTAACCATGGCTAATCAAAGTAGCATTCCTTTTGTTATTCCTATTGTCTTTGTTACAATGTTTGTCTTGTTTTCAGCCCAGTCCTCGCTGCGCCTATTAAAAGGCTCCGTCGGAGGGAACAGCTGAGGCACCAGACATTGGAGTCCCAACATTCTGCTCCCCCTGGAGCTTCAAGGAGAAGGGATCTCCTGATCTCCCATTATGCTGCTGCTGCTGCGGCTTTGTGTCCCGCTGGGTATAATTAATGCTTTGCCCTTCCTGGTATGCTGGTTGTCTACTTGAAGTGCACAAATGGGATCAAGAGTACTTGGGGGAGAAAGAAAGACTTTTTAGGAAATGATGTTTGGATTATCAATCATACTTGTGGAGAGACAGCGTTCGCCTTGCGCTTTTTCTCCAGCGCCAGATTTGGAACAGCTCGTCACCGCTTTACTAGTCGAGGGAGGTTATCGTCAGGAAATAAATGGCCTGTTTTAGGTTGGACGCAATGAATATTTTATAAGCTGCAAGTGTATTGTTTTACTACTCCGTTACCGTTTTCATACTAGAGCGAATATTCAAGGGGAAAGTGAACACGGCTCTTACCATTATCCAGTATGTGATTTGTGCTGATGAAACAAGTTCATGTTCAGACCCTTGAAATCCTATGTAGGAAATATCTACTTAAAGGGGTTCTCTCGCTTCAACACACGGCATTTATCATGGTACAAGGCACTTACTAAATGTATTGCGATTGTCCATATTGCTTCCTTTATTGGCTGGATTCATTTTTCCATCAAATTATACATTGCTCATATCCAGGGGTTGCGACCACCCTGCAATCCATCAGTAGTGGTCGTGCTTGCGCACTATAGAAAAAAGCACCTATGCGTGCTCCAACTGTCCCGGCCACCGGAGCAGCCAACACTTTTTCCTACAGCGTGCTAGCACGACCATCGCTGCTGGATTGCAGGGTGGTCGTAACCCCTGGATCCGAGCAGTGTATAATGTGATGGAAAAATGAATCCAGCCAGCAAAGGAGGCAATATGGACAATCACAATACATTAGTAAGTGCCTTGCATTAACTTTCTCTACATGATAAATGCCATTTACTGAAGTGAGACAACCCCTTTAAAAAGGTGGTCTGAGATGCTGTTTGTTAGTTGTTGTTGTTTTTTACCTAGAAACAGCGCCACTCTTGTTATGAGGTTGTATCTGGTATTGCAGGCCAGGTCCATTCACTTGAATTCTGCAGAACCAGAAACGGCCATGAAGAAAAATGTCACTTCTTTTGACCAGTCCCTTTATAGTGTATATTTAGGCAATAAATTGGGGTTTATTGCTTTGGAACCTCCTGTTACCTAAAGGGTTAGTCTCACCATTAAATATCAACTACATCGTATAGATCATAAAAGATTAAACATTTTTGCCATTTAAATGCTGTAAAAAATAAAATAAAAAAAGAGTTAACGGTTACTTTTCATTACCTAGTATAGCACCATCTGGTGTTCACGGTGTATAGCAATGTGCAGCTCCACCTTATGAGATGAATGCTGGTGGTCACACATGCTCAGTCCCTCCCCCCATAGCCAGGTCTCTGCCTAGTGATCCTCTGTTCGCTGCAGGGCAGCCAATAGAAATAGCTTTCTGCCCTTCTTGTCCCTGCCTTCGCAGTACATGGCTCCCTATCTGAGAAGGCTCCTTCTCCAGGGGATGTAAGAAGAGACTATATGGTCACCTGCCAGAGGGCGGAGGAGACTGACTCTATTTATTATGTAAGAAACTCTGTAAATTATTTTAAAACAGCTATCAATGGCATTTTCAGGACTTTATGAAATTGATTCAAAGGTTAAAAGCTCAGACCACAATAACTTTGCCCACTCTCTATAGTCAGCTATGGATGACGGGGGAAACCTTGGTATTTTGTGTTTTCCATGAGCATTATGACTCCTTAACAAAGGAGCGGGGGGCTTCAGTCCTGGAAAACAGTCTGACACGCAATAAGCTCCCACATCTTAATGCGAAAACATCTGTTGCTTGACAAGGGTTAACTTTCCTGAGATTGGAGCCGTTATACGTTGCAGGGGGCATCTCGTCATCCAACCTCAGAGAATCGCCACCCTGGACTGGAAGGGCTCAGTTTCCCTGTAATAGAGAGAAGTAGCAACAAAATGGCAACAAAATTCACGTTTTTCCATGACCTTCTTTCATTTCAGCTAGGCCTTCCTGAAATCCTTTCTTCTGGCAATAATTAGATCAATATAATGAAGATAAATTAGTGCATGGAGTATTTATAATATACTTGAACCACAGGAAAGCAGCGCAAAGCATGCCAACCCTAATTAAACCTAAGGATTGTGTAACATAACTACGGGCCAGAAATTCTGTACCCCCCAAATACCAGCGTACAAAGCATTCCTCACACATTGTCCAGACTGACATCGCTACAAATCATCAAAGAGTACAGAGAGCGCGTAACGTAATCATGCAAATATTTACTGCCTATGGCCATGGAAGCATCTCAAGAATATGGGAAACTCATAAGAGGTGATAGGCACGCGTTGTTTCTCCAAAACAAATGAATATCTGCAAGGGAGAACGTTTTTGCTGTGCAGAGCATTGAAGTCCTTCTGACCTTTTACTTTTCAACATGCATTCTTAAAGGGGTTTCATAACTCTGCCCAAAACTGCCCTTTCTTGCCCCCTTCACCTGTTTTTCATGTCAGCACTTTCCTTTCCCTGTTCTGGGCATCAGTGCATCCTGGCAGGATGTTTACCTGCAGAACTTCCTGTTAGGTGCAATGGCTTGTTCCTCCTAGCTAACATGGGAAGGGATGATGTAGAGGGCAAGACTGCTGCAGAGAGAACAATGTGGCAGACGGACCAAGTCCTGGGAAACATTGCAAAGCAAAGCATTGCTTAGAAAACCCACCGGAAGTTGATGCAAGCAGGAAGTTCTGCATGTAGACATCCTGCCAGGATGCAGTGATGGTAAGAACAGGGGAAGGAAAGTGCTGACAAGAAATACAGGTGGAGCATAAAAATGCTGGGTGGATAATAACAATTCATTATGAAATCAGAGAACCTCTTTAGATAGTCAGGTTTTCCACAATATCTATCAATTGGAGCATACAAACAAATCATGCTTTTATGAGTTCAAAATTATCCTAAAATTAATGGAAATATATCACTGTATAGCTAAAATAATACTTATGATTCTGAGAACCCCCCTCCCCCACCAAGCAAGCTGCGATAGCATCTATGTTGGTTGCCACCCAGGTTTCCTAAGGGCAAATAAGATACTTGATAGAGGAGGAGGACTCCAGGGTCTTTGATCTTAGGGGCGTGTAACTGTAGTTGGGCTGCTCCTCGTTACCATTGTCTCTTCCGTACAATGGGTTACCAGGTTTTCCAGTGTCTCAGTTTCAGTGATCCCGAATCGATCGGTTGTGTTATAGACTGTAGATCCCTGTACACTGTTCCAGGAGCAAGTTTGAATATTTTAGTGGCAATAATATCCCACATAGACATCAGTAGGAAAGAACCCAAAATGTTTGACGCCAGCATTTAATTCGTAGGCAACCAGTTTCTAGGAACCTAAGCTGTTTAGATATTGGGTGTAAGCGGGTTCCCCCACATTGCATATCTGTAGGAGAGGAGTGAAGTTCTCTCTGCTGTTTCCATTACTCCTATAGACATTGAATTGAGGATAGGTGATAAATGAATTATATTAGAGTATATGGATGTCATAGAGGGGACGCCCTTCTATGAGCCGGAACTGCCTCCCATTCTGACGTACCCAAGCTGGCTTTGCATTACCAGGACAGAAAATCATCTAAATCGCTGCCACGTAATACTACATTTTGTGTTGAGAGAGCTGCAGCAGAAAGAACCCCCCCCCCCCACCCCCCCTCCACCCGAATAGGGAGAAAGCTACAGCAGACAGTATATACCCCCTCACGGGCAGGGCCCTCTCTCCTTCTGTACCAGTTTGCAACTCGTCTTGTTTATGCTTAGTGTCTGTATTCTGTATGTGCACCCCTTATCATATGTACAGCGACATGGAATGAATGGCGCTTTAATAATAGTAATAATAATAATAGGACGAGAGCTGCAGCAGAAAGGAAGCATCCCCTGAACTGAGCTAGGGAGCTGCGGCAGAAAGGCCATGCCCTCTGTTCTTTGATAGGATGAGAGCTGCAGCAGAAAGGACTCGCCTCCTGAGCTGTGATAGGGAGAGAGCTGAAGCAGAAAGGACACGCCTCCTGAGCTGTGATAGGGAGAGAGCAACAGCAGAAAGGCCAGGCATCCTGAGCTGTGATAGGGAGAGAGCAACAGCAGAAAGGACACACCTCCTGAGCTGTGATGGGGAGAGAGCAACAGCAGAAAAGACATGCCTCCTGAGCTGTGATAGGGAGAGAGCAACAGCAGAAAGGACACGCCTCCTGAGCTGTGATAGGGAGAGAGCAACAGCAGAAAGGACACGCCTCCTGAGCTGTGATAGGGAGAGAGCAACAGCAGAAAGGACACGCCTGCTGAGCTGTGATAGGGAGAGAGCAACAGCAGAAAGGACATGCCTCCTGAGCTGTGATAGGGAGAGAGCTGCAGCAGAAAAGACACGCCTCCTGAGCTGTGATAGGGAGAGAGCTGCAGCAGAAAAGACACACCTCCTGAGCTGTGATAGGGAGAGAGCAACAGCAGAAAGGACACACCTCCTGAGCTGTGATAGGGAGAGAGCTGCAGCAGAAAAGACATGCCTCCTGAGCTGTGATAGGGAGAGAGCTGCAGCAGAAAGGACACACCTCCTGAGCTGTGATAGGGAAAGAGCTGCAGCAGAAAAAACATGCCTCCTGAGCTGTGATGGGGAGAGAGCAACAGCAGAAAGGACACACCTCCTGAGCTGTGATAGGGAGAGAGCTGCAGCAGAAAAGACTTGCCTCCTGAGCTGTGATAGGGAGAGAGCTGCAGCTGAAAGGACACGCCTCCCTTCTTTGCTGCCAGCTTGATATAAATCTTTGTCGTGTACTATATGATGCCTGATTTTCGTTTTGGCATAGATCAGGGATGCCCAACCTGCGGCCCTCCAGCTGTTGCAAAACTACAACTCATCATGCCCGGAAAGCCTACAGCTATCAGTCTACAGCCAAGCATGGTGGGAGTTCTAGTTTTACAGCTGGAGGGCCGCAGGTTGGGCATCCCTGGCAAAGATCTTTGAGTAATAAATTCAGATCCTGTAGAAAAGTGATACAAAGTGTCCCCCATGTTCCACAGCACTTTACTATACAACTTGTATTTTGAGCAGATACAATGTTTCCTTTTTTCTCCTTGATGGCGCACCTGCTTCGGCAGTATGTCACTTCAGTCCAGCCCTCTCTCCCGGGCGATCTGTTGTCTCTTTTTCTAACAATGTGAGCAATTTGGAAGCCTCCAGCTAGACACCCCCTGTAATCGATGGGGAGAAGGTGAGAGTTTGTGATGCGGGGGAAACACATCATTAAGATTGCTTCCTCTGGTTTTGTCTGAGGGATAAAGAGACAAGAAAAAGTGATGAAACGATTCGCAGCCACCATGGAAGATCCTGGCGTCGAAAGCCGCCGTTTCCGTGGTGACGCGAGGAGCTTAATTTGGACTCTTGCCATCGGTCAGTGACTTTGTGGTGATTAGTTTAGCTCGCCTTGGGGAATTTGCCTGGTTTTATCCCAGTTTTGTTTTCCCTTTTTTTTTGTACTTTTTTCGCCCCCTCCTTCCCTCTTCTGTCAGCGGGAAAGTGACGTTGTGTGAAAGTCGGGATGAGTGGCGGCTCCTGAGTAAACACTGGAACGGTTAGACTGGTGAGAAACTGCTCCTTCACTGACTTCTGCCATTAAGATTGATACATGGCGCTCAGCCACACGGACTGTAAGAGAATACGCAGGCCCATTCCATCCCGCCTATTCATCGGACATAATGTGGCCCCATATTTAAAGGGCAGCCGTCACTTTATAATAGGATTTCCCATTGATCCCCCTTTTCAATACCGAATGCACAGATAGTCTGTGGAGTCCTGGCCTGTGCTAATCGCAGCTGTCTTGAACAAATTGTGCTGCTCGGCGGAGGGCAGGGGGCGAAATCAGATCCCTTTCCCTGCTAATTGTGTCGGTGGCAGGGACGGGGGCATCGTGGAAGGAGATGGCAGAATCTGGTGACATCTGGTACCGTCCATAGGTTACATAGAATAACTGGTATCTGGCTGCAAAAATAAAACATCTCTGAATAAAATCTGTATAATTAATAAGGGTCTGTTCTGATTGCTGTGATTTCATAGAGGGGGGGTATGTGTAAGAGGGGGGTATGTGTAACTGATAACCAGCCCCCCCACAGCTGATCCCCTGGGATTTCTGAAGACAAATCCGCGGCCGAGCTGATTGCCCGGCTGGGTCCCAGACAATTATATCTAGTGATAAATGTAATGAGAGGGGCAATTAATATGTACAGCGAGGCCTCATCTACACGACCGTGTTTTTGTTCTGCATCCGATCCGCTTTTTTTTTTTGCAGATCGGACGCAGCCCCATTCATTTTAATGGGGCTGCAAAAAATACAGACCGCGCACTGGGCATCCCTTATGTCCTGAACAAAAAAAAGAACATGTCCTATATATTTGCAGGCAAGGGTTGGACATTTCCAAGGGCAGACTGGGAACGTAAAGCGGCCCTGGAAAAAAATACTAAAAGTGGTCCCATGTTGTAGAAGGGTCAGGAATTGACAGAAGGCGGGGCATCAGGAGTAGGCGGGGCCAGAAAAACGTAGTGCAGCACTAAATACTGCCCCAGCAGAACCAGATACCACAGTGCAGCACAATATACTGCCCCAGCAGAACCAGATACCACAGTGCAGCACAGTATACTGCCCCAGCAGAACCAGATACCACAGTGCAGCACAGTATACTGCCCCAGCAGAACCAGATACCACAGCGCAGCACAAAATGCCGCCCCAGCAGAACCAGATACCACAGCGCAGCACAATATACTGCCCCAGCAGAACCAGATACCACAGCGCAGCACAATATACTGCCCCAGCAGAACCAGATGATGCCACAGTGCAGCACAAAATACCGCCCCAGCAGAACCAGATACCACAGCGCAGCACAATATACTGCCCCAGCAGAACCAGATGCCACAGTGCAGCACAAAATACTGCCCCAGCAGAACCAGATACCACAGCGCAGCACTAAATGCCGCCCCAGCAGAACCAGATACCACAGTGCAGCACAGTATACTGCCCCAGCAGAACCAGATACCACAATGCAGCACAGTATACTGCCCCAGCAGAACCAGATACCACAGTGCAGCACAATATACCGCCCCAGCAGAACCAGATACCACAGTGCAGCACAGTATACTGCCCCAGCAGAACCAGATACCACAATGCAGCACAATATACTGCCCCAGCAGAACCAGATACTACAATGCAGCACAGTATACTGCCCCAGCAGAACCAGATACCACAATGCAGCACTAAATACCGCCCCAGCAGAACCTGATACTACAGTGCAGCACAATATACTGCCCCAGCAGAACCTGATACTACAGTGCAGCACAATATACTGCCCCAGCAGAACCAAATACCACAGCGCAGCACTAAATGCCGCCCCAGCAGAACCAGATACCACAGTGCAGCACAGTATACTGCCCCAGCAGAACCAGATACCACAATGCAGCACAGTATACTGCCCCAGCAGAACCAGATACTACAGTGCAGCACTAAATACCGCCCCAGTAGAACCTGATACTACAGTGCAGCACAATATACTGCCCCAGCAGAACCAAATACCATAATATAGCATTATATACCTCCCCAGCAGAACAAGATACCACAGTGCAGCACAAAATACTGCTGCCCGCCCCACAGTATGAAACTGTAGTATCATCCTGAGGACGGTAATATAGTTGAAATCAGGGGGGTACCTGATTTCCCACTGGCCAGGTGCATAAATGCCTGATGCTAATACATTATTTATTGCTAAGAGCATCAGATATTTATGTAGCTGGCTGGCAGCCATGAGGAAGGCTTGGGCGGCCCTCTGGTCAACGGCTCACCAGGAAATGTTCCTGTAGGATCTATGGCCAGTCTGCCCATGGTCATTTGTATAGACGGGAAAAAGAAAATGGTGGCATGCATGCGTCCGGAATCCGTATTTTGCGGATCTGCAGAATCGCATATGGTCTCGTGCATGAAGCCTTAGGCGAGGTCTACACATGCCGGAATTTTTCTTCTGTGGAGCAAAATCTTCACGTACGGGATTTCCGCCACGGAATATGCGGCAGATTTTGCCCCTGCAAAATCCACTGTGTGAACATTCCCTTAGGTAGAGAAAAAAAAAAAAAAAGGATTAACTTCAGTGAGATGTGACCTGAATCACCATGTCATTAGGTAAATGTCATGACAGGTTCCCTTTAAGAAACTGAACAATTTGTATCTCATCTAGTTCTTTATTTTCCTTTTTTATTTATTGAATTTTTTTTTATTTTGCAACAAATAAGTGACTTCTTAGCTTCCAGTAATCTGACGTTAGCTAATAAATATTTGCAGTAATTTTTTTTTTAACTTATCGATATTATTTGACCAGAATTAGACAGTTTTCCTATAAGGCAAGGCTCTGGCACACCCCTCCTAGTTAATTGAGGGGTGCATAAGTCATTAACTTGATGCTAGGATTTAAACAAGGGCTGGAGCTGATATTTCAGCAAAGCGTTACTGATGAATAGCTGACCCTCTGACCTCGTCTGGAGCTGGGTTTAATTAAACTGTCAGCGCTGGACAGACAGACAAAAGGGGCAGGGTTTTGTCCAGGCCGCAAGGACACTGCCTTGAATGAAATGAATAACTGTTAAAAATTGATCACTCTTTGCTGCGACGAAAATGACAAAGGGCTGGAGGCGACCTCAGGTCCTTCCAGCCACTGCGCTTTCAAATGGCTCTAAGTAAACTACACAGTTTTCTCCCGGTTTATCTTTTATTCTCCTAGAGAAGAAAACTGTCAGCCTCCCCCCCCCCCCCTTTTAATAAAAAGAAAAAAAAAAAAAAAACTTCCATTATCTAAAGGCCATAAATCCAGCTGCATATCACAGGCCCTGGTAACAGGAAACCCAGCGTGAAGCCTCATATTTGTGAATTAAGATATTTTAACACTTTAGGATCGAAGCAGAGTATAGAGAAGCCTAGCAGGCCTGTGCATGTCTTGTGAGAAGTGAGATTGCGGTAGAAGGAGAAGATATGTCTTGTCAAGGAGATGCAGTGAGACAGGGCAGGAGAATAGGAGCGCCGATAGAGAAGAGCACGGCAGGCAGATCTATACCAGAACCTACAGGTCACATCACAGGTAGCAGCTAGGAACACTGTGAACATGTTTTAAAGTGTTAAATGCACTTTCAGAAAAACTTTTTTAAGTCGTCAGAAGTTTTTGACCGGTGAGGGGCTACGTACAGATACACCTACTTATAGCTGAAAGTAAGGGGCTTATAATGGGTTCTTCTTGTCTCTCCTCCAGGAGTGGTCCTGGAAAACTAAAACGTTTTTGTAGTCAGGTCCAAGATGACAGAAGACCTGGCCAACACAAGTAGGCAGGGCCAGCAATACCTTATTGCAGAATATTGTACCACTCCAGCAGAGCCAAATATCACAGTGCCACGTTGTGTCCCACTCCAGTTGCCACAATTAAGGAGTCAGAAGGGGAGTGTCGGATCATTACTTACCTGGCTGGTGGCAGTGAGGAGGGCTCAGACGGCCCTCTCGACATCGGCCCACCGGGAAGTTTCCCTGTAGGGTCTATGGCCAGTCCACCCCTGCTCTCCTCACAAGCCTATATCTAAGTTGTCCAGCCAGCTGAAGGTTTGGTCTTCATGGTTACATTTGGTTTTGTGAAGATGATGGTAAGTACCGCAATACAACCTACAAGAACACAAATGACCTACCGGTCACGTGAAAATAAATAAATTCTGATGGCTAAATGCTTCACCATGATCATACGACTTTTCATGATGCTGTTCCCATAGGAAAATGTCAATCCCATGATATTACCATGATTTTCAGACCATCTAGCCTAACGGTGGCCATACCCCTACAGTAGCTGATGGCCGAGCGCCTGTTGACAGCTGTATCTCCTGACTCCTCCATACACTTACACATTTGCTTTATTTACTATGATGAGAGAGGAGAAAGCCTTGGCCAGGTACCTCATTGCCTTTCTCCTGGGAGAATAAGAGGACTGAGAGAAAAATTTGCCCAATCCTTGTCTTTTTGACATCATTTGGTGGGGGACAGTTGGGGGCTCCATATGCACATTACACTGCTGGCTTATCCCATCGGAAACAACAGATTGGGCCAAATATACACTAATGTATATAGAGGCCTTAAAGGGGTATTCCAGTTGTTAGAAGTTATCCACTATCCCCAGTGGTAGGACCCCCTCCGATCACAGGAACGGGGGCCCCGTACCGCGCTGCATCCACCATGAAATTAATTTCTATGGGAATTCTGGACATAGTCACTGTACTTGGCTATCTCCAGAAACTAATGGAGCTGCCCTGTGCATGTGCGACCGGCCGCTCCGTTTTATTTCAGGGGTGCTGCAGTGATCTCGTGATCGGTGGGGTTTCCTGCAGTAGGACCCCCACTGATCCAATAGTTACCTCCTTATCCTGTGGATAGAGAATAACTTTTAACAACCGGTATACCCCTTTTAAAGTTTTTTTTTCGGTTTGCATCAACATCCTTTAAAAGAATCGTTCATGAATTTTGGAATGTATTTATTTTACCGATTCACTCCTGTTCGTCCGTTCTGGGCTGTGGTCACATGACCATGTCCATGCAGCTCTTTCTTATTTCCTGTGATGCTATGTCCATAGGCGGGGCAGTGATAGGGGAGTGTCTATGTAAGGAACTGGGCGGGAGGAGCTATAACCTAGCTGGGTGTTAGGGGCGTGGCTGGAGCTGTGGCAGAGGAAGGAGAAGTGCATCATGGGTTTGGTTGGATGCAGCAACAGGAAGTGCTACCTACAGGATGGAAACAGACCAGAGGGATTGATGTACATGGTAAAAAAGGGGTCAAGAGAGTCCAGATTGAAAAATGGGAAAGATGTACGTGAGGTAAGCAACTGTATGAGCAGATCTGTTAAAAAAAAACCTTTAAATTTGGATACCCATATCAGGTGGCTTTCAGATGAACATTGTCCCAAACCATCCATACACATAGGCCAGGCCGCTGCCAAGCTCCTCTTGTGGCATCTTATCTCTCAAGGGTTGACTATGTTAACCTCCAGCTTCCTGACCTTACATATGCCATCGGGGAAAGACTTGTGGAGACCCCCATGGTCACCTATCTCATTAAAGTTGCTGGAGTTGACTGATAGGCATCTAACATGTTTGACCAGCTTTAGTGAGACAGATGGATGCAGTTGTGCAAGGTACGACAATTTTCGGAGTACATCCTGTGTTGTAAATGGTTCCCATCCTCTGTGAAGTTTCATTACAGCTCTACCGATGACATCATCAGCCGCCTTTCCATATATACAGACTCGCATTACTAGGGAGACAGAAGTCTTTGTGAATACCTGTTTATTGTCTAGGTGCTCTTTGATGGCTATATCGTTTTTAGCTATCACATGAAGTGGCTCCGTCTCTGTCCACCTCCTTGCACGCCCCCCCAAGTCTCTGCTCATCACCTCAGGCTCTTCACTTCCAGAAAGAAGTCTTCTTCAGATACACGGGGACGTAAAAGCGTTTTCTGTCCGGCCCAGCTGACTTTGAACATGCGCCTGATTGTTGGCAGTCATTACATGTAACCTCGAGCAAAGGAAGGGCCTGACACGCTCTCTCGGAGACACACATATGACGGGCAGATGTCGGTGTGTTAATTGTTCGTGGTCTCGTCCTTGTTTACATCATCAGTGGAGAAGGCAAAAAAAAAAAGCTGAAATCGAGCCGGCTGGAATGGGAGGAAATAATGGCCAGATTCTGTTTGGCAGATTTCTTGAAATGACTCAGGGATGAAAGAGCCGTGAAGGAGAACTAATGAGCTGCTGATATATATCGGAGAAATGAAATCTGCCTCTTGCGTTGTGATCCTGCCAAGGTCACATTTTAATGCTCAGATAATAAGGAGAGGATAGACTTATAATGTGGAAGGCAGAGAGCCATTTACATCAATGCAGATTCACTGCTGGTCTTGATTTGTCTTCTTGGGGATTATGCACACATTCCTAATCCGTTTTTTTTTTTTTACCCCAGTTTTTTGTCGTAGGTCGTTGATAAAGGACCCCCGTAGACTTCTATAGGTCCGTATAGTAGCGCAGTGTACCTGCTTTTACATATACGTAAGTTCAACAAGAAAGAAATCAGGGCCTGTTCCGTCCAGCAACCAATTGCAGAGGCGTTCTATACAATTTAAATCTGGAGTCAGCGTCATCGAGGAGTGGCAGCCGCTAACTTAGTGATCGATATGTGCATTTTAGGGCTCATGCACACAAACGTATTTTCTTTCCATGTCCTTTCCGGGTTTTTTTGCGGACCGTATGCGGAACCATTCATTTCAATGGGTACACAAAAAAAAAACGGAAGTTACTCCGTGTGCATTCCGTTTCCGTATGTCTGTTCCGCAAGATATAGAACATGTCCTATTATTGTCCGCCTAACGGACAAGGATAGGACTGTTCTATTAGGGGCCAGCTGTTCCGTTCCGCAAAATACAGAATGCACACGGACGTCACCCGTATTTTTTGCGGATCCCTGTTTTGCAGACCACAAAATACATGCGGTCGTGTGCATGAGCCCTTAAAGGGATTTTCCAGCCCCGTGAATTATCTTGTACGCACAGCTGACAATGGTATAAAATAACAAAGGTATTACTACTGCTTCCTGGTGCTCTGCCAGTCTCTGTTCACTCTGGTCCAGCCAGGTTCTGTCAATGCAACATGTGATCGCCGCAGCCAGTCACTGGCAGCATGTTATAGAGCAGGAGGAGCTGAGCAGACTGATGTATAGTTTTATGAGAGGGAAAAAATCAACCAAAATTTTTAATTTATGCATTTAAATCTCTGCTCTTTTTATGCTTAGAAGTCATGTGGGTGGCCTCCCTCATGATTGACAGCCTCAGTCATGTAGAGTTAGCTGTCAGTCACTGATGGGACCGCCCACTGGACTCCTTAGCATAAAAAGAGGAGAGATATAAATGTAGAAATTACAAGTTTTTTCTGAATCTTTTCCCATAAAACTATATATCAGTCTGCTCAGCTCCTCCTGCTCTATAACATGCTGCCTGCAGACTGAACTGCATTTTCATGGCGAGAGGTTCCCTTTAAGGGTCTTAAGATGTGTGGTCTTATGGCTGACATGAAAATATGGCTTCAGTCATCAATCTACGTCCTTTTATCCTCATTCTACTGCTGCAGTTGTAGCCAATGTGTCCTCAGACCTCAGTACCTCCGCCTGTCACTGCCTTTCTGATACGATACATTGTATGTGCTCCACCCTCATTCTGCTGCTGCAGCACCGTCAGACCTCAGTACCTCTGCCTGTCTATATAACGGTATTACGTCTTCTGCCCTTTCTCCTGCTGCACTTATAGCTAAAGTGCATCAAACCTTAAATGATACAGTCATGTCAGCCACCTTCATTCCTCATCTGAAACCCTCAATACCACCGCCTGTCACTGCCTGTCTGATATATAACGGTATAAGACATGTCCTCGGTTCTCAATCCCCTGCTGCATTTATAACCAAAGCATCATCAAACCACAGCCCCAATGCCCGCCGTATATGATACAGTCATGTCGACCACCTGTATTCCTCAGTACCACCGCCTGTCGATGCCTGTCTGATATGGAGCAGAAGTGAATGGGACTTGTGCTCAGTAATTATCGTTTTTTTTTGAGCTGTAATATCACTTTCGGCTTCTCCCCATTATGCCTAACGGTTTAGAAATCCATGGGAGTGCCCGTCTCCTGCGGCAGGGCGCAGCGCGTTGGGCGGCTCGGCATCTGGAGTGCGTGCGTGTTATTTCGTGTAAACAAGGGTTTACTCTCAAGCTGTTGGGCTCCAGCGCAAATTAAATACAATTGTTCTCGCAGGCTTCATGGAAGGGTTCCTCGTGACGTAGACACAAGAGCTGAGGGGAGGGTTTGGCTGCTCATCGGGGGCCAAGCTGGAAATTCTGGATCACAAGAGGAAAATGCAGGGGCTGGAGCTGCAGAGAGTGGGGTCAGATCCTACAACGCTGAGCAGGTGAAAGCTACATCAAAGCAGATGACATATATCTCTCATTAGGAGGTGCCGAGGGAGCACCTCTTGTATATGAGAAGACGTCAGTTATAAAGGACCATATGTCCTGTGCTGTGGTGTCCTCTGAGATTTAGACACTGAGCCACACCAGCTACATCTGCTGCCATGTAGTGCCACCGTCATGGTTCTTGCGACACATTGCCCCCCCCCCCCATTGAATACAAAACAGAAAAGATACATGCGATAGGGCATATTGTGATTTTACCCTTATAGGGGGATCTCAGTTGCCACTGTGTAAAATCTTCTTAATTTAATTTTCTTCATCAAAAAATTGCAGCAGAAACAATTGCGCTCACTGATCTTTGTCTTTTCAAGGGTCAAATATATTTCATAGAGCAACAGTACAAGTGAAAATAAGAAACTTTGTAATATATCTTATTATAGAAAATCACCTCTTTCTCCACTTATAAGCCTTTTCTCCCCCCCCCCCTCACTTCCCACTCTGATAACTCAGTCTCAATTCACTACTAAAATCCAGCTTGAACTGAATGTAGGCTACATGCTACCAATAGAAGTCTATGGAGAGGGGAGGGAGAGCAGTGACCTGCTGGAGGGAGACAGAGGCACACAGATGCTGCTGCTGGCTTTAGTAAGATTTATTTATTAATTTATTTATTTTTTTACATCTCCTCTAAAGACTGATACACCAGCGTAGGACCGCACTGGCCATAGACCTCAAAGGGAAATTTCCTGGTGGGCTGATGTTCAGGGGGCCACCCAAGTCCTCCATAAATCTGCCAGCTGGGTACATAATGATCTGATGCTCTCATCATTAATTGATGCTAGGAGCATCAGTTACTTGTGCACCTGGCTGGCAGGCACAGGTGCCCTTCTGAATTCAACTATATCAACATCCTCAGGACGGTGATAAAGTTGAATACTGGTGGCAGTATTACTGCTCCTCCGCTACATCTCTTGTCCCGACCTACTTGTGTTCGCTGCACATACTTGTATTTCCCGCCTCCTGTTAATTTGGACCCGTCTTCAACATAAGGCGACTTTTAGTTTATTTTTCCAGGGCCACTTTAAGTTCCCAGTCCCATCCCAGTAAGGATGGTAACAAACCACATTTTGTTAGTTACTGATCCCGCTCTCACTTGTGCCACGATGCGATTACCTTCTTGGGCTTTAAAGAGACGTGGAGTGGAACTCCTGAACACGGTAAGCCCAAGACCTAATACAGATGTGGAATTACAGCCATCTTGCATGATACATCATTTTCTCTTCCCTAGGCCTGTTGCACACGACCGTATGCCCCACGGTCCGTGAGTGGGCTATATATCCCGGAGCGGCATTGATCGTGCGCACAGCATCGGGCCCCCCGCGGGGGCTATTGTCCCACACTCATATGATCTTACCGTGTGTCTCGGAGGGCATACGGTCGTGGGCAAGAGGCCTTACCCAGTTCATTTGAATGGGGCTTGCAGAAATCAATTTGCCTGACACCAAAACAGCCCTGTTCAGAGATCTGCTATATGCGAATTCATCCTTAAGCCTCATGCACACGACCGTATCCATTTTGCAGTCTCCTAACCGCGGATGCACAAAATACGGACACCGTCCGTGTGCATGCTGCAATTTTCTCATTCCCATCAGTACAAATGCTTATCCCCGTCTGCAAAAACAGACAAGAATAGGACATGTTCTATAATTTGCAGAACAGGCACGCGCATGCGGGCGGCACACGGATGACATCCATGAGCTGTCCGAATTTTTGCAGACCTATAGTAATTAATGGTTTTGCACAAAATGCAGATCGGAGGCGGAACAAAACTCATGGGCATGAGGCCTTAATTGGCATGCAATCATTTTAGGCGCTTGTCCTGTTTTTGACATTCGGGGGCACATCAGTGGGAGGTGGGACCCGCACCTATCCTTAGAACGGAGCCACAAAGTGACGAAGGCCGCGCCATGCATTTGCGGCCACCCTTCATTCATTTCTATAGGACTGCTGACAATAGCCCAGTGGTGCGGTCGGCTATTTTCAGAAGTCTCATTGAAATGAATGGGAAGCGCACAGCACAAGTGCGGCCACCGCTCCATTCACTTCTATGGGGCTTAGCGGATATAGGTAAGCCAGTGCGGCTATTTTCGGCATTCCCATAGAAATGAATAGATAGGGCCGCGCATGCGAGTTTCGCCCTCCCTAACTTTGCAGGCTCTGTTCTGAGAATAGGGGCGGGTCCCAGGGATGGGACCAGCACCTATCAGGCATTGGGGGTATATCCTAGCGATATTCCCCCAGTGTCCAAGATGGGAATACCCCTTTAAAGGTAGAAATTCGTCACAGTGCAGATTTCCTATCTAGCAGCCTCTGCTGGGAGAATGTGGTATTGCATGACGTTACGGCTGCTCCAGGGCAGTAATGTAGAGAAGTCCCCGGCACGTGACTACCCTTTATGATGCTTATAGCCTGTAGAAGGACATATGGAAATGTATTGCAGCCCCTTTACAAACTGTTTTATACACTTAAAAGTATACTCCAAAAAAAAAGCTGTAGAACCTTCATGTCAGATACAAATTGCATTTATCACTGGTGCGTTTATTTTGCAAGTTTTAGCCACAAAGGAGAATGTGCGAATAAAAGGGACGTTCAATTTCCAGCCAATTCCCGTCCGTGAAGGTCAGTAAGGAACGGCAGTGCGATCAGTCACACCCGGGCTCCTGCCTCGTGAATGTCAATCTCACTTCTACACCAATGTGCGATGGGATTCACACCGGCTCCAGGACACGACTCGCTTTCACGTTTTACATCTTTGTTTGCAGAAATCTCCAGACGTGCGAGCGCTGTGGAGACCCAACAATTCGGCTGTTAAAAGCCGGTCCCCTCCACTTGGCAGCGGAGGCAGAAGTCGATGGCGTTCTGCAGTCATATGCTAATACAGTCCAAAGAGGCGAATTCTGCTCGGTCTCGCTGGGTTTTATTGTATCCGCTGGTGCATGTAATGAGCGGGAGGGAAGTGCCTCCGATCTCACAGAAAACACTCTGTAACACGGCAAACTTGACATGGCGCAGAAAAGCAAAGCGCCGGTTATTCACCGGCATCCATTACATGTGACATTCCCATTAGTGCGAACCGCCTTGTACTGAAATCCTGTAAAACAACTGCTCCATTCAGTCTAGCTGCTGGCGGGAGATACTAATAGGTCTGGGCTGTCGGGGGATTGTGGCTGGGGTTCCCTTGCTGAAACTTCACCCCAAAGAGACCACCAGAATTTATATTCTTTAAACCCTGTTCACACGCGGTGGAAAATGTCTGCACGGATTAAGCCTCATTCACACGTCCATGTCCGTGCTCGAATCCGTGAGAAGGTGGTCAGTGATGCATCCGTGAAGCTGTCCCTGAAGGATTCTGTCTGTGTGTCCGTTTTTTGCTGTCCGTGTGCCATCCGCGTTTCACTGACACTGAACAGCTGAAAAATAGTTTTCAAAGCATCTCTTCCTAATGATCCGTGAAACACGGAGGCCATCCATGTAGCATCCGTGGCTTTCCCGGACCCATAGACTGTACTGGGCGTGATGGATCCATGAACACGGACAAAATAGAGCATTCATCTGTGCTAAAAATATGGACCCACGGACCGTACAAAAAAACTGATGTCTGTATACTGTAGGAGGGTTCAAGGGATGATCGTGGATGATAGATATGTGTCACCGAGGTTCCTGGCCTCCGTGAAGTAAGAGGCGGTATTTTCAGGTGTCAGCGGCAGCTAGTGCTGATTAACACGTTGCTATTTTAGTAGGGCTGTAATAGCTGATCCGGGACGGCTCTTACTGGGAGTAGTCAAAGTGCTGGGTGGGTGACTACTCCCCACGTTGCAGGCCGGGTCTTGGTTTTGGGCTATAAAACCCAGGCAGCACTGTCAGGTGGTGTGGATTACTCCTCTCTGACAGTGGAGCTTTGTCAGTCTCTGTGTTGGGACCTGGGATTAAGACCTGCTACCTTGTTGATGTGAAAGCAGGTGGTTTCTGCTTTGTCCAAGGACTTCTTCTTTGCTGCATGGTGTGAACGAACACCAGAATCACAAGGTGACTGTTTTCCTTGAAACACGACCGTTGTTTTGGTCTGCATCCGAGCCGCAGTTTTTGCGGCTCGGGTGCGGACCCATTAACTTCAATGGGGCTGCAAAAGATGCGGACAGCACTCCGTGTGCTGTCCGCATCCGTTGCTCCGTTCCGTAGCCCCGCAAAAAATATATAACATGTCCTATTCTTGTCTGTTTTGTGGACAAGAATAGGCATTTCTACAATTGGCCACCCGTTCCGTTCCGCAAATTGCGGAAGGCACACGGGCGGCTTCCGTTTTTTGCAGGTCTGCGGTTTTCAGACCGCAAAAAACGGAACGGTCGTGTGCATGAGGCCTTAATGTGTGAATAAACACTGAACTGTTTCATTCAAATACTTTGTTGTTGCACGTGTGACATCATTGCACTTGTGACTTTGGCGCACCTTTCGTATGACTTAGTGCATAGGCGGACTGGGAACTTAAAGTGGCCCTTGAAAAAAAAAAATTTTTAACTAATGGGCCCATGCGGGAGTCCAAATTGACACAAGGCAGGGCCGATATAAGCAGGCGGCGCCAGCAATACTGTAGTGCAAAAAATACTGCCCCAGCAGACGCAAATACGCAGTTCCGCAGCACCGTACTGAGGAAGGCGTGAATACCGTTGAATGCAGGAGGGCGTTTTCTTATGCCGGCCAGGTTCATACTGTAAGTACCAGACGCTCCTAGCATTAATTACTGCTGAGAGCATCAGATCGCTATGTACCCGACTGGCAGCTATAAGGAGGGCTTGGGCAGCCCCTTGGGAGATTTCCCTGTAGGGTCTATGACCATTCCGCCCCGTGACTTGGTCGCACACTCTTTCCCCATTGTTTTACACTTGCATTATTGGACAAGTAGGATGTAATTAGTGAGCGATGTTGCACAGATTGACTTCAACGCCATGACCGCATGACCGAAGCCACCATGTAACTGTAGCCTAAAGGGAAACTCTAGCAAGAAGACTACAAGTCACCAAACTCCTTCCTACTTCAGCCATTATACGATGGATTTAGGCCTCATGCACACGACCGTATTTATTTTGCAGTCCGCAAAAAACGGATTCGCAAAAAACACAGATGACGTCCGTGTGCATTCCATATTTTACAGAACGGAACAGCTGGCCCGTAATAGAACATTTCTATCCTTCTCCGTAATGCAGACAATAATAGGACATGTTCTAATTTTTTGCGGAATGGAAATACGGACATACGGAGGAAATGGAATGCACACGGAGTAACTTCTGTTTTTTTGCAGACCCATTGAAATGAATGGTTCCGCATACCGTCCGCAAAAAAAACCCCGGAAAGGACATGGGAAGAAAATACGATTGTGTGCATGAGCCCTTATTGGATGCAACATGGACCTCATATGGATGTCATCTGTCTTTTTGTTGCGGGTCCGTGTTTTGCGGACCCCAAAATACATACGGCTGTCTGATTGAGCCATTAGGCTCCTCTTACATAGGCCGGGCAATAAACAAATGCCAGGTGACGATATCCAAGTTCTTCTTCTTTATACCTTCTGGAATCATGTGAAGAGGCCTGTAGTTAGAAGTCTTCATCCTTACTTGCTAAGCAGTAGTCAAAAAACTTCCAGCCTTTGGAAGGCGCATGGCGTCCCCGTGGCTTCACAGTAAAGAGTCGTAGGGACTGCTGAGTGCCGCCATATGGTGCCTTTCCATGGTTTCTATGGGAGAATACCTGCATAACACATCACTCAATCACTGTACAGAGGTACGGTATGGCCCCTAGATATCCGCATGGAGCCACAATACAATAGAGGCCTTCAGACAGCTGTTGGAAGGGACTGTGGCCCTCGGGTGAGCGATGTGGCCTCTTCCATGGACTGTGACAACACATTCATCAGGCCTTTCTTGAGCTCAGTCCCATTCAAGTGAATGAGCCTGGGTTGCAATACCAAGCACAGCCACTATACAACGGGGGGGGGGGGGGGGGGGTGTGCTGTGTGCCGTATACTCTGATGAGGCCACAGCTTTTACCCCAGGGTCCCAGGAGTCGGACCCCAACTGATCCGATATTGATGACCCCCTTCACACTCTCCCTACAGCCGATATTGGCACTACCAATGCGGTTGTCAATGACCCCCGTGGCCCTGCTTCAAAAAGAAGGGAGACCCTGACAATGCTGCATTCCTGTGATTGGGAGAAGTCACGTTTTTCCACTAGGAGTGACCTCTCTGATTGGATCTTGCCTGTTGTTTATTTCGACATCTACTAAATATATTCACAGTAAGGGATTAAAGTTCACCTGTCAGCAGAATCAACCCTTCGAAACTAGGCATACTGCCCGGTTGAGTTCATCCTGCTGATTTAAATGTGAAAATAAGCTGTGGCGTTTCCGAGAAAGGAGGGCTTCAGTGCACCTAAAAGCGGAGGTGCAATGAGGGACTAGGAGTGCACTGAAGCCCTAATGTGCATCGCTTTATTTCTTGGGAGCACTACAATTGATTTTCACAAGACAGGTATCATTTTAATCAGCAGGATCTACCCTACCAGGCAACGTGCCTTCTTTAGTAGGTTTGATCCTGCTGACAGGTGCTTTTGAAATGCCCAGGTCGTGGCGATTGTTGTGCCTCTCGCCCCAGTCGTCGTCCACTCTTTCCTCTCTTCGCGCTTTCCTTTCTGGCCCGTTCCTACGTCTGATGTCTGCCTCTCTTTTTCATCTTCCCTTCCCCGGATCCTTCCCCGCTTCGGGGATAGTATGACAGCTTTCTGACTGGAGCATCAGAGCATCCTTTGAAAACCAAAGAAGCTGTGGGGATTTTTCTCTCTCTCTCCATTGCCTGTTTGAATAACGAACCTTTCCCAGAGCTCGATGAATATACATGGTATTCACATGAAAGGCGGCAGACAATTTAACTGATCCCCGAGATACCCTCCGCTTCGCCACTTCTCGCCGCTTTCAACCAGAAATGCAAATGTTTAAGGATGCAAACAGACTTTACCGCAGGCCTCCGTCTACAGCTGCAAGGCATTGACATAGGAACACGTATCCGCCGTAACAGCCGCAGACGTATTTATCTGCAGGTCACAGGTTCGCCTCCACGCCAGCTTGTAAACCAGTAAACACCTGAGCGACCCGCGCTTTAACACTTGTGAAGGGCGACCTCGAGGAAATCACTAAGTCAGTCCTGTCGCCCCGATGCAGGTTTATGGCACGTTCAGCTAAAGAGTAGAACAGAGTGTTTATAACGTGCAGAAGCAGAAAATGCGCTGCTGCCAGATGTGAACTGTGCCCCATACAGACAACCTGCCGCTTCAACCAATGCAGTCAGGGTACTTTCACACTAGCGTTTTTCTTTTCCGGCATAGAGTTCCGTCCTAGGGGTTCCATACCGGAAAAAAAACGGATCAGTTTTATCCTAATGCATTCTGAATGGAGAGCAATCCGATCAGGATGTCTTCAGTTCAGTCCCTCTTACGTTTTTTGGCCGGAGAAAATACAGCAGAATGCTGCAGTTTTTCTCTCCGTCCAAAAATACCGAACACTTGCCGGAATGCCGGATCCGGCATTAATTTCCATTGAAATGTATTAGTGCCGCATTGACTGATCCATTCTTCCGATCCGTGCATGCGCAGATCTTTAAATCTGAAAAAAATATATACCGGATCCGTTTTTCCGGATGACCCCGGAGAGACGGATCCGGTATTTCAATGCATTTGTAAGATGGATCCGCATCCAGAACCGTCTGACAAATGTCATCCGTTTGCGTCCGGATTGCCTGCCAGAATCCTCTGCTGCAAGTGTGAAAGTACCCTTAGGGTGGGTTCACATCAGCGTTATGTATTCCGTTATGACTTTCCGTTATAGCATGGTTATAACGGAATCCATACGACGGAAGTCAAAACGGAAGCCTTTAAAAGGCATTCCGTTTTGATCCTTCATAATAGAAGTCTATGGGAATCCTATTGGATTTGTCTGGTTCCCGTTATGCAGAACGGACAAAAAAAGTCCCGTTATGATTGCCATAGACTTCTATTATGAAGGTTCAAAAACGGAATGCCTTTTAAAGGCTTCCGTTTTGACTTCCGTCTTATGGATTCCGTTATTTTCCGTTATAACCATGCTATAACGGAAAGTCATAACGGAATACATAACGCTGATGTGAACCCACCCTTAGTTTCACACTAGCGCTAGGGAACAGCCTGCCTGATCTCATTGAATTCCCGGCATTGCCGGAAGCTCGATTGTCTCCGTCCAGCCCCATTATCTATAATGGGTACCCGCGGAGATCTGGCCAAATATGCTGAAAATCAGCCAGAAGAAAACTGCTACGCGTCCATTTGGTGGTATCTTCTGGGGTTCCGTTTTTTTTTTACTGCATGGTATAGCGTATCAGACAGTGCTATCCCATACAGAGGCCTGCACTAAAAAGTATACAGCCGAACTTTTGTAAGAATTCAATTTGGTACTTACCTCTCACTTGGCTGTTTGCACTAAAGTTGTATAAAGCTGGAGCGGGCATATTAAACCGCCGTTCCATGCAAAGTCGAAGGGAATCGGGTGATTGGGTTCCACTGTTCTAGTTATCAGGGTCCTCAAAAATCTCAATTACAAAATGTATGCTGCTCATGCATCACGGTAAAAACATATTTCCTGCAGTAAGAAAGGATCAGGCACGTCGAAGTCCAAATGTCTTTCCCCTGACATCTGCCATTGGGGTAAAGTTTGGAGTGACCCCCATACCTGTTAAGACTATTGAAACTACATGCACTCTTAACCAAGTTGAGCATGCATGTACATAGGGAAGTCTGAAGGAGCAGTCTTCCAAACGAGCATTCAGATGAGCAGTGTGTTAGAAAATGTATGCTGTCCATACACCGCAGTAAAGAAAGGATTGGGCATGTCGAAGTCCAAATGTCTTTCCCCTGACATCTACCATTGGGGTAAAGTTTGGTGTGACCCCTGTAGGAAAGCGCAAGGGGCCGTCTTTGACGGAAGATATGTGTCACCAAGATTCCTGGCCTCGGTGAGGTAAGAGCCGGTAATTTTAAGTGTCAGCAGCAGCTAGTGCGGCTGCAAAGTGTGGTTGCAAAGCCGATCCGGGCCGGCTCTTACTGGGAGCAGCCAAAGTGCAGGGTGGGTGGCTGTTCCCCATTTTTCAGGCCGGGTTTTGGTTATGGGTATAAAACCCAGCCATCAGTCTCAGCTGGTGTGGATTATCCTCCATCTGACAGTGGAGCTTTGTCAGCCTGGGTGTTGGAGCCTGAGAGTTTGGGCTGGGACTAAGGCCTGCTGTCTTGTTTGGATGAAAGCACGTGGACTTCTGCTTCACCCAAGGACTTATGTGTTGCTTTCTGGTGTGAACAAACACCAGACTTATGGTAACAGTTTTTTCCTTGAAACGGACTTTTTGTTGTCACTTTCCTTATGTGTGAATAAAACACTGAACTGTTTAAGTTAAAGACGTTGCTGTTGCCTCTGTACTGCGTCCGCAAGCCTGTCTACCGGAGCAAATCCCCACCCCCCCATACCCATTAAATAGTATTGAAAGTACATGCAGTCTTGACCAACTTGAGCATCCATGCACGCCAAATAATAAGAGTTCAAATGAGCAGTATGGGCGGCTTTAGACTCTTTGTCATCCATCCACACCCGCACCTGCACCTGCTGACAGCTATTCCTCTTGCCTCCATACACATGCACTCTCAGCTCAGCATGCATGTGTTCTGAATGGGAAGAGGGAAATACACCGCTCACAAACACAACTTTTTCCCCCCAACACCGGCAACCAGTCGGGAGGCCACCATACACTAAGACAGTCAGCTGGTTCTGCTGAAATTGGTATGTATGGGCGCCATTACACCTCCTATCTCCATAGACATAACCTGTTGAACTGAGCCGAGCATGCATCTCATGGAGGTTACTAGCGATCCAATGTGCAAGACTTTGACCTTGAACTGGACGCAGTAGGTAATGGTGATACCCCTTGGATGGAGCTGAGCTTAAAGCATCTCCCATCACCTTGTTTATAGGGAAATAATGGGGTTTATAATGTGCAGTGAGAGACAGATGCACATACACCCGGTCGTACACATGTAATGTATGCGCTCATTGTCATCCGCTCTGATCTTATTACTGCCCCAGCGGGGGTCTGTAAATTTAGCCGGAGGCTACGGCTCGTTAAAATGCTTCTCCTGAGGATCCCGGCCGGCTGCAGAGTCTGCATTCCTCTACAAGGTTATTAAAGGCACCTAAAAATGGGACCATTTATTTTTGTAAAGCAGAAAGTCAAGTCCAGGCCCTGGGCCTTAAGAAGCTGAGATGATGGCATTGTCCTGTGAAAGCCGACACACGAACATCTGCCTGCTGTCAGAGTCGCATCTGCTCTATGGAGGCAGACATGGCAGTGTCTCTGTCATCAGCTCTTTCATCCCGCCGTGAGTCACAGGCTACTGTGCACATTTTACGTCTTAAATATGGCCGTGCACAGCTTTCCGAGACTCCTGAAATGGCAAATCTGCATACAGATGTAGCAAATGTTAACCTGACACTTAACACATTCAATCAATGCACAAGTGCAGCAATTGACCCTTAAAACGACCACAACCATTGAAAATCAACACTTGCTGTAACCCTATATGTAACATGCTAAGTGTCAAGTTAATGTTTGCTGCGTCTGTAGTCGCACAGCACTGCGGCTAAGGATCAGGTATTGCTGTATGACTAGGATTTGAGTTTTATTTACAAATTGTGGTCACGTTGCGCTTTTTGTTCTGCAAATTTACATTATGATGTTTTGCAAAAATTGTGTAAAAAAAATGAGATTTTTGCTCAAGGTTAAAACTTGATGTGGCGATGAATAGATGGATGACAGCTGTGCGAAAGTGATCTTGGGAACTGTGTGAGAGATAGATAGATAGATAGATAGATAGAGAGATATAAGATAGAGAGATATAAGATAGATGGATATGAGAGATGGCTATGAGATAGATATAAGATATATAGATATTAGATAGAGAGATAGATATAAGATAGATAGATGGATATGAGAGATGGATATGAGATAGATAGATATGAGATAGCTGGATATTAGATAGATGGATATTAGATAGATGGATATGAGATAGCTGGATATTAGATAGGTGGATATTAGATAGGTGGATATTAGATAGATAGATAATATATAGATGAATAATAGATAGATAATAGATATAGATAGCAGGGGTGTACCTCCAATGAGGCCAGGTGAGGCAACTGCCTCAGATGGCGAGACCTAGAGACGAGTGGGGGTGGTGGCAGGGCCGTGGGAAATGGGCGCTTCCATTGTGGAAGTGCTCATCTCTCTATTCAACTGTATCCTAGCATGCCTTTAACATTAAGGCTGGAAGGGGAGGGGGGCATCCTTTTCATTTTCATCTCAGGCAGCAGAAAGGCTAGGTGCACCCCTGATGGATAAATATTAGATAGATAGATATTGGGGGTCATAGCTGCACTCATCCCCAGTCTACTATAGTCAGTCACAACTGTCCACCCTTTATATTTGGAGGGTCTGGACAGGTTCTTGTGTAGGTTTGTGCCAAGTGTATAGATCAGGCATGCTCAACCTGCGGCCCTCCAGCTGTTGCAAAACTCCAACTCCCAGCATGCCCGAGCAGCCTACAGCTATCAGCCTACAGCAGGGCATTGTGGGAGTTGTAGTTTTGCAACAGCTGGAGAGCCGCAGGTTGAGCATGCCTGGTCTAGAGGATCCTCAGGTTTGTGACTGTGCCATTGTCTTTGGGCAGTGACGCACACTCCTCAGGTCACACTGGAGTAGTCGTCTTTGATGACAAGATGTGACTCAGGTCAATAAATGTGGTCAGCTAAGTGTATTGGCAGAAAAGCTTCATTCATGGACAGGATGGTTTTAGTTTGTTGCTTTGGTTAGATGACAGTGATGTGGTTGGACTAGAATCAGTGCGGTGAGAGCAAAACTAATTATCTTGGTTGGGTTGAGTTTATGGATGAGGAGCCCGGCTTACTGTGGAGCAGTCGTATTTATGGTAGATGTAGCACTCATGGCGAGGTTTGATTGTGAGAATCTCATTATACAGCTTTCCCGTTTAGTTTTTGGGGCTTCACCATGCAGAGGTTGCTCAAGTTCAGGCAGAATTTACTTCTGATTTGTGGTGCTATCTACTGGGCCTTGGATAATCGCAGATCTAATGGATGGTACATGTGGTAGGACGAAGTGTTTGAGTCTCTATGACCTGTTCATTATGGGACTGCAGACGTATCACACATGATAAACCAGAGAAATGGATGATGTACGTAGCTGGAAATAGCTGGATGTTGAGTCCATAGAGCATGGTTCAGGATGATGTGCTTGGATTATGATCCTGAGACCCGTGTATGATGAAGTGATGAAACTTAATGATGCACTGATAATATAGGGCATGATTATGTAGACTTCAGCTCTCGGGTGTCATGCAGTTAAACTCAGCTGAGGATAAATTAGATGTACACAGCTTGGTGGATGAAATTCACTTTAGGGCTCATGCACACGACCGTATGTATTTTGCGGTACGCAAAAACAGATCCACAAAAAATACGGATGACGTCTGTGTGCATTCCGTATTTTGCGGAATGGAACAGCTGGCCCCTAATAGAACAGTCCTATCCTTCTCCGTAATGCGGACAATAATAGGACATGTTCTATTAGGACATACGGAAACGGAATTCACACAGAGTAACTTCCGTTTTTTGTTTTTTTGCGGACCCATTGAAATGAATGGTTCCGTATACGGTCCGCAAAAAAATCAGAACGGACAGGGAAAGAAAATACGTTTGTGTGCATGAGGCCTTAACATGAGGGCGTAAATCCTTGCAGTTACAGTCTCTTAAAGGCACGTCACTCCTGACCGTTATGCACTCAGAGAAACAGTCCTAACTATAGTCCATACTTACAGGAGCAATGTCACGGTCTTGAGGACTTAAGTTCTTTACATTGGTGTCTCCACCCTTTGCAGCTGTCACACTTGCCCAGAGCAATACTCTTTTCACGGCTCCAGTGTACTCGTATGCTGACACATGGACCAGGCTGCTCTTTAGGTCTGGGGCACTAACCCTACTGCTTCTTCATCTTAAGGGACTCAGCTCTCACTTGGCACTTAGTGCTTCATTCGTCATTGTCAGCCCCCACTGCAGACATCATAATTTTCTTCGGCCAACTTAATTGCAGGTCATCTCGTCCTCTTAAGCCATCTTCATCAGGACTTCACACCTTCAGTGGGACACCGGTGGAGAGAAAGACTCCCGCTTCTTCCCCACATGCTCTAGGCTTCCTCTGGCATCTGCGGCTATCTTCAGGTCACCATAGGTGCGGTGAACCCTGCTCCACCAACTAAACCAAGCATATCAACTTGGGTCTCCATACTTAAGCTCCCAAGTCGTTTCTTTGGTATGCCCCCCGGCCACTCATGGTCCCCCAACTTACACAGGGAAGGACTGTGAAGGGGGTCAAAGCCCTGAATGTGTGCTTCAGCCCCTTCCTTCTCAGTATTGGTGAGGATCCCAGAAGTCAGACTTCCATCAAAGTGATGGCAAGACCCAGCAATATGCCATCACTGTAAGTGGCAGTGGATATTGCAGGTGAAGAGATGTCTGTGAACCTAGAACAAGCAATAAAGAAATCCAGGTGGCCTTCATCGCCTCTCTAGAAACCCCACACAGTAACTAATGGCCTTGTAATCACAGGGGAGGATTTCCCTGTAACACAAGCCCCTCATAAATCCCCGTCGGCTTCTACTGGGAACTTGTTCAACACTCGTAGGCTCAATAAATGGTGACATGCCCACTGACAGGTTGGCAGACTCGGCAGCCCGGCCTGGTAATGTGACTTGGCTGTTTGTACAGATTAACACTTTGTACACCATTGAATTCTGTGATCACGGCTCTTGGTCTGGTGCACATTGCTTCTTTATACGCGGACAGTCTCCCAGGGCGGCTTCTGTGAGCTGGATACGTTGGTGTTAAGTTTCTAATGGATGGAAGGAGACATTAAGGACGAGAAGTTTTCTGGGCAAAGGGGAAAGACAATAGCTGACCTCATACCTCCGATGTTAGCGGCTGTGTATATTTACGCCACCAGGAAGTCGTTATGTAGGACCTAAAGGTACATCGTGTAATCAGTCTTGAGCAGAAATGGTTGAGATGTATATTTCCTAGGAAAAGGTCTCCTCTTTAAAGGGGTTCTCCAAGTTAAAAATAAAAAATTGCAAACTGGTAGGAAGGGGTTAAAATAATAACGCAAGTTATATTCACCAGTTCAAACACCTTCTGCTCCAGCACTACCGTCCCCACCCTGGAGGACCAGTGCAACAGTGATGGAGTGGAGGGAGCCATTTTTTATTTAGTTCAGATGATAGAGAACCATTTTAAGGTAAGGCATCTTAGAGTCCCCAGAGGGCAGGAGATCCACCATCCATGCTTAGTAGCATAGGAATTCAATGTCGCTTCTCACCTTAACAACTGCTTCTGTATAAGAGGACCTGTTGACAATCGATTAGAGTCCTACAGCTGAAATCACTGGCGATCATCTGTCAGTCCTAGAAGTCACTGCAGGCAGCTGAACGATTCTCCTATAGCGGCCACTGAAGGGGAAATGTGGTATTGCATGCAAATGTGTTCAAATGAGTCCTCCAGTGAGGGAGCTGCTCATCGCAGTCGGTCCATATGCCTCCATTAGGACAACCCCTTTAAGAGTGAATTCGATATACCTCAATTACCAGATTCTTAGACTCCCCATTATATACAGCTATGTTATTGCCTCCTCTTCTGCACATAGGGGACATATAGATACAAGATGGAGTGGAGAAATGAAGACACAATGTGTGATAACACTCGTCAAACCTATCTAAGAAGGATTCTCACAATTACCACTGAACTAGATGAGTCGGGAAGCAAGTCATTTCATCAAACTTCAACACTCCCAAATTCTATTTTCTGGTAATTTGATGTGTGTTCCCGTAGAGTAAACTGGATCTGCTCATCATCTCTTGGATGAAGGATGATAACGTGCCGTGGAAGGAGGAAGGGGCACGTCGGGCTGGGTGGGCTGATGTTCTTGGCTTACGGGAAACAAAACTGTCTCAACATGATGGCTTCATTTCCATGATGATCTGCCAGGAAATAGTTTTGTAGTTTGTGGTCCGGCTGTTTAGTAGTGCTAAGTATCTGATTGCAGATTTAGCTCCAGTCTTTTTGATTGAAAGTGTCCACCACCAGTTACTGGTCCCTGTATATAAGAGCCACCACCACCATTTAGTTGTGGCATTTCTAGAAGAAGGCTTTAAAGGGAAGGTCCTGTAAACATTTCATGACATGTCACTGAGACATCAGAAGCTTTTATCTATGGAGGTCTTTGCCATGCAACCCCTACTGATTGGTATAATAGATGTGCCAGTTACAATTTCATTGCAGCGAATGGGAAATTCAAGTCTCTCGTCCCAAAATATGTGGGGTTCTAGTGGTCAGTGTGAGTCACTTTACATAGACCCCCTCAGATATTGTCTTCTCTCTGAATATTCAAATGACAGAAGAAAAGTGCACTTTAGGGAGTTATTCTGCCAGATTTAGAGTTGGGAAGGATTGTTCCCCCTAAAATTAGGAAGATTGGCTTCTACCTCATGGGTTTGTTTGTCTTCCTCTGGATCAACATTGCGGGATGATGGGCTGAGCTTGGATGGATGTGTATCTTTTTTTAGACTTACAAACTGTTTCTTTATTAACATTGAAAAAGTTACAAAGTGTTTCGTACATAATTTATAGTAGAGCTATTACAGAAATAGGCCTTTTAGGATGTTGAAATGTCCACACTCCCTCTCTACTAATTTACACAAACCATCAAAAAATTTGTGAAAATTGTATAGAAATGAGATGGTCGTTAAAGGTAAACTATCATCTTGAAACACAACAGCCTCAGCCCAGGAAGTCTCTCTGCACTAGAAAGTTGTAAATCTTAACTACCTGATTAGAAAACCCACCTATGTAAACTAGTATAGCTTAATGTAGCATAAAACCGCCCTGTCCCCATTTACTGGCCAGTCGGATCTCCATGGAGTGCATTAGTGACACAGCATGGCGCCTCAGCATACAGTACTCGAAGGCCATTAACAGTCCATCTCTCCCATTTACTACATGCATTAGGGTAGTGATATAGACTTCCCAGGTTTATTGGGCTTGGGGGGGCTTTACAGTGGGACTTCTTTCCATTTCAGATCAGTGGGGGGTTTTACAGGACATGGGGCTGATTTATAGATGACATCCTACAATGAAAGCAATGGCTGTTTTTATAGTGTATGCAGAACCTCCGACCATCTGTATCTGTAACGGCCTCTGTTGTGTTCGCCATGACACGGTTGCCGTGCATGCTGTTGCCAGCGGCAACGTGTGTTTGCTGCAGCATGTAGGTGCCTGCCCCTTTTATCCTGCTTCCCAAGAGCGTAGCTAGAAATGCATGGGCCCCATAGCAAAAAAATGTATGGCCCCCCCCCGTGCCATCCACAGATCCCCCTCCCCTAAACAGTGCCATCCACAGATTCCCCCCTCCCCTAAACAGTGCCATCCACAGATCTCCCCCCTAAACAGTGCCATCCACAGATCCCCCCCTAAACAGTGCCATCCACAGATCCCCCTAAACAGTGCCATCCACAGATCCCCCCTAAACAGTGCCATCCACAGATCCCCCCTAAACAGTGCCATCCACAGATCCCCCCCTAAACAGTGCCATCCACAGATCCCCCCCTAAACAGTGCCATCCACAGATCCCCCCCTAAACAGTGCCATCCACAGATCCCCCCCTAAACAGTGCCATCCACAGATCCCCCCCTAAACAGTGCCATCCACAGATCCCCCCCTAAACAGTGCCATCCACAGATCCCCCTCCCCTAAACAGTGCCATCCACAGATCTCCTCCCTAAACAGTGCCACCCACAGATCCCCCCCTAAACAGTGCCATCCACAGATCCCCCCTAAACAGTGCCATCCACAGATCCCCCCTAAACAGTGCCATCCACAGATCCCCCCGAAAACAGTGCCATCCACAGATCCCCCTAAACAGTGCCATCCACAGATCCCCCCTAAACAGTGCCATCCACAGATCCCCCTCCCCTAAACAGTGCCATCCACACATCCCCCCTCCCCTAAACAGTGCCATCCACAGATCTCCCCCCTAAACAGTGCCATCCACAGATCCCCCCCTAAACAGTGCCATCCACAGATCCCCCCGAAAACAGTGCCATCCACAGATCCCCCCTAAACAGTGCCATCCACAGATCCCCCTCCCCTAAACAGTGCCATCCACAGATCCCCCTCCCCTAAACAGTGCCATCCACAGATCCCCCCTCCCCTAAACAGTGCCATCCACAGATCTCCCCCCTAAACAGTGCCATCCACAGATCCCCCTAAACAGTGCCATCCACAGATCCCCCCCTAAACAGTGCCATCCACAGATCCCCCCCTAAACAGTGCCATCCACAGATCCCCCCCTAAACAGTGCCATCCACAGATCCCCCCCCAAACAGTGCCATCCACAGATCCCCCCTAAACAGTGCCATCCACAGATCCCCCCTAAACAGTGCCATCCACAGATCCCCCTCCCCGACGCTCACAGCAGTATATTTATAAACTAATCAGTAACTACTTTAACTTTAATCATTGCTGAGCTCTTTACTTGGATTATTTGGATATCTTACTCTGTCTTAGCTCCGGTAATAGCAGGCAGTGCGGGGGGCGGCGCTCACTCACTGACGTCACGCGCCTGCGCCGCCTAGTGGGAGGAGCAGGCACGTGACGTCAGTGAGTGAGCGCCGCCCCCCGCACTGCCTGCTATTACCGGAGCTAAGACAAAGTAAGATATCCAAATAATCCAAGTAAAGAGGTCAGCAATGAGCAATGATTAAAGTTAAAGTAGTTACTGATTAGTTTCTAAATATACTGCTGTGAGCGGCGTGGCCCTGTATATTCTAACCCCCAAGCAAGCGTCCCTGTAACCATGGGAACGCCTGGGGGTTAGAATATACCATCGGATTAGAGTTTTTACGATCTCACTGAGCTCGTAAAACTCAGATCCGATGGTATATTCTAACCCCCAGGCAAGCGTCCCCGTCACCATGGGAACGCCTGGGGGTTAGAATATATCATCGGATCTTCTGAGTTACTCAGTGGCCTGGCTGGAGCCTCCGCAGCCACTGTGTCGGCCCGGCCCTGCGTGAGCCCTGCTCCAGTCCTGACTCCTCCCCAGCCAGGCCCGAGCCGCGGACCTAGTCTAGTGTAGTGGGCGGGCGGTTCGCGGCTCGGGCCTGGCTGCCTGTGTGTGGTTGGTGTGTGTGTAAATAAAAAAATAAAAATAATAAAATCAACAGAAGGCGGCACGGACGGGCCCCCAGTGGCGTAGGGCCCCATAGCCACTGCTATGGTTGCTATGGTGATCCCTACGCCACTGCTGCTTCCCTTCCCCGTTTGGTGCTGGAGGGGTTAACTATCTGGATGGTGGGGATCTAGGTGTGTCCTGGGTGTGGCCTCTTGGTTCTTTATATCCTGGTGTTGTTAGTCTGAGGTCAGTTGCCATCTAGACTTTGTGTGAGGGGGAGAGTGTTGCTCATTTCCTGGATATACCATCTGTCCAGTGGGAGGGCCTCCTAGCTAGATATCGATGTGTCCATGATGTCTCCCCTATGTTCCCTCTGTCCTTTTCCCATCCTCACTTGTTGTCGTGTTTGGTGTGGTTGGTGTTTTGGGTGTGTGTTTATGTCTAATTTGGTGTTCCATGATTGGTATGTTTGGTGTTGAATTCCAACATGGTTGCTAGACATTTCCACTGTCTATCTGTTGAACCTCCGGAAGGGGGTGTCTGGGTTCCCTAGAGAGGGAATCACAAGTCGATGAGCAGCTCTGGCTGGGGCCTCCATGCTTTCTGTCTGTATGGGGGTCTGGTTGTCGTTGTGGCCGAGGCAGGTAAGTGCGTGTTGTTTCTGGGCTCTTACCTGCCGATACAGTGGCTGTTCACTGGCTGTTCCTTTCCTTGCAGCTAGGACGATGGAGACTCCTGTTCATTCGCATCTGGGATGAACAGGTCGTCTCCTGCTCCTAACCTTATTTCAGGGATCTTCAGGGCGACTTAGTGTCCTAGGTTCCTGTGTATGAGCCCACCTACCGTTTGGGTATGCTCATACGGTTAGGAGTCAGGGCCAAGATTAGGGAGGCTTTAGGAGGTGACCTGCTCCCTTTTCCTGGTGTCCAGGCCTAGCTGCTTCCCCTTTCTCCTACGTTATACAGTGGGGAGTTTCCCCCCCACTCCACACCGTGACAGTATCACTCTGTGGAATGTGGACACTGGAGGATTCTTTATCATGGAATGGCAAGAGACCATTAATAATAATTATTAACAATTTACAATGTAGATATGTTCACATTCATTACCTGCAGTAAAAGGGTGATAGGTGACCCAATTTACCAGAAATGGCTTGGCTATCTCTGGCAGTCCCATAGAGTTCAATAATATCAGGTGGCCCTACGGGGTACGAAGCCCACTGTTCTCATGATCGGTGAAGGTCCTCAACTGATCTGAAAGTTACCCCCCTTCCTGTGGATAAGGGATAACTTGTAATTAAGAGTCCTTCAAAAATTATCCTCAGCGATCAACTGTAATCTGAGAGGGAACCTGACAGAAAGTGTCTCATTTCCCTGCACCGCCACCACAGGGGAAATAAAACATTACATGGTGCCCAACGAAAGCATTGGGTAGTCTGTGTAATGCATGGACACGTTGGGTCCTCCAAAGTGAGAGACACTCTCTGTACTTGGTGCTCTGGCTTTGGGATGAACGTCTTGAACTAGGTACCCCCCATTCCAAGTAATCCAGCGTACGAAAGTCTCAGACTCCAGAAGTGGAAGAGACGACATCAGATGAATGATGAGAATACAGTGAATGAGGAAGGATAGAAGAGAAGAATACTCTAATGATGCTGCCTCCGGCGTCCATATTTTGACCAGTATAATAGCACTGTAAACTGTGAGAGCTCCTCCGCCTTCTATGTACAGACCTGTTATCACACCTCTGTGGATGTTTGATGTCACACATGAATCCCACTCTAGAAGTCACACTTGCTCCGGCTGCGGGCTGACCAGCTTGCTGCATCATATTATGTATTCATTATGTAAATGTAATTAGAGAGCCCTACATATGTATCGCCATATGGCCACCCACTCTGCTGTCGCTGGCGGATAAACCAGCTCTTTATCTATGTGCACAGCTATGATTCATGCAAACACATTGACTATTTATAAGTTATGTATTTACCGGTGGTAAAATTGAGCATTTCTGAGATTTTTCGCTTTCTTACTACCATGAAATATAATTGTGAAAATTGATTTTTTTTTTTTAGCTTTTGAAAGGTATTTCCTTTCACACCGCTGTCCGGGAACTTGTTTGGGTACAGGGGATGCTTTTTTTTTTGTTGTAAAAATAGAAAAGAAGATTTGACAAAATCCTGACCTCTCACCCCCAATCCATGTGGCTTTCAGCCAGATCGGTAGTTATACACCTCACTGGGTTTTCCGTTGGGAGGGGCGGGTTTACATTTGAGAATAACAGAAAATAGCATTCAAATGTATACCGCAACAGGTACTTTCACTTCAAATGGAGTCCAAAGGATTCATCTTTTGCTCTGCTGGCAGTCTGTGGGCACAGCTGCTGGGTCACTCACCATTTGTCTCTTCCAGTAGTTTGTCTTCGCGGGGGTCCTCCTGTGGCTTCCCAGCTCGTACATCCAGCATGGACTGGGGTCCTGCCAGGCCTGTGCGGCGTGTTCCTTCTTCCTGCAGCCTCTCCCTTTCCTAGGAAGCATGCATGCCCTCATGTTCCTTTTGGCCTCTTAAAAGGCCAGTGCCAGCCTTCCATTGGGTATATAAGGCACCCTGTAACGGGGCAGG
Source organism: Bufo bufo (assembly GCF_905171765.1). Classification (NCBI taxonomy): domain Eukaryota; kingdom Metazoa; phylum Chordata; class Amphibia; order Anura; family Bufonidae; genus Bufo; species Bufo bufo. Next base: position 31,370,925 of record NC_053394.1, on the reverse strand, counting down.
GTGCCTAAGCAATAGGTTCTAGTAGTTAGTTCCTGCAAAGGTGCGCCATTGTTCTGTATACTGACTATTGCCCTTTATCCAGATTTGATCATTTACTGCCTGACCTGACCTCCCCCTGTCTATCAGATTGACCCTGTGCAACCTACCTTGACCTTTAGACGTTTTACTGGATTGCAAATATGACCTTTAGCTTGTTTCCTGACTACAGTTGTTGCCTGATCCCTCAGTGTTTCCCACAATTGTGGCAGGGTCAGCAGCCACTGAACAGAGACAACGCCAGGAGGTAGCAGCCTGGTGGTTCCCCTGCAGCTTAGTCCACATCCCTGTACAGGATGAAGACCAAGGGGCTGACAGGAATATGCCCCTAGGAGCAGCCCTGGCACAGTGGGTACACTTCACTTCCATAACACTTTTGGACTCCTTTTTAACCTGCTTTCCATTCATTTCTGTTATGACTAGTCTAGTCTACTCTGACCGGTTCCTGAGGACCTTACTCACAAAGGAACTTCACGTAGAACCAATATTGTAATTTGTTTTTGGACAGGCCAATGATAAAGGACTTGGGATTGAATTTGGAATCGTCAGGACAGCCTCTGCATGGTGCTCGTTATGTTCTCCATTTCCAGTCACATATTAATGGGGTACATGGCTTTCTCAAAAATTAATCCTAGGGCAGTGCATGCAAGATTGGGAAATTACATTATAAGGCCTACTGGGGCCCCAAAGTCGTCCTGTCCTCATCTAATTCACAGCGAGTCACCGAATTGCCACAGTCAGTCTGTTTTCTCTTTAAATGGATCCAGCTTGCATCACGGAGGGACTCCCCTGAGTCAACTCTCAGCAGTATACTTCCCTCCCCTAGGCTCACAAGTGGTTCAGTGTATGTGCGTTGTAAAGGCAGGAAGAGCTGGATTAATTTTTACTTTGCCCGGGGGAGATATTTGTAACCAAAGACATTTCGCTGTCTTGTTTGCAGTACAGTGTCAATGAATCAGGGCAAACCAGGGCCGGTACAAGGCAGGGGCCGAAGGAGCGGGTGCCCTGGGCGCTACCATTTGCGGACAGGAGGGGGGCGCAGGTGAAGTGCCAGCCACGGCCCCCCCTACATCATGCTGTGCCCCCCCAACTAAAATGACACCCCCCCCCCCCCCCCCCCCCCAAGTGAGCAGCCGCCGCTGGGCACAGGGAGATGAGCGCTTCCATTGCGCTCATCTCCATTGTAAACTGTCTGTGCCAGCGGAGGTGCAGGGGAGGGAGAGGCGTGTCCCTTCCCTTTCCTCTGATAGGCTGCAGGCAGGCACCGAAGTGGAGGAGAGGCCCCGCCCCCTAATTACTCCTGTTTACCTTTCTAAAGCTAAAGGACCTTTGATGATGTCATCACAGGTCCTGTAAGGGAACTGCACAGTGTAAAGTGTAGTTCCCAGGTTAGAACAGTGCATCTGCCAGGACCTGTGATGACATCATCTTCAACATCACAGGTCCTGCAGAATCTAGCAAAGGAACTGCACCAAAAATGGTGTAGTTCCTAGGTTTCAAAGGTACATCTGCCAGGACCTGTGATGACATCATCACAGGTCCTTTAACCCCTAACAGCAAGTATTAAAAGTTCACAAGCAGCTCTGTATTGATCCATACAGACTGGAATGGAGAGGTAAGAGGAGGTCCTCCACTTTTCATCATTTACCCCCCCCCCCCCCTCCATGCCCTGTTTTTACTCATTGCTCACTCATGTATACTACTTCAGACAGTTACCACTACCTCATGTACCTCACAGTGACTATAATGCATAACTGACCACATATTTCTATAAACACTGCATCTACAGTATTATACCTTCTATGTGTCACATCAATACACTGCTCTGTATATATATATATATATATATATATATATATATATACACACACATACATGCACACACACTGCATATATTACACAGTATTATACATGCAATATGTACAGATATATAGTATATACCGCAGTGCACTGATATGTGAGGTATGAGGTATAATAGATGCTGTGTGTACAGATATCAGTACACTTCTGTATATACTATATATGTGAGGTACGAGGTATAATAGATGCAGTGTGTACAGATATATAGTATATACAGCAGTGTACTGATATGTGAGGTACGAGGTGTCAATACACTGCTGTATTTACTATATACCTGTACACACTGCATCTATTATACCTCGTACCTCACATATTACACTACTGTATATACTGTATACACTGCATATATTATACCCCGTACCTCACATATCAGTACACTGCTGTATATACTATATACCTGTACACACTGCATCTATTATACCCTGTACCTCACATATCAGAACACTAGGGAATATACTATATACCTGTACACACTGCATCTATTATACCGCGTACCTCACATAACTGTACACTGCTGTATATAATATACATCTGCATCTATTATACCTCTTTTGTGTGCCAGGGCTGTTTTGTAATCCCATTCCGGCCCTGATGGCATAAATTATAAAACGCAGCAGCAAGAATAGTTCATGGAACAAAGGGAGGGGCTATAAAAGGGGAATGGGGGCCCAATTTAGATTCCTGCTATGGGGCCCAGTGATTTTTTATGTACGCCCCTGGCTGCAGGCACTAGGCCGGCAGCCTATCAGAGGCCGGCGCAATGACGTCATCGTGCCGCCTGAGCCTTACATTACAGCGTGGGACACAGGAAGAGGCTGCATCGCATCGCTGACACTTAGGTAAGTATAAGTGTTTTTTTTTTGTTTCTTTTTACAATAGTATTACTGGCACATTGGGGGGGCTTATTACAAAACTGGCACATGATGATGGGGGGGACTTTATAGTGTCTGTGACTTTCAAAGTCCCACAGTCCTTTGTTCTATTGCTTTAAGTATATTCTTGTTTTGAAACAACATTGATTCTTTCTTAAAAACGGGGGGGGGGGGGGGGGGGGGGCGCAGTTTGCCATCTTCGCCCTGGGCACCAAATGGCCTTGTCCCAGCCCTGGGGCAAACTACTCGACTTGGAAGACCATGAAGACAGACGGGGACTTCAACGCCTCCTCAGATACCTGCTGTATTATCAAGCCTCATTTCCAGAGAGAATAACCTGCGTTAGGCTTGCTCAGCTGTCATCTTACTACCATAGAAGTGCACGGAGAGAACCGCTCATGTGCGGCCACCTCTCCATGCATTCTCTGCTTGGCTGCAGCTGCATCACCAGGCGGCAGGGTGGAGGTCGGGGGACCCTCATTCTGGAGACAGGGGTGGGAGATTGGTCAATAGGGTTCTATTCACATCTACATCGTGGCCTTCATCTATAATGCAGGACTTCACAACAGATACCAATGGTGCCCAATGGACCACATTGACTTATAGTGGCACCCGTCAGGTTCTGCCAAGGTGTCCGTGGTGTGCAGCGCTATTGTTTTTATCAAATATCATGGAGCGTCCGACTCTGAACCTGTAAATCTGGTAATAAAGCTAGACCTATACCACCCAGTAAAGCTATGTTCAATGGACCCTGTTATAAGTCAGTGAGGTGTATATTGTCAACGCGTCCAGCACTGTAACCGAAACTACGGCGCCAGTGTAAATGGAGACTAACGCGCCAAGGTCGCAGGACCCTTGATTGCACCCTTGTGTATTTAGGGGCTTTAGTCGTGATGAGAAGCAGCGTTACGGGGCATATGACATCATGTAGCATTTAGCCTATATAGCTGTGTTCGGCTTTTGCCTATCCCAATCTGCTTTCATTGTGATGTAAATGACTTACATCTGCATCGTCTAATCATGTTTTCTTCCAAGGATCAATCACAACAGTAATTAGAATTTCAGAGCATTAAGTTATTTGTTCCGGCTTGTGTTGCTTTAATTTAGAGAATTCCTATCTTACATTGTGAATGATAGGATTGGACTTGTGAAGAGATCCTGATATCAAAGATAAGATGATTCTGCAGTACCTTTTGTTCTGCACTTGAATCCGCGTGCTGAAAATCGGAATTAATAAATTATTTTTTTTCATTTTCTTTTGGGGACTTCTTTTTGTTTAATGGATCTCTAGGAAGCATTACGTCCTCTTCTAGGAAGCATTACGTCCTCTTCTAGGAAGCATTACGTCCCTTGAAATACATAAATGTAGGGGGGCATACATAGAGATAAAGAGGTCCTCGAGCAAAGATTAAATTCAGGCCCCCTTCTAGTGCCGGTGGACACCTGAGATAGGGAGCTTTGGTGCATATATTTGCACCCCCCCCCCTTCATCTTCTTTGATGTGGAGAATGAGCCTGGACTGGAAGTTGTCGCCAAAGGAGCCCCACTGAAATTGCATGGCCAGCATCCACATAGTGTACATCCTTGCACGTATACGCTGGATCCTCCAGAGGGATGCACTTTGGGTCCAGAAAGGGAAACTCTAAAATTAAGAACCAGACCAGACCAGACCAGACCCCATAATACAGACCCCCATACCAGTGCTGATAATACAGACTCAAATATTCAGACCCCAGATCCTAAATTGCAGACCCTGATCAGACCCTTAATTACTTGAAAGGGCTATTCCTTTCCATTCAGAATGCATGCCGTGTACGCTCAGCCGAATGGAGCATGCATGTGTACTGAGAGGGGGGATCAGCGAGGAGAAGCTGTACTCTGTGCAGTCTGGAGGTGTACTCTGTGCAGTCTGGAGGTATACTCTGTACAGTCTGGAGGTATACTCTGTACAGTCTGGTGGTGTACTCTGTACAGTCTGGAGGTGTACTCTGTGCAGTCTGGAGGTATACTCTGTACAGTCTGGGGGTGTACTCTGTGCAGTCTGGAGGTGTACTCTGTACAGTCTGGAGGTGTACTCTGTGCAGTCTGGAGGTATACTCTGTGCAGTCTGGAGGTGTACTCTGTGCAGTCTGGAGGTGTACTCTGTACAGTCTGGGGGTATACTCTGTACAGTCTGGAGGTATACTCTGTACAGTCTGGGGGTGTACTCTGTGCAGTCTGGAGGTGTACTCTGTACAGTCTGGAGGTGTACTCTGTGCAGTCTGGAGGTATACTCTGTGCAGTCTGGAGGTGTACTCTGTGCAGTCTGGAGGTATACTCTGTGCAGTCTGGGGGTATACTCTGTGCAGTCTGGAGGTATACTCTGTGCAGTCTGGAGGTATACTCTGTGCAGTCTGGAGGTGTACTCTGTACAGTCTGGAGGTGTACTCTGTGCAGTCTGGAGGTGTACTCTGTGCAGTCTGGAGGTATACTCTGTGCAGTCTGGGGATGTACTCTGTGCAGTCTGGAGGTATACTCTGTGCAGTCTGGAGGTATACTCTGTGCAGTCTGGGGGTATACTCTGTGCAGTCTGGAGGTATACTCTGTGCAGTCTGGAGGTATACTCTGTGCAGTCTGGAGGTATACTCTGTGCAGTCTGGGGATGTACTCTGTGCAGTCTGGAGGTATACTCATTGCAGTTTGGAGGTATACTCTGTGCAGTCTGGAGGTATACTCTGTACAGTCTGGGGGTATACTCTGTGCAGTCTGGAGGTGTACTCTGTGCAGTCTGGAGGTATACTCTGTGCCGTCTGGAGGTATACTCTGTGCAGTCTGTAGGTGTACTCTGTACAGTCTGGAGGTGTACTCTGTACAGTCTGGAGGTGTACTCTGTGCAGTCTGGAGGTGTACTCTGTACAGTCTGGAGGTATACTCTGTACAGTCTGGTGGTATACTCTGTGCAGTCTGGAGGTATACTCTGTGCCATCTGGAGGTGTACTCTGTGCAGTCTGGAGGTATACTCTGTGCCATCTGGAGGTGTACTCTGTGCAGTCTGGAGGTATACTCTGTGCCATCTGGAGGTATACTCTGTGCAGTCTGGAGGTGTACTCTGTACAGTCTGGAGGTGTACTCTGTACAGTCTGGGGATGTACTCTGTGCAGTCTGGAGGTATACTCTGTGCAGTCTGGAGGTATACTCTGTACAGTCTGGGGATGTACTCTGTGCAGTCTGGAGGTATACTCTGTACAGTCTGGGGATGTACTCTGTGCAGTCTGGAGGTGTACTCTGTGCAGTCTGGAGGTATACTCTGTGCAGTCTGGAGGTGTACTCTGTACAGTCTGGAGGTATACTCTGTGCAGTCTGGAGGTATACTCTGTGCAGTCTGGAGGTGTACTCTGTGCAGTCTGGAGGTGTACTCTGTGCTATCTGGGGGTATATACTCTGTGCAGTCTGGAGGTATACTCTGTGCAGTCTGGAGGTATACTCTGTGCAGTCTGGAGGTATACTCTGTGCAGTCTGGAGGTGTACTCTGTGCAGTCTGGGGGTATATACTCTGTACAGTCTGGAGGTGTACTCTGTGCAGTCTGGAGGTGTACTCTGTGCAGTCTGGAGGTATACTCTGTGCAGTCTGGAGGTGTACTCTGTGCAGTCTGGGGGTATATACTCTGTGCAGTCTGGGGATGTACTCTGTGCAGTCTGGAGGTGTACTCTGTGCAGTCTGGAGGTATACTCTGTGCTATCTGGGGGTATATACTCTGTGCAGTCTGGAGGTATACTCTGTGCAGTCTGGAGGTATACTCTGTGCAGTCTGGAGGTATACTCTGTGCAGTCTGGGGGTATACTCTGTACAGTCTGGAGGTATACTCTGTACAGTCTGGGGGTGTACTCTGTGCAGTCTGGAGGTGTACTCTGTGCAGTCTGGAGGTATACTCTGTGCAGTCTGGGGATGTACTCTGTGCAGTCTGGAGGTGTACTCTGTGCAGTCTGGAGGTATACTCTGTACAGTCTGGAGGTATACTCTGTACAGTCTGGGGGTGTACTCTGTGCAGTCTGGAGGTGTACTCTGTGCAGTCTGGAGGTATACTCTGTGCAGTCTGGGGATGTACTCTGTGCAGTCTGGAGGTGTACTCTGTGCAGTCTGGAGGTGTACTCTGTGCAGTCTGGAGGTATACTCTGTGCAGTCTGGGGATGTACTCTGTGCAGTCTGGAGGTGTACTCTGTGCAGTCTGGAGGTATACTCTGTGCAGTCTGGAGGTATACTCTGTGCAGTCTGGAGGTATACTCTGTGCAGTCTGGGGGTATACTCTGTGCAGTCTGGAGGTATACTCTGTGCAGTCTGGAGGTATACTCTGTGCAGTCTGGAGGTATACTCTGTGCAGTCTGGAGGTATACTCTGTGCAGTCTGGGGATGTACTCTGTGCAGTCTGGGGATGTACTCTGTGCAGTCTGGAGGTGTACTCTGTGCAGTCTGGAGGTGTACTCTGTGCAGTCTGGAGGTATACTCTGTGCAGTCTGGAGGTATACTCTGTGCAGTCTGGAGGTATACTCTGTGTAGTCTGGGGATGTACTCTGTGCAGTCTGGAGGTATACTCTGTGCTGTCTGGAGGCGTACTCTGTGCAGTCTGGGGATGTACTCTGTGCAGTCTGGAGGTATACTCTGTGCAGTCTGGAGGTGTACTCTGTGCAGTCTGGAGGTATACTCTGTGCAGTCTGGAGGTATACTCTGTACAGTCTGGGGATGTACTCTGTGCAGTCTGGAGGTATACTCTGTGCAGTCTGGAGGTATACTCTGTACAGTCTGGAGGTATACTCTGTACAGTCTGGAGGTATACTCTGTACAGTCTGGAGGTATACTCTGTACAGTCTGGAGGTATACTCTGTGCAGTCTGGGGATGTACTCTGTGCAGTCTGGGGGTATACTCTGTGCAGTCTGGAGGTATACTCTGTGCAGTCTGGAGGTATACTCTGTACAGTCTGGAGGTATACTCTGTACAGTCTGGAGGTATACTCTGTACAGTCTGGAGGTATACTCTGTACAGTCTGGAGGTATACTCTGTGCAGTCTGGGGATGTACTCTGTGCAGTCTGGGGGTATACTCTGTGCAGTCTGGAGGTATACTCTGTGCAGTCTGGAGGTATACTCTGTGCTGTCTGGAGGTATACTCTGTACAGTCTGGGGATGTACTCTGTGCAGTCTGGAGGTATACTCTGTGCTGTCTGGAGGTATACTCTGTGCCGTCTGGAGGTATACTCTGTGCTGTCTGGAGGTATACTCTGTGCCATCTGGAGGTATACTCTGTGCAGTCTGGAGGTATACTCTGTGCAGTCTGGAGGTATACTCTGTACAGTCTGGAGGTATACTCTGTGCAGTCTGGAGGTATACTCTGTGCAGTCTGGAGGTGTACTCTGTGCAGTCTGGGGGTATACTCAGTGCAGTCTGGAGGTGTACTCTGTGCAGTCTGGAGGTATACTCTGTACAGTCTGGAGGTGTACTCTGTGCAGTCTGGAGGTGTACTCTGTGCAGTCTGGAGGTGTACTCTGTGCAGTCTGGGGATGTACTCTGTGCAGTCTGGAGGTGTACTCTGTGCAGTCTGGAGGTGTACTCTGTGCAGTCTGGAGGTATACTCTGTGCAGTCTGGAGGTGTACTCTGTGCAGTCTGGAGGTGTACTCTGTGCAGTCTGGAGGTATACTCTGTACAGTCTGGAGGTATACTCTGTACAGTCTGGGGGTGTACTCTGTGCTGTCGATCGTCTCCCATCTCTTACAGGGAGAAATGAATGTTGGGGATTAAATCTTCAGAACGAGCTCTCCCTGCGCTGCTGTCAATAGTCTGAAGAACAAGCTGTCAGTACCTGGTGTAGCTGTCACTCTGCTCAGGGAAGCCTACACTTAAAGAGAATTAAAGTCAATAAATGTAGGAAATAATAGGTATTGTAGTACAGATTACATGACAGCAGCGTAAAGCCTAAATCCAATGCGCTAGTAATACTCCCTCAGTAGTAATCAGCGCAGAGCCTGTGTGATCTTCTGTGACACATCTATTGGATTTATTGCTCTAATTAATTTACTAGATAAAAAAAAACTGGACAAAACTTTCTAAACAAGTTTTCATGAAAAGTATCCGCCTGTACAGACCTGGTATCTTCAGGGAACATCAGTGGAGTATGCAGGATCCGACTCCACCACTGGACATGACGTAAAACAAGTCTATTATACGGTATACATAGAACACTACAACCCCCAACAAGACCTGACCACTGGACACGACCATAATACAAGTCTATTATACGGTATACATAGAACACTACAACCCCCAACATGAACTGATCACTGGACACGACCATAATACAATTCTGTTATACAATATACATAGACAACTACAACTCCCAACATGCGGAGCACCAGAGAATCATATTATCCCATACACCAGAGGTGGGCAGCCTTGGAGAGGTAGAGATGTAGAATGGTGATGGAGAAGCTGCAGGTGCCGGACCCCTTTTAAAGGGAGTATTCCTATCTGGTACATTGATGGGCCTATCACTAGTCCGTACCATCGATGTCAGATAGGTGCGGGTCCCACCTCTGGGACCTGCTCTTGTGTCCAGAAAGAGGGACCTGAAGTGAAGCAGAGGGCGGCATACATGTACGGCTTGCTCTATATTCACCGCTATGGGAAATGGCCGATCCGATGCTTGGCTTTTTTCAGAAACTCCCATAGTGCTGAATGGAGGGTGGCTGCTCTCCCTCCAGTTTTAGGAACCCATTCTGGAGATAGGTTGGGGGTCTCACCTCTGGGACCCGCTCCTATCTGTCCATGGGCGGATTGGGCCTGGAAAACAAACCTAAAAGTGGCCCCCATGTTGTAGGTGGGTCCAAATTGACAGAAGACAGGACAAAACAAGTAGGCAGGGCTGCAGTACTATAGTGCAGCGCAGAATACCGCCCCAGCAGAACCAAATACTGCCGCCCCAGCCACAGCATCAGGAGGGCACCTGATGATCATTATGTACCTGGTCTGCGGCCATAAACAGGGCTTGAGTGGCATCGGGCCACCTGGAAATTTCCCTGTAGGGTCTATGGCCATTCCTCCCCTGACACCGATGGCAGATCCTAGCCAGATGCCACCAGTGTATCTCTTTAAAAAGTCGTAGCTTTAGTTCTTCACGCGTTCGATGGTCGAGTGTTAGAGTGTTGGCCGCGCTGCAGATTGTTTCATGCGCTTTAGCATTTTTGTCCCTGTAGATTTAGGAGGAACGGCCTCGGCTTTTGGTGGATGCCCCGAGATCACACTTGATATTCTCGGTGTTTGCAATTACAACACGTCCAGCTTGTGCCTGTAATCCTTAAAGAAAGCAGGAAATATCTTCTGTGTCACAGGGCCATTTCCCCCCTTCAATAAAAGTGGAATTTGCAGTTGGATTGGGATCCCCCGTAGTGTTTAAGAGTGGCCATAGAGAGGGTCGGGGGGAGGCAAGAAGCCGTGAAAGGAGCTTTTGTCCCCTTAAAAGCCAGCTACTAACTCCACAGGTGGGGAGCCGCTTCCCTGCCTCATGGGAGCATACCGGCTAAAACTTCTTGCAAACTTTTTTTTAAATTTTTTTTTTTTTATATTTTGAAGGCACAAGAAATAAGTGAATGCATTTACAGCCTTCATTTCTGCTCGTGGTTTGCCAGCGGGAGACGACAAAATCCCCTTCTTCTTCTCCCTCCCAGCATCACCCAGAGGAGAAAGCAGGGGGCTCTGAGAGAAAGCACTGCCCTTTACCAAACTGCACGGGCTTTTCCCAGGGATTATTGTTCGGGGGTTTCTAGGAGACTGAAGCCTTCAGGTGTCACCAGGGAGACCGGGGCCTGGGTATTTGGTTTTAGGTCAGCCACAATAAAGACGGCAGAATGAAACGGGCATCCTCTGGACCTCCTCAGTCATTTGTCAGGCTGTTTTAGCCCCCAGTGTCTATTCACGAGCACCGAAAAGGGGGTATGTCAGGCGGAGGGGAGAGTAGGGAAACATAGCTAGACTATATGGCTATTGAAAGGCATGAATTGGTAGAACATAAACATGTTAAGTCATTAAACGGAACAAGATGGATTCTTGGGAGTCAACTACCCCAGTCAACGCGGGTCAATAGATTCAGACCCACCTGTAGATAACATGACTTCCGGTACCGGAGAGGGAGGTCCATTATTTTATCAGATTTCATGAATATATTTACAGTATATTTTGAATCCGGTATATAAAGTTACCATGTATCAAATTCTAGTCTTGAAAGTGGATACATTGTTTATGAATCAAGTACGCATGGAACAATGCAAAACTGTAACCCTGTTTATTGCCGTGTAAATAGAGCGGCGGCTGCCGACCAGTTTACCGTAGGAGAGCCTCTGAAATCTAAAATGAACCTCTATCTCAAGAAAATCATTTTTAATCTTTGAATTCGGCTACTTTCACACTTGCGTTGTTAATTCCGGTATTGAGATCCGGAGAAAAAGGACTTTTAGGCCTCTTTCACACAGGTCCGGACAAGATGCGGGTGCGTTGTGGAAAAATGCACAAAGTTCGGGCTTGGGATCGGTGTTCTGTCGATTTTATTATGTTATAAGGGAAAATAATAGCTTTCTTAATACTGGATGCTCAGTAAAAGGTCCTTTGAGGGGTTAAAAATAATATGTCGGGCCCACCTACCAGATGTCAAGGTAGCTTCTCATCAGGTGGGACCTACTCCAACACGGAGGGTCCAGCTCCGTTGTTACTCTGTAGTTAGTTGCACAATATAGAGCATGCTGCGATTTTCACGCAACGCACCAGTGATGCGTTAAAATCACCGCTCATGTGCACAGCCCCATAGAAATGAATAGGTCCGGATTCAGTGCGGGTGCAATGCATTCACCTCACGCGTCGCACCCGCACGGAATTCTCGCCCCCGTGAAAGGGGCCTTAGGCTCCATTCAGACGTCCGTATGAATGGTCTGGATCCGTTACGCAATTATGCGGAATGGGTGCGGACCAATTCATTTTCAATGGGGCCGGAAAAGATGTGGACAGCACACAGTGTGCTGTCCGCATCCGCATTTCCGTTCCGCGGCCCCAAACCTCCGGCCCGCGGCTCCGCAAAAAAATAGAACATGTCCTATTCTTGTCGACGATAGCGGAAAATAATAGGCATTTTCTATTATAGTGTCGGCCATGTGCACATGGCTGGTGTCAATGGACCCTTAATCTACATGCAAATGAGCAGTTAAGTGCACCGAGGGCGGGCCAAAGCCACTCTGTGCATCCATGCCCCTCCTGCTTCCACTCCTTAGTTCTTCCATAGTCATCTCACCTGTTCCTGTCAATCAGGAAGGAGAGAAAGGGTCTGGCAGAGAAAGCAGGAGGGGCAAGGGTGCACAGAGTGGCTTTGGCCCTCCCACGGTGCACGTTACTGCTCATGTGCATATTAATTAAAAGTGCTTTTTATCCAGAATGAAGCAGCAGATCACTAAGTTAAAGGTATCATTACATTCAGCTGTGTCTGTTTTACCAGTGAATTTCCTGCTGACTGGTTCCCTTTAATGCATGAAGGCACCAGCTGTTCATTGAAGTGCCTCTCCATTCTGGCTCATAGAAAGACCCTTGAACAGAAGAAGCCCCCCCACCCACCAGTGATGTCCATGTGCTCCAACCGGCCATGTGTAATTGTCTCCTTCCCCTTTAAGCATGACTATGATTATTGAATTATTCATAAAGGGATACATTTTTTCGATATTTTGTTGCAGGATTCTTACTGCATTAACATCAAATAAAAGCAATAATAAGGCATAATTAACATCACGCAGTTCTAATCATATGATTCTGTAAGGAGTGCGACATTTTACCAATACATGCTCAGCAATAAAAGCCGGGGTGCGCCACAGATCGACACTCCAGGAAGGAACTTGAAGAACATCTGGCGCCTCCGTTTTTAATTTCACATGGAAAATGATTTGCATAATGCATATAAACTCTAATCTGTTTTTCAAAGTCGCTGCTCATTAAATAAATCCAGTGTACGGGATGAACGGCGGAGGCGGATCGTACCGCGCCAGAGGTTACGGAAATGTTGGGCCTGGAAAAAAAAAAAATGACATAAAAAAAACTAAACCTGTTGGGAGTTGATGGAGTGCATTAAAAAATCAGGAGCGATTTCAGAAGGGATGAGTCATGGCTGGTTCAATCCACAGGAGGCTGCTGGATTATTACTATCATGGCATTTTCAGATTTTATGAGAAGGGGATATCGCCTACAAACGTTTTACTGTGCACTAATGGAATAATTTTACACTTATTTATACTTTTTATACTTTTTATACTGTTGCCTTTACATAAACATACCGCCACCATACAGCAAGGAGCAAAAAGCTCAGGATAATGTGCAGTAAAATGAAGGTAAAATGTTACCAGTGACGCTGAGTGCTGGGGACGGTCCCCTGTGGCCCTCGGGCTCATCAGTCTTTGTAAGGTCTCTGTCTCCCCTTAGCTTAGGATGAGGTCATGTTTGTTTTAAGCCGCACCTCACGTGACAGTTTGGTCAATATCTGTTGTTTTATGAGCGCTTTTATGTAATTTATGTAATCGGATATTTCAGTGTCTGATTTCCTCGCTGGAGACGACGTCTTCACCTGTGTGTGAATTTCAGTTCTGGGGTTTTTTCGAAGTATTTTATGAAAATAAAGGTGTGCCGCCATCCTATAGTGATATCCAGTAATCTGTCTCACCCCATGTAGGTATGAGGAAACAGCCACATGCACTGCTTAGAGCTTTACAGTTTAGGTACGTGCCCTAATATACAGAACCCAAATAATAATAAGAGCTGACAATGTCATACAGTCTTCAAATGACAGTGGCATTCCATAAAGTTCCCAAATAATAGTGGCATATAGTACTCATATAGTGTCATGCATTACCCAAATAAAAGTGCCCGGTAGTGTCATCTATCCCCCAAATAATAGTGCCATACAGTACCCAAATCATAGTGCCTAATAGTGTAATGCATCCTCCAAATAATAGTCCCACACAGTGCCCAGTAGTGTCATGCATTGGCCAAATAAAATTGTCCAGTAGTGTATCCCCCAAATAATAGTGCCATACAGTGAGTGCCCAATAGTTTATACATCGCCCAAATAGTAGTTCTATACATTCCCCAAATTATAGTGCCCAATAGTGTCGGGCATCCCCCAAATAATAGTACCATACATTCCCCAAATCATAGTGCCCCATAGTGTCGGGCATCCCCCAAATAATAGTGCCATACATTCCCCAAATCATAGTGCCCCATAGTGTTGTGCATCCCCCAAATAATAGTGCCATACAGTGCCCAATAGTGTCATGCATTCCAGAAATAACACAGCCATACTGTACCCAATAGTGTAATAATAGAGTGCGGTGCCCAAATCATAGTGCCATACAGTGCCCAATAGTGGCATGCATTCCCCTAATAATAGCACCATACCATTCTCAACAGTGTCATGCATTCCCCAAATTATAGTGCCAGAAAATGCCCAATACAGTAGTGTCATACATTCCTTAAAGGAAACCTGTCACCGGGATTTTGGGTGTAGAGCTGAGGACATGGGTTGCTAGATGGCCGCTAGCACATCCGCAATACCCAGTCCCCATAGCTCTGTGTGCTTTTATTGTGTAAAAAAACTGATTTGATACATATGCAAATTACCCTGAGATGAGTCCTGTACATGAGATGAGTCAGGGACAGGACTCATCTCAGGTTAATTTTCATATGTAACAAATCGTTGTTTTTTTACACAATAAAAGCACACAGAGCTATGGGGACTGGGTATTGCGGATGTGCTAGCGGCCGTCTAGCAGCCCATGTCCTCAGCTCTATACCCAAAATCCCGGTGACAGGTTCCCTTTAAACAAGAGTGCCACAAAGTTCCCAGTAGTGTCATGTATTCCCCCAAATAATGGTGCCATACAGTGCCCCGCAGTGTCATACACTCCCCAGATAATAGCGCCATACAGCACTGACACTTAAATAACCATAGACTTCTATGTATCATAATACTGCCATTCAGTTTCCAAGTGTCATACATGCCCCAAATACTAGTGTTAAATAACAGTTCCATAAATTTCCCAAATAATACCTATACTGTACATATTGCCCAAATATCAGTGCCATATAACCCTCCAATAATAGTGCCATGTGGCTCTTGAATAGCAGTATGATAAGGTTACCAAAATAATACTGCCAGATAGTGCCACCCAGTCATTGCCCACATAATAGGCAGCGTCTGAAGATATGATTGACACTTGAGTGATGAAAGAATAAGGAAAATAAAAATAACCTTTTAGGACCTCTGAGTCCAGGGGCTGGCGGCTTTTTCCCCTCCATTATGCTGCGTGCTTTATTTAATGTATCATAGTAATGGTCCTGCAGATTATTCTCCGCCGACCCCTCGTCTACAAAGTCTAATGAGCGTTACTGTTGTATCTGAGGGGTTTCTGCTTGACTTTTCTGTCACGTCACGGGCTCCTTATCATGCGAGATAGCGTACATTGTTCTGTGAGAACATTAAAGGAATCGCGCTGGCACAGATGGCGGAATATAAAGGAGATTAGTTTCCACTTACACGATTTTATAATTCATTAGTACTGAAAAGAATGAAGATCAAAGAGAACTTTCCGCGGTATATACTCTTGATCAATCTTTTTTTTATTATTTTTTTTTTATGATGTGCTTAAATAGAATTATAGTATTTTACATCAGAAAGGGCCGTAATTAATTTATTGCGGCAGATAACTATTTACAATGGAGATACGTTCGCTTCGTACATTCGCTTTACTGCAGATGGCTGGAAATTTTATGGAAGTCTCATGCTGGAGACCGGGGTTTAATGTCTTCGCATGAAGGTTATACTGCGGTTTTACCATAAAAAGTGTCAGGTTTACGACCTTCAGTGGCCTTTCTCTCTGTAGGATGACATTTATACATAATGTATCGGCATCGGAGACGTCAGGAATATCGGCACAGTTTGCAGTAGTAGTGAGCTGATGTTGGGTAGTCCTAATATTTTTGAGCAGAGATAATTTTGGGTCAATAGTGAAACACAATCGGTTCATGGTGAAGACCAGCAGAATTTCATCAGATTAATAAAAGCAGCATTCAGTTTCCACAAATTTCGGAATCCGCCCAACTCGAGTTTCGCTCTCCATTCTTCCTTTTGTATCGGCAGCCACTCTTTTCTCCCTGGTGGGCATGGGCAAACGCCCCTCTGCTCTCATGCCCTGGCATTCTGGACCCGCCACCTTACCTCCTTACCGACAGGCCTGGCCACCCAAGCTGCGCGCCTGTCTCCTCCAGCTCTTAAAGAGACAGTAAGTGCACCTAAATCTTCCCCAACTTAAAGGGTTGTCTCATCTGAGACAATGGGGGCATATCGCTTTATCGAGAACGGAGCCCCGAAAGAGCCGGAGAGCGCACTGCGCATGTGCAGCCACACTCCATTAATTTCTATGAGGCCGCCGAAAATAAACGAGCGCTGGCTCGGCTATTTCCGTCGGGCCTATAGAAGTGAATGGGAGCGGTGGCTGGTGATGCGCGGTGCGCTCCAATTCACTACTATGGGGCAGGACCTGAGTTTTCCAGCCACCACTTTGCGGGGCTCCGTTTAGGAGATAGGTCGGGTGGGACACGCACCTATCAGACAGTGGGGGCATATCCTAGAGACACATGAGACAACACCTTTGAAGGCATTTTCCCTGTAGGACAGTGCCTGAGCAACAAGTTCTAGTCTGCTAGTGTCCTGCTATACGTTTGTCTGCCCGTGTACTGACTTCTGCCTGTTTCCTATATTTGACCCTTTGCTGCCTGACCTGACCTCTGTCTGATCTCAGTACTGACCCTGAGCTGGTCGCCGTGACTTTGGACTGTTTATCGGATTTCATATACCCTGCCTAACCTGCCCCTGGCTACAGTTTAGCCTGATCCATCAGTCCTCCGCACTAGTGTCTCTGACCCCCGTAGGTCAGCAGTCACTTGAACAGAGACTACTCCAGGAGGTAGCTGCCGGGTGGTTTCCCTGCAGATCCATGTATAGGAGTTAAAACCAGGGGACTGCCAGGATAACGCCCTTGTAAGTAGCCCCAAGTCAAGTCTGTTCAAGTGACAAAGAGGGTCCACACCCGCTGCGTAGCACTTCCAGGGGGGACCTGGAAAAAGCAAGGACAAAACTTGAGTTGGGAGGAGGCATTGTCTCACTGTTTTCCTCTAAAGGGATTTCATTGCTGCGGGTCTTGAGAATAGCGTCTGGAGGTGACGCAAGAGAGTGGATGGAATAACGGCATCGAGAGGTTCTAGATCTTTGGAAGTGAAATCCAGTAATAGACTAGGTCTTATTTTGGGACTTTATGAGCAGACTGCCCCATCAGTGCATTTATGGAATATCAGCAGGATGGATGTGGGTCTTGTGTCTATTTCCAGGGGCAACTTGCAGAATTTTAAAAGCAGCTCTGTGTATGATTGGATAAAATAACATAAAATAATAAAGAACAAAAAATAATTCAAACTTAGGTAAGAAAAGGAAAGTAGTTACAACTTTACTTTATATCCTGTGTGAAGTTGAAATGTTATTAAAGGTAGAATTACACTGTGAAGATTAAAGGGGTTGAACCATGAACAATATCCATGGGATAGATTCTACTGGGGGTCTGGGTCAGATGGTGGGGGTCCGGGTGATTGTGCTGTTCTTGGGACCAACCCCTTTAAGCTCAACTAAAAGAATATTTTAAAAAATAGAATATATTTCACTGAATTGGGCTTGTAGAAATCCACCTGCTTGCTACAGAATTGAATTATGCATTTATGTCGCTCCTCTGTTATTCCTCCTAGAAATAATTTAATAAAGTGTTACCAGCTGCCTAACAACATAAATCAGTGTTAACAGGGGCAGACTGCAGGGACACATCCCTTTGTCAAGGGGAATAGTAACGTCCAGTCATCAATTTATAGTAGGAATAATAGAGGGATGACACCATGCTCACGAATGGTCATGTAATGTGGCTACTGATGCCATATCCAAAGGACCCATCACATGAATTAAGGCGGAGCTTGCACTACATTTATTAATACCTTTCTAGTAGGAATAGCAGAGGAACAGCACAACATAGAGATCTAAAGAGAGAAACTCCAGAATTACTAAAGGAGCCATGTCAGGAGAGGCGACGGGCCCCGTGCAATTATACTGATCTATAGCCTTTAGGCCTCATGCACACGACCGTATTTTGTTTCCGTGTACATTCAGTTTTTTTTGCGGATAGGATGCGGACCCATTCATTTCAATGGGTCCGCAAAAAACGCGGACAGCACACCGTGTGCTGTCCTCATCAGTATGTCCGTTCCGTTGCTCTGCAAAAAAAATGGTGCATGTCCTATTTTTTTCTAGTTTGCGGACAAGGATAGGCATTATTACAATGGATCCGCAAAAAAAGTCACCCGTTTTTTTTGCGGATCCGCAAAACACATACGGTCGTGTGCATGTAGCCTTACAATGACTAAATATTCTGAAGGCCGAGGGCAGTTTTGCTGTAATCTAGAAACTGGCGAAGAGGATGGCGATGACACCGTGGAATGTCCGATGGCATGGCGTTCCATGCACGTCCCCGGGCGGAGGCAGATAGCGGCCGTATACACAGTATAGGGCGGATTATAACCCAGGGCTGCAGACAAGGTGTTCAGTCAGTCGCTCCGTCCTGCAGCAATGTCACCATTCACCTCCGCAGAGCGCGCCGCACGTTATCTCCCATCTCTGAGGCCGAGGCTTCACAGCGAGCAGCGAGTGAATGACATTTCCCATTTTCAGGGGGAGGCCAAGAAATGGCTGGCAGAAATAGCTTAAATGATTGGCCTATTGTACGGCGCCGGTCCATGCGTTTAGATGGGAGGTCGAGACAAAAGGCCACACGTCCGCAGAATGCAGAAAGGACCGCTCAATGGAGATTTGTCACGGATGGCCAGCTCTGCGCCGCGTCTCCTGTCCATCTCCCAGGGTCACATTGCTTTATTCCTGTTCAGATGTTTCAAAAAGAAAAATGTCCTCAAAGCAAATATATTGGGCGAAGGACCTCCTGGTCAGCTGCAAAATCTTAAAGGGGTTCAACACATGGCATTTACCATGTAGAGAAAGTTAATACAAGGCACTTACTAATGTATTGTGGTGATTGTCCATATTGCCTCCTGTGCTGGCTGGATTCATTTTTCCATCGCATTATACACGGCTCATATCCAGGGCTTATGACCACCCTGTAATCCAGAAGCGGTTGGCGTGCTTGCACATTATAGGAAAATGAATCGGCCTCTCTGGGGGCTGGGACTGGGGGAGCGCGCATAGCCCACTGCTTTTTTCTATGCAAGCATGACCACCGTTGATGGATTACTGGGTGGTCGTGACCATGGAAACTAGCAGTGTATAATGTGATGGAAAAATGAATCCAGCCAGCAAAGGAGGCAATATGGACAATAACAACACATTAGTAAGTAGCTCGTATTAACTCTGTCCACATGATAAATGCCATTTGCTGAAGTGACACTATGACACGTGGCGTCACTGGCCTACGAAGTGGCTGCAGCGCTCACTAGAGTAGATCGGCGGGGGTTGCCAGGAGTGAGACCCCCACCCATCAGATAGGATAGGTCATCCCCTTGCAGAAAAGACACACCCCCTGAGCTGCAGCAGAAAAGCCACACCCCCTGATTTGCAGCAGAAAAGCCACGCCCCCTTATCTGCAGCAGAAAAATCACGCCCCCTGATCGGCAGCAGAAAAGCCACGCCCCCTGATCGGTAGCAGAAAAGCCACGCCCCCTGAGCTGCAGCAGAAAAGCCACACCCCCTGAGCTGCAGCAGAAAAGCCACACCCCCTGAGCTGCAGCAGAAAAGCCACACCCCCTGAGCTGCAGCATAAAAGCCACACCCCCTGAGCTGTCAGCTTGATATAAATCTAGCAGAGCAATGAATGGGGAGATCTCTGGATCCATGTGAGGTACAGGGCTGGTTCTGGCTTTGTTAGAAAGAGATTGTCTTGCACAAAATGATTTTCATTTTTACATTAATCATAGGCTATCCCCTTTAATTGAGATAATTTTCGGTCCTCCGCCCCCAGTATAATACACCACTGACCTCGTACTCATTAGACAGGCGAGAAAAATACTATTATCTTCTCAAATATTATGTCTTCACATATACAGTTACCGCTCACAGCAAGGTCACAAACTATTGTGAAAGTCATGACATTGCCATGAGTCTGAGTGGTTTCTGTTACAGTCGGGGGCCCCAAGGCACCATTCCTCCTGCCCCTGTTCCTAAACCATGGCAGCGGAAATTATAGCTACCAGATGTGAATATTAATGATATGGAGAATTGTATAGTGGGGCTGACTATGAGAAAGTATATAGTCGCCTGTTCATTACCTACCTGAGTGTGAATAGCTGTCAATCTGCATCTGTCCTCAAGCAGTTGGGACCAGTGACTCTTAAAGGGGTTGTCCCACAACAAATTTTTTTTTTTACATTTTTCCACCCAGCACCTGGATCTGAATACTTTTGTAATGGCATGTAATAAAAAAATCTATTATAGCTAGTGTTGAGCGAACTTGTGTTTTATGTTCGGCGTCTAAAGTTCGGGTTCGGGTTATCGAAGAATCGCGTTATGGATTCCGCTACCACGGACCATAACGGAATTTAGAATCCATACCGCGATTCTTCGATAACCCGAACTTTAGACGCCGAACTTAAAACACAAGTTCGCTCAACACTAATTATAGCCATTGAGCTATTCAATAAAATGTATCTGTATAGCGCCACCTGCTGTTTCTTTTTCTTATTTCTCCATCCACCTTGCTCAGGTGGACGCACATGCTCAGTTCAATCCTTAAACTGCATCTTGAGCTAGGATAGGGAAAGAGCTGCAGCAGAAAAAGCAAGCACTAAGAAAGGACATACCCCTTGAGCTGTAATAGGGAGAGAGCTGCAGCAGAAAGGACATACCCCTTGAGCTGTAATAGGGAGAGAGCTGCAGCAGAAAGAACACACACCCCGAGCTGTAATAGGGAGAGAGCTGCAGCAGAAAGGACATACCCCTTGAGCTGTAATAGGGAGAGAGCTGCAGCAGAAAGGACATACCCCTTGAGCTGTAATAGGGAGAGAGCTGCAGCAGAAAGAACACACACCCCGAGCTGTAATAGGGAGAGAGCTGCAGCAGAAAGAACACACACCCCGAGCTGTAATAGGGAGAGAGCTGCAGCAGAAAGAACACCCCCCCGAGCTGTAATAGGGAGAGAGCTGAAGCAGAAAGAACACACCTTCTGAGCTATACTAGGGAGAGAGGTGCAACAAAAAGGACACGCCGTCTGGATGTGATAGTAACCCAGCTGCTGCAAAATGGACATGCCCTCTGAGCTGTGATTGCGAGAGAGCTCCAGCAGAAAGGACACACCCTCTGAACTGTGATAGGGAGAAAACTACAGCAGAAAAGAAAACACCCCCTGAGCTATGACTGGGAAAGCTGCAGCAAAAACTGCATCCCCCTGATCTGTGGTAGGGAGAGCGCTGCAGCAGAAAGGACCCCCCACCCTCCAGAGCTTTGCTAGGGAGAGAGATGCAACAGAAAGGACACGCCCCTGAGCTGCCAGCCTGAAATTAATCTAGCAGAACAATTGGAGCAATGAATGTGGAGATCTCTGGACCCATGTGAGGTACAGGGCTGGTTCTAGCTTTGTTAGAAAGAGATTGTCATGTACTATACGATGTCAGATTTTTATGTTTTTCACATTAATCCTGGGACAACCCCTTTAATATGGGTCTTTTACTTCTTTTTGTATTAATTTGTGCTCCGCTTGCCCAGGCGCTTTGCTCTAGTCCACAGAGTAGCTGCATTGGCTGATAGCATGCGGCTGTTTAGATGACGGTGACAGCAGATAGATCTTTCTCCGTGCCTCCTCTGTCTTGCATTGTGATTTGGCTGTTCTTTTATCCGCTCCATGTTCCTCTATTATTCCACCAAATAAATGTTCCCTTAAAGATGTTTCCCTTTTGGTTTAGTAAGGAAGACACGTCCTGGAGGTTTTTCTCAATTTCTACTTCTCGGGCATCTCATTTTTTATCTCCTTTTTCACCCAGAGGAGATGAGCAGGTGGTCACCTCTGACCTCCCCAATGTATTGAGGGTTAGCTGATGAGAAAAGGCAAATATTAGCTCGGCGGAGACTCTTTACTGAGGGCCTCATTTTTATCCCGGCAGAATTTACTCAGGCAAAATGGTTTTGGTCTCTGGGGGTAACAGAGTGTTCATTGGTGGGCGTCTGTGCCAAGATAGGGGGCTTTACTGTGAATGCAATGTGAATCCTCCATCAAATGAACACTTTTTTTTGTAAAGTCCAAGAGCACAAAGACCAGGGGCTGGGCGTGTCCTCTTCTATTGGGTTCAGTTAGAAACACCAGTTGGAAAAACCTTCCGATGGCGATCTGGAGAACAGATAGTGTCATGGTGATTAAACCCATACGTGCTCCAGAATATCGGTAATCCTGAGATAATAGTTCTTCCTGCAGATGCATGTGCTAAATTATTAACAAAGACCAATGAGTTATGTAAGGGGGAAAAAAGTTATCAGAGATTTAAAAAAACACATGTAAATTGTTAAAGGGAGTCTGTCAGCAGTTTTGACCATGCAAAAGAGAGAGCAGTACAAACATACATTTTATCAGGAGTAGTGTGAATGTAAAGTTTTATTCTGATGGGTTCTGATCCTGCAGGTGCCCAGGGGTTGGAGCTTCCTTTCATCTCTGCATTATTGCCCCGCACCTCTGCTCTGAGTGACAGCTGGAGTGATCTCCTGGTTGGATGCTTCAGCTGTCAGTCACAGCAGAAGGGAGGGACTGTGAAGCAGAGAGCACTTCACAGTGAAGCTCCGCCTCCTGGGCACTTATAGGAGCAGAACCTTGTAGAATAAAAGTTCATGTTCACACTACTCCTGTTAAAAAAATGTGTACAAAAAGTATGATTGTCTTGCTCATCTAAGCCCCTGACTAGTGCTGTCAGCAGTTTTGTATAGACAGTATTTTTTAGATAGATAGATAGATAGATAGATAGATAGATAGATAGATAGGAGATAAATAGATAGATAGGAGATAGATAGATAGATAGATAGATATGAGATAGATAGATAGATAGATAGATAGATAGATAGATAGATAGATAGATAGATAGATATGAGATAGATAGATAGATAGATAGATAGATATGAGATATAGAGATAGATAGATAGATAGATAGATAGATAGATAGATAGATAGATATGAGATAGAGATAGATAGATAGATACAGTAGATAGATAGATAATAGATAGATAGATATGAGATATAGAGATAGATAGATAGATACAGTAGATAGATAGATAATAGATAGATAGATAGATAGATAGATAGATAGATAGATATGAGATATAGAGATAGATAGATACAGTAGATAGATAGATAATAGATAGATAGATAGATAGATAGATATGAGATAGATAGATAGATAGGAGATAGATAGATAGATAATAGATAGATAATAGATAGATGATAGATAGATAGATAGATAGATAGATATGAGATATAGAGATAGATAGATAGATACAGTAGATAGATAGATAATAGATAGATAGATAGATAGATATGAGATAGATAGATAGATAGGAGATAGATAGATAGATAGATATGAGATAGATAGATAGATAGATAGATAGATAGATAGATAGATAGGAGATAGATAGATAGATAGATAATAGATAGATAATAGATAGATGATAGATAGATAGATAGATATGAGATAGATAGATAGATAGATAGATATGAGATAGATAGATAGGAGATAGATAGATAGATAGATAATAGATAGATAATAGATAGATGATAGATAGATAGATAGATAGATAGATAGATAGATAATAGATAGATAATAGATAGATAGATAGAAGATAGATAGATAGATAGATAGATAGATAGATAGATAGATAGAGAGATAGATAGATAGATAATAGATAGATAATAGATAGATAGATAGATAGATAGATAGATAGATAGATAGATAGATATGAGATAGATATAAGATAGATAGATAGGAGATAGATATAAGATAGATAGATAGGAGATAGATAGATACTGTATGAGATGGATAGATATGAGATAGATATTAGATATACTGTATATTAAATAGATAGATATGAGATGTAGATAGAGAGATAGATATAGAAGATAGATAGATATTAGATAGATAGATAATAGATAGATGAGATAGAAGATAGATAGATATGAGATAGATAGATAATAGATAGATGAGATAGAAGATAGATAGATAGATAGATATTAGATAGATAGATAATAGATAGATGAGATAGAAGATAGATACTGTATGAGATGGATAGATATGAGATAGATAGATATTAGATAGATATAATGCTGAAAAAGACTCTTTTAATAAAAAAGTGATTTGGTCACAAACTTTTTTTTTTTTAAAGAATGTTTGAACGCCTCTGAGCTTTTATGCGGCATCAGAAGAAAAGACAAAGTAAAAATGAGACAAAACAACAAATAATGTAATAAAGATATAATGGAAAGAAGCTGGAAGTGACATTTGCAGGAATGAGAATGATTATTGGGGCAGAACATAAATAAGATGAAACAAGACACTGCGAGGCCTGTATCCTAGATTGTGCAGTGTGATCTGCAGGTTAGTGTATGTTACCCTCCCGGCGGCTCCCCAAACACAAACCTTTAGTCACTTCATTTATTTAACTTAGTGTAAAACAAGGCGGCAGATGTAAAAAGCAGATAAAGCACAGACAGAAAACATCCTTACACGATTCCAGATGTTTAATGGCGCAGAAAGACTGTGTTAAAAACATGATTCCTGTAAAAAGCGGGAAGAGAATTTTACTTTTCTGTCCTTGAGATTATTACATTTCCTGGAAGAAACCTTGGACTGGCGGGCCACCGCATAGATCAGGTCCCCTCGGCTCCGCACACCAGCAGAAAGGTGACCCCTACTTATTATTTTATTACTCATAGTCCCTGGTTTGGATTTGATAAAATACCCTGATAATGTAGTGAAATGAACATATGTATCTTTTTTAACTTTATTTATTTATTTATAAGAAATCTGTATTTGCTTTCAACAAAAATGATTGTGTGTGCAGTCATAGGACACGTACAAAAGTGTTACTTCTATCACTTTAAGTGCTTTTTTTTTTAAAGGGGATGTGTCACCTCTAACTTTCTCTACTAGTTAAAGGGGTTTAGGGGTTTTCTGAGACTTTTATGCTGATGACTTATCCACAGTATCTGATCGGTGGTGTCCAGCCGCAGCTGTTTGAGAAGGCACCGGCTCTTGCAGTAGCGCCGCAGCCAACCACAGCGCCGTGCATTGTATAGCGGCTGTGCTTGGTATTGCAGCTCAGCCTCATTCACTTCTATGGGGCTGCGCTGCACCTAGGTCATGTGACCGATGAACGTGACGTCACTGGCCTAAGGAAAGCTGCTAGAAGGCCACGGCGCTACTGCGAGCGCCGGAGCCTTCACAAACAGCTGACTATATTTGTCGGCGACGGGATTTTTAAAGATGGCGCCCGCTCTAGAATGGAGTGGGCGCCATAGCTTCCAGGTGTCTGCTGTTTCACAAAGCAGACACCCGGGGAAAACGCCCGTGCTATTAAAAGATGAAAATATTTATCCCATATGGCGAACAAAAATGGCGCCTATTATTAGGCCTGGTGTCAGTGTAAAAACTGCAAGATTTTAGGATTTTTTTAAATGGTGACATGAAAAACTAAAGGAAATATGTCCCCAAATTTTTTTTTTGACAGTTAAAACCAGATAGCGACACATATCCCCTTTTTTTGGGCTAATCTCTTTTTTTTTTTTTTTATATTTTCTGAGCTTGATCATGGGGGCGGCCATCTTCCCTGATCTGTTCTTAAAGGGGTTATCCACATAACCTCTTCTTCCCTCATGTGGCATGTCGGAGTGGAGTATCGGAGCATTTCTTATGCTCAAGGTCTGTTTTCTCTACTGCCGGTGATGTACCGGGCTTCACATGCGTGTGCTAGGCAGAGACTTCCACCTAGCAGTGATCCCGATGACGTCACCGGAACTAAATGGGCAGTCTATAGTGCTGCCCTAGCCCGTTTTAGAGCCTAGGGTAGCACTATAGACCGCCCATTTGTGCCAGTGATGTCACCGGGATATACTGCTAGGTAGAAACCACTGCCTAGAACAGGGAGGATGTAAGCAAAACAGTCCTTGCCCTGCGCGATGCAACGCAAGGCAAGGGGGAGCTTCGGAGCAACAAAAGCTCCGATGCTCCACTCAGGCATGCTAAGTGAGTGAAGAAGAGGTTATGTCCATGTTCAGAGATGAACAGCATTTAGAAAGCATTAAGAAAGTTGCTTTACGGCAGCCCCATGGTCCATAGACACAGTGGTCAGGAGGAGACCTCATTGACTTCTATGGGAGAGTTTTCTGGGCATGCTCTGTGACCTGTGCAGAGGTCATTGTACAGGGAAAGAATAGATAAGCTCTGACAATCACCTATTGTGAATGGTGGATCCTGTCTTATCTATACACAGAGGTGATATCATTACAGGCAGGATTAGAATGACAGATGAGCAGATAACTGTAAAGTAAAGTGATCTGTACAGACCAAGAAGTGGCGCCTAATACTTGTCTTAGTGGCTGGTGCGAAAACTGCAGGATTTTATGTTTTTGTTTAAAGGATATTAAAAATTAAAAATAACCACCAAAATTCTTTACAATATGTTAAACATAAAAAATTTGATTTTCTGATTCCCTTTAAAAAATAAATCACCAATACCGCACACAACCTGGGGTCAGAGTTGGCACTGTTTTTAGGAGGAAGCGCCATGTTTCTCTAATTCTGCACAGTCTGTTTAAACTTCTGATACGACAGATGGAGAAATGACATTACTGTAAAGAAAGAATTATAATTATTTCTTTTAATTTTAACTCGGTTACCTTTCTGCTCGGCAGTCTCTCATTTTTACCTTTTCTTGCAAGTTCATGAGTGGGTGGAAGAAGACAGCCAGACCCCAACATTATCCCTGGTGTGATTAGCCTGCAGCCCAAGCTATGCATTTATCTTATCATCCTGTGCACAACCTCTCATCCCAGTGGGAGCGTCTGACCGAGGATGAGATTCGTCATATGCGCACCCGTCACAGACGAGATGCCTTAGTCACAATTCCAGCTGGGCATCCTCCGTCTCCTAGCAACCATCCCCTGACTGGGCGAGATCTCCGCGCCGGTGCCTGGATCATCAGCGTCTTGCATTTCTTACACTGCAAACTTAGCAGGTTAGGCAACGGCTGACGTTGAATCCATCCAACAAAGAAAACCGGATATATATATATATATATATATATATATATAAAACAAGAAAATTGCATTATATCCCGCGGGTCCAGGGATCGTCTGACAACCTGGATTGTGTCTATAATCTGGTTTATTTGTGCTGATGCATTTTTCATGTTTTATGCAAATTGTGGAACAGGAATTCTAGTTAGGCCTCTTGCACGCGGCCGTTGTGCTCCTTTGGCCGTATTGCGGGCCGCATATGGCGGTTCCGCAATACACGGGGCACCGGCCGCGTGCATTCCGCATCACGGATGCGGACCCATTGACTTGAATGGGTCCGCAAATCCAGAGATGCGGTGCGGAACGGAAGCACGGAACGTAACCCCCTGGAAGCACTAAAGAGTGCTTCGGTGGGGTTCCGATCCGTGCTTCCATTCCACAAAAAAATTTAACTTGTTCTATCTTTTTGCAGAATGGACGGATCACGGACCCATTAAAGTTGAATGGGTCTGGATCCGTCCCGGCCGTCGCACGGACGTTGCCTGTGCATTGGAGACCGCAAATTGCTGTCCCCAATGCACGGAACAGAAGGCCGTAAAGAGGTCCTCTCCCCGCTCCTGACGCCTGTTTTAATAGCTTCATGCATTCCCCATGTAATAACAATTCCGGAGCCTCTATCCTTATGGCTCTGTGTTGTGCCGTTCCTCTATTATTTCATCTAGAAGTTATGAAGGAATTGCTAGCAGTCTGCAGTAAGGGTACAGAGGGGGAGGTAACCAGTTGGGGGGGTGTACCTGCCCAGTCTGAAAATGGCAGCACTGATTGGATAGAGTGAGTCTGTGCAGGTAACACCCCCAACTGGTTACCTCCCCCTCTGTACCCTTACTGCAGACTGCTAGCAATTCCTTCATAACTTCTAGATGAAATAATAAAGGAACAGCACAACATAGAGACATAAGAATAGATGCTCCAGAACTGTTATTACATGGGGAATGCATGAAGCTATTAAAACAGGCCGGTCAGGAGTGGGGAGAGGTCCACTTTAAGAAGATATTTATTAACCTTTTATGTGGAATTTTTTCCATTGATATTGTACATTTATTTGTAGCTTAGCCTGGCTCATCAGTGTGTGTCGGCACTACGTTCTCCAGAAAATTCTACCGACGTAGACGTCTAAGGTTCTGTTCACATTGGCGCTTTCCTTTAGAGGTATATGACAGGAAGATTTTCCAACGTACCCTTCCTATGGAAGTCTCCAGCATATAACCGCACCTGTTGGCTCCTATTTTAATATTGTATTCCATGTGGTGTGTCTGTTTGGCATATATTTCACTGGTGTACATCAGTAGATATTTTTTTGGGCTGATCTAGCCAGGGGAAGTCCCCAAAACAGTGGCTGAAACAGCGCCACACTTATCCATAGGTTGTATGGGGTAATGCAGCCCCTTTTCAGTTGAATTCGGCAATATCAGACACAGCCCATAGACAAGAGCAGCACTGTTTTGGGGGAAAAAAAACATATTTATTTCTTATATCTGACAATCCCTTTAACAAACCAAGACCTTTGAGTTTATGAGCATGTCACACAGCTTTGGGCCATATGTATAACTATAGGTGCAGATGTGGAGGGCCGTGTTAAATGAGAAAATGACTTGGTAGGGTTGACCCTGCTAATTAAAACAATACCTTAGTTATCGTTGTACGTAGCAGCGTTCCCAAGATATCCACATTTTTATTATTATGTCAGTTAGCTCTTTTGAGCACCAAGGGGCCGAGCAGAAAGCTTGGAGCCCCGCTATTCTAACACCCATCTCCTCTGTGATTGGCAGGGCTAGACATGTCATCCTGCCCTGTATTCAGACACCCCCAATATCACCCTTATGTAAAAACTTGGTGGCAGAGTCATTGGTGGTCCAGCGGTGTGGAACCGCTAATAATGCCGAATGTGTCATCGGTGTCAGAGTGCTGTGGATTACATGCAGATCATGGCACCCATTGGTGGCAGCGAAGCACCAGGACAAGGGAGAGATGACTGTACGGGCAGGAGAGAATACTGCACACTCAGTGTCAGAGGGGAGCGGGCGTGCACAGAGGAGATGAGTGTTAGAATAGCAGTGCTCCAAGTCTTCTAGCCAGCCCCCTGGTATTCAAAAGATCTAATTTGCATAATAATTTAAAAATGCCGATATCTTGGGAATGCTGCTACGTACAGAGATAACTAAGGATCAACCCTATTACCTGGTTCAATCAGATTGATCATGCTGACAGAAGCTCTTTAAATAATGTAGTAAGCCTTAACCCCTTATTGACCAGCCTGTTTTGGGCCTTACTGACCAAGCGTTTTTCTTCCTTTTTTCATCGTTGCGTTAAAAGAGCTATAACTATTTTTCCGTCTATATAGCTTCATGAGGACTTGTTTTTTGCGGGACAAGTTGTAGTTTTTAATGGTGCCCTTTTGGGGTACACATAACTTTCTGGGAGGGAGATGGGAAAACCAGCAATACCACCACTGTAGATTTTTACGGCGTTCATTTTTCAGTATAAATCTCATAATTTATTTATTCTCTGGGTCAGTACGATTACAGTGATACCAAATACATATAGTTTTTTTTACATTTTACTACTTTTTTGCAATAATTTTTTTTTTAAAGAAAAAATTGTTTTTGCATTGCTGCTTCCCAAGACCCATAACTTTTTTATTTTTCTTTCTATGGAGTTGTGTGAGGGTTTGATTTTTGTGGGACGACTTTTATTTTTCATTGGTATCATTTTCGAGTAAATGGCGCTTTTTGATCGCTTGTTATTAAGTTTTTTCAGTGGCAACTAAGAATAAATTAGCAATTCTGTCTTTTTTTTTGCCTTTTTTTTTACAGAATTCACTGTAGGGGATAATTTACATGATATTTATGTAGTCCAGGTCATTATTAGCGCAGCAATACCAAACATATAGGAAAGATTTTTTTGCTATTTTTTTCATTGAAAAGCGTATTTTCAATAAAAAAAAAAGCAGAATTTTTTAATGGGATATTTTTATTGAATAAATTTTTTCTTTTTTTTACCACTTAATAGTCCCACAAGGGGACTATAACAGACAGCTTTTTGATTGCTTTTAAAATGCAATGCAGTATCCCTATAGTGCGTTGCATTTTAATGGCAATGCTATTCTAACATTGACCAACAGGCTGTGCCAGAGAGGCGCAGCCTGCTGGAAATTACTGAAGGCTGGTCTGGGGCCTACATCAGACCCCATGCAGCTTTTACACACATAGACACCCCGCGATCACATTTGCGGCGTGCCGATGGGAGATAGAGGGAGTCCGCTCCCTCTGTCAGCACTTTACATGTGGCAGGTGCCATTGTCCGCAGCAAGTAAAGTGTTAAACAGCCCGGATCTAAGGCCCCTTAGTGACCGCCGTAAAAACACGGCACTAAAGGGTTAAACGGAACCTCTCACGAAAAAATGCAGTGCAATCTGCCATCAGCATTTTATACAGCAGGAAACGCTAGGCAGATCGATATATAGCTTTGCGGAGAAAGATTCAGCATAACCTGTAATTTATTTTCTGATTTCCTGCTCCTTCTGAGCTTAGGAGTCCAGTAGGCGGTGCTACTCAATCACTGATGGGACCGCCCACTGGACTCCTCAGCATAGAAAGAGCAGAGATATAAATGTATAAATTACAAGTTTTACTGAATCTTCTCCCATAAAACTATATATCAATCTGCTCAGCTCCTCCAGCTCTATAGCATCCTGCCTGCAGACCGGACTGTATTTTCATGCTGACAGGCTCCCTTTAAAATGTAACTGTCATTCTTTTTTTTGTAATGTTTAGGGGCAGTGACCATTTTTGTAATATACTTTAATTATTGAAATCGTACATTTGTATTAGAACAATAGCTCTAAAGCAATGCTCCCTGTCTTCTGTTTACTTACAGGGGTTGTCCCACAAAAAATATTCTACAGTTTTTAAAACCAGCACCTGGATCTGAATATCTGAATACTTTTGTAACTGCATGTAATTAAACATTTATTATCACTTCTGAATTATTCACTGAAATCTATTTGTATTGCGCCACCTGCTGTTTGCTTTTATTCTTATTTCCTTGTCCTACTTACTGAGAAGGTCACACATGCTCAGTTCCATCCTTCACTTTCTTACTTAGCTGTGATAGGTTGAGAGCTTCAGCAGAAAGACACGCCCCCTGAGAAAAGACACTCCCCTTTATCTGCTAGCTTGATCTAAATCTAGCAGAGCAATGAATAGGGGAAAACCCGGATCCATGTGAGGTACAGGGCTGGTTCATGTACCATATGATGTCTGATTTTCATTTTTGACATTAATCTGTGGAGACTTGCTAACACTGACTGTGTAAACAGAAGACAGGGGGGTGTAGCTAAGGCACAAATTGGGCCACTTTAGAGCTATTTTTCTAATTGAAATGTACAATTTAAGTAGTTAAAGTATATTACAAAAATAGTCAGTATCACTGCCGCTATACATTACAAAAATAAAAAAAAGAATGATGGTTACACTTTAAGCCTGGTTACTCGTGTAGTATGGATGGCAGTGCGATGACCTCTGAAGTTGGGGTCAGTTTGGAACAATCCCTGGACTTTCGATGCACTGAGGCGAGGAGATAAGCGCATGTACTGGAGGATATGAAGGAGGAGGTTCCATGGAGGGTGAGCTTAGTAAAATATTTTCTGATCCCCTCTGTCTCCAGGGGGGATATTTATCCAGGGATGTAGTTTCTTTCCTCCCTACAGCTAAAGGAGAGATGGAATTGAACTTGCCTGCAGTTCAGGGATTGCTGCAGATACCATCTGGTCTCTTCTGTAAATGTGAAAAGTGTTATATCTCTGCAGGTCCTAATATTCGGGCAGGAGAGCTCAGATGTACGTGAGGTAAGTAACTACATGCAGATCTATTCAAAATCCCGGAGAACCCCTTCTAAGATATTAGAAATGACACTATCCACCTACGTAAGACTTAGGGTGCATTCACACGACCGCACCATGTTTTGCGGTCTGCAAATTGCGGATCTGCAAAACACAGATGCCGCCGGCGTGCGTTCCGCAATTTGCAGAACGGAATGGGCGCCCCATTATAGAAATACCTATTCAGGTCCATGACTGCAGACAAAAATAGGACATGCCCTATATTTTGGCGGCGCAACGGAACAGTGTGCTGCCCGCATCTTTTGCGGCCCCATTGAAATAAATGGGTCCGCACCCATTCCGCAAAATTGCGAAACCATTCATACTGTCGTGTGAATGAGCCCTAAGGTTCACGGGCCAGATTTGGCAGATTCCTCATCTGGGTAAGCAGATTTCGACAAAATTGCATTGCAAAAACCACCACACTGTGACCCGACTCCATCGCCTAGTGTGCACTAATATGTTGCACTAAAGGCCCCTGCATCTTCACCAGGTTTGGCGTGCGTTGCTCTTGCATCAAGCGGCTGCAGTTTGGTAGAAGAAGATGTTGGGTTCACCTGGAGGTGTCCTACATGGATGAAGCCTGCGGTCGATCTTCTGCCGCTGATTTAACAATTTTTTTTTATTCTCTTTGAAAACTCCTGAAATATTTCACGGAAGGCGTCGGCGTTCATCCGGTGAGTTATTTCTTGACGCCTGGCGGGCCCGAGTCGCATCGGGGGCTTTAATGTGGCGACAATGAATCCCGGGAGCCCCAGCCGTGCAGTGTAAAACCAGTGTTCAAGCTTCAGCCATGAACAACCGCCTGGAGACAACTGGTTAAATATTTATTCGCTCTCCTCCCCGACGTCACATTAATAATCCAGATTACACTTTACCTTTGGCCCCCGGGGACGGCTCGGCTTATGCGGCGGGACAGCTGACATTCTCATTTGTATTCACAAATTATTGATGAGATACCCTATCGAGTCGTTCTTGGAGGGAGAGAGTAATTGGAGCTTCGCGGTGACATAAAGAATCCAATTTGTCTCTCCGCTAGACCCAATAAGGCGACCTTTCACTTCGGAGGAACAGTCAGTGTAATGGAGGAGGGTACGAGCAGTCTGGAGGTGTCACCCCTGTATTGTCACATCAGGCCCTGTGTACACAAGTGGGGTAATAATGCGCCATTGACACGTCCGTAAGTAACATTACAGGGATACGCAGCACTACAGAAGCTCTGCTGATCCCTCCCAGTAGGAGCAGTCTGTGACTGATTAGCCATAACTTGCTAAGTTCCCCTTCGAGGCATGGACTCCACAGGACCTCTGAAGGTCTCCTGTAGTATCTGGCACCAAGACATTAGCAGCAGATCTTGTAAGTTGCTTGGCGCGGCCTCCATGTCCAGCACATCCAGCAGACGACGATCAGATTAAGATCTGGAGAATTTGGAGGCCAAGTCAACACCTTGGTCATGTTCCTCAAACCATTCTTGAGCCAATTTCGCAATGTGGCCGGCACGAGAGGGCCATCCGGGGGCACGACCCTGTCGCCGGTTCTACATTTGTCCTTTCTTGGACAATTATAAGTAGGTAGAAACCACAAGACACCAGGAACCTGCCCACAAGACCTGCCATTTTTTAGAGGCTCTGACCCATCACAATTTAAAGGGCATCTGTCAGCAGTTTTGTACCTATGACACTGGCTGACCGGTTACATGTGCGCTTGGCAGCTAAAGGCATCTGTGTTGGTCCCATGTTCATATGTGCCCGCATTACTGAGAAAAATGATGTTTTAATATATGCAAATGAGCCTCTAGGAGCAACGGGGGCGTCACCATTACACCTAGAGGCTCTGCTCTCTGTGCAACTGCTGCGCCCTCTGCACTTTGACTGACAGGGCCAGGTATGACGATGTTTTCAATTTCTGACCTTGTCTATCAAGGTAGAGAGAGCGCGGCAGTTGCAGAAAGAGCAGAGCCTCTAGGAGTAATGGCAACGCCCTCATTGCTCTTAGAGGCTCATTTGCATATATTAAAACATAATTTTTCTCAGCACTGCAGGCACATAGGAACATGGGACCAACACAGATGTAATAGTGGTCTGCTCATAGAGGCGTCCGGTGACAGAATACAGGCTGCTCGGTTATTACTGCAGTAAAACTCCTAAAATGACATGACTCTATGGAATCGCTGATAGTGAAGTTCTCCAATATAATCCTCCAAGAGCTCCAAGGTGAAGCAGAACGTTAGAAAGGTGGAAAGGAGAAGAGCGTGGACGCTCCACCCGTCAGGTTCCTTTTCTCATAGAAGAGAATTACAGAGACAGCCCAGATTTTTCCAGTATGTCTAATAGTAAAGTTGGCCGTAGTCATTAGGGTCCGGGCCAAGCGGCTCACGGGTCACTGAACTGAAGAGACTAGTAACATACCAGAATGAAGTAGAGAGATGGCTCCATATATATACAAATCCCTTTGAGAAGCTGGAGAGGACATTATCATTCATCTCCTATTGAAAAAACATGCCAGGAAGACATCCAAAAGGAATCGGGGTTCCTGCTAGACCCACTCCAGCCTTAAAAATTAGCCGTCCCCTCTCCTGACACGTCTGTTTTAGTAACTAGTTGCATTCCCCATGTAATAACAATTCTGGACCATCTATTCTTATGATTCTATGTTGTGCCATTGCCCTATTTGCCCAGTTTGCAATGAAGGTTCAGATGGGTGTGACCAGACGGAGGTCTGTCCCTGCACAGTCCTCTACTATCCAATCAGCCCTAGGGACACACCCTCAACTAACACCCATCTGGACCTTCATTGCAGACTGCTGGCAATTCATTCATAAACTTCTAGAAAGAATAAGAACAGCATAGAGTCATAAGCATAGATGCTCCAGAATGTTTATTGCCTGGGGAGGAGAGGTGAGGGGTCCTCTTTAAGGCGAATTCACACGCTGTAGATTTGTTGAAGAAATATCTACGACTGTCCAGGTCTGTCCCGTCTGTTGGGCAGGATGTCCATGGATTTCTGAAGATTCATATGACTAGGATAACCACAGAAATGTCTGCATCCAATCTGCTCTGTGTGAAAATGACGTTGGAATGTCGAACGTAACAGAGTTCTCTCCTTTAGATGGTCCCTACTTGTTACAGGTGGATCACAAATTGTCCCTACTGATGGGATCCCTAGTAATCACTTGTAATCTATGGCAAAACCTGGCAGTAAGTGTTCACTTTCCCTGCAGCGCCTCCACAGGGGAAATGAAGCATTACACAATGTCCATTGAAATCAATTGGTTGTCTGTGTATTGGAAGACAGGACAGATCCTCCAGAGCAAGGGAGGCGCTCTTCTCTCCTCCCTGACCACGAGATGAGGATCCTGAACAGAGGACCGCCCCCTCTATTAACCCTGAAGTCTCTGAAACCGGACGAGTGCTTTCACTCTATTGCTCAGTCTTCGAGATAATTGTCTTGATGGATAATGCTTATATAATATATAGGAGCAGTGAGAGCAGATACAACAGCAGTGAAGACTCGTACATGGTAGCCGCATCACTTCCCATAGAGTAGAGGAGGATCTCCTGCCCGCCCCAAGCAATCTGCGAGGAGTAATTCAATCCTCGGCTGCTTTCTGCACCTCGTCGCATCCACCTCATCAGCTGCTGTTTACATGCTACAAAACATCTGCTCGTCCTTCCATTGTCACATTGTAGCACATCATTAGGTGTCGCACGCCGCCCCCCGTTCTTCCGTTTTTGTGCTCGCTGTGTTTTTACCGGGGCTAATACTCCTTTGGCAGGACATTTCACTATTTTTGGGCAGATCTGTAAATTCCAGCCCTGATCTGATGCATGATTAATTTTTTACTGAGACATTTTGTTTCTTTTAAAGTTACTATTATCCAATTATCGGTGTTTACCGCCCAAGAACGGGCAATTAGCCCTTGAAGTGTCAGGGATGTTTTTGCCTAAGGGGAGCTCCAGCTGTTTCAGTAGTTGGGAACTGCTTCTTCTGAAGCTCGGGCAGGCAGTTTTAGTATTTTTAAGGAAAATTCTTTGGTTATTTTATAACAAGGGGTTGTCCATTGTACAGGGGCCAGTAAGGGGCGATGTGTCCACCTTTTTAATTGCTTATTTGTTTCAATCCAAATATCATTTTAATATCTATTGATATCTATTAATTTTTAAATAAAACGGTCCCAATTCTCTGCATAGAAATAGATTTTTAAGACCTGAATATTTGGCTGTCTTGGCCACCACTAGGGGGAGCTTATGAGTTTACAGAAATCAATGATAGCACAGTACACAGTAAGCTCCTTCTAGTGGCGGCTACAGGAGACCAGAATATTATGTTTTAAGCTGTGTATATGCAGAGGATTTGGAGTTCTGAAAGAATTGAATTTTGGACCTGAAAGGTGGAGCCCATTACTTGGACATCCACCCTTTTTCTACTCTATGATTTTCATAGGCGTGCAGAGGTTTTTTCTCATGGATGAATGTATGGGTCACGTAATTGTTTCTTTATTTAAACACAACCCTACAAGCCGCCCTTCCTCACATTAACATTCCCTATTGCTGGGGGCTATGACAAACACCTGGATAATGCAGTGTCTTCTCTGATGTAGCAGCTGCTCCCATTACTACCCGACTCCAGTGATTTAGTTTACAATGGAGCAGAACATTAACCTCCTCTCAATAACCCGATCATCATTCTTATCAACAACTTTGATGTGTCAGGTCAAAATATTCTGTATTTAAAACTTCACATAAATTTAGTTAATTTCTCCATTGCTCAGATTCTACTGTTCTCCCATCTTTCCAGCCCAGCGGTCCTTCCCTCAGTCTCTGTTTACTTGGCTGCAGCAGTGACATACCCCCATATACCCAAATGACTGCTACAGCCAATCACTGCATCAGCAGTATATGGTATGGGACTGCTGAAGCCAGTGGTTGGCTGCAGCACTCACATGGGTATTTGGCCATCTCATCACTGCAGCCAAGTGAACAGAGACCAGAGCAGTGGCAGTGGAAGGGCAGGGGAATACCCCTTTAAAGCCTATGTCTACTTTCTCAACCAATTTTTTTTATGATCCCATTTGTGGCCACCACTAGGGGGAGCTTATGAGCTTACTGAAATCAATGATCACACAGTGAGATCCTGTTACTTCATTTGTGCATTGTGCTTTTCAACTCCAGCTTAGAACTCCTGGTGAACTGATTTTGGCTTGTGTCTGGATTAACCCATTGTCTATTGATTTGGCTTCCACTGACTCTTCTGGCTTGTACTTCTCTCCATCTACTCCTTAGCCTATTATAAGTCTGCTACCTATAAGCTTTCACCTGTTTTCTGCTACCTGACTCTGCAGACATTACCTTGCAGCTGGTTCTGGTCACCACTAAGGGTTAGCCTTAGCTCTACTAATTTGAGTGGTGAAGGAAGTTAAAGGGGTTCTCCGGGCTTTTAATATTGATGACCTATCCTGAGGATGGCTTGAGAAAGGCTTGGCGGAAGCCGAAACGTTGCCTTGTCTTATGTGTGGACTGGAATAAACTTGCACAAGAGAAGACGATGGTCACGATTTTTTTATTCTATCCTCAGGATAGGTCATCTATATCAGATGGTTCTGACACCCGCCCATCAGCTGAATGAAGAGAAGGCGCGCGTGCCGTCTCCCTGCTCGCTGCTGCTATGTCTATGGTAAACAGGAAGAAATACAGGAGATGGCACGCGAGCACTGCTTACAGCTGATCAGCGACAGTGCCGAGTGTCGGACCCCCTCTGATCTGATATTTATGACCTAACCTGAGGATAAGTCATCAATATTAAAAGCCCGGAGAACCCCTTTAAGTAGCAGATTAAGAATTTGCTGGCAGTGGTCCTGGACGGTGACCTCTGCATTCTTCATCACCTTTGTATTTTACATGTACATTAGCCAGAGGTGGAGGACAGAGAGAACTGCAGGTTCAGACTACACTGAGTTTGTTTGTTGTCTGTTTCCATGGAAACCCATAGTCTGCATAGTGCCTTTTTCTTTTTTATTATTACAAATCGCTTTATTTTTCTTTTCGTATGCTTTGAGAGTTTAAAAAAAATGTCTGGAAGGTGGACATACTATTTATACTAATAGACGTTTTTGTAACATGCTTTTTGTACCTGTACTTTATGTATTGTCCTATAGGATTTCATTTCTTAGCAAGTAACAGACTCACTAAGGGGGTGGGGCTTAGTGCGCCTGGACTCCTACTGCAGCCAGAGAAATGGGAGAGGGCTTCTGCTGCAGCCAGAGAAATGGGAGAGGGCTCCTGCTGCAGCCAGAGAAATGGATGAGGGCTCCTGCTGCAGCCAGAGAAATGGGAGAGGGCTTCTGCTGCAGCCAGAGAAATGGGAGAGGGCTTCTGCTGCAGCCAGAGAAATGGGAGAGGGCTTCTGCTGCAGCCAGAGAAATGGGAGAGGGCTCCTGCTGCCGCCAGAGAAATGGGTGAGGGCTCCTGCTGCAGCCATATAAATGGGAGAGGGCTCCTGCTGCAGCCATAGAAATGGGAGAGGGCTCCTGCTGCAGCCATAGAAATGGGAGAGGGCTCCTGCTGCAGCCAGAGAAATGGGAGAGGGCTCCTGCTGCAGCCAGAGAAATGGGAGAGGGCTCCTGCTGCAGCCATAGAAATGGGAGAGGGCTCCTGCTGCAGCCAGAGAAATGGGAGAGGGCTCCTGCTGCAGCCAGAGAAATGGGAGAGGGCTTCTGCTGCAGCCAGAGAAATGGGAGAGGGCTCCTGCTGCAGCCATAGAAATGGGAGAGGGCTCCTGCTGCAGTCATAGAAATGGGAGACTGCTCCTGCTGCAGCCAGAGAAATGGAAGAGGGCTCCTGCTGCAGCCAGAGAAATGGGAGAGGGCTCCTGCTGCAGCCAGAGAAATGGGAGAGGGCTGCTGCTGCTGCAGCCAGAGAAATGGGAGAGGGCTGCTGCTGCTGCAGCCAGAGAAATGGGAGAGGGCTCCTGCTGCAGCCAGAGAAATGGGAGAGGGCTCCTGCTGCAGCCAGAGAAATGGGAGAGGGCTCTTGCTGCAGCCAGAGAAATTGAAGAGGGCTCCTGCTGCAGCCAGAGAAATTGAAGAGGGCTCCTGCTGCAGCCAGAGAAATGGGAGAGGGCTGCTGCTGCTGCAGCCAGAGAAATGGGAGAGGGCTCCTGCTGCAGCCAGAGAAATGGGAGAGGGCTCCTGCTGCAGCCATAGAAATAGGAGAGGGCTCCTGCTGCAGCCATAGAAATAGGAGAGGGCTCCTGCTGCAGTCATAGAAATGGGAGACTGCTCCTGCTGCAGCCAGAGAAATGGAAGAGGGCTCCTGCTGCAGCCAGAGAAATAGGAGAGGGCTTCTGCTGCAGTCATAGAAATAGGAGAGGGCTCCTGCTGCAGCCAGAGAAATGGGAGAGGGCTCCTGCTGCAGCCAGAGAAATGGGAGAGGGCTTCTGCTGCAGCCAGAGAAATAGGAGAGGGCTTCTGCTGCAGCCAGAGAAATGGGAGAGGGCTCCTGCTGCAGCCAGAGAAATGGGAGAGGGCTCCTGCTGCAGCCAGAGAAATGGGAGAGGGCTCCTGCTGCAGCCAGAGAAATGGGAGAGGGCTCCTGCTGCAGCCAGAGAAATGGGAGAGGGCTCCTGCTGCAGCCAGAGAAATGGGAGAGGGCTCCTGCTGCAGCCAGAGAAATGGGAGAGGGCTCCTGCTGCAGCCAGAGAAATGGGAGAGGGCTCCTGCTGCAGCCAGAGAAATGGGAAAGGGCTCCTGCTGCAGCCAGAGAAATGGGAGAGGGCTCCTGCTGCAGCCAGAGAAATGGGAGAGGGCTCCTGCTGCAGCCATAGAAATGGGAGAGGGCTCCTGCTGCAGCCAGAGAAATGGGAGAGGGCTCCTGCTGCAGCCAGAGAAATGGGAGAGGGCTTCTGCTGCAGCCAGAGAAATGGGAGAGGGCTCCTGCTGCAGCCATAGAAATGGGAGAGGGCTCCTGCTGCAGTCATAGAAATGGGAGACTGCTCCTGCTGCAGCCAGAGAAATGGGAGAGGGCTCCTGCTGCAGCCAGAGAAATGGGAGAGGGCTCCTGCTGCAGCCAGAGAAATTGAAGAGGGCTCCTGCTGCAGCCAGAGAAATGGGAGAGGGCTGCTGCTGCTGCAGCCAGAGAAATGGGAGAGGGCTGCTGCTGCTGCTGCTGCTGCTGCAGCCAGAGAAATGGGAGAGGGCTCCTGCTGCAGCCAGAGAAATGGGAGAGGGCTCCTGCTGCAGCCAGAGAAATGGGAGAGGGCTCTTGCTGCAGCCAGAGAAATTGAAGAGGGCTCCTGCTGCAGCCAGAGAAATTGAAGAGGGCTCCTGCTGCAGCCAGAGAAATGGGAGAGGGCTGCTGCTGCTGCAGCCAGAGAAATGGGAGAGGGCTCCTGCTGCAGCCAGAGAAATGGGAGAGGGCTCCTGCTGCAGCCATAGAAATAGGAGAGGGCTCCTGCTGCAGCCATAGAAATAGGAGAGGGCTCCTGCTGCAGTCATAGAAATGGGAGACTGCTCCTGCTGCAGCCAGAGAAATGGAAGAGGGCTCCTGCTGCAGCCAGAGAAATAGGAGAGGGCTGCTGCTGCTGCAGCCAGAGAAATGGGAGAGGGCTCCTGCTGCAGCCAGAGAAATGGGAGAGGGCTGCTGCTGCTGCAGCCAGAGAAATGGGAGAGGGCTGCTGCTGCAGCCAGAGAAATGGGAGAGGGCTCCTGCTGCAGCCAGAGAAATGGGAGAGGGCTCCTGCTGCAGCCAGAGAAATGGGAGAGGGCTCCTGCTGCAGCCAGAGAAATTGAAGAGGGCTCCTGCTGCAGCCAGAGAAATTGAAGAGGGCTCCTGCTGCAGCCAGAGAAATGGGAGAGGGCTGCTGCTGCTGCAGCCAGAGAAATTGAAGAGGGCTCCTGCTGCAGCCAGAGAAATGGGAGAGGGCTGCTGCTGCTGCAGCCAGAGAAATGGGAGAGGGCTCCTGCTGCAGCCGGAGAAATGGGAGAGGGCTCCTGCTGCAGCCAGAGAAATGGGAGAGGGCTCCTGCTGCAGCCAGAGAAATGGGAGAGGGCTCCTGCTGCAGCCATAGAAATGGGAGAGGGCTCCTGCTGCAGCCATAGAAATGGGAGAGGGCTCCTGCTGCAGCCATAGAAATGGGAGAGGGCTCCTGCTGCAGCCATAGAAATGGGAGAGGGCTCCTGCTGCAGCCATAGAAATGGGAGAGGGCTCCTGCTGCAGCCAGAGAAATGGGAGAGGGCTCCTGCTGCAGCCAGAGAAATGGGAGAGGGCTCCTGCTGCAGCGAGAGAAATGGGAGAGGGCTCCTGCTGCAGCCATATAAATGGGAGAGGGCTCCTGCTGCAGCCATATAAATGGGAGAGGGCTCCTGCTGCAGCCATAGAAATGGGAGAGGGCTCCTGCTGCAGCCATAGAAATGGGAGAGGGCTCCTGCTGCAGCCAGAGAAATGGGAGAGGGCTCCTGCTGCAGCGAGAGAAATGGGAGAGGGCTCCTGCTGCAGCGAGAGAAATGGGAGAGGGCTCCTGCTGCAGCCATAGAAATGGGAGAGGGCTCCTGCTGCAGCCATAGAAATGGGAGAGGGCTCCTGCTGCAGCCATAGAAATGGGAGAGGGCTCCTGCTGCAGCCAGAGAAATGGGAGAGGGCTCCTGCTGCAGCGAGAGAAATGGGAGAGGGCTCCTGCTGCAGCCATAGAAATGGGAGAGGGCTTCTGCTGCAGCCAGAGAAATGGGTGAGGGCTCCTGCTGCAGCCATAGAAATGGGAGAGGGCTCCTGCTGCAGCCATAGAAATGGGAGAGGGCTCCTGCTGCAGCCATAGAAATGGGAGAGGGCTCCTGCTGCAGCCAGAGAAATGGGAGAGGGCTTCTGCTGCAGCCAGAGAAATGGGAGAGGGCTCCTGCTGCAGCCAGTTGCCTTATAGCCAAAGGCAGGTCTGATCTTAATTTCGCAAGAAGCATGAGAGAAATGAATAACCTCCAGGGACAGATGTAGAAGAAATCTTCATATATTTCTCAAAGTTATGAAGTAGAAGACAAGATAAAATAAAAAAATTGTTGGGATTTTTTCAGCATTTTCTACATGTAGTGTTCCTTTAAAGCACTGACCATTCCATGTTATAGGAGAAACTTGCTCCCTGTAATTACATGTTTCTCGTTGCCATAATTAACTTCCCATCCCTTTATAATTCCGTGCTCTCAGCATGGCGTAGTTATAGTGCCGCACCCTAGTGATCTGCTCCCACTGTGAGAGAGTGGCACACGGCTTGAGCTCTCCACAATGGTCTGATGTGGTTAGAAAACTTTTACCCCTTGTGCGGGAGCTCACCCCGCTTCTTCTGGATTGTGTAGTAAAATTGTCATCCCTAAAATTAGTCTTTAAAGGGGACCCGACACTTCTCCTGCTGTCGTAACTACTTGCATCTCCCATGTAATAACAATTCTGGAGCCTCTATTCTTATGGCTCTATGATGTGCCATTCCTTTATTACTCCTGCTAGAAGTTATGAATGAATTGCTAACAGTTTGCAGCAAAGGACCAGATGGGTGTTACCAGTTGGAGGTGTGTCCCTGCACAGTCTGACCCAGGCAGCACTGATTGGACAATGGTAGACTGTGCAGGGACCCCCCCCCCCTTCAAATTGGTAACACCCAGCTGGACCTTTATTGAAAACTGCAGACAGTCCATTCATAACTTCTAGCAGGAATAATAAAGGAATGGCACAGCATAGAGTCATAAGAATAGATGCTCCAGACTTATTATTACATGGAGGATGCAAGTAGTTTCTAAAAGGAGAGGGGACAGGTCCTCTCTGAATCAGCTGCTGGACAATGCTGTATTGTGTGTCACTTTTTTTCTCCTCATCCTAGAATTAAAGCTTATTCTTGATTATATTTTTGCCTTTACAGAACATATCTTGGCAGTGAACTGCAATACTGCGCACAGCCCGTGGTCAAGAGTGGCGCTGTTTACCTTATTATGTTTTATGCCCTTTTCATGGGTCTGATTGCGTTTCGTCTTTATGACATGTCAGACACGTCCCTTTTGCAGCAGTCCAGCAGCCGGGACGCTCCCTGATGTTAAGCACTAGGGTGTCCCAGTCCGTAGAGAGATGACTTCATGGCCCCTCTCTTTTCATTGTAATTCAATGGAATTTTAGGAACATCCAAGTGCTACATGAATGAATGGATACGTTGCGTTCCAGCACGGTTCTCGCGGTCCAGGCCACATACTGACAAAGCTGATACACATGAAAGGATTTCGAGATTTTCAGAACTGAAAGGAACCTTTGGGATCTAGCGGTCACCAGTAGACAGCAGTTTGCTGTGGATTGCCCCATAGTTAGGGCTCATTTTGCGGATCCGCAAAACAAGGCTGCCGCCCATGTGACTTCCGCAATTTGCGGAACGGAACAGACAGCCCATTATAGAAATGCCTATTCTTGTCCGCAAAACGGACAAGAATAGGACATGATCTATAGTTTTTGCGGGGCCACGGAACAGAGCAACGGATGCGGACAACACACGGAGTGCTGTCCGCATCTTTTGCAGCCCCATTAAAGTGAATGGGTCCGCACCCGAGCCGCAAAAAAATGAGGATCGGATGCGGAACGAAACCACGGTTGTGTGAATGGGCCCTAAGGCAGAATTTTTTTATCCATATTGCACCCGCACTGAATCATGACCCATTCATTTCTATGGGGCTGTGCACACGAGCAGTGATTTTCACGCATCACTTGTGCGTTGCGTGAAAATCGCATGTTCTATATTCTGCGTTTTTCACGCAATGCAGGCCCCATAGAAGTTATTGGGGTTGCGTAAAAAAAATCGCAAGCAAGTGCGGATGCGGTGCGATTTTCACGCACGGTGGCTAGGTGACGATCGGGATGGGGACCCGATCATTATTATTTCCCCTTATAACATGGTTATAAGGGAAAATAATAGCATTTTGAATACAGAATGCTAAGTAAAATAGGGCTGGAGGGGTTAAAAAAAATAAATAAATTTAACTCACCTTAATCCACTTGTTCGCGCAGCCCGGCTTCTCTTCTGTCTTTAACTGTGAGCAATAGGACCTTTGATGATGTCACTACGCTCATCACATGATCC
Source organism: Bufo bufo (assembly GCF_905171765.1). Lineage (NCBI taxonomy): Eukaryota > Metazoa > Chordata > Amphibia > Anura > Bufonidae > Bufo > Bufo bufo. The sequence goes on along the minus strand of NC_053394.1, from coordinate 31,326,774 downwards.
ATCACCATGGTGATGGATCATGTGATGGACCATGTGATGAACGCAGTGACGTCATCAAAGGTCCTATTGCTCACAGTTAAAGACAGAAGAGAAGCCGGGCTGCGCGAACAAGTGGATTAAGGTGAGTTAAATTTTTTATTTATTTTTTTTAACCCCTCCAGCCCTATTTTACTTAGCATTCTGTATTCAGAATGCTATTATTTTCCCTTATAGCCATGTTATAAGGGGAAATAATACAATCTATAGAACACCGATCCCAAGCCCGAACTTCTGTGAAGAAGTTCGGGTTTGGGTACCAAACATGCGTGATTTTTGTCACGCGAGTGCAAAACGCATTACAATGTTTAGCACTCGCGCTGAAAAATCGGGCGTGTTCCCGCAACGCACCCGCACATTTTCCCGCAACGCCCGTGTGAAACCAGCCTAATGGGTGTCATACACAGAAGATATAGCACTAAAGTGGGACAGAAACTCCTGGTTTTTGTTGCTCCCTCCTTGACCCTTAGGACAATTCTCTTTAGGCCTCATGCACACGACCGTTGTTTTGGTCCATATCTGAGCGGCAGTTTTTGCGGCTTGGATGCGGAGCCATTCACTTCAGTGGGGCCGCAGACAGCACTCCGTGTGCTCAGGATAGGTCATCAGTATGTGATTGATAGGACTCTGATGCCCCCTTCCCCCACAGAAGAGGCTTCGGTGAGAACTGCGACCTCCTCACAGCACAGCGCCGTCCATTGTATAGTGGCTGTGCTTGGTATTGCAGCTCAGCCCTATTCACTTGAATGGGACTGAGTAGCGTCCAGGCCATGTGACCGATGAACGTGGCATCCTTTAGGGCTCACGCACACGACCTTGACATGTTTTGCAGTTCGCAAATTGCGGACCGGCAAAACACGGATGCCGTCTGTGTGCGTTCCACATTTTGTGGAATTGAACCTCTGGCCCTCAATGTGATACAGACAAGAATGGGACATGTTATTTATTTATTTTTTTTCCGTGAATGGGTCCACATCCGACCCGCAAAAAATGCAGACCCAAACTACGGTCGTGCACGTGAGGCCTAAAGTACAGATCCAGCCCGATCTAGTTGATGGGAGATGATGGATTCTGGCTTCTTGCGTTAGGTGCCCTTTAGGAGTACGCCATCAGAAATTGTCAGCCAAAACAATAAAACCTCTTTGACCCTCGATGTGTCAAAACTGCATGAAGCATGTTTCTGTCTTCCTCTACATCAGCACATGAAAATGTCAATGTCGTCGTTTATGGAGCGAGACCGGACCCGCGAGTGCGGCTGTCACATGTTCTCATCATTGACCCCATTATAGGTGTGACGGTCAGTCAGCTGAACTGAGAAATTAGACTGCAGTCTCGTGGAAGTCGTCAGGATAAACATCTCACGCTTGCAGTGAAGTGTCTGACAGTCGGTCTCGGAGGGAATAGTCTGCACCAATTTTTCTTAGCTCTGAAGGCTTCTAATGTCAGGTGAGAGAGGCAATTACACAGTCATTAGGCTTGCTATCATCATATCACATCTCCGCGAGACAGGTAGGAACGTTCCTCGACATCAGGACGGCTGCATATTTCTTATCCTAAATAAATTCAGGTTCTTATGGACTATAGGGGTATAAACCAAGAGTTAGGCCAAGGTCAGACAGGGCAGTCAATGCAGTATTTTGGAGGAGTGGATCCTAAAAGAGGAAAAGACTAATACATCTCATTGTATCCTGTCCTTGGTGTCCTTCACGAAAACACCTAACTTGGCTTTAGGTCACTATCAGAAGGCACTATTGTACCTATGGTGATGGACGTTGATCTAGAAGGAGGTCTGAGTGTTGTAGACCCCAGTGCACAGTGCAGCCACATGGCGACCATCTGAAAGGGACCGCTTCTTGTAGGAGCTTCCATAAAATCCCACTTTATCTAGTACACGACATGCCAAGCATGGTGTCCTCCTACCCATGAACAGTGGCCTAACCCGCAACCTCCTGCAGCTGATTGAAAGCTTCCTCCCTATTACTGTGCCTAGTGAGGAAGCTGTCATTCAGCAGTGGGTGAGCAGGGAAGCCGGTGGCTCGTACATTTTGAGGACTTCAGATGATTTTATTAAAATGATTGCAAGAAAACAAGGATGTGACCCCGATAGGGCAGCATGAACCTGGTGAGGGATTCCCTTTAATAGAAAATTTGGCCTAGGATTGCTGCATAATTGTGCAGATGGGTCAAATTCAAAGAGAAAATTCTAGGCAAGCATGAAAGCTTTTCTCCATGTTCAGGTCCCTCTCTTTTGGGTATAAGGGACAGTATTATAGGAGTCAGGATGGTCAAGTATATGTGCTTGGAAAATCCCAGAACGGAGCTTCTCCCCATGCTCTGTTACAGTAGTGGGTGTGGGCTACTCCCAAGGGTGTTACCCTGCCCGTCTCCTGGTTGTCACCCTATACAGGGATCTGGACTTCTCTGCAGGGGTACCACCAGGCTGCTACCTCCTGCCGTAGTCTCTGCATGGCTGACTCATAAGGATCAAGAGACACCGGCGCAGAGCGTTGAGGGATCGGGCAAAACTGTAGTCAGGGACTGGCCGAAGTCAGGACAGGCAGAGTATGTGCAGCCCAATAAACAGTCCGAGGTCAGGTCAAATCTAGAAAACAGGCAGATGTCGTTACACGGGAAGACAACCATGAGGCTACATGCACATGGGGTGATGGCCGTTTCTCCAGACAGTAACCTTTTTAGTTTCTTTACATATAACTTCATTCTATACTCAGGCATCCTCAACCTGGGGCCCTCCAGCTGTTGTAAAACTACAACTCCCACAATGCCCTGCTGTAGGCTGATACCTGTAGGCTGTTCGGGCAAGCTGGGAGTTGTAGTTTTGCAACAGCTGGAGGGCCGCAGTTTGAGGATGCCTGCTATATACAGTGGATATGGAGATCTGTATGAGACAAACAGAACTCTGACTGCAGGAAAAATATGGTAAGAAATAAAGTGGCAGAAGATTTCTACTAGAAATGTGCCCATATCATGGCCTAGTTAAACCAGCCTTAGTATAACCTACATCTGTCATTGTCTTGTTTCCTACAAGTTTCTTTCATAGAATTCCTTTTTCTACCACAGGCCCCCACCTCGTCAAGTTCAGTTTAATGGCTTGTTAAATACTCTATGACATCTATTTTCTAGAGCACAAAATCCCCCGTAATACGTGATGGTGCCCCCTCCTCCTCCTCCCATCCACCTCCCCTCTTGTTCTTAAAATATAGCATTGAAGCTCTCCAATTAACAGAATGCAAGTCACAGTGGTTGACACAATGTAGCAATCTCAAGGGTTTCCGACAACACAAAAGAAAAAGCCCCTCTGCACTCAACTACATTTGGGTTATTGCAGAAAATTGTGCAATTAATGTATCATTTAAGTCACATTAAAAAAAAAAATCTCCTTTCTTGGCTCGGATTCTGCAGAAAATGTCAGATCCGTAATTTTTTTTTTTCAGGGCGAGGGAAGCGTTTGCTTTTGGCATTGATAAAAGGTGAAATTATGCATCTTGTGTGTTTATAATAGAACGAGATGTGATACATACTTTCATTGTAATAATAGAATGGGATATAATACATCGTTTTATTGTCTTCTTGGGTAATTTCGGAGTCCACCATGAGCTCCAATATTTATAATATTGGCAAAATTATTCCTCCATTGTGTCCTTGTGATGCTAAAGCCGAGACTCTAAAATAATAGAGTTGTCCTCCTGGGATCCCGGCAGACAAGTTTCACGTATTTTATAGCCTCTATGAGATTACTAGTGTTTTAACGAGTTCCTGCTCCACACGGCAGAAGATCAATGTGAGTCTAAGGAGATACATATCTCATGGAGTGCATTGTATTCGAGGCCTTTCATATAGACCTGTCTTGTTTTAAGTCGTGTCTGTGTATTCGTTTCTTGTCAGAGTCACTCGGAGAGATAGATTTTAGAAGCTTGTGCGTTTTGGCAGCTGCTAGATTATAAGATGCGAGGCATTGATTTTATAAGCTCTGAACCCGTGAACGTCTTGAAAAGGATTATAGATTTATTTTATTTTATTTTTTTATACCTGATACATTGTTTTTTTCTATTTCATGACCCAAGGCTGTAGCATGTCTAGACATGTAATCTAAGGCTACTTTCACACTCGCGTTTTGTGCGGATCCGTCATGGACGGAGCCGTTCAGATAATACAACCGTCTGCATCCGTTCTGATCTGTATTTGTATTATCTTTAACATAGCCAAGACACCATTGAAAGTCAATGGGGGACGGATCCGTTTTCTATCGTGCCAGATTGTGTCAGTGAAAACGGATCCGTCCCCATTGGCTTACATTGTGTGCCAGGATGGATCCGTTTGGCTCAGTTTCGTCAGAAGGACACCAAAATGCTGCAAGCGTTCCAAAGCGGAATGGAGACTGAACTGATGCAAACTGATGCATTCTGAGCGGATCCTTATCCATTCAGAATGCATTAGAATGCAAACTGATCAGCTTTGGACCGCTTGTGAGAGCCCTGAACGGATATCACAAATGGAAAGCCAAAACGCGAGTGTGAAACTCAAGTGTCTACTAGGGATCGACCGATTATCGGAAGTACTGATATTATCGGCCGATATTCAGGATTTTGTACATGATCGGTATCGGCATCTAACACCTTGCCGATATACCGATAATGCATATAAAGCGAATACTAGTGAGCGCTTCCATTATGGAAGCGCGCACTAGTATGCATCGGGTGCCGGGAGCGGGGAAGAAGTGCAGCAAGCGCTTCCGATACTTACCCTCCCAGGTCTTCTTTGATGGGGCCCGCGCTGCACTGTCCTGACCCCGTACAGCGTCAGGACGTAATGCGTGCACTATGACCTGAGGCTGCACGCTGTCAGGTGACAGTGCAGCACAGGCCGGAGAACACAGGGGAGCGAGACGCCGAACCCGGATATGAAGAGGAGCAGCGGAGCAGGAGAGGTAAGGAGTTTTTTATTTTATTCATCTGAGGTCTGATAGGGGTTAATAAAGGTCTGATAGGGGTTAATAAAGGTCTGATCTGAGGTCTTATAGGGGTTAATAAAGGTCTGATCTGAGGTCTGATAGGGGTTAATAATGGTCTGATCTGAGGTCTGATAGGGGTTAATAAAGGTCTGATCTGAGGTCTGATAGGGGTTAATAATGGTCTGATCTGAGGTATGATAGGGGTTAATAAAGGTCTGATCTGAGGTCTGATAGGGGTTAATAAAGTCAGTGAGAAGGGGGGGATGGTGTGGAAATTGGCATTTGGCACTAGTATATTATAAACTAAGGGCTTTATTAATTTATCATTTACATTTATAATATACTACTGCCAAATGCAAATTTCCACCACCTCAGTGACTACCAACTAATATAATATATATTATGAGATATAAAATATCGCCATAAATTATCATCTATCGGCCTGAAAGTTCACAGATTATCGGTATCGACTCTAAAAAAAAAATCAATATCGGTCGATCCCTATTGTCTACCACTAAACACCATTTCTTGTCCACTTTTAAGGTTAAAAAGTGCTGATTAATTTCTTAAGATATAATAGTGGCCAGAGTGGTCTAGTATTGGGAGGTTTTTGCAGCCACCACTAGAGGGAGCCTTAGCGCTTACTGCATACTGGTTATACATTGAAGCCAATAATAAAACAGTATGCAGTAAGCTCATACTGGTGGCGACTGCAGTCGGATATAATGAATTTTCATAGCCAGAATCCTGCAGTGTCATCCTCTCCAGGGGCAGAACAGGATTGCCGCATGCTGTTCTTGGGAGGTTGCCGCACGGACCTGCCAAGCCCTGATTGGTCAGCCTACCAGAGAAAGAGGGGGCACCAAGCCAATCAAGGCTCTGGCTCAGGGTCCACTCATAAAACTGAGTGGGGGATATAAATCACTTACCAACTGTGATTTCATATGTGTCCTGGCTCCTATTACTTCATTTTTACCTTGTGCTACTTTCAACTCCTGCTTAGAACTCTTCCATGTACTGACTTTGTCTTGTCTCTGGATTAGCCCCTTGCCAGCTGATTTGGTTTCTATTGCCCCTCCCGATGAGCTGACCTTGGCTTGTCTCTGGATTGCCCCATTGTCTACTGATTTGGTTCCAATTTACACTCCTGATTCTGGTCCTACTTGCCAACTACTCTTCACCTTGATCATTCTCGTAGGTCTGTTACCAGCGAGCTCACACTCATTTTCTACCTCATTACACTGCAAATAGCTCTAGCAGCCAAGTCTACCTTGTGGCAGCCTCTGATATAGAAGCTAGGTGTAGCCTTAGTGTCTACAAAGCAGCACGATGGCTCAGTGGTTAGCATTGGTGCCTTGCAGTGCTGGGGTCCTGGGTTTCGAATCCGACCAAGGACAACATCTGCTTGGAGTTTGTATGTTCTCCCAGTGTTTGCATGGGTTTTCTCTGGTTTCCTCCAAAGCCATACTGATAGAGAACTTACATTGTGAGCCCCATTGGGGACAGCTTAATACTAATTTAAAGCGCTGCGGAGTATGTCAGCGCTATATAAGTGCGTAAAATAAATAAATACTAAGTAGTGCAGAAAGACTCCGAACAGTTTTTGAATTTGCTGGCCGTTGCTCCTTACATATAACACAAGGTTTGTGCAGTGGATTTGGAGCTCTCTATGAGACAAATCGATCTCTAACTGAACTAAATTAGCAGAACATTTTGGAGAAAAAAAAACAATGCTGCAAATATTGGTTCTGAGGGGACCCACAGACATTTTGTCCCATGAAAGCAGGACAGTCATGAGTGTCAGGGAGTAGAGGGTCCCGGTGGACTTGGGATCGTCAGACTATGTCTCTGTGCTTCTTGTCATCTGTATAGTCCTCATCCAGTAAGAGAATAAATGCAGTGTATGGAATTATGGGAAAATAAATAAAGTAAATAACTAAAATGTGGACGATCAGATTTGTATTTGTTGTAATACCTCCAGTGAGCCGGGCTGTATCTGTCACCGCGATCTGTGCCGCTGCCGCCTGCCCATGGCGCTGTTATAAAGAACTCATTCTCTTCTTTGTTCCTTGCTTATATTTTCCTCGCTGTCATCTGATATGGTCTCATTACTATCCTGCTGTTTGGCTGCTACATCAGGGGGTTTATTTTGTTTCAATTTGGTGGCAGCATTTTTAATAATCATACATCTATATCTCTGACTCATTCCCAGCAACCATAAACCCAATTTGTACAGCTGTTCCCTGGAATGAAAATATTCCAGCGTCTTAATTTAATTTTATTACAATCGCTCTCACTGCGTCCACAATCACAGGCTTCATTGTGTAATAAACTGTGTACATGAATCTATCTTCCAGTCATTTTAGACTATTGGGAGGAAATATCAGTTACTGTAAACGCCTAATATCAAGGCCGTGGCGTAGTTATAGCGGAAGCAGAAACCACACAAAGGTGCACAACCCCTTTAATCATGCAAAACCTCCTTAAAGGGGTTCCCCAGGCTTTCTTGAAAATCTTACCATGTGCTGACCTGTGGAGGGAAGATAGTCTGCGCAGTACTTACCCCTCTGTGGCACTTACCCCTCTGTTGCGCCGCCGATTTCCCCATCTCTGTTGCGCTCATGTAATCGCTGGGACAAGATGTGGCCTCTTCCGCTCAGGTCCCAAGCGGATGGGTTCCTCAGTCTTCTGTTCAGCTGCCTACTGTAATTGCTGACAGGAACACATCAATTTTTGAACATTATTTTACAGTTTACATAAAAAGTTGAGTAAACATGATTTATTTGGAACAGATCCTGTGTTAAATTATATATGATACTCCAGAGCTGCACTCACTGTTCTACTGGTGGAGTCACTGTGAACATACATTACTTATCCTGTACTGATCCTGAGTTACATCCTGTATTATACTCCAGAGCAGCACTCACTATTCTGCTGGTGGAGTCACTGTGTACATACATTACTTATCCTGTACTGATCCTGAGTTACATCCTGTATTATACTGCAGAGCTGCACTCACTATTCTGCTGGTGGAGTCACTATGTACATAAATTACATTACTTATCCTGTACTGATCCTGAGTTACATCCTGTATTATACCCCAGAGCTGCACTCACTATTCTGCTGGTGCAGTCACTGTATACATACATTACTTATCCTGTACTGATCCTGAGTTATATCCTCTATTATACTTTAGAGCTGCACTCACTGTTCTGCTGGTGCAGTCACTGTGTACATACATTACTTATCCTGTACTGATCCTGAGTTATATGCTCTATTTTATTCAAGAGCTGCACTCCACTGTTCTACTGGTGGAGTCACTGTGAACATACATTACTTATCCTGTACTGATCCTGAGTTTCATCCTGTATTATACTCCAGAGCAGCACTCACTATTCTGCTGGTGGAGTCACTGTGTACATACATTACTTATCCTGTACTGATCCTGAGTTACATCCTGTATTATACTGCAGAGCTGCACTCACTATTCTGCTGGTGGAGTCACTGTGTACATAAATTACATTACTTATCCTGTACTGATCCTGAGTTACATCCTGTATTATACCCCAGAGCTGCACTCCCTATTCTGCTGGTGCAGTCACTGTGTACATACATGACATTAGGTATTGGTGGTCTCCTCTTTGTGCAGTCAGGAGGTAGATTGTGATGATTCTGGCTCCTCTATGTACCCGGCCTGGATCTCTTGTATGTTATGTTATTCACAGTTCCTTGTAAAAAGCCGTATTTCGGGAATCTAAACGTGTTTGGAAACTTCCCCTCCTGATGAATCCTTTCGTTGACAGCTCGTGTGCGCCCTGATTAATACTAAGTTTTTGGCTCCTTCTTCTTTCACATTCAGCCCATCTTCATTTGGAATTTATGACACTTGCTTTTGATTTTTCCTTCTTTATTTCTTCTTATCTGACTGGTGGGAGGCTGTGGCGCCGATAATGATAAGGAAGCACAGATGACAGCGGGAAACCAGCTTCAATCAGAACTGTTAAAACAGCCCTGCCAGGCCTGCGCCATCAGGGGGTAATCAGGCTTGGCAGAGTGCCTTAAGTATGGACTCTCGGCTGGCTCCTTCGCGGTCCTAGCGCATTGGAGTCTTTTATAAAAGCAGTACCTTTCTGTAACCGCCGCAGCCAAAATACGTTCCATATGTTACAAAGTGTAATAAAGTATAAGGGGCTGTCCGCATCACGTTTGTGCTCTACATAAAACGTATATACGTTTGGGGGAAAAAGGATGCAAAAGCAAAGTACACAACGCGTTTTAATTCTGCGGAGTCCAGTGAAAAAAGTGCATGTTCTTTTTATAATGGAACCTTATGGTGATGGATGTCACTGTACGCCGTCAGTCAGGGGCATCCGTTTAACCCGTTCCTGCACATGCCATAAATATACAGCATAGCAAGCAGTACATTAACGCACCGTGCCGTATATTTACAACATGACTATGGCAGAGGTTCAGGAACTGAGCCATCTCCACCGGCAGTGGGTGCCAGCTGTAGCATACAGCCAACACCCTGCTGCAACAGCCGAGAGGCCGGCGCTGATCTTGATCATTTAATCTCCGATGGTTGCCATACAAAGGCCTCCGGTCCTGCCATGGACGGAAGCCTTCCAGGATCTGATAAACTAAGTGTCAGTGTAAAACTGGCAGGTTCAATATGCTGCAATAGATGACTATCGCAGTGTATGGTAGCAGATGCAGCAGAACTAGAGCTGAGCGAATTTCTGCTTATGAAATTCGTTCATACTTCGTTTGGTGGAAAAAGGTGAATTGCGTTATGGATTCCGTTACCACGGACCACAACGCAATTCTATGACGGAATGCCTTTAGAGGCATTCCGTTATTCATTCCGTCATAATAGAAGTCTATGGGCTGCAAAATGGATCCGTCCCGTTTCCGTTATGCAGGAGAGAGGACTCAGGATCAGGAGAGGACTCCCCTGCATAACGGAAACGGGACGGATCCATTTTGCAGCCCATAGACTTCTATTATGACGGAATGAATAACGGTATGCCTCTAAAGGCATTCCGTCATAGAATTGCGTTGTGGTCCGTGGTAACGGAATCCATAACGCAATTCACCTTTAACCAACAAACGAAGTGTTAACGAATTTCATAAGCAGAAATTCGCACATCTCTAATCAGAACAATGAACCTTCAAGTCTCTAAGTGGGACTTAAAAAAAGAAAGTAAAAAAAAATAAATAAAAAATAAATAACGTTTCAGGTAAAAACACCTCAAAATCATATTTCTTTTATCCAGTAATTTCTAATTGATAAAAAAAAAAAAAACAGATGTGAATGCGGCCCGCCCCTCCCTCCCCACACAGGAACTGTGGTTGTCCTATGCATGTTATACGACAGCTGCCTCTCCTGACACCCCCCCCCCACACCTATACATCGGCATGTTGGCCGAGTATGCAAGTGTTTTCAGTGGGGAGAGCGGAGAAAACTTTTGGCGCATCATTCTGTGTTGTGTCATTATTCTGTTATTCCTCCTAGAATTTTATAAACATATTTGTTTACTCATTTATATAGGGTATATCTATTCTGTAGCATTTGCTGTCCCCAGTTGGGGAAGGGGGGGTCACAATCAAAATTCCCCATCAGTATATGTTTTGTAGCGTGGGAGGAAACCCATGCAAACTCTGGGAAAACTTACAAACTCCATGCCAGCAGTCTGTCATAAGGGTCCAGATGGGTGTTACCAGTTAGGGTGTGTGGCCCTGACACTGGCAGCACTGATTGGATAGTGTCAGGCTATGCAGTTCCCCAAATGGTTACACCTAGTTGGACCTTTTTGGCAGACTGCTGGCAACTCATTAATAATTTCTAGAAGGAATAATAAGGGAATTGGACAACATAGAGTGGTAAGAATAGGTGCTGCAGAATTGTTATTACATGAGGGATGCAAGTAGTCAGGAGAGGGGATGTTTCTTGCGGAGTCGCACCTGTGTAATAGAGCAGACGCCTCGGCAGCCAATTTATGGTGTAAGGACTTTAATTAGCGAGACGCTGCGGAGGAGGAGGACATTCTGGACAAGAGCGCCAATTGAACGTTGGGCTCATCCTTTCAGTTCATTCTCACCGCAACATCCAGCAGACAAGTGTGGCCGCCGTCCTCACACCTATTAACATCCCGGCTTCTGGCGAGGCTTCCCTGCAGCAATAAGTGACAGCGATAGATGTGTTCTGCCTCGCCGGCCTCCACTTGAGACTCCTTTAATACTTCGTCTAATAGGAAGCGGGTTTTTTCTTTTCCCCTCCTCTCAGCTTCTGTAATAAAGAGGAGTCCTTTATTAGGTACGCCGGGAACCATCTTTTCTCATCTCTCTGCCCAAGGCGGGATAATAAGAGTCACTGGGCAGCCGCTCCACTTTATTAGAGTCGTATTATTTGAAGTGATCCAAGAAATCATACATGATAAGACCCGGGCCGCCATCACTCTCATACCGAGGTCATAGGCATGCCGCTGTGGCTCTGGGGGTTAAAAATATTTAGCAAAATCTATTTAGATACTAAAAGACACTTTGAATCCGACTATTTCGTTTTCGGTGATGGGGCACGCCATTTTTTTTTTTACAAAATTACAAAAATTTCTACAAAATTGACCGTCCCTGTCTGACCTTTTGATCCAAAGGTCAAGTAAATATTTGATTTGGTTCTAAAGCGATTCTTCAAGAGTTAAAGGGGTTCTCTGGGAATTTGATATTGATGGCCTATCTCACCTGCAGGGGGTCCAACGCTCTGCAGCTGTTCGAAGAGCTCTTGGCGCTACGTGAAAACGTAGGCCTTTTCCTAGGCCAATGACGTATCCGTACATCGGTCACGTGGCCTAGGCCAGTGATGGCTAACCTTCCGGCACTCCAGCTGTGGTCAAACTACGACTCCCAGCATGCTCCATTCATTTCTATAGAGTTCTGAGAACAGCCAAACAAGTGTACATCTTGGGAGTCGTAGTCTTACCACAGCTGGCATGCCGGAAGTTAGCCCTCACAGGTCTAGGCACAGCTCGGCCCCGTTCAAGTGGGATAGGCCTGAGCTGCAGTACCAAGCACTGCCACTATACAATGGACAGCGCTGTGCTTGGCAAGTTATGAGGGGGCTGCAGCGATGAGCGGAGCGCAATAGTCGCTTCAAACTGCTGATCTGCGAAGGTGTCGGAAGTCTAACCCCCACTGATCTGATACGAATCACGTATCCTGAGGATAGGCCATCAATATCAAACTTCCGTAGAACCCATCTAAAAAAAGATATGAAAAAATTGACAGATTTTTGTTGTAAGTTGGGGGGGGGGGGGGGATATAAAATATGAAAATATGAATGTTTAGAAATCTCCTTAAATGTTTTTCATTGGTTCATTGGCTTTAAGGTTAGCATTTTTTTTATTGCATTTGTTCTATTATTTATATTTTATTTTATTTTCAAACTTTAACATGTATAGCTTGGAAGAAAGACGAGACAGAGGGGATATGATAGAAACTGCTAAATACATAAAGGGAATCAACAAGGTAAAAGAGGAGAGAATATTTAAAGGGCTTCTGTCTCGCCACTAAACAGTTTTTTTTATAAACCTATTTGTTTACTTTTTTTGGTCACTTATAATCCCTATAATGCGATTTATGCATACATACATACTGTAATTAATCATTTTGGTTCAGCAGATTATGTTAAAAACGTACTTTTAAAATATGCAAATTACCTTGCTACCAGCAAGTAGGGCGGCTACTTGCTGGTAGCAGCCGTATCCTCCTATACTCCGCATGTTGATTGACAGGGCCAGCGGACGGGATCTCTCTCTGCTGGCCCTGTTTGCATTCAAAATCTGGCGCCTGCGCCGTACCTGTCTTCAGTTGGTGCAGGCGCACTGAGAGGCGGACGCTCGCACGGCCGCTCCATCCTCAATGCGCCTGCGCCGATGACGTCACATCTACACCCGGCGCAGGCGCATTGAGAAGGGGGACGCTCGCTCGGCGCTCCTTCCTCAATGCGCCTGCGCCGGGTGTAGATGTGACGTCATCGGCGCAGGCGCATTGAGGATGGAGCGGCCGAGCAAGCGTCCGCCTCTCAGTGCGCCAGCGCCGACTGAAGACAGGTACGGCGCAGGCGCCAGATTTTGAATGCAAACAGGGCCAGCAGAAAGAGATCCCGTCCGCTGGCCCTGTCAATCAACATGCGGAGTATAGGAGGATACGGCTGCTACCAGCAAGTAGCCGCCCTACTTGCTGGTAGCAAGGTAATTTGCATATTTTAAAAGTACGTTTTTAACATAATCTGCTGAACCAAAATGATTAATTACAGTATGTATGCATAAATCGCAGTATAGGGATTATAAGTGACCAAAAAAAAAAAAAAATGTTTAGTGGGGTGACAGAAGCCCTTTAGAAGAAGAAAAACTGCTACAAGAGGACATAGTTTTAAATTAGAGGGGCAAAGGTTTAAAAGTGATATCAGGAAGTATTGCTTTACTGAGAGAGTAGTGGATGCATGGAATAGCCTTCCTGCAGAAGTGGTAGCTGCAAATACAGTGGAGGAGTTTAAGCATGCATGGGATAGGCATAAGGCCATCCTTCATATAAGATAGGGCCGGGGGCTATCCATAGTATTCAGTATATTGGGCAGACTAGATGGGCCAAAGGGTTCTTATCTGCCGACACATTCTATGTTTAGAATTATTTTCTTTTCTTCAGTTTTTGTTTTAATTCTGTATTCTGTATGATTAATAATTCTATATTTTGTAATACCCTATTGATTTATACTTTGTATCATTTTATTCTACATTTTGTATGAACTGTATCGTTGCGTTATTCTCTATTTTGTATTGTTTTATTATTCTGTATTTCCTAATGTGTTATTCTAAACGTTGTATCATTTTATGATTCTATATTTGCTTTTCTATTTTGTAAGAGGAATACAATTCTAGGGACAAGTGTAAGCAAGGAGACATAACTGAACTTTAGGCTTTCACTTGGAGTCAGGGTACTTCTCCTTTTCTGTGAACATAAATCCTTCATTGCACTTTCCTCCGCCGCAGCTGCTTGTGGGATTCTGCCTAACCAAAGACAGAAAACAGATTTGGCCTCCATCCATAGGAAGGAATTCTGTGACCAGAGGTTGCACCTTCCGCGCACCCCATCAGCCAGAATCGGGGTCTGGGACACCCCACCTAACAGTATCCATTGTCCCTAGGGATATGTTGTACGTTGGGAATAATCTTGGCGCCCATAGCGTTAAACGTTACACCGCTAACATTTCTTGGACAGCTCCAAATCACATTGAAAGTGGTTTCCTGCTGTTTTTTATAGTTCTAACCTCAGCGTTACATTCTTTCTGCTGACTAGTAGTTGTGCTGTACGCAGAGACTGTCTGGCTTCCACATTGTACGCGGCCGGCCTGTGTGCAGCGCTCCCGATTCCTCCTCCCGCATTCACATATGGAAACAACAAACTGTTCCAGCCTCTTCAGCACTGCCGTCATTTTCCATATTCCTTCACGTGCTAAACATTATTGCTGTTGTCGTTTATGGATGTGGCGGATAACTTTTCCAGATTTATTTTCTTCTGAGGTCGTCTTTTTATAAAAAAATTATTGCAGTGATGTCCAAGTGTGAAATAGCCGGGAGATCTTGCTTAAAAAGTTGAACAGTTTTGTAGAGACATTGCATTGCTTATTTTTTGGCTGATCTAAAGTTACAGGCTGTTTTATACTTCTGAGCTGCACTCACAATTCTGCTGGATAGGTCACTGTGTACATACATTACATTACTTATCCTGTACTGATCCTGAGTTACATCCTGTATTATACTCCAGAGCTGCACTCACTATTCTGCTGGTTAGGTCACTGTGTACATACATTTTATATCCTGTACTGATCCTGAGGTACATCCTGTATTATACTCCAGAGCTGAACTCTCTATTCTGCTGGTGCAGTCACTGTGTACATGCATTACTTATCCTGTACTGATCCTGAGTTACATCCTGTATTATACTCCAGAGCTGCACTCACTATTCTGCAGTTTTTCTGAATTATTTCAGATGTGTATAAATCCTGCAGGTTTTTACCACAAATCTCAGCCTAAGAAGTCATACTCACCTCGCTGATCCCCTACAGCTTTTGTCCCGACAGGTCCCAGTTCCCCCATCGGTCTCTTCTAATTGGTCCCTCCCAATACAAAAATGATAATATTCAGCCAATCACCAGTTGAGGAGGGTGACTGCCTGGGCCAGAGGTTGGCCGGTAGTCACATTTTGAGAAGGACAAGGAAGCAGGGACCAGTGGGGGACCTGGGAAGCATTGGAACGGCTGTGTGGTGAGAATCAGTAAGTATCACTTCACCATTCTGATTGTTTTTTTTTTTTTTTATATATATATTTTTTACCCAGACGGACAATCCCTTTAAGTCTCCGCAGTGAATGATTCCAGACTCCCTGGTTTGGTGTCACGTTGCTGCAGGACGGAGTGATGCAAAGTGTGACCTCGTGTCCCCACCTATCCCTTGGTTAAATTTGATGGACTTATGTCTTTTTTCAACCGTATCAACTATGTAACTACTATGTAACCTCCAATCTTAAATGGGGGGGGGGGTGATAAAAGTAGCATCTGCCACCAATGGCTGCACATATCTCATTAGTCTGTGTAATGAGCTATTAATACTGCAATTACATCCCATTGATTTACTCAGTAGATAATTGTCATCTTCAGCAATGCTTCAGTGATTGATATCTCTCATTACCGGCCGCTGCCTCATTCTGGACGCAATTGTATAAGAAGAATCTTTTTTTAAGCGCCTCATTAATGCCTGGTAAACCCGATACTTCCAGGCAGTTCAGCAGCAGGCACGGTGCATGGCACCAGGAGCGTGCAGATCTCCCAGCACCGGTGTGCTGCCGCTAGGATGGTCGAAGCGCGATCAAGAACTGACGCAATGGAACGTTCCTGAGCCAGGTCCTAGATGTGAGGCAGTGCTATGTCTGACCTGCAGAAGTTCTAGTCTGTGCACTGTGTCTACATCACACCACCCCATCTGTCATACAGTTATCCCTGATGCTAGGGACCAGGGGGGCAGGAGTGACCCCAAAATATGAACAGGCGCAATATATTGTCATGAACCCAGAGACTACTGCAAAGACCAAAGACAAATATCACTGTACTATTATCTATCTATCTATTTATCTATCTATCTATCTATCTATCTATCTATCTCCTATCTATCTATCTATCTATCTATCTATCTATCTATCTATCTATCTATCTATCTCATATCTATCTATCTATCCTTCTATCTATCTATCTATCTATCTATCTATTATCTATCTATCTATCTCATATCTATCTATCTATCTATCTATCTCATATCTATCTATCTATCTATCTATCTATCTATCTATCTATCTATCTATCTTCTATTTATCTATTGTGGCAGTGGAGCTGCCAGGGGGCCATTTGAGGGCCATTAAAATAGTGTATCTCACCCAGAAGAAGCTGGGTGAGAACAAGAAAGGCTGGGAAATTCTTTTTTTTTTTTTTACTGTATATGTGGTGGGCGCCTCCCCCTAGGACCTTTAAGAAGAAAAAAGTATTTATTTTAGTGACGTCCGTTGCAGTGAAGCAACAAGGGCACAGGGCCCCTTTTTAGTGATACTGTGGATGGTACCCAGGTGTAGGAATGCCAGAGTGGTGTAGGGTAGCCTATACTGTCCCTTAATGTTGGTGCACATGTCACAGTGCTCCTACCTGGATACGCTGGACCATAGGCATTGGCTCCAAAGCAATGGAGGGTTGTTGATGAAGGGGATGAAGAAATAAATTGAGTCCAGACCTTGTGATGAAGTTGATAACAGCTTTACTTTCAATAAGCGTTTCTCCAAACAGAATCAGGCTTTGTCTTGGTTCCCAGCAGGCTTTAGCATGAAATCGGCAGGCAAACTCATCTCTAATACATCGGTTGCTCTCTGACTCTGCTGTGCTGACAGGCTTAAATAGAATCTCTGCTTCTGCAGGATTCTGCAGCTTCTCTCTTGTAGTCTGACTAGGTTTGTCCAGGGAACTATACTTCCTGGCTTCAGAAGCTCCAAGCTGGGCCTCCCACATCCAGCAGAGCTGAAGGTACTCTAGCTGGCTTGGAAACGGCTTGGCATGGGCACATCAAATGGCAACATGCCCAGCCCTTGCTTCCTTCCCCTAGCAGGGGGTAATCTAGGGCCTAGGCTGACTCTCACTAACTATTCTCCTCCCTTCCCTAGAGAGAGAGTTGGAATGGAAAGAAGGGTTCCATTCTCTATAAATGTAGCTCTGCCATGCTTGCTGCCACCTACTGGTGAACCAGGCATATTAAATGTAAACATAACAGTTACAAAATAGGAAATGCACATTGTGAAGGACTTGAAAATAAATACACAGATTACATGATATTAGACCATTAGAGATAGTAGTGAGGTGCAGAAGTGGTAATGCCACTCTGGGGCATTACATATGCAGCAGCTAGGCTGGTAATTAGCAGCCAGCTGAGGAGCTCAGGTAAAGGTGGGCTGAGCTCCTCAATCAGGGCTCCCAGTCTAGGGAAGGAGCAGGCTGCGTCAAGGCCTGTGGGATCCGGGACCCTCTGACCCTGTGTAGGGTAAGCACTGTGTTGTGTTTTGGGGAGCTGGGTGGTAGACCCAGATCCCGATAGAGAGGGAGAAATACTGTGTAGTCAGTGGCCGGGCGGCCGAGCATTTATGTTTATGATTTGTTTGGACTCCTGTAAAAGTGACAATAAAGCTGGTCGTGGCTGTGTGCACCCAAGTCTGCAGTGTTGGAGTGGCTTCTTGAGGTGTGGCAACCGTCTAAGGTGAGAAGACGGCGATCCTGGAGAGCTAAGTGATTCTGAGTTGTCACATATGGTGGAGGTATGCTATGGCATGAAAATGGCATGTGAAGCTGGGTGCAGTAGAGCGGAGTTCAGACTGGGCAGAGACTTCCCATATTTCTGGCAGTTGTAGGATGAGGAAAAGTCTCCTGCAGAGCGTGCTGCTCGGCTACCTAAAAGGGAAAAGCCAGAGGAGACTCTGCCAAAAGTCTGTGAGGTGATGGCGGCTGGAGTCTCACTATCGGACCGTCTGAATTGTGACCAGACAAAAGTGCAAACAGAGAAGTTGCTAGGAAAGAGTCCTGAGCGTGGTGGGACCATGCTGGTTTCTGTTGAGACTGTGCAACATGGACTTAAAAAGTCTAATGGACTCATGGACAGCAACGGGTTAAGTGAAAAAGTGTCTGATGAAAAAGAGACACAACTGTTATGTGCAGACAGTAATGTGGTGTCACATACTATGTCCACCTGCCTTTGTTTCAGGAAATGATCAGGTAAAAGCAGTGTGTGAACTGGCAGGTAAGCCGGCTGAGATGTCTCCCTCACCGGTGTCTGCAGGAGAGAAAGTCACGGCTTTAGGCCTCTTGCACACAAACGTTTTTTTTCCGTTTACATTCCGGCCGCCTCTCGCCGTGCGCTGCCATGCCGCCACCGGAACTCCGCCCCCTCCCCCATTATAGTCAATGGGGACAGAGCAGCAGTCCGAGGGCACACGTGAACTAGCGGCAGGACGGATCCGACAGGCTGTTCACCCGCCGGAACAGTCTGCCGGAGGTCCGTGCCGAATGTGAAAGTACCTTTGCTTGAATTGTCAGTTACAAGAGGGAACTGTGGGATGGCTAACCGCAGGGATCCGGTGCTAACCCATGTAAGAGGAAGCAGGATAGTGAGACCCGAGGGGGACAAAACTGTTGTAAAATCTGAAGCAGATGCAGTTACTGAGGAAATGTCCAACGTGGGGATTAGCTCATGTGCGCCCCTAGAGGTCAGGGCTGATAATGACACGAGCGGTATAGGTGATGTATGTGCGGTGACTGATAGCAGCTCAGAGAGTGAGGCGGCTATGTCAGTTTCCTGTGAAACTAAGGTGGTTGCTAGTGGCAACCAGGAGTCAGTTGTACCTGACGAGATGAGGGTCAGGTCAGTGAGCTTGATGTGGGAAGAGAAAGTATCTGGTAGTGACTGTATGCTGGAAGGGTGTACAGAACCAGTGGTGGATCATGGAGGGACCTCCCGGGAGGCCGCAGATAAGGTGACTGTGGGTGCAGCAGGAGTCAGTGCTGAGAAGGGCCTGGATTCTCTGTGTGATGATGGGGAGGTGTCTGATGCTGAACCCTATATGTCGGCTGGCGTCCTATGTACTGACACCTCAGAACCAGTTAAGTCCAGCAGTGAGATGCTGCAGGGTATGGAGGATCACACTGGGGTGATTGTAGTTCAAGATGATACATGTGAGTACCTGGATAGTAACATCAGTAAGGTCTGCACGCTGATGGACGTGGTGTTCACTGGTAATGAGCCAGAGATATTTGTGGAAAATTCCTTACAGGTGTCAGTGGTCGGTAGTAACCTAGAGTATTACACCGCCAAGGAGGACGTCTATGGTAGAGAAGTGTGTTTAGTAGAAATGCCGCCCCCTGCAGGTCGTGAGTGGAATGTAGAAGCTGAGACCCCCACAGGGAAGCCACCGAAGGGGATGGCAAGACCTGTCCTGTGGGTGCAGATGTGATGTGTGTCCCGTCACTGATGTTACAGGCCATGTGGACCAGGTCACCTGTGGTAACAGCGAGGATGAGGTTATGAAGAGTGCTGTGGTACATGTTGTGATGGAGGCCCCAACATATGAGCTTGTATGGGATGACCCTCAGGTATCAGAGCTCAGGGCGAGTCATACTGAGTGTAAAGAGCCAAGTGAGTATAGAGACTCGGCACGGTCAGTAGTGAGAGAGTTAATGACTGAATGTCTGTCTGGAATTGCTGAAGTAGCACTTCCACAAGCCCAGGTGATGAGCTGTGGGATAGTGATGGAGAGAGAACAGATGATGGACCTTCTAGAGAGAAAGGTCAACAGCCTGATATAGAGGAGAATGGAGATGCTCATAGAAGGTGATATAAATGGCATGCCTACTGCTGAGGTGACCCCAGATATTTCCAAACGTAGGACCTTTGACCCTGGAGGGGGGTTATGTAATAGGAAAAGTGATACTGCCTTTATCAGGGGGGCGGGATATGTGGCAGTGGAGCTGCCAGAGGGCCATTAAAATGGTGTATCTCACCCAGAGGAAGGTGGGTGAGAACAGGAAAGGCTGGGAAAATAGGTTTTTCCCACTGGCTGGTAATGAGAGGTAATTAGCAGTCAGCTGAGGGGCTCAGGTAATGGTGGGCTCAGCTCCTCAATCAGGGTTCCCAGTCTGAGGAAGGAGCAGGCTCCGTCGAGGCCTATGGGAGCCGGGACCCTCTAACCCTGGGTAGGGTAATCACTGTGCTGTGTTTTGGGGAGCTGTGTGGTAGACCCAGATCCCGATAGAGCGTGAGAAATACTGTGTAGTCAGTGGCCGGACGGCCGAGGGTTTGTGTTTATGACTTGTTCGGACTGCTGTAAAAGTGACAATACAGGGAGTGCAGAATTATTAGGCAAGTTGTATTTTTGAGGATTAATTTTATTATTGAACAACAACCATGTTCTCAATGAACCCAAAAAACTCATTAATATCAAAGCTGAATATTTTTGGAAGTAGTTTTTAGTTTGTTTTTAGTTTTAGCTATTTTAGGGGGATATCTGTGTGTGCAGGTGACTATTACTGTGCATAATTATTAGGCAACTTAACAAAAAACAAATATATACCCATTTCAATTATTTATTTTTACCAGTGAAACCAATATAACATCTCAACATTCACAAATATACATTTCTGACATTCAAAAACAAAACAAAAACAAATCAGTGACCAATATAGCCACCTTTCTTTGCAAGGACACTCAAAAGCCTGCCATCCATGGATTCTGTCAGTGTTTTGATCTGTTCACCATCAACATTGCGTGCAGCAGCAACCACAGCCTCCCAGACATTGTTCAGAAAGGTGTACTGTTTTCCCTCCTTGTAAATCTCACATTTGATGATGGACCACAGGTTCTCAATGGGGTTCAGATCAGGTGAACAAGGAGGCCATGTCATTAGATTTTCTTCTTTTATACCCTTTCTTGCCAGCCACGCTGTGGAGTACTTGGACGCGTGTGATGGAGCATTGTCCTGCATGAAAATCATGTTTTTCTTGAAGGATGCAGACTTCTTCCTGTACCACTGCTTGAAGAAGGTGTCTTCCAGAAACTGGCAGTAGGACTGGGAGTTGAGCTTGACTCCATCCTCAACCCGAAAAGGCCCCACAAGCTCATCTTTGATGATACCAGCCCAAACCAGTACTCCACCTCCACCTTGCTGGCGTCTGAGTCGGACTGGAGCTCTCTGCCCCTTACCAATCCAGCCACGGGCCCATCCATCTGGCCCATCAAGACTCACTCTCATTTCATCAGTCCATAAAACCTTAGAAAAATCAGTCTTGAGATATTTTTTGGCCCAGTCTTGACGTTTCAGCTTGTGTGTCTTGTTCAGTGGTGGTCGTCTTTCAGCCTTTCTTACCTTGGCCATGTCTCTGAGTATTGCACACCTTGTGCTTTTGGGCACTCCAGTGATGTTGCAGCTCTGAAATATGGCCAAACTGGTGGCAAGTGGCATCTTGGCAGCTGCACGCTTGACTTTTCTCAGTTCATGGGCAGTTATTTTGCGCCTTGGTTTTTCCACACGCTTCTTGCGACCCTGTTGACTATTTTGAATGAAACGCTTGATTGTTCGATGATCACGCTTCAGAAGCTTTGCAATTTTAAGAGTGCTGCATCCCTCTGCAAGATATCTCACTATTTTTGACTTTTCTGAGCCTGTCAAGTCCTTCTTTTGACCCATTTTGCCAAAGGAAAGGAAGTTGCCTAATAATTATGCACACCTAATATAGGGTGTTGATGTCATTAGACCACACCCCTTCTCATTACAGAGATGCACATCACCTAATATGCTTAATTGGTAGTAGGCTTTCGAGCCTATACAGCTTGGAGTAAGACAACATGCATAAAGAGGATGATGTGGTCAAAATACTCATTTGCCTAATAATTCTGCACGCAGTGTAAAGCTGGTCGTGGCCGTGTGCACCCAAGTCTGCAGTGTTGGAGTGGCTTCTTGAGGTGTGGCAACCGTCTAAGGAAGACGGCGATCCTGGAGAGCTAAGTGACCCCGAGTTATCTATCTATCTATCTATCTATCTATCTATCTATCTATCTATCTATCTATCTATCTATCTATCTAGTATCTGGAAGAGCAGAGCTCTTGGTCATTGTTCTACGATCCAGCCTTCCAGAAATGATATTTTGTATAAAGAAACATCTGAACACATTTTTTAACTAGAAATCAAAACAGTTTGTCTCAAATTAGAAAAAGTTGGGTGTCGGGGTTGTTTGGACAGGGTGTGTTTTCTGATGTCATGTATCGGGTATATGATGGATGACGGTGCTCCATGTTAAACACGACCATAAATACATCCCGTGTAATGTATCTGTATCCAGTTCACTGTAAAGACAATGATAGGCCCGGGCCCCTCCAGGCCTAGACTCTTCAGTGGTCACCTGTGACCTGCTCCTATCCTGATTTATGTTCATGGAGATGAATGGATCGGCTAGAGGAGAGGAATAAGACAATGCCCAGGTCGTCTGTGTTGCTGGGCCCATCTTACATGATGATGAAAACGCGATGTTCTGCATTTTTGTATACGTCAAACAGAGGCATAAAATGTGATGTGAACCCACCCATAGAAATTAAATTGTTAGACGTGGGAGGGAGACCCTTACTAAATTTTGCTGTGGTATATGTGTACGCCCCTTCTTTGTCTAATAGGTCTGAGCTTGGTCCTCTGCCTATGTGGGGGCGTTCTCCCTCTGATCGAAGCTTTGATTAATTTGTAGAATGATAATCATATAATCGTGTCTAGCTGGTGATGATCTTACAGTTTTAGGAATATTATGTATGTGCACCCATATGGCGGCACAGGGGGAAAATACTGTGACACGGACGTATCTTGAGGGCACAACCGGTTTCTTACCCTTTATGAACTTTATTTAATTATTTTTTTTATTTTTCTCCATTCGCTCTCTTGTTTATATGACGGGAATACCTTCACTATAGGTCGGCACTGGTTATTGGATTCGGCTACTTTCCCTCCCATGGCACTGGGCTGGAGACACAACTGACTCTATTAATTTAAGGGTCGCCCTCCTCTATACAGTGGTGTGTGGTCCGGCTCTGCTACATGTAACATATCCGCTTCTTATCTGTCAGCTGTAAACCTCTTCTTTTCCTTAGGAATTAGGATTCTCTCAGGTTTGTTTTTAAAACCTAATCTCCTTCAGCAGATCTTGTTACACCGGCTGCGCCGTGGCCGCAAATCAAATATTCAGTAACCCTCTTAGCCGGGTAAAGAAAATAATGTCGTCTTGCAGGGTGGTGACTTGTAGGGGTTAGGGTCTGGCATTGCTGCTCTCACACTTTCTTTATTGTGTCTTATCCTATTGTGGCCTAGTTTGCTGAAGGCGGAAGCCCGGTGTACTTCATATTTTTATAAAGAACGTGCAGCTTTACATTGGAACTACTGCTTTATCTTAAAGGGGTATTCTGGTTAGATTAAAGGGGTATTCCCATCTCAGACAAAGGTCTAGACAATCACTAGTATATGCCCCCACTGTCTGGGACCCCCACCGATCACGAAAACGAGGGGGGGGGGGCCCTGCAGTCCCTCGGCCAATCGGAGATGAGCTGCAATACCAAGCACAGCCACTATACAATGGACGGTGTTGTGCTTGGTAAGCTGTATGGAGGCTGCAGCACTCACATGAGCACCGCAGCCTCTTCAAACAGCTGATTGCCAGGTGTACCAAGTGTCAGACCCCCACTGATCACATACTGATGACCTAGCCTGAGGATAGGTCATCAGTATAAAACACTCAGAAAACCCCATTAAGTCAAAGGGCCTTGTTGCCTTCCCCCCTCCTGGCACCCAGCAGCGGGCACATGTCCCAAGAGCGACATTCCTTTCTTTACAGGAAATGTAGAACCTTGATTTATTATATTTTTTTTACTAATTAAAACCAGATGTTAAAACATGTTCTTTTTTTTGTAATCTGCTTTCCTGGTGGTAGATTATTATTATTTTTTTATTCTGTGGGTGGCCATCTTGCCTGAGCTGCATTCAGAGATAGGAACTTAGGAACCTGTGGATGACTCGTTGACTTCTATTGGAGAGTGTTGTGGGCACGCTCTGTGACCTCTGCAGAGGTCATTGTACAAGGCGGGGGCAGTGGATCCTGTGTTATCTATATAGAAGTGTTACTTGTCATTGTAATCCTGACAGTGATGATAATGAGATGACTGCTGAGAAGTGATCTCTACGAAACAGACAGGCAGCATGTTATAGAGTAAGAAGAGCTACAGCTACGATCTGATTGTTGTAGGAGGGTCCCTGGGAGGTCAAAATGCTGCAATAAACGTACATTTCTTGAAGCATCATCTCCGAGCTTCAGGTGATATAACAGAGTAGGATCCTTCCCGAGCACCACATACTCGACAAGTGTCCTGCTCCTTGGATAGTGCTAACACGTTTTCATATGCTTGTTATCCTTGTATCTAGATGATGTTGAAGATCTCCTTGAACTTCTGTGACCTGTTATGTTTATATACTGTGGATATTAGGACAGAGCTAAAACCAGCCCTGTACCTGACATGGATCCAGAGATCTCCCTAGTTACTGCTCTAATTGTTTTGCTAGATTTATTTCAAACTGGCAGCTCAGGGGGTGTGTCTTTCTGCAGTTCTCTCCCTATCACAGCTCAGGGGGTGTGTCTTTCTGCAGTTCTCTCCCTATCACAGCTCAGGGGGTGTGTCTTTCTGCAGTTCTCAACCTATCACAGCTCTGGAGGGGGAGTCGTTTCTGCTGCAGCTCTCTCCCTATCACAGCTCAGGGGTGTGTGATCTTTGTGCTGCAGCTCTCCCTATCACAGCTCAGGGGGGGTGTCCTTCTGCAGTTCTCTCCCTATCACAGCTCAGGAGGGAGTCCTTTCTGCTGCAGCTCTCTCCCTATCACAGCTCAGGGGTGTGTGATCTTTGTGCTGCAGCTCTCCCTATCACAGCTCAGGGGATGTGTAGTTTCTGCTACAGCTTTCTCCCTATCACAGCTCAGGAGGGTGTGTCCTTCTGCAGTTCTCTCCCTATCACATCTCAGGGGGGGTGTCCTTCTGCAGTTCCCTCCCTATTACAGCTCAGGGGGTGTGTCCTTCTGCAGTTCTCTCCCTATCACAGCTCAGGAGAGAGTCCTTTCTGCTGCAGCTCTCTCCCTATCATAGCTCAGGAGGGAGTCCTTTCTGCTGCAGCTCTCTCCCTATCACAGCTCAGGATGGAGTCCTTGTATTTCAATGGAATTTCTGAAAATAGCTGAGCCCGTCACTCGGCATGCATGGTGCGCCCTCCAGCATTTTGCAGGCTCCGTTCTAAGTATAGGTGCCGGTCCCAGAGGTGGGACCTTCACCTATCAGACATTGGGGATATATCCTAGCGATATGCCCCCAATGTCCAAGATGGGAATACCCCTTTAAAACCAGCAAAAAAATCAAAGGAATCAATTACAACTAAAGGGGCGACCGATATTACACCCACATGACCTCTACCCCCCGTCCGTCGGAGGTCTCTCGTCGCCTGAATATATGTATAGGAGGTGACAACTTCATTGATTTTTTTTTAATATAATGAAAGTATTCAGATTTTGTGTGAAATTCTTTGATATTTACATGGAGTAGAAGATGGTCTCCAGAATTGCAAAGGCCCGAACATATTCAGGATGCTGATCTGCAAACATCAGGGCCAAGTAACGATTTACTAGGTTATTTAAAGGAATTTTTCATTAAACAGGAGCCTTCCCCCATTTAATAACCATGCAATGCCATATCTCTAGAAGTTTATTAGTGGATTGCCACAGTCTGTAATGAAGGTCCAGCTGGCTGTTACCACTTGGGGGGGGGGGGGTGTCCCTGCACAGTCTGACACTGGGAGCAATGATTGGATTGTGTCAAACTGTGCAGAAACACCCCACAACTGGTAACACCCAGCTGGACCTTTATTGCAGACTGCTGGCAATTTATTCATATCTTCTAGCAGGAATAATAGATGAATGGCACCACATGGAGTCATAAGAATAGATACTCCAGTGAATTCTAAAACAGACATGTTGAGAGGTGAGAGGTCCCCTTTAAGTTGCTTCCACTTCCATCTTTCCACATACTCAATTGAAAGAAGTCAGCTGAATTCTAAGATGACATAAGCTGGACTCCATGCTGGACTACCACATCTACAAGGAAGACGGAAAAAAGTTGTAGGGCTGTACATACATGTAATAGTTACAACATATCTACTCCCCCTCCCTGCACAGTGACCTCTGCACAGGTCACAGAGCATGCCCACAACCCTCTCTGACAGAAGTTGAGTCATCTAAAGGCTGCTGTTTCCTAGGTGACAAATTTCCTTTAAAATTTGTATAGTTTGAGGTTTCGTAGTACAATGTTATACCTCCCATTTAAAAATGGGATGAATGTAGTAATAATTTACATTATTATTATATATTTCTTGCTCCTGCCCTGGAGGAACATTAACCATGCAGAGCCACAATGAGCCGCCGGCTATGGATGGTGCAGTTTTCCCGATTTCCTTTGCTACCTGTTATGATGACAATGCTGAGTGTCTTCTGATTGTATCTTCCATGACTTAAGACATTTCTGCCTCTTTAAGTTTAGTTCTATAAGTAAGAGAGGAAATCCTGGGGGACGGTAACTTGAGGAGCTGTGGACGCCTCTCGGCCATAGTGCGGTGTCATCAGCTCCGTGACAGCTCAGGACAAAACAATAGAAGAACGACGAGAGCAGAACTCATTTGATGGTGTCTGTCCTCAGGTAATGCAGACGCTGATTGCGGTATTGATTTCCATTAGCCTGAGCTCTCCGCACCTCCGTGCTATCTGCCCAAGTTGTCATTGGAAGCTATTGACCTGAGGACGATTCCCGACAAAGCAAGGCGTATCGCCTCGCGGCGAGTCGCCTTGATTGGTATTCCTTCTGCGGAGTGTAGCATCAAGCACTTAATCAAGGAGAAGACATCTGACTATTTGTGCTAATGTGCTGTCTTCAGATAATGCATGAGTTTGTTACCGATACCGCAGAAAACAAGGCGAGAAGTTCTCAAGTCCAAGGAGAGGTCTAAAGTGCAGAGTCTTTGGATTCCAGTTCTTGTGAAGCACATGTCCACATATGAAAAAAATCTTGTTTTGTGGGTTTTTTTTCCAGCCAAAACTAATGGGGGAATGTATCACGCCGTGTGCTCCAGAATTCTGGCTTTGTAACTTTTTGGGCTTATCTGAAAAAAAACATGTACATTGTGACGTTTTGCATTTTTACTCCACTCCCGTCTGTTGTCTGCCACTTACATTGCTGTTCTAATACCTCTCCCGAGGCAGTTTAATCACACCTAACAGCGTCATCATGCAAATTGCAATCGACATCGCTGACTTCCTGTTGATTATAAATACATTATACTGACTGAAGCATGAGTCACCAGTATTTAATGCCGGAGATTTCTTGTAAAAGCCATTCTGATGATTTCAAAGAAAATACAAGCCCAGTTGCTATGAATTATAACTACTGACGTATACCATGACCTGGATGGATGAGAACCTTCACAGACAGAAGGTTGAAGGTGTTGTTTGGAGGCTCCTTACACTGAAGAAAGGATGTAGAAGAAAAACGGTGGTCACCGGTAAAGATAAGATTGAGCCACTGCAAGAATCTTTTCGGCTTGACCTGTGTACTGATTGCCCGAGACCTCACCTGCTGTATACCTGCGCCTCCAGCTGACTTGCATGTGTGGAGGCAAAAATAGATTTTCTGAAGTGTTTTTACCACCCCCATTTCTTAAGGGAATCTTCAAAGCGACTGCATCATCTTCTTGGAGATTAAACTCGGACGGTTTTTACATCTCAACTGAAAAGCAAATCTGATAGAGAACTTGTGAACCTGCGTGACTGTCAAGAGTTCAGCTCTGGATGCCTTCTGAGAAAAGCCCCCCCCCCCCCGCTTCCTTCTTCAGTGCTTGATAAAGCTTGATATAGTGGTTGAATTTCATATGGTAATAACCTAGTTAAAGGGATATTCCCAGCTCAGACTTTGGCATATTGCTAAGACATTCCATCAATGTCAGATGCGGGTCCCACCTCCTATGTCCACAACAGCTACCCTGTAAGCGGTGGGACCCGCACCTATTGTAGCGATATGCCATTAGTGTCTGAGACAAAGGCCCCTTCAGGCTACTTTCACATCCCCCGGTAGTGATTCCGGCAGCAGAACAGCCTGCCGGAACTCTCCGCATCTGGCACTGCCGGATGCAACCGCCATGCCCGCCAGCCCGGTTAAGTATAATTGGATCCGTACAGAGATCGGGCCACATTTCAGCAAAAATGTAGAGAATCGGCCGGACACAAGCCACTGCATGCTTCTCGCAATTTTTGCCGGATCAGATCTCCATGCTGCAGATGTAAAAGTAGCCTTAAAGGCCAAATAGATTCATTCATTATACAATGATTAAATGGCTGGTGCTTTTTACAGAGTATGGTGCCACCTGGTGTTCAAAGTGTATAGCAGTTTGTAGATCCACCAAGCTCTGTCACAGTGAATAGCCAATATAAATAGCTTTCTGTCATACTTATTAGGGAAGGAGGCATCACAGGGCAGCTGAGAAGATTCCTTATGCAGTGTAAGGGATTATACACTGCTTGCAGAATTATTAGGCAAATGAGTATTTTGACCACATCATCCTCTTTATGCATGTTGTCTTACTCCAAGCTGTATAGGCTCGAAAGCCTACTACCAATTAAGCATATTAGGTGATGTGCATCTCTGTAATGAGAAGGGGTGTGGTCTAATGACATCAACACCCTATATTAGATGTGCATAATTATTAGGCAACTTCCTTTCCTTTGGCAAAATGGGTCAAAAGAAGGACTTGACAGGCTCAGAAAAGTCAAAAATAGTGACATATCTTGCAGAGGGATGCAGCACTCTTAAAATTGCAAAGCTTCTGAAGCGTAATCATCGAACAATCAAGCGTTTCATTCAAAATAGTCAACAGGGTCGCAAGAAGCGTGTGGAAAAACCAAGGCGCAAAATAACTGCCCATGAACTGAGAAAAGTCAAGCGTGCAGCTGCCAAGATGCCACTTGCCACCAGTTTGGCCATATTTCAGAGCTGCAACATCACTGGAGTGCCCAAAAGCACAAGGTGTGCAATACTCAGAGACATGGCCAAGGTAAGAAAGGCTGAAAGACGACCACCACTGAACAAGACACACAAGCTGAAACGTCAAGACTGGGCCAAGAAATATCTCAAGACTGATTTTTCTAAGGTTTTATGGACTGATGAAATGAGAGTGAGTCTTGATGGGCCAGATGGATGGGCCCGTGGCTGGATTGGTAAAGGGCAGAGAGCTCCAGTCCGACTCAGACGCCAGCATGGTGGAGGTGGAGTACTGGTTTGGGCTGGTATCATCAAAGATGAGCTTGTGGGGCCTTTTCGGGTTGAGGATGGAGTCAAGCTCAACTCCCAGTCCTACTGCCAGTTTCTGGAAGACACCTTCTTCAAGCAGTGGTACAGGAAGAAGTCTGCATCCTTCAAGAAAAACATGATTTTCATGCAGGACAATGCTCCATCACACGCGTCCAAGTACTGGCTGGCAAGAAAGGGTATAAAAGAAGAAAATCTAATGACATGGCCTCCTTGTTCACCTGATCTGAACCCCATTGAGAACCTGTGGTCCATCATCAAATGTGAGATTTACAAGGAGGGAAAACAGTACACCTCTCTGAACAGTGTCTGGGAGGCTGTGGTTGCTGCTGCACGCAATGTTGATGGTGAACAGATCAAAACACTGACAGAATCCATGGATGGCAGGCTTTTGAGTGTCCTTGCAAAGAAAGGTGGCTATATTGGTCACTGATTTGTTTTTGTTTTGTTTTTGAATGTCAGAAATGTATATTTGTGAATGTTGAGATGTTATATTGGTTTCACTGGTAAAAATAAATAATTGAAATGGGTATATATTTGTTTTTTGTTAAGTTGCCTAATAATTATGCACAGTAATAGTCACCTGCACACACAGATATCCCCCTAAAATAGCTAAAACTAAAAACAAACTAAAAACTACTTCCAAAAATATTCAGCTTTGATATTAATGAGTTTTTTGGGTTCATTGAGAACATGGTTGTTGTTCAATAATAAAATTAATCCTCAAAAATACAACTTGCCTAATAATTCTGCACTCCCTGTAGTGTCAGCTGCCAGAGGGGGGAAGGAGGCTGATTCCATCCAGAGCCCCTTATCAGCAGCTCAGAATAGTAACAGCAGCCAAGTAAGCATACATTGATGAAAATAGTTTGGTAGAAACTCTGAAATTTTACTTTAAAGGGCATCTGTCAGCAGTTTTGTACCTATGACACTGGCTGACCTGTTACATGTGGACTTGGCAGCTGAAGGCGTCTGTGTTGGTCCCATGCTCATATGTGTCCGCATTGCTGAGAAAAATTATGTTTTAATATACGCAAATGAGCCTCTAGGAGGCAAAAATAAGTAGGATATAAGGAGGTAGATGGAGGTTATAAGGATTTTCAGGATGTCGGAGCCTCTCTTTGCCCCTGGTTCCCATGCATTACGGAGACGCTGGAGCTCTATAAAAGCCATAAAGACCATTTTCCCATCCTCTCTCGTTAGGAAGAGCCTGGACAGATCACCATTTAAAGTGATTCTCCATCCATGTTAATGGTGCGTGTAGACTTGACCTGCCAAGACACAAGAGCTCTTGAAAACCTTAGGTTCGGTCTCCTTTATAAGCCCGCTACACAACGTTTGTGTCCGGCGGCGCACTGCCAAGCAAAGGCAATGGAAGCCCAGGGCGAGCGGGATGCTGGGCTGCCAATTACCCCCCTGCTGAGTCCAAATCTAATCCCCTCAAACAGAGAAGAGAGAGGAAGGACCAAACAAGGCAAGACTCAATCAGGTTAAAGTGCGAATCTGGGATTAACAAGAGGGGGAAGACTGCAACAGTGACCTTTTTTTTCTTTCTTAATTCCATCATTTCCTCTCTTCGGGAGATATTTGCAGAGTGTGCGGTAAAATGAAAGCGGAGGAGCGCCGCTCCGGCACTTCATGGGGCACGGTCAGGATGGCCTCACGCTGTACTGCATAGTAATGGCATTGTGTTGGCTTCTTAAATGTGGCCAAAATGTCTTAATTATTATTATATATTTTTTTGTTAATTAGGAGTATATACGCCTGCTGGCTTCTGAATTATCTATATACCCTGCATGGTCTGTGGCTCATTGTGAAGAAGCAGCCATGTGTAGTACCCCGAAGGTAGCATATAATTAGGGTGGCAATATCCCAAAAATGACTCTTTGGCCCCAATGCAAAATCTATAGGACCCTTTTGCGTGCAGGGAATGACCACTTATGTCGAGGAGACTTTGCGTCCCCCTAAGATATCAGATGCAATCGGAACCACTCCATATGTACAATGCATGACGGACTGACGCTGATCTTAACCCCCTGACCAACCTCCATCGTTAAAAGGGTTCTCACTTAAGCAAATGCCATTTATCATGTAGATTAAGTTGATACAAGGCACTTACTAATGTATTGTGATTGTCCATATTGCCTCCTTTGCTCCATCACACATTTCCTCCATCGCATTATACACTGTCTGTAGGTGTTCAGTTTCTCTACAGTGCCACCACAGGAGACATGACGTATTACACAGTGCTTATTCACATCAATGAGTGGTCTGTGTAATGCAGGACAGGGCAGGTCCTCCAGAACGATAGACACTCTTGGTAATCTTTCTCCACTATGGCTAAGAGGCGAGGATCCTGAACAGAG
Organism: Bufo bufo; assembly: GCF_905171765.1. Taxonomy (NCBI): domain Eukaryota; kingdom Metazoa; phylum Chordata; class Amphibia; order Anura; family Bufonidae; genus Bufo; species Bufo bufo. Next base: position 31,294,852 of record NC_053394.1, on the reverse strand, counting down.
GACACCCCTGTATATTAGGATATTGGTTCTCTGTCCTAGACATCCTCCTTTTAATAAGTTATCCCCATTGTACCTATTGGTTACATTGTCTCATATATTAGTAGATAATGTATCTGTGTATTAGTAGATTTCTATATACAGTGTATGCATTAAAGGGGCGGGCCACTTTCTAGTTACTGTGTTTGTGAGACGATTATATGGTACTTACTATTATAGCCTTTGTTGAAATTCTGCTCCATTTTCTATATTTCATAACTTATGCCCCTTGTTGGTCAAGTGTTTTGTGCAGTCCATACAGAGGTCCTGTCCATACAGAGGTCCTGTCCATACAGAGGTCCTGTCCATAAAACGGCCGCTGGTGGAGGGTCATGTGACCAGGCAAATACCCTCCATGTGATGTCCCCTCTGTTCACATACACTGCACCTATCACCTGTGCTTGTTCTGTTGGGAGTTCAGTGCAGGTATGGTATATTTTTTGAATGGAGGAGGTTGAATGATTTATCTGGTCAGTGGTCGCATGACTCTCCATCAGCAGACATCTTATGGACAGAACCTCAATGTATAGAGCACAGAAGATTTGACTAACAAGGGGGCATGTTTTATGAAATATAGCAAACGGTAAAGAATATCAACAAAGGATATATTCGTAAATGTGCCATATAGTCATCCTACATGCATATTGTCACAAATAGCCAAAAAGTGGCCAACCCCCTTTAAGTGCTTAAAAATAACTTTTTTGGGAGTGAGTAGAGAGGGGTCCCATACAAAAATTAAAATGAGCTTCCGTTATAGTGCCCATTTTTTTCCAACCAGGACAGGAGAGCCCGGTGTTTGTTACCCCCTTCATGTCCACTCACTTGGTTGCTCCCAATGCAGTTCCTCAGGGGAGGGGCATCATAACCACCCAATAGAAAAGGCAACCAGAGCTGGGCCCATAGCAGCTGCATGATCTGCTTCTATGGTAAATACGCCCCTGCCATTTATAAAATAACTTCTATTAATATTCTGAGAGGTGATGAATATGATATATTAGTTATTATCTGTTCGATTTTTTTCCGTGTTGTGTGACATCATCGGCCGTCAGGTCTAGGGCCCAGGTATAATACTGCAGCACTTTGGATGACAGTTTTACTTGCTGGTTAATTTTTTTGGGCTTTTTTTAGATTTTTTGGGCTTGTTTTAGATGTTTGGTTTGCCGATTTGATTGTCCTCTAGTCCAAGGCGCAGAAGCGGAGCGCATGAGCAGCATTGGCACAGATCAGTGTCTTGTTTGTGGCCACTTACTGGAAATCCTAAACCGCACTAGAGATATTTGTTCTGCTTCAGCTTCTTTTTATTCTGAGCCTCCAAGCGTTGCTACACAGTCTATGGCGCTCAGAGGGGACCTATGCTAGCGGAGGGCTGGACGCCATTATGCGCGCTTTTTTCATTCTGTTTTTGGACGGAGGCTCCTATGAAAGGAATGCTTTCAGTCCTGGAGGGGCAACTCTAGGAAGCTTTCTAGTGAATGCGGCTAATCATTTGAATCCACGATGGCTTTGTTAGGACTCTTCTAAGAAGACTGCTGTTGCCACATAGTGGACGTATTTGGAACTGCAAGTGAGCGAACAAAGAATTCCGGCTCATGTCAGAGTCCTGTGTGCCAATTCTGTATAAAGGTGCAGTGATTAGAATTTAGAACTGTGTATGTGGGCTTTCCTTATATTCCAGCTTTTTCCATCATTCCAGTAATTCAGCTGGTTCATATAACTTCCTATGCTTTTGGCAACTGCATGTATTGTGCGGTCAGGAAAAAGGGGATCCGCAAAATACCGATGACATCCATATCGCATCCGTTCTTTCTTTGCAGACCTATTGACTTCAACGGGTCCATGGACCGCATTTTGCAGCCAAGTATAGGACATGTTCTATATTTTTGCAGTATGGACATGTGGATTTGGTAAGCACATGGATCATCCGTATGTCCGTTCTGCAAATAAGCCCCCAGGCTGCATTGAGTGTTCTGAGCTCGTCTGATCTCATCTGATTAAAATCCAACAGGGGCGGACTGGGAACTTAAAGTGGTCCTGGAAAAAATACTAAAAGTGGCCCCATTTTGTAGTCGGGTCCAAATTGATGGAAGGCAGCGCCAGCAATACAATATTGTGTCACATTATACCGCCCCAACAGAGCCAAATACTGCCGCCAGCACCATAAAATACATCCCCAAAAACTTCCACTGGCCGGCCATGAGGAGGGCTCAGCCGGCCCCCTGGGCATCGGCCCACCAGGAAATTTCCCTGTAAGGTCTATGGCCAGTCCGCCCCTGAGATCCAGTGCAGCAGACTTCCTTGACTGTCCTGCCCAAGAGAAGGGGCTTACCTAAATTAGTTTGCTTTCTACCAGAACAACCCCATTTGGGTCACAAATTTCGACAGCAATCCTGCGACCGTACCCGGTGCTCACAAGGAGCGGTAAAGCCCCCTACCAGCAGTCATGGTGTCTGCAGAATCTGCTGGGTAAGAACACATCGATCTGCTGGGATAACATTTCTATTGCATTGCAAAAATACATATATAGAGAGATCAAAAGAATGCTGTCAGTCAATGTGACTGCATCAGAGCGGCGCGTGTGTTCTGCCATCTGGCCCTTTCTAGGAGTCTGTGATACATTTGGATGACAAATTGCATTTTTAATCAGCGCTATTTAATGGAAGGAAGGAGAATTTTCGGTTTTGTTTATAAAGACCTTTGTGTCCGAGCGCCGGGGATTTATTGCTTAAGTGGAAGCGTGACCCAGAGCGATCAGTAATCCTGCAAGAGATCTGGTGCACAGTGACAACTAGTCAGCAAAGTTCATTAGATCAAAACCTCTGCTTGTTGTCAGTGGGCTAAAACATTTTAATTTAAAGGGGTGGTCCACAATGTATTGATTTATTTTTAAATCCCCCCCCCCCCACACACACACACCCAGAGGGACTTGTGAAGGGAACTATACTTAAAAGCTCCTCGCGGCTCCACTCCAATCCCGAGTTGTCTTCACTGCCCATCCGGTCCCCACACGTAAGCTTCCTGCACAGAGGGGACATCATATGTGCCATTGCAGCCAATGACTGCCTCAGCTGTGCTATGTCCCCAGGCCGCACTTGAATGCTGGGTCATGTGCCACGTCACCGCAGAGGCCCTTTGTTGGCAGCAGCAGCGTACATGATCCTGTCCATGCATCACAGGGCAGCTGAACACTCCTTCTGCAGTGTAAGGGATTCTAGTGTCAGCTGCCAGAGGGGGAAGGAGGCTGATTCCATCCAGAGCCCCTTATCGGCAGCTCCGAATAGTAACAGCAGCCAGGTGGACATAAGGGAGCAAAAATTGATGAAGGTAGTATTTTTATATTAGAAACCCTGCAATTTTACTTTAAAGGGCGTCTTTCAGCAGATTTGACACTGGCTGACCTGTTACATGTGGACTTGGCAGCTGCAGGCATCTGTGTTAGTCCCATGTTCCTATGTGCCCGCATTGCTGAGAAAAATGATGTTTTAATATATGCAAATGAGCCTCTAGGAGCAACAGGGCATTTCCATTGCACCTAGAAGCTCTGCTCTCTCTGCAACTGACGCTCCCTCTGCACTTTGACTGCCTTTTCCTGTCAAAGTGCATAGGGTTCAGCAGTTGCATAGAGAGCTGATCCTTTAGGTGTAATGGTAACGCCCCCGTTGCTCCTAGAGGCTCATTTGCATATATTAAAACATAATTTTTTGCAGCAATGCGAGCACATATGGACGCGGGACCAACACAGATGCCTCCAGCCGCCAACAGGTCAGCCCGTTTATAGGTACAAATCTGCTGACAGGGGTTTTCAAACAGGATTCACGGGATAACCTCTTGATTCCTAAATTTACAGAAAATCAAATCCCCTTCACTGTTGTATCCATCTTATCCTGCGACACCACTTGTGATACTGCCCGGAGCTTCCCCGTAGACCGCAGATTTGCTTGTGTTTCCATCCCAGACGGCATTGCTCGCTGCAGTTTACATATTACATTTCATTACCATTAGACGCCGCGCTCTTTCCTGCTAACAGACTGTTTACAGCGGCTTGTATAACGAGCGGCTCACGTTTCACGCCGGCACAGGCGCTGACGAGCAGCAAAGAGTGATTTTGTTTGCCTTAATATGAAGACCCAAGTGACTTGCAGCCAGAAGAAACAACCTCAAAGACTAACACGTTTTCCACTAGTGTTTATTACATCCGTGAAGCGTCCATGACTCGTTTCTGCTGCGCTCCTTAATGTGATTTGTTATGGGCTGGAAAGAGAGGATCGTAAGCTGTAGACGGTCTTAAGGCGGTATTACACAGCCCGATGTGGCAGACGATTGTCGAGAGGGAAGCTTTCCCTCCCGGCAATCTCCTGCTCCCTAGTGGAGGAGACCTCTGCTATTACATGCAGCGATCCCCTCCGCAGCATGGGGAGGAGCGGATCACTATGCCATCGCTCGTCCCCATGTTGTCTAGTGGTTTGCTGGTATTAGACACCACGATCTGCCGCCTGCAAATGATAATTTTTTTAACATGTCAAAAGATTTGGATTGACCGATGATCAAATGTTTGCTCGTTCATCGGGCAATCAGCGGCAGTATTACGCTATTTTCACACTATCGTTTCTTTTTTACGGTTTTGAGATCTGTCATAGGGTCTTAATATCGGGGAAAAAAACGCTTCCATTTTGTCCCCATTCATTGTCAATGGAGACATAAAGTAACTGAACAGATTGGAGTGCTCCAAAATGCATTCCGTTCCGTTTGGTTGCGTTACCATACCGGAGAGCAAACCGCAGCAAACTGTGGTTTTCTTTCCATCTGAAACTATCTGACACAATAGAAAAACGGATCCGTCCCCCATTGACTTTCAATGGAGTTCATGACGGATCTGTCTTGGCAATGTTAAAGATAACGGATGCAGATGGTTGTATTATCAGTAACGGAAGCGTTTTTGCTGAGCCCTGACGGATCCAGCAGAAACGCGAGTGTGAAATTAGCCTTACACTGCAAGATGATCGCTAACGAGCATTCATGTGAACACTCATTAGCAATTATCTCCTGAAAAACTGTGTGTATTTAGACCACTGTCCTATGTGTGCCCTATATTTATAGACTGCTATCCTGTGTGTGCCCCCTATTTATAGACTGCTGTCCTATGTGTGCCCCCTATTTATAGACTGCTGTCCTATGTGTGCCCCCTATTTATAGACCGCTGTCCTATGTGTGCCCCCTATTTATAGACCGCTGTCCTATGTGTGCCCCCTATTTATAGACCGCTGTCCTATGTGTGCCCCCTATTTATAGACTGCTATCCTGTGTGTGCCCCCTATTTATAGACCGCTGTCCTATGTGTGCCCCCTATTTATAGACTGCTGTCCTATGTGTGCCCCCTATTTATAGACTGCTGTCCTATGTGTGCCCCCTATTTATAGACCGCTGTCCTATGTGTGCCCCCTATTTATAGACTGCTGTCCTATGTGTGCCCCCTATTTATAGACTGCTGTCCTATGTGTGCCCCCTATTTATAGACTGCTATCCTGTGTGTGCCCCCTATTTATAGACCGCTGTCCTATGTGTGCCCCCTATTTATAGACTGCTGTCCTATGTGTGCCCCCTATTTATAGACTGCTGTCCTATGTGTGCCCCCTATTTATAGACCGCTGTCCTATGTGTGCCCCCTATTTATAGACTGCTGTCCTATGTGTGCCCCCTATTTATAGACTGCTGTCCTATGTGTGCCCCCTATTTATAGACCGCTGTCCTATGTGTGCCCCCTATTTATAGACTGCTGTCCTATGTGTGCCCCCTATTTATAGACTGCTGTCCTATGTGTGCCCCCTATTTATAGACCGCTGTCCTATGTGTGCCCCCTATTTATAGACTGCTGTCCTATGTGTGCCCCCTATTTATAGACTGCTGTCCTATGTGTGCCCCCTATTTATAGACTGCTGTCCTATGTGTGCCCCCTATTTATAGACTGCTGTCCTATGTGTGCCCTATATTTATAGACTGCTATCCTGTGTGTGCCCCCTATTTATAGACTGCTGTCCTATGTGTGCCCCCTATTTATAGACTGCTGTCCTGTGTGTGCCCCCTATTTATACACCGCTGTCCTATGTGTGCCCCTTATTTTTAGACCACTGTCCTATGTGTGCCCCTTATTTTTAGACCACTGTCCTATGTCTGCCCCTATTTATAGACCGCTGTCCTATGTCTGCCCCTATTTATAGACTGCTGTCCTATGTGTGCCCCCTATTTATAGACTGCTGTCCTATGTGTGCCCCCTATTTATACACCGCTGTCCTATGTGTGCCCCTTATTTTTAGACCACTGTCCTATGTGTGCCCCTTATTTTTAGACCACTGTCCTATGTCTGCCCCTATTTATAGACCGCTGTCCTATGTCTGCCCCTATTTATAGACCGCTGTCCTATGTCTGCCCCTATTTATAGACTGCTGTCCTATGTGTGCTCCGCTTCCCCTTGTCCTAGGCCTTGGCTCCACATTGTGATAATGGTTGTGTCTTGGCTGTAGTCCTTATTCAGGACACAGTGAATAATGTCCCCATTACCCTGGTTGTATTTAATAAATGTAATGAGAATGCACCTCTACCCTTTATTGGTACAAATAAGATTTGGAAGGGGTACAGTCCTCACTGCCTATTCTGTTTTACAGCTACTAATTGTAAAGATTATAATAATGAATAATAATATTAACAGGGACTCAGTGGCTGTACCTATAAAAAGTCTGTGTGTGCCGATAGGATGCATTACTGCAAAAGAACCCTGCAGCAAGTGTTCCGTTTCACTACAGCTCCCCAACAGGAGAAATAAAGCATTACATTAAGTCTGTTGATATAAATGGAATGTCCCTGTAATGCAGTCCTCCTGACTAATTGATGGAGCCAGACAACCCCTTTAATTCAGTGCAACAAGAGGGACTCTGCTGGCACGAGCCACTGTATGGGCTGATATAAGATCTTCCGTATCAGCAGGTCATAAAATATTCATAATACTGTAGACTACGTGAGCTATATGTGTATGAGAAATTAGTATAATGCACGCCAGAAAACCATAATAACCGGAAATTTTCTCTTCTGTCTTCCAGCGATCTCAGTGAGAACATGATCCAAGCGATTCCAAGGAAAACTTTCCGGGGAGCTACAGAACTTAAGAACCTGTAAGTCCATAACGTTCACCTTTGTCCTCAGTGATGTCAATGGTTGTGAAACTACAACTCCCAGCATGCTCTCCAGATAGATTAGAGACCTCCATTGTTCCATGTCCGGTGTGCCAAATGTAATAAAGACGGTTGTTATTTTTTGTTGCAAAGTATTGTTGTTTCCGTACGCCAACGATGAGGCGGGGTGAGGCATGAATGTCCTATGTGCCTCATGGTTATCGCGCCACCTGTGCCGGTTTGATAAATCTGGTTCTACCTTTCCTTCCATTTCCATTGACTATTAAATGTATACACCCATCAACACAATTGAATAATCATCGGTCTAATTGAGTCATTTCTTTACAGACAACTGGACAAGAATCAGATCAGTTGTATCGAGGACGGAGCGTTCCGTGCTCTTCGGGGGCTGGAGGTTTTGTAAGTATTTGGCAGCCGTCCAGTTCATAGGATTTCTGTTTGGTGCCTCTATTTATATACATATATATTGTACATTTATATATTGTCATGATAGAACAGGGAAAATAAAGGGAATAGAAATTTCCACACCTGTTTTACGTCCTTTGTCGACTGATCATGGATCGTTCGGCGGAGTGTAGGCTGTCATATATACTGTGGTAGCCTGCATTCTGTGTATTTGATTTCCCTGTGTCTGCCTGATGCTGTTATTGATACTTTCTTACAAATCTGGTCATAGATGAAGTATTTGCTTTTTGTGATCTACTGAAAAGCCAGTCTGGATTTTGATTCGCTAGCTCTGGAGATTACTCAGATTACTTAATCACCCGCTTCTTGTAGTTGTATCCTGCAGCCATACTCCCATCTGCCCGCTTCTTCTTCCCTTCCATCCTTCCATCTGTCCCCTACTTACATACATTCTGGCACAGATGGGTGGCAGTACTGCTAGGTAAGACTACACAGGGTTTGTTTGTAGTCTGTTACCATGGATACCGTTCTGCCTTGGAGCTACAGACACAAAAGAATAGAATATTTGTAATAAAGATAATTTGAGAAGTCTCTTCTTTTTTCTATTTTAGAGGTGTTGAAGCAAGAAAATAAAATGTTTGCCAGGACGACATTGTGTGGTATTAGAAAAATGGGTCTCCCTTAAAGGAGAAGTCTGGTAATATTAAAGGGGTTGTCTCATCTGAGAAGATGGGAGCATGTCGCTAGTATAATGCCCCCATTGTCTGATAGATGCAGGTCCCACCGCTGGGACCCGCACCTATATTGAGAACCGTGTGGGCCAAAGCTCTCCCTATAGAAGTGAATAGGAGCACACCGCGCAGGACCGGCCACCGCTCCCATTCATTTCTATGGGCCCGACTGAAAGTGAATGGAGTGTGCACTCCACGACTTTCGGGGCTCCGTTTAGGAGATAGGTGCGGATCCCAGTGGTGGGACCCGCACCCTAGACAATGGGGGCATATTCTTTAAATTATCCCCTATCCACAAGATAGTGGATAACTATAAGATCAGTGGTGGTCTTACTGGTGGGACTCCCACCGATCTACTCAGCTCTCCCATAGAAATGAATGGAGCGGCTGAGCGCATGCCCGACCAGCCACTCCATTCATTTCGGGCTCCACAGGGTATGGGTCCCCCATTCTCGTGATCGGTGGTGGTCCCGGCAGTTTGGAACCCCACCAGTCTATGGATAGGGGATAACTTAATATAACCGGAATACCCCTTTAATCCCTCCAATACCGCCCCCCTTGTCAATGGGTTGCGTCTAAAATTGCAGCTCTGCTCCAACCACAAGACTAGGGCTGAGCTACAGAACAAGATCAAATCCATAGACAAACGTGACGGCTTTTCTCCAAAATACCTCATACAAATTGTTTAGTGTGAAGAGACGCTTACGGGAACGGTTTCTAGAATTCTTTTAAAGGGGTTGTCCTACCATAAGAACTTACCTCTTCTCCACAGTACAGCGCCCTAATTTCTCCAGCAGTCTCTTAGAGGATGGATGCTCAGCCTTAGCTTCTTTCACTTACGGGACCCTGAGACCCCGTTCTTGTGATCACTGGGGGTTCCAGCTAAGTCGGACCCCCACCGCCCAGATGCTCGTCATCTACCCAATGCGTGGCTGATAAGCTCTTATGGTGGGATGACCCCTTTAATGAAAAAATCATATGATTGAGGTTACACATGTAAAAAACACGATAATGGCTTTTACATTCGGGTTTCAAAGGGGGAATACAAAATGGTAGCCTAAAAGGGACATTCCATAATGTGGCCAAAATACAGCGGACGCGGTAGCTGATATGGAGGACACGGCGTTTGTTGGTTGCACCAGTCTGTGTTTTTCCAGACGTCACTTGATTGCAGCGCTCATTAAAGAGACGGCTGGTAAATTGCTGTCGGTTGTGCATGTGGTTTTTCTCACATTTTCGTCTTGGGAACAAGGCAGCGTATTCCCTCCAAGTACTCAGATCCGGTCTCCAGTAAAAGTGATGTTGCCCGTACATGTGCTCCTGGGAATCTCATCCTCCCCTATCCTTGTCATTTTTAGCTCTGTGTGATTAAAATGTTCTCATCCTTCTTTCAGAACCCTCAACAACAACAACATCACCACAATTCCAGTTTCCAGTTTCAACCATATGCCGAAACTGAGGACATTGTAAGTAACAGGGGTGGTGGTCCGGGAGGATGACATCTATTAATTGCTGGGGCAGTATTATAGTAGTTCTATTCTTGTACATAGGAGGCAGTATTATAGTAGTTATATTCTTGTACATAGGAGCAGTATTATAGTAGTTATATTCTTGTATATAGGAGCAGTATAATAGTAGTTATATTCTTGTATATAGGAGCAGTATTATAGTAGTTATATTCTGTACATAGGAGGCAGTATTATAGTAGTTCTATTCTTGTACATAGGAGGCAGTATTATAGTAGTTCTATTCTTGTACATAGGAGGCAGTATTATAGTAGTTCTATTCTTGTATATAGGAGGCAGTATTATAGTAGTTATATTCTTGTACATAGGAGCAGTATTATAGTAGTTATATTCTTGTACATAGGAGGCAGTATTATAGTAGTTATATTCATGTACATAGGAGCAGTATTATAGTAGTTATATTCGTGTACATAGGAGCAGTATTATAGTAGTTATATTCTTGTACATAGGAGGCAGTATTATAGTAGTTATATTCTTGTACATAGGAGCAGTATTATAGTAGTTATATTCTTGTACATAGGAGCAGTATTATAGCAGTTCTATTCTTGTACATAGGAGGCAGTATTATAGTAGTTATATTCTTGTACATAGGAGCAGTATTATAGTAGTTATATTCTTGTACATAGGAGGCAGTATTATAGTAGTTATATTCTTGTACATAGGAGCAGTATTATAGTAGTTCTATTCTTGTACATAGGAGCAGTATTATAGTAGTTCTATTCTTGTACATAGGAGCAGTATTATAGTAGTTCTATTCTTGTACATAGGAGCAGTATTATAGTAGTTCTAATCTTGTACATAGGAGGCAGTATTATAGTAGTTATATTCTTGCGCATATGAGCAGTATTATAGTAATTATATTATTGCACATAGGAGGCAGTATTATAGTAGTTATATTCTTGTACATAGGAGCAGTATTATAGTAGTTATATTCTTGTACATAGGAGCAGTATTATAGTAGTTATATTCTTGTACATAGGAGGCAGTATTATAGTAGTTATATTCTTGTACATAGGAGCAGTATTATAGTAGTTATATTCTTGTACATAGGGAGCAGTATTATAGTAGTTATATTCTTGTACATAGGAGCAGTATTATAGTAGTTATGTTTTTTTACATAGGAGGCAGTATTATAGTAGTTATATTCTTGTACATAGGAGGCAGTATTATAGTAGTTATATTCTTGTACAGAGGAGCAGTATTATAGTAGTTATATTCTTGTACATAGGGAGCAGTATTATAGTAGTTATATTCTTGTACATAGGAGGCAGTATTGTAGTAGTTATATTCTTGTACATAGGAGCAGTATTATAGTAGTTATATTCTTGTACATAGGAGGCAGTATTATAGTAGTTATATTCTTGTACATAGGAGGCAGTATTATAGTAGTTATATTCTTGTACATAGGAGCAGTATTATAGTAGTTATATTCTTGTACATAGGAGACAGTATTATAGTAGTTATATTCTTGTACATAGGAGGCAGTATTGTAGTAGTTATATTCTTGTACATAGGAGCAGTATTATAGTAGTTATATTCTTGTACATAGGAGCAGTATTATAGTAGTTATATTCTTGTACATAGGAGGCAGTATAATAGTAGTTATATTCTTGTACATAGGATCAGTGTTATAGTAATTATATTCTTGTATATAGGAGCAGTATTATAGTAGTTATATTCTTGTACATAGGAGTATTCTTATAGCAGTAATGTTATTATACATAGGGAGCATTATTATAGTAGTTACATTCTTGTACATAGGAGGCAGTAATATAGTAGTTATATTCTTGTACATAGAAGCAGTATTATAGTAGTTATATTCTTTTACATAGGAACAGTGTTATAGTAGTTATATTCTTGTACCTTGAAGCAGTATTATAGTAGTTATATTCTTGTACATAGGAGGTAGCATTAACCAAGTTTGTCATTTAAATAGACATGCAATAAAATATAAAATTATTTTGTAGATTGTTTTAGATTTATGGATTACTTCTACAGAGAACATAAAATGTACCATCATACCGTCTGTTTGTTTACCAGTCATTTGGAATCGTGGGAAGTACTTAAACCATTTTATACTAATGGTTGGTTGGGTAGTGTTCTCTGGAAGTCTTTTAGTTATTACTTGAAATTTAAATTGCTGCGAGCATTAGACAGAGAATGGAAAAATTGCAAGACAAATTAATTTTATATTAGTTTTTTATTACATTTTTCTTTTTGTTGCTTGCCTTTCTTATGTCATGTGGTTTTGCTGTATGTTCTTCTGTTTCCAATTAAAATAAATAACTGAGAAAACAAACAAGAAGACAATGGCTATAATTAAAACATGAAATACGAAGAAACGGAAATCATTGTAATGCACCTTGGCCTGGATGTATTTCCATGTTCCAAGTATTTCTTTAAAAAAACAAAAACAAATTGTGGATCAACAATACCAAAGCTTAGTGCCAATTCTTAAATATAGTGTAGTTTTTTTTTTTCTCCAGATATAGCGCCATTATTGTTCATGGACTGCGCCTGGTATTGCGGCTCAGCCTCATTTACGTGAATACAGGACAGGAGAAGGCTCACTTATGATGGTTTTATGTCACCGGTGATTGTCTAATATTAGGACTGTGCGGTTTAGATCCCTCTGCATGTAAACAAAAAATATTTCCGGTCACTGACAGCAAGCAGAAATCCTGAAAAATGTACACCCAAAGTATATTAGAAAGTTGCTGAAGTTTTTTTATTTTACATTGATTACTCTTAGGCCCCTTTCACACGGGCGAGTATTCCGCGCGGATGCGATGCGTGAGGTGAACACATTGCACCCGCACTGAATCCGGACCCATTCATTTCTATGGGGCTGTTCACATGAGCGGTGATTTTCAGGCATCACTTGTGCGTTGCGTGAAAATCGCAGCATGCTCCTCTTTGTGCGTTTTTCACGCAACGCAGGCCCCATAAAAGTGAATGGGGTTGCGTGAAAATCGCAAGCATCCGCAAGCAAGTGCGGATGCGGTGCGATTTTCACGCATGGTTGCTAGGTGACAGTCTATAAACTGTATTATTTTCCCTTATAACATGGTTATAAGGGAAAATAATAGCATTCTGGATACAGAATGCTTAGTAGGTGATCAATTGAGGGTTAAAAAAAAGAAAAAAATTAACTCACCTTCTCCTCTTGTTCGCGTAGCTCCCGGTCTATTCTTTACTTCTCAAAAGATGAACTATCGGCTTAAGGACCTTTGATGACGTCACTCCGGTCATCACATGGTACGTCACATGATCTTTTACCATGGTGATTCACCATGGTAAAAGATCATGTGACGTACCATGTGATGACCGGAGTGACATCATCAAAGGTCCTTTACCCAGGTCCTAAAGAAAAGAATACAGAAGCAGATGCCGGCTGCGCTATCAAGTGGATTAAGGTGAGTTAAACATTTTTTTTATTTTTTTTAACCCCTCCAGCGCTGTTTTACTTTGCATTCTGTATTCAGAATGCTATTATTTTCCCTTATAACCATGTTATAAGGGAAAATAATACGATCTACAGAACATTGATCCCAAGCCCGAACTTCTGTGAAGAAGTTCAGGTTTGGGTACCAAACATGCGCGATTTTTCTCACGCGCGTGCAAAACGCATTACAATGTTTTGCACACGCGCGGAAAAATCGCGGGTGCTCCCGCAACGCACCCGCACATTTTCCCGCAACGCCCGTGTGAAAGAGGCCTTAGGCCACGTTCACACGCGCGTGACGGATGGGCTCCAGATGCGTTCAGGGTGCGTTCAGTGAAACTTGCAACATTTTGCAAGCAAGTTCAGTCAGTTTTGTCTGCGATTACGTTCAGTTCAGTTTTTTTCTGCGCGGGTGCAATGCGTTTTGATGCGTTTTTCACACGCGTGATAAACTGAAGGTTTACAAACAACATATCACATTGCGTCCACACTTGCTTGCGGATGCAATGCGATTTTCACGCAGCCCCATTCACTTCTATGGGGCCAGGGCTGCGTGACAAACGCAGAATATAGAACATGCTGCGATTTTCACGCAACGCAGAAGTGATGCGTGAAAAACAACGCTCATGTGCACAGACCCATTGAAATGAATGGCTCAGGATTCAGTGCGGGTGCTATGCGTTGGAAAACTCACTCGTGTGAATGGGGCCTTAAAGTCAATCTTCACTTTTTCCCTGCTGTTCTATGCTCCAGCGTGCTGTGCTGATTAATGTATTTTTACAGAGGGTCAAATCTCCATTTCTCTAATACAGAGCTCCTGCATAGTTTTATAGTTAAATAATAAAAGACTGGCATCTACAGCTGCCAATAGGGGGAGCTGAGGAGCTTTTACAGCTGCCATTGCTTTCAATGGTAACTATATAAACTCCTATGCACTGAGCTCCCCCTAGTGGTGGCTGTAGCTTTTTAGTATATTGTGTGAGAGGAAGCATCACACGCAATTTATCATTTATAGAACTTTATTAATAAAGCACCTTTTCCACTTCTTCCAATACTTAAGCTTGGCCCCATTCACTTGATTGCAATTCCGAATACAGCCTATGGATAGGGGTGGCGCTGTTTCTGCAAAAGCAGTATTTCTTTTTTTTGCTAATCCTGGAGAGTTCCTTTAATTATTTCCCAACGGAGAATACTGGAAGTAGGAAGGATGTCACGGTATTGTCCCCAATAACATGAGGTACAAAGAGGCGAAAGCGCACAGGAACTGTAAATGATTCATTTCCTATTAATTAAGAATTGCCTGGTATTTTGTTACCAGGACGGAGGCTCGCCGGCGTTTAGAGGGGACGCTTCGCTGCTGTCGTGTGTCATTTTGCTGGCGGTAAATGGAATGTCACGCATGACTAGCAAGAGGCAGTAAAAGCTTTATCCAGTAATAACTCCGTTACTCATGCAATATGTAATATATCCTAATCCTATTGCAGCCTGTTACTCTGTGTGTTGAGATGGAATTATTATTAGCGCAGGGAATAAATGAGCCTCTTCCGTATTTCCATGACAATGCCCTATCTGGCAGGATAGGCTGCGGTGGGATTGTAAGGAGCCTGGAAAGGGCCAGTTAAGAGACCACATTGCTCAGCGCAGTGAACGGGATGAGGAGTTTTTTCTCGGCAACATCTTCAAGGCGTTTATTAATTCTCCAGCTTTAGATAATATTCAGTTTATTCTGCTTTTTAATAAAACATGAGCCTTTAGAAGAGATTCTGCTCTGGAGGTGTGCGCGCAGCCTGTGGATGGCGGGTAGGATGAATCCCGGCTGTCGGCATCGTAGTCTGGTTACTTGCAGAGACGGCGTTCATTTCTACGGCAGTCAAACAGTGCACTTACACATTTGATGTACAGTTGCAAGAAAAAGTATGTGAACCCCTTGGAATGATATGGATTTCTTCAGAAATTAGTCAAAAATGTGATCTGATCTTCATCCAAGTCACAACAATAGACAATCACAGTCGGCTTAAACTAATAACACACAAAGAATTAAATGTTACCATGTTTTTATTGAACACACCATGTAAACATTCACAGTGCAGGTGGAAAAAGTATATGAACCCTTGTATTTAATAACTGGTTGAACCTCCTTTGGCAGCAATAACTTCCACCAAACGTTTCCTGTAGTTGCAGATCAGACGGGCACAACGGTCAGGAGTAATTCTTGACCATTCCTCTTTACAGAACTGTTTCAGTTCAGCAATATTCTTGGGATGTCTGGTGTGAATCGCTTTCTTGAGGTCATGCCACAGCATCTCAATCGGGTTGAGGTCAGGACTCTGACTGGGTCACTCCAGAAGGCGTATTTTCTGCTGTTTAAGCCATTCTGTTGTTGATTTACTTCTATGCTTTGGGTCGTTGTCCTGTTGCAACATCCATCTTCTGTTGAGCTTCAGCTGGTGGACAGATGACCTTAAGTTCTCCTGCAAAATGTCTTGATAAACTTGGGAATTCATTTTCCCTTCGATGATAGCAATCCGTCCAGGCCCTGACGCAGCAAAGCAGCCCCAAACCATGATGCCCCCACCACCATACTTCACAGTTGGGATGAGGTTTTGATGTTGGTGTGCTGTGCCTCATTTTCTCCACACATAGTGTTGTGTGTTTCTTCCAAACAACTCTACTTTGGTTTCATCTGTCCACAGAATATTTTGCCAGTACTGCTGTGGAACATCCAGGTGCTCTTGTGCAAACTGTAAACATGCAGCAATGCTTTTTTTGGACAGCAGTGGCTTCCTCTGTGGTATCCTCCCATGAAATCCATTCTTGTTTAGTGTTTTACATATCGTAGATTCGCTAACAGGGATGTTAGCATATGCCAGAGACTTTTGTAAGTCTTTAGCTGACACTCTAGGATTCTTCTTCACCTCATTGAGCAGTCTGCGCTGTGCTCTTGCAGTCATCTTTACAGGACGGCCACTCCTAGGGAGAGTAGCAGCAGTGCTGACCTTTCTCCATTTATAGACAATTTGTCTTACCGTGGACTGATGAACAGCAAGGCTTTTGGAGATACTTTTATAACCCTTTCCAGCTTTATGCAAGTCAACAATTCTTAATCGTAGGTCTTCTGAGAGCTCTTTTGTGCGAGGCATCATTCACATCAGGCAATGCTTCTTGTGAAAAGCAAACCCAGAACTGGTGTGTGTTTTTTATAGGGCAGGGCAGCTGTAACCAACACCTCCAATCTGATCTCATTGATTGGACTCCAGTTGACTGACACCTCACTCCAATTAGCTCTTGGAGATGTCATTAGTCTAGGGGTTCACATACTTTTTCCACCTGCACTGTGAATGTTTACATGGTGTGTTCAATAAAAACATGGTAACATTTAATTCTTTCTGTGTTATTAGTTTAAGCAGACGGTGATTGTCTATTGTTGTGACTTAGATAAAGATCAGATCACATTTTATGACCAATTTGTGCAGAAATCCATATCATTCCATAGGGTTCACATACTTTTTCTTGCAACTGTATATTGGCCGAATTTGGAGATTTTGGCCGCACCGGACGACCTCCTAAGGCCTCATGCACACGACCGTAGTTCGGGTCCGCATCCGAGCTGCAGTTTTTGTGGCTCGGGTGCGGACCCATTCACTTCAATGGGGCCTCAAAAGATGGGGACAGCACTCCGTGTGCTGTCCACATCCTTTGCTCCGTTCCGTGGCCCTGCAAAAAAAATATAACATGTCCTATTCTTGTCCGAATAGTCCTTTCTACAATGGGCCGCCCAGTCCGTTCCGCAAATTGACATACAATGTATATTCACTAAAGATCACCAAATCAATTCCACAAAATCGTCTTGAATTTCCCAAAAAGTTTGGATTCTAATGAACCTGACTTTTTGTGAAAGTCTCTCCCAGAAATCCAGAGGAGAGTTTTCTCAAAATCTCTGCTTGCTGTCAGTAAATGTCAACATGCTGCCTTGTTCATATCCAGAGGCTGATGTCTTGGTCACAAAGCTGCACGTGAGAAGGACATTATCAGGACCTTTTCAGTCGTAACAAACTGAGAATGTTACAAAGAAACACCAGAAAAGCGCAATCCACAACCTGCCTCTATAAATGGAAGAAACATACTTACCTGCTCCCGTCCTCCACGCTGGCTCCTGCATGTTCCCGTCTCTGGACTTGTTTACATCCAGTACTGCATGGTCGTATGCTCCGCTGCAGCCAATGTACCGCTTGTAGCCACGTCACCGCTGAAGCCAGTTAATGGCTGCAGCAGATCATATGATCATGTCCTTGTAGGGACCAGAATGTGAACATGCAAAAGCCAGCACGGAGGTTCGGAGCAGGTAAGTATGAATCTTCTATTTACAGAGGCAGGCTGTGGGCATTTAGATAAATAAAAATAATCTTTACTCCCGGAGGACCCCTTTAAGTATTTGTACTTTCCTTTTTTTATTCTGTGCTCTTCTGATTATCTGCCCGTTGTCTTCCTTCCAGCCGGCTACATTCCAACAACTTGTTCTGTGACTGTCACTTGGCCTGGCTTTCTCAGTGGCTTCGGCAACGACCAACCATTGGGCTCTTCACACAGTGCACAGCGCCGTCCCAGCTCCGTGGCCTTAACGTGGCAGAAGTCCAGAAACACGAGTTTAGCTGCTCAGGTCAGACTTCTTTTTATTCCTTGTTTCGCCACAGTTATGGCTCCTTGACTGAAATATTCTAGTATAAATGACGTGTAAAGGTCAGGATCAGCACAGGATATGTAATGTATGTACACAGTGAGTCCACCAGCAGAATAGTGAGTGCAGCTCTGGAGTATAATACAGGATGTAACTCAGGATCAGTACAGGATAAGTAATGTAATGTATGTATACAGTGACTGCACCAGCAGAATAGTGAGTGCAGCTCTGGAGTATAATACAGGATGTAACTCAGGATCAGTACAGGATAAGTAATGTATGTATACAGTGACTGCACCAGCAGAATAGTGAGTGCAGCTCTGGAGTATAATACAGGATGTAACTCAGAATCAGTACAGGATAAGTAATGTAATGTATGTACACAGTGACTGCACCAGCAGAATAGTGAGTGCAGCTCTGGAGTATAATACAGGATGTAACTCAGGATCAGTACAGGATAAGTAATGTATGTACACAGTGAGTCCACCAGCAGAATAGTGAGTGCAGCTCTGGAGTATAATACAGGATGTAACTCAGGATCAGTACAGGATATGTAATGTATGTACACAGTGACTGCACCAGCAGAATAGTGAGTGCAGCTCTGGAGTATAATACAGGATGTAACTCAGGATCAGTACAGGATAAGTAATGTATGTACACAGTGACTGCACCAGCAGAATAGTGAGTGCAGCTCTGGAGTATAATACAGGATGTAACTCAGGATCAGTACAGGATAAGTAATGTAATGTATGTATACAGTGACTGCACCAGCAGAATAGTGAGTGCAGCTCTGGAGTATAATACAGGATGTAACTCAGGATCAGTACAGGATAAGTAATGTATGTATACAGTGACTGCACCAGCAGAATAGTGAGTGCAGCTCTGGAGTATAATACAGGATGTAACTCAGAATCAGTACAGGATAAGTAATGTAATGTATGTACACAGTGACTGCACCAGCAGAATAGTGAGTGCAGCTCTGGAGTATAATACAGGATGTAACTCAGGATCAGTACAGGATAAGTAATGTATGTACACAGTGAGTCCACCAGCAGAATAGTGAGTGCAGCTCTGGAGTATAATACAGGATGTAACTCAGGATCAGTACAGGATAAGTAATGTATGTACACAGTGAGTCCACCAGCAGAATAGTGAGTGCAGCTCTGGAGTATAATACAGGATGTAACTCAGGATCAGTACAGGATATGTAATGTATGTACACAGTGAGTCCACCAGCAGAATAGTGAGTGCAGCTCTGGGGTATAATACAGGATGTAACTCAGGATCAGTACAGGATAAGTAATGTATTTACACAGTGACTGCACCAGCAGAATAGTGAGTGCAGCTCTGGAGTATAATACAGAGTGTAACTCAGGATCAGTACAGGATAGGTAATGTATTTACACAGTGACTGCACCAGCAGAATAGTGAGTGCAGCTCTGGAGTATAATACAGAGTGTAACTCAGGATCAGTACAGGATAGGTAATGTTTGTACACAGTAAGGGTCATTTACCCACAGTTTTACACCTCTTTTTGGCATAAAATTTCTGCACAATGACTTTTTTGCGACTTCTTAAACCCCCATGTGACTATTTGTTGTACGGGTGTTTTTACACTGTATTCGATACATAGGAATGTCAGGGGAGTGGCGGAGGCCAGGGCTGGGGCAAATTTGCAAGTTTTTCACCAAGAAAAAGGCGTAAAAGTTGCCAAAAAATAGGTTTTCCAAAAGATGTGCCTAATTTTTGGATGCCCTGTCATAAATTGGGCAGCAGCACCGATGTAAAAAGTACAAAAAAAGGCAGCCTTAATAAATGATATCCAGTGACTCAACCAGCAGAATAGTGACCATTAAAGGGGTATTCTGGCTTTACAATATTTATGGTCTATCCTCAGTGATGGTGGGGGCCAATTGTTTGAAGGGACAGTAGCACTTGTGCCAGCGCTGCACCCTCTTTAATGCTTACATGCACAGTCTACATAGTGGAGGCAGTACCAGGTAATTACTGCTTTATCCCAGTTAAAGGGGTATTCCCATCACATACAATGGGATATGCCCCCATTGTCTGATAGGTGCGGGTCCCACCTCTGGGACCTGCACCTACAAGGAGAACGGAGTGGGGAGAGCTGTGGCTGGAGGACCCCGGATTTCACGGGGTCCGTCCACCACCAAGCGCTGCTCCCATACAAGCCCCCGCTCCCATTCATTTCTATGGGACACCATTGAAATGAATGGAGGGCGGCTGCGCATGTGCAGTGCGCCCTCCATTCATTTCCCCCTCTCCGTTCTCTTGTAAGTGCGGGTCCCATCAGACAATGGTCCTATCAGACGATGGGTGCATATCCTAGCTATATGCCCCCATTGTATGTGATGGGAAAACCCCTTTAATTTACTCTAATATTTATGCATTAGGCCTCATGCACACGAACGTATTTTCTTTCCGTGTCCATTCCGTTTTTTTTGCAGACCGTATGCGGAACCATTCACTTCAATGGGTCCGCAAAAAAACTGAAGTTACTCCATGTGCATTCCGTTTCCGCAAAAAAAAGTAGAACATGTCCTATTATTGTCTGCATTACGGACAAGGATAGTTCTGTTCTATTAGGGGCCAGCTGTTCCGTTCCGCAAAATACAGAATGCACACGGACGTCTTCCATATTTTTTGCGGACTGTAAAATACATACGGTCGTGTGCATGAGGCCTTAATATCCTGAGGCTAGACCGTCAGTATTTTGAAGCTGGGCTACTCCTTAATGAACCCCTTAACTTCTTAGACCGGCTTAGTATCTTTTGTCAGGTGAATAACCTGCTCTGAGCTCTTCCTTAAATGAAATCCTCTGCAGTAAAGTCTCTTCTCTCAGTGGTTTCGCCTCCACATCTTCGGAAGTCGCACTTGATCCGGGCTCCTGTGATAAGAATAGCAGTATGTTGTCTCGCCAGTGTGAGGTCGGCCTGGATCTCCGCCGCTATGGGCGGAGGACGGGGTGTTTAGTATGTGTGTAAATGAGGAACAGCTGCTGCAAAAAAGTCACAGCTGAGACCTCCCATTAAGCCGAATAAGACAGAGACACAACATGATGAAATATTAATAGTCCGCTGCCCCTGCAGATGGGAGGCATGGGGGCTGGCATTCAACCATGCTTGTTTAGGTCACACTAATGAATATGGAGACTCCGAGAAGAAAGCCACCCACAAATCTGCCTCCTTCTATCACACGACATGAGCGGCATTGTGGACCCTTTCATAAATCATGTAGACCCTTTTAAAACCGCAGCCTGACTTGTTAGCGTGAACAGAGGGATCACTTTTTTGGGGGAAATTTACTTGAAAACAAGTCAGAAGTGGAGTCTGAAGATCCGGGGACGCAGGACTGTCATGTCGTCCTCTAACTTGGAGAGGCTTTTGACCTCCACGGGCACCAGGACCTCCTATGTGAGAGAGCGACCCCATCAGCTCCCAAAAAGTCATCACCTTTTTAGCCCCTCTCCGGTAACCCTGATACCCGAGGCGGGAAACCTGCACGAGTGCGAACGCAATTTCAGTCAGTTTTGTCAGCGATTTTGTTGCGTTTTTCAGTTTTTTTTCCGCGGGAGTGCAAAGCGTTTTTAATGCGTTTTGCACGTGCGTGATTAAAAACTGAATGTGGTACCCAGACCCGAACCCGGACTTCTCTACTGAAGTTTGGGTTTGGGTTCCGTGTTCTGTAGATTTTATTATTTTCCATTATAACATGGTTATAATGGAAAATAATAGCATTCTTTAATACAGAATGCTAAGTAAAATGTCCATTAAGGGTTAAAAAAAAATTAAAATAAAAAATTACGTACCTCATCCACTTGATCGCGCAGCCGTTATCGTCTTCTTTCAAAAGGGCCTGCACTGACGTCATCGCGCTCACCGCGTGGTGTCCCTGCACAATCTGACATTATCCAATCAGTGCTGCCAGTGACATGTATGGAATAGTGCTGCAGATTATGCCATCATATATAGCTCATAAATGGGTATACCGACATATATCAGCCCCAGGGGTGCACCTAGCCTTTCTGCTGCCTGAGGTGAAAACTGAAACGGCGCCCCCCTTCCCCCCTAATGCCAATTTCTTACCCTCACCTTTTTGCCACAGTGAAAGCACTCATTGCCCATGGCCCTTCCACAGCTCCCTCTTGTCCCTGCAAGGGGTCCATGTTAGAGTAACATGTTTGTTGTGACGCCAGTTGCATTAAAGCAACAAGGGACAGAGTCCCCTTGAGTAGATGGTGTTGGTGGTACCCAGTGTAGGAATGTCAGAGTGGTGGAAGGGTGGCCTATAGTGTCCCTTTAGATGTGGCTGTGCATGTGTCATGGTGCTCCTACCTGGATATCCTGGACCCCAGGCGTTGTCGTCCTTTGCAGAAAAAGGGAAAATTGATGAAGGGGGGGGGGGGGGGGGAAGATGAAATAAAGTGAGTCCAGACTTGTGTTGGAGTTGATAACGGCTTTACTTGAATAAACTTTCATCAGGAGACAATCTTCCAACTTTATCTTGGTTACCAGCAGGTTTTGGCATAAATTCTGGCAGGCAAAACCACTTGGCCCTGATACATCTGCTGCACTCTGGCTCTGCTGTGCTAACAGGATTAAATAGAAACTTTTCCTATCAGTTCAAATTTTAATAATTAGAATAAAAGGGCCTGTTGACACTGCGTCTTTGTCTGTTTTTCACATGTTTTCCTTGTGGAAACACATTTAAAAGCCTCCCATTCATTTCAATTGTGCAACTGAAAAAACAGCATGGAAAAAAGAAGGAGCGTGCTCTAACTTGGAGAGGAATCCGCGCTGATTCTCCTATTGAGATGAATAGGAGGCTGAAAAAACGAGCCAAAAATTGCACAGAAAATCAGCGCATTCTCAAAATCTGTCATGTGAACATACCCAATCAATGACTGTATGACCCAGTTAAAGGAGTTTTCCAGAACTTGGATACTGATGACCTATCTTCAGGATAGGTCATCAATATCAGATCGTTGGTTGTCCGACTCCTGGCACCATCACCGATCAGCTGTCTCGGGCAGCCGCTAGTTAGCGGCAGAAATTATCGCTATTTAAGTGGATAGGAACTGAGCTGTAGTACCCCAGCACCGCCATTACATGGTGTACGGAGCCTTCTGCTTCTGCTCTGTACACTGTATAGTTTGAAATAGGCCTGAGGATAGGCCATCTGTATGTGTTGCCTAGAGAACCCCTTTAAAACGGTTTTCCAGGAATTTGATATTGATGGCCTATCCTTGGGATAGGTCATCAATATCAGATCGGCGGGGGTCCGACACCCGGCACCCTCATTGATCAGCTGTTGAGGATGTGAGTGCTCAAGTCCTCTTCCTAGGCAAGTAACATCATTGTACATCGATCTTGTGGACTAGGTGCCGCTCCGTTCCATTCAAGCGAAAGGGGTCAGAGCTGTAATACCAAGCACAGCCACTATAGAATGTATGGCGCTGTGCTTGGTGAGCTGTGATGAGGCCGAGGCGATCAGCGGGGGTGCTGGGTGTCAGACCCCCACCAATCTGATATTGATTACCTGTCCTGAGGATAGGCCATCAATGGTAAAAGCCTGGACAATAACTCCCTGACTATTGTTGGCCTGTCTGTAGCTGATTTCCCTCGCCTTGGCTTTATCGCTCACATCAGTTCTCGTTGCCCCTTTCCGGCCCACCTCCTATCCTCCTCCTCCTCCTCACTTATCATTCTTGTCTCTTAATGAGATTTCACAATTCCTGAGTAAAAAAATTATTTTGCTAACATTTCTATTTGCAATTTAAAATCACTTCAGAGGTTATTTCCATTTTACATATAAAAAAAAATCTATAGCGCGGCTGAACATCGACTTCAGTCATTACCCCGTTCTTCACTCTGGGATAAATTATAAAAATTATTTTTATCGTGTTATGGAGGGCACTTTGAAACAGATAATTGCTGGAGGTTACAGTGCGGTTTTATCTTCAAATCTTACACAATGTGGAAAGTACGAGATAAGACACATCCTGGTTTAAAGGAACCGACTGATCTACGCTGCAGAAAGCACCATATACCTGCTCGCTGTGAATAGGTACCCCTATATACAGCGGCTGGCGGATACAGATATTATCAGGCTTGGTGGAGGCGGCAAACCAGGAACTTGCCTATTGCCTCCCTTCTAAGGCTACATTCACACAACATTGAAAAAACAGCCATGTGACCGCCTTTTTTTTTAGAACCATTTGCAGTCTATGTGGCTATTCACATGGCCGTTTTTGCAGTGAATAGTGAACGTCAAAAAATAGGACATGTTTTTTAATGGCCCTTAGGAGTGCACCAGTCGAACAGCAGTTAAAAGTGCACTAGTGCAGAATGGCCTTTTAGGGGTTGGAAAAAAATCGCCTCATCGACTTGCTCGCACAGAGACAGACTCTCTTCTCTTGATGCTGAAGGACCTACCGAAGGGAAAGCAGGTCCTTCAGCATCAAGAGAGGAGCGACTGCCTCTGTGCGAGCAAGTGGATGAGGTGAGTAATTTTAAAAGAAGTACATTATTACAGCTGAGGGCCACCATGGGGAATGTTGGGGACCACTATGGACGACATGATTACTGCTGGGGGTCACTATGGAGGACATTATTACTGCTGAGAGTCACTATGGGGGACATGATTACTGCTGAGGGTCACTATGGGGGACATTACTGTTGGGGGTCACTATGGAGGACATTATTACTGCTGGGTGTCACTATGGAGGACATTATTACTGCTGGGGGTCACTATGGAGGACATGATTACTGCTGGGGGTCACTATGGGGGACATGATTACTGCTGGGGGTCACTATGAAGGACATTATTACTGCTGGGGGTCACTATGGAGGACATGATTACTGCTGGGGGTCACTATGGGGGGCATAGTTACTGCTGGGGGTCACTATGGAGGACATTATTACTGCTGGGGGTCACTATGCAGGACATGATTACTGCTGGGGGTCACTATGGGGGACATTATTATTGCTGGGGGTCACTATGGGGGACATGATTACTGCTGGGGGTCACTATGGGGGACATGATTACTGCTGGGGGTCACTATGGGGGACATTATTACTGCTGGGGTCACTATGGGGGGCATAGTTACTGCTGGGGGTCACTATGGAGGACATTATTACTGCTGGGGGTCACTATGCAGGACATGATTACTGCTGGGGGTCACTATGGAGGACATGATTACTGCTGGGGGTCACTATGGAGGACATGATTACTGCTGGGGGTCACTATGGGGGACATTATTACTACTGGGGCTCACTATGGTGGACATTATTATTGCTGGGGGTCACTATGGAGGACATGATTACTGCTGGGGGTCACTATGGAGGACATGATTACTGCTGGGGTCACTATGGGGGGCATAGTTACTGCTGGGGGTCACTATGGAGGACATTATTACTGCTGGGGGTCACTATGGAGGACATTATTACTGCTGGGGGTCACTATGCAGGACATGATTACTGCTGGGGGTCACTATGGAGGACATGATTACTGCTGGGGGTCACTATGGGGGACATTATTATTGCTGGGGGTCACTATGGAGGACATGATTACTGCTGGGGGTCACTATGGAGGACATTATTACTGCTGGGGGTCACTATGGAGGACATTATTACTGCTGGGGGTCACTATGGGGGGCATTATTACTGCTAGGGATCACTATGGAGGGAATTATTACTGCTGGGGGTCACTATGGGGGACATAATTACTGCTGGGGGTCACTATGGGGGATTAGGTATACTGCAGGGGCTTGGATATTAATAAAATAAAATAAAATATCCAATGAAAATCTTCCATTTTTAATGGCCATTAAAAATGAATTAAAAACGTCCAGTTGGCTAGAAAATGAATGCAAAACTGGTTGAAAATGGCCATGGAGAACTGACAGTGTCCTTTTTCATGGCCATTCTTGTAATGTAGCGTAATATACTCGTATACAGTATACACTGTAGCACTTATTTGTTTATTTACATTTATTTACATACACACTGTGACACACATGTATACATAGATTCACACACATACACACTGTGACACACTTATACAAATATACCTACACACGTACTCTTTGACACAAAAACTCACATACAGTATATACATAGATTCACACACATGTACACACTGTAGCACATATGGTCTATACATTTATTCACATATACACACTGTGACACACACACCCACACAAACATTTGTAGATACATACACACATACGTACATACATTTATTCACATGTATACACTGTGACACACAAATGCACATATATATATATATATATATATATATATATATACACACAAGAACCTTCTAGGATGGTTTTCTTTCACGGTTACTAGGAGAGGGCTGGGCACAGCAGGACATGAGGCACAGATTTGGAGAGGCTGGGGCTGGGTCCTCCTCCGACTGGACTTTTTTGTCATGCGCTGGTTCAAGGTGAACAATTATCTTGTATCTCTCGTATTTATTCTCCTTTTACCAGCAAATGCCAGACAGAATTATTTAGAGACCATCTATACTTTCTAGGCGGAGGAAGAGATCCATGTCGATGAGATAGGGAAGGAGAGGAGATTTAACCCCATAACACTCCCCCCTTCCCCCTTAGTATTCGGGTGTCCACATTGTGACCATGCAGTGTATGGCATTTAGATCTGGTCAGCTCTCTCACCAGTATTTACAGGTCTTTGGGTTTTCTCCTCTGTCACTTGCTGGGTGACGCCCCGAACAGCACTTTGTGATTCCTGTCGTCATGTTAGATCACCCGTGTATGTTCCTTGTAAATAGCTTTTTCCGCTCTTGTCTTACAGGTCAGAATGATCCGTCCAGCACTCAGATCTGCAGCCTCTCCATTGGCTCCTGTCCGGCAATGTGCACATGTAGTAACGGCATAGTGGATTGTCGGGGGAAAGGTTTGACTGCAATCCCAGCAAATCTCCCGGAGACCATGACCGAAATGTGAGCCCACATCCTCCACCACAACCCCTTATTATTCCTCTCTGTCTCAGATGACATGATTGCTGCTGTGCAAAAAAAAACTAACATGACCGATATCCACCAGGCCTTCCTCATCAGCTGGAAAGAATGTTAAAAATGTAGATTTTAAGATAAATGTTAACCTTATGCCTATGTAACTATAGAAATGTTCCAGGGGTTACCCTCTAAGACATATGTTCCTAGCCTAGGCAGGTAGTCCTAGGTTTTGTCAGCTCCTAAGATGTCTGTTTGACCAAATACTTGTATTCCCTATAATAATTGTGGAGCATCTTTTAGAACTCTGCATGGTATTGTTCCTCTGTTATTTCTCCTAGAAATGTATGGATAGATTTTTACCATTCCTTGTCAGTAGAGTGGGTCCCCACAGTCTGCCTGTTATCATGTGTGGGGACATGCCCTACTGGCAAACAGAAACCCAATTGTCAATCCATTCATACATTTCCATGAGGTATAACAGAGGAACTTCAGAAAACATGCTGATGTCCTCTTTAAAGATATTGCCCACTCAGGATGATCCAAGTCCATGAGCACTAGAGACGTCACAGTCAGGGTATACATGGGCGCTCTAGACTGGGTATAGAGGGGCGCTCTAGACTGGGTATACATCTGCACCTGGCCCTCCAGCTTATTGTCACAGTTACTGGGAATATAATTATAATTTCATGTTGCAGATGAGACCCAATCCACCCATTCCTCACCTTATTTTACTACTACTTCTTAGTAATATTTTAATTTGCTGCGCCAGTGAAGACCTCACCCCAGCGCCTCCGCCATGTGCAGACCCTCTCTGTGGACACGTGTCTGTGCCGCAGATGCACTTGAGAGTGAACGATAGACCCTTGTGAATTGAGCGCCCATGTGTCACGCTGGGCGTCGTTCCTTCCCGCAATCACCGCGCCGCTCTGTGTTACAGCTGATCTCCCCCAATGTCCGGTCCTCTGGGGGGAAAGAAGAAGTGACTTCACTAAATACGCAGCTGCTCTCCAAAAAGCCGGAAGATTCAGCGGAGCTGAAAGCATTACACACGCTTTGTTATAACACCAAATCATTACACGGACTCCCGCTGGCAGCCACTAAATGTAATTGATGGAGTGTTAACTCAGGTCATTCTGCTTCACATGCACAGCTGACAGGTCACCTCTTCCTACCTCTCAATCCGGGGACACTTTAGCAAGAAATATTAATTAGGAAATCCCGGGGGTCTTATTTCAGCTCTTAGAAGGTCACTTTCAGAAGCTGCCGAACAATAGAGGTAATAGCAGTGGAGGAGAAAGAGGGAAATTGACCGACGAAGCAAAAATCAGGCATTACCGACTAACACCTAATAACATGATGTCTCCTGCCTGTGAAAAGTATGTGCGTCAGCGGCTTACAAAAACCCATCAAAAGGATCGGACAAATTTGATTTGGTGTGAGGTAGAAGGAAATAATCTCTTAGGCTGGGATGACAGGTTTTTTGTAGCGTTTTTTGGCGCTCTAACGTCTTTGATACTTTTTTTTTTTTTTTTCTGAGAAAACCCTAGCTCCAGATATTAGCTGAAAGTCTTTGGGAAATATGAAACACAGGACGCACAAAATGCAATATTTGGCTAGTGTTAGTTTTTTCAATTTTTTGTGTTGCTGCTGAAGCAGTAACATTTTTTTCAACTCCTGTATAGAGAAAACAGAGGGCTGAAAAAATGCCATTTACTCACGTTTTAAAAGAGTTTTCTAAGAGTTTTTTTTGTTTTTTTACTGATGTCCTATCCCAGGCGCGCCTAACCTGCAGCCCTCCAGCTGTTGCAAAATGACAACTCCCAGCATGCATGTTTTGTTTTTTTAATTCCTGATGAGATGCTGTATAGTACTGCATATATAATGGGAATCTTACTGCTCATTTGGTCTGACTTATTAAAATGGTGTATAATATAATTGTGTGACCACTGGATGTGGCTTGTAAATTAAAGGGACACTTCCGTCAGAAAGGGGTATATTTGTTCAATTTGCTTAAACCCAATATTCATAGAAGCCATTTTTTATTCTAGAATTTTTAGGTTTTTTCCCCCCCTTTCGGCAGTACTACACCACTGACAATGAAATAGAAAAGTGGGTCCTTCTGTAGCCGTCAGTACAAATGATAAGCCCTCCTACGTAGATAGGTAAATCCATTGTCAGTTTACTGCTGCTATGAGAGGAAGATGTTATCTGAAGGGTCACACTCATGATAATAGTATGTGTAGAATTGGGATAACAGTACGACCACTCTATTGTTCTCTTGATAGTCCTAGATAAAGATGACCACCGAAGAGCATTGATCAGTGTAATGTGTGATGCTCTAGTGGAATCACTACGGGGGGTGGGGGTCTCTCTCTGGTCCTAGTGATGGTCTGACTGAGCGAGTTACTCGAGACTGTCTGCTGTGCTAAAAGTCGAAACAAAGAGGAAATTTAAAGAGTTAGGAAAGAAAGTAGAATGAATGGAGTGACATCAAAAAATGATACCCAAAAACCCATCCAAGAAAGATAGAATATTCACATATAGGCTGATAATGTGTGATAAAATGGTGGACGTGTCCCTTTATTCATATATATATAGTGGTCTACAAAGGGTTACATGTAATGCAATGTGGAAGAGAGATGTAAGTTAATATGTAAATGGGGAGAGTGTGTCTGCAGCACATAAGTTGTGATTTCAGTTCTTTGCTTTTTTTTTGAGTCTAGACGTTTGGAGCTGAATGGAATCAAGTCGGTGCCTCCCGGAGCCTTCTCTCCGTATAAGAAGCTGCGCAGGATGTAAGTGCAATGCACAAAGACACCTATCATTGACCATCATATCCGAGCTGGCACCCATCAATGACTGTCATATTGGAGCTGATACCTATCATTCATTCTATAATATTGGAACCATCATTGACTCTATCATACCCAAGCTGACACCTATCATTGCCTCAATCATATCCGAGCTGACACCTATCATTGACCATCATATTCGAGCTGACACCTATCATTGACTCTATGATATTGGAGCGGATACCTATCATTGACTCTATGATATTGGAGCTGATATCTATCATTGACTTCATCATACCGGAGCTGGCACCCATCAATGACTTTGTCATATTGGAGTTGATACCTATCATTCATTCTATAATATTGGAACTGACACCCATCATTGACTCTATCATACCTGAGCTGACACCTATCATTGACTCTATCATATTGGAGCTAACACCCATCATTAACCTTATCATATCCGAGCTGACACCTTTCATTGACTCTATCATACCCGAGCTGATACCTATCATTGACTCTATCATACCCGAGCTGACACCTATCACTGACTCTATCATAACCGAGCTGATACCTATCACTGACTCTATCATATCCGAGCTGATACCTATCACTGACTCTATCATATCCGAGCTGATACCTTTCATTGACTATCATAATCGAGCTGATACCTATCACTGACTCTATCATAATCAAGCTGATACCTATCACTGACTCTATCATATCCGAGCTGATACCTTTCATTGACTCTATCATATCCGAGCTGATACATTACTCCTATCAATTCCAGTTTTGTATGAAAATGGTTGAGAAGTTTCTAATCGGGAGAAAGAGAAAAGATTAATAATCACAGACTCAAAGTCTACATACAACCTTTGACAAAACAGCACACAAAATACTTTCAGGGCTTCCCAATGAGTTTTTCGGTGCAGGATGGTCAATATACTAAACAGAAAGTGCTGGGCCCCTTACCAGGCTTTTGAAATTGATAAATGATTGGATCATATTGGGATAATGTATAACACACCTGATTGGGGCACCCGAGACATCAAACCCCAGACCAGACACCCAAAATAAATCCAGACTCCTAAATTAATTTAGACCTACAATAGACCCCTAACTTAATCAGACCCCAGACAAGGCCTCCAAATTAATCAGACCACATATTTGATCCCTAAATTATTCAATTAATTTGCACCCTAGATCACATCCCAAAATGATTTCAGACCCCAAACAAGACCCCTGAATTAATTCAGACCCAAAGTCAGACCTGAATTAATTCTGACCTCAGACCAGACCCAAGACCTCACCTCTCCTTGCTCCTAGCCTCTGTTGTCTTGAGGACCCAGCACACAGGTCCTGACACCGGCCAGCATACAGACTTTGTGTGCCAGGCCCTGAAGGGTCTAAGGTAGCAGGGGCCGAGGGCTCCCTGGACTATGTCACTGCTGTGACCCCTAGGGTTATGTCACTGGGCCATAAACCTTTCGTAAGCTGCTAAGAAAACCTGTAGCCCCAAAAAAAAGTCACTGAACCTTTCAGGTGAGCAATATTTGGTGGCACTATGGCAATATGCCGATACATATCAGCCCTGCAATACCAAAAGTGCACTCTTTCGGGATATGCTGGGTGCATGGGGACATGTAAAATGCATTGTTTGTATTTGTGGTGTAGCCTGCTTCCTCTGCCCACATCTGTCCTCCTGTAACTCCACCATCCATGTGGAGCCTCTGGTAGACACACATAGGTCCCAATCCTCTGTATCACATTACAATGTTTATTTTCAGCCTATAATTAATCTGCTTTTTTTTTCTCCAGAGACCTGAGCAACAACCAGATCTCAGAGATTGCCCCCGACGCCTTCCACGGCCTCCGCTCGCTTAATTCCCTGTAAGTAGAATTTAGCTGGGGCCACCGTGCAGAAATTAAATTACCCCCAGTTTGCGGTTGACGTATCTGGAATACAGGAGCTCATGTTGCTCTTGCTCGGCGGACCCTCGCTTAGGCATTGCAGATTATAATGCGATTTCCATTTAAGACTTGCATTATGCCCCTCTATGAAACGCTGAGTGTTTTACACTGGGAAAATAAATATCTTCTATCAGTGGCCGCAGCTCGCACGCTGACGGCATAAACCCATTTCCTCCGGAGAGGGACTTTAATGCAATGATGTTTGGGATGGCTGCTCTGGAAAATGTGAATTTTAATGCGACTGGCTTTCTGGGGGCTGAAAATTGATGAGATTCGGCAGCTTTGCCTTTCATGTTAATTAGAACTTCATGCAGAGGAAACGTAATTAAGAAGTCTGCAAAAAAATACTTGGTGATTTAGGGACCTATGAAACGCGCTGGAAGAAGCACTTTGTCTTGGTCGGTTGTGATGTGACTAATGCATTACTACGGGCAGATTCGTATAGAGGAGGTTTGTACGAAAGCAATTCATTAATTTCACGTTTAACCCCGAGGAGCCGTCTATAGGCTGCGATGAGGTGGCCTCCAGCTTGTGCCTCTGTCACACACCCGAGGTTGTGGTCCACCGTATTTGCTGCGCACAGTCTTCACAATTAGTCAGAAAATTAAAACTTCCCCGTAGGATCAAGTTCTAGTTTTCCATGTAAAAATAAAGTGGCAAATCTAGCGCCTTGAGATATGGCTGTGGCATTAGGGCTCCCTAAAATAAAAAGACATCAGGGGTTTTTCCAAGATTTTACATGGAAGTCCCCATTCCGAGACCCCCCCCCCCCCAACAGAATGAAGGGGCAGTGATGCCCGCTGGAGCTCCCATCAATGGCCATGCATGTGTGACGGGGATCACCCCTGCCTCCTTCTTAGGATCGTCAATCAAGGTGTGATCGGTAGAGACCCCATTGATCATATATTGATGGAAGTGTCGTAAAGGATAAGGGCTCATGCACACGAATGTAATTTCCTTCGGTGTCCGTTCCATTTTTTTGCGGACCATATGCGGAACCATTCATTTCAATGGGTCCCCCCCAAAAAACGGAAGTTACTCCGTGTGCATTCCGTTTCCATATGTCCGTTCCGCAAAAGAATAGAACATGTCCTATTATTATCTGCAATACGGAGAAGGATAGGACTGTTCTATTAGGGGCCAGCTGTTCCGTTCTGCAAAATACGGAATGCACGCGGGCGTCACCCGTATTTTTTGCGGATTCGAGCCCTAAGACATTGGTGTAAACGCCCAGAAATCCCCTTTTAGGGTTCGGCCACGTGAGGCATATTTCCTACTGCGGATTTTGTGGCGATTAGTCATGGATTTTGCTGTGGATTTTTACCATCCGCATTACAAAGGTGGAGATGCAAATTATAAATTAAAGGACCCAGCAGGTGCTGCAATCCCACCTTTAGGCTACATTCACATGACTGTATGAGTTTTGCAGTCTGCAAAACAAGGATCCGCAGAAAATCCGGATGATGTCCGAAAAACAGACAAAAATCAGACATGTTCTATCTTTTTTGCGGGCCTACAGAATGGACACACGGATGCGGACAGCACAGGGTGCAAAAAAAACGGAACGGACATGAAAACAATACATTTCTGTGCATGAGGCCTTATGGGAGTTTGTCAGCAGTTTCGTACCTATGACACTGGCTGACCTGTTACATGTGCGCTCGACAGCTGAAGACATCTGTGTTGGTCCCATGATCCTATGTGCCCGCATTGCTGAGAAAAATTATGTTTTAATATATGCAAATGAGCCTCTAGGAGCAACGGGGGCGGTACCATTACACCTAGAGGCTCTGCTCTCTCTGCACTTTGATTGACATAGCCAGGCAGTGTAACCGTCATCATCCCTGGACCTGTCAAAGTGCAGAGGGCGCAGAGCCTCTAGGTGTAACTGTAACGCACCTGTTGCTCCTAGAGGCTCATTTGCATATATTAAAACTTCATTTTTCTCGGCAATGCGGGCACATATGAACATGGGACCAACACAGATGCCTTCAGCTGCCAAGCGCACATGTAACAGGTCAGCCAGTGTCATAGGTACAAACCTGCTGACAGATGCCCTTTAACATGCAGTTGCTTCTTGTTATTATCATGCTGCACAGAATCTGCAGCCAGTAGGTGGCGCTATTCCAGATCAGAATATCATGACTGGTTCAGTGAAGCGATCCTTAAACATTGTGTGGATATTAACATCCTGAGACAGAGCTTATTAATTAGCGAATCTAAAGATATCCACGTGTATTAATAGATGCTCGCAGATGCCATTTATCTGATGTGTTCAGCTCTCATGGTGCCTTCAATTTCAAGCAATTACCATTCACTAAGACATCTACCTTTGGCCGCTAAATAAATTGTTAATCATTCCTCCCCCCCCCCCCGGATGATAATCATAGCTTGAGTGCAGATATTCCAGTCTAAGGCCACATGCACACGACCGTATGTGTTTTGCAGTCCTCAAATTGCGGGGCTACAGAACAGACATACAGTACTGATGCGGACAGCACACAATGTGCTGTCCGCATTTTTTGTGGACCCATTGAAATGAATGGGTCCGCATCATATCCGCAAAAAAAAAACAACGGAACGGACACTGAAACAAACAACGTTCATGTGCATGAGGCTAATCCAGAGATTTTGTGCATCCAGTCTAACTAACCAGGATGTGACAGAACAGGTTAAATAAAAGTGAGCGCAGGACGCTTCCATCCACCCGTTAATTACCACCAACCAGACCCTGGTTTCATCTCACAGTTAATGAAATATTAATTGAATAACGTGTAAAGCAGCTCTAGCAGAAAGAGCCCTTGGGTCGAAATCTGTGCAGTTTACTGTCAGACTACAACTCCCAGCATGCCCTCCCAACCAGTGGTATTAAGTTACCATAACATTGTTAATAATGGTTTTCTCCGTTTTCCAGGGTCTTATATGGCAACAAGATTACGGACCTTCCCAAAGCGGTGTTCAGTGGTCTCCATGCCTTGCAGCTTCTGTAAGTAAGGATTTATCAGCGTTTTCTTTGCCCCCCCAATGCCAATTTCTTAACCTAACCCCTTTGCCACAATGAAAGCGCTCATTGCCCATGGCCCTTCCGCTGCCCCCCTCTTGCCCCTACCTGGTGCTGCCTGCGGTGATCGCCTCACCTCCTTGGTGGTGCACCCCTTAGTCTGTGGGTCCTGCCGTACCTCGGTATGCCCCTGACACCAGCTCAGCTCAATGTAATGATACCTTTTCCTTAGCGATCCGCCGCTTCATTCTATAGAAAAATGCATTTAATCCATATGCAAATGAGCCGTTAAGTGCACCAAGGGCGGATCCAAGCCTCCTTTGTGCACCTTTGCTCCTCCTACACCTCCCCCCAGCCCTTTCGTCCAGGTTCCTACATAGTCATCATACCTAGCCCCGTCAATCTAGAAAGAGATGGAGGAGCTGGCACAGGAAGCAGGAGGAGCAAGGGTGCACAGAGGGGCTTGGGCCCGCCCTTGGTGCACTTAACTGCTCATTTGCATATGGAATAAAAGTACTTTTCTCCAGAATGAAGTGAATAGTATCATTACATTCAGCTGAGGCAGCCCTACTAGACATTGCGCTTTGTTTATCAATGATTTTCCTGGGGAAGCGGGGGAGGGGGGGGGCAGGACAGGAGTACAGATGTGTGACTTCTGGCAAAAAGTCACAATAATAAATCCGGTTAAAAATGTAGCTCCAACTGATCTGGCTGAACCTCCGTGAATGCAAACCGCTGGAAAATGGTGCAAATATGTCATAAATTAGGTGCAAAGGCAACAAACAAAACGGTCAAAACTCGCTCTGGTTTTCTTGCACAGCGCACTTGATATATGACCCCCCTAAGTTTACGCCATCCGTAGGATTAGTGAGGCTACTTTCTACTTTCAGACGGTTGTATTATCTGAACGGATCCGTCCAAAACGCGAGCGTGAACATAGCTTTAATATGTTCCATTGTGTTTTGTCTGAAAGGTCCTTACAGCAGAAATGTACATTGTATAATTCTTCAGTTTTATTTTGTAACAGTTCCTCCTTTCCCTCCGTCCGCCCCAGCCTTCCTCTAGACCCACCCCTGCGGAGAAGAGGAAAGCCTGGCACTTCATATATATTTTATGCCGATGGAGTTTCAGGTCTTAGATTCTCTAGTTTAGACAGGGCGCATTAACTGCAGGTTGGAGAGTGCGCAGAGCGGTGATTGATTATCCTCTCCGCCGCTCCTGGCTGTTTAAATGACTTATAAGTTGAAATCAATGCAGTCCTAATGTCAGGGCTTGTAAGACTTATTCTCGATTATTTTTTTTTTCGTTCATCGCTCAGACTTTTAAATGCCAACAAGATTAACTGCATCCGAGCCGACACCTTCCAGGACTTGCAGAATCTGTCTCTGCTCTCGCTGTACGATAACAAGATCCAGAGTTTGGCAAAAGGAACCTTCGCCTCCCTGCGTGCCATCCAGACATTGTGAGTACCATTGAAGGCCTATGGAAAGCTATATTAGCCGGTGCGTGCTATTGAAAGCCATAGCAAAGTGGTTTTGACAGATACCAGCCCCGGTATAGCCATAAGGCTGTGTTCATACAGAGCATTTTTGGTGCTCTGTTTGCACCAGGGCTCGATCCAAAAAGTACAAGTCATTCCTTTTATACTTTGCACTTGTTTAGCATCCATTCCTGCATATGGCTGTAACAGGCCCTGTAGACTTGTCACTCCCCTGACATGTCTGTTTTACTAACTACTTGCATTTCTCATTTGATAACAAATCTGCCGCATCTATTTTTCTGCCTCTGTGTAGTGCCATGCTTCCATTATTCCTGGTAGAAGTTATGAATAAATTGCTGGCAGTTTGCAATGAAGGTCCAGGTGGGTGTTACCAGTTGGGGGTTTGTCTCTGCACAGTCTGACCCCGACAGCACTGATTATAGTGTCAGAAATTGCAGGGACATCCCCCCAACTGGTAACACCCATCTGGACCTTAATTGTAAACTTCTAGCAATTCATTCAGATTTTAAAGAAGTGTGCACATGAGGAGTAACATGATTTCTGGCCATTATATCACTTGTTTCTGGTATTTCTAGCAGATTTCCCCTGTGCATGCTGAATGTCTAGTTTGCAGTTCTCCCAGAGATGGTAGGTGGAGACTATGCACTGCACACAGAAAGTAGAGGAGAATCTGCTTCCTATACGCCTCTTATGCACTCAAGACATAACGACAGAGAGGTATTAACCTGTATGGTTGTGAAGAAAGCACTTAGGAAGTTTATATCTCAGCCCATGTAGCTCCAGCAGTCTGCTTGTCTGTGTGTGCTCCTACTCACTCCTCCTCCTCCCTCCCCTCACCATAGACTTGCATTGGGGTAATATGATCCTCCAGTGCAGCTGCATTTTTCAAAGTGAAAAACAATTAGTATGGGGGAAAGGAAGTAAACAGCTGATAACAAGAGCATTAGACATTCATCACCGATAAGACATATTACAAAGTTTCTTGTGGTGGCTTGTACTATTGATTTATGCACAGAGGTATGAAAAGTTAGTGACGATTTAATCCTCCATGGAGGCCGTACAATGAACCATAGGCTTCAATTTTTTTTTAAAAAAAGGGGCTATACAGTATGTCAGGGACTATTTTGTATGCAGGGAGAAAGGGGTTAACAAAAGCCTGACCTGTATGATATTTCCTTAGGCACTTGGCTCAGAACCCCTTTATCTGTGACTGTAACCTCAAGTGGCTGGCGGACTTCCTAAGAACTAATCCGATAGAAACCAGCGGTGCCAGGTGCGCCAGTCCTCGCCGACTCTCCAACAAACGCATTGGGCAAATAAAAAGCAAGAAGTTCAGATGCTCGGGTACGTTCCTGCTGATAGGAAATCTGCTGGTTTCTGTAAATGTTGTGATTTAAAGGGGTATTCCGGTCGTATAAAATTATCCTCCATTCACTTACCACTGAGACCCCCTACTGATCACAAGAACATGGGCTCCGTATCCGTGGATCCACCCAAAATGAAGGGAGCGACTGCTCAGGCGTGAGCGGGGTCCCTTCATTCATTTTTATGGGACTTTCAGAGAGAGCCAAGTACAGCGCTCAGTTATCTCTGGAACTCCCATAGAAATCAACAGAGCGGCCTCGTGCATGCCTAACTTTCTGCTCCGTTCATTTCTGAGGCTGCACACTTTACGGGGTCCCTGTTCTCATGATCGGTGGGGGTCCCAGCGGTAAGACCCCTTGTGGATAGAGGATAACTTTATATAACCAAAATACCCCTTTAAGTTAAAGGGGTTGCACAGCATTAGATAAACATGGCTTCTCTCTCACGGGAACAGCACCACTCCTGTCCACGGGTTGTGTCTGGTATTGCACCACTTGTTCTGTTGAAGTTAATGGGGCTTAGCTGCAATACCGCTCCTAACCTGTGGTCAGGTGTGGCGCTGTTTTTGGAAAACAAAATCATTTTTCTAATCCTGCACGACCCCTATATAAAAGTAAATGAAACGGAAACCCTGTTGTGTTCATTTTCTTTTTTTCTTTTTTTCCTCCACAGCAAAAGAGCAATACTTCATCCCAGGTAGGGCGGTCTGCAGAGCAGATGTGTCAGACTTTATGAGCACACTTTTGTGGTATTTTGAATGTTTTTAGTTACATGGGATTTCTAGTTTGCTTTAAAGGGGGTTTCCGGGAACTAAATATTGATGGCCGATCCTCAGGATAGCTCATCAATATATGATTGATCAGCACTAGAGATGAGCGAATTTCATATTTTGAAATTCGTTCGCGCTTCGTTTACTGGTAAAAGCAGAATTGCGTTATGGATTCCGTTACCACAGGCCATAACGCAATTCTATAACGGAATGCATAACGGTCAGAATGCCTTTAGATGCATTCCGTCATAATAGAAGTCTATGGGCTGCTAAACGGGGAGTCCTCTCCTGATCCTGAGTCCTCTCTCCTGCATAACGGAAACGGGACGGATCCGTTTTGCAGCCCATAGGCTTCTATTATGACGGAATAAATAACGGAATGCCTCTAAAGGCATTCCGTCATAGAATTGCGTTATGGTCCGTGGTAACAGAAACCATAACGCAATTCACCTTTTACCAGTAATCGAATCACAAATGAATTTCACAACCGGAAATTCGCTCATCTCTAATCAGCACCCCAGGCGATCAGCTGTTGGAAGGGGCCATGGCAGTTCGGTGAGCGCTACAGCCTAAGGCTACATGCACACGACCGTATGTGTTTTGCGGTCTGCAAATTGCGGATCCGCAAAAAAAACGGATCGGACACAAAATGCGGTCGTGTGCACGAGGCCTTACTAAAACGGACATGACAGGAGCATTTTAGGTCTTGGAAAACCCCTTTTATAATTAGGAGGACAGCGTCCAGGAAAAAGAGACCTAAGAGTCTACACAGGGGTGCATTGTTTGCATATAGCGCCCCCTGCAGTACTTTAATATATAGCATTGACGGGGGTGATCTAACATGAGATGTCATCCAGATTGTTTCTCTTCTCACAGGAACCGAGGACTTACAGCTCAGCAGCGAATGCAACAGCGACGTTGTGTGTCCACCCAAGTGCCGATGTGAATCCAATGTGGTAGACTGCTCCAACCTGAAGCTGTCAAAAATCCCCGACCGCATCCCGCAGTCTACAGCTGAGCTGTACGTATCGGACCATCTCTACTCGTACATAGCACCGGACCAGGGCTCCAATATCAGATGACTGTTATTTTTCTGCTCTTCTGATCTGTCATAAAAAAAAAAAACATATCCTGTGCATCCATTTGAGCCATTTTCTGTAAAAAAAAAAACGGATCTCGGACGGAAAAAGGCTGAAATGGATGCCAAATGTGCATAACTGATGCTCAGGATCCTTTTTTTTTTTTTCTGTTCTTCTGACGGATCAGAAAAAAAGAAAAATACCAGTGATGTGAACTCTCCCTCATCACTGCCACCTACCTGATGTAGCACGCAGTACAGCATTTTACTGGCAAACATAACGCACCCTGCGGGGCCAAGAAGTCGCTGTAATCCAGTAAGTTACATGACTCCATTCTAATCCTACATTTTATTTTTGAAAAATTCCAGGCGCTTGAACAACAATGAGATCACCACGTTAGAAGCTACCGGACTCTTCCGAAAACTCTCACATCTCAAAAAGATGTAAGTGACCGTCCGCAAGAGTGACGTGCAAAATAATAGGATGAGTGACGTGACGAATCCACATGCACATTTATATCTCTAACAGCAATCTGAGCAACAACAAGATCTCGGAAATCGAGGACGGGGCGTTCGAGGGCGCAGCTTCAGTGGGCGAGGTACACCTCACAGCCAACCACCTGGAGTCTGTGCGGAGCGGCATGTTCCGGGGTCTGGAAGGTCTGAGGACGCTGTGAGTATAAATCCTTATTTTTTCCTCATATTACCCTATTTATGAATATTTATGTGAATAATCTGAAAAAACTGGCATCACAACACAGGCAAACTAGTTGGCATTTCTTGGGCTTAATTCATAACTAACTGTAGGCTCTGTTCACATTGGCATTTGCAGTTTGCATTAAAGGGGTATTCCCATCTCAGACAATGGGGGCATATTGCTAGGATAGGCCCCCATTGTCTGATAGGAGCGGGTCCCACCGCTGAGACTCACACCTTTATCAAGACCGGGCCCCGCAAGTGAAGAAGGGCGCGCTGCGCATGCGCAGCCGCCCTCCATTCATTTCTATGGGGCCGCCGAAAGATAGCCGAGTCGGCCCTATAGAAATGAACGGTTCCACGCATGTGCGGTATGCTCCCATTCACTTCTATGGACAGACCCCGGGAAATCTGGGGTCCTCCAGCCACAGCGCTCCCCGCTCCGTTCTTGTTATAGGTGCGGGTCCCCGCACCTATCAGACAATGGGGGCATATCCTAGCGATATGCCCCCGTTGTCTGAGATGGGAATACGTGATGCCTTTAAAACCTGAGCAGACCCCATTATAAGTCAGTAGTGCTGCTAATCAACTTTGGATCCATTAGACGTGGGATCCTGCACTGCGACGTGGCATGATGCCATTGGGAACAGAGCTTTACACGCGACCTATTGCTTTTTGTGTTGATTATGGGTAATTATGTGTTACATTTTAACCACTTTAACCATTCCATGAGTCTACATGTGACTCTGTAAGTATGCTTCTGAACATCTTTGCAGGTGCATGGAAGTCATGTAGCTGCAGGATCGGGGAGCCTTTTGCCAGTGACCGCTGGGCCCCCCCTAAAGACAGCAGGGACAAATTCGGAGCGCCCCTGCCTTCTCCATTGCTGTATATACAGATCAGTAGGCGGCAGTGGCGCTTCCTGCTCCCATTCCAGTGCCGGGTGTAAGGTAACTTCAGGCGCTGCAGGGTAGACCGAATCGGCTCTGCAGTGAGCCTTTGGGGGCTGTGTACCTTATAATAATAGGTCAGCCCTAGTTACAGGAAAAAACAAACCTAAAAAATAATGACAATGTTAAAATTCCTCCAAGAGGTCCTCTAGGACCTAATGGGGGCAACAAGTGTAAAACTAAGTAAATAAAGACAAAAATATGAAGAAAGAAAAATGCCATAGTTTTCACCCCGCTCCCTGCATCCATGCACCATATATGCCTTCATTTATACATTTTCCTGTGTATAAAAAATGGAAGCAAATATACTAACAGTGGCGTAAAAATAAAGCCAAATATATCACAGAAAAAAGACACAAAAAAAATTCTATAACCAAATGAAAAAAAAAAAAATGTCTGGTCATGAAGGAGGGGGAATGGTCCGGTCTTGAACTGGTTGATATTGATAGCCTATACTCAGGATAAGTCATCAATAGCAGATCAGTGGGGGTCC
Source organism: Bufo bufo (assembly GCF_905171765.1). Classification (NCBI taxonomy): domain Eukaryota; kingdom Metazoa; phylum Chordata; class Amphibia; order Anura; family Bufonidae; genus Bufo; species Bufo bufo. The sequence goes on along the minus strand of NC_053394.1, from coordinate 31,253,234 downwards.
AACCAGAGGCTTCAGCACTACGTGAGCACCTAGGACTCTTCCTAGGCCAGTGACCTGACCATACATCAGTCACGCGACCTGGAAGCAGCTCAATCCCATTCAAGTAAAGGGGCCCGGGCTGCAATACCAAGCACGGCCACTGGACGGTGCTATGCTTGGTAAGCTGTGAGGAGACCGCGGAGCTCCGGTGAGTACAGCGGCCTCTTCGGACAGCTGATCGGTAGGAGGGCCCCTGACGATTCTGGGGATAGGCCATTAGTATCAAATTCCAGGAGAACCATTTTAATGGAGCTTCTCTATAGTCAAGAAATGATTGAGCCTTGAAGGCAGGGGATAAGCTGCCTCCCTGCTCTCACATTCCGGGTCGTTTAAAACCAAGCTGATTTTTGTGCATATCATTTTCTGTCTTCCAGGATGCTGAGAAATAACAAGGTGAGCTGCGTCCACAACGACAGCTTCACTGGGCTCCGAAACGTCCGGCTCCTGTCCCTGTACGACAACCAGATCAGCACCATCACTCCGGGGGCGTTTGACACTCTGCAGTCGCTCTCCACTTTGTGAGTAGACACTTATTTAGTTAGGCCTCATGCAGATGGCCGTGCTTTGGATCCTCATTCGATCTGCATATTTTTTTGTGGATCGCATATAGACCCATCCATTTCTATGGGTCCGCAAAAAAATAAAAATAAATGAACCGCACGTGGATTTCGGCATCTGGATGTCGATCCCGCAAATGATAGAACATGTCCTATTCTTGTCTATTTTGTGGACAAGAATACCCATTTGTACCAATGAGAACTGTACACAGAAGGTATCCGTATTTATCGGATTCGCAGTTGCGGACAGCAAAACGGATACAGTCATTTGCATATAGCCTTAGGGAGGGATATCATCCTCAGGTGTCAGGGGTGGAAAGAAGGTTTGTGGAGACCCCTTGTCAAAACATTGTGTATGGGAGGGGGGGGGATGCGCAGAAAACTGAAAAAAGCGATATAGCTACACGTTTACGCACACTGTAGTACAATGTTAACAAAGTAACAATACAATATCCAGATTATTATTCACTGTGGTGTCAAAATGACACAACTGGAATAGCAAAATAACAGAGCAGTACAGTGCCAAAGTAATACCGCCATATAATGCACTGATAACATGGAAACATACTAACAGCAATCCACATAGAACTTGTGATACTACGGTGTGGCTCTCCAGCTCTTGCAAAAGTTACAACTTCCATCATACCCTGATAACTGCTGGCTGTCACGCACAGTGGGAGTTGTAGTTTTGCAACAGCTGGAGAGCCACAGATTGGGGCATATTGGTCTAAAACAGGGATGCCCAACCTGCGGCCCTCCAGCTGTTGTAGAACTACAACTCCCACCATGCCCTGCTGTAGGCTGTCCGGGCATGTTGTAGTTTTACAACAGCTAGAGGGCCGCAGGTTGGGAATCCCTAGTCTAAAACAATCTGTAGTATAAAAATTGCAATAATCAGGGAACCTAGTAGAAATCTAAATGTAGCCTGCACAAAATCTGACCACGCTGAAGACGCCACGGGTTGTATGGTTGTATCAACCCGTATGCCGCAAGAACGGTCGCTAGTAAGCGCGGATGACTTCCATCACACATAGTGAGCAACATGAGCATCGTAGGAACCCTCTCTGTTTATGGGCAAAGCCTACAAGACAGTATCGCTGTGCTCCCTATATGCTGTATGAAGCCACATATCAGAGACCTGCTGGGAAGTATCAGGAGGATGGAGGGGGGTGTCAGGCATTGACCCTTTGTCCTAGTTACTGTATAATCCAGTTCAGGTGGGAATGCATAAGGGTACTTTCACACTAGCGTTTTTCTTTTCCGGCGCTGAGTTCCGTCCTAGGGGCTCAAATCCGGAAAATAACTGATCAGTTTTATCCTAATGCATTCTGAATGGAGAGCAATCCGTTCAGGATGCATCAGGATGTCTTCAGTTCAGTCTTTTTGACTGATCAGGCTTTTCAGAAAAACGTAGCATGCTGTATTTTTACCTCCAGCCAAAAATCCTGAACATTTTGACTGAACGACGGATCCGGCCTTTTTCCCATTGACTTGCATTAACGCCGGATCTGGCGCTGTGTGTTCAGTCAAACCGGATCCGGCTTTTGCATGTTAAACCCGAAAAATGTGAAAAAAAAGTTAAAGTCCATAAATGGCGGATCCGTTTTTTCCAATGCACTTTTTCATTGTGATCAAAATCCTGATCAGGATTCAAATGTAATCCGTTTTCACACGTTTTTCCGGATCCGGAGGGCAGTTCCAGTGTCGGAATTGAACGCCGGATTCAAACAACGCTAGTGTGAAAGTAGCCTTAATGTGTTTAAAGGTAAATCATACATCCCCCATACTGAACAGATCAGAGGGACTGCCATGTACTAACATAGACCACCTCACTCCGTCTGGTCTGCCATGTACTAACATAGACCACCTCACACCGTCTGGTCTGCCATGTACTAACATAGACCACCTCACTCAGTCTGGGCTGCCATGTACTAACATAGACCACCTCACTCCGTCTGGTCTGCCATATACTAACGTAGACCACCTCACTCTGTCTGGTCTGCCATATACTAACGTAGACCACCTCACTCTGTCTGGTCTGCCATGTACTAACGTAGACCACCTCACTCTGTCTGGTCTGCCATGTACTAACATAGACCACCTCACTCTGTCTGGTCTGCCATGTACTAACGTAGACCACCTCACACCGTCTGGTCTGCCATGTACTAACGTAGACCACCTCACTCAGTCTGGGCTGCCATGTACTAACATAGACCACCTCACACCGTCTGGTCTGCCATGTACTAACATAGACCACCTCACTCCGTCTGGTCTGCCATGTACTAACATAGACCACCTCACTCCGTCTGGTCTGCCATGTACTAACGTAGACCACCTCACTCCGTCTGGTCTGCCATGTACTAACGTAGACCACCTCACTCCGTCTGGTCTGCCATGTACTAACGTAGACCACCTCACTCTGTCTGGTCTGCCATGTACTAACGTAGACCACCTTACTTTGTCTGGTCTGCCATATACTAACGTAGACCACCTCACTCTGTCTGGTCTGCCATATACTAACGTAGACCACCTCACTCCGTCTGGGCTGCCATGTACTAACGTAGACCACCTCACTCCGTCTGGGCTGCCATGTACTAACGTAGACCACCTCACTCTGTCTGGTCTGCCATGTACTAACGTAGACCACCTCACTCCGTCTGGTCTGCCATGTACTAACGTAGACCACCTCACTCCGTCTGGCCTGCCATGTACTAACATAGACCACCTCACTCCGTCTGGTCTGCCATGTACTAACGTAGACCACCTCACTCCGTCTGGCCTGCCATATACTAACATAGACCACCTCACTCCGTCTGGTCTGCCATGTACTAACGTAGACCACCTCACTCTGTCTGGTCTGCCATGTACTAACGTAGACCACCTCACTCTGTCTGGTCTGCCATGTACTAACATAGACCACCTCACTCAGTCTGGGCTGCCATATACTAACGTAGACCACCTCACTCTGTCTGGTCTGTCATATACTAACGTAGACCACCTCACTCTGTCTGGTCTGCCATGTACTAACGTAGACCACCTCACTCAGTCTGGGCTGCCATGTACTAACGTAGACCACCTCACACCGTCTGGTCTGCCATGTACTAACATAGACCACCTCACTCCGTCTGGTCTGCCATGTACTAACGTAGACCACCTCACTCCGTCTGGCCTGCCATATACTAACATAGACCACCTCACTCCGTCTGGTCTGCCATATACTAACGTAGACCACCTCACTCTGTCTGGTCTGCCATATACTAACGTAGACCACCTCACTCTGTCTGGTCTGCCATATACTAACGTAGACCACCTCACTCCGTCTGGGCTGCCATGTACTAACGTAGACCACCTCACTCAGTCTGGGCTGCCATGTACTAACATAGACCACCTCACACCGTCTGGGCTGCCATGTACTAACATAGACCACCTCACACCGTCTGGTCTGCCATGTACTAACGTAGACCACCTCACTCCGTCTGGTCTGCCATGTACTAACATAGACCACCTCACTCCGTCTGGTCTGCCATGTACTAACGTAGACCACCTCACTCAGTCTGGGCTGCCATATACTAACGTAGACCACCTCACTCTGTCTGGTCTGCCATATACTAACGTAGACCACCTCACTCTGTCTGGTCTGCCATGTACTAACGTAGACCACCTCACTCAGTCTGGGCTGCCATGTACTAACGTAGACCACCTCACACCGTCTGGTCTGCCATGTACTAACATAGACCACCTCACTCCGTCTGGTCTGCCATGTACTAACGTAGACCACCTCACTCCGTCTGGCCTGCCATATACTAACATAGACCACCTCACTCCGTCTGGTCTGCCATATACTAACGTAGACCACCTCACTCTGTCTGGTCTGCCATATACTAACGTAGACCACCTCACTCTGTCTGGTCTGCCATATACTAACGTAGACCACCTCACTCCGTCTGGGCTGCCATGTACTAACGTAGACCACCTCACTCAGTCTGGGCTGCCATGTACTAACATAGACCACCTCACACCGTCTGGTCTGCCATGTACTAACATAGACCACCTCACTCCGTCTGGTCTGCCATGTACTAACATAGACCACCTCACTCCGTCTGGTCTGCCATGTACTAACGTAGACCACCTCACTCTGTCTGGTCTGCCATGTACTAACGTAGACCACCTCACTCCGTCTGGTCTGCCATGTACTAACTAGGCTTGGAGAACCTAGAGAGACCACTTATGGTCAATAGATGGCGCCATGTAGTTTGGGAAGTTGCATGCAAAAAGACTTTCCGGGGATACATGAATACATACATGTGCAGCTACAATGAAGCACTGCCACGTCTTCTGGCCTCCATTCTGAAAACCGCGCAGCCGCATGCAAACAACGTGGTGGCAGAATTCGCCGGATGCAATGCAGCGTCACAGGTTTTGCAGATGGACGTCAAATAAAAAAAAAGAATCCAATCACACTTGCGCTCTGTGCAGTCTATTCTTTAGGGTTAGAGTAGTATGAAGACGTTGTATACACCTTTTAGTCATCTTTCTAGGGAGAATTTTATTAGGTCCAAGCTCAGTAAAATAAAATAAAAAAAGGAAAATATATGATCTTGCAATTTTGTAATCATGGTGTTATATCCGCGCAGGAACTTACTGGCGAATCCTTTTAACTGCAACTGCCAGCTGGCCTGGCTCGGAGACTGGCTGAGGAAGAGGAAAATCGTCACCGGAAACCCTCGTTGTCAGAACCCAGACTTCCTGCGGCAGATCCCACTTCAGGATGTCGCCTTCCCCGACTTCAGATGTGAAAGAGGTAGGCGAGATTACAAGGGGTTATCAAGGAAAAATGATCAGCCAGTAAATTCACGTGTTTTTAAAATCCACAGCTTCTCCGTTTTTTTTGGGGGGGAATTTCCACTGTAGATTTCATTCATTTAAGAGTATGTTCACACTTGGAGGATATGCTGTGAATTTGCGGGTGTAAAATCTACAACATATTGCTATGCATTTTACAAAATCTCATCCATACGGTTGTAGATAAAAATTCTGTGCAAAAATCAACCTGCAGTACAGGCTGCTGTATGTCACCATATACTGCGCTTTTCACCCTTTGCAGTGTAGCCACAGAAAATCCGCACCAACAGCCACAGCAGGTAACAACTGCAAAATGGTGGCAAAATCTGCCTGGTGCGACTGTATCCTCAATGTTAGGCCTCATGCACACGATCCGCAAAACAGGGATGGCATCTGTGTGCGTGTTCCCGCAATTTGCAGAATGGCACGGACAGCCATTAATATAACTGCCTATTCTTGTCCACAAAACGCGGACAAGAATAGGACAGGTTATTTTTTTTTTGCAGACCACGGAACGGAGCAACGGATGCGGACAGCACATGGAGTGCTTTCCGCATCTTTTGTGGCCCCATTGAAGTGAATGGGTCCGCACCCGAGCCGCCAAAACTGCGGCTTGGATACGGACCAAAACACCGGCCGTGTGCATGGGGCCTAAGAGGTGGAATCCATGGTAAATTCCAGTGCAAAATCTGAATCCGCAGTGGAAATATCTACTCCATGTGCAGGTATCCTAACGGTACTTGTACATTTTCATGCGGTTTTCTCTGCTTTATTGCATCAAATCCGCAGCAAAATCTGCATGTGTAACTTGTGGATTATTATTTTTTGCCGATTTGAGGTTTTGAACCAGATATCACCCTTTGCATTGCATGAAAATCCACGCGGAAAAGAACACATGTAATCCGCAACACGTGCAGGTACTCTGAGGCTGACTGCACACAGGGGCGGTTTTTCAAACAGAATTTCTGTGCAGATTTCTTTCCATTTCCGCAGTATAATCCACATGTTTTCCTTGCGCATTTTGATGCGGATTTCCTCCGAGCTCACCCTTTGCATTGCAATCCGCAGAAACAACTGACATGATGCTGATTTTAAAATCTGCACGGCAGGACAATTTCTGCACATTAAAAATACGCAATGGGTACATGGGATTTGTCAATTGTCATTACCCTTTGCTGCTACTGTATGTACCGCACGTAAGCCGCGACGTGTGCGGATAGCCTAAGGGAAGGGCTACGCGGCGACACTGGTCACTTGACACCAGTTGCGGCCAGGATCGCTGAGTAGCGGTGATCCCATAGAAATGCAGGGGATCGCTGTGGCAGTCGCATGAAATCGAACACTGCTGGATTTCTTGCAAATGCCGCTGCGATTCCCATCACCGCTACTTAGCGATTCTGGCCGCGACAGGTGGTGTCGTGTAGCCCTAAGGCTCTCCAGACAGGTGATCATCTAGTAGATCCTAATTCACATCCGCAGCTTTCCTACATGGCAGCACCATGAACAGGTTATTGGCACGGAGGGTTGATACCTTGTCATTGTGCTTTATTCATATTCTTATCTCCACAGGACAGGAGGAGCTGACCTGCGCTCCACAACTGCAGTGTCCGCAGGAGTGCACGTGCCTGGACACCGTGGTGCGCTGCAGCAATAAGCACTTGTTATCACTGCCGAAGGGAATACCCAAGAACGTCACAGAGCTGTAAGTCTCCCGGCTGTGAGCTCCCGCGGGGCAGATTTGCTGCAGATTTTTTGAGCCTTGTTGGCAGAACCCCGTTCAGATGTATGGATTTGCAAAAAATTCTGCAATAAATCTGCCACATACTTATCTGAAATCTCACCGAAGGTCTGTAGCTTGATTTTTATTATCTGCAGTCTCTGGAAATATTGATTGAGGAGCCCATAAAATATACACATCCAGTGCCAGGCATACAACGTGTACACACTACGAATTACACTCATAGTCACGTGTTTAGTCATTTATTATATATTTTGTCCTTATTGTAACTTTACAAATAACTTGCTTTATTTCTCATGTGCTGGTTTGATTGACAAACCTGTATTATAGCCTATTCCCAGCCAGAGCTGCATTCAAAATTCTGCTTATGGTGGCATTCACATCCACCATCACATTGATGTCTGACCTGCATATGTTATTGAGCAGGAGGAGCTGAGCAGATTACTATATCATTTTGTGCAGTCAGTATGAATCCTATACAGCTGCTGAGCTTTGGAGTCCAGTGGGTGGTCCTATTCAGTGATTGACAGCCTTCCACATATAGGTGTAGATACAAATGGAGCTGTTAGTCCCAGGGTCACAATGTCTCTACCTGTAGTGTGGATATAGTACGAGCAGCAATGGTGTTCTCCTCTTACAGGTACCTGGATGGCAATCAGTTCTCAATGGTTCCCAAGCAGCTGTCCACATTCAAGTATTTACAACTGGTGTAAGTATAGAGCCGCCTGCTTGTCTGTGCACGGACCTGTGGGAAATAAGGCCTACTACACAGGGAAATACCCATGAGATAGATAGATAGATAGATAGATAGATAGATAGATAGATAGATAGATGGATGGATAGATATGAGAGAGATGGATAGATAGATAGATAGATGGATGGATAGATATGAGAGAGATGGATAGATGGATGGATAGATATGAGAGAGAGAGATAGATAGATAGATAGATAGATAGATATATAGATAGATGGATGGATAGATATGAGATAGATAGATAGATAGATAGATAGATATGAGATAGATAGATAGATAGATAGATAGATAGATATGAGATAGATAGATAGATAGATGGATGGATAGATATGAGATAGATAGATAGATAGATAGATAGATAGATAGATAGATAGATATGAGAATAGATAATAGATAGATAGATAGATAGATAGATAGATAGATAGATATGAGATATAGATATGAAAGATACTGTAGATAGATAGATAGATAGATAGATGCAAAACAGCAGCACCAGATACAATACAACAAAGCAAAAAAAGTGAGGGATAGATGAATGGATAGATATAAAAATCTATCCAAAAAAAACCAAAACAGCAGCACACTAAAAAAACAAAAAAGGAGAAAAAGTTTATTCACCCATGTGGACGTGATGTTTCAGCTCAAACACTAGAGCCTTCCTCAAGCATCTATTTATCCCATATCTATATCTATCTATCCTCTGTGATTGGACATTGTGCACTTAAAGGGTTTCTACCACCACATTTTCACCTATTTAGCTGTCGGACACTAGCGATCTGCTCGTGTCTGCTCCACCTAACCATGCTATTGTAATCCCTGTCTGTGCAGCGGTTACCCTAAAAAACGTAGTTTGATTGCTATGCTAATGAGCCTCTAGGTGCTATGGGGGCGTCTTTTCAGCACCTAGAGGCTCCGTCCACTCACCATGTCTGCCGCCCAGCACGCTCCAGACCGCCCCTCTTCTCTAGATTGACAGCCTACTTCTCTGCATCCCGGCCGAATTCTCGCGCCTGCGCCGTGTGCTTCTGTATTCGGCGCAGGCGCAGTGACTGTCTCCCTGCGCCGGCATCTTCACTGCGCCTGCGCCGATTACGGCACAGGGAGCAGTCCAACAGTCACTGCACCTGCGCCGAATACAGAAGCACACGGCGCAGGCGCGAGTGGGCTGTCAATCTAGAGAAGAGGGGCGGTCTGGAGCGTGCTGGGCGGCAGACATGGTGAGTGGACGGAGCCTCTAGGTGCTGAAAAGACGCCCCCATAGCACCTAGAGGCTCATTAGCATAGCAATAAAACTATGTTTTTTAGGGTAACCGCTGCACAGAAAGGGATTACAATAGCATGGTTAGGTACAGCAGACACTAGCAGATCGCTAGTGTCTGACAGCTAAATAGGTCAAAATGTGGTGGTAGAAACCCTTTAATATGTCCCACTTTTATTATTGTATTGTCTTTCTTGTGTCTGTCCAGAGGTGGAGTGCCGTCCCCCAGGCGTTCTCACACTCTGTCTCCGTTTACCGCAGCTACAGCCATTTTCACCTTTTATATATTGTATGGTTACAGTACATGTTCTGCTCACTCATTCCAGGGGACATATTATTCTCGGAGTTAATGTTCAGCCTTGAATATTGTTTTCTCAGTAGGTTACAATTTCTGTGCTGAGTTGTCCCACCATTAAATATCATACTCACTTTATAGATTATAAAATAGTGAAGCGTTATATGAAGAGTTATAGTTAGTTACATAGTATAGCACCACCCGGTGTTCAAAGTGTGTAGCAATGTGCTGGTCCACCTAATGAGCTGAGATCCGATGGTCACACATGCTCAGTCTCCCCACAGCCAGGTCTTGGCACAGTGATCCTCTGATCATTGTAGGGCAGCCAATAGAAATAGCTTTCTGGAGTAGAGACTCTACAGTAGCATGGCAGTATAGCTGAGAACACTCTGGTTATTGGGAAAGTTACTATATTGTCAGCTGCCAGTGGGGGAAGGAGACTGATTCAGCCCAGAGCCTGCCCCCAGCAGCACCAAGACAGACACATGGAAGCAAATACTTATAAAAGGATTCTTTTCTATGCTAGAAACTCTGTAACTTAACACAGCGATAGGTATGAAAATGATTCATGAAGTAAGTGAAGTTCTCAGAGCCCTGTTTTCTATTGCATAGCTCCAAACCCCCCAGCACAGACATAACCTTATGTATAACATGCTCTCTGCCCGCAGCCACCACTTGGGGGAGTCTGGAAACTTCTTATAGGTTTTTTTCAGGATTTTTAACACTGATTTGTTATCCTCAATTAAAGTCATTAATATCTGACCGGAGAAGGTTCGACTCCTGGCACCCCCGATGATCAGCAGGCCCTTTCTTCAGCAGCTCTGAAATACCAAGCACAGCCACTATACAGTGTACGGCACTGTGCCACAAAGAGACCACAGCGCTCATAGACGCCTTCAAACAGCTGACTGGCATTGGTGCCTGGAGTCGGACTGCCACCCACCAGATATTAATGACCTGTCCTGATGATTCGTCATCGGGATTAAAATCGAGGACAACTGTTTTAAATACTGTTATACATTGCAGCAAGCTCCCTCTAGTGGTGGCCGCAGGTAGGCAGAATTGTATCTTTTAATTCTATGTCAATGCAGAAAATTCAGAGCTCTTCATCAAAAATGAAAGGGGTTCGCCAATCTTGGACATTGACGGCATATCGCTAGACTATACCATCAATGACAGATAGGTGCGGGTCCCACCTCTGGGACCCAGTCTTATCTGGAAAATGATGCCACCGAAGTCAAGGAGTGCGCACTGTGCATGCGCGGCGTACTCTCCATTCATCGCTGTGGTAGTTCCGAAACTAGCCAAGTGAGTGCACTTGGCTATTTTTGGAACTCCTATAGTAGTGAATGGAGATTGCACCGCGCAAGTGCAGCCACCTCTGCATTCACCTCTATAGGACTGCCGGAAATAGCCTTTTTTTCGGAACTCCCATAGGGGTGAACAGAGGATGGCTGCGCATGTGCGGTGTGCTCTCCTTCACTTCAAGGGTCCATTCTGGAGATAGGACCCAGAGGTGGGACCCGCACCTATCGGACAATGATGACGTATACTAGTGATATGCCGTGGGTGTACCAGATGGGAATCCCTCTGTAATCTTCACTATGAAGACGTACCTTATCTGCAGATAGTCCTGTAACTATCTCTCTGATTCGTCTGACATTTTTGGTGTGATATTGGGGATTCAGGGGTCACACGACAGCGCATCGGGAGCCACGTTTGAGCCTCATAGTTGTGTGTTATATGTGAGCCCTGATAGGAGGGGAGAATGGAGAATCTGAGTAATGAACGCTTCCCCTTCTAGTCATATCTGCTTGTATTTTACAGAGACCTGAGCAATAACAAGATCAGCTCCCTCAGCAACTCCTCCTTCACCAACATGAGCCAGCTCACCACGCTGTAAGTGATTTCCTGCAAACAAGGTCACCCGTGGACTGATGCCACGCGAGGGCTCTCTCTGTGCCGAACGCTGCATCTTTCTCAAGGAAAAACCTTTTACCTTTGTATGGCAATTATTTCACCTTCTTCTGTGACCCGTCAGTGCAGCCGCAGAAGTAGGACCAGCAGTCCTTGACAATGCTGTCATCACCGTGCATGTTACTCCTCTATACGTGTGTCGTTAGTTATGTTATACACGAGTGTATGGGGGGTGGGGGGGGGGGGCCGTTTCTTGTTCATGAACCTGCCCAGGTTGCAGCTTTCATTGCAAATATTAGTCAGTGTGACCTTCAAGGGTTAAAGGGGTTGTCAGAGTGCGTCATGTCAGCCTGCTGGGGGAGCATGGTGGACGTGGACATGTTGGAGTGGATCAGAATGATGGCTGAGGCAAATTAGGAGGTCTGTAGTAATCCCACTCCAGTGGATGGAGGGGCACCACACTTCTTCCCCTGAGGGCACACCCTAGATTTGGAGCTCCTGACTGGTGGTGGCTAGCTGCCCTTACAGTCGAGGTCAGGCAGAGGCACATAAGTCATTATAATGCCATGCTGTCTGGTCAAAGAAGCAGAGTTCACTATGGGAATTCACGTTCCCACACTGAGCGTGTTTCATGCAGTGAACACAGTCCTAGCGTAAGTCTCTCTCTAAATATCCCATGCAATCTTCCCAAATAACCACAGGCATGAAAACTCAAATATATTTTCTGCAGTTGCAGGGTGCAGATCGTTGATCCGGATGGCCAGTCCATCTCAGAAGTGTGGCAGGTGCCAGAAGCACTTAACCCAAACCACATGCAGCAAAGTCTATTGCCATACATTTGCGTTTACCTTACTGTCTGTTCAGCACAGGTTATCCCATCATATTGATCACTGTTAAATCTGTTAATGATTTGACAGTGATCATTTTTGTAAATATACTTTATTAACAAATTCCCACCGATTAGGAGAAAATTCATCCCCACTTACCTTATTGTTGTGACTCGGTCTCCCCTGGTTACGACCACCGCTCTCCCGCAAAATCCCGATGGTCGCGCTTGCCCAGAAGACTTCTTCTTTTCTCCCGGCCGGGCCACTCGCTGTCCTGAACGCGCACGCTGCCGCGCATGCGCGACGGTGACTTCTTCCCGGCCAGAATAGTACAGAGCTGCGAACGCGCACGCCGGCTCTGTACTATACTGGCCAGAAATAAGTCACATTGCGCATGCGCTGCAGCGTGCACGTTCAGTCCAGCGCGCGGCCCGGCCGGGAGAAGACTTCAATCAAGATGAAGCCCGCCCCCAGCCAGAATCCAGGAAGTGAACGGCGCGGTGGCAGCAGGTAAGTATAAAAACGCAAAGTGGGATAACCCCTTTAATGGTCCTCATCAGTGTCTGATTGGTGAGGTTACAATAAATGACAGCCCCGCCAATCAGCTTTGTGAAAAGCCTGCGGTCAGCGCTCCTCATACCAAGCACAGCACCGTCCATTAGATAGCAGCTGTGCTTGGTATTGCAGCCCAGTACCCTTAACTTGAATGGGACTGAGCTGCAGCTAGGCCATGTGACATCACCGTACATCAGTCACATGGCCTAGCTGCAGCTCAGTCCCATTCAAGTCAATAGGGCTGAGCTGCAATACCAAGAACAGCCACTATACAATGTACGGCGCTGTCCTTGGAAAGCTGTCTCTTCTAACCGCTGATCGCTGGGGGTCCCTGGTGTCAGACTCGCGCCAATTTGATTTTGATGACCTATCCATGGATAGGAAATCCTGGTTAACCCCTTTTTAACACTTCAACAAGCCCTTTAAAATCATGTTGCAGCAATGTCAAGTACTAGGAGCTGCTTTTAGCACACAGTATAGTAGCTCTTGACGGCATAGGACTATATCATACTTGACAGCTCTTCCAGAAAATGTGTAGGAAGGGGGGTCCTGACTTTTTCTCAACAGCAGATGTCAGGAGAAAGAAGGATTGGACTGTTGGATTTCAACATGGCCAATCCTTTTGTTCTTAGGAGAGAGAAACTGCAGCTGCTTATTCCTCTCTCTTTACGAAGAACACATGCATGCTCAGCTGAGCCAAGTATGCCTGTGTGTGGGGGGTTGCTAGGATTAACTGTCTATCATGTATGGCCAGCTTTAGGCCTCATGCACACGACCGTTGTGTGTTTTGTGGTCCGCAAATTGCAGATCGGCAAAACATGGATGGCGTCCGTTTGCGTTCCGCAATTTGCGGAACGGCACGGACAGCCATTGATATAACTGCCTATTCTTGTCCGCAAAACGGACAAGAATAGGACAGGTTATATTTTATTGCGGACCACGGAACGGAGCGAGGGAAGCGGAAAGCACACGGAGTGCTGTCCGCATCTTTTGTGGCCCCATTGAAGTGAATGGGTCCGCATCCAAGCCGCAAAAACTGCGGCTCGGAAGCGGACCAAAACAACGGTCGTGTGCATGAGGCCTTAGTCTGTATCGTCTACCCCAGATAGATGTAAAATACCGGACTTGTCACAGGTTCTGTCACTGAATGTGATTACTTTCCCTCCGCAGGATACTCAGTTACAACTCCCTGAGGTGCATTCCTCCTCTTGCCTTTGAGGGGCTCAGGTCCTTGAGGCTCCTGTAAGTATTCGGCCCCCTCTATTAATCCTCGCTTTACCAACGAGATAACGATGTTAATTATTAACCTCTCCGATCCTGTCTTCTAGGTCTGTGCATGGAAATGACATTTCTACTCTACCTGAAGGGATTTTCTCAGATGTTTCCTCACTTTCCCACTTGTAAGTAGCTTCAAAATCTGTCCACACAGACCACCCTGCGGCAAAAGATATTTCTGCTTTCATTCACTTTTTAATATGGGTGTACCCCTTTAAAGAGGATCGGTCACCACCAGTTGCGGGGGTGTTCCTGTGCACTCTGATGTTGTCCAATCAGTGCTGTCAATATCAGATTGTGTAGGGACACGCCCTTCTGCCAAGGAGAATGGTAACAACCAATTGTCAAGTTATTCATGCGTTTACAGGAAGAATGACAGCGGAACGGCACCACATAAAGTTCTAAGTAAAATTGGTCCAGGATTTATTTTTTTTATGGGAAAGAAAGTTTTGCTGCAACATAATTTGGTGAAAAAAAAAAAGTAAAAACACAAAAGTCTGCAAAAACACCAGAATAAGGCCTCATGCACACAACCGTTGTGTTCCGTTCCGCAAAAAAGGGGTTCCGTTGTTCCGTGATCCGTTTCCGTTTTTGTTTCCGTGTGTCTTCCTTTATTTTTGGAGGATCACCAGACATGAAGGAAAGTAAAAAAAAGTCAAGTTTGCCATGCAAATGATAGGAAAAAAACGGACGTGGACGACAATCTTGTGTGCCTCCGCGTTTTTTCACGGTCCCATTGACTTGAATGGGTCCGCGAACCGTTTTCAGTGAAAAAAATAGGACAGGTTATATTTTTTGACGGACTGGAACCACAGATCACGGACGCGGATGACAAACGGTGCATTAGCCGAGTTTTCAACGGACCCATTGAAAGTCAATGGGTCCGCAGAAAATCACGAAAAACCGAACAACGGACACGGAATAAAACAACGGTCGTGTGCATGAGGCCTAAAACTATGTGATTTGCTTTTGTCAGCTTTTTTTTATTATAGAAAAAAATGCTGCAGCCGAATGTGACAGAACCGTATAAAATAAAACATCCTACAAACTCAGCATTTTTTTTTTTCGCAGCACTAAGGGTGGGTTTACTTGTATGTTTTCGGTAGCATTTTTTCTGTACTTTTGCGTTTTTAGTGGCTTTTTGTTCATCTGGAGTTTTTGCCATAAAAACTCCAAATGATACAACTCCAGATAAGGGCTCTTGCACACGACCATATCCGTTTTTTCGGCCCATGAATCGCAGATCTGCAAAACACTGATACCGACCGAGATGTTTTTACTCCTTCAGAAATGTCCTATCCTTGTCCACAAAGCACAGAGAGGAGGGGGGCCCAAGCTGAACGCTTTCACCAGGGCCCATGAGTCTTTAGCTACGCCCCTGGAAAACAGACACAAGGACCAAACACGGATCCTTCACGGACACGTTCACGGATGAACCACTGACAATCTTGTCATGGATGTCATCACAAACGTGCGAAAAAAAAGCCTAATATAGGAAGATTTTGGGCACAAGTTTCAGCGCAAATTCATTGCCGAAAACCAGGCCGAATGGGAGGCCGCACCACAGTTCATGCAGCCGAGGGTTTTTGCAGCGCCGTTTTCAAGACCTTGCCAAAAACTAAAATCTGCAGCTGGAGCCTGCCTGTGGTTTAGCTCCATTCAAAGGAAATAAACCTAGAACGCGTCTGCATGAAAACCCACAGCGCAGTGTCCGAGGTGCACTAATTGACCTGCGGTGCAGATTTTGAAATCCACAGCATGTCTATTGTATGGATTTTCACTGCAGATTTCATGCTTTGCCACAAGTAAGGCTATGTTCACATCAGCATTTAGACATTCGGCAGGCTGTTACCACAGAGGAACAGTCTGCCAGAACTCTCCATTTAAAACCGGTAACTGATGTATCCCCATTGGTCTCTGGGGAGTTCACCCTATCTGGCATAGCCGATGGATCTCAATGGCCACCTTCTGGTATAAATGCTGAGTGCCGCCCATGCATTGGGGAACGCAAATTGCAGTTCCCAATGCACAGGCCCCATCTGTGTGGCTGCGCTAACGGAAGCAGACCCATTTAACTTGAATGGGTCCGCGATCCATCCGCACCACAAAACAATAGAGCATGTTCTATTTTTTTTGCGGTGTGAAGGCACGGACCGAAATGCCACTAAAAGCACTCAATAGTGAAGCACTCCGTGGCCTTCTGTTCCGTGCCTCCGCACTGTATCTTCCGGATTGCGGACCCATTCAAGTGAATGGGTCCTCATCCGTGATGTGGTGCGCAAAACAGCTGGTGCCCATATATTGTGGACCTCAATACAGGCACGGTCGGCACACATGAGCCGTAAAAGTCTTGCATGCAGAAATTTTTGGCCAGCCAAAGTCCAGCAGCATTTATGCCAGAAAGCGGCCACATCTCATTTGTAGTCAATGGGGATCCAGGGGGTCTCAGCATTATGCGGCAACGCCGGATACGGTGAACTCCGCCAGGCTGTTCTTCTGCCGGACTTCTAAATGCTAATTGCGAATGCAACATAACACATGCAGATTCTGGGGCGGATTTGGTGCAAAAACAGCACAAAAATCTTTACAGAGAATTCATATATACTGCCTCCATCATACGGTTCTGTGCCTGGAAGATACTTTCCTTCCAAAGAGAACCAATGTCTGCCAGGAGGTTCTCGCACACGTGAGCGGGCGTTAGTAGAGCGGCTCTGATGCAGGGACCAGGGCAGTTTTGGGATCATACGAGATTACACGACTGTGACTTCAGTTATTACGATCAACAAAAACATTTTTTTTAAGTTCTGCCCCTTCACCTCCACCTGTTCTGTTTTCTTTGCTTGCACCTTTGTAGTTGCGTGTTCATTCAGAACGTCCTGTGTTTGTCTCTTGGGGGGGGGGGGCGCTGCCAAACTGGTTCCTTGCTTTACTCAATCTTTTGTTTCATTCGGCGCACGGTGTAACTGCCGTTCATACTTAAACAAAAAAAAATAACGATTCTTCCCCTCGGCACAGTATGTCCAGGAATTCTTTTCTTTGCCACGCGATTTATGGCGGCTGAGCACACTGCGCCTCACAGCTGCTCAACAACAGGGGAAATAGCAGCGAGGAAGCTTTTAGGTGTTTGCAAATGTTAACGCTGCCCTTAGCAATCCCTGCAAATCTGAATGCTCTCTAGCACCACCTGGTGGGAAATCCCTTTTTTTTTTTTTTAAATGATGGATTCAGTTATTTAATAAACCTGAGAGTTTACTTATAAACGAGAGCGAATAGATATGATCGATGCAGACGTCTGAGACTAAAGATACGGCAAAAATTCACCCAAAAAGGGTTTACTCACACACGGCAAATTTGTTGCACGCTTCATCATAAGTTAGCCAACTTGACAGTGTAGGGGGGATCTAAGACCGCCTTAAAAATTGGGTCTTTGTAAATGACCCCCACTGTTTTTGATGCTTTTTTTTTTTTTTGTGTGTGCAAGCCAGTAGTGGATTCATAAAGAAAAGTGTATAATAATTATTAATACCTTTAGTGTTGGATTCAATCCTGTGTTTGGCAAAAAAAAAAAACAACCCTCATGACTCCAGTCTAAAGCCTCATTCACACATCCATGTCCATGATGACATCCGCGACAAGATGCTCTTTGGTTCATCCACGAAGAATCCATGTTTGGTCCTTGAGTCCGTTTTTTGCCCTTCGTGTGTCATCCATATTCCACAGATGCTACTAAACTGAAAATTGGTTTCTAAGGCATCTCCTACTGATAGTCCATGAAAATCACTGACAGAACATAGATGCATCCATGTTACACATAGACTATAATGTACATGAGGGATCCATACTTTCCAGGGGGGGGCATAATTTTATTGACATCCATGCTCTGCTTGTTTCTGAGAATGTAATGAAGGGGAGGGGCATATTCATTATCACAAAGTATAATAACGCATGAGCTGTGCAGTGGCGGATCCAGAGCCTGGTCTCGGGAGGGGCACTTCCAGATTATTTTCTGTCTGCCGCCACAAAACAATGGTGCTTATAGAACAGGCTACACAGTGTAGCGATATACTGTATATTGTGGGGCACAGTGTAGCGGTATACTGTATATTGTGTGGCACGGTGTAGGCTATATGTGTATAACATAAACATATTTCATATGAAAACTTACAGTTACTTGACTTGGCCCTTGGGGATCTCGGACACCACTTCAACACTTGGCCGGGGGCTCGGCGGAGCTGATGTTGTGTTTTATCCTAATGAGAAAGATTTCATAATAAGGATTTGGAGAAGGGGCAGAGGAATAGCAGAGCAGGGAGAGGCTGGTGCTGCTACTAGGGGCGAGTAATGGGGGAGTAATAAAGCCCACCATAATGCCCCCCCAGTAGTAATAATCCTCCTTATGTGACAGTGCAAAAAATACCCCCTTGTAATGCCCCCAGTTGAGCTAATGTCCCCATAGTGCCCCCATAATGTGCCAGTATAAAATACCCCTATATAGTGCCCCCAGTAAATGCCCCCATAGTGCTCCTCTCCCCCTTCCTCCTAGTGCACCCCATAATGTACCAGTATAAAATGCCCCAGTAGATGCCCTCAGTGTCCCCCATAATTTGCAAGTATAAAATACCCCTTCTTAGTGCCCCCCGTAGATGACCCCATAGTACTCCCCCCCCTTCCTCATAGTACGCACCATAATGTGTCCCAGTATAAAATTCTATATAAAATTCTACTGTACAGAACCCCCCATATAAAACACCCCTTCTTTGTGGCCTCAGTAGATGCCCCTATAGTGCCCCCAATAATGTGCCAGTAATAACAACCCCCCCCATCATGTGCCAGTAATAACAGCCCCCATCATGTGCCAGTAATGACAGCCCTCCCCCCTTGTGCCAGTAATGACAGCCCCCATTATGTACCAGTAATGACAGCCCCCCATTATGTGCCAGTAATGACAGCCCCCCATTATGTGCCAGTAATGACAGCCCCCCATTATGTGCCAGTAATGACAGCCCCCCATTATGTGCCAGTAATGACAGCCCCCCATTATGTGCCAGTAATGACAGCCCCCCATTATGTGCCAGTAATGACAGCCGCCCATTATGTGCCAGTAATGACAGCCCCCCATTATGTGCCAGTAATGACAGCCCCCCATTATGTGCCAGTAATGACAGCCCCCCATTATGTGCCAGTAATGACAGCCCCCCATTATGTGCCAGTAATGACAGCCCCCCATTATGTGCCAGTAATGACAGCCCCCCATTATGTGCCAGTAATGACAGCCCCCATTATGTGCCAGTAATGACAGCCCCCCATTATGTGCCAGTAATGACACCCCCCCATTATGTGCCAGTAATGACACCCCCCCATTATGTGCCAGTAATGACAGCCCCCCATTATGTGCCAGTAATGACAGCCCCCCATTATGTGCCAGTAATGACAGCCCCCCATTATGTGCCAGTAATGACAGCCCCCCATTATGTGCCAGTAATGACAGCCCCCCCATTATGTGCCAGTAATGACAGCCCCCCCATTATGTGCCAGTACTGACAGCCCCCCCATTATGTGCCAGTAATGACAGCCCCCCCCATTATGTGCCAGTAATCACAGCCCCCCATTATGTGCCAGTAATGACAGCCCCCCCCCCATTATGTGTCAGTAGCCAGAGACCCCCATTATGTGCCAGTAGCCAGAGACCCCCATTATGTGCCAGTAGCCACCAGTATTGTACAAAAAAATAAAATAAACACTTATACTTACCTCCTTGGCAGCGATGCGATGCAGGCCTCTTCCGGCCTGTG
The DNA here is from genome assembly GCF_905171765.1 of Bufo bufo. NCBI lineage: Eukaryota > Metazoa > Chordata > Amphibia > Anura > Bufonidae > Bufo > Bufo bufo. The sequence continues at coordinate 31,233,385 of NC_053394.1, read as the reverse complement.
TCATCGCGCCGGCCTCTGATAGGCTGCCGGCCTAGTGCCTGCAGCCTATCAGAGGAAGGGAAAGGGACACGCCTCTCCCTCCCCTGCCTCAGCACAGTCATCTGTATCGCTGTCCTGAGGACGGCGATACAGATGACTATGGAGATGAACACTTCCACAATGGAAGCGTTCATCTCCCTTTGCCCCGCCGCCCCCCCCACTTCTGAGCAGTTCCTCTCCCAGGTGCTCCCCCAGGCCTCTTGAGCAGTGGTTGGAGGGGTACAACCATTCTTCCCCTTGGGGCGCACCCTGGGCTCTTGGGATGTTCCTGCCTGGTGATGGCTAGGGTGCACCTTGATGTTAGGGGGATAAATAGCAGAGTGCGAGGCAGGCATAGGGCCAGTGATGATGGAGTCAATGACCAGGCCCTTTTTTAACATAGTAACATAGTATATAAGGCTGAAAAAAGTCATCTGTCCATCCAGTTCGGCCTGTTATCCTGCAAGTTGATCCAGAGGAAGGCAAAAAACCCTGTGAGGTAGAAGCCAATTTTCCTCACTTTGGAGTCGGGAAGGAATTTTTTCCCCTAATCAGGCATCGGAATAACTCCCAGGAACAACGACCCCTTTCTAGTAGCTATAGCCTGTAATATTATTACACTCCAGAAATACGTCCAGGCCCCTCTTGAATTCCTTTATTGTACTCACCATCACCACCTCCTCAGGCAGAGAGTTCCATAGTCTCACTGCTCTTACCGTAAAGAATCCTTTTCTATGTTTGTGTACAAACCTTCTTTCCTCCAGACGCAGAGGATGTCCCCTCGTCACAGTCACAGTCCTGGGGATAAATAGATGATGGGAGAGATCTCTGTACTGCCCCCTGATATATTTATACATAGTAATTACATCTCCCCTCAGTCGTCTTTTTTTCTAAAGTGAATAACCCTAATTTTGATAATCTTTCAGGATACCGTAGTTGCCCCATTACAGTTATTACTTTAGTTGCCCTCCTCTGGACCCTCTCCAGCTCTGCTATGTCTGCCTTGTTCACAGGAGCCCAGAACTGTACACAGTCCTCCATGTGTGGTCTGACTAGTGATTTGTAAAGTGGTGGGACTATGTTCTCATCACCGATATCTATGCCCCTTTTGATGCAACCCATTATCTTATTAGCCTTGGCAGCAGCTGCCTGACACTGGTTTCTACAGCTTAGTTTGTTGTTCACCAAAATTCCTAGGTCCTTTTCCATGTCAGTGTTAGGCCTCCTGCACACGACCGTTGTGTGCACCCGTGGCCGTTGTGCCGTTTTCCGTTTTTTTTTCACGGACCCATTGACTTTCAATGGGTCCGTGGAAAAAACGAAAAATGCACTGTTTTGCAGCCGCATCCGAGATCCGTGTTTCCTGGCCGTGAAAAAAATATGACCTGTCCTATTTTTTTCACGGCCAACGGTTCACGGACCCATTCAAGTCAATGGGTCCGTGAAAGAACACGGATGCACACAAGATTGGCATCCGTGTCCGTGATCCGTGGCCGTAGGTTACTTTTTATACAGACGGATCCGAAGATCCGTCTGCATAAAAGCTTTTTCATAGCTGAGTTTTCACTTCGTGAAAACTCAGAACCGACAGTATATTCTAACACAGAGGCGTCCCCATGGTGATGGGGACGCTTCTAGTTAGAATACACTACAAACTGTGTACAAGACTGCCCCCTGCTGCCTGGCAGCACCCGATCTCTTACAGGGGGCCGTGATCAGCACAATTAACCCCTTCAGGTGCGGCACCTGAAGGGGTTAATTGTACTATCATATCCCCCTGTAAGAGATCAGGGCTGCCAGGCAGCAGGGGGCAGACCCTCCCCCCCTCCCCAGTTTGAATATCATTGGTGGCCAGTGCGGCCCCCCCCCCCTCTATTGTAATAATAGGTTGGTGGCCAGTGCGGCCCCCCCCCCTCCCTCTATTGTAATTATTCGTTGGTGGCACAGTGTGCGCCCCCCCCTCTCTCCCTCTATTGTAATAATTCGTTGGTGGCACAGTGTGCGCCCCCCATCGGCCCCCCTCCCTCTATAGCATTAACAACATTGGTGGCCAGTGTGCGGCCTCCCATCTCCCCCCCCCCCCATCATTGGTGGCAGCAGAGTTCCGATCGGAGTTCCAGTTTAATCGCTGGGGCTCTGATCGGTAACCATGGCAACCAGGACGCTACTACAGTCCTGGTTGCCATGGTTACTTAGCAATAGTACAATAGTAGAAGATTCATACTTACCTGCTGGTGGCTGCTGCGATGTTCGTGTCCGGCCGGGAGCTCCACCTACTGGTAAGTGACAGGTCTGTGCGGCGCATTGCTAAATGAACTGTCACTTACCAGTAGGAGGAGCTCCCGGCCGGACACAGACATCGCAGCTCCCAGGTAAGTATGAATCTTTTACTATTGTACTATTGCTAGTAACCCGCTGCCACCAATGATCGGGGGGGGGGGTTAGATGGGAGGCCGCACACTGGCCACCAATGTTGTTAATGCTATAGAGGGAGGGGGGGCCGATGGGGGGTGCACACTGTGCCACCAACGATTTATTACAATAGAGGGAGGAAGGGGGGGGGGGCGCACACTGTGCCACCAACAAATTATTACAATAGAGGGAGGAAGGGGGGGGGGGGCCGCACTGGCCACCAATGATATTCAAACTGGGGAGGGGGGGGGGTCTGCCCCCTGCTGCCTGGCAGCCCTGATCTCTTACAGGGGGATATGATAGTACAATTAACCCCCTCAGGTGCGGCACCTGAGGGGTTAATTGTGCTGATCACGGCCCCCTGTAAGAGATCGGATGCTGCTAGGGGGCAGTCATGTACACAGTTTGTAGTATATTCTAACTAGAAGCGTCCCCATCACCATGGGAACGCCTCTGTGTTAGAATATACTGTCGGAAATGAGGTTTCACGATCTAACTCATATCCGACAGTATATTCTAACATAGAGGCGTTCCCATGGTGATGGGGACGCTTCAAGTTAAAATATACCATCGGATTGGAGAAAACTCCGATCCGATGGTATAAAAGGGACTCCAGACTTTACATTGAAAGTCAATAGGGACGGATCCGTTTGAAATGGCACCATATTGTGTCAACGTCAAACGGATCCGTCCCCATTGACTTGCATTGTAATTCAGGACGGATCCGTTTGGCTCCGCACGGCCAGGCGGACACCAAAACGACTTTTTTTTCATGTCCGTGGATCCTCCAAAAATCAAGCAAGACCCACGGACGAAAAAACGGTCACGGTTCACGGAAAAACGGCACCCGTTTTTGCGGACCGCAAAAAAATACGTTCGTGTGCAGGAGGCCTTACCCAGTGTTTTACCATTTAGTACAGGGATCAGCAACCTTCGGCACTCCAGGTGTTCAGAAACTACAACTCCCAGAATGCTCCAGTCACTTCCATGGGAGCTAGAAGAACAGTTCAGCATGTTTGCATGCTGGGAGTTGTAGTTTCACAACAGCTGGAGTGCCGAAGGTTGCTGATTCCTGATTTAGTATGTACGGGTGACTTGCATTATTCTTTCCCATGTGCATAACTTTACATGCAGTGTCATCTGCAGTGTCATTTGCAAAAATTATACCCCACTAGTGACAGTGACCCAATCTGAGTGTGTACCATTAATAACCACCCTCTGTTTTCTATCACTGAGCCAGTTACTTACCCACATACAGACATTTTCCACCAGTCCAAGCATTCTCAATTTATATACTAACCTTTTATGTGGTACAGTGTCAAATGCTTTGGAGAAGTCCAGATATACGACATCCATTGATTCGCCACGGTCAAGTCTAGAACTTACCTCCTCATAGAAACTGATTGAATTAGACCGATCCCTCATGAAGCCATGCTGATATGGCGTTATTTGCTTATTTTCCTTGAGGTATTCCAAGATAGCATCTCTTAGAAAACCTTCAAACTGTTTACACACGACAGATGTTAAACTTACCAGCTTATAGTTTCCGGGCTGTTTTTGAACCCTTTTTGAATATTGGCACCACATTTGCTATGCGCCAATCCTGTGGAACACTCCCTGTCAGTATAGAGTCCTATATCAGAAATAAGGGTCTGGCTATGACATTACCTAATTCTCTTAGGATAAGGGGGTGTATGCCATCTGGTCCTGGCGATTTGTTTATTTTAATCTTTTTAAGACGCCGCTGTATTTTTTCCTGGGTCAGACAGGGCACTTTTAATGGGGAATTTACTTTTACATTCTGCATTTCATCTGAGAGTTTATTTTCCTCAGTGAATACAGTGGGGAAAAAAATATTTAATAGCTTTTCTTTCTCCTCATTGCTATCTCTGTAAAGGGCCGACACCTTCAGATTTATACTTTTTACCATTTATATAATTGAAGAACATTTTAGGGTTAGTTTTACTCTCTTTGGCAATTAATCTCTTGGTCTCCAGTTTGGCTGCTTTTATTAGTTTTTTATTTGGTTATAATGTATAAAGTCTGACTTAAGTGATTAGAAGATGGGAGTTGTAGTAGAAATGTAGTAGGTACAGTTCTATTTCACAGTAAGCTTTTCCCAAAGGCTGCATATAGGCAGTAGCGATAGTGGTAGTAATCCTCCCCGAGTGTCTCTCTCTCTCAACACTTTGCAATCTTCCCAAATAACCACAGGTGTTCAATTCAGTTCTCATTAACACTTTCTGCAATTCCCAGTCTGCGGGGAGCAGAACTTCGAGAGAATGGCCATTCATACTCAAAGTGAGGTGGCAGCTGGAGGCAATTAACCCTTTCCACATGCAGTAAATTCTGTTGCCATAAACAAGTGTTTACCATACTGTCTGTCCAACACGGCCTTGAAAGTGGTTCTCAACCATCTATAAATCTCTGTTCTCGTTCACTCGGGGTAGTCTCTCAGTTCAATGGCTCCTCTGGCAGCTTTCAGTCTTAGGGATGAAGGTTCCCTCCTCAGCAAAGACTCCTAACCAGGTGGGTGTACCAGGCCTACACCCCGGCAACTGCACTAAAAATCTGCCAGTTAAAGAGGTTGTCTGCTTTTTTTATATTGATGACCTATCTTCAGGATAGGTCATCAATATCAGATCGGTGGGGAGGCCGACTCCCGGTACCCCCGCCAATCAGCTGTTTGAAGAGGAGGCAGCACTCGTATGACCACAGCCTTCTCTTCATTGTTTACATGCTCGCTGTCAACATTACAGCAGTGAGCAGGTATAATTACATGGCTACTTCCATTCAAGTGAATAAGAAGGAGCCATTCCACTGAAGTAAACTGAACGGCTTAGTTGTAATTACACTGCTTACTGCTAAGATTGCAAGGGCGAGTACATAAACAATGAAGAGAAGGCAGCACTCATATGAGCGCTGCCTCCTCTTCAAACAGCTGATCGGCGGGGGTGCCGGGAGTCGGCCCCCACCGATCTCATATATATAGATAAATTGTCCTGATGATAGGTCATTAATATAAAAAAGTGGACAACCCCTTTAACTATTTGTTGCCTACGCATCACCTTTTGAGATTTACAGTGCACAAGAAAAAAAAGTATCATTGAAGTAATTTGGCAATAAATCACTATTAACTCTTTAACAGTAAACCTCTGGGTCACTGCATGTGAACGAGGCCTAATGCTGTATGTTTCTACCACAGAGTCTCTTGAAGATTAATAACTTGTTTTGATTATTTATATTTTACTAGAGCGATTGGTGCTAACCCGCTGTATTGTGACTGTAACCTACGCTGGCTGTCGAGTTGGGTGAAGACTGGGTACAAGGAACCTGGCATTGCCCGCTGCACTGGACCACATGAAATGGATGGGAAACTTCTCCTCACCACACCAGCTAAAAAATTTGAATGCAATGGTAAGGAAATTCACATATGTCACAGTCCTCAGGGACTGTATATGAACCAAGTTTACTAGAAAGTTAGATCACATGCAGTGTTACAGTTACATTTTCTTTATATAATTATTATTTAGTTATTAATTTACATATTTATTTATTCATTTACCATATTTTTTGCTTTATAAGACTCACGTAGGTTTTAGAAGAAGAAAATCAGGAAAAAAATATAAATCTGACCCTCAATCTTCATCAGACCTCAGATCAGACCCTTAAATCGGACCTCAGATCAGACCCTTAAATCGGACCTCAGATCAGACCTGAGATCAGACCCCAAATCTTCATCAGACCTCAAATCAAACCCCCAATCTTCATCAGACCTCAGATCAGACCCCCAATCTTTATCAGACCTCAGATCAGACCCCAATCTTCATCAGACCTCAGATCAGACCCTTAAATCAGACCTCAGATCAGACCCCCAATCTTCATCAGACCTCAGATCAGACCCCCAATCTTCATCAGACCTGAGATCGAACCCCCAATCTTCATCAGACCTGAGAACAGACCCCCAATCTTCATCAGACCTGAGAACAGACCCCCAATCTTCATCAGACCTCAGATCAAACCCCCAGTCTTCATCAGACCTCAGATCAAACCCCCAATCTTCATCAGACCTCAGATCAAACCCCAGTCTTCATCAGACCTCAGATCAGACCCCCAATTTTCATCAGACCTCAGATCAGATCCTCAAATCAGACCTCATATCAGACCCCAAATCTTCATCAGACCTCAGATCAGACCCCTAATCTTCATCAGACCTCAGATCAGACCCCCAATCTTCATCAGACTTCAGATCAGACCCTCAAATCAGACCTCAGATCAGACCCCCAATCTTCATCAGACCTGAGATCGAACCCCCAATCTTCATCAGACCTGAGATCAGACCCCCAATCTTCATCAGACTTTAGATCAAACCCCCAATCTTCATCAGACTTTAGATCAAACCCCCAGTCTTCATCAGACTTTAGATCAAACCCCCAATCTTCATCAGACTTTAGATCAAACCCCCAGTCTTCATCAGACCTCCGATCAAACCCCCAATCTTCATCAGACCTCAGATCAAACCCCAGTCTTCATCAGACCTCAGATCAGATCCCCAAATCTTCATCAGACCTCAGATCAGACCCCAAATCTTCATCAAACCTCAGATCAGACCCCCAATTTTCATCAGACCTCAGATCAGACCCTCAAATCTTCATCAGACCTCAGATCTAACCCCAGTCTTCATCAGACCTCAGATTAGACCCCCAATATTCATCAGACCTCAGATCAGACCCCCAATTTTCATCAGACCTCAGATCAGACCCTCAAATCAGACCTCAGATCAAACCCCCAATCTTCATCAGACCTCAAATCAAACCCCCAATCTTCATCAGACCTCAGATCAAACCCCCAATCTTCATCAGGGCTCAAATCAAACCTCCAATCTTTATCAGACCTCAGATCAGAACCCCTTATCAGGCTTCAGATCAGACCAGAAATAGCTAAAAATGGTCTGCCCTCTAACGCTCTGGACGGCGCTGCCACTGTGCACATCCAGCCGCTCTTCCTGCAGGCACTACTCCTCGGTCTTCTCTGGGCTTGCTCCTCACTGTGACCTGACGTCGTTCAGCGTCAGGTTATAGTGCGTACATTACATCCTGATGCTGTGCGCAGTCAGGACTGTGCAGCACTCCGCCCGCAGAAGACCAGGGATCGGTGAGTACAGCCAGCTCTAGCAGCACATCACTCACTGCATCCCGTGCCTCCTCCATACTAGTGAGGTCTTGCATAATGGAATTGCTCACTAGTATTTGCTTTATAAGAAGTACTGCCATTTTCCCCCACTTTCTTTTGGGGGGGAATATGTTTTAAAAAGCAAAAAAAAAACATAATTTTATTTAATAAGATCTCTTCCTGCTACTGGCACTTTGATGCAGCCAGGCTGTTTAAGCCATTTCTGGGGCGGCATTCATTAACGTCCTTGCACATTGACCTTATTGTAAAGTGCATCAGAATTTGGTGCATCTAGTCTAAGAAGAATCCACCTCATATGGTGCGCCAAGCAGGAAGGGCTGGCCTAAAATACAAAATTTTGCTCCAAAATGGCATCATAGTTTTGACACAAAATTCAATCGCACAGTAAGCCACTATTACAGTATTTGACATTATTAGTTAGGGTTGTATTATTTAGGCACTATAATTTATAGGCAGTATTACTTAAAAGGGAAGCTGTCACCGGGATTTTGTGTATAGAGCTGAGGACATGGGTTGCTAGATGGCCGCTCACACATCTGCAATACCCAGTCCCCATAGCTCTGTGTGCTTTTATTGTGTAATTTTTTCTTTATACATATGCAAATTAACCTGAGATGAGTCAGGGACAGGACTCCTCTCCAGGTTTTTTTACACAATAAAAGCACACCTGTGCAATGCAGCGCAAGGCAAGAGGAGCATTGGAGCAAGGAAATGCTCCAAGGCTCCACCCGTACATGGTAGAGGCGTGAAGAGGAGCTTATATCCGGGTTCAGCCTTGAACCCGGACAACCCCTTTAAGCAGTATTGCTTAGGCAGTTTTATTTAGGCCCTAGTATTTAGGCACTAGCATATATATAAATATATAAGCAGTATAAATTAGGTAGTATTATATAGGCAATCTTATTTAGGCACTATTATTTGGATAGTCTTGTTAAGTCACAAAAATTTGGAGAAAAATTAGGAGCTTTGCTCAGGGACCTGTATAGCCTATTATCTGGCTTATCAGATCACATGCTGTATTGTTCTGAAATATATGCGTATGGCCATTTCTCCTCCGTAGTGACACACTATGAAGGCACATTTATGAGAATAGGGTCTATATATACACTGTCGCCCACATTTACTTCCCTGCAATGGCCACTATTGATTTAAAACAGGTAAAATAGCTGTAAATAACGCGGCCAAAATTAAACCGCTGGCCGACAATACATCACGCTCCACGGGAAGCAAGCACTCACAAATACCTTTTGTTTGCACCCAAAGGAAGCGTTAGATTTCAGGCCCTGATGTATTTTTGTAGCGTACAGTTGCCTTTATTCGCATCCCTCTCCCTACGAGCCGCACTTACTCGCTGGCTCCATCACAATGCGATATCCAGCGTGTTACCGTCACGTCCGTGCGCTCTCGCAGCTGCAGTGGTTTGCAGCTCTCCATTCCTCCTCTCTGCTGCTGATTAAAATGACCTTCGGCTCGGATATAATGTGGGTCTCTGACGGAAACCTCCTCCGTCTGTCCCTCAGAATCGCAGCACATTACTCTGGAAGTTAAATATCTCCAACCTCACTGAATTGTTTTAGGGTCGGGTTATTTATGTTCCTCCTGTGGGTTAAAGAAGCAGAAATCTGATTTACTGCCCCCTATTCCATCTAACGCTTCCCAATGGGCGACTATTCGTTTTGTCTGCAATGCATTATTGAAATTGGCTTTTCCGAGGACCTGGCCCAGTCATTAGCCCGAGGTTTATGGTCGTCACATGCCATATTGTGATTTAGAACAAAAATTTGATAATTTTTTTTTTTTTTTAATCTTACCCTTATTTATTCGGTTTTTTATTCCCTCAGGACCAGCAAGCTTAAGTATCCAGGCAAAGTGTGATCCATGTCTGTCCAGTCCTTGTCGTAACCAAGGCAGCTGCCAGAACGATGCGGTGGAGTATTATAAATGCGCCTGTCCACCTGGCTTCAAGGTACGAGTTATCAGCTCAGTAATAGGGTTGTCCAGAATGGCTGCCCTTGTCCAAAAAACAGTCCACACGTTGTGTCTGGTTATGCAGCTCAGCCCTACTGAAGTAAATGGAGCTGAGCTGCACTACCACATGCAGCCTGTGGACATGTGTGGTGCTGTTTTTGGATGAAAGCAGCCATGTTTTTCTAATCCTGAGGTTGATTCTACACTTTCTTTTTCTCTTTTTCCACCAAATATCACTTGGCACTTCATAAGCTGTGGATGGGAGAACTGGGGCGGATCTAGCTAGCTCTATGTGCACACAATTTTTGGGTGGAATGAGATGATTTTTTGGCAGTATTCCTCTGTCACAGTGGTTGGTATCTGGGTTGCATACAGTTCTCAAACGCTGAGGGGGAGACTTACTAATCAAATATGCACCAAAAAATGGTGCAGATGTTTTGCACCATGATTATTAAAGGGGTTCTCCAGACTTTAGTAAAAAAAAATCTTCCTGTGTCCTGAGCTGTGGAGGGAAAATAGTTTGCTCAATATTTATCCCTCCATGGTGTGTCTTCGCTGCACACATGTCCGCTGAGACTGGATGCAGGATCTTCTGCTCAGGTCCTGACCAGATGTGTTCCTGAGTCTTCATGTTCAGCTGCGTATACGGAGGACACAGGAACACATCTGGTCAGGACCTGAGCAGAAGAGCCCGCAGATGGTTTGAGCATAGCCAAGATGGTGGCACGGGGGTCGCAATGGAAGGGTAAACACTGACCAGACTTTCTTCCCTCCACAGCACACAGAAGGTTTCACTATATCCTGAAGAACCCCTTGTTAGACACTTTTTTTTGCTTGTCAGACAGAGGGCGCTGCTGAGCTGGAAAGGGGGCTTGGTTTGTCAGAAAGAGAACGTGACTTCACGTGACCGTATGTATTTTGTGGTCCGCAAAACGTGGATCAGCAAAAAATATGGATGACGTCCGTGTGACATCCATGTTGCATTGTTTTTTTTGCAGATCCATTGTAACAATGAAAATGGACAAAAATAGGACTTGTTCTATCTTTTTTTGCGGGGCTACAGAACGGGCATACGGTTGCGGACAGCACGGTTTGTTGTCAGCATTTTTGGCAGATAGGATGCGTACCAAAAATACGGGTGTGTGAATGCACCCTTAATATGTGATAACGTGGACTAAATTGTAATGCAAAACTCTGATGCACCAGATGTATCATCATCCGGCATCAGTCACCGTGATAAACCTGGCGAATCTTTAGACTGTCTAAGGCTATTTTCACACCAGCGTTTCTGCTGGATCCCTCATGGATCAGCAAAAACCTTCCGTCATGATAATACAACAGTCTGCATCCGTTATGAACAGATCCGCTTGTATTATCTTTAACATAGCCAAGACAGATCATTCATGAACTCCAATGAAAGTCAATGGGGGACGGATCCGTTTTCTATTGTGTCTGGAAAAAGGGATCTGTCCCCTTTGACTTACATTGTGTGTCATGACGGATCCGTCTTGCTCCGCACCACATTATGGACAGAAAAGCGCTCCTTGCAGCGTTATTCTGTCGCGATGGGGACCCGACCGAACGGAACGCATTCTGTTTTGTTCAGTTCAGTTTTGTCCCCATTGACAATGAATGGGGACAAAACTGGAGCGTTTGAGATTCTATGACTGATCTCAATACCGGAAATGGAAAGCACAGATGTGAAAGTAGTCTAAGTTACAGTATTTGTAAATCTGCCCCTGTATGGCTTTTCTCTGCCATCCTTGAATACAGACCAAATCTGTGCTATCTTTGCACTGCGCATGCGCTGGGGTCATTCAGTGACATGCATTTTGCAAACAAGGTGGCACCAAGTGAGAGACGGCTTCAAAAGGAAAAGCCTTCCGTGGGGCAGATTTATTTATGCTGTCTCATATTTAGGCAGTGTAAACCTAAACCAGACATTGGCGGATGCTGGATGATAAATCTACCGCACTGTCTAGTCTAAAGTTATACCATCTATTGGCTTGCAGAATTTTGGATTGAGTGCAATCCCTTCCGGTAACCTTCCGAAATGTTTTTCTTTTTAATATTCAGCTGCAAATTGCACCCGAAATATGGCACAGTGTATAGTGACTCAGCTTTTTTTGGGAGTGAGGCATAATCATAAAGGAAGAAAGAAAATTTGGGGCTGTTTTCTGTGACTCCCACATAGATGAATGGAGAGACATTCATGGCCACCTCTCTATTCATCTTCTGCCTCACCAGTCAGGGTGGGGGTCAGGGAGATAGGTGTGGGTCCTAAAGGTGGGACCTTTACCTAGTAAACGTTTCTGACATATATCATATGACTATTTTATAAATGTCTACGATGGCAAAATTCCCTTCATCCATGTTCACGTGGAAGAATCACAAAAATTATTGGAAATAACCTAAACCCTCTCACTATATATATATATACACACCATTCCATATGTACATACACTAGGAGATGAAAATTATCTGCTTCACAAAAGGTACTGATTGCGCACGGATTTAAAAGATGCACAATTAAAAGACGCAGATATTTTCCATATTCTGAATCTATTAGTAGACTGTCCCCCCTCCTGTCTTGTGGCAGGTGCTATGGATTTTTTTTTTACAATTATTGTAAAGAAAAAGCAAAAAAAAAAAAGCAAAAATCCCTCCTTCTGTATCTCCGGATGTCACGGAGCACATGAAATAAAGCTGGAATTCTCCATTATCTGATGGCGGAGGAGCTGAGTGGTGCTTCTGGAGGCAGCTTTCAGTGATATGATCTGGTATGAAGCACCACTGCGTGCAGTATTTCTACCTTATTTTTTACCAGGCTTAATGGTTTTTTTGCGCGCAGCTGCGACTCATAAGAGATCTGGATGGATACGGGTTTTTTACGAGTTGGTCTCTGCAGAAAGATACAATTTGTAACATCCTTTGCAACAAAAGGCTTGAAAGGCAGCTCATGTGACATGCCGTGATACAAGTTAACAAATTCGGTAGATGCTGCAACATTACCAGGGTCATCAGTTTCTATAGCTCTCGTTCACACCAGTCTGGATTGAGTCGAGGGTGGAAGGGGTGTCGAGGCGTGGGGTGAAGGGGTGGGGTTTTTGGCTTCTTTTTGGAGTTTTGCTGTTTTTGGTGTGTTTTTTTTTTTATACAACGTTTTTTAGTTCAAAACATACCAACTCTTCGTGTTTCATGGAAGTCTAGGAAAATTATTAAATGCAGGCATTTTTGTTGCAGTTGTCTTTTTGAGGTCTGACACGTTTTCCTCTATTTCCCATAGATATCCATAGATTTTTTTATTGATTTTTAAATTTTTATTTTTGCTGTGCTTGAAAAATAGCCAATATCAGTGTGTGTGCAGTTTTTTTTATGGCGTTTTTCCTATACTCTCTAAGAGGAAGTGACCTCAGAGGGAAGCACGTGTTTTTTTTTTACATAAAACACAAGGCATGCAAAAAAGCTATTTAAAATCGCTGGCTGCTCAAACAAACAATTTGGCTACAGACGCCTCCAAAAATTATGATTACTTACCGGTAATTTGATTTTCTTGAGCCCATGACAGCACCACGAGAGAGAGAATCTGCCCCCACAGACAGGAAACCTGCAGAATAAAAGGGCGGACACTCTCCTCCCAATTCAGTGTGATATCCAAGCATCGGAGGAAGTCCGCCAACATAACGTTAGATAATCCATAATAATTTTCGTTTAACACGTTTTTTTTTTGTTTTTTTTTGCTACACCCGGGTGAATATAAGAGAACCATCAAAAACCCAGCAGGGAGGGAATATAAGGGTGCTGTCATAGGCTCTGGAAAATTAAATTACTGGTAAGTAATCGTCATTTTTCATTTCACCCATGACAGCACCACAAGAGATTTACCAGAGAAAATTTCAGGGTGGGAGAGTGAAAGAAGCACCTTTTTCCCCAAAGGAAGACCCCGAAGGGGAGGAGTTCAAATCAAGCCGATAGTGTTTTAAAAAGGTTGAAGGAGAAGACCAGGTAGCTGCTCTGCAAATATCCTCTATGGGAACAGAGGATCTTTCCGCCCAGGAGGTAGCAACTGCCCTGGAAGAATGTGCCCTAAGACCCACCTGAGGAGATAACCCAGATGCAGGATAAGACAAAGATATGGCCGAAACAATCCACCTAGCAATAGAACTTTTGGAGGCCGCATTACCCTTATTCACTCCTTGAAAGAGAATAAAGAGTGAAGAAGATTTGCACCAATCTTTAGTGCGAGATAGATAATTAATCAAAGCCCTTCTGACGTCTAGGCAGTGAAGGGATCTTTCTTCTTCTGACCCAGGGTTTTTAAATAGGGTAGGAAGAACAATTTCTTGGGACCTATGAAATTTGAAAACGACTTTTGGAAGAAAAGCCGAGTCTGGACGTATCAGAACTTTATCTTCTAAAATCGTGGTATAAGGAGGATTGATGGAAATGGCCTGAATCTCATTAATCCTGCGAGCAGATGTTAAAGCTATTAGAAGACATAACTTCAAGGTGAGACATTTAATGGAGCTGGTCTCCAGAGGTTCAAATGGAGGTTGGGTTAGGGCCTTTAAAACTAGGTTCAAATCCCAAGGAGGAAGTCTAGCTGAAGTTGCCGGAGTAGATCTGGCTACTGCTCTAAAGAACCTCGATACCCACGGGCACCCTGCAATGTCTTGATTAAATAGGGCCGACAGGGCCGAGATGGGTACTTTTAAGGTACTACCCGCTAGTCCCAGATTTAGTCCCTTCTAAAGGAACTCTAATATTAGATGAATGGGAGCAAAAGAGGGGATGTCATTCATTTGGATATGAGCAAAATCCAAAAATCTCTGCCATACTCTAGCTTAGATGGCAACTGTTACCTTTTTCCTACTCTTAAGAAGAGTAGAGATCAAGGCCTCAGAGAATCCTTTCCTCCTTAGCAAGTACCTTTCAAGTTTCAGGCAGTTAGGTGGAGATTCTTTATGCCTGGATGAAAAACTGGACCCTGGCTCAACAGACTCCGGATCTCTGGAAGAACCCACGGATCCGAGATCGACATGATCCGGAGCCACGTGAACCAAGGCCTTCTCGGGCAAAACAGAGCAATGAGGATAACCCTCGCCCCATCTTCCCTGATTTTCCGTAGTACATGAGGAATCAAGGGAAGAGAAGGAAAGGCGTAGGCCAGGGGAAATTTCCAATTCTATAGGAAGGCATCAATCCAACAAGGGGATCCCATTGGATCTAGGGAGAAGAATTTCTGAACTTTCTTGTTTTGGTAGGTAGCAAATAGGTCTATTTCTGGCTGTCCCCAGAGGGCCGTTATTTTCTTGAAAATGGATTGGTCTAGAGTCCATTCGCCCTGAGAGAGAAAATAACTGCTGAGAAAGTCTTCCTGTCTGTTTTCCACGCCCCTGATATGTACTGCCGATATCGATGCACACTTTTTCTGCTAGTAAGAGGATTCTCTGGGCTTCCTGCATTAGAATGTTGCACCTTGTGCCCCCCTGTTTGTTCAGGTACGAGACTTCTGTTTTGTTGTCTGTCATAATTCTGAGATTTTTTCATCTTATTCTTGGAAGAGCAGAACTCATCGCTAGACGTACAGCAGTTAGCTCTTTTAGGTTGCAGGACCCCCTTTTTTGTATATTCCCCCCAATGACCCTGAAGGGAGGTCTCCTGAATGTGAGCACCCCCCCTTCCCAGGGTCTTGTGTCACATAGTTAGACAAATCAAGTCTTCCAGCTTCCACGGGACTCCCTGAATCAGATTTCCCCTCTCCAACCACCACGTCAAGTTCTGGAGAGTCTGGTCCGATATTCTTATTTTCACATGTAGGGAGTTGTTTTTCTCCCAGCAAGACAGGATCTCCCACTGGAGAGCCCTTGAGTGGAGTTGTGCCCATTGTACTGCTGGAATACATGATGTGAGGGATCCCAGGATAGACATTCCTTTCCTCATTGTGATCACCGGGTTTCTGATCAGATGTCTGAGTTTTTCCTGGATAAGAATGACTTTTTCCTGTGGTAAAAAACAACTCTGGCAAGATGAATCTAATATCAATCCCAGAAAGGACTGTCTTCTGGTGGGATGTGGTCTTGATTTTTCCAGATTTAATCTCTGCAAGTTTATTATTGTCTTGAAAGAACCATCTGTTTTTTTCACTAGAACCAGGGGAGAGTAAAACCCCTCGCCTTTGCTACTGGGACTAAAACAGATTTTTCGACTAGTTTTAGAACCTCGCTTTCCATGGCAGAACTTCCTAGAGCCGAGGCCTGATCTTTAGTAGTTAAAGGGATTCTGTCACCACATTTTACCCCCTACAGTAAAACATAGCTAATTGTAGGTCTCCCTGAGCTGTATTAAATGATGCCCTTATTAACTAATAGTCTTGAATTATTTCTTTATAAAATCGATTTTAGTGATATGCTAATGACTTACATAAGGTGTCCAAGGGGATGTCCTTTCCTAACTTGGTGCCCAGCCGCACCCCTCGGTCCGGTGCCCAGCGCCGCCTCTAATATAATATATTCAAGAGCCGGCGCGCTGACGCAATCCTTGAGCCTGTTTGAAATACCGCGCTTGCGCACTACACACTGTAGTCTGCGCACGTGCGGACTACAGGTAATGGCATCGTCGAGCGAAGTAGCTATGTTTTACTGCAGGGGGTAAAATGTGGTGACAGAATCCCTTTAAGAATCTTACTGGAGGGGCCAGATGGAATTCAAATTTTAACCCGTTGAGAATGGTGTCTAGTATCCATGAACTTGAAGAAATCTGGGACCAGGCCGGGAAACATTTTTTTAATTTGCCCCTCACCTGACTTCTGGCGTCATTGCTGATCCTGTTTCTTTTTGTCTCCAAAGGACTGATTGAAAAAGTAATTTCTACCTCTCCTTTGGTTCCGAAACCTATCTTCCCTGGATTCCTTGTCTGTTTTTTGATTACTTCTAAATGGGCAAAAGGAACGGTTAAACCTATTTTTAGAGGAGAAAGAACTCTGAAACCCTGGAAATTTTCTCTTTTTATCCGCAGCCTTATCTAACAAGTCATCCAAAAAGGTACCCCCCTTCACAGGGGACACCACATAGTTTGTTTTTTTGACGGGAAATCTCCAACCAATTCTTTAGCCAAAGCGCTCTCCGTGCAGATATTGACAAAGCGGTGGATCTGGCCGCCAGTCTGACAGAATCAGCTGAGGCATCGTTGGCAAGGATGCTAAAATCTCTTCCCTGGGACATTTATTTTTTAACAGATTTTTTTAATTCAGAGAGCCAGGCTATAGGAGGTCGGCCGTACATGTAGAAGCTATACTTGGTCTGAAGGAAGAAGTAGATGCCTCCCATGCTCCCTTTAAAAAAGTACCGGCTTTTTTTTATCTAATGGCTCCTTCAATATACCCATATCGTCAAAGGGAAGAGACGTCTTTCTGGATACTTTAGAGATGGCTTTATCCCATGTAGCACAATCTTCCTCTTTAAAGGGATATTTACGCTTGAGAATTTTTGAGCTGTAAACCTTCATGTTAGTTTTTTTTTCCATTCCCCTTTAATTAAGGCTGAAACATTTTTATGGACCGGGAAGGTGCTGTGGTGTCTGGATTCGAGCCCCCCAAACATAATATCCTGTATAGACGGGGGCTCTTTTGTCTCCTCAATGCCCATAGTTAAACGTACGGCTTTCCTGAGTTTTTCTGTGTCTTCTATGGGGAAACATGGTCTACCACTAATTTCACCTTCTTCAAAGGAAGATATGGATAATTCGTCAGAATGCCCATATAATGAGGGGTGTATCTCATCTTCATCAGAATCAGATGAAAAATGTTCCTGTGGAGTCTCATGGCGCCTTACTTTAGGATCTTTTTCACCCAAGACTTTTTTAGACGATAGGGTAGAATTAACTTCCGATCTGACTAGTGCCTGAAGACATTTATAAAATGATGGCGATTCCTCAGCCACCGTTTTATCAATACAGGACTGACACATTTTCTTTTCCCATTCAGAAGACAACCCAGCTTTACAAAGAGCACATTCCTTATTCTTCCTCTTAGTCACCACCTTCTTAGGTTTTGTCTGCAACACATTAGTATAAGTGCATCAGCAGAGAGAAGCATAACTTCACCCAGAACACTCACCCCCTTAGAGGTACCAAGGTTGGGGGGACTGTATACTCCTCAGCGTGTTTGTCCTCCTCCATGCTTCTGTTGCTGGCCACCAGAGCGCTGCTTAGGACGCCGGCATGCAGCCCATAGCACGCCCTACTCATAGGCGCTCTGTGATGACGTCACGCCCAATACTGCGCGCCGAACCACGTGACTCCTCATGCTTTCCCCGGCCTCACTCTCTGGCGGAAGCTCCTCCTCCTCCCACTGGGGTCTGGATGACCGTGTCTCTAGCGCATCAGCGATGCCGCCAGGCACTCCATGCTCTAGCACACAAAGCACTCCCTCAGGAGTTTTGCTGGGCCTCTGCCCATCCCTACAAGCACAACAACTGATGCGCATTACATTCCCAGGAACAGCAGGTATGTCTGAGGACCAGATCCAGTGCACCATTGGATCGACAAAGGAGCACCACCAGAGGGAAGGAACCTGAAAGAAAAACTGCAGGCTTCCCCAGAGACAGGAAACCACACTGAATTGGGAGGAGAGTGTCCGCCCTTTTATTCTGCAGGTTTCCTGTCTGTGGGGGCGGATCCTTTCTCTCGTGGTGCTGTCATGGGTGAAGAGAAAAATGTGTCTTTTTTTTGGGCAAAAAAAAAATAATCTGCCAGGATAAATACATAGTGAGGCAGCACCCTTAAGGAGTTGGGCATCATTCGGACAGCTGTAACTTGGCCTCAAGGGGTAAGGGGTAATGTGGATGCTGAAATCCATCTGAATGACGCTTTAATGCATGGTCTGGGTATGGCATTTGTATGACCTTCTGCTCCATAGACTTAAAGGGGTTCTCCAGTAATAATAACAAAGATAGTGTGTGGATTCGCTCTGGTAGACCGGACAAGCAGATGCAGTATAGAGGAAAAGTACACAGTTCTTGAATCAAACAGCGGTGTTTATTCACACATTGGTGTATAACAAAATTCAGATAAGGTGTATCACAAAACGTAGGTGGCTTGGTGTTTGTTCACACACAAGCAAAGTCCATAAACAACAAAAGTCACCTTTTCTCCTGGGTGTTAATGCACACCCTGTTAGCAGTTCAGCCTCCATAGGCCGCCTGTTCCCAGCACAGCCCTCAGTTCACAGCACGCAGACTCCTGAGCTCCACTGTCATACAGAGGTAATCCTCTTCACCTGGCAGTGCTGACTGGTTTTTATGCCTAGCAAAACCCGGCCTGAAACGTGGGGAGTAGTCACCCACCCAGCACTTTGACTACTCCCAGTAAGAGCTGTCCCGGATCAGCTATGACAGCCATGCTAAATCTCACTGTGTCAATTAGCAATAGCTGCTGCTGACACATAAAATACCGGCTCTTACTTCACGAGGCCAGGAACCTTGACACATACCTTCCATCCACGATGATTCCAGGTACCTGCTTGCAACAGATAGAAAGATAGATACACAGGGTCCACCATTCACAATAAGTGATAACTAGTGTTGAGCGAACTTGTGTTTCTAGTTCGGCGTACAAGGTTCTGGTTCGGGTTATCTAAGAATTCCATTATGGATTCCACTACCACGGATCATAACTTATGTTCCGTGGTAGCAGAATCCATAACGGAATTCTTAGATAACCAAAACCTTGTATGCAGAACTTGAAACCACAAGTTCGCTCAACACTAGATATCAAATTTGCTCCATCCTGACCTCTGCACAGGTCACACAGAACATGCCTAAAAAACTCTTCCATAGAAGTCATTTATTATGGCCCCTTATGCCAGTTTTGGCATAAAAAAGTGGCATAGGTGCAAACAACATTTTTACACTGTTCTCACTACTGGGGAGCCATGGGGTAGAAGCAGAAATGAGACCATCAGTCCTAGAAAATCTACTAACATTTATACCTGTTTCCAGCTGTAAATGACATCTACTCCATTGAGGGGCTGGAGGAGATATCAATCCAGGTGCATGGACTGCCGGAGGCCAAAATTATGATGAGGCCTGCAAAGCTGTAATGCCACTTGATATAATCCCACATCTGCATGTGTGTGTTTGTGTATATTATATATATATTTTATCATATATGTTATTTCTTTTTTTGCAGGGTAAAAATTGTGAGATCTCACTTAATGCATGTTCCAGCAACCCCTGTGAAAACCAAGGAGTGTGCCACCCAAAAGATGACGGCAGCGGGTTCATGTGAGTATTATGGGTATGCCTATCACTTCAGTACCAGATCCCCCATTTTCCATATGCATTCGGATCCATATTGATTTAAGACAAGCAGACATATGCAACTAGATGCTTGGACAGTTGCATTGACTCCCATTGATAAAAATATATGTTGCACAGTGCATGTCTGTGTGTGTGTATATATCTAAATATTAGAGATAGGCCTCACGCACACGACCATTGTGTGTTTTGAGGTCCGCAAATTGCGGATCCGCAAAACACGGAAGGCGTCCATGTGTGTTCCGCAATTTGCCGAACACGGAGTGCTGTCTGCATCTTTTGCGCCCCCATTGAAGTGAATGGGTCCGCATCCAAGCCGCAAAAACTGCGGCTCGGATGCGGACCAAAACAACGTTCGTGTGCATGAGGCCATAAGCAAAAAAAAAAATTAAAAAACTCTGCTAGGACTATCCGGCATCCAAAAGTTCTCATGAACACTGGAACAAAATAATTTTACTGTATTCTGAACTACATATGCAGTGACCCGCAGGGGGAGAGCCGAGAGGAGGATGGGAGTGTTAGTTGTGGCAGTGATAGGAATGGTGGTTCCAGGTGTCTGTCCTCACTCCAACACTCCCTTGGGGCCATAGAAACATAGAATGTGTCGGCAGATAAGAACCATTTGGCCCATCTAGTCTGCCCAATATACTGAATACTATGGATAGCCCCCGGCCCTATCTTATATGAAGGATGGCCTTATGCCTATCCCATGCATGCTTAAACTCCTTCACTGTATTTGCAGCTACCACTTCTGCAGGAAGGCTATTCCATTCATCCACTACTCTCTCAGTAAAGTAATACTTCCTGATATTACTTTTAAACCTTTGCCCCTCTAATTTAAACTATGTCCTCTTGTAGCAGTTTTTCTTCTTTTAAATATTCTCTCCTCTTTTACCTTGTTGATTCCCTTTATGTATTTAGCAGTTTCTATCATATCCCCTCTGTCTCGTCTTTCTTCCAAGCTATACATGTTAAGGTCCTTTAATCTTTCCTGGTAAGTTTTATCCTGCAATCCATGTACCAGTTTAGTAGCTCTTCTCTGAACTCTCTCCAAAGTATCAATATCCTTCTGGAGATATGGTCTCCAGTACTGCGCACAATACTCCAAATGAGGTCTCACTAGTGCTCTGTAGAGCGGCATGAGCGCCTCCCTCTGTCTACTGGTAATGCCTCTCCCTATACACCCAAGCATTCTGCTAGCATTTCCTGCTGCTCTATGACATTGTCTGCCTACCTTTAAGTCTTCTGAAATAATGACCCCTAAATCCCTTTCCTCAGATACTGAGGTTAGGACTGTATCACTGATTGTATATTCTGCTCTTGGGTTTTTACGCCCCAGGTGCATTATCTTGCACTTATCAACATTAAATGTTAGTTGCCAGATTTTTGACCATTCCTCTAGTTTTCCTAAATCCTTTTGCATTTGGTGTATCCCTCCAGGAACATCAACCCTGTTACAAATCTTTGTGTCATCAGCAAAAAGACACACCTTACCATCGAGGCCTTCTGCAATTTTGCTGATAAAGATATTAAACAATATGGGTCCCAGAACAGATCCCTGAGGTACCCCACTGGTAACAAGACCTTGGTCTGAATATACTCCATTGACTACAACCCTCTGTTGTCTGTCCCTCAGCGACTACCTAATCCATTCAACAATATGGGAGTCCAAGCCCAAGGACTGCAATTTATTGGTAAGCCTTCTATGTGGGACAGTATGAAAAGCCTTACTAAAGTCTAGATAAGCGATGTCTACTGCACCTCCGCCATCTATTATTTTAGTCACCCAATCAAAAAAATCAATAAGATTAGTTTGACATGATCTCCCTGAAGTAAACCCATGCTGTTTTTCATCTTTCAATCCATGGGATTTTAGATGTTCCACAATCCTCTCCTTAAGTATGGTTTCCATTAATTACTCCACTATTGATGTCAGGCTTACTGGCCTATAGTTGCCCGATTCCTCTCTACAACCTTTCTTGTGAATGGGCACATTTGCCAATTTCCAATCATCTGGGACGACTCCTGTTGCCAGTGATTGGTTAAATAAATCTGTTAATGGTTTTGCTAGTTCACCGCTGAGCTCTTTTAATAGCTTTGGTTGTATCCCATCAGGCCCCTGTGACTTATTTGTATTAATTTTAGACAGCTGACTTAGAACCTCTTCCTCTGTAAAGACACATGCATCAAAAGATTAATTAGTCTTCTTTCCTAACTGAGGTCCTTTTCCTTCATTTTCCTTTGTAAAAACTGAACAGAAGTATTCATTGAGGCAGTCAGCTAGTTCTTTATCTTCTTCTATATACCTTCCTTCTTTTGTTTTTAATTTGGTAATTCCTTGTTTTAGTTTCCTTTTTTCATTTATGTATCTGAAGAATGCCTTCTCGCCTTTTTCCCCCTGACTGAGCTAATTTCTCTTCTGCCTGTGCTTTAGAAGCTCTTATAACTTGTTTGGACTCTCTCTGCCTAATCTTATAAATTTGCCTCTCATCCTCGTTTATTTTTATAATTACTAAATGCTATCTTTTTGTTTTTAATGATTTTGGCCACTTCTGCTGAGTACCACAGTGGTCTCTTCCTTTTTTTGCTTTTACTGACAAGCCTAATGCAATTTTCTGTTGCCTTCAATAGTGCCACTTTTAAGTAGTCCCATTTCTCCTGGACTCCAATGAAACTGTTCCAATCTGGTAGGGACTCGTATACCACTAATCTAATTTTAGAAAAGTCAGTTTTTCTAAAATCTAAAACTTTTGTTTTTGTGTGGTGTGACTCAGTCACTGTACTTATAGTAAACCACACTGACTGGTGATCACTAGATCCCAAGCTTTCACCTACAGTAATATCAGATACCAAATTCCCATTTGTGAATACTAAATATAAAATGGCCTCCTTCCGGGTTGGCTCCTCAACTACTTGCTGTAGAGATAATCCCAGTAGGGAATTAAGAATATCTGTACTCCTAGCAGAACTAGCTATTTTGGTTTTCCAGTTTACATCAGGAAGATTAAAGTCTCCCATAATGACAACTTCCCCTTTCAATGTCATTTTAGCTATTTCCTCAACTAGTAGATCATCTAATTCTTTGACTTGGCTAGGTGGTCTATATATCACACCTACATGAGTTACCTTATGATTATCAAGCTGCAAGGTAGCCCATACTGACTCTAAATTGGTCTCGCTAACTTGTATCAAATTAGATTTCATGCTATCTTTCACATACAGGGCCACCCCTCCCCCCTTCTTGCCTTCTCTGTCTTTCCTGTATAGAGAGAACCCTGGTATTGTTATATCCCAGTCATTAATCCCATGCAGTGAATAGAGGGCACACCCTTTCTTCCTTCGAGGCACACCCTGGGCCTTATTGGAGCTTTTTGGTGGTAGTCGGGGTGCCCTTGTTGGTGAATTGTTGGCAGGTGCAGGTGCCTGACAAATGGAAGGTGGAGTCAAAGACCAGGCCCCTTTGGTTACAATAAATAAAGTCTCTTTACTGAGGATAATAGGAGTTGCAGTACATGTAGCAGCAAAAGGCACAGTTCTGGGGTATTTCACATAGGCTTGTTCCCAATAGTTATGTATAGGCAATGGTAATGATGGTTGTAATCTTCCCAGGGTCTTGCTCCAAGTTTATTTTATAATCTTCTGAAATAGGCCGTTCTTATTAACTCTTTCTGCAATTCCCAGTCTGCGAGGTTCAGATTTTAGATCCAGATGGCCCATACGCCTCAATGTTCAGTGGGTGCTGGAAGCAATTAACCCTTTCCACATTCAGTAAAGTGTTTTGCCTTAAACGAGCGGTACCTTACTGTCTTTATCTTGGTTCTTCATGGTTCTTGGCCTTCTATGGATGTCCATTCTCTTTCCCTCAGGTATATTTTCTCAGTTCATTTGCTCTTTGGCAGCTTTGAGTCTCAGGAATAGTGTTTTCTTGGATCAGGCTTTTCTTTAGGCTTACTTCTCAGGAGCTCATATAGACACACGTGTTGTCTCTAGCTCTGCCCAGCTAAGGCTACTTTCACACTGGCGGTAGCAGGATCCGACAGGCTATTCCGGCGTTTTTTGTCCGGCCGTATGCTGCGGTTTTTATCTGACTGCCTCCCGGCTTGTTTGCCGTGCCACGCCTGGACCTCCGGCCTGTCCCCATTATAGTGAATAGGGCCGGAGCGAACTTCCGGCGGCACGGTGGGCTAGCCTTAGCACGAAAAGGCTACTGCAAGTGTGAAAGTAGCCTAAAAACTCACTAACCAGGGGGCGTGACCAGCCCATCAGACTCGAAAACTGGACCAAAGCTGCCAGTGTTAACGTTGCCCATACCTGACCGTTTGCAATATATAGTGCATAATGACATAAGTGATTTAGCAACAAATCTCAACATTTAACTCTGTAGCATTAAACTAACCCTTGCAGCGATCCACTGGGTCACCGCACATAAACTTCTTCATGTTATGTTATGTTTTGGATTCATTTAAACCCTAGCTTTTGGGAACTACTGTAATGGGTGGCGGGATAAGGTAGGATGCAGGCACATTTTAGGAAACGTGAACGGAAAAAAACATAACATATGTCTCAAAGTGCGGCCATGGGTTGATGGGTCCGCAGTGGCAAAATCTGCACCAAGTCATGCATTTGTGGAAATCTGCAGCATAAATTGGCATGCAGCAGATTTAAAAAAACTATTTATGTGCAGATTTGATTGCAGAAACGTCCCGCAGCGTGTGCACAAACTTTGCTGAAATCATATCCACCTTATTGCTTCTGCAAATGCTGTGGATTTTTCGCCTGCAGAAAATCCACGAACGCACATGGCCGTACCATTGCAAAGAAGAAAGAAAGAAAAGCTATGGTGTGTGCACATACACTCCGCGCCTTTGCTACACAAGTCTATCCCCGGTTCACCCGGCATGTTAGCGGAAGAGCACAGAACATACTACTCCTTAACCTCGGCTCTCACAATTTGTGCTTTTAGACCGGAATAAAAAAAAACAAAGTTTGATGAACACAATCCATTAAACAACATGGAGATGTGAGTGCTTTGCCTGCCTTTTCCAGGGGCTACTTTGTGAAAAGCGGAAAAAAAATTGTCGGGGGAAAAAAAAATTATTGCATCTGCCGGAAAGTGGCGGCGGGTACATTAGTTAATAAAAGGGGCGCCATGGTTAGGTTTGCAGATATTATCGTCAACGATTTATGTCTGCAGGTGCACGTAAAACAGATCCATTCAGGCGTCAGGGCCTCCGAGAACATTTTACACCGTGTTTCTATGGAAACATTTAAAGTTAGTTCCCAGTTTAAGCACCTCTAAAAATGGCAGGGTAATTTGCAAACAGCTTGCTAAACGTGTGACAACATGAACCTGTCTCTGCTCCAGTCAAGAATGCCGAACCAGTGTCTTTTTTTGAAAAAAAATATGAAAAAATAAAAATCTGGGCCATTTGTCATTTCCTGGAGGAGTCAAATAAAGACTTTTTGGATTCATTTAAACCCTAGCTTTTGGGAAGTTCTGTAATGGGTGGCTGGGGATAAGGTAGGACCCGGGCACATTTTAGGAAACGTGAACGGAAAAAAAAACCGTTTCCATTTAGTCATTATGCATTCTGAATGGAAAGAGATCCGTTCAGGATGTCTTCTGTTTCGGCAGCATTCCGTTTTGTGACCGGACACAAAAGCGCTGCAAGCTGCAGGTTTGTGTCCGGTCATAAAAACGGGAAAAAAAATGGATTTGGCACTGAAAACAATGTACGTCAGTGGTGACAGATCCGTCACCCACTGACTTTCAATATATTAAGTGACGGGTCAGTTTTCTTCCATTTTAATTTCACACAACCGCATCCTAACGGAACGGATGCATCCCGATGTGCAGAATTGAAACGGATCCATTTAAGGCGGGCCCAAGCCAACCTGTGCACCTTTGCTCCTCCTGCTTCCTGTGCCAGCCCCTCCCTCTCCTTCTGTAATGACAGGGCCATGAGAGATGACTATACAGCAACCCAGTCCTGTCAATCAAAAAGTAGAGGGTGTGGACTGACGGGGAATTGAGGAGGAGCAGGGGTGCACAGAATGACCTAGGCCCGCCCTCAGTGCACTTAACATCTCATTTGCATATGAAGAAAAGTACTTTTTCTCCAGAAGGAAGCAACGGATTGTTAAGTGAAAGTTATCATTCTATTTACCTACACGGTATTGTACCTGGTTTACCAGTGAATAGGAGATAGGTATCTGATCGGCGGGGGTCTGATCACTGAGACTCTTGCAGGGCCCTTTTCTCGCCTGTTTCAATGGAGAGGCAGTCATACATGCACGCCGCCACTCCATCCGTCTGTATGACGGCTATATCCGCCAGTCCAATAGAGTTGAATGGAGCAGCGGACATGATTGCCTGTCTGCTGCTTCATTTAAACTGGAAGGACGGGCCCCCATACTTGTAATCTGTGGGGCCCCCAGCAGTCAGAGCTCCGCCGATCAGACTCTTCGATGCTCATCCCTCTACAGTTGACTAGAGCTCTACCCCCATCTCTGCAATAACCCCGATTTACATGAAGTCAATATAAAGAGTGCAATGTATGATAATCCAATTCTATACCGCCCTCCAATTAACCCGCTCCATACATTACGCCTCCATCTGTTGTGCGTTTGTCCCCCTACACACACAAAAAAAAGATGAGGAGAGCTAATAAATCGCTGCCAGCGCGGTTACACGTATCTCCTCCCTCTCTGTACAGCGCGGCAGAGGCGCCGATCCATAACTTCACGACGCCGTCGCTCCCATCACCCTTCCGCTAAGTCCAGGCATGTAAAGCAAGAAGACCCACTTTTCGCACAGTGGCTGCTTTTTCACTGACCCCTATGAGATAATTAGTTGCCGAAAATAAATCTTAGTGAAGGAGAAGGAAGAGAGAGAGGAAAAAATACGGAGAATTGGGTTATTCGAAAATGACGTCGACTCAAGAGGCAGAAATGACCAGACCTGCTTCTAAGAGCCGAAAATTACTAGATGTAAAAAAAAAAAAAAAAATTACTAAATGGCCTCTCGCTCCGTTGCCGTGGTAACCAAGCATGGTTACAATAGGCCTATATTTTCCTTTGGGGTTTGCAAAGCCATTCAGTCAAACCATTTACTCTTCACAGCTTTCAGCCTGCACACAAATGTCTCAGACGCTTTTTTTTTTTTTCTCTCTTTCCCCTTTTATTTTGGAGGGTGGGAGAATTTGCAGAGAATCGAATCCATTTCGAATTAAAAGCACAGACATTTTTTGAGCAACGTGTGAATGCCTCCATTATTAGCACGGGAAAAAGACCAACGGAATGCTGCGGAGTGAAACAATGGCGCAGATGCTATTTTACAGCGTTACATTTTATGTGTGACAGTGGGCGTCCCGCTGCCGCCCCACGGCGTCACCCGAGGACTGAGCAAGAGGTGAAGGAGAGTGACCTCCTAGGTGGGGAAAGGGGGGGGGGGGATATAACTCGTTCAATTCTTTTAGACTGTGTCATTGTGTGCCATCATGTGCTCTTCTTTTATTGTAAATGTAAGAGGCGCTGCAGCAGGGTGGATCAGTGGTTTGCTCTGTGTCCAAATCCATGATAGGTTAAAGGAGTCCTCTACTTCCCTACTTGTTAGGAGGATCCCTTGACAGTAAGTAGATCACGAAGCCCCACCCCTGGAACCTCCAGCGATCAGCTGTGATCTGTAGGGAAACCTGGCAATAGGTGTTCAGTTTCCCTGCAGCGCCATCACAGGAGAAAATAAGCATTACACAGTGTCCATTCACTTCAATGGGCTGCCCGTATAATACAGGACAGGACGGGTCCTCCAGAAAGAGGGGGATTCTTTATAACCGCTCTACATTTTGGCCGGCTGCCATGGACATAGTCGAGTGCTTGTGCTTGGCTATGTCCAGCATTCCCATAGAGATGTATGGAGCAGCAGTGCACCTTTATGTGGGGGGTTCCTGCAGAGTAAGGGGGTCAACATTTTTGTGACTGGTAGTCCCAGTCGGGGGCGGATTGGCCATAGACCTTACAGGGAAATTTCCCGGTGGGCCGATGCCCAGGGGGCCGACTGAGCCCTCCTCACTGCCGGCCAGTGGAAGTTTTTTGGATGTTTTTTGTGCTGCTGGCGGCATTATTTTGTGATGGACTGCGGTATTTGTCTCTGTTGAGGTGGTATAACGTGTCACTATATGGCATTGCTGGCCCTGCCTTCCATCAATTTAGACCCAACTACAAAACGGGGCTACTTTTAGTATTTTTTTTCCAGGGCCACTTTAATTTCCCAGTACGCCCCTGGTCCCAGTGGTCAGACCCCCAACCGATCTCATAGTTTATTCCCTAGCCTGTGGACAGGGGATAACTTGTTACAACCAGAGTACCCCTTTAAGTTCTGTTCCTATCAAAATATCCTCACAGTGCGGCCTCAAAGAGTTAAATGGCACTTTCAGATCTATACATCGATTTGACTACCGCAGATAAACCACAACTGACCCGTCCGGATATCACCGTGACTCATGCCGAATGACAAAATCTTCCCTGCTGCATTTGACAAGCTCAGCTCTACTACATCTGTGCCAAACACTTATCAGACATTTGCTTAGGGAATACACGTGGCCGTGTACTCAGGGAAAATACACACAAAGTAACAAGGCAATGCACTCTGCGTATTAAGTGCAAATAAGCGAAATACCACGGGGACCGATTACAAGGCAATTGACATTTCGGCCCCGATGAGAGATCCTTATCAAGATGAAGACGAGCCTCTGGTAAATGTCGCCTGCAGTGGCGTCGTCCTCCCGATACATAAGCTGATATTTGCATCTGAGATGTATGACAGGCAGCTGCGCAGGACGCAGATATTTTACACGGATTTTAAAAATGCTACATTTTGTATCCAACAGTGTATCTAGTTTCTTTCTATACTTACCTGCATCCATAAAGTAATGGCACAAAACAATGCCTAAGTAATACCTTCATACAGTATCCAAATAATACTGCCATATATCGCCTACACAATACAGTCATTGCTCAACATAGACTGCCATATTATGTCAAAATAAGACAGTGATCCCATAATACTGCTACATACAGCCCACAAAATACCACCATATAGTGCCCAAATAAGACTGCCATACTATGTCTAAAAATGATACCCATACATTTATCAAATAATACTGCCACATACAACCAACAAAATACCACCATATAGTGCCCATATAATATGCAGACTCTAAATGATACTAACCTTCACATGAGTTTCAGGCATGTTCCACTGTGTCCTGTCCTGTAGAGAAGACAATGGGAAATAAAACACCATTCTTATAGAAACGCCACAAACCAAGGCACATTGTTTGTCGTATCTTTTAGATTTCACTATAGACTTTAGGCCTCATGCACACACACATGTATTTTCCGGTCTGCAGAACTTTGGACGACGTCCGTGTTGCATACGTTTTTTTCAGTAGGTCTGTGGTCTGCATTTTGCGGCCAAGTATAGGCCATGTTCTATCCCTATGTGGAACTAACATACAGATGGCATCTTCAAAAGGAGAGGGCATGTTGAAATCCAACAGCCCCATCCTTCTTTCCTTCGACATCGAGGGACTAACGGGAAAGCACTATACACATTAGATGGTCAGCCGATCCCTCTGAAATCGACGGGTTCAACTGATGTTAAAGAGGACCGGTCAGCTCTCCTGTCATATCTGTTTTAGTAACTCCCCATGTAAACCGATTCTGGAGCATCTATTCCGATGCCTTTATGTTGTGCCATTCCTTTATTATTCCTGCTAGAAGTTATGAATGAGTTTCCAGTAGTTTGCAGTGAAGGTCTATCTGGATGTTAGCAGTTGGGGTGGGGTGGGGGGGGGGGGGGGGGGTTCCCTGCACAGCCTGACACTTGGCAGCACTAATTGGATAGTGTCAGACTGTGCAGGGACCCCCCCCCCCCCCAATTGGTAACACCCAGCTGGACCTTCATTGCAAACTGCTGGCAATTCATTCAGGAATAATAAAGGAGTGGAACAACATAGAGCCATAAGAATAGATGTTCCAGAATTGTTATTACATGGAGAGTTACTAAAACATGTCAGGAGAGGTGAGGGTTCCTCTTTAATCTAATCTGTAAGGCGAGCGTTCTACTTGGCATGCTGGCTGTACGAGTAGTGCAATAGACCCGGGAAATTCTGATGGCTCCCATCACATGGTCGTACATGTCAGGACGCGGTTTCTACTCCGTGTGGTTACGCGATGTATTGACACTCTTATTCCAAGGCAGCAGGTAATGTACATGATGGCTAAACCCGTAGGAGGTGACAGGGAGATTTTCATGTCGGGGTAGGTGACAGATGACGGGGCTGGAAGTGCCGCCTGTCAGTAAACTATGGGGCATGTAAGACATGACAAATAGCTTCTGCTTGTGTGCACTGTGACTTACGGCCGCTCTCTGTCCCCATCAGATGCGCCTGCGCTGAAGGTTTTGAAGGCCCAACGTGTGCGGTAAACAGGGATGAATGCAAGTACAGCGATTGCGAGAACGGCGGCACCTGCGTAGATGGCACCAACACGTACACGTGCCAGTGCCCGCCGCTGTACACAGGTGAGTGTAACCGTCATGTCTGTTCTGTGGCAGCTTATTTATGGCACATATTATGCAGCTCTTCAGGCCCATAGCCAAAAGCAGAAATGATTACAGCAAAGCAAATAAAGAAAGAATAACCTTATGTGCCCGATAGCGGCAGGCCGCAGCAACCTCCCCCGCAGTGCACCGGCTGCGTCTGGTGTACGGCACTATACGGCGCTGGGCAGGTGAATACAAGCTATTGCTCTCCGTCATCAGTGAGGCTGTGGATCCTCTGTGGGATGACAGCCCCCATGATGTCAAATATACATTATATACTGTATACACTGCTGACTTCATGGTGCCAGTTTTAGAAAGCCCTTATGCCCGGGCATAGAATAGGCGTCCTCGGTCGCACCTCCCTCCCGGGAATTTGGTTGCAAAGTGGACGGAGCTTACGTAAATATGCACCAAACTCAAAACCAACCCACCTTCCTGGTGATTTGAGGGCTGTTGACATACATACATGATCTTGTTATCAACTTTCTTCTCCCCTGACCCAGCTTCCATCTTGTTCTGTAGGAGAATACTGCGAACAGTTAATGGACTTCTGCTCTGCGGAGCTCAACCCTTGTCATCCCGATTCCAAATGCATCACAACTACTGAGGGGCCCAAGTAAGTGATCAGTCTGTGGCACAAATATATAACGTACAGAATATACCATGACTATCTCTGCTGATACCGTATTTGCATCCCGTATGAAATAAAGGATAATTTTTATTGAACTGCATGAGTGCCGCCTCCTTTACCTTCTACTACAGTAGTTTTATACCATGAATATATGACATAGAACATGAATATATGTATATCATATACCATATAAAAATATATAGCATATAAAATGAATATACGGTATATCATATAGCACATAAAAATATTAGATGAAATGAATATATAACATAGCATATAACAAGTATAGATCACATATAACATGAATATATCATGTACAGTATGTAACATATCATATAGGATATAACATGAATATATAATATATAGCATATAATCTGACTTAATTACAAAAAACGAAATGGCTGCACACCGTTATATATACAAACAATAGAGCTAAGAAATGGGGTCATTCTAGATAAAAGTGGTACAATACCGACTATAAATGAGTATACATGAATAATGGAAGCTCTTAGCGCACATACGTGTCGGGCCCATCTACCAGGCGTCAAGGTGGCTTCCGCAGATGGGTCCCTAACACTAAATATACTGCCTCACTTTGGACTTACTTAAGCCTACAATATTCAGGGCAGTGTAGGAACCAGCTACAAACGTACTCTGCTCAGAAGTCCCAGGTAGATGGGCGTGTCCAGTCTAAAAGGGGTGCCACCCCCAATATATATATATAATCTGACAATATATATTGTCAGGGATAACAAAATCCTACAAAAGGGTCCTATAAAACTAATATTACCACAGACGACCCCTTTAATACCAGAGTCGCGGGTATGTTTCCCAAGACCCCCAAGCAAACCGCTATATTTGCCAATGGAAGATCTCATGAATTTCTTATTTCCCTGCAGCGCCCACTACAGACAAAACGTAGTATTACATGTGGCTACTTATTAGCGGCTCTCTCTTTTGGCTCATGGGGGGTCCTGAACTCACAGCCCCTTTAATCCAGCGTCACATAGAAGAGCATCTCACACATAACAGGCCATATGCAGAAGTAAAAATACGGCAGGTATATAATACATACTGACCATCAAAACCCAAACACAGTGGCAGCAAAAAGATAGGTTGGAGTGCATCGGGTAAGTAGCCACCCGGACGTGGACTTCACTATAGCTTCACTTGGCGACACCTTCTTTGCTGCGATAATGGAGTACAGCACTAATAACCTACCTGCCCGCCCACGGGAAGATGACCTACCTATCTCCTCCCCTAGATGTGAATGTGCACCGGGTTATGTCGGAGAGAACTGTAGCCTCAATTATGATGACTGTAAGGACCACCGCTGCCAGAACAATGCCCGGTGCGTGGATGAGGTGAACGGGTACTCCTGCCAGTGCACAGACGGCTTCAGGTAAGAGGATTCCCATCCTCCATACTGTACACCGCCACGTTGTTAGTTGTGACATTCTGCTATATAACTATCACTTATCATGATTGCGGTAGTACAGATGCAGCAAGTGCAAAAGGAATGGCTGTGGCACACTGCGCACTTAAAGGGGTTGTCCGGCCTAGGAGCCGATAACATTTACCCAATCAAACAAAAAAACACCTGCGACCAGTCACTGGCATGAGTGGTCATGTGTGCTAGAATGGCACATCACTGCTAGTGACAAGAGCGTCACAGAACCAAGCCACCTAAGGCCAGCGGAGATTGGAGGCCTCCGGGAATGGGACAGTGGCATGTTGAGCGGCAGCACTGCGGACCGTGAATTTTTATTTTTTGTTTTATTTTATTAGGGACAGGAGTTGTCAGCTCCTAGGATGGACAACCCCTTTAACATCCAGAGGATTATCTGATCTGTAGGTATATGAGCGCTGGGACTCCCACCAATCACAAGAACTGGAGTCCAAATTTCCTAAATGACTGAGTCAGTGGTCAAGCATGTGCACTGCCGAGCGCTGTACTATATGGAGCAGTCCCGCACAGAAGGCATAGAGCGGCAGTGCTCGTGCTCGACCGCTGCTCCATTCATTTAGGAGCTTAGGACTCCCGTTCTTGTGATTGGTGGGTGTCCCAGCAGTCGGATCCCCACCAGTCAGATCTTCTGGATGTTAAAGGGGGTTGTCCAGCCTAGGAGGCGACAACCCGAATAGCCAGAACCTGTGCCCAATAATTCCTGGAAATTCGGCCTTATGTTTATATTTTGGGACACCCCTTTAAATTTGCAGGAGATTATATTCTTTTTTTTTTTTTTTTTATACAACTTCCGGAATGAAATCCTCTTTACAGAGGTCCCATGGAGAGATAGCTGTGGACCTGTGACAGCTGTATAGACACGTATGGGGGTATTTACCCAGCCCTGTATTACTTGACTATTCTTGGCCAAAATCCCATCGACTGAAATCCTCTTAATAAAGCTTAGGAAGTGGAAAGTTAAAATCTCATTGTTGGTGTCACAGCGATGTCCTTGGCGGAATATGTCGGGTCTTAGCAGAGGACGTTAGCGATTATAAGCTGTAATATAAAGAAGACCAAAAAATTTTGCTGTCCTAGTACATTGGGGGGGGGGGGGTTCCTTCCAGTGATGTCACGTGTTATAGGATAAATGGCAGAACATTATCTGAAGTCAGGGAGTAACAGGAGGCTCTAGAAACACAGCAAGACTAAAGGAACAAGTTCAGCTATGCTACATCTGTAGGTGAACAGGTCTGCGCTTTAGCATATAAGGCCCGTGCTGTGTGGCGCATTGATTACTCTGGTATATATCATATTGCAATAACTTTACCTTCCCCCGTCTTTCTCAGCGGGCAGCTCTGTGAAATGCCGTCACAAGCGTCCACCCTGACAAACCCGTGTAAGCTGGCTGACTGTCAGAACGGAGCCAACTGCATAGACGTGGGCAGCAGCGCCGTGTGCCAGTGTCTTCCTGGCTTTGGAGGGAACAGGTGCGAGAAACTCTTGAGTGTGAATTTCGTGGATCGAGACACCTACCTGCAATTCACAGACCTACAGAACTGGCCCCGGGCAAACATCACTCTTCAGGTAGGTGTAAATAAGCCATTAATTGTGTATCAAACGCAGCGCGAAACGTCAGCTAATTAAAAACCCGCGCCCATCTGCTTGACAATGCTGAGCTGGTAACATGACAGTTTGCAAACACGTCTCTCCAAAAAACTGATAAAATTCTGTCCTTGAAAGCGGCAAAATGTAGAACGTGGAAAGTAAGGAAACAAGGTGATACAGTGTTACATCAATAATGGCGGTAACAAGCCTCTAATAACTAGAGATACACTAACAGCTCGCCAGCCTGGTTGGGAACTCCAGATTATCAGATACAGTTGCAACAAAAAGTATGTGAACCCTTTGGGATGATATGGATTTCTGCACAAATTGGTCATAAAATGTGATCTGATCTTCATCTAAGTCACAACAATAGACAATCACAGTCTGCTTAAACTAATAACACATGTTACCATGTTTTTATTGAACACACCATGTAAACATTCACAGTGCAGGTGGAAAAAGTATGTGAACCCCTAGACTAATGACATTTCCAAGAGCTAATTGGAGTGAGGTGTCTGCCAACTGGAGTCCAATCAATGAGATGAGATTGGAGGTGTTGGTTACAGCTGCCCTATAAAAAACACCAGTTCTGGGTTTGCTTTTCACAATAAGCATTGCCTGATGTGAATGATGCCTCACACAAAAGAGCTCTCAGAAGACCTACGATTAAGAATTGTTGACTTGCATAAAGCTGGAAAGGGTTATAAAAGTATCTCCAAAAGCCTTGCTGTTCATCAGTCCACGGTAAGACAAATTGTCTATAAATGGAGAAAGTTCAGCACTGCTGCTACTCTCCCTAGGAGTGTCCGTCCTGTAAAGATGACTGCAAGAGCACAGCGCAGACTGCTCAATGAGGTGAAGAAGAATCCTAGAGTGTCAGCTAAAGACTTACAAAAGTCTCTGGCAAATGCTAACATCCCTGTTAGCGAATCTACGATACGTAAAACACTAACCAAGAATGGATTTCATGGGAGGATACCACGGAGGAAGCCACTGCTGTCCAAAAAAAGCATTGCTGCACGTTTACAGTTTGCACAAGAGCACCTGGATGTTCCACAGCAGTACTGGCAAAATATTCTGTGGACAGATGAAACCAAAGTTGAGTTGTTTGGAAGAAACACACAACACTATGTGTGGAGAAAAAGAGGCACAGCACACCAACGTCAAAACCTCCTCCCAACTGTGAAGTATGGTGGTGGGGGCATCATGGTTTGGGGCTGCTTTGCTGCGTCAGGGCCTGGATGGATTGCTATCATCGAAGGAAAAATGAATTCCCAAGTTTATCAAGACATTTTGCAGGAGAACTTAAGGCCATCTGTCCACCAGCTGAAGCTCAACAGAAGATGGGTGTTGCAGCAGGACAACAACCCAAAGCATAGAGGTAAATCAACAACAGAATGGCTTAGGCTACTTTCACACTTGCGTTCGGAGCGGATCCATCTGATGTTTCATCAGACGGATCCGCTCCGATAATGCAGACGTTCGCATCCGTTCAGAACGGATGCGTCTGCATTAAAACTTAGAAAATTTTCTAAGTGTGAAAGTTGTCTGAGCGGATCCGTTCAGACTTTACATTGAAAGTCAATGGGGAACGGATCCGCTTG
The DNA here is from genome assembly GCF_905171765.1 of Bufo bufo. Taxonomy (NCBI): domain Eukaryota; kingdom Metazoa; phylum Chordata; class Amphibia; order Anura; family Bufonidae; genus Bufo; species Bufo bufo. The sequence goes on along the minus strand of NC_053394.1, from coordinate 31,197,582 downwards.
AAGATTGAGCCATATAGTGTCATCTTCAAGCGGATCCGTCCCCATTGACTTCCATTGTAAGTCTGGACGGATCCGCTCGCCTCCGCATGGCTAGGCGGACACCCGAACGCTGCAAGCAGCGTTCAGGTGTCCGCTCACTGAGCGGAGCGGAGGCTGAACGCTGGCAGGCGGATGCATTCTCAGTGGATCCGCCTCCACTGAGAATGCATTGGGGCCAGACGGATTCAAGAAAGCGATTCACACCAGACATCCCAAGAATATTGCTGAACTGAAACAGTTCTGTAAAGAGGAATGGTCAAGAATTACTCCTGACCGTTGTGCACGTCTGATCTGCAACTACAGGAAACGTTTGGTTGAAGTTATTGCTGCCAAAGGAGGTTCAACCAGTTATTAAATCCAAGGGTTCACATACTTTTTCCACCTGCATTGTGAATGTTTACATGGTGTGTTCAATAAAAACATGGTAACATGTAATTCTTTGTGTGTTATTAGTTTAAGCAGACTGTGATTGTCTATTGTTGTGACTTAGATGAAGATCAGATCACATTTTATGACCAATTTGTGCAGAAATCCATATTCTTCCAAAGGGTTCACATACTTTTTCTTGCAACTGTATTCTGGATTTCCGGACAGTCAGAGGATTTCCTGATTGGTTTTCCCTGCTTCTGGTGAAATTCCACGTCATGCCATAATCCTGGATTATCAGACTTTTTAAAACTAAATGATGGCAAATTAAAAGAATCTCACTGCACTCATTATACCGGTGCCATACACCGGATGTGACACTAGAAGTCCAGGTGTGACAGATTAGGAATATATTGGGGGTCATTTCTTAAGGAACTGGCAACTATTTTAGTCGTGTAGTCGCAAGTCCCTTATTTGATCTGCTGTGCGACAGTATTTAGTTGCACAGCCGGTGTTTTGCCGTGTTGGGCACTGGGATTTTGGCCCCAGAAAATTACTATTTCCTGGAGTAGTTTTTGCGCCAAGCACACAGACTTCTATAGATTCGCCTCGTCATGAATTATCCAAATCTTACGGCAGCATAGGGGAGAATCTAAGACTGGTGGGAAAAAAAAACGGTCTTAGTAAATGACCCCCATTTTGTATTGAAGACGCCTTTCCAAGTGAACACATGGAGCCAAGATAGGCAGGTGTGACACTTGTTTGGTGTGCGTGCTAATATTTCTTAAAGAGGATCTCTCACTGCTCCTGACATGTCTGTTTTAGTAACTGCTTGCATTCCCCATGTAATAACAATTCTGCAGCAAGACCCAAGACTCTTGGGTCATTCCTCTATTATTCTTACTAGAAGATAATGAATTAAAGTACAACTGGGTGTTACTAGCTGGGGGGTGTCTCTGCATATTCTGATAGCAGTCAGTGGACAATGTCAGACTGTGCAGGGACGCACAGCCCAAACGGGTAACACCCAGTTATACCTTGGTTCATAAACTTCTAGCAGGAATAATAGAGGGAATGCACAACATAGAGTTCTTTGAAAAGAAATTGCATAGGGAATGCAAGTAGTTACTGAAGCAGACACGCCAGTAAAGGTGACAGCTCCTCTTTAAGTTGTCACTGTGACAAACACCCGACTGTCGGAAAGAAGAGATGAAAATTCTTAAAGGACAAGGAGACCCTTAAGGGGGTATTCATGTCTTATATATTTAATGAATATTTGCACGGGCGGCAATCGGATCTCTTTCCATAATTCCCATAGGCTTCCATGTGATATTGTGTTCTTTACTGAGGCTGAGCCCCATTCACCTGAATTCTGCAATACCAGACGCAGCCCATGGACAAGAGTGGCGCTGTTTCTGGAGGTCTCAGATTTTAGGAACTGGAGTTATTCACTGTCCCCTTCCTATGTGCAGGTCTCAACGGCCGAAGACAACGGCATCCTCCTGTACAACGGCGATCGCGATCACATGGCTGTAGAGTTATATCAGGGTCACGTGAGAGTCAGCTATGACCCCGGAAGCTTCCCCAGCTCCGCCATCTATAGGTAAGAGCTAGAACTTTTATTCCTTACCACCGTTTTGGTCACATCTGGTATAGCGGCTTAGCCCCCTTCAGTTTGAATGAGACTGAGCTGCAATACCACACACAGCCTGTGGACAAGAGGGGTGCTGTTTCTAGAGAAGCCACCCCATGTTTTTTCTAATCTCATACAACCCTTTTTAAAAGCCAGCTTGCTTGCTTATACAGTCCTACATAAATCAAGGTTAGAGTGTCAGCCTAACAAAAATTCTATTTTTTTAAATTTTTGGGGACATTTTCTGCATTGTTTGGGATATAAACCTAATCACAATAGATTCAGGCCGGGTCTTTGTTCCTCTTTATTCCCTATACGTAAAGAGCCCCCCCCCCCCTTCCCCGACGGGTCTGCAGATATTAAGTGACAATCTGCATGGATGGTTGACGACGACATGTAAATCATCCACCATTGAAGGCAATTTCCTCTACAAACGGACAAACAATTAGCACAAATGTCCGCCACATGTGCGTCTCCTCCTGCAGCGCAGTAAATCAGGCGCGGGGAGGGGCAGACGGCTTTATTATAGGGGCCTGCCGGGGATCGGTTAGTGATCTGATACTGATACCATTGTTTCACGGAGGATTACTGGAGCTGGGCCGTCGGCAGATGGCATGGTGCCCCATATGGCGGCACTGTCACTCTCTAATGTAGAATTAGCAGGCCATTCTTAACGTTCCCCGGGGAGCCAGTACTGTGTGAATAGGAGGATAATGAGGGAGTATTCCTGACAATTCCTCTTCTCCAGCGCAGAGACTATCAATGACGGCCAGTTCCACACAGTGGAGTTAGTTACCTTTGACCAGATGGTTAATCTGTCGATAGACGGCGGCGCCCCGATGACCATGGACAACTTTGGGAAACATTACACTCTTAACAGCGAAGCTCCGCTGTATGTGGGAGGTAAGTAGGTGTATCTATGGTATGCAGAGTCATGCTGGTGCCACTCTATATAATTAAAGGGGAGCTCCACTTATGCTCGCAACCTCATCTCCTGCCAGGAGGCGCCTACCTAGAAAGGTAAAGGCTTCCAATGTCATAAGGTTGCCTAGGCCCGCCTTCACAACACGACCACAGTCATAGCTGGAGGTACCCTTCAAAGACGTGTACTTACCCTACAGATATTTCATGCTCTTTCCAGACATAAGCTCTGGGGCTCAGGACCGGTTGTCAGTATCTGATCAGTGGGGGTCAGACACCCAGGACCCCTACTGATCAACTGTTTGAGGATACTCCTTACAACTTACCAAGCACAGCGCCGTCCATTGTATAGTGGTTGTGCTTGGTATTGCATCTCAGCCCCATTCACTTGAAAAGGGCTGAGCTGCGCCTAGGCCATGTGACCAATGAATGGGACGTCACTTGGCCTAGGGACAGTTGCAAGAAGGCCTCAGCACTCACAGAAGTAAGCGTCCTTCTCAAACAGCTGATAGGTGGTGGTCCCAGGTGTCGGACTCTCACCGATCGGATACTGATGACGTATCCAGAGAATAGGTCATCAGTATAAAAAAGTCTGAAAACCCCTTTAAAAAGGAGTTGTCACCTCTACTGACATGTCTGTTTTAATAACTACCTGCATTTACCAATTCTAGAGCTTCTGTCCTTATGGCTGTATGTTGTGCCATTCCTCTAGTATTCCTACTAGAAGTTTATGACCAAATTGCCAGCTCTGCAGTAAAGGTCCAACTGGGTGTTACCAGTTGGAGGGGTTTTCCCTGCACAATCTGACATTATCCAACCAGAATCAGTGCTGTCAGTGTCAGACTGTGCAGGGACATCCCCCCAAATGGTAGCGCCCATCTGGAGCTTTGAGTTGTTATTACATGGGGGATGCAAGCAGACACTAGTACAGACATGTTAGGTGAGGGGACGGGTCCTCTTTAAAGGAACAGAACCAGAAAAAACAGATACAGTGGAGGGGTTTTCCCGGATTTTTATATTGATGGCCTATCCTCAGGATAAACCGTCAATATCTGATCATCGGGGGTCAATACCCTGATCAGCTGGTCTGTCGTAGCGCTGGCACCAGAGCTCCACAGCTCCACCCATTGTGTAATGGACGAGGCTAGTAACTACAGCGCTGGTCCCATTCCCAGTAACCATCTTGTCTTGTAAACTTAAAGGGGTTGTCCAAGATTTTGATATTGGTCATCAGTATTAGATAGGCGGGGGTCCAACTCCTGGCACCCCCGCTGACCAGTTCTTTGAAGAGGCAGTGACGTCATATTCATCGGTCATGTGGCCTAGGCACAGCTCAGTCCCATTCAAATGCATAGGACTGATCTGCAATACCAAGCACAGCCACTATACAATGTACGGCGCTGTGATTGGTAAGTTGCGAGGAGGCCATGACTCTCACGACCGCTCAGACAGCTGATTGGCGGGGTCCTGGGTGTCGGACCCCCACCGATCAGATACTGATGATCTATCCTGAGGATAGGTGACCAATATTATATTTATAAATAGGCAAACTAAATTCATACCAAAAACGCCAAGGGCCCTGCCCCCACAGTAATCATTAATCGAGGAACTAACTGAACGTCTAAATCAATTCACATAAAGCACAGAACAGAACTAAAACCCTGAACGTGTCTCTGTCCCAGGCATGCCAGTGGACGTCAACTCCGCTGCTTTCAGACTATGGCAGATTCTTAATGGGACCAGTTTCCACGGCTGCATCCGAAACCTGTATATTAACAACGAGCTGCAAGACTTCACCAAGACGCAGATGAAGCCCGGAGTCGTGCCAGGGTGTGAACCGTGCAAAAAGCTCTTCTGTCTCCATGGCATATGTCAGCCCAACACTGTCAATGGACCGGTCTGCCACTGCGAGACGGGGTGGACGGGCCCGCACTGCGACCAGCAGATCAGCAACCCCTGCATCGGCCATAAGTAAGTACAAAGCCCACACTAACCTAGCCGTCAGAGATCTGACCTACGGGGAGAGACATGCTGGGTCACAGATTTCAGGACCAGAGGAATTGGGCTGATATGATCCATGTGTGGATACCTAGCAGGAGGAAGCAATTTTCCGATGGGATTCCTCCAGCGCTCCACATGTGGGGAAATTAACAACTTCCAGCATGCAAACTTTCTAGACTGTTCTTTGAAATCCCCCAGAAGGGAATGGAGCATGATGAGAGTTGTAGTTTCGCAACAGCTGGAGTGCCGGAGGTGGCTGACTCCTGTTCTAGACGTTTCGAGGCATCAAAGTCTCCACCACCTGTTTCATATCAGGGAATATAGCACCGATTTTGGTAAATGTGCTCCGTGTGCACAATAACGACATATGGATGTATGCATGCAAACTCCCAACAGTACCATTTTTTACACAGGAGGTGACGCCTATAGATATTTGCAAAGGTGAGGATATGAAGACTGGTATATGACGAAACGGCGTGTGGATGAAGAGTGCTGCTGTGCACCATGTTCCCTAGTTTGTTGCATGCCCGTAAATGCATGTGACCCAGACTATTAAAAATGGCTGGGCACACCTGGCATGGTGCACTTCCAAAATGAAGTGTCCCACCCACCTTCACTCTTGGACCCCCTAGGACATGAGTCTGTGGGGCCACACTATAGCTATACAAACCCTGTCCACTTTATATGCCGTCATACGCTGTGCACTGAAGTTACCCGACGTCCCCTTTACATTGGGATGATTTTGTACTGCAATGTTCCAGCTGTTGCAAAACGACACGTCCTATCATGCCCTGATATGCTATGGCAGGGTTCAGAAACCTTCGGCGCTCCAGCTGCGGTGAAACTACGACTCCCAGCATGCACACTTGCTTGGCTGCTCTTAGTAATCTCATAGAAGTGAATGGAACATGCTGGGAGTTGTAGTTTCACCACAGCTGGAGTGCCAGAGGTTGCTGACCCCTGTCCTATGGCTATTGCGGTATGATGGAATGCGTGGCATCGCAACAGCTGGAGAGCCACAGGTTGGAGATCACGGTTCTACTAGAAGTCATAGTCCACGTTGTGGAAAGGCGTCTCCAGGCGATGGAAATCTGGGCAGGTAAATAGGACAGGACAAAATGTAGCATACAATATATATTTTTCAAATATTTATTCTGATGGCTGAGCAATACAGGGGGTAAATACCGCTTGTTACAAGCCGCTTAGACAGTATGTTTCTCCTCAGGTGTGTTCATGGGACCTGCATGCCCCTGGATTCTGTGACCTACAGTTGCCTGTGCCAGGACGGGTATAAGGGTGCCCTCTGCAATCAGCAAGGAGGAGAGCTGTATAATCCATGCAAGAACCTGCAGTGCCAGCACGGGCGCTGCCAGATCTCAGACATGGGGGAAGCGTACTGCGAGTGCGACAACGGCTACGTGGGTGAAGTCTGCGATCAAGGTAGGTTCTCCTAACGCCACGTAATTGCCACCGCAATGCGGGACCCCCCCCACACACACCTTAACGAACACTCACAATTATTTCATTGTGTCATCCCGTTCACACAGAGTCAGAATGCAGAGGCGAGCCCGTCCGCGATTACTACCAAGTGCAGAGGGGATACGCCATATGCCAAACCACGCGTACAGCATCGTGGGTGGAATGCCGTGGATCCTGCAACAACCAGGGCTGCTGCACGGGATTACGCATGAAGCGCAGGAAGTACACGTTCGAGTGCAGCGACGGCTCCTCTTTCGTGGAAGACGTAGAGAAGCCAATAAAGTGCGGCTGTTCCCAGTGTATGTAGGATCTCAAATGGACTGGATCGTCGTAGATCATACCACACCGGATTAAAAAAATGTACAAAAAATTACAAAAAAAAAAAGCGGACAATACATTCTGTAAAACTGGACTCTGCTTCCCTTTCAGATGTGTGAACATCTTAATGTCTGTGGCATTCAGTTCTATGTATAAACAGTACCATGGAGACACACACACATGCTGACTGGCTGTATAGTGCTGTAATCTTTGGGAGAGGTATAGAGAAGGTATATGTGTAGAGGGTAAATGTGTAGATAGAGAATTTTTTAAGAAAAAAAAAACACAAAATGTATTTATACACCATGTGGATAGATTTACACGGAGCGCGAAGGAAGCTTTATGTCTATTTGGTTCTGGTTCTTGGCGTTTAGATAACTTTTTGGTTACTTTTGTTTCTTTTTGTAACCATTGTGACAGTATTGCATTTTTTATTTTTTTTTGTATAGCGCGGAATGTTCTACAAATATACTTTCCGATTCTTTAACTTCTCCTAGGAAGAGGTAACGGTAACAAGAAAGAGTAGGGGGATCATCGCATCATTTTCATAAAGCACTTTCTTTTGTCTGTGAAATACAACCGATTAATGTGTTGTTGGTTTTTTATACAGATTTAGATTTTCTTCTTACATGGCAGGAGGGAAAATGTAACGTAGGTCCCCAAAAGTTTTTTATTTTTATTTTGTAAGCCACATTGAGGTGATGATAGCCAGAAAATATATATATATATATTATTTTTTTTTCAGTGGAAGGTCTTATATGAAATAATGGTCCAGAAAAAGAGTCTTTTTGTTTTCTTTAAGAAGCAGCGCCACCGTTGGTCAGTGGTTGCATCTGGAATTGCACCTCAGCATTATGAACTTGAAGATGGCAGGATAGGACACATCTCCTCAACAATGGTGGCACTGTTTCTCAAAGAAAAAAAAAAAAAGCCCTTTTTTTCATGGACCACCTAAAGAGGTTCTCCAGGTCCTAAATATTGATGACCAATCCTCAGGATCAGTCAATACAATCAAATCAGTGGGGCTCTGACTCCCAACAACCCTGCGATCAGCAGTTTGAAGCGCTGCAGACTTTTAGGGCTCATTCAGATGGGCGTATGAATGAGTCCGCATCCGTTCCACAATTTTACGGAATGGGTGCGGACTCATTCATTTCAATGGGGCCACAAAAGATGCGTGTGCGGCTCCGCGGAACAGATAGAGCTTGTCCTATTCTTGTCGGCAATCGCGGACAAGAATGGGCATTTTCTATTATGGTTGCAGTCATGTGAGGTCCTCAAATTGCGGAGCACACACTGCCGGTATCTCGGATCCGCAAAGCACTACAGCAGTCTGAATGGGCCCTTAATTGTATGTGAAGCACAGCGCCATACATTCTTTAGTGGCTGTGCTTGGTATTGCAGCCCATTCACTTGAATGGGACAGAGTTGCAGAAAGGCCATGTGACGTCACAGGCCGAGGGAAAAAAAAATCCAGGCACCGTGGCCCCTTTAAAAAAGCTGACTGGTGAGAGTGCTGGGAGTCAGACAACAACCAATCTGATATTGAAGACTTATCCTGAACATAGATCATCAGTATTTAAGTTCTGGACAACCCCTTTAACAAACTAAACATAAAACCTCAGAATCTGCTACTGCTCAATTTCAACTAATTGCTCCCATTTATAAAAGGCGGTCATGCATTTAATGCAATGGGTGACCCTCAAAGTGTAGACCTGTTCATTAAAGTAATATATCAGTATGTTCATACTATACTAAGCCTGATGTCCAAATGCTTGTGTAATAGCCACTAGTGTAGTGCTAACAGTGACGTCTGATGAACCTGGGGCCACACAGTGTGCAAGGTAACCCCTCCCGGGATTCGGCCATAAGTCTAGAGAGGGAAGGACAATAAAGAACAAGCATTTATCAACCCAACGTCATGGACCTGGTTCTCTCTATGTGAAGCTACAAACAGCATACAGGATCCGTTCTACATGTCATTCTTCCGACACATTGTCCCCCGACTTCCCCATCAAAGGTAATGGGGAAAAGTGCGACATAAACAGTGGTTCTCCACCATTTCTATGAACAGGTGTATTAACAATGCCATTTACTAACACACAAGGTCTGACTGCAGCAGTACAATACCACAGTGACCAGAACGTGGTAAAACAGCAAGATATGAACTTGACTTCATGCTTTCTGCCAAATGACAATTTGTATGTGGATTTCACAGTAGCTTTTCCCGGAGTATTTCAAGCAGATCACACGATCCAAATAGCTCATAATAAATTATAGTCTGTAACCCATGACTGTATATCAGCGTGAACTATATTAAAGTGGATGTTTTTCCTGTTATATATGGTTATAATCTGTAGAAAAAGTAGAGTAAATTGTACATACATTATATTATTTATCCTATGCTGATCTTGAGTTACATCCTGTATTATACTCCAGAGCTGCATACGCTATTCTGCAACTGAAGTTTCTGTGTGCGTACATTACATTACTTATCCTGTATTGTACTCCAGAGCTGCACTCACTATTCTGCTGGTGCAGTCACTGTGTACATACATTACATTACTTATCCTGTACTGATGCTGAGTTGCATCTTATACTCCAGAGCTGCACTCACTATTCTGCTGGTGCAGTCACTGTGTACATACATTACATTACTTATCCTGTACTGATGCTGAGTTGCATCTTATACTCCAGAGCTGCACTCACTATTCTGCTGGTGGAGTCACTGTGTACATACATTACTTATCCTGTACTGATGCTGAGTTACATCCTGTATTATACTCCAGAGCTGCACTCACTATTCTACTGGTGGAATCACTGTGTACATACATTAGTTCACCTATATTATACTCTATGTACATTCTGCTGGAAATTCCATATATATAACTCTACATGTAATGATAAAACGGGTATATTTGTCACTGACCCTCCTTATACCATATAGCACATTCTTAATGAAGGTCAAAATCAGAACTGCAGTTGTGATTACAGCAGTTGTTAGGAGTGCACAGTACTTACAGGGGCGAGTGGCTAATAGGAACTAGCAGGTTGGAAGAAACAGTGACCGTGACTGTGTCTGTAACATGACAGGCAGTTGACCTCCCAAGTTTTAAAAATAGCTCTGTAATCAAATAGAAAAAATGTGAAATAAATCAAAATCACTTCCAAACAGTAAAGACACACTGAGTTTAATGATGAAATTCTGTCCATCTGCATCCACCACTAGGGGGAGTTTATGAGCTCACTGCATGCTGTATTATCATGGGGTTCAATACTAGAGATGAGCAAATTTGCGCTTATGAAATTCGTTCACACTTTGTTTCGTGGTAAAGGGTGAATTGCGTTATGGATTCCGTTACCACTGACCATAACGCAATTCGATGACTGAATGCCTTTAGATGCATTCCGTTATTCATTCCGTCATAATAGAAGTCTATGGGCTGCTAAACGGGGAGTCCTCTCCTGATCCTGAGTCCTCTCTCCTGCATAACGGAAACGGGACGGATCTGTTTTGCAGCCCATAGACTTCTATTATGACGGAATGAATAACGTAATGCCTCTAAAGGCATTCCGTCATAGAATTGCGTTATGGTCCGTGGTAACGGAATCCATAACGCAATTCACCTTTTACCACCAAAGAAAGTGTGAACGAATTTCAAAATATGAAATTCGTAATCTCTACTCAATACATAAATGTATGCAGCATGCCCTTTTCCTGCACCCTGTTATATCAGATGCTCATACAATCCTATATGCCGAAGCCTCTGTAAATGAAGCTTAACCATTGACTCATTAAAGGTTCTCCAACTTTCTAATATTTTCCTTCATGTTTACATCAAAGGCTGAAAGTCTATGCAGGCCTTATACTTCTCAAAGCTGAGGTTTTGTACCAACTATGAAACCCCCGTGAGCTAAACACACCAGAGGTCCAAATCTCTTCCCCTGTAATGAAACTTGTTACAATGTGTCAGATTAGGTAAAATGTATCCATCTGTCCTGACTATTTAGCACACAGGGGATTGTATAGACTGGATACAATTGTAGCAACAATCTGCGGGAAAGTATTATTCCCATTTACTGACAGGGTTGTTGCTAGAAAGTTTAGAAATTTGCACAACTTTCCATTACACAGGGTTTATTGAGGTTTTGATATTGATGACTAGTGTTGAACAAACTTCAGGTTTTCAGGTTAAGAATTCTGTTATAGATGCCGTTACCACAGACCATAACTTATGGTCCGTGGTAGCGGAATCCATGACGGAATTCTTAGATAATGCGAACCCGAACCTTGTACGCCGAACTTGAAAACAGAAGTTTGCTCATCCCTATTGATGGGTAGGGATCTGACTCCCGATCAGCTGTTTGAAGAGGCCTCTGGTGAGCGCTGCAGCCTCTTCCTAGGCCAGTGATGTCATGCTTATCGGCCTCGGCGCAGCTTAGTCTCATTCAAGTGAATGGGGCAGAGCTGCAATACCAAGCACAGCCCCTTTCCAATGCACTCACTGAAGCACCGTGTCATCCTCTGACAGCTGACAGGAGGGGGTGCTGGGTGTCCGATTTCCGCCGATCTGATATTGATGACCTATCCGGAGGATAAAATATTAGAAAACCCCTTTAATCTTTACATCAAATAAAAAATGATTTCATTGAGAGCAGATCTGTTACATACTGCAGACATTGTGGCTTGATGTTCCTCATCCGCAAATCTCGGTAAAACTCCCAATAAATTGATGCTTACTAATTTTTTAGGGGTCCTCCGTGCATAGATGAAAGTTAAAGGTGTCATGCCATCATTTATGTAAAAAAAGAAAGGAAGAAATCACATAGTACATGACAATACCTTTCTAACAAAGCTAGAACCAGCCCTGTACCTCACATGGGTCCAGAGATCTCAACATTCACTGCTCCAATTGCTCTGCTAGATTATCTTTAGTCTGGCAGCTCATGGGCGTGTCCTTTCTGGTGCAGCTCATGGGCGTGTCCTTTCTGGTGCAGCTCATGGGTGTGTCCTTTCTGGTGCAGCTCATGGGTGTGTCCTTTCTGTTGCGGCTCATGGGCGTGTCCTTTCTGTTGCAGCTCATGGCCGTGTCCTTTCTGTTGCAGCTCATGGGCATGTCCTTGCAGCTCATGGGCTGCAGCTCTCTCCCTGTAACTGCCACAGCTTCTAACAGAACATATGGCTGGAGGCAGTTGAAGATTTAAACTGAGCACGTGCGACCAGCTCACTGAGATGGACAAACAATAAGGAAAAGCAGGTGGCTACAATAGATTTTAAATTACAGGCAATTGCAAACGTATTCAGATTCAGGTGCTGGTTTGAAAAATGTGGAATATGTTTTGTGACACAGCCCCCTTTAAGTCAATACACACAACCTCTGGCATATAGCGGTAAACTTTGGGTGGGTTCACAAAGTTTTTGCCATCCGTTTAATGTACCGTATATATTGGGGTGGAAAAAAAAGGATACAAAGAGTAGCACAATATGCTTTTCTGTCTGATAAAAAAAAAAAAAAAACATATATACTAAGCCAGGGATGCCCAACCTGCGTCTCTCAAGCTGTTGAAAAACTACAACTCCCAGCATGCCTGGACAGCCTACAGTAAGGCATGATGGGAGTTTGCACAATTTAGCAAATAGAACTAACCTAATGTGCGCTCTCATAGTCCTGGCCACCAGAGAGGCTGACGTTTTTTTCCTATAGTGTGCAAGCGCGGCCACCGCTGATGGATTGCTGGGTGGTCTGTAACCATGGAAACCAGCAGTGTATAATGTGATAGAAAAATAAATCCAGCCAGCAAAGGAAGCAATATGGACAATCACAATACATTAGTAAGTGCCTTGTATTAACTTTCTCTACATGATAAATGCCACTTACTTAAGTGAGAGACGACCCCTTTAAGCCTAGTGCGAGGTCTGAGGGGACAGGACATGACAGGGATTTAGAGAAGACCTGTGCCACGCACCACCCCTGCAGCCCCTTCACTGCACATAACACAGTGCTGAGCAGAGATGTCATTTGAAAGAAGCCACCTCAGCCAAGTCGTCATTATTCAATACCAATAGGGAGTGACAGAATGAAAGTAACACGGGGTGACCCGCTCTTATACACGCCTAATGATTGTAATAGACAATCAATTTCAGAGGATGAAGCTAAAATGACAGTAAATGGCATCAAATGATCTGTTTAAAGATCAAAGATGCAACATAAGAGACGCCTTTGCTCCCCGTGTATGATCATAATTTGTTACAATGTAGAAACATGTTCTGTGAGATATCCCAATGTAACGCACAACCAGGGATCATGGCTTTCAGCCTGGTTAGAAATTAAAAAAATTAAAACAATGGCATTTTTATCATATGCAGTTGCCGGACACACGGTGGCCAGTCCACTTGTGTATAATCATTGAGGGCAGTGATGGCTAGCTAACCTCCAGAACTCCAGCTGTGGTGCAACTACAACTCCCAGCATGCTTTAGTCATTTCTATGGAGTTCTGAGAGCAGCCAAACAAGTGTGCATCTTGGGAGTTGTAGTTTTACCACAGCTGGAGTGCCGGAGGTTAGCCATCACAGATCTAGGGAATCCAGCCAAAGACATTATTACTATTATGCAGCTCATACGGTAGAAAAAGTTATCTAAGTAGGTTCAAAATGTTGCACTTTTAAAATAGTATCCGCCTGCAGCCAGCACTAGGGGGAGCTCTCTGGTGTTATTATTTCATATATAAGCAATACACACTATTGAACAACTGCCATTGCTATGCTGTACATATAAATAGTACTACTATACTGCATTCATAAATAACACTGCTATATTGTAGACATAAATAGTAACTCTGCACCAGACAAATATCAATGCTATGCCGTCCAAACATAAAGTAATGTTATATGTGCATATATGTAATACTATACTGTATTCACAAATAACACCATTATATTGTACAGATATAGTAACTCTGCACCATATGTGAGGGTCCCAATAGGACTGTCAGAGATGGAGAGGTGGCTAGGCTACATTCATCATTATGAAATTACTGGAAAGAGCCGCGCATGCATAACCTTCTCTACATTTCCAGTGGCACAAAACAGGGCCCTATTTTGTGGACATGCCATAAATGTTCAAGTGAGAATAATTATTTAATGGTAATTCGCGATTCCCTATATGGAAACTCTGCCCAGATGTACATATAGCTGTTATCAGGCCACAAACAATTAAACTATTTCTGCCTTCAACCACCACCAGGGGGTGCTCACTGCATACAGATGTATACACGCCCATTGAATTACCTGTATAATTCTGTATGTAAGGAACTCCTTCTAGTGGTGGCTGCAGACACAAAAAAATGTGGTGGCCTTTAAGGGAATATTTTAATAATCCTGTATAACCTCTTTCTATCTTTTTAGTGGGTTCTCCTTTGTGCAGAGGATCTGATATGCGGCGCCGGCGATCCATCCACATGTAAAAGTAGTTCTATTGCTTCATGCATTACTATTTACTGTCAGCCATTCCTGACATTGCATTGAGGCCCCATGAATTGTAGCTGCTCCCTTGTGAATCCCCTAATAATAAAAGACTTGACTACAGCTAAAATATGCCGACGACGCACGAGTGCAAGCGTTCTGGCTCATTGTATGACTAGTGAGGATAGCATGTACAGCACCCCCCCCCGAGCCGAAACCGCATGTCAATGCCATTTAATAATATATCCATCACATCCAGATTTTATGCATCGATACACAGAAAACAAGAAGCTTTACATAAACTTTCTCCCTTTTATTGGTCAGGGTTATTTTAGTTGCGTAGCAACATAACCGGGAACATTTGTCATTCATGCAATTCATTTGTCGCGGCGAAGACCTCTCAGATTAAATTAATAAATATGCACAATGCGCGGCTTGTCACTTCTCCAAATCTAAGGAGCAAAGTTTACCCAGGACAAAAGGAAAGCTTTCCATTTCCCGGTCCCTTGTGGCATTAGCTGCACGGCTCTCATGTACTTCCCCGACACAATGACACGACAACAATGAAATTATTTAGAGGCTTTGACATTCCAACCCACTGATGTTGTAAGAGCTAAATACTAAACCGCGGAGACGTACAAGGCAAGACTCTATTGTCCAATGCATAATGACTCTCTCATTCAAGGAGTTGCGCCTCCCGCGAGACCTTGACTCTTCTTCTCACTTTCGTTAGGATTTAACGCATTGTTCGCATGTTCTGGAGTTGAATCACCGCTGACTCTTTAGCGCAGCAATTAAAGGGGTCATGAAGGATTAGAAAAACTTGCAGCTAAGCTCTGTTAAAGGGGTTATATCATCTCAGACAATGGGGGCATATCGCTCGGATTTGCCTCCATTGTCTTATAGGTGCGGGTCCCAGTGGGAACGGAGCCCCCGCAAGGTGGTGGCTGGAGGGCTCCGGTCCGGCCACCACCAAGCGCTCTCCCCATAGTATTGAATGGGAGCGCACCACACATGCACGGCCACCGTTCATATTCACTTCTATGCACTCGACGGATATAGCCAAGCCAGCGCTCAGCTTTTTTCGACAGCCCCATAAAAAATTAATGAAGGGAGGCTGCGCATACGCAGTGCGCCCTCCAACACCTTCGGAGCTCCGTTCTCAATATATGTGCGGGTCACATCGTTAGGACCCGCACCTATAAGACAATGTAGGCATATCCTGGTGATATGCCCTCATCGTCTGTGATGCGACAACCCCTTTAAAGTGAATGGGGCAGAGTTGGAATACTGCACACAACCTGTGCATAGGTGTGGCGCTGTTTTGGAAAAAAACTGCCATGTTTCACCAATCCTGTATAACCCCTTTAATGAAGCAATAGATTAAAGGGATTGTGTCACTAATATAAATGTATCTGTTATATCACCTTCCCCTAAATACCACCATTTATCAAAAAGTTATTAGCCTACCATTATATTCTGTGACAAATCAGTGTCGATATTCAGGTGCTGTCGGTCACGTCTTGCATTGGAGCCTAATGATGTAGGAAGCCTCATTGGTAAGAATAAGGGGCGTGGTTAGTGTCACATGATCTGCTGATGTCAGGACACGTCTCACTGCCCTAAGGCATGACGGGACAGCAGTCACATGACAAACCAGGAAGTAGGATTCAAGCATGGGGGATAAGAGAGAACTGCAAATGAGGTAAATTAGAAAAAATATATATATATAACAATCCAAGGAGGAACGGGAGCTAGAGTATTTGATGAAAGTACACTTTAGAGTGAAAAGTAGTCTATAGCACAAACCCTTTAACCTGCATTTACGGTGTGTAAATGTATGGTGCGGGTTTAAGGCTCCTGCCATCTAGTAGAAGCAGGTTGGATCCCCACCTCTGTCTTCTCTATTGCAGCTTGCATAGCGCTCAATAAGCTACGTGCACTAATACAGAGACAATGCCGCTTTCTGTATTGGACCTGGCAATCATGTGATTGATGCCCCCCACCCCCCAACATGGGGCAGAGATGCAGAGACGCTGATCAAGGAGGGCTTTTTTAACTGTTGTTGGTGCTCCTGTGCATGCTCCAAAGTGGAACAGAACAAAATAGATTAAAAAAAAGACTATCCCATACAGGTCTATTAAAATTGTGAGAAAAAAAACATACAGAAATAAGCTAAAAGCCAGGGGCGTAGCTATAGGCTCATGGGCCCTGGTGCAAGAGTTCAATTTGGGCCCCCCCTACTCCACAGCAGAAGTATATGCCAATCGTTCACCAGCAAGGCAGTTGGCACTGGGATCTCTATGTTATTGGTCAGTTAATACATCAGGGACCCCCTGGCATGGGGCTTATTATCACAATCTCACCGGCGCTCCCACCAGGCGGGTCAGAGCCCGGATTCACTCAGGACAGACACAGAGTCGCAGTCACTCACTCACTGGACCAACCGGACCAGGACCCCAGTCGGTCGGACGCTCACCTCAGTAAGTCAGTCAGGTCAGTCAGTGTGTCTCGCAGTCGCAGTCACACTCACAGGATAGGAGAGCAGTGGCGTAGCGTGGGTTGCCTGCACCCGGGGAAAGCCAAAAATGGTGCCACCCCCCTACCCCGAGCACGCCCCTTTTAACAAATACTGTAGTAGATCACTAGCAGTCCTATGTAACACAGTGATAACTCTCTGAGTACAGATAATGTTGTAGATGGGTGTGAGGCCCCAGAATTCAGAACACAGTGTTACCTGAAGTCTGGGGCCGGATGCGGCAGTGTGGGTCAAATTCT
This sequence comes from Bufo bufo, assembly GCF_905171765.1. NCBI lineage: Eukaryota > Metazoa > Chordata > Amphibia > Anura > Bufonidae > Bufo > Bufo bufo. Next base: position 31,180,584 of record NC_053394.1, on the reverse strand, counting down.
ATATACCCCTTACCCTACCAAGAAACAGATATGTGCATGGGTAATATTATTACAGGAGAATGCCGCACCATACCTGTTACATCCAGTGACGTCTCCTGTGATGTACACTTTTCTCAACGTCTTCATTCAGAGATAAGACCGCCATGACACCTTCTTTCAGCCGCTTCTCGTCTCTGCAGAGTTTCACAGATTATTTTTTAGGTTCCTCACTTTACTCTCATCCTCTCCTTCCTGGTGTCTCAACAACTCCTCCTGCTGCCCCCCAATATTGTGCTAGAGCCAGACAGATAGTCCCCCATTCCCCATAATATTATTCCCCCTGTAGAGAGGCGTTCTGTTCACGGATGAGTCCCGGTTTTCATTGTTCAGGGCAGATGGCAGACAGCGTGTGTGGCATCATGTGGGTGAGCGGTTTGCTGACGTCAACGTTGTGGATCGAGTGGCCCATAGTGGCGGTGGGGTTATGGTATGGGCAGGCGTATGTTATGGACAACGAACACAGGTGCATTTTATTGATGGCATTTTGAATGCACAGAGACACCGTGACGAGATCCTGAGGCCCATTGTTGTGCCATTCATCCACGACCATCACCTCATGTTGCAGCATGATAATGCACGGCCCCATATTGCAAGGATCTGTACACAATTAGCTGAAAACATCCCAGTTCTTGCATGGCCAGCATACACCCATTGAGCATGTTTGGGATGCTTTGGATCAGCGTATACGATAGCGTGTTCCAGTTCCTGCCAATATTCTGCAACTTCGCACAGCTATTGAAGAGGAGTGGACCGACACTCCACAGACCACAATCAACAACCTGATCAACTCTATGCGACGGAGATGTGTTGCACTGAGTGAGGCAAATGGTGGCCACAACAGATACTGACTGGTTTTCTGACCTTCCCCCCCAGTAAGGCAAAACAGTGCACATTTCAGAGTGGCCTTTTATTGTGGGCAGTCTAAGGGTACTTTCACACTAGCGTTTTTCTTCTCCGGCATAGAGTTCCGTCCTCGGGGCTCAGTACCGGAAAAGAACTGATCAGTTTTATCCCCATGCATTCTGAATGGAGAGAAATCCGTTCAGGATGCATCAGGATCATCAGTTCAGTCACTGAACGGCGTTTTGGACAGAGGAAATACTGCAGCATGCTGCGGTATTATCTCCGTCCAAAATTCCGGATCAGTTTCCAGAATGCGAGATCCGGCATTAATTTACATTGAAATGTATTAGTGCTAGATCCGGCATTAAAAATACCGCAATGCCGGATCCGTCCTTCGTTAAAATGTGAAAAAAATAATAGAAACGGATCTGTTAGTCCGTATGACAGAGAGACGGTTCCTTTCTTGCAATGCATTTGTAAGATGGATCCTCATCCGGATCCGTGTACAAATGCTGTCCGTTTGCATGCAGATGGCCTGATCTGGCATGCAGTTCCGGTGACGGAAGTGCTTGCCGGATCACTCTGCCGCAAGTGTGAAAGTAGCCTAAGTCTAATCAGCACCTTGATAGGCCACACCTGTGAGGTGGGATGGATTATCTCGGCAAAGGAGAAGTGCTCACTACACAGATTTATTAGACAGATTTGTGAACAATATTTGAGAGTAATGGGTCTTTTGTGTATGTAGAAAATGTTTCAGATCTTTGAGTTCAGCTCATGCAAAATGGGAGTAAAACCAAAAGTGTTGTGTTTATATTTTTGTTCAGTGTATATAGTTATAGCAATAATTAGACTGTAGACCTGTTTTTGTGTAATAAATACGTTATTATTCATAGTACAGTGTATAGTCATTTATTGTAGTAGTTGCCGCCGTAGTAGTAATTCGCACGTAGTTCAGGTCAAAGTAAGTGCAACAAGGAAGTTACCGTATTTTTTGCTTTATAAGACGCACTTTTTCCCCCCCAAAAGTGGGGGGGAAATGGCCGTGCGTCTTATAAAGCAGATACTTCTCTGGCCACTATGCTGCACAGCACGGCCAGCGAAGTTTCAGTGTGGAGGGAGGAGGTGGAGACACTCATGGCGGAGCCCGGTGCAGTGACTCTACTCTAATACACCGGGCCCCGCAACTGTTAAATACATTCAATCCGATCTACAGGGTGGGCCATTTATATGGATACACCTTAATAAAATGGGAATGGTTGGTGATATTAACTTCCTGTTTGTGGCACATTAGTATATGTGAGGGGGGAAACTTTTCAAGATGGGTGGTGACCATGGTGGCCATTTTGAAGTTGGCCATTTTAAATCCAACTTTTGTTTTTTCAATACGAAGAGGGTCATGTGACACATCAAACTTATTGGGAATTTCACAAGAAAAACAATGGTGTGCTTGGTTGTTTTAATGTCACTTTATTCTTTCATGAGTTATTTGCAAGTTTCTGACCACTTATAAAATGTGTTCAATGTGCTGCCCATTGTGTTGGATTGTCAATGCAACCCTCTTCTCCCACTCTTCACACACTGATAGCAACACCGCAGGAGAAATGCTAGCACAGGCTTCCAGTATCCGTAGTTTCAGGTGCTGCACATCTCCTATCATCTGAAGGCAATCGTCTATGCTGTGAAGATACGAGATGTGCAGCACCTGAAACTACGGATACTGGAAGCCTGTGCTAGCATTTCTCCTGCGGTGTTGCAATCAGTGTGTGAAGAGTGGGAGAAGAGGGTTGCATTGACAATCCAACACAATGGGCAGCACATTGAACACATTTTATAAGTGGTCAGAAAATTGTAAATAACTCATGAAAGAATAAAGTTACGTTAAAAGCACACCATTGTTTTTCTTGTGAAATTCCCAATAAGTTTGATGTGTCACATGACCCTCTTCCTATTGAAAAAACCAACTAAAGTTGGATTCAAAATGGCCGACTTCAAAATGGTCGCCATGGTCACCACCCATCTTGAAAAGTTTCCCCCCTCACATATACTAATGTGCCACAAACAGGAAGTTAAAATCACCAACCATTCCCATTTTATTAAGGTGTATCCATATAAATGGCCCACCCTGTATATCTAAATGTATACCGCACTGTTCGGTACTTACTGTAGTACCGTAAGTATAGCATTAAGACGGCGCAGACCGGCAGCTTCCTCGGTCATGCGCCGCCTGCCCCGCCTGCCGCAGCTCCCTCCTCATGCGCCGCCTGCCCCGCCTGCCTGTTCATTCATAAAATGAGATAAGCAGGCAGGCGGGCAGGCGGCGCATGAGGAGGGAGCTGCGGCAGGCGGGGCAGGCGGCGCATGACCGAGGGAGCTGCCGGTCTGCGCCATCTTAATGCTATACTTACGGTACTACAGTAAGTACCGAACAGAGCGGTATACATTTAGATATAGATCTGATTGAATGTATTTAACAGTTGCGGGGCCCGGTGTATTAGAGTAGAGTCACTGCACCGGGCCTCGCCATGAGTGTCTCCGCCTCCTCCCTCCACACTGATACATCTGATGGGGGATCTGTAGATGACACTTATGGGGATCTGTGGATGACATAAGTGTCATCCACAGATCCCCCATCAGTGTCATCCACAGATCCCCCATCAGTGTCATCCACAGATCCCCCATCAGTGTCATCCACAGATCCCCCATCAGTGTCATCCACAGATCCCCCATCAGTGTCATCCACAGATCCCCCATCAGTGTCATCCACAGATCCCCCATCAGTGTCATCCACAGATCCCCCCATAACAGTGCATCATCCACAGATCCCCCATAACAGTGCGGCATCCACAGATCCCTCATAACAGTGCGGCATCCACAGACCACCATTAGTTTAAAACCTACCAAAAGCACACCTTTTGGTTCAAAATATTTTTTTCTTATTTTCCTCCTCACAAACCTAGGTGCGTCTTATCATCAGGTGCCTCTTATAAAGCGAAAAATTTTATAGTATAAATAGGCGGAGTCATCAAGAGACGACTCACTCCTATTTATGAATATTAATTATTGATACTAACCAAAATATTAATAATATTCCCCTTTTACAGGGTGTATTAGTATGCAGCAGTGCTACATAAATTACTAACCGATAATACATAATTATCGTAAAACCACCTAGATTCCCTAACGTTATGCTTTCTGCAAATGTAGTGTTAGGTTTGGAGTAACTTCTTACTCCAAACTGTAGGCCAGTAAAACCGGGATGCCCCTGCCTACGATGATGATTGGCAGAAGCATGCGGGCTGCAGCTACAGTAATGGTGTATCCATTTAAGTTATTGTATGTAGGTATTAAGGCCCTATATCATTAGCTAGTGTAAGTCTAGATATAATCAAGAAACTGCAGTGAAATATATCCGAACATATCAAGTAAACCAAACCTGTTTGTTGACGTCGTCTGGTGACCAGTCCCTAGATATACCGAGAGTCTCAGCGTCTTGGAGATCTTCACGGTAGGGCCAGCCATTCTCCAGGAGAGGTAAAGAAGACTGCTCTGTCGACGTCCAGCACTCTGAGTTTTGCACGATAACCCATGGAGTATTGGATGTTGGCTTCTCTCAGGCGTCTCTTGACATCCATAAAAATGGCATGTTGTTTCTGCAGTTCCATGGAAAAATCTGGAAAGATGGAGACCCTGGCGATGTCATATTTAATTTCTTGCCGTCTTCTGGCTAAGGCCAGTATCCTGTCCCTATCTTTGTAGTTGAGAAACCTTGCAAGCATGGGACAGGGTGGGGACCCCAGTGGAGAAGGTTTTGCTGGTGGGCCTACTCTGTGGGCTCTTTCCACCGCTTATGCTCAGGAGAAGTCCGCATCCAGAAAAAGTTATTTCATCCATTTTTCTATAAACTCATCCGGAGCGCGACCTTCTGCTCTTTCAGGCAAGCCGATGTTTCTAATGTTGTTTGTACGGAGCCTATTTTCTAGGTCATCTGCTTTCTGCTTCCAGAGCTCCGCTTTGGTGTTAAGATCAAATATGGATCTTGGAACAGTGGCAGTAGCATCTTCTATGCGTGATATACGCTCTTCATTGTGTTGAACTCTTTCTCGCAGGTTATGCAGGTCTTGGCGTAGTAGTCCCAGATCAATCTTGACTTCATCTAATTTCCCTGTGAGAGACGTCTTACATGCAGTAATGGCTTCCAGGACTTGAGCAGATACTTGTTTAAGAGTGAGCTCTTCATGGTCCTCCTCAGAGGAAGTTATAGGAGTCGGTAATTCCGATGCTGTGCTTGCCCTGGTGAGCACATTCTGCTGCGTTAGTGGTGACCGCGCACCTTCATCTGGTTGTCTAGCAAATTCACGCAATTTTGCGGTGGCGCTCTGTGTTTTTTGCTGCCCCATAATTATATCAGGATAGTAGCCGGTCTGCAATAGGAGAAACAGATTCCAGGGCTCCAGGGGGTGCAGTGTACTTTTATATAGTAAAACTGCGGGCAAGTTCAGGGGGTATGTGCCCTGGAGTTGTCTTGTACTTCTATATGCAAAGCAGTGATCTGTTAATATTGTCAGGCAGTCTGTAATCGCTTCCTCCTTGGTTATTTTATGCAGGAGGTTATGACTGTGCTGTATAATGAAGGGGGGTGCTGTGCATGCTGCTGAAGAAGGAGCCTGCATCTGTCTGAGCTCCTTCCCCCCTCCCAGCACTGCGCAGGTCCTGGGAAACCGAAGGGGCCTGCGTGTGTGGCCGGACCCCGCTCCTCCACCGCAGATATCGTGCCAGCCGCCTCCCGATCTCCTCTCTTGTTCCCCACCAAGTCCGGTGCGTCCGAGTGCACCGCAGGTCCTCTGCCTAGACCTCACACATGGCTCACTCGTACTGACTTCCGGCGCGGCTCCCTGCATACACTCTGCCGGGTGAGTCTGCTCAGCGCTGGGTTCTATATGCTGTAAGGCTCAATCAGAGGTGTCCAAATCTGCAGTGCCAGCCACTGAGCTCCTTTAACATGCGTCCAGCCATCTTGGCTGCTGGCCACACTCCGGCACATTCCCTTTTAAAGGCTATATACACCTTTTTTTTAAATGATTGCATTGTATTCATTTTGAGCTAAAATAATTTTTACAATTAATCTTTATTAAAAATTTTGGCCCCTTTCACTGTACAGCCTTGAGATTCTCTAGTAGCATGCTCTGTGTTTGTACTGTGTTTCGTCAGGCAGCTCAGCTCATCTTACTGCTTAGAATGTGGCTTAAATAAGTGGTTTTTGTTTAGTGATTTTAGAGAGAAGGGTTATTAGATTAAGTGAAAATACGATTCTGATAACTAGACAGAAGTTAACCCTTTATGACAAACCTGCAGAATATTTTTTAATAAAGGAGTAAAATACAATCTTGAAAAAAAAAATTGCCCCCAAAGGTGTACGGTACATGGCCTTGAAGGCTATAGTCTCTTAAGACTTTGAAGATGAAGTCATGAAAAGTCCTTTAAGCATGTTTCCCTACTTCTCCTTACCCACCAAACCAAAATCTCCCCTTTAGCAAACGAACAAAACTCGTAGCTTTACGTGTTTTAGGACACGTACTATAGTTGTATGTTAGCTTTCTGGCATACAAAAGTAAAAAAAAAAAAATTACAATCTTCATTTTGCTCAAAAATATGCAAATTTTTACAATTTGCTTACAACACTTTAATACCGCTTACTCAGTGGGTGGGGCTTTGTGGAAGGGGTGGGGCCTCCCAAAGGCCACAGAGATATAGCTACAAGGCGTGCGGATTGCATCGAGCCCTGCAGCCTAATGGCCCATGAGAGAGTTTGCATTTGAGTGCAGCGGTATTTGTCTGGCTAATTCTCATCATATTTGCCAGGTTGCGGCCAGATCACCGGCAGTTCCCATTATAGTTAATATGGCCAGACGGCACCCCTAAAGTTTCCGACAATGCCGAATATAGATCGGGCAGGCTGTTCCCTGCGTGGTATAGGAAATGTGGCAGGGAACAGTGGCAGTGAAGCTAGCCTTACTTTCCCCCTCTGACAGTCACCCTTAAGCCGTCCATACACATTAATGTCGTCAGAACTCGCAGCACCGCCAATCATCTGATGTGTATGGGTGCCTCCCGATTCTTCCCTGATGGCAGATGTTGGAGGAGAGAAGGTTCAGGAGGTTGAAGGTCAACATACTCCATCCTTGTGCTCTTGGGGAAATAAGCCACGGACAGAGGTGTCTGACCCCACTGTATTCCCCTCTGCCCATTCAGAAAACATGCACACTCAGCCAAGCTGAGCATGCATGTGTATGGGGGTTAGCGTTGGAAGAGAATTAGTCTGAGAGCCATCTAAAATATATGACCAGCTTTGGCCTGTTGGGCACTCACAGAGAACAATAGATTGAATTAAAATGCATCCGTAAGCTTTAGGTTACATTGTGTCTGCCTTGTATCCACTGCCTCTCTATTATAAATCAGCACCATCATAATCCACATAAAATAAGAAAAGCAGGTGTGATGCTCTAGAGCCGCGGTCATGGCCGTCAACGGCTCATGTGCAGTTTTTAGTCGTTCTCTGTGTTTCATGATAATTTGTCTGAGAGCGGCGTCCGCAGCTCTTGAACACGCTGTCTCTCTGCTTCCTAATGTATCTATGGCAGTAAAAGTGGATGTGCACTATATTTAGAAGCCTCCCTACGTAAGGAGCAGGTTTGTTTTTCAGCTGGAAGGTTTGTTTTTCCAGATTCTGGGATAAATGGCATTAGACGAAGAGAAAAGTTGTTTTGCTGCATCTGAGTCGTAATGCTTTTAGCTGTCGCTTCTGCCCTTTTGTAGATTGCTGCTGAATGAAACGTCACCCAAGCTTTAGATTTTACATGCGATTTTTACTTTTTTAAGTATTTTATGCAATGTTCTACATCTGATGTGGGGTTATAACCTTCACTGGAGCCAGAAGCTCTCAGGGTTAATGGGCAGTATGGCGTCTTTAACATAGGAAAATGCACTGAAATAAATTAGTTTCACTGAAAAAAGATTTATCATTTAATCAAGACAGAAAGGTCAAATTATAGCAAGACAAAAGTTTTGTCGCCTATACAGAAATTGAACAACTTTACTGCAAATCCAAAAATATGTCAGAAAATTAAGTAGTGGTGCTGTGAGATCCAAATTTAATATCTTGTATGACTTCCATGACCTTGAAGGACAGCATCCATGCGGTTTGGCAAGGATTCATACAATTTATTGATGAAGTCATCAGGAATAGCAAAGAAAACATTGCATCCCTCCCAGAGTTCATCAATATTCTTTGGTTTCTTCTTCCATGCTTCCTCTTTCATCCTACACCACATATGCTCAATGATGTTCATGTCTGGTGACTGGGCTGGCCAATCCTGGAGCATCTTGATCTTCTTTGTCTTAAGGAACTTTGATGTGGAGATGGAAGTATGCCATGGAGCACCATCCTGCTGCAGAATTTGGCCTTTTTTATGGTTGGGAATATAAGAGGTAGCTAAGATTTCTTGGTATTTTAGACTATTGATGTTGCCTTCCACCCTGCAGATCCCTCGCACACCCCCATACTGGATGTAACCCCAGACCATGATTTTGTCTCCACCAAACTTCACTGTTTTCTGGGTAAATCTCAGCTCCATGCGGGTTCCAGTAGGTCTTCTGCAATATTTGCGGTGACTGTGGTGTAATTCAGCAGAAGATTCATCTGAAAAATCCACCTTCTGCCACTTTTCCAGCGACCACCTTTTTAGCAGGCTGTGTCCCTTGGCAAATGCCACACGGTTTTTCAATTGTCTTTTGTTTAGTGCTGGCTTATGGGCACTGATTCGACCATGGAGGTCTTTTCGAGACAGAATCCGACAAACTGTTCTGGTTGACACAGGGACTTCAGGGGACCAGGTCTCGTGGAGCTCTGCTGCAGTGGAAAATATGCTGGCCTTGGATTTTCGAGCCAACAAACGGTCCTCTCGAGCAGTTGTCTTGCGGGGTCGGCCTGACCTGGCCTTGTACAAAACGTCTCCAGTCTCTTCAAATCTTTTTTTTATCCTCTGAACTTGACGCTGAGACACATTGAAGGTGTCTGCCACATCAGCAGTGGATCTGGTCTTCAGCCTCTTGATAATCAACACTTTAGTCTCCGAGTGAATCTTAGGCATGTTTGCAGAGGTCTAGTTGCAGTTGATGTGAAGGTCTAGTGTACTGGGGTTCTCTTTATACACACCTGAGACCTAATTGATCCATTATTAGTCACAGGTGAAGCTCATATGACAAGGCGACAGACTTATGTCTTGGCAAAAATTGACTCAATGGGCTTTACCAAGCTGTGAATATTAGAATACTTTTTGTCAGTTTCGTTTTGCACTGAAACATTATTACAAAAGCTGTTGGGATTAAAATGACCCATTTCTTGTAACAAAATCTTGATTAGAAATATATTTTAGCGGCACTTCAGGTAAATTTGTACACAAGCGACAAGACTTTTGTCAGGCAATACATCAATAGGGAGTCGCACTCGCCAGATCTTGCGGTCAACCGGAATGCAGCAGCCCACCTGGAGCCCTAGATCCACAGAGGCTCCTGAGTATACGTTCCAATGAGCGATAACGGAGGCAGCATGTCCGGTGAAAACCCCTTTATTGGGAACTGCTTACATGCAAAACGTGTTTACAACTTTTTTGTAAACACGTTTTGCATGTCAGCAGTTCCTAATAAAGTGATTTTCACCGGACATGCTGCCTCCGTTATCGCTCATTGGATTGTAAGACTTTTGTCAGGGACTGTATTGAGGATGTGCGATCCAGTTATTTTTCTTATATTTAATATGTTTTGTATAATCTATGTTCTTTTCCCCACTGGTATCAGCACTCCTCCCCATTCGGCCCAGGTGCTTTTAATTAGCAGGAGTCTGCATAAGGCCTCATGCATACGACCATTTTTTTTTGCGGTCCGCAAAAACGGGTTCCGTAGTTCCGTGATCCGTGTCTGTTTTTTCTTCCGTGGGTCTTCCTTGATTTTTGGAGGATCCACGGACATGAAGGAAAAAGTCATTTTGGTGTCCGCCTGGCCGTGCGGAGCCAAACGGATCCGTCCTGACTTACAATACAAGTCAATGGGGACGGATCCGTTTGACGTTGACACAATATGGTGCAATTGCAAACGGATCCGTCCCCCATTGACTTTCAATGTAAAGTCAGGAGTCCCTATTATACCATCGGATCAGAGTTTTCTCCAATCCGATAGTATATTTTAACTTGAAGCGTCCCCATCACCATGGGAACGCCTCTATGTTAAAATATACCATCGGATTTGAGTTATATCTGAATGAAAACTCAGATCCGACAGTATATTCTAACACAAAGGCGTTAGGGACGCTTCAAGTTAGAATATACTAAAAACTGTGTACATGACTGCCCCCTGCTGCCTGGGAGCACCCGATCTCTTATAGGGGCTGTGATCCGCACAATTAACCCCTCCTCCCCTCTCCCCCCCTCCTAATTAAAATCCCCCCCCATATACTATGGCCCCAGTTGTGCCCCCATCTTTCTATTATGGCCCCAGTTGTGCCCTCATACATATACTATGACCCCAGATGTGTCCCTATACATATATTATGGCCCCAGTTGTGCCCCCATACATATATTACGGTCCCAGTTGTGCCCCCATACATATACGATGGCCCCAGTTGTGCCCCCATAGATATATTATGGCCCCAGTTGGTGGCAGCGGAGAGTTCTGATCGGAGTCCCAGTTTAATCGCTGGGGCTCCGATCGGTAACCATGGCAACCAGGCGCATTGCCTATAGCACAGACCTGTCACTTACCAGTAGGAGATTGCTTGAGAAAGATCACACTGATCGAAACGTCGCATTTTTGGGTGAAAATAAAGCATTAAGGATCAAGGCTGGAGAGTGCTGCAGTTTTCTGTTACAATTACCAGTAGGAGGAGCGCCCGGCCGGTCACAGACAGCGCAGGTAAGTATAATGCTTCTAAAATTGCTAAGTAACCATGGCAGCCAGGACTGCAGTAACGTATGGGGCACAACTGGGGCCATAATATATGTATAGGGACACATCTGGGGTCATAGTATATGTATGAGGGCACAACTGGCGCCATAATATAAGGATGGGGGCACAACTGGGGCCATAGTATATGGGGGGGAATTTTAATTAGGAGGGGGGGGGGGGGGGGGGAGGCCGCACTGGCCACCAATGAATGTAATACAGGGGGGGGGGGGGGCCGCACTGGCCACCAATGAATTTAAAACTGGTAAGGGAGGGAGGGGGGTCTGCCCCCTCCTGCCTGGCAGCACCTGATCTCTTACAGGGGGCTATGATACGCACAATTAACCCCTCAGGTGCGGCACCTGAGGGGTTAATTGTGCGGATCACAGCCCCCTGTAAGAGATCGGGTGCTGCCAGGCAGCAGGGGGCAGTCATGTACATAGTTCTTAGTATATTCTAACTTGAAGCGTCCCCATCACTATGGGAACGCCTCTGTGTTAGAATATACTGTCGGATCTGAGTTTTCACGAAGTGAAAACTCAGCTCTGAAAAAGCTTTTATGCAGACGGATCTGCGATCCGTCTGTGTGAAAGTAGCCTACAGACACGGATCACGGACGCGGATGACAATCTTGTGTGCATCCGTGTTTTTTCACGGACCCATTGACTTGAATGGGTCCGTGAATCGTTGTCCGTCAAAAAAATAGGACAGGTCCTATTTTTTGGACGGACAGGAAACACGGATCACGGATGCGGATGAACAACGGTGCATTTTCCGAGTTTTCAACGGACCCATTGAAAGTCAATGGGTCCGCAGAAAATCACGGAAAACGGAACAACAGACACGGATGCACACAACGGTCGTGTGCATGAGGCCTAAGGGTATAAATTCCTACCTCTCAGTTGGAGTTCCTGAGAGTGTGTGATAAGGTGAGTTCCACACCTGTACTGCACGGCGGCCATTTTTTGCTTTGGTGCTGTCCTGATGGGGCCCAGTACCAAGGTGGCTTTGCCAGACAGCGGGGGTGCTGTTTGACTTCTGGGTCCTGCTGCCTGCTGGGGCGATGCTGTTACGTTGGTGGTCGCTGTGCAGTGCTGCGCTAAATTTAGGTTAGGGTCCCATTCAAAGAGGCAACCTTGTCGCGGTGAGTGGGCCTATGCTTTTTGATCAAATTGTATACTAATGCCTCATGAACAGTATTTAGCATAGAGGTATGTATACAATATATTGCGCTGAGAAACAATGTTAATTATGCTGAGAAGCAGTTAGATAAAAGTATCGAGGATGTGAGATCCAGTTCTTTTTCTTATATTTAATACTTCTTATTTATTGTCCAAAATTACAGTAGACATTTCAGGTCTTCTGGACCTCTATTAGGAGTATCTAGTGTGGTTTCAGGCCACCTGAAATTACCTGCAATTCATATGCTCTGAATCCACTCAATTCTCGATATAACTGGCCTGTAAAGTTGCCAATTATATATATATTGTGGGGTTTGGCTCTGGTAGACAGGATTAGCGGATGCAGTATAGAGGCAACACCAAGTTGTTTGGATCAAACAGTTCAGTGTTTTATTCACACTTTAGGCAAGTGACAAAACAAGCAGTCATAATCATACAAAAAGTCACCTTGCAGTGTTGGTGGTAATTTACACCATGCGGCAATTCTGCCTCAAAGAATCCTTGCTGATAGCAGCACCAACCTGTTTTCACGCCAAACAGGTAGCAAGCCTTCATCCAGACACAAGGCTCCCAGATCCCAACACAGAGAGCTAGCTTCTGAGCCAAGCTGCCTATTTAAGGACAGCCAGGTGCTGCCAAAACCTGAACCGGCATTTAAAAACCGGTCCGGTATTTGACCTCACCTGGATGTAAATCAGCCCAGCAGCACATGCTGGGAGGAAAATACCTGTTTTCCCAGACCAAACCTCTCACTGTGTCACAATATACACTCACCTAAAGAATTATTAGGAACACCTGTTCTATTTCTCATTAATGCAATTATCTAGTCAACCAATCACATGGCAGTTGCTTTAATGCATTTAGGGGTGTGGTCCTGGTCAAGACAATCTCCTGAACTCCAAACTGAATGTCAGAATGGTAAAGAAAGGTGATTTAAGCAATTTTGAGTGTGGCATGGTTGTTGGTGCCAGACGGGCCAGTCTCAGTATTTCACAATCTGCTCAGTTACTGGGATTTTCACGCACAACCATTTCTAGGGTTTACAAAGAATGGTGTGAAAAGGGAAAAACATCCAGTATGCGGCAGTCCTGTGGGCAAAAATGCCTTGTGGATGCTAGAGGTCAGAGGAGAATGGGCTGACTGATTCAAGCTGATAGAAGAGCAACGTTGACTGAAATAACCACTCTTTACAACCGAGGTATGCAGCAAAGCATTTGTGAAGCCACAACACGCACAACCTTGAGGCGGATGGGCTACAACAGCAGAAGACCCCAGCGGGTACCACTCATCTCCACTACAAATAGGAAAAAGAGGCTACAATTTGCACGAGCTCACCAAAATTGGACTGTTGAAGACTGGAAAAATGTTGCCTGGTCTGATGAGTCTCGATTTCTGTTGAGACATTCAAATGGTAGAGTCCGAATTTGGCATAAACAGAATGAGAACATGTATCCATCCTCTGATGGCTACTTCCAGCAGGATAATGCACCATGTCACAAAGCTCGAATCATTTCAAATTGGTTTCTTGAACATGACAATAAGTTCACTGTACTAAAATGGCCCCCACAGTAACCAGATCTCAACCCAATAGAGCATCTTTGGGATGTGGTGGAACGGGAGCTTCGTGCCCTGGATGTGCATCCCTCAAATCTCCATCAACTGCAAGATGCTATCCTATCAATATGGGCCAACATTTCTAAAGAATGCTATCAGCACCTTGTTGAATCAATGCCACGTAGAATTAAGGCAGTTCTGAAGGCAAAAGGGGGTCCAACACCGTATTAGTATGGTGTTCCTAATAATTCTTTAGGTGAGTGTATATACACTGCTCAAAAAAAATAAAGGGAACACAAAAATAACACATCCTAGATCTGAATTAATTAAATATTCTTCTGAAATACTTTGTTCTTTACATAGTTGAATGTGCTGACAACAAAATCACACAAAAATAAAAAAATGGAAATCAAATTTTTCAACCCATGGAGGTCTGGATTTGGAGTCACACTCAAAATTAAAGTGCTGATCCAACTTTGATGTAATGTCCTTAAAACAAGTCAAAATGAGGCTCAGTAGTGTGTGTGGCCTCCACGTGCCTGTATGACCTCCCTACAGCGCCTGTGCATGCTCCTGATGAGGTGGCGGATGGTCTCCTGAGGGATCTCCTCCCATTACCTGGACTAAAGCATCTGCCAACTCCTGGACAGTCTGTGGTGCAACGTGACGTTGGTGGATAGAGCGAGACATGATGTCCCAGATGTGCTCAGTTGGATTCAAGTCTGGGGAACGGGCGAGCCAGTCCATAGCATCAATGCCTTCATCTTGCAGGAACTGCTGACACACTCCAGCCACATGAGGTCTAGCATTGTCTTGCATTAGGAGGAACCCAGGGCCAACCGCACCAGCATATGGTCTCACAAGGGGTCTGAGGATCTAATCTCGGTACCTAATGGCAGTCAGGCTACCTCTGGCGAGCACATGGAGGGCTGTGCGGCCCTCCAAAGAAATGCCACCCCACACCATTACTGACCTAATGCCAAACCGGTCATGCTGGAGGATGTTGCAGGCAGAAGAACGTTCTCCACGGCGTCTCCAGACTCTGTCAGGTCTGTCACATGTGCTCAGTGTGAACCTGCTTTCATCTGTGAAGAGCACAGGGTGCCAGTGGCGAATTTGCCAATCTTGGTGTTCTCTGGCAAATGCCAAACGTCCTGCATGGTGTTGGGCTGTAAGCACAACCTCCACCTGTGGACATCGGGCCCTCATATCACCCTCATGGAGTCTGTTTCTGACCGTTTGAGCAGACACATGCACATTTGTGGCCTGCTGGAGGTCATTTTGCAGGGCTCTGGCAGTGCTCCTCCTGTTCCTCCTTGCACAAAGGCGGAGGTAGCTGTCCTGCTGCTGGGTTGTTGCCCTCCTACGGCCTCCTCCACGTCTCCTGATGTACTGGCCTGTCTCCTGGTAGCGCCTCCATGTTCTGGACACTACGCTGACAGACACAGCAAACCTTCTTGCCACAGCTCGCATTGATGTGCCATCCTGGATAAGCTGCACTACCTGAGCCACTTGTGTGGGTTGTAGACTCCGTCTCATGCTACCACTAGAGTGAAAGCACCGCCAGCATTCAAAAGTGACCAAAACATCAGCCAGGAAGCATAGGAACTGAGAAGTGGTCTGTGATCACCACCTGCAGAACCACTTCTTTATTGGGGGTGTCTTGCTAATTGCCTAGAATTTCCACCTGTTGTCTATCCCATTTTCATAACAGCATGTGAAATTGATTGTCACTCAGTGTTGCTTCCTAAGTGGACAGTTTGATTTCACAGAAGTGTGATTGACTTGGAGTTACATTGTGTTGTTTAAGTGTTCCCTTTATTTTTTTGAGAAGTGTATATTAAAATAAAAAAGAAGGGCAGCACCGACACAAAAGTAACGCTGGGTGCAGGCTTAATAGGAATGAGCTTACCCAAAATCCACCTTATTAAAAATAGAGCAGCACTCCAAGATAAAAGTGAAAAAGTGAGGTTGTTTTATTCACCCAATGTTGTAGCGACATTTCGGCTCTATCCAAGAGCCTTTCTCAAGCTTGAGAAAGGCTCTTGGATAGAGCCGAAACGTCGCTTCACCATTGGGTGAATAAAACAACCTCACTTTTTCACTTTTATCTTGGAGTGCTGCTCTATTTTTTAGAAGGTATATACAGTTGCAAAAAAAAGTATGTGAACCCTTTGGAATGATATAGATTTCTGCACAAATTGGTCATAAAATGTGATCTGTCACAACAATAGACAATCACAGTCTGCTTAAACTAATAACACACAAAGAATTAAATATGACCATGTTTTTATTGAACATGTAAACATTCACAGTGCAGGTGGAAAAAGTATGTGAACCCCTAGACTAATGACATCTCAAAGAGCAAATTGGAGTGAGGTGTCAGCCAACTGGAGTCCAATCAATGAGATGAGATTGGAGGTGTTGGTTACAGCTGCCCTGCCTTATAAAAAACACACACCAGTTCTGGGTTTGCTTTTCACAAGAAGCATTGCCTGATGTGTTTGATGCCTCGCACAAAAGAGCTCTCAGAAGACCTACGATTAAGAATTGTTGACTTGTATAAAGCTGGAAAGGGCTATAAAAGTATCTCCAAAAGCCTTGCTGTTCATCAGTCCACGGTAAGACAAATTGTCTATAAATGGAGAAAGTTTAGCACTGGGGCTACTCTCCCTAGGAGTGGCCGTCCTGTAAAGATGACTGCAAGAGCACAGTGCAGACTGCTGAATGAGGTGAAGAAGAATCCTAGAGTGTCAGCTAAAGATTTACAAAAGTCTCTGGCATATGCTAACATCCCTGTTAGCAAATCTACGATACTTAAAACACTAAGCAAGAATGGATTTCATGGGTGGATACCACAGAGGAAGCCACTGCTGTCCAAAAAAAAACATTGCTGCACGTTTACAGTTTGCGCAAGAGCACCTGGATGTTCCACAGCAGTACTGGCAAAATATTCTGCGGACAGATAAAACCAAAGTTGAGTTGTTTGGAAGAAACACACAACACAATGTGTGGAGAAAAAGAGGCACAGCACACCAACATCAAAACCTCATCCCAACTGTGAAGTATGGTGGTGGGGGCATCAAGGTTTGGGGCTGGTTTGCTGCGTCAGGGCCTGGACGGATTGCTATCATCGAAGGAAAAATAAATTCCCAAGTTTATCAAGACATTTTGCAGGAGAACTTAAGGTCATCTGTCCACCAGCTGAAGCTCAACAGAAGATGGGTGTTGCAACAGGACAATGACCCAAAGCATAGAAGTAAATCAACAGCAGAATGGCTTAAACAGAAGAAAATACGCCTTCTGGAGTGGCCCAGTCAGAGTCCTGATCTCAACCCGATTGAGATGCTGTGGCATGACCTCAAGAAAGCGATTCACACCAGACATCCCAAGAATATTGCTGAACTGAAACAGTTCTGTAAAGAGGAATGGTCAAGAATTACTCCTGACCGTTGTGCACATCTGATCTGCAACTACAGGAAACGTTTGGTTGAAGTTATTGCTGCCAAAGGAGGTTCAACCAGTTATTAAATCCAAGGGTTCACATACTTTTTCCACCTGCACTGTGAATGTTTACATGGTGTGTTCAATAAAAACATGGTAACATTTAATTATTTGTGTGTTATTAGTTTAAGCAGACTGTGATTGTCTATTGTTGTGACTTAGATGAAGATCAGATCACATTTTATGACCAATTTGTGCAGAAATCCATATAATTCCAAAGGGTTCACATACTTTTTCTTGCAACTGTAGATATACACCCTGTACAGAATTATTAGGCAAATGAGTATTTTGACCACATCATCCTCTTTATGCATGTTGTCTTACTCCAAGCTGTATAGGCTCGAAAGCCTACTACCAATTAAGCATATTAGGTGATGTGCATCTCTGTAATGAGAAGGGGCGTGGTCTAATGACATCAACACCCTATATCAGGTGTGCATAATTATTAGGCAACTTCCTTTCCTTTGGCAAAATGGGTCAAAAGAAGGACTTGACAGGCTCAGAAAAGTCAAAAATAGTGAGATATCTTGCAGAGGGATGCAGCACTCTTAAAATTGCAAAGCTTCTGAAGCGTGATCATCGAACAATCAAGCGTTTCATTCAAAATAGTCAACAGGGTCGCAAGAAGCGTGTGGAAAAACCAAGGCGCAAAATAACTGCCCATGAACTGAGAAAAGTCAAGCGTGCAGCTGCCAAGATGCCACTTGCCACCAGTTTGGCCATATTTCAGAGCTGCAACATCACTGGAGTGCCCAAAAGCACAAGGTGTGCAATACTCAGAGACATGGCCAAGGTAAGAAAGGCTGAAAGACGACCACCACTGAACAAGACACACAAGCTGAAACGTCAAGACTGGGCCAAGAAATATCTCAAGACTGATTTTTCTAAGGTTTTATGGACTGATGAAATGAGAGTGAGTCTTGATGGGCCAGATGGATGGGCCCGTGGCTGGATTGGTAAAGGGCAGAGAGCTCCAGTCCGACTCAGACGCCAGCAAGGTGGAGGTGGAGTACTGGTTTGGGCTGGTATCATCAAAGATGAGTTTGTGGGGCCTTTTCAGGTTGAGGATGGAGTCAAGCTCAACTCCCAGTCCTACTGCCAGTTTCTGGAAGACATCTTCTTCAAGCAGTGGTACAGGAAGAAGTCTGCATCCTTCAAGAAAAACATGATTTTCATGCAGGACAATGCTCCATCACAAGCGTCCAAGTACTCCACAGCGTGGCTGGCAAGAAAGGGTATAAAAGAAGAAAATCTAATGACATGGCCTCCTTGTTCACCTGATCTGAACCCCATTGAGAACCTGTGGTCCATCATCAAATGTGATATTTACAAGGAGGGAAAACAGTACACCTCTCTGAACAGTGTCTGGGAGGCTGTGGTTGCTGCTGCACGCAATGTTGATGGTGAACAGATCAAAACACTGACAGAATCCATGGATGGCAGGCTTTTGAGTGTCCTTGCAAAGAAAGGTGGCTATATTGGTCACTGATTTGTTTTTGTTTTGTTTTTGAATGTCAGAAATGTATATTTGTGAAAGTTGAGATGTTATATTGGTTTCACTGGTAAAAATAAATAATTGAAATGGGTATATATTTGTTTTTTGTTAAGTTGCCTAATAATTATGCACAGTAATAGTCACCTGCACACACAGATATCCCCTAAAATAGCTAAAACTAAAAACAAACTAAAAACTACTTCCAAAAATATTCAGCTTTCATATTAATGAGTTTTTTGGGTTCATTGAGAACATGGTTGTTGTTCAATAATAAAATTAATCCTCAAAAAATACAACTTGCCTAATAATTCTGCACTCCCTGTATAGATATATATATAGAGAGAGAAATGCAATAATGTGAACGGCACAGCAGTAAAGATGGTGCCGGTGTGCCAGCAGCTGTGGAGGTGATCCAACATCCAATGAAAGAAATGTAAAAATTCTGCGGCACTCCCAAAAGTAGTGTTCTTTAATCACCAAAACAACGTTTCAGTCATCTTAGGCTACATTCACACGTCAGTATTTTTCTATAATCCGAATTTCGGTCCGTTTTTTGCGGATCCGTTGTTCCTGAAAATGTTTCCGTATGTCATCCGTTTTTTGAGGATCCGCAAAAAACGGAAACAAGTCTAAATTTCACAAAGCAAATAAAGTTGTTTGGATTTCTTTGAAAAAAAATGTAAAAGAAAAAGTGAATAAAAGTCTAGTTATGTGTTACCTCAGGTGCCATTTTCTTTGGTTCATCGTGAGGTAAAGAGCTCTGTGTGGAAATTTTGCTGTTTAGCCATTTTTCTGTGCAAACTCTACTGCGATAACATGCCGAAGGATATTTCTGGAGTTCTGTTCCATTGGGTCCTACTTCGTTTATTTGGACATCAAGCAGCAATGTTGGAAGAAGAACCGGAGAGGAGGAGGAGGAGACAGTGGATTCATCCCATTGTTGCGCAGAGACATCAGAAAGGACAATTTCATACTCTTTATAATGATCTGCGTCAAGACCCCTTCAAGTTTCAAAATTTTTGCCGTATGTCCATGGAGTCATTTGATCACCTTTTGTCGTCTCTCCACCCAGACCTTAACTTCATGGACACTAGCATGCGGCGCAGCATCTCTGCCGAACAAAGGCTTATTGTCACGTTGAGGTAAGGTTTTTTCGGTAATGTGAATATTTTGTGTTTTTTTTTTGAAGCAAACAAATTTTTTGTTTTTCCCCACAGATTCCTTGCAACTGGAAATTCGTTTGCATTGCTGCACTTTGAATTTTTGCTAGGGATCTCAACTATCTCTGGGATTGTCTGCCATACGTGTCAAGTCATATGGCAGCGACTCAGAGATGCGGTGATGCCCACCCCCAAGGCGGAAGATTGGCTTCGTATCGCCGAGGGATTTTACCAATCAGCGCAGTTTCCAAACTGCATTGGGGCACTGGACGGAAAGCACATCCGTGTGAAGAAGCCGCCTCACTCAGGGTCCCGGTACTTCAATTACAAGCAATATTTTTCTGTAGTGCTGATGGCCTTGGTTGACAGTAACTACAAGTTTGTAATTGTGGATATCGGGGCCTACGGGAGCACTTCAGACAGCCGCATCTTTAGTGTTTCCAGAATGGGTGAACGGCTTCGTGAAAACCAGCTTGCCCTGCCAGAGCCAAGAAGACTACCCGGATCTGCAGGTCCGCCGGCTCCATTTGTGATCGTGGCAGACGAAAGATTCGCATTGTCACACCACCTGATGCGGCCCTTCCCTAGACGCCATCTGGATGACAGGAAGCGCATCTTCAATTATCGATTGACTCGCGCCCGTCGGTATGTGGAGTGCGCTTTTGGAATACTGTCCGGTAAGTGGAGAGTATTCATGTCATCCATACAGATGAATCCAGACAATGCCACCCTGGTGATTCAGGCTTGTGTACTGCTGCACAACTTCACCAGGATACATGATGCCTCCGCTGATGCTGATATTGGTCAAAATGAGCCATCTTCTGTCAATTTTGATCAGAGTCGGACTGGACGAGCGGGAACGGCTGGGCTAGCTGTTCGGGAATTCTATGCCGACTTTTTCAGCAGTCCAGAGGGGGCATTACCGTGGCAATTGGAAGCCATCCGTGGAAGACGTTGATTTCAGCTTGAATCTGGTTTCCAAATTCCTATACAAATTTACATTTTCTTAGTTTAGTTAGATCCCCTGTTGTTAGTTTAGTTTAGGGACTCGCAAGATAATGAGGACCCTTGACGTGGGCTTGCGAGCGGAGGTATTTAATATTTGACAAATGACTATCATTATATCAAATTTTGGTGATAGTGTTTTAAAAATTAGTAATTTTTTATTTTTATTAAATACCTTCAAATACCTCAAAATAACATTTATAAAAAATTGTCTGAAATGTGTTTTTGTATTGTGCTTTTGGAACCACAAAATTTTTTTTTTGGAACAAATTTTTTTTTATGAAATGTGTGTTGGACTTAAATCTTATTATTTATATGTTATTAACTATAATTGTCTAAATAAAAATTAATAGACATATTTAAATGAAAAAAGACATTTATTACAGTAAGATTTTTTTTTAAAAGGAAAAAATTAAAGATCAAAAAGATCCCTTGTAAAAGAACTGGGGGGACGAGATCCCTCTGAAGACCTGGGTTGTCCATGTTGAAATGGGTAACTCCCCTGGGTAGAGGTTTCTCCACAATATGACCGAGATGCTGGTGGATAGTGGGAATAAGTATCCTCAAATGGCCTCCAATTGAGCATTTGATCTCGATCACGCTCTAAATTGTGAACCGTTTCAAGGGGTTCTCGTGGACCTGCAAACAGGTCCATTAAGGCTCCATTCACACGTCCGCAATGTGTTTTGCGGATACACGGAGACACGGATCCGCAAAACACGGAAAGCGGCAATGTGTGTTCCGCATTTTGCGGACCGCACATTGCCAACATAATAGAATATGCCTGTTCTTGTCCGCAATTGCGGACAAGAATAGGACATGTTCTATTTTTTTGCGGAAACGGAAGCACGGATGCGGAAGTGCGGATCCGCAAATGTGGATGCGGACAGCACATTCCGTCCCCATAGAGAATGAATGGGTCCGCACCCTTTCCGCAAAATTGCGGAAAGGATGCGGACCCATTTTGCGGACGTGTGAATGGAGCCTAAAAGTGCCACAGCAGATAAACACCGAGCTTTTTGTTCCTCTGGTATTTTTTGAAGTAAGGGCACGAAACTCTTGACCATGGTTTCGTCCGCACTCTCACCACGATTCTGGTTTAGATACTCCATAACCCTTGATTCAACAATGGTTCGAGTATCTAAAGCAGAATCGGGGGGAGGGGGACCCCTACGTCTACCAGAGGAACGACGCTGGGTGTTTATATGCTGTGGCACTGCGAGATTTTCTTGGACTTCCTCTGAGACGGTTGGCAAAGGTGGATTTTCTTCCGTTGATGCAGGGGCAGATGTATTTTCAACGGAAGATGGTCCCGATGCTGCTACGGTTTCAACCGGGTCTTGGCTGAGGTTATCAACGGTCCTGTAAAATAATTTCAAAAGTATTATTAAAGTTAATTATTCAAGGAAATATAAACATCAAAATTGATTATTATTTGACAGACATGCTGATCCGGGAAACGTCTAGCAGTTTCAAAACTACATTTCCCAACATTTCAGAATGGCATACAGAAAGCGACGGCCCTGCTCTTCTGGGTGGACGCATATACGCGTCCTCCCACGATAGGCGAGATTTCCTGTGAACGCCCGCACATAGGCGCGCGCGTTCACAGGAACGGAAGGTAAGCGAGTGGATCTCCAGCCTGCCAGCGGCGATCGTTCGCTGGCAGGCTGGAGATGCGATTTTTTTAACCCCTAATAGGTATATTAGACGCTGTTTTGATAACAGCGTCTAATATACCTGCTACCTGGTCCTCTGGTGGTCCCTTTTGCAAGGATCGACCACCAGAGGACACAGGTAGCTCAGTAAAGTAGCACCAAACACCACTACACTACACTACACCGCCCCCTGTCACTTATTAACCCCTTTATGAACCACTGATCACCCCTGATCACCCCATATAGACTCCCTGATCACCCCCCTGTAATTTTTTTGGCCCAAGTTAGCGGAAATGTATTTTTTTCCTTACAAAGTCTCATATTCCACTAACTTGTGTCAAAAAATAAAATCTCACATGAACTCACCATACCCCTCACGGAATCCAAATGCGTAAAATTTTTTAGAAATTTATATTCTAGACTTCTTCTCACGCTTTAGGGCCCCTAAAATGCCAGGGCAGTCTAAATACCCCACATGTGACCCCATTTCGGAAAGAAGACACCCCAAGGTATTCCGTGAGGGGCATAATGAGTCCATGAAAGATTGAAATTTTTGACCAAAGTTATCGGAAAGGGAGACTTTGTGCGAAAATACAAAAAAAACAATTTCCGCTAACTTGTGCCCAAAAAAAAAAAGTACAATGAACTCACTATGCCCATCAGTGAATACCTTTGGGTGTCTACTTTCCGAAATGGGGTCATTTGTGGGATGTTTGTACTGTCTGGCCATTGTAGAACCTCAGGAAACATGACAGGTGCTCAGAAAGTCAGAGCTGATTCAAAAAGCGGAAATTTACATTTTTGTACCATAGTTAGTAAACGCTATAACTTTACCCAAACCATTTTTTTTTTTTAGCCAAACATTTTTTTTTTAACAAAGACATGTAGAACAATAAAAAAATGCATTGATCCAGAACTGATCATTCATGGGCCGCGTGCGAGAGTTGATTTCACAGGTCGACCCAGAAACGCCAGTCTGAAAGGCACCAAACTAATCATCAAGATAACATTGAAATAAAATCTAAAATAAAACATTACTTACGGTCGAGTATCCATGATTGGCCTTAAGAATTGTAAATTGGCCGTATACAAATATGGCTTTTTGGCCAGCGATCCGTCACCACTTTTTTGATGCTGGTTCATTTCCCGCTTAAATTGGTCCCGGCAGGAGTACCAGCGGTTTTTTATTTTGCTGACTAGGTAAAAAAAAACAAAAAAAAAAAAAACAGACATATATTTTAAATTTGCCAAAATTATAAAAAAAACAACATATCTGAGATTTAAACAGTATTCAAACACTCATCTACTCAATTTACTGTATTAGCTGTAAGGCAGGCATGCACTACCTCAGGCCCTCATGCTGTTTCCAAACTACAACTCCCAGCATTTCTGCACAGGCGACAGCTAATAGCCTATAGCATGGCATGTTAGGTGTTGTAGATTGTCCAAAGCTGTATGGCCACAGCTTGAGCAGCCATGCTATAAGGAGTTAACATGTTTGCAAGACCTAAAAAAAAGTAGCCATATGCAGCTGGATAATAATGCCTTGCTATGCACAGGTTTGCAAAGTAAAAATCTGGGACTGGGGGCTTAAAATGTTTGCAAACCAGTAAAAAAGCATGCATATGCAGATGTATAGTAATGCATTGCTATGCACAGGTTTGCAAAGTAAAAATCTGGGACTGGGGGCTTAAAATGTTTGCAAACCAGTAAAAAAGCATGCATATGCAGATGTATAGTAATGCATTGCTATGCACAGGTTTGCTAAGTAAAATTCTTAGACGTAAGGATTAGAAAAGTTTGAAAAGCAAAAAAAAGCATGAATATGCAGCTGGATCTTTATGCTATATGGAATGCATGGTCGGCCTGCTGCTCTCCAAATGGTGAACAACTACTACTCTAGACAGCACGTCATAGGAGGAGTAGTAGTTTGTAGAGCCATAGTTTTCACATTCCTGAAAACATGCACTTCATACAAGAAATATGACCAGACATATATACATATATAAATTACTCACTGATGAGGTGACGCTTCTTTGAGTCTGCTTTAGCAAATTCAGCCCCGTCTATTTCTTGGGCAATCTCTTCCCATGACCTTTCCTTCTGGACTCGGTCATGGTAGGAGTCCAGTCGGGTATCCCATAGGTTGGGACGCTCTTCAATTAGCGTTATTAATTTCTCCACATCATAGAGTGGCATCCTGACAACTTTAAATCCAGTATGATTTAAAACAAAGATGATCCAGCTCTGCAAAGCCCTTCCCCTTTGATTTCTGTGGGCAGGATTTAATTTCCAGGAACGGAATCCGTATAAAACGGATGACATACGGAATGACATCCGAATGTCTTCCGTTTTATACGGATCCATTGACTTTGTATTGTACCAGGATCCGATTTTTGCGGAAAAGAATAGGACATGTATCACGGTCGGCGTGGCTATCACATACGTGACACAGAGGGAGGGAACGAGGAAGGCCCTGCCCAAGTGAGAGGGAAGATGGTGACCCCTGGCCAGGGGCGTACCTAGAGCATTTGGCACCCGGGGCGAACCCTTTGTTTGGCACCCCCCCCCCCCCCCCCCCCCCAAGAAAGTTAAGAAAACATGCACAAACTTTTTTCAATGTTTTCAATAATATTTATAAATAAAAATAAAACCCCTTAATAAAATAATAAACCTCTGCACACCCCCTTAACGAAATAAACCCATTAACCCCCCTTAATAAAACCCATTAACCACCCCTTAATAGACCCCTTAACCCTTCCTTAATAAAATAAAAACCTGCACCCCCTTAAACCCCAGTATAATAAACATTGGTGGCGCAGTGCGCCCCCCCTCCCTAGTATAATAAACATATAAACATTGGTGTGGTGGTGCAGTGCGCCCCCCCCAACACCCTAGTATAATAAACATTGGTGGCGCAGTGTGCCCCCCCAACATAATAAACATTGGTGGCGCAGTGCGCCCCCCTCCCTAGTATAATAAACATATAAACATTGGTGGTGCAGTGCGCCCCCCCCAACACCCCAGTATAATAAACATTGATGGCGCAGTGTGCCCCCCCAACATAATAAACATTGGTGGGCAGTGCGCCCCCCCTCCCTAGCATAATAAACATATAAACATTGGTGGGCAGTGCGCCCCCCCTCCCTAGCATAATAAACATATAAACATTGGTGGTGCAGTGCGCCCCCCCCAACACCCCAGTATAATAAACATTGGTGGCACAGTGCGCCCCCCCCCCCAACATAATAAACATTGGTGGGCAGTGCCAATGAGGGTTAAAAAAATAAATAAAAATTAACTCACCACCTCCAATTGATCGCGTAGCAGCCGGTCTCATGTACTTTTTCTTCAGGACGCAGGACCTGTGGTGATGTCACTGAGCTCATCACTTGATACATCACATGATACATCACCATGGTAATGTACCATGTGATAGAGGCTGGAGCTCAGTGACGTCACCACAGGTCCTGAAGAAATTACAAGGAGACCGGCAGCAGCTACGCGATCAATTGGAGGAGGTGAGTTAATTTTTTATTTTTTAACCCTCATTGGCACTGCCCACTGCCCACCAATGTTTATTATACTGGGGGGGGGGGCGCACTCAATGTTTATTATACTGGGGGGGGGCGCCACAATCAATGTTTATTATACTGGGGGGGGGGCCACTCTGAAGATAACTGAGCTGTTAATACAAATACAGGAGGCGGGTGCCGGAATCAAATAGCGGCACCCGACCTCTGTGACAGGGAGCGGCACCTAAGTGGTTAACTGCAGCTGATCGCAGCTCCCTGTCATAGAGGTCGGGTGCCGGCTATTTGATTCCGGCACCCGCCTCCTGTATTTGTATTAACAGCTCAGTTATCTTTATTGGTGGCGCAGTGGCCACAGCCCCTCCCCCGGCCCTGTCCCTCTTCTTATTCGCCGCGGCGGCAGCAGCACAGGGGGAGGGAGAGACCATCTGGAGCCCTGCCCCTATCACAGTGCCACGCCTGGGCCGGCCCACTCGCCACATATTTTTTATTTTTTTTTTATCCTCAGTCGCGGCTGGCACCCCCCTTGTGAGTGGCACCCGGGGCGGGCCGCCCCCCCCCGCCCCCCCCCCTTGGTACGCCACTGCTGAGCTGTTAATACAAATACAGGAGGCGGGTGCCGGAATCAAATAGCGGCACCCGACCTCTGTGACAGGGAGCGGCACCTAAGTGGTTAACTGCAGCTGATCGCAGCTCCCTGTCATAGAGGTCGGGTGCCGGCAATTTGATTCCGGCACCCGCCTCCTGTATTTGTATTAACAGCTCAGTTATCTTTATTGGTGGCGCAGTGGCCACAGCCCCTCCCCCGGCCCTGTCCCTCTTCTTATTCGCCGCGGCGGCAGCAGCACAGGGGGAGGGAGAGACCATCTGGAGCCCTGCCCCTATCACAGTGCCACGCCTGGGCCGGCCCACTCGCCACATATTTTTTTTTTTTATTTCTTTTTTTTTTTTTTTTTTTATCCTCAGTCGCGGCTGGCACCCCCCTTGTGAGTGGCACCCGGGGCGGGCCGCCCCCCCCGCCCCCCCCGCCCCCCCCTTGGTACGCCACTGCCCCTGACTCACCTGGCGGCTGGCACCTGGCTGCCCTGATGTCCCTAGACGGGTTCCTCACCCGTACGCCGATCACGTGCCTAAAGCCCTGGCTTTCCCTGAGCTGAGCCCTAGGTGGTGAACAGGGCGATGGGAACACTAGTCCGCACCACTAACTCTAAGGGAAAACACCAAGGGGAGGACAGACAACACAGACTCAACATATATTCCCAGGTGGGCGACAACAGGAGACAACAATAAGCCCAACAGGGATCCGGAGGGTAGCACACAGGAACGACAACCAGGATTAACCACTCCAGTGGGTCAGTATAGATGTCCAGGCAGGAAGCTCTATAACTGGCAACTAGAGAAGTGTGAGGGGAGAATATAAGGAGGTAGGGAGTGGCAGACAAGAAACAGCTGAGGAGGAGAAGCTACGGATCCCTGAGAGAGACAAAAAGGATAGCAAGGCAAACACAGAAAACAATCACTAAGAAATAACGTGATCTTTAGATATAGAGCGCGCAGCCACCCGCTGCGACTTCCTGACCCCGGGTATAACGGAGTCAGACGTGGCTCTTGATACCCTCGTGACAACATGTTTTATATTTAAACGGACATGCGGAACGGAACAACGGAAACAGACAGCACACATTGTGCTGTCCGATTTTTTCCAGGACCCATTGAAAATACATAATCAGAAGAAAAAACATGATTTTTACAAAGATATAATTGCATGAAACAAACAAAGAAAAAATATCTTCAATGTGGATAATAATTCATATAAATGCTGTCAAAAATTAAATCATATCCTATCTATTTTTAGGGTAAGTAACATAATTAGTGATAATGTTGTTGTAGAAGAGGACGTCTCTAACCTCCACTCAAACCACAAGTGGGGTGGTGGGAGAGAGAAAAGGGGCGCACAATAGGGTAGTATGTTCGAGCAAATTGAGGTATTGAAAAATAGAGAAAGGCTCACCTTATTGAGTTGTGCTAGTGATAGGCACAACTCTATTGTAGATATGTGAATAGAATCCAATTCCACAGGACTGCACCCGCAGGAAATGTCTCTCCTGGAAAGAGTGTCCAATCCTCCAGAGAGTGCTTGTCACAAAGAAATATTGCAGTGGCGCAAATTCATTGATGGAAACAGACGTGGAACTTCCAGTTGGATGTTTCTTTTTATTCAAAGGAAGCGCATACACATGTAAACAACGCGTTTCGGGGACAAACAGTTCCCCTTCATCAGGTTTAGTAACAATACATAAGAATGGATATTTATAGTGAGAGAAAAAGAAAAAAAACGCCAAAGAAACGCCAAAAAAACGCACCTGTGTACCGCCCACAATTCTGAGGGGTTAACACTAGGTGTCATCTTGATGGCAGTATACATAAATATAATAAAACAGGGGATATCAATGTTAAAATGTACAAACCGGATTCCAAAAAAGTTGGGAGACTAAACAAATTGTGAATAAAAACTGAATGCAATGATGTGGAGATGGCAAATGTCAATATTTTATTTGTAATAGAACGTAGATGACAGATCAAACGTTTAATCCGAGTAAATGTATCATTTTAAAGGAAAAATACGTTGATTCCAATTTTCACGGTGTCAACAAATCGCAAAAAAGTTGGGACAAGTAGCAATAAGAGGCTGGAAAAAGTAAATTTGAGCATAACGAAGAGCTGGAAGACCAATTAACACTAATTAGGTCAATTGGCAACATGATTGGGTATAAAAAGAGCTTCTCAGAGTGGCAGTGTCTCTCAGAAGCCAAGATGGGTAGAGGATCACCAATTCACACAATGTTGCGCAGAAAGATAGTGGAGCAATATCAGAAAGGTGTTACCCAGCGAAAAATTGCAAAGACTTTGCATCTATCATCATCAACTGTGCATAACATCCTCCGAAGATTCAGAGAATCTGGAAGAATCTCTGTGCGTAAGGGTCAAGGCCGTAAAACCATACTGGATGCCCGTGATCTCCGGGCCCTTAAACGACACTGCACCACAAACAGGAATGCTACTGTAAAGGAAATCACAGAATGGGCTCAGGAATACTTCCAGAAACCATTGTCAGTGAACACAATCCACCGTGCCATCCGCCGTTGCCAGCTGAAACTCTACAGTGCATGGCGTTTTCACTGGGCCAGGGATCATTTAAAATAGAGTGTGGCAAAATGGAAGACTGTTCTGTGGTCAGACGAGTCACGATTCGAAGTTCTTTTTGGAAATCTGGGACGCCATGTCATCCGGACCAAAGAGGACAAGGACAACCCAAGTTGTTATCAATGCTCAGTTCAGAAGCCTGCATCTCTGATGGTATGGGGTTGCATGAGTGCGTGTGGCATGGGCAGCTTGCATGTCTGGAAAGGCACCATCAATGCAGAAAAATATATTCAGGTTCTAGAACAACATATGCTCCCATCCAGACGTCATCTCTTTCAGGGAAGACCCTGCATTTTTCAACAAGATAATGCCAGACCACATTCTGCATCAATCACAACATCATGGCTGCGTAGGAGAAGGATCCGGGTACTGAAATGACCAGTCTGCAGTCCAGATCTTTCACCTATAGAGAACATTTGGCGCATCATAAAGAGGAAGGTGCAACAAAGAAGGCCCAAGACGATTGAACAGTTAGAGGCCTGTATTAGACAAGAATGGGAGAGCATTCCTATTTCTAAACTTGAGAAACTGGTCTCCTCGGTCCCCAGACGTCTGTTGAGTGTTGTAAGAAGAAGGGGAGATGCCAGTGGTGAAAATGGCCTTCTCCCAACTTTTTGGGGATTTGTTGACACCATGAAATTCTGATTCAACATATTTTTCCCTTAAAATGGTACATTTTCTCAGTTTAAACTTTTGTTCCGTGATTTATGTTCTATTCTGAATAAAATATTAGAAGTTGGCACCTCCACATCATTGCATTCAGTTTTTATTCACGATTTGTATAGTGTCCCAACTCTTTTGGAATCCGGTTTGTAATAGAAAGGAGTTTACATGTATAAAAGCAATTATGTAAAAATGTTTTAAATGCTTATCATAGTTTTTCAACGTAATAACAGAGCGAGTTGGAAGGTCATGTGACCGCTGGTATGATCACATGGTGTGTTATGTTCCTGGGGACGGCGGGGACATTGTATTAATCATTGCCATGTAAACTTGTATTGTTGTTTACTTACTCTGATCAAAATGTCCCATCTATCTATTTATTATCAGTCTTTACAGTATTTAATCAAATCAGTCGATTACTCTCTTTTTTTATACATATTTTTGTACCTATTATATGAGCATATTTAGATAATTAACGCCAGCGCTATAATGACATTCCCAAACCCCTCCCCTTACAGTCCGGCACTGAGAGCACTGCTATCGATAGTCACTATGAGCGGAAGTGCCCCCATCACCCTGGCAACCAGTCACATGATCGCAAGATAGCGATCATGTTCTCTACTAAGCGCTGACATCGGTACTGTGGCGCCAGCACTGACATCATGTAAGTAGCGTCCTCACCATGGAGATGGTCACGTGGTCACGCCCCTTCTGATCACGTCTCCTTTCTCCCAGCAGTATAAGGAACGAATAGGCCGGCATATCCCCGCCATCTCCAGGAACGTAACACACCATGTGACCCTACCAGCGGTCACATGACCTTCCAACTCGCTCTGTTATTACGTTGAAAAACTATGATAAGCATTTAAAACATTTTTACATAATTGCTTTTATACATGTAAACTCCTTTCTATTACATTTTAACATTGATATCCCCTGTTTTATTATATTTATGTATACTGCCATCAAGATGACACCCAGTGTTAACCCCTCAGAATTGTGGGCGGTACACAGGTGCGTTTTTTTGGCGTTTGTTTTCTTTTTCTCTCACTATAAATATCCATTCTTATGTATTGTTACTAAACCTGATGAAGGGGAACTGTTTGTCCCCGATACGCGTTGTTTACATGTGTATGTGTAGTGTCCCACTAGGTAAAGGTGGGCACTACACAAGGGTTAACATGTCTTTTGCATTACTGTGATGTTTAATTATGCATTTCCCTGTGTTATCTGGGTGTCAGGCCTGTTAGGGTGTAGTTTAGCCTCCTAGACATTAGGGGGAGCTAGAGAGCCCTGTGTATATATAGGTAGGCCCAAACAGGGGAGAGTTCGTTCAGTCCAAGTGGCTAGAAGTGTAACCTAGTCAGCCTGAAGTTCCTGAGTCTAAGCTTAGCTCAGAAGATTACCCCAGAAGAAGAGCTTACCTTCTGGGAGAAACCTGCAGCCACCTGCATATAAAGCAAGGACAGTACAACCAGCTCAGATAAGTAAGCTGATGGGCAGAGGTACTATAAAATAGAAGCAAGGGTCAATACAGGAGGAAGATTATTTTACCAAGGATTGAAGCCAGCATTTAGGCATCCGGGCCTTGGGATACAGCCAGCCAGAATAGCTGTGGAGATAGTGCAGCCTGGACTGTGAAGCATTAATTGTATACCCTCCAAGTATCTTGCAAGATTATACCTGCCATTATTGAAAGTAAGCCTGCTTGTGGAATATATGCTAAAAGGGACTGCATCATTACCAACTGTATGTACAAAGTTTGGACTGTTTCAAGTAAAGCAACGTTTGGTTCATCATACCATCTGTGTACCTCAATTACTGCTCCTATAAATCGGTGTGCCACCGTTACAGGCACTGGCGTCACGATCCTTAAAGGGACCTTGCCCCAGGCACTCAAAATACCTGCAACATCCAGGGCTCCTCATCCACCATCAGGCCTGGTCCCTACATACCGAGTGTGCCCCAGAGGAACTTGTGTCTACCTCTCCTTCACTGCCGCATGCCTGCCCAGGGTTCTCACCCAAATAGTGAGTAACCCTCGATTGCCCATAACCGTGACCTCACAATCGCAATACCCTGCAGGTCTGGCGTGCTGCATATGCGCTTCCTTTGAATAAAAAGAAACATCCAACTGGAAGTTCCACGTCCGTTTCCATCAGTGAATTTGCGCCACTGCAGTATTTCTTTGTGATAATTAGTGATAATAACAGATTAAAAACAACTGAACAGAGATGACAATGTGAACACTAACCAGCATGGGCTCCATCAATTCAGCATGTTCTGGGCCAGTGGCGTACATAGAGAAGTAAAGGCCCCCCACAGAGGACAGAAGGATTTCTGCCTAGACCCTTTTCAATGACCCTTGGGCCATTTTTCCACTGCCTCATTTGCTAAAAGTTGTTCCTTTAGAGGGCAGAGTCCGTACCGAGTTTTCACACCCAGTAGAAGAGGAGATGATCCCAACTAAGACTGGGCCCCCTCTTGCCCTGGGCCCCATAGCAGTCGCATGGTCTGCCGCTATGGTAGTTACGCCCCTGTTCTCGGCATTGTGTATGCGCAGGTTTAGTGCACACTTCCTAAACTTGCTGTGAAATGCATATTACATCATTTATTTGGAGCGCACATGTGACCCTGGTGTTAAGGTCACATGATCGCAATTCAGCAGACCATAAGACGTGTGTTGAACCGCACACGTGACCATTTTTGTCTACTCACATGATCGCAGCATATAATGAATGATATTATGTACTTCCAACTGATAAGAACCTTTTATGACAAATTTGTCTTAACGTATACTAAATATTTTGTATCTAATTAGTAATTAGTGATAATTAGTGATAATAACCGTTTTAATCTGTTATCACTAATTATGTCACCCTAAAAGATAGGATATGATTTCAATTTTGACAGCACTTATATGTATTATTATCCACATTAAAGATATTTTTTCTTTGATTGCTTCATGCAATTATATCTTAACCACCTCAGCCCCCTTAGCTTAAACACCCTTAATGACCAGGCCACTTTTTACACTTCTGACCTACCCTACTTTCACCGTTTATTGCTCGGTCATGCAACTTACCACCCAAATTAATTTTACCTCCTTTTCTTCTCACTAATAGAGCTTTCATTTGGTGGTATTTCATTGCTGCTGACATTTTTACTTTTTTTGTTATTAATCGAAATTTAAAGATTTTTTTGCAAAAAAATGACATTTTTCACTTTCAGTTGTAAAATTTTGCAAAAAAAATGACATCCATATATAAATTTTTCTCAAAATTTATTGTTCTACATGTCTTTGATAAAAAAAAAAATGTTTGGGTAAAAAAAAAAATGGTTTGGGTAAAAGTTATAGCGTTTACAAACTATGGTACAAAAATGTGAATTTCCGCTTTTTGAAGCAGCTCTGACTTTCTGAGCACCTGTCATGTTTCCTGAGGTTCTACAATGCCCAGACAGTACAAACACCCCACAAATGACCCCATTTTGGAAAGTAGACACCCTAAGGTATTCGCTGATGGGCATAGTGAGTTCATAGAACTTTTTATTTTTTGTCACAAGTTAGCGGAAAATTATGATTTTTTTGTTTTTTATTTTTTTCTTACAAAGTCTCATATTCCACTAACTTGTGACAAAAAATAAAAACTTCCATGAACTCACTATGCCCATCACGAAATACCTTGGGGTGTCTTCTTTCCAAAATGGGGTCACTTGTGGGATAGTTATACTGCCCTGGCATTTTAGGGGCCCAAATGCGTGCGAAGTAGTTTGAAATCAAAATCTGTAAAAAATGGCCGGTGAAATCCGAAAGGTGCTCTTTGGAATGTGGGCCCCTTTGCCCACCTAGGCTGCAAAAAAGTGTCACACATCAGGTATCGCCGTACTCAGGAGAAGTTGGGCAATGTGTTTTGGGGTGTCATTTTACATATACCCATGCTGGGTGAGAGAAATATCTTGGCAAAAGACAACTTTTCCCATTTTTTTTATACAAAGTTGGCATTTGACCAAGATATTTATCTCACCCAGCATGGGTATATGTAAAATGACACCCCAAAACACATTGCCCAACTTCTCCTGAGTACGGTGATACCTGATGTGTGACACTTTTTTGCAACCTAGATGCGCAAAGGGGCCCACATTCCTTTTATGAGGGCATTTTTAGACATTTGGATCCCAGACTTCTTCTCACGCTTTAGGGCCCCTAAAATGCCAGGGCAGTATAAATACCCCACATGTGACCCCATTTTGGAAAGAAGACACCCCAAGGTATTCAATGAGGGGCATGGCGAGTTCATAGAATTTTTTTTTTTTGGCACAAGTTAGCGGAAATAGATTTTTAATTTTTCTTTTCTCACAAAGTCTCCCTTTCCGCTAACTTGGGACAAAAATTTCAATCTTTCATGGACTCAATATGCCCCTCACGGAATACCTTGGGGTGTCTACTTTCCGAAATGGGGTCACATGTGGGGTATTTATACTGCCCTGGCATTCTAGGGGCCCTAAAGCGTGAGAAGAAGTCTGGAATATAAATGTCTAAAAGATTTTACGCATTTGGATTCCGTGAGGGGTATGGTGAGTTCATGTGAGATTTTATTTTTTGACACAAGTTAGTGGAATATGAGACTTTGTAAGAAAATAAAAATAAATTTCCACTAACTGGGGCCAAAAAAATGTCTGAATGGAGCCTTACAGGGGGGTGATCAATGACAGGGGGGTGATCAATGACAGGGGGGTGATCAATGACAGGCGGGTGATCAGGGAGTCTATATGGGGTGATCACCCCCCTGTCATTGATCACCCCCCTATAAGGCTCCATTCAGATGTCCGTATGTGTTTTGCGGATCCGATCCATGTATCCGTGGATCCGTAAAAAACATACGGACATCTGAATGGAGCCTTACAGGGGGGGTGATCAATGACAGGGGGGTGATCAATGACAGGGGGGTGATCAGGGAGTCTATATGGGGTGAACACCCCCCTGTCATTGATCACCCCCCTATAAGGCTCCATTCAGATGTCCGTATGTGTTTTGCGGATCCGATCCATGTATCCGTGGATCCGTAAAAAACATACGGACATCTGAATGGAGCCTTACAGGGGGGTGATCAATGACAGGGGGGTGATCAATGAGAGGGGGTGATCAGGGAGTCTATATGGGGTGAACACCCCCCTGTCATTGATCACCCCCCTATAAGGCTCCATTCAGATGTCCGTATGTGTTTTGCGGATCCGATCCATGTATCCGTGGATCCGTAAAAAACATACGGACATCTGAATGGAGCCTTACAGGGGGGTGATCAATGACAGGGGGGTGATCAATGACAGGGGGGTGATCAGGGAGTCCATATGGGGTGATCACCCCCCTGTAAGGCTCCATTCAGACGTCTGTATGTGTTTTGCGGATCCGATCCATGTATCCGTGGATCCGTAAAAAACATACGGACATCTGAATGCAGCCTTACAGGGGGGTGATCAATGACAGGGGGGTGATCAGGGAGTCTATATGGGGTGATCACCCCCCTGTCATTGATCACCCCCCTATAAGGCTCCATTCAGATGTCCGTATGTGTTTTGCGGATCCGATCCATGTATCCGTGGATCCGTAAAAAACATACGGACATCTGAATGGAGCCTTACAGGGGGGTGATCAATGACAGGGGGGTGATCAGGGAGTCTAAATGGGGTGATCAGGGGTTAATAAGGGGTTAATAAGTGACAGGGGGGGTGTAGTGTAGTGGTGTTTGGTGCTACATATTGCTGAGCTACCTGTGTCCTCTGGTGGTCGATCCAAACAAAAGGGACCACCAGAGGACCAGGTAGCAGGTATATTAGACGCTGTTATCAAAACAGCGTCTAATATACCTGTTAGGGGTTAAAAAAAATCACATCTCCAGCCTGCCAGCGAATGATCGCCGCTGGCAGGCTGGAGATCCACTCGCTTACCTTCTGATCCTGTGAACGCGCGCGCCTGTGTGCGCGCGTTCACAGGAAATCTCGCGTCTCGCGAGATGACGCGTATATGCGTGACTCTGCGCAGGGCTGCCGCCTCCGGAACGCGATCCCGCGTTAGGCGGTCCGTAGGCGGTTAAATCATGTTTTTTCTTCTAATTATGTATCATGATTAGTGTTGAGAGCGAATATTCGAATAGCGAATATTAATCGCGAATATCGCAACTTCGATAATTTGCGAATATTACGAATATACTGCTATATATTTGTTATATCGAATATTCAGCATTTTTTCCATCTGAACAAATGATTCCTCCCTGCTTAAAATGCTTGTGGTCAATGAGTCAGACATACTTCTCCCCACAAGCGTCCCCGTCACCATGGGAACGCCTGGTGGTTAGAATATACCATCGGATCTGACTTATATCGTGAAAACTCAAATCCGATGGTATATTCTAACACAGAGGCGTTCCTATGGTGATGGGGACGCTTGAAGTTAGAGCAGGGGGCCAGTATGTATGCGCCTGTTGGTATACTCTAACTTCAAGCCCCCCCCCCCACTATTAAAATCATTCATGGGTGGCCAGTGCGGGTCCCCCCCCTCCGTATTAAACATCATTGGTGGCAGTGCGCCCTCAATCCCCCCTCCCTCCCCAGTATTAATCATTGCTGGCAGTGCGCCCCCTCCCTCCCCTGGGGCTCCGATCGGTTACCATGGCAACCAGGACGCTACTGAAGTCCTGGTTGCCATGGTCAGTTAGTCAGCATTGTACTTCCCTCCCTGCTTCTTGCTTGTGGGCCAATGACTCATTGACCCACAAGCATTTTAAGCAGGGAGGAATCATTTGTTCAGATGGAAAAAATGACGAATATTCTAAAAACGAATATATAGCAGTATATTCTGTAGTGCTATATACTCGTTTTTGACCAACACCTTTTTTTCGCATAAAAATTTGCATTATGCGATTTTTTATTACAGATTTTTCGCAATAAAACGAATATCTCGAATACGAATATTCGCAAATATATCACAAATATTCTACCATATATTCGCGAAATATCGCAAATTCGAATATTGCCCCTGCCTCTCATCACTAATCATGATCAGTTACCCTGAGGGGTCTATATATATGTATCTAGCACCAATGTGTTTTGTCACTGCTTGAGAAAAGTCCCAGTAAGAGGACTGAAACGTCGCTTTGGTGATTAAAGAACACTACTTTTGATTCACATCTTTGGGAGTGCCGCAGAATTTATATATATATATATATATATATATATATATATATATATATATATACAGGTGAAACTCAAAAAATTAGAATATCATGCAAAAGTCCATTTATTTCAGTAATGCAAATTAAAAGGAATTGCATTAATACAGCTTAAAATTTGAATTTTGTGAAACGGTTCAATATTCTAGGCTCAAAGTGTCACACTAATTAGTCAGCTAATTAATCCATACCCCCTGAGCAAAGGGTACCTCAAAATTGTGACTTTGGGGTTTCATAAGCTATAAGACATAATCATCCAAATTATATGAGTCTATCTTATTTGTTAGTTTCACCTTTTAAGTTGCATTACTGAAATAAATGAACTTTGCACGATATTCTAATTTTTCGAGTTTCACCTGTATATATATATTTTTTTTTACGCACTTATATAGTCTATATAGAGACATTAGCATCACGCTGTCCCCAATGGGGCTCACAATCTATGTTCCCTATCAGTATGTCTTTGGAGTGGGAGGAAACTGGAGAACCCGGAGAAAAATACACAAACATGGTGAGAACATACAAACTCCATGCAGATGTTGTCCATGGTAGGATTCGAACCTAAGACCCCAGCGCTGCAAGGCTCCGGTGCTAACCACTGACCAATGTGCTGCTTTCCTACTGTATACACCATAAATATGAAGTATTATTGCACCCTTTGGTCCTGAAATAATGGAAATCATCTGCAGGTCAAAGGCAGATCTGCTTCCAACATTCCAGCACAGTATTGCATTCCATATGATCAGAATTTTACTAAAAGTCTCTATTATGGTAGTTGATATTGAGAATTGGGCTTATTATTTGACAAGGCGATAACTGAACTAGACTTGGCCATCTCTGTCATAGACTGTGAATGGAGCAGCAAAACTACCACTCTGTTGAACCGTAGTGAAGAGTGTCTGTGAAGGTTCTCATTTATCCAGGTCATGGTATATTCGGCGAAACAAAACAACAACTACATCAGCGTATGGCTCAGCATAGAAGAGCCAAAACCTCTGGTCAAGATTCAGCCGTGTACTTACATCTAAAAGAAACAGGTCACACCTTTGAAGACAGTCAAGTACGTGTTTTGGATAAGGAGGCCAATTGGTACAAACGAGGTGTGAAGGAGGCTATCTACTTAAAAATGGAGAAGCCAAGCTTGAATAGAGGCGGGGGGGGGGGGGGGGGGGGGGGGTTAGACATCTATTGTCTGCCACATACAATGCTGTCTTGACACCTTTTTCTGGGAGGTCATTATCACCTACTGACTCCAATTAGGATAATGGATTCAACACCTTTGACCCCATGCTGGGTATAATGACCTCTGACCCCATGCTGGGTATAATTACCAGATGTTGATTTAGTTACATATTTATTCCCAGAGAATTCTTGTACAGTCACTCAGAATTGAGAAAGCTCGTTGGAAGAGCGAGTGAAACGTTTTCAAGAAATCTACAGTAAGTCCAGTTGCCTTGATTTATTATTTACAGATATACGTAGTGAAGAGGAACATAGAGCTCAGGGTCCCCATTGTAGTCATGGCTAGAGGTCCAGGATTGGGGACCGAAATGTTCATAGCTTATCAACTGTCCTGTGGTTGTCACTTTATTTTCCTATAAAATACTTTAAAAGATTGGACAGGGTTGGGAAAAAAACACGTCTGCTTTCTTCTAAAAACAGCTCCATAGCTGTCCCCAGGCTGTGCATGGTATTGCAGCACAGCCCCATTCACTTCAATAGAACTAAGTGGTAATACCAGACACCAGGGGCGTTGCTAGGTTCTCAAAAGATCCGGGGCCCAAGCCCCAATGCATATGGCCCAACTCTCTAAGTCCACCAACCGCAAACCCTCCGCCCCCCAGCAAACAGTAGCGCTGAAGACATTTTACAATTACTATACAGCAGCACATACCTCTCACATCCAGGGCCTCCCAGGTGACGTCTCCTCCGATGTAGATCTTTTCTGTCATCATCTTCTCCATTCGGTTCGGGCAACTTCTCTCAGCCGCCTCGTCTCTGAAGAGTGTGACACACAGACATCTTAGCTTCCTCACTTTTCTGTAACCTCAAATACTATCCTGAAGGAAAATTAAAAATGAGATAATTTTCCCCATAGTAATAGTGCTCCTCATAGTCCCACCAATAGTAATTCCGGTTTAGAGTGCCCCCATTAGTAATACTGCCCCCTACAGTGCCCCCAGCAGTGATAATGCTCCCCGAGAATGCCTCCTTTAGTAGAAGATCCCTCAAGTATTAATAATGCCCTCACAGAGCCCCCAGTAGAAATAAGGCCCCCCTATTGCTCCTTCAGTGGTAATAAAGCTCTCTACAGACCCCTCAGTAGTAATAAGCCCCTCCATAGTGCTCTTAGTAGAAATAATGTGGATCTATAAATCCCTCCTATAGAGCCCCCAATAGTAATAAGAATGCCTATAATGTCCCCTGGATTTAAAATGCTCCCACAGTCCCCCAGTATTTATATCGCCCCTACCGTTATAATGCTCGCCCTGAAGTGCCCCCAGTATTTATATTGCCCCCTACTGTTATAATGCTCATCCTGAAGAGCCCCCAGTATTTATAATGCCGTCTGCAGTGCCGCCTGTAGTTATATTCCTCTGTTTAGTGTTCTCAGAAATTATAATTCCTCAGCCCCTCCAACATACAGTCCTATGTAAAAAACATTATTTCAATCTCTCCGTCATAGAGTTCTATGTATATACCATCACACCATCTCTCCAGCTCCTCCAATATACAGTCCCATGTAAATAACATCCCTCTCTATATACAGCCCCCTCCAACATACAGTCCCATGTAAATAGCATCACACCATCTCTCCTGCCCCCTCCAATATACAATCCCACATAAATAATATCACCCCCTCCCCAGCCGCCTTCAACATACAGTCCCATGTAAAGAACATCACCCCCTTCCCAGCTGCCTTCAACATACAGTCCCATGTAAATAACATCACCCCCTCAATATTCAGTCCCATGTAAATAACATCACTCCCTCCCCCAGACACCTTCAACATACAGTCCCATATAAATAAAATCACACCCTTTCCAGCCACCTCCAACATGCAGTCCCATGTAAATAACATTACCCCTCAACATTCAGTCTCACATAAATTATATCACTCCCTCCAACAGCCGCCTTCAACATATAGTCCCATGTTAATAACATCAGCCTGCCCCAGCCCCCTCCAACATGCATTCCCAAGTAAATATCACCCTGTCAACTTTCAGTCCCATGTAAATAACATCACTTCACCATACTGTCCCATGTAAATAACTTCTCTCCCTTTAGCCCTAACA
The DNA here is from genome assembly GCF_905171765.1 of Bufo bufo. Taxonomy (NCBI): domain Eukaryota; kingdom Metazoa; phylum Chordata; class Amphibia; order Anura; family Bufonidae; genus Bufo; species Bufo bufo. Next base: position 31,140,230 of record NC_053394.1, on the reverse strand, counting down.
TACAGTCTCAGTTAAATAACTACAACTCCCAGCATTGCTGCTGAGCCGTCTTCTCCTTCACTGGTCACATCGCAGGTCCTTTTCAGCTACTGCATTTAGAACTGATCACATGACCTGTCATGTCATCACAGGTCCTTCAGCTCTTGCAGGGCATTAGATTCAATTGTATTGGCATCCTGATGATGGTAATACAGTTGTATCTAGCTGGCAGGCAGGACATTCGGGGCCTGGGACAAAACATCAGGGGCCCAGGCCCTGAATGTTTTAACCTAGCAACGCCCCTGCCAGACACAACCCATGGACGGTGTGCTGTTATTCCTGAAAGAAAGTAGTCATGTTTTTCTAATCCTAGTCATCTACTTCAAGACTAAAGCCTGTTCCTCCTTTATGGAGATTTCGGTCTGGTGTCTGATCAATTCACATTGGCTAAAGTACAATGGAGACCTTAGATATAAATTCTGCACCATGTAGCATATACTGTTGACTAAAGACTCTTTAAACCTCAACCCCAAAGAGCTTTCAGCATCATCCTGGGGTGATGAGACCTGTCAGGTAATGTTACCTCTGACAATGACAACCAGATGTTGGTTCCATGTTCATATCCAATATTAAACATCTTCTTCGCACCATGTACAGCGCTGAATACAGCTTGGTAGGACAACACAAGACGTAAGGAAGATGGGAAACATTTTACACCATTATCAACATTTTTTAATTTTGGTTGACCAACCACAGTTTAGATACTTTGACTTTTTTAGTCCTTATGGTTGGAAACTAATTTTGTCTATAGTCCTACCCTTGATCGCCTCTTTGGAAGGTGGGGATGCTGAAAAGCCTATCTATTAGAAGAGGATGCTATAGCTAAGATGGCAGAATGATAGTTCTTGTTCACTAGCTTTGGGTCCGGATGCTTACAATCTTGTCTTATGTGACAAAGGAGAATTTGGAGATTATTCTTCTTTGGCGAAGTTGCATCCTGAGAATGTCCTATTCTTTCAAAAATTAATTGTTAAACTTTTGAGCAATTTGCATCCTTTTCACGTAAAATGATGCATTTCATAGCTCTATTAATAAATAGTCCCCCAGCCTCTATGAAAGAAAGGTTTGCGGCTAAAATGCACCAGATTTATTGAGGAAGGCATCTAACGTGCCTACCCACTTGTCCAAAATGTACACTGCTCAAAAAAATAAAGGGAACACAAAAATAACATATCCTAGATCTGAATTAATTAAATATTCTTCTGAAATACTTTGTTCTTTACATAGTTGAAAGTGCTGACAACAAAATCACACAAAAATAAAAAAATGGAAATCAAATTTTTCAACCCATGGAGGTCTGGATTTGGAGTCACATTCAAAATTAAAGTGGAAAAACACACTACATGCTGATCCAACTTTGATGTAATGTCCTTAAAACAAGTCAAAATGAGGCTCAGTAGTGTGTGTGGCCTCCACGTGCCTGTATGACCTCCCTACAACGCCTGTGCATGCTCCTGATGAGGTGGCGGATGGTCTCCTGAGGGATCTCCTCCCAGACCTGGACTAAAGCATCTGCCAACTCCTGGACAGTCTGTGGTGCAACGTGACGTTGGTGGATAGAGCGAGACATGATGTCCCAGATGTGCTCAATTGGATTCAGGTCTGGGGAACGGGCGGGCCAGTCCATAGCATCAATGCCTTCGTCTTGCAGGAACTGCTGACACACTCCAGCCACATGAGGTCTAGCATTGTCTTGCATTAGGAGGAACCCAGGGCCAACCGCACCAGCATATGGTCTCACAAGGGGTCTGAGGATCTCATCTACCTAATGGCAGTCAGGCTACCTCTGGCGATCACATGGAGGGCTGTGCGGCCCTCCAAAGAAATGCCACTCCACACCATTACTGACCCAATGCCAAACCGGTCATGCTGGAGGATGTTGCAGGCAGCAGAACGTTCTCCACGGCGTCTCCAGACTCTGTCACGTCTGTCACATGTGCTCAGTGTGAACCTGCTTTCATCTGTGAAGAGCACAGGGTGCCAGTGGCGAATTTGCCAATCTTGGTGTTCTCTGGCAAATGCCAAACGTCCTGCATGGTGTTGGGCTGTAAGCACAACCCCCACCTGTGGACGTCGGGCCCTCATATCACCCTCATGAAGTCTGTTTCTGACCGTTTGAGCAGACACATGCACATTTGTGGCCTGCTGGAGGTCATTTTGCAGGGCTCTGGCAGTGCTCCTACTGTTCCTCCTTGAACAAAGGCGGAGATAGCGGTCCTGCTGCTGAGTTGTTGCCCTCCTACGGCCTCCTCCACGTCTCCTGATGTACTGGCCTGTCTCCTGGTAGCGCCTCCATGCTCTGGACACTACGCTGACAGACACAGCAAACCTTCTTGCCACAGCTCGCATTGATGTGCCATCCTGGATAATCTGCACTACCTGAGCCACTTGTGTGGGTTGTAGACTCCGTCTCATGCTACCACTAGAGTGAAAGCACCGCCAGCATTCAAAAGTGACCAAAACATCAGCCAGGAAGCATAGAAACTGAGAAGTGGTCTGTGGTCACCACCTGCAGAACCACTCCTTTATTGGGGGTGTCTTGCTAATTGCCTATAATTTCCACCTGTTGTCTATCCCATTTGCACATCAGCATGTGAAATTGATTGTCACTCAGTGTTGCTTCCTAAGTGGACAGTTTGATTTCACAGAAGTGTGATTGACTTGGAGTTACATTGTGTTGTTTAAGTGTTCCCTTTATTTTTTTGAGCAGTGTATTAGACTACATTCTTCAGTTGATGACTACTGTATACTTAAAGGGTTTTACCCATCTCAGACATTGATCCTACCTCCAGAATGATGCCCCTGAAGTGAAGGCTAGCTCGGTTATTTTCAGAAGTCCTATAGAATGGAGAGCACACCATGTATGCACAACCACCTCTCCATTCACCACTACAGGACGCCTGGAAATAGCTGAGCGCTGTTTCGGAACACCCATGGCAGTGAATATAAGGTGGCTGCGCTTGCATGGTCCGCTCTCTCTCACTTTGGGGTGCCTGTTTTGGAAATGGGAGCAGGTTCTAGAGGTGGGACCCACACCTATCTGACATTGATAGCATATTATAGCAATATGTCATCAATGTCTAGGAATATGATGCATCATTTTATGAGGCTTCCAAAATGGCACAAATTGTGCCCAAATTTTTAAAAATGTTGCACATGGAATTATATATTTGACACAACCTGCTTCAAGCCAATATTTTGCACCCCAAAATTTCTCATGCGATTTGGTACATGTTAAAGGGGCTGTGCCAAGACAAAAGCTTGTATCCTATCCATCAGATATGTAATTAGTTTCAATGGGGGGTCTGACCACCACCGTTCACAAGAATCGGAGGTCTTATCTGTAGTTGTGAATGCGTTCTCCATTCATCTCTATGGACTGCCGCAGATACAGTAGCTGATGGCTCCACTCATTCTTCAGTCTCTTGGAGACACTCATACTCGACTGTTGTTCCATTCAAAAGGGGGACATGGAATTATCGCGATAATTTGGGATCCCAGTGGTTGAAACCCCACCCATCAGACACTGATTATGTATACTTTGCATAGGTGATAAGTTTTAATCTTGGCACAACCCCCTTAAAGGGGTTATCCCATTAAAGGAACGTCCACAGGATCTGTGGGGGTCCGACTGCTGACACCCCCACGATCACTAGAACTGGTTTTAGGAAATAACAGAGTATAGTACTTTGGGACCCCCTTAACATGATAAGTGACAAGTTCTTATGGTAGGATAGCCCCTTAAAGATCCCTTTTTTTTTTTTTTTACTATTTCTAAAAATCTCTAGAAAGATAAAAAAATTTGCTAAAATGCATTGGCACGCGTCATGTGCGACACGTTCATGACAAAATTTCAGCAATATGTTTGGTGCATTTTACTTTGTAAATATCACCCATTATGCTTTAAAATCAGCAGAATACACTTGGACACTTTATATCGCGGTCTATAGAGTGTATATCTCAATTAACAAGTTCGACATTTAATTAGTTCTATTCTATAAATGATCACATAAGAATTCTTCCAATATATAATGAAGCCTCTGCCTGTAACCGTCCGCAGTGAAGCTGCTGTCAGGCACGGCTTATAATGTCAGTCATCTGTCAGATACATCCTAATCGGGGAGGGTCTGAAATCTGAATGAGTGACATTTTCCCAAATTATTGCATTGTTGTAGTATTTATAGGAGTTACTGCTGTTTAATGCTGTCAAACGGTATATAAATATGGGGGGAAAAATGTAATCAGAGGGAAAAATTTATGGAGAAAAGTGTAGTTCACTAAGAAATATATTAATGGCACCAACTCACAGAACGTGTCCAGGAGCCTCCCTCTCTGAAGTACTGTATTAGTGCATACACTATATGGACATGAACAACACTTTTACTGACTTATATACAGGGGTGCACCTAGCCTTTCTTCTGCCTGAGGCGCAAATAGAAATGACTACAAAACACCCAGGATAATACAGCGCCACATACCTCTTACATCCAGTGATGTCTCTCTTGATGTAGCCGTTCTCTTTCCTCATCTTCTACATTCGGACCAGACAGCCATGATGATTTCTTTCAGCCATCTCTGGTCTCTGCAGAGTTTGACAAACAGGCATCTTAGTTTCCTACTTTTCCATCATCCTCCCACCTTCTGAACACCCCACTTAGTAGTAATAGGTGCCCCCAACGGTACCAATGTCCCCACTGTACCCCTGAAGTAATAGCGCCCCATAGTGCCCATACTAGTAATCATGTTCCCCACAGTCCCCCAGTAGTAATGAAGCTCACCATAAGGCCCGCTCCAGTAGTAATAATTCTTCTTATAAAGTGAGCCAGTACAAAAAAATAGATCCTCCTAGTGCCCCCAGTAAAGCAAATGTGTGCCAGTACAAAAAATACCCCTATATAGTGCCCCCAGGAGATACCCCCATAATGCTCCTTTCCCCCTTCTCCATAGGGTCCCCCATAATGTGTGCCAGTATATAATGCCACTATATAGTGGCCCCCAACATCATCGAATGTGAGCATTTGCCCACTCAAGTCGGTTACGACGACGAACTGCAGTCAGGTAAGACCCTGATGATGACGACGAGCAGATGAGCTTCCCTGAGACGGTTTCTGACAGTTTGTGCAGAAATTCTTTGGTTATGCAAACCGATTGTTGCTGCAGCTGTCCGGGTGGCTGGTCTGAGACAATCATGGAGGTGAACATGCTGGATGTGGAGGTCCTGGGCTGGTGTGGTTACACGTGGTCTGCGGTTATGAGGCCGGTTGGATGTACGGCCAAATTCTCTGAAAAGCCTTTGGAGGCGGCTTATGGTAGAGAAATGAACATTCATTGCACGGCAACAGCTCTGGTAGACATTCCTGCAGTCAGCATGCCAATTGCACACTCCCTCAAACGTTGCGACATCTGTGGCATTGTGCTGTGTGATCAAACTGCATATTTCAGAGTGGCCTTTTATTGTGGGCAGTCTAAGGCACACCTGTGCAATATTCATGCTGTCTAATCAGCACCTTGATATGCCACACCTGTGAGGTGGGATGGATTATCTCGGCAAAGGAGAAGTGCTCACTAACACAGATTTAGACAGACCTGTGAACAATATTTGAGAGTAATGGGTCTTTTGTGTATGTAGAAAATGTTTCAGATCTTTGAGTTCAGCTCATGCAAAATGGGAGCAAAACCGAAAGGGTTGTGTTTATATTTTTGTTCAGTGTATATTTGTATAAATATATATACTTATATTCGCAAACAGTAATATATTAACAACACTACAATACACCTAACTACACTAAACACAATATAATATCTTACACAATTACACCCCAAACTCTACCTAAAAATACACTTACACACACACTACAGGGAGTGCAGAATTATTAGGCAAGTTGTATTTTTGAGGATTAATTTTTATTATTGAACAACAACCATGTTCTCAATGAACCCAAAAAACTCATTAATATCAAAGCTGAATATTTTTGGAAGTAGTTTTTAGTTTGTTTTTAGTTTTAGCTATTTTAGGGGGATATCTGTGTGTGCAGGTGACTATTACTGTGCATAATTATTAGGCAACTTAACAAAAAACAAATATATACCCATTTCAATGATTTATTTTTACCAATGAAACCAATATAACATCTCAACATTCACAAATATACATTTCTGACATTCAAAAACAAAACAAAAACAAATCAGTGACCAATATAGCCACCTTTCTTTGCAAGGACACTCAAAAGCCTGCCATCCATGGATTCTGTCAGTGTTTTGATCTGTTCATGTAATGACCGACGACACGCACAGGGAGGAAAACAGGGAAAGCCCTGCCCAAGGGAGAGGGAAAGGTGGTGACCCCTAACTCACCTTGCGGCTGGCACCTGACTGCCCTGACGTCCCTAGACGGGTTCCTCACCCGTGCGGTGATCACGTGCCTAAACCCTGGCTTTCCCTAATATGAGCCCTGGATAGTGAACAGGCCGGTGGGATCGCTAGTCCACACCACTATCACTAAGAGGGAAACACCAGGGAGAGGACAGACAAAACATACAAACACATACACCCAGGTGGGAGACCACAATAAACCAAAAAGGTCCAACAGGGATCTGGAGGGTAGCGTACTGGACCAACTACCAGCGAACGCAGCAACACAGCTCCAGAAGGTCAGAATAGATGTCCAGGCAGGAAGCTCTATCTCTGGCAACCAGAGAAGTGTGAGAGAGGAATATAAGGAGGTCTGGGAGTGCTGGACAAGGAACAGCTGAGGAGAAGGAGCTACGGATCCCTGAGTGAGCCAAAAGGGTTTGCTAAGCAAACCCAGAAAGCTACCATAAGGAAAACAGCCCTATCTTAAATAGAGCGTGCAGCCAACCGCTGCGACTTCCTGACCCCGGGTATAACGGAGTCAGGCATGGTCCTCGACACCCTCGTGACAGTTCACCATCAACATTGCGTGCAGCAGCAACCACAGCCTCCCAGACACTGTTCAGAGAGGTTTACTGTTTTCCCTCCTTGTAAATCTCACATTTGATGATGGACCACAGGTTCTCAATGGGGTTCAGATCAGGTGAACAAGGAGGCCATGTCATTAGATTTTCTTCTTTTATACCCTTTCTTGCCAGCCACGCTGTGGAGTACTTGGACGCATGTGATGGAGCATTGTCCTGCATGAAAATCATGTTTTTCTTGAAGGATGCAGACTTCTTCCTGTACCACTGCTTGAAGAAGGTGTCTTCCAGAAACTGGCAGTAGGACTGGGAGTTGAGCTTGACTCCATCCTCAACCCGAAAAGGCCCCACAAGCTCATCTTTGATGATACCAGCCCAAACCAGTACTCCACCTCCACCTTGCTGGCGTCTGAGTCGGACTGGAGCTCTCTGCCCTTTACCAATCCAGCCACGGGCCCATCCATCTGGCCCATCAAGACTCACTCTCATTTCATCAGTCCATAAAACCTTAGAAAAATCTTGAGATATTTCTTGGCCCAGTCTTGACGTTTCAGCTTGTGTGTCTTGTTCAGTGGTGGTCGTCTTTCAGCCTTTCTTACCTTGGCCATGTCTCTGAGTATTGCACACCTTGTGCTTTTGGGCACTCCAGTGATGTTGCAGCTATGAAATATGGCCAAACTGGTGGCAAGTGGCATCTTGGTAGCTGCACGCTTGACTTTTCTCAGTTCATGGGCAGTTATTTTGCGCCTTGGTTTTTCCACACGCTTCTTGCGACCCTGTTGACTATTTTGAATGAAACGCTTGATTGTTCGATGATCACGCTTCAGAAGCTTTGCAATTTTAAGAGTGCTGCATCCCTCTGCAAGATATCTCACTATTTTTAACTTTTCTGAGCCTGTCAAGTCCTTCTTTTGACCCATTTTGCCAAAGGAAAGGAAGTTGCCTAATAATTATGCACACCTGATATAGGGTGTTGATGTCATTAGACCACACCCCTTCTCATTACAGAGATGCACATCACCTAATATGCTTAATTGGTAGTAGGCTTTCGAGCCTATACAGCTTGGAGTAAGACAACATGCATAAAGAGGATGATGTGGTCAAAATACTCATTTGCCCAATAATTCTGCACTCCCTGTATTAGCAGCTCCCACCCACCTGGCTCTATATTGTCCTTAGGAAAAAATAAGGGGTTAATTACAATATGTGGGTAATGGCAATATGGTGGCTAGGGGGGTTAATGATCTGAAGGGCAAGGATAGCAGGGGTACAGGGGTTAATCTGTAGGGGTAAAATAGGGCAGGGTTAATAGCAGGGGTTAATCAGGGGTTTATAACAGGGTGAATGTTGTCTAGGGGTAATGCAGGGGTTAATGTATAATGTAGGGGTACTGTAACGGTCGCGTACACACACACACAGGGGGGAGGGAAGTGACCACTGCGCTCCACCCTTACCCCTGGCCCTGCCTACTTGCCTCGCGAGTCCTAATGACAGGGGACAACTGGACGGCAATCCCTAACTTGGAGTAAGTGCAGGGATGACAGACAGACAAACAACAGGACGTGAACGGACCGAGTCAATACCAGGAAAGCTGCAAAGTACAAATGGAGCAAGCAGAGAATTGTCAGGAGAAGCCGGGGTCATAAATACCAGGAGAGCAGAGAAGTACAAGAGGAGTCCTAAGAGAGTAGTCAGGTGGGAGCCGAGGTCACAATACCAGGACGGAAGCGCAGTACAGGAGGAGCAGGCAAAAGGATGGTCAGGGAACAGGATCAGGTAAGTATTCAGCAGTCCAACAAATAGCCAGGAACCTAGAAATTAACAGGCAACCTGTAGCCAGCAGGCTGCCTGTATTTATAGTGGGGAGTGAGGGTCATGTGACGTGGCCAGCGTCACATGACCGACAGACCAACCAGTCGAGCACCGAGTGATCAGCTCGGCGCTCAAGGCAGACTAGGAGCAGGGAGCCACCCAGCTAGTAAAGCCGCCCTGGGAATGAGGTCAAACACAGAACCTCATTCCAAAAGCTAAGCAACAGTTCTGCGGGCAATGGGGGACCGAGTGCACCTTCGGAACCCCGTGACAGTACCCCCCCTTTTACGAGGGGCCACCGGACCCAAGACTTCAGGCGATGGCTTTTCAGGGTGTTCTAAATGAAATTTACGAACAAGTCTAGGAGCATGAACCTCCCTGGCAGGTACCCAAGATCTCTCTTCAGGTCCATACCCCTTCCAGGGAATCAGGTACTGCAAGGAATTACGCACCTTCCTGACATCCACTATTTTAGACACCGCATACTCGACAGCATCATTAACAAGAACAGGCGGAGGCGAGCCTTTTGATGGTACTACCGGTTCAAAATATTTTTTAAGCAGAGATTTATGGAACACATTATGAATGTGGAATGACTCAGGCAGCTCCAACCTAAAAGATACCGGGTTAATCACTTCCGTGATCTTATATGGTCCAATAAAACGAGGAGCAAATTTTTTAGAAGTTACCTTGAGAGATAGATTCTTGGAGGACAACCATACTTTATCCCCAACCTGAAAGTTTACCAAGGCTCTCCTTAATATAATCTTCCATGGCCTTGCGTTCGGGCATAGAAAGATTATAAATTCGTCCTTTAGGAAACTTGGCCCCCTCTACTAGCTCTATGGTACAATCATAAGGTCTATGGGGGGGTAGAACCTCCGGGGTTGGTGATGAGAATACATCAGAATATTCTCTAACAACAGAGGGTAAAGTATCAGACTTTACTGAGACCCCAGCCTGTACCACGGACAAGCACGAGTCACACTTAGGCCCCCATCTCACCAACTCCCCATTGGACCAATCTATAGTGGGGTTATGTAGTCGGAGCCAAGGCAACCCTAGTACCACCTCAGCAGGTAGGTTCTCCAGGACTAGAAGCGAACATCTCTCTGAGTGGCACACACCCACGGTTAGAGAAATCTCCGAGGTACATAAGCTCACCGTACCACCAATAAGAGGAGTAGCATCAATAGCCATGACATGGATAGGAGTTGGTAAGGCAAACATAGGAATACCCAATCTTACAGCATACTCAGAGTCAATAAAGCTAGCCGCTGAGCCAGAATCAATAAAGGCCTTACCCGGCCATTTATCTACTCCCAGAGAAATCGTAATGGGTACCGAAAGCTTACATTTAGAAAATTCAGGGTGTACCTGGTCTTTAGGTTGCCTTGTCTTTGGAGACTTGACAGAGAGGACCTTCTTAGGACACTGGTTGATCCAATGGTCAGGATCTCCACAGTAAAAGCATTCTCCACGTCTGCGGGAAGATTCCCTCGGGTCATGCCAACCTGCATGGGTTCCTCGGTGGAGACCTCAGCATTGTCTCTGGGATAGGCCTCTGGCTGGACCACCATCTGGGAAGAGAACTGTTGTTCCTGTCGTCTCTCTCTAACCCGTCGGTCAAGTCGGACAACAAGGGTCATCATCTCCTCTAAGGTCTCTGGAAGTTGATAACTGACCAGAAGATCCTTTAATTTATCAGACAGACCTGACCTGAACTGACTCTTCAGGGCTGGTTCGTTCCATCCTGAGGGGACACACCACCTTCTGAATTGGGTGCAATAATCCTCCGCTGGTAAATTGCCCTGAACCAGTGCCTTTAGAGCCGTCTCGGCTACTAGAGCCCTGTCTGGTTCATCATAGAGGGTACCCAAGGCCTGAAAAAACCCCTCCACAGAATATAAACAACTGGTGCCAGCAGGTAAAGAGAACGCCCAGTCCTGGGGATCACCCTGTAATCGGGAAATGATAATGCCCACGCGTTGACTCTCAGGGCCAGAGGACACGGGGCGCAAACGGAAGTAAAGTTTGCAACTCTCTTTAAAAGAGAGAAACTTCCTCCGGTCTCCAGAAAAGGGTTCTGGGAGCTTAATCTGTTGCTCAAAATGCGGACTGGAGGCCTGAGGAGTGGAAGAACCTTGCCCTAACTCAAAAGAACTGAGTTTTTCCCCTAACTCCTGCACACTTTGCGTTAGATTAGAGACATGGTCAGTCAGGGTCACCAGAGGATTCATAATACAGTGGTTATTGGGCCTGTTAATCTGTAACGGTCGCGTACACACAAACACAGGGGGGAGGGAAGTGACCACTGCGCTCCACCCTTACCCCTGGCCCTGCCTACTTGCCTCGCGAGTCCTAATGACAGGGGACAACTGGACGGCAATCCCTAACTTGGAGTAAGTGCAGGGATGACAGACAGACAAACAACAGGACGTGAACGGACCGAGTCAATACCAGGAAAGCTGCAAAGTACAAATGGAGCAAGCAGAGAATTGTCAGGAGAAGCCGGGGTCATAAATACCAGGAGAGCAGAGAAATACAAGAGGAGTCCTAAGAGAGTAGTCAGGTGGGAGCCGAGGTCACAATACCAGGACGGAAGCGCAGTACAGGAGGAGCAGGCAAAAGGATGGTCAGGGAACAGGATCAGGTAAGTATTCAGCAGTCCAACAAATAGCCAGGAACCTAGAAATTAACAGGCAACTTGTAGCCAGCAGGCTGCCTGTACTTATAGTGGGGAGTGAGGGTCATGTGACGTGGCCAGCGTCACATGACCGACAGACCAACCAGTCGAGCACCGAGTGATCAGCTCGGCGCTCAAGGCAGACTAGGAGCAGGGAGCCACCCAGGTAGTAAAGCCGCCCTGGGAATGAGGTCAAACACAGAACCTCATTCCAAAAGCTAAGCAACAGTTCTGCGGGCGATGGGGGACCGAGTGCACCTTCGGAACCCCGTGACAGGTACATTCATTGGTGGTATAGGGAAACAGGGGATTAACATTATGGATTGGTGGTTCAGGGGTTACCAGGGAAATGTAGGGGTTAATGCTCATTGGTCTAGGGGGAAAGGGTTACTCAGCCAGTCCAGGGGTTCTCCAGGGGTTAATTGCTTGTTGTAGGGGCTGATCCTCGCTTTTAGATGCTTGTCTTGCAGGGGTTGATTCTCATTTGGGGCTGCTCGGCTCAACTTAACTTCTGAGCTCAGCGCTGCCAGGTTATTTAAACCCTGCGGCGCTCGTTCCCACTCCTCCCGCGCTGAAGGCGTGCGCACGCCTGCAGCCCAGTACACGCGTGTCCTGGCGCTCGCTTCCAGTCGGGGGGATGCTTTGATCCTCCTGCCTGTGAACAGACTGCATACCTCTGGCGCTGTAATTACAGCGCCGGAGGTACGCAGCATACAGGAGCACGAGAGCTCTTTGTTCTCCTGTCCCTGTTATGCAAAACATCTCCGGCCCTGCTGGAGATGTTATCAAAAGGCAGAGGATCTCTATTGATCCTCTGTCTTTTAAAGTGACTGCAACTGGACATAATTGTCCAGTCATCTGGACGGCATCAGCTGGGGGGGGGGCACCTGTGCTGTGGGGAAATTATTGGCCATATTTAGGTTATAAGTATATATATATATATATGTAGGCATACAACAGGAGCATGTATGCATATCTATATATACACACACACACTTGGGCCCATACAATATATCCACAACCTGGGGGATACAGGGGACATAAATATCTATCCCCCACATACAGCATACATATATCTAAATCTCCCCCTTCCATCTACACACCCACTGCACTATGCCCTGGAATCCATGGCTGAGCTAAAAATCTTATCTTGGAATGTCAAGGGACTGGGTACACCGCAAAAGAGATCTATGGTACTTGCCTTTATCAGAAACTCTAGTCCACAGATCCTGTGTCTTCAAGAGACACATCTTCTCACCAGCACTTCTCGGGTCTTAAAGAAGCCTTGGGTACAGTGGGCCGCACACTCCTATCACACCTCTTCTTCACGAGGGGTGTCCCTGTTGATACACAAACAACTATGCTGGGAGGAGAAAGACCTAGTCATTGATTTAGAAGACAATTTATGTCTTTGTTCACCCTCTTATTGACAATGTACAATATACATTTGTAGTTATTTATAACCCTCCCCCCGGCTCTATGCATGTTTTACACGCAGCTACCTTTGTGGCTACTTATGCACATGCTAAGACCCTTCTCTACACCGCTTTCTGGATACAGCAGACCTGACAGGTGCAGGGAGACCCTTGCGACAGGTTCCTAACTGAATTTAGATGGTTTGACCTCAGGAGAGCTAAATATCCCAGAGATATGGTATACTCCTGCCACCAGGCTCTAACTGGCCCACAGGGGTACAGGTGAATCCCCTGGTGGGCCCCTGAGCAAGGTGGGCCCCTAGTCTCCCACCCCCTGCACAAGTGGCACATAATACAGTAGACTTACTGCACTACATACATATATTCAATGTACAGCCCCTCAACCAGCCTATGTTCATATAAAAGACTTGATAATAGATTATTAAAGAAACTCCCCAGTTTATTATTATAGACACTATCAGAGCGGAGATGACTTCTAGGTATAAAGGAAAGCTAGCCAGTGTCCTCTTCTCCCCAGGATCTACCTTCGCAAAGTTGCTGCGGCGACCTCCATATTCAGTCATCTGGTAGCATCTTGCTGCTGTGTGAGAAGGTAATATTTGAATGTATCCGTACGGTGGGCCCCCAAAATAACATTTAATGGTGGGCCCTAGGCACCCCAGTCCAACACTGCCTGCCACAGTGGCGGTCACAATTCTCTAACCCGAATAGACTATATGTTAGGTAATGGGATAGCGATGTTAAATCTTTGCTCTATATTATACAAACCGGATTCCAAAAAAGTTGGGACACTAAACAAATTGTGAATAAAAACTGAATGCAATGATGTGGAGATGGCAAATGTCAATATTTTATTTGTAATAGAACGTAGATGACAGATCAAACGTTTAATCCGAGTAAATGTATCATTTTAAAAGAAAAATATGTTGATTGCAATTTTCACGGTGTCAACAAATCCCCAAAAAGTTGGGACAAGTAGCAATAAGAGGCTGGAAAAAGTAAATTTGAACATAACGAAGAGCTGGAAGACCAATTAACACTAATTAGGTCAATTGGCAACATGATTGGGTATAAAAAGAGCTTCTCAGAGTGGCAGTGTCTCTCAGAAGCCAAGATGGGTAGAGGATCATCAATTCCCACAATGTTGCGCAGAAAGATAGTGGAGCAATATCAGAAAGGTGTTACCCAGCGAAAAATTGCAAAGACTTTGCATCTATCATCATCAACTGTGCATAACATCGTCCGAAGATTCAGAGAATCTGGAACAATCTCTGTGCGTTAAGGGTCAAGGCCATAAAACCATACTGGATGCCCGTGATCTCCGGGCCCTTAAACGACACTGCACCACAAACAGGAATGCTACTGTAAAGGAAATCACAGAATGGGCTCAGGAATACTTCCAGAAACCATTGTCAGTGAACACAATCCACCGTGCCATCCGCCGTTGCCAGCTGAAACTCTACAGTGCAAAGAAGAAGCCATTTCTAAGCAAGATCCACAAGCTCAGGCGTTTTCACTGGGCCAGGGATCATTTAAAATGGAGTGTGGCAAAATGGAAGACTGTTCTGTGGTCAGACGAGTCACGATTAAAAGTTCTTTTTGGAAATCTGGGACGCCATGTCATCCGGACCAAAGAGGACAAGGACAACCCAAGTTGTTATCAACGCTCAGTTCAGAAGCCTGCATCTCTGATGGTATGGAGTTGCATGAGTGCGTGTGGCATGGGCAGCTTGCATGTCTGGAAAGGCACCATCAATGCAGAAAAATATATTCAGGTTCTAGAACAACATATGCTCCCATCCAGACGTCATCTCTTTCAGGGAAGACCCTGCATTTTTCAACAAGATAATGCCAGACCACATTCTGCATCAATCACAACATCATGGCTGCGTAGGAGAAGGACCTGGGTACTGAAATGGCCAGTCTGCAGTCCAGATCTTTCACCTATAGAGAACATTTGGCGCATCATAAAGAGGAAGGTGCAACAAAGAAGGCCCAAGACGATTGAACAGTTAGAGGCCTGTATTAGACAAGAATGGGAGAGCATTCCTATTTCTAAACTTGAGAAACTGGTCTCCTCGGTCCCCAGACGTCTGTTGAGTGTTGTAAGAAGAAGGGGAGATGCCACACATTGGTGAAAATGGCCTTGTCCCAACTTTTTTGGGATTTGTTGACACCATGAAATTCTGATTCAACATATTTTTCCCTTTAAATGGTACATTTTCTCAGTTTAAACTTTTGTTCCGTGATTTATGTTCTATTCTGAATAAAATATTAGAAGTTGGCACCTCCACATCATTGCATTCAGTTTTTATTCACGATTTGTATAGTGTCCCAACTTTTTTAGTATTCACTCGCCGATACTAGGTACTCTAATATGTGGCACTCCTTCAGTAATGTGCAGAATGAATATACAGTACATCCGTTTTGGCTCGATCTTCTGGGTTCAGTGGATGGGACTTCTTATCAGCTAAACGAGTTCTTGGAAATACATGCAGATGAGCCTAATCTAGCCCTGGTGTGGGATACCTTAAAGGTGTTTCTTTGCGGGTCCCTACACTCCAGCATATCCTATATAAAAAAAAAAGATACTAAAAGCTCGGAGATGGAGCTGGAATCTCAGTGTACTACACTGGAGCAGCAAAATATCCATCACCTGACGGATACTAACAGGAATGCTTGGCTCCAAGCGGGCAGACAATACCTAACGATACTCAAGGACAAAGCAGATAGGAAACTATTTTTTATGATGGTAATCAGTCAGCTAAACTACAGGCTCAATTAATCCGCCATAATTCATCCTCTTCAACAATTTTAGCAGTCGGGAACTCTGCAGGACAGGAACACAAAGTGCCCAATTGGATCTACCAATTAGCTTGGAAGGAATAACGCAAGAACATGATCCATAATAAAATCTTTGATCACCAGTTACTTGCTTGGCTATTTTGATTGATTCTGAATATATTAAATGAAAAAGAAAAGAAGGAAAAATTCCCCAACTCTCACCCTATATCTATTTAAGCCCTACCCAAGGACGGAATAGCCGCTGTATCATGTTTTCATACCCTTTATCTTACTGTATGCCCTTCAACCTTCAGAGGTGCACATACCCAAATCGCTGTTTAGAGAAATAGATTCCTTGACTACAGTTTTATATGGGGCAGATCCCGCGCTAAACTAAGCCTAGATACACTAAAACAGAGGGAGGTATGGCTCTACCGGACAATTATATATTTATTACTTGGCAGACCAGTTGAGGCCCATTAATACCTGGTATACATCTGAAGACCTACCCACCCCAAAGTACTTTTTAAAATGCTACCTAAACTGATACACACTATGGTCAGTCTTGGAAATGCCCCGTAAATTCCAGACACCGCTGCTCCTGCTGCACAAATTGACACTAACGGTCTGGAAAGAGGCTAAATCATTGAGCCAATTTACGGAGGTTGTCTCAGATATACCTCTGTGGGCTAATCAATCGTTGCCGCATATGCAGGTGGTTATGGGGGCAGACAGATGGCAGTCGGCAGAGGTCAAAACCCTTGGAGATATATATGACTAGGGAGTGTTAATGACGTTCGAGACATAAATACAACATCCCCATACTAACTTATTTTCATACCTACAACTTAGATCTGCCATACAGAGTAAATTCCCGAACATCAACACCACGATTTCTAAGTACCCACTCATAGGAGTCGTCAAAACCCAGGGACACAGAGGACTAGTATCAGTAATCTACTCACATTTAGTACAAGCAAAGCTCAGTGCTAATCCCCTCACGGTCATAGACAAATGGAAAAGACTGATACCCACATTTACAGAAGAATCCATAACAGTTTTATTATAGTCACATTTACAAGTATCGCCAGCAGTCAATAAGAAAATAATCAGACTATACATCATCCATTAAACATATCTCACACCAACTAGGTTATATAGAATGGGTAGAGCATCATCCACAGCATGCTCACGGTGTGGGGAACTGGAGGCGGACTTCTGGCACATGATGTGGAGATGAAGGCCGATTGCCACATTCTGGGGGGAAGTGACTGCTTTTCTCTCCAACTTGCTACCGGTCCAGGTGGCTTGCACCCCCGAGGTTTGCCTGCTGGGAATATTGAACGAGGATAACTGGGATCATTACATGGCAACATTTTTAAGGGAGTCGTTATTTATGGAGCGTAAATGTATTGCTTTGAGATGGACAACCCCAATACACCGAACTTGTCCATGTGGAAATTACAGATAAATCAGATTCTACCATATATAGTGTTGGTGTTTAAACACCGCAATAAACCTCAAAAATTTGATAAGGTTTGGGGCCTGTGGTGTGGGTCACCCCACACAATGTAATCAACCTCGAGACTGCGGCAAGCTCTATCAACGGCTCGAGGATCCATGGCTCAGTCGGTTTAATAGGGCCACCTGAATGTATTATACAATGTAAAGTCAGCCAAAGAGATAAGGTATTCGTAACATTAAAAAAAAAAGAAAAGGAATGTGCCATCAAAAAAGGACCTATTTAAATCAACTTTTTAAATCATTTTTTTTGCAATTTTTACAATCTATATATATTTTTTTTAAACTTCAGTTTTCACACTGGCCACTAAACCCAATATTAGTTGTTACTTCTTGGTCTGTTCAGATGACTTTTTAGCAGTCATCTCATCATCATCACAGGCAGGATTACAATGACAGATCTAGATAGATAGCACAGGATCCACCATTCACAACAGGTGAGGTCAATTAGATCCCCTCTTGTTCTTTGTTTCTATAGCCCTTGGTGGCTGCTGTAAAGCATGTCTCTAAATGCTGATAACAGCACAAGCAACATGGCCACTCCCATAATTCAGGAAATAAAAAAATTAAATAAAAAAAAATCAGAAAAAACCCCAGAAAAAGTATGTGTTGCTGTCTGTTCTGAGCATTTTTGCAATGATCCTCAGGATAGGTCATCAGCATCTGATTGGGGAGTTCTGACTCCCAACACCCCTGCTGTATTAAGAGGCCACATTGCTCCGGTGATCGCTGCTCCGGTGATCTTAGGCCAGTGAGGTCACGTTCATCAGTCACATGGTCTAGGGGCAGCTTAGACCCATTCAAACTCTGGGGAAAGGGTTACTATCTCATCATTAATCCCTGTCCTGTAGTGATTGAGCAGCAAGAAGAAACTTAACTGGAAACCTGTGGAGAGGCGAATGTCATCTTAATACAGTTGATGCATTTCACTCCGCGGGAGGAACTGTGCGAGGTAGACGTCCATCAAGCTGCAGAATCTACTCCTAAAAGAAGCCCGTTCTCCATCCTTTTTGTCAATTTATGATGCAACGTTTCTGTTTGATTTCCCATTTACAAAAGGCAACTGTGATCGGTAATACTCGGTGCCTTCTGCTTTTGTGATAGATGTCAATGTATTTAACGCTGTGTGATGTGCGGAGGGTGTAATTACTCTGACTTGTGTAGTGTAAAGGCTCCAAAAAATTGTTTGAATACTCTGCATAACTGTTGGCGGTGATAATTACTACAACAAAGGAGAAATCCATAAACTGAAGAAAGATTTTACGGCTTATGGATAAATCTCTGCATTACCAGCTGAGCTCTGCTACAGCGGCTTAAAGAGTCGCCTTCAATGCAGCCCTGAAATAGGAGCCCACTGGGATTTAATTTTTTTTAGGACGAATGAGGAGACTGCAAAAATCAACCAAAAACTTCAGATGAAATATTCAGAAGATGCAAGACCTGTGACATTCAAGTCAACGGGATGGAGTTGCAGCGTCAGACACAGTGCTATACATTTGGTCGTGGCTGTAAGTAATGAAGGGGATGCAGAGCTTGTTATCTAGAAATGCCCCTCTTTACGTAAATTTGCTCATGTCCAGCCAGTGCTGTTGGGAGGCATCATTCATGCAGTAGGTGGATTATGTGGGATCACCAAAAGGTCTGACTGCTGATACCTCTGCCAGTTGATAGAATGGACCCCATTCTCATCAGGAAACTACGGTGAGGAAGGTTTATAGCACAGTGGCCAGGTGTCACGCGGCTTTTCAAATAATTCTATGGCCGATATGATAAAATAAAGTGAGCTTACCCAAAGTGGAAAACGATCAGTGTTAATCGCTACATCAAGCCTAGGTTCAGTCGATGACAGGCAGGAAATTCTAGCACCACAGATCACTTTTTCAGCAGACTGCCGTACGCCGCCACCGATCGCTTGCATTTAATTTTGCCACTGTAATGGGGTAAAATGGTAGAAATCGGTCACTTCGCTGACTTTCATTTTAATGGTATGATCTGCTTTACCAAAAGGTGCGCTCCAGCCATGGACCTAATGTCCATCAAGTAGTCAGGTTATAAATGTTACCGATGCAAAACCCCTGTAATATGCAACTCAACGTAGCGGCAACCAGGAGATGCGCAGGATTGTATTTGACTCCTACTTTGCTATGGTTTCCAATTGCCCTGCAACCACAGACACATGGTATGGCTGTCCATTGCTTTTAACTAAGAAAGGATGGCATGGATAACAAGGTCGGAAGAAAAGAAAAAAAGGCACAAAACAAAAACATAAAAAAATAAATTAAATAAAAATCTGACGCCAAGTGGCAATTAAAAGAGATGGCCATTTAACTGACAAGTATTGCCCAAAACAAGCACTGATCCGTGATACAGCACTCATTTAAGGGTCTTTACAATCAACAATTATTAAGAAATTAATGGCATATAAACAGTCGAAGATACAAGAGTGCTGGGTAAGGAATGATAAACTAGAGTATGAGAAGACAGATACAGACAGATTACGTGCTGTTCTCTACAGTGAAGCTTTACCTTTGATGAACCTCCACAAAAATATGAGGTCACTGTTTAAATAGCAACACCCTAAAATAGTTTGGCAACTTGCACACCCCCCTACATTGTTAGAGCTCCCAATAGAGAACCTAATTTGCCTTCATGAGGAAGGGGATAACAGATCGGTGAAGGTCCGACTGCTGGAACCACCACCAATCACGAGAACAGGGGTTCCCTATTGCCTTTTTGAATTGTTTGCCAGTTGAGCATGTGCACCGCTGCTCTGTTCAGACTGAATGCGACTCCAAAGTAGAAGTCCCATTGAGCCAAAGTGTACTCAATTATCTCCGACAGTCCGATAGGGTTGAATGGAACAGCACTGCGCATGCTCAACCACCACACCATTCATAGACAAGGGAGACACAGGACCCCCATGCTCGTCATTACTGAGAGTCCCACTGGTCAGAACCCCACTGATCTGGAGGAGAGGGGATAACTTTGTAGTTACAGAAATGCCCTTTTAAGCCCTATGTTGGGGATCTGAAGCTCATTCAGAATAACTGATAATATTTTATGCAAATCAGAGAATATTTCCTCCAAATTTTTTAGATTTTTTTTCCTCTGTACAGTTTTATATAAAGGTAGTCCATGCTTTGCAGATAGTTGTGTGTTTTTGACACAGAACACACTTTCCGTTCAAGTGAATGAGAATCCAAAAAATCCCATTTATACTTTTTGCAGGAGTATACAGTCCAAATGTTTGGACTGCAGATTTTGATCACATTTTCAATAAAATGGCCAAATCCACTTTTCAATTTAGCAGGCAGATGTGTGTGGATGGCTGGTTAATTTTCCACAGTCGTTCACAGTAAATGAACTCACGAGGAATCTTGGGCAATACATTAAAAGAAATAGCAAAAACATTTCAACTTGATGTTGGGGCAATTTAGAATATTTTTAGGGTTTTTATGTTGAAGTCAAAGCAGAAAATACTACAAAAAAGTAATTTAAAACAAAAAAAAGAATCTTCTAAAAAATTGCCATCATAACACTTCTGGCAGTTTCTATAGGACAGGGGTCAGCAACCTTCAGCACTCCAGCTGTTGTAAAACTACAATTCCTAGCATGCTCCATTCATTTCTAAGAGAGTTCTGAGAAGAGCAGAGCAAGTATTCATGCTGGGAGTTGTAGTTTCACAACACCTGGAGTGCCGGAGATTGCCTACCCCTGCTATAGGAGGACAAAAGAGGCCACCCAGACCCCGTTTGATCCAAAGCTTCAGTTCCTGGTCAGGTTCACATCTTGCAGAGGAGACTTGTCAGACTTTCCATGCAAGTTTGCACAATTTCCCAGAAATTAAAAAATTTACAAATCTTTTAATAAAACAGTAGGACCATGATTTCCTTTTGACAAATAAAAGGGAGCTATTTCTCCTCAGTTTGTCAGTTTCCCTTCACCCCTAACCCAATAATCAGCATACATAAATCTAATGCAAATGCAAGCTATTGTTGAGTTTGGGAAACACGCCACATTAAATTATTACTGCTATTTCTAGGTGTCAAGCATATGACAGAACGCAGGAACAGTCACTGCATACATTAGAGCTCGCCAGCGAGCTACGCAAACATATTGAAATGTTGTTGTTTTTTTAACCGGAGTAATTTAAGATCCATCCACAGGCACAGGAGGTGTCCGAATTATTTATGATTTCAACCACTACAGGAAATATTTAAGGCTTTTAAAATGCATCGAGGAAAAGCGGCGTAAAGACTAAATTTAGAAAGATTTTTTCGGCAGAATTTTTTTCTTTTGACAGTCTACGTCCTCTAAACATCGAGAAGTTCCTGGCGTACACTGGAAAGAAATATATGGTTTAACAGTCAACTGGGCTAGTATCTTCCCTGGCAAATAGCAGAGTAGACTCCCCATCACCGTGTTTTTGCAGTAATTTGCATGATAATCATCTAAAAGAAATTATATATGAATCAAATAAATTTTAAAAAGAAATTGTTCCTACAAGTGTTTTATATCAAAAACAATTGGTCAAGTTATTGGTGCCCCTACGGGCTCATGCACACAGAAGTGTTATGACTTTGTCTTGTAACAAGCCAATTTCATATGGAGAACTGCTCCTAGGGGGGAATCTCTCTGCATGTTTGGAGTCTGCTGAAGACTGAACGGCAGTTTATGGATACCGGACAGCCTTCATGAACTGCTCTTCAGGTTCAGAGTGCACGAGTCATAGAAAATATTTTAAATTAAAGTAAAAATATTTCCATCTTTTGGGCAAAAAAAAGTTGGAAAAAAACAAAACACTTTTTCGTCTGAGCCATACCTTTTTTATTTTTATTTTCACATATCCATATGAGGGCTTATTTTTTTGTGGGACAAGTTGTCCTTTCTAATGTCACTATTTAATATGGCATAAAATGTAGTGGGAAGCGGGGACAAAGTTCCAAATGGCGTGGAATTGGAAGAAAAACGGCATTCCTCCACGGTTTTACAGGTTTTGTTCCTATGGCGTTTACTTTGCAGCAAAACTGACCTGTGTCCTTCATTCTCTGGGTCAGTACGATTACAACGATGCCACATATGTATAGTTTTTTTCATGTCTAAATAGTGTAAAAATAAATTAAATTTAATTTTGTATAGTTATATCTTCTGAGCTGATTGGGATGATCTATAGTTTTTATTAAAGGGTTTCTATCACTTCATATGACATAATTAGCTGGCAGACACTAGCGATCTGCTAGTGTCTGCTCTGGCCAACCATCCTACTATAATCACTTGTGGGGCAGCGGTTTAGCTAAAAAACTAACTTTTATAAATATGCTAATGAGCCTCTAGGTGCTATGTGGGCGTCATTAGCACCTAGAGGCTCCGTCTACCTTCATACACAGCCGCCGCCCAGCACGTCCCTCCAGCCCGCCCATGTCCTCCTCCGTGTGACGCAGCGGCCGAATTCTCGCGCATGCGCCGTCCGCGGCTGTATTCGGCGCATTAGAGATGTCTGAGCTCGGAGCGGTCAGACATTCAATGCGCATGCGCCGAATACAGCCGCGCATGCGCATTGAATGTCTGACCGCTCCGAGCTCAGACATCTCTAATGCGCCGAATACAGCCGCGCACGGCGCACGCGCGAGAATTCGGCCGCTGCCTCACACGGAGGAGGACATGGGCGGGCTGGAGGGACGTGCTGGGCGGCCGCTGTGTATGAAGGTAGACGGAGCCTCTAGGTGCTAATGACGCCCACATAGCACCTAGAGGCTCATTAGCATATTTATAAAAGTTAGTTTTTTAGCTAAACCGCTGCCCCACAAGTGATTATAGTAGGATGGTTGGCCAGAGCAGACACTAGCAGATCGCTAGTGTCTGACAGCTAATTATGTCATATGAAGTGATAGAAACCCTTTAATACCAACTGATAAACCTCAAGGTGTAGGAGAAACGCGTCGGACTTATTTTATTATTTTTTGTTTCTTTTTCTTTGTTTATTTTATTTTATATAGGGTTATAACAGGGATACACTAGACTTAGGAACGAGGACAGGGAACTCCCACCATCAGGGGGTAACCCTGGGCTCAGGAGTATCCATGGTGAAACAGGGACGGTTCACCCTTATTCACTCTTTTTGCAATTTTTTTGTTTTTTTTGGTATCTTACTGATCTATCTTGTGGAAGCTTGTTTTGTTTTCCCTATTCAGCTATATGGCAGTACGTTTTTAATTATGGGCACGTTTGTACCCTTACCCATTTGATATAATAAAGGGATTTTTAATTATCACGTTAATCTTGATATATACTGTGGTAATGTGAACAGTGCTGGAAGGTGTGTTGTCCCACTTCCGGTACCTCAGATGGGTGAGACAGATAAAATCCAGAGAGTGGCAGTAGTCTCAGCAAAGCATAGTTTGCGGAGACATTTTTGTATACATTTTCTGGGCTGGATTTTACTTGGACTGGTGGCTAGGCTTGGTAGAGGGAGTTGCCAATCCACACTCTTCCAGTACGGGTTTTCCTTTCTACCTGAGGTGATCGCAGGTGAGGCTGGCTGGCTGCTGTAATCAGGCTGGCATAAAGTGCCTCAGAGTAGGTCAGTCTGAGGAGGGAGAAGTGTCTGTGAACCTAGAGCAGAGGCTCTGTGTTTGGTCTCAGTCAGGAGGACTGAGGGGCCAGAAGGCTTTACAAAGCCTGATCTCTCCCCTGTGTGGACTGACACTTGATGAGCGGAACCTGCTAAGGCTTGGAGCCTTAGACCCTGACACTAAGCGGTACTTAGAGGTGAGTCAGGGAAACCTATATGTTTAGGTGGAGCCCAGACGGGCAGGAGTTTATTTTGTAAAACGGTTTATGTTTACGCGGACGTGCCGCAATAAAACTGTTTTGGCCTTTAAATCCTGGTGTCTGTGAAGATGTCTGTGAGTATGACCCCCGAATAAGAGGCGATCCCTTACATATGGTATCGGATGCGGGCAAGTTGTCCATGAGAGAAGGGCAACGGTCGGTTGCTAGGAGCAACGCTGAGACTGCAGGTGCTGCTAAAAGCTGTTTTTTTGCCGTGTGTGGAGTTAAAGGGCCGGAAGCTTTTTTTTTTGTGTCCAGTGGAGCAGGTGCTGCTTATAAGAGTGTGGGCTATTTTGCTGTGGTGCAAGTAAAACTGCAGAGATTTAAAGGGCCAGAAGCCCAGAAAAGAGACTGACCTGTTTGAGAAAAAATAAAATACCGTATATACTCGAGTATAAGACGAGTTTTTTGGCACATATTGTTGTGCTCAAAAAGCCTCCTCGTCTTATACTCGAGTCTAGGTCTTAGCTCCGGTAATACAGGCAGTGCGGGGGGCGGCGCTCACTCACTGACGTCACGCGCCTGCGCCGCCTAGTGGGAGAAGGCGCGTGACGTCAGTGAGTGAGCGCCGCTCCCCGCACTGCCTGTATTACCGGAGCAAAGACAAAGTAAGATATCCACAGTTAAAGGTTACTGATTAGTTTAAATATACTGCT
Organism: Bufo bufo; assembly: GCF_905171765.1. Classification (NCBI taxonomy): domain Eukaryota; kingdom Metazoa; phylum Chordata; class Amphibia; order Anura; family Bufonidae; genus Bufo; species Bufo bufo. The sequence continues at coordinate 31,115,530 of NC_053394.1, read as the reverse complement.
GTGAGCGTCGGGGAGGGGGATCTGTGGATGGCACTGTAGGGGGATCTGTGGATGGCACTGTAGGGGGATCTGTGGATGGCACTGTAGGGGGATCTGTGGATGGCACTGTAGGGGGATCTGTGGATGGCACTGTAGGGGGATCTGTGGATGGCAGTGCCATCCACAGATCCCCCTACAGTGTCATCCACAGATCCCCCCTCCCCTAAACAGTGCCATCATGGCACTGTTTAGGGGAGGGGGGATCTGTGGATGGCACTGTTTAGGGGGGATCTGTGGATGGCACTGTTTAGGGGGGAGATCTGTGGATGGCACTGTTTAGGGGGAGATCTGTGGATAGCACTGTTTAGGGGGGAGATCTGTGGATGGCTCCCTGTATTTAATGCAGAGTGTGTGTGTATATAATGCACACACTCTGCATTAAATACAGGGAGTCACCCTCTTGCAGATGTGTGTATATAATGTAGAGTGTGTGCATTATATACACATACACTCTGCATTATAGCTGCATTTCCCACCCTAGTCTTATACTCGAGTCAATAATTTTTCCCATTTTTTGGGGGTAAAATTAGGGGCTCGGCTTATACTCGGGTCGGCTTATACTCTAGTATATACGGTAATAATAATTTGTTGTGTTGCTAGAGGACTGTCTGTTGCTATGGGGTGGATGGAGGATTTCACCAAGCAGCTTATGCGGGCCAATCTGAAGGCTAGCCAAAGGCAAATGATGTGGCAACAGGAGCAGGAAAAGCTCATGTGATGGTTGGACAAACAAAGAGACGTCCTAACCCAAGGCGTTTCCCATGGTAACCGCTGTGCGGAGGAACTGGGCAGTAACCTCGTGACCAGGAGCCAAGAACTGCAGGTTCTCAGGATGCGGTTGGAGGCAAAGGGGGAAGCTTTGAGGGCGCAAGGGCAGTTAGCCATAGAGAGAAAGTCTTCAATGCAGAGTTCAAGTGTTTTCTGCCAAGGTGTACAGAATCCTAGAGAGGATGTGCGACGATGCCGAATTGCTGTTGCTAAGAGCAACCAACCTCAACAGCATGCAGCTGTTCGGCAACAGAGAGAGTGCTGCTGGAGATGTCGCCAAGTGGGAAGGTGTGCACCTGGTTGTCCTATGACCAGGAATCAAAGATGGGAGGTTCCCAACATCCTGGAAAAGGATGATGTCTACTGTGGAGATGGACGTATTGCACGTGAGAGGGACGAACCCGAGGCGACAATGGGTAAGATCGTTCCTGTAATTGCTGTTGTAGCAGATCACGTGACAGTGAGCACGGCTCTGGAGGTTGGGCATGTGACTGACCGGGGCCCTGGTACCTCAGAGACCGTGAACTGTGGTGTGAGCCGGTAGCAGTTGCTATATGCTAGGCCAGGAGGTGTTGAGACACTGGGACTAGAGACTGCGCCGAAAATGTGCAGCATTGTGGTGAATGGCAGTTCAGTCCAGGCGTTGTTGGACGCAAGGTGCCAGGTACATGCCAGCTTGGCAGCTGGGGACTATGTGCGGAACAATCATGCGGATAGTAAGGACTATCCGGTGGCTCTCACTGAGTGTGAGACTCCAGTGGGAACTGGGACTTATACGTTTGGGGTTGCAAACAAGCTTGCGCATGATGTAATTTTGGGCCGTGATTTCCCCTTGTTTTAGGAGTTGTGGAGTAATGGTGACACTTCTGCAGAGAGTGCAAAAACTCCTGCAGAACTTGTACCTGTCCCTTTAAGTGAACGTGTAAGGGAAAGGACCATTGAAAACAGTGATGTAGTTGAAGTAAAAAATGAAAATGTGAGGTCATGTGAAGTATATGATTATGACATGCCTTTTCCCTTTCAGGAGGGGATCAGGAGAGAAGTGCCCCCTCCTGGTAAAAATATATGTGATACAAAAATGCTGGTTAATGTTGTGAGCCCAGAGGGTGTACCACACATACCAGAGGTGGATATGCAGTACCCACGGGGTTTTATGGTTGCTGGGGAAGTGTCCAATGTGGGAATTAGCGCATCGGTGCCCCTAGAGGTCAGAACTGATAATGATGACACAAGTAATGTAAGTGACGCATGTGCCGTGGCCGATAGCAACTCAGAGAAAAAAGCTACCCGGTCAAGGTCTTGCGAAATTAAAGTAGTTGCTAGTAGTGACCAGACAATAGTTATACCTGACGTGACGAGAGTTAAGTGGGGACACGTCAGCCTAGTGACTGAGACCTATAACTAGGCAGTGGTAGATGACCAGACGTGTCAGTACAGCTGCAATCAGAAAGAGATGAGTGAGCTGAAGGATCTACTGCCTGATATCCAGGTGAAGAGTAAAGGCTCCAAAGAAGCACAGAAAACTGCGGTAGACATGGACAATGTGGTTAAAGAGACTCTGGTAGAACGCCCACAGGGTGTCCAAAAGAGAATGGTGGTACTCCTACATCTGCTGCTGCAGCAGAGCAAAGTGAGGAGCAGCTAGAACAGGAGGCCAAAGAGCGGGGCGCTTCCATTACGTTTGTGCGCAAAACCAAGAACAATCTTCAGCAAGAATTGGATGATCTGATGGTGGACCTGGACCACCAGAGGCAAATTATGTCTCATCTAGAGAAATACGGCTCGGCCTGATATGCCGAAGAACGTGACCGAGCTGAGGCTGATGCTCAGGAGAAGGAGACCAAGGCCCTCTCCTTGGTTAGAGCCCTTGAAGAAGCGTTTGAGCAGCGAGATGAATGTGAGAGGCTAAACAAGCAACCCAGAGCAGAGATGGAGGATCTCATGAGCTCAAAGGATGACATCGGGAAGAACGTCTATGAGTTGGAGAAGACTAAGCTTGACGAGTTAGAGGCAAGAGCTTCTGGAGATGACAGGTTGGCTCAATCAAAGGAAAATGAGAAACCTGAAGAGCAGCATCCTCTGAAAGATGCCAAAAAGTCAGAGCCTGTTAAGAATGGGCCTGAAGATGGTGGCACTTTACTCTGCCTCGGCCGGCTAATGATGGAAGAAGTTTCTTCTGAACAAGTTGATGAAGCTGATGTGGAGGCAGAAGTCAAGAGACTCATGGCAGTGAGTAGCCAGGACCAGGTCATAAAAGATGTCCCCTCTGCCGTTAATGCCTTCCAGAAAGCCAGCGGTCTGCTGGGGAAGAAATATGAGGAGACAGACGGCCAGCATATAGATGTTGTCTACTACTGTGAGATGGCTCTCCTAGAGCCTGCCCGAAAGGAGAACAATATCCTGGGTGACCCTCTGGAGGGAATGCCAGAAGATGAAGAGTCTGATGAGGACCCTGGTGTCTCCAGTACCTCCAACCTTGATGAGAAAGAGGAGGAGGGGTTAAGAATGCAAGTATATGCCGTGTCCGAGAAAGATGAGAAGGCCAACAAAGGGAATGAAGACTCCAAAGGAGACTCAAAGGCTGAAGAAGCTAATGCCGATGAGTTGGAGTGGGAGAAATTCTCAGATGTACCACAGACCAAAGATAAGGCTGAAGAAGAGTCTGCCAAAGTGGGCAGAGCTACTGAAGAAGCAGAAGACTCTGAAACTGAAGCCAAACCTGAGCTAAACCCTGTGGGGAGTAAAGAAAAAAGAGAAGTGTTATCTGCTGATAGAAGAAAGAAACAAAGCGAGTGTGAACACTAGGTAACACCAGAGCGGATAAAGGGTGGCATAAAACTGACCAGCCGGATCTCCAACAAAAGGAGGAGGCGGGAGCTCCCCGTGGAAAACACGGCTGTAAATATTGCGGAAGTTAGAGGTCGTGGACCTAAGAAGAAATCTGGAAAAGGAGTAAGCCAGAAGGCTAAGAAAAAGTTCTCCAGCAAAGAGGAGGAGTTTCTTAGACACTGTCTGTTTGGTAGAAAGTCAGTGTTTATGAAAAACCAAGCTCTGCTAGCCTGGGGGTGGCAGAATAGAGAGAAATATGTGACACTGACCACATCTTCCAGAGGGCATGGTACGATGTGGGAAAATCCCCAGACCTTCGGTCTGAAGAAGAGGGGGGGGATATGTGGTAATGTGAACAGTGCTGGAAGGTGTGTTGTCCCACTTCAGGTACCTGTCACAGCCAGACAGCTGAGAAGCGCTCACAGGAGCTTCTCAGATCCTCCTCCTTGAATTTCTTTGTTTTGGTTTAGTTTCTCATCTCGTTAGTTTATCTCAGCTGTCATGCAGTTGGACTGATTGCTACCCTTTAAGTTCCTCCCCATAATGCAGTAGTGTGCGGCTGATACAACTTCCTGGAGTGTGTGTGCATGTTGTTCCCAGTTCCCAGTTCCCAGTCCTCAGTCGTCAGTCGTCTGCAAGATAAGTGCTGTTTATGTATTTATGATTTTGTCTTTTCTGGATCCAGGTGACCCTGACTCCCTCCGTGTCAGTGTAGGGAGCCGGTGGTCGTGTCCCTTCACTATTGTAGGGTCTTCAGGTAATAGATAGCCGAGGAACGTGGATATGCGGCCATCCACCTTTGGGGTGTTCGCATAGGCTGAGCAGTGAGGGAGAGCGGCAGGTCTATTGCAGGGGTCTCCCTTTGTTCCTTAGTTGTGGATCTAGAGAGACATTGTTTATATGGTATTGTCTTGTTTCCTGTACACCATCCGTGACATTATCAGCCGCCAAAACCGTCTCAAGCATGGATCCGGTTTCACTTTTGGCTGAACGCTTTCAGGGTCTTTCTTTGGAGGTAGCTGATCTCCGTAAGACTTTTTCTCAGTTTCAAGTTACCGGTTCAGCTTGCGTTCATGGAGTTTGTGCTGAGCCTAAGATCTCGCTCCCGGATACGTTCTCCGGGGGTAGTGAGAATTTTGTGCGTTTTAGAGAGGTTTGCAAACTCCATTTTCACCTTCTTCCCCATTCTTCTGGTGATGAAGAACGGAGGGTGGGGATCATTATATCGCTGCTCAGGGGTAACGCTCAGTCCTGGGCCTTTTCGCTGCCGGAGGGGGCACGGCCCCTTCGTTCAGTGGATGAATTCTTTTTAGCCCTGGGTCAGATATATGATGATCCGGATCGTATTGCTCTGGCTGAGTCTAGACTATGTCTGTTATGCCAGGGTAAACAATCCGCAGAGATATACTGTTCAGAATTTCGGAGATGGGCAGCAGATACGGGTTGGAATGATGCTGCACTCCGAAGTCAATTTTGCTATGGTCTTTCAGAGGGATTGAAAGATGCATTTGCCTTTCATGAAAGACCTACCTCCTTGGATTCTGCTATGTCTCAGGCTGTTCGTATTGACAGGTGTCTTAGAGAGAGAGGAGAGATCTCTCCTTCCTGTCATACTCAGTCCCGGGACAGTGCAGCGGTCTCATTCTGTGCACAAGGGTCTCAGTCGCTGTCAGCCCCTTCTGAGCAGGAGTCCATGCAGCTGGGGTTGATTGCCTCTGACAATAGAAGATTCAGCCCGCAGGGGGGGGTTTGTTTTTGTTGTGGAGGTATAAATCATCTGGCAAATGTTTGTCCCTCTAGGAGATTCAGGCAGTTTTCTGGGAGTAATAAAGAGACAAAAAGGAAAAAATCTTTTAAAAATGTTCCGTCTGTTACTATTGGCAGGGTTGAGGCGGAAATTGAAGGTTTTCCGTTTGCTTGTAGTTCCCGTTTTGTCCTGCCTGCTAGGGTGGCGCTAGAGAGCAAGAGCATTTTTTGTGAGATTTTTGTGGATAGTGGAGCAGCTGTCAACCTCATTGATAATCAATTTGCAATAACTCATGGTTTCCAGGTATGCACTTTGGGAAAGGATATTCCTGTTTTTGCTATTGATTCAGCTCCACTTTCTCAGAAATCATTAAAGGGCATAGTTCCCAATATCCGTTTAATTGTGAGTGATGCTCATGTTGAGGATGTGTCATGTTTCGTCCTTAGCGGTTTGCCTACTCCTCTAGTGTTGGGGCTACCCTGGCTCACTAAACATAACCCCACCATTGATTGGCAAGCGAGGCAAATAAATGGTTGGAGTAACTTTTGCAGAGAGAATTGCCTCATAACATCTGTTTCTGAGGTTTCTACTAAGACTGTACCACCTTTCCTCTCTGAATTTTTGGATGTCTTCTCTGAGAGTGGAGTTCAGGGTTTACCTCCGCACAGGGAGTATGATTGCCCTATTAATCTCATCCCAGGCGCCAAGCTGCCTAAATCTCGTTTATACAATCTTTCCCAACCTGAGAGGGTCGCTATGCGTGCTTATATCTCTGAGAGTCTGAGAAAAGGACACATACGACCCTCGAAGTCACCTGTTGCCGCTGGTTTTTTCTTTGTTAAGAAAAAAGATGGTTCTTTAAGACCTTGTCTGGATTTCAGGGAGCTGAACAGTATCACTATTCGTGATCCTTATCCGCTTCCTCTGATCCCGGACCTGTTTAACCAGGTTGTTGGGGCTAAAGTCTTTTCCAAATTAGACCTAAGAGGGGCATACAACCTGGTTAGGGTCAGAGAAGGAGACGAATGGAAGACGGCTTTCAATACCCCTGAGGGCCATTTTGAGAATTTGGTTATGCCTTTTGGTTTGATGAATGCCCCAGCCGTTTTTCAGCATTTCGTCAACAGCATTTTTTATCATTTAATGGGAAAATTTGTATTAGTGTATTTGGATGACATTTTGATTTTTTCTCCTGATTTCAAGACTCATAAGGAACACTTACGTCAGGTCTTGCTCATCCTGCGGGAGAATAAGTTATACGCGAAACTGGAAAAATGTGTGTTTGCGGTTCCAGAAATCCAATTTCTGGGGTTTCTTGTCTCCGCTTCTGGTTTTCGCATGGACCCCGAGAAGGTCCGCGCTGTGCTTGAGTGGGAGCTTCCTGAGAATCAGAAGGCGCTGATGCGTTTTTTGGGCTTTGCCAATTATTACAGGAAATTTATTTTGAATTATTCCTCTGTTGTTAAACCACTCACTGATATGACCAGAAAGGGGGTAGATTTTTCTTCCTGGTCGGTAGAGGCGCGTAAGGCCTTTTCTAATATCAAGGAGAGTTTTGCTTCCGCTCCCATCCTAGTACAACCTGATATTTCGTTACCCTTCATTGTTGAGGTTGATGCTTCTGAGGTAGGGGTGGGTGCGGTCTTGTCTCAGGGTTCCTCTCCTGCCAAATGGCAACCGTGTGCCTTTTTCTCAAAGAAACTCTCCTCCGCAGAGAGAAATTATGATGTGGGAGATAGGGAATTGTTGGCCATCAAGTTGGCTTTTGAGGAATGGCGCCATTGGCTAGAGGGAGCCAGACACCCTATTACTGTGTTTACTGACCATAAAAATCTGGCCTACTTGGAGTCAGCCAAGCGTCTGAACCCGAGACAGGCCAGATGGTCTTTGTTCTTTTCAAGGTTTAATTTTGTTGTTACGTTCCGCCCTGGGGTTAAGAATGTGAAGGCAGATGCCCTGTCACGTTGTTTTCCGGGAGGTGGGAATTTTGAAGACCCGGGTCCCATTTTGGCTGAAGGTGTGGTGGTCTCTGCTCTTTTTCCTGAATTGGAGGCAGAGGTGCAGGCAGCCCAGTCAGAAGCTCCTGATCTTTGTCCTCCTGGGAGGTTGTTTGTGCCTCTTGCTTTGAGACATAAGATTTTTAAAGAACACCACGACACGGTCCTTGCTGGGCACCCGGGGGCAAGAGCCACACTGGATCTCATCGCTCGGAGATTCTGGTGGCCTGCACTTCGTAAGTCGGTTGAGGGTTTTGTGGCAGCTTGCGAGACTTGTGCTCGTGCCAAGGTCCCTCATTCACGGCCATCAGGTCCTCTCCTTCCTTTGCCCATTCCTTCCCGTCCTTGGACACATCTGTCCATGGACTTCATAACGGACTTGCCTCGTTCCTCGGGGAAGTCTGTGATTCTGGTGGTGGTGGACCGTTTTAGCAAAATGGTGCATTTTATCCCTTTTCCTGGTTTCTCTTCTGCTTTCCATCCGCAGTCGAATGGCCAGACAGAGCGCGTCAATCAGAATCTGGAGACATATCTGCGCTGTTTTGTGGCGGAGAATCAGGAGGATTGGTGTTCTTTTTTGTCCCTTGCTGAGTTTGCTTTAAATAACCGTCGTCAGGAGTCCTCTGATAAGTCACCATTTTTTGGTGCATATGGGTTCCATCCGCAGTTTGGGACTTTCTCGGGAGAGGGCTCTTCTGGTTTGCCTGATGAGGACAGATTCTCCTCGTCTTTGTCATCTATTTGGCAAAAGATTCAGGATAATCTAAAGAGCATGAGTGAGAGATATAAGCGTGTGGCGGATAAGAGACCTGTGCCTGGTCCGGACCTGAATGTTGGTGATCTGGTGTGGTTGTCTACCAAGAATATCAAATTGAAGGTTCCCTCCTGGAAGTTGGGTCCTAGGTTTATTGGGCCTTACAAGATCCTGTCTGTCATCAATCCTGTTGCCTACCGTCTTGATCTTCCTCAGACTTGGAAGATCCATAATGTTTTTCATAAGTCCTTATTGAAACCTTATGTTCAACCTATTGTACCCTCGCCTTTGCCTCCTCCTCCGATTATGGTTGATGGAAATCTTGAATTTCAGGTCTCTAGGATTGTGGATTCTCGTCTTGTCCGCGGTTCCCTCCAGTACCTCGTTCATTGGGAGGGTTATGGTCCTGAGGAGAGGATGTGGGTCCCAGTGACGGACATTAAGGCCTCTCGTCTCATCAGGGCTTTCCATAGGTCCCATCCTGAGAAGGTGGGCTCTGAGTGTCCGGAGTCCACTCCTAGAGGGAGGGGTACTGTCACAGCCAGACAGCTGAGAAGCGCTCACAGGAGCTTCTCAGATCCTCCTCCTTGAATTTCTTTGTTTTGGTTTAGTTTCTCATCTCGTTAGTTTATCTCAGCTGTCATGCAGTTGGACTGATTGCTACCCTTTAAGTTCCTCCCATAATGCAGTAGTGTGCGGCTGATACAACTTCCTGGAGTGTGTGTGCATGCTGTTCCCAGTTCCCAGTTCCCAGTCATCAGTCGTCTGCAAGATAATCCCTATCCTCCTCCAGACTTATCTATCCCTCTCCAGGTGTCTGTGAAGATGTCTGTGAGTATGACCCCCGAATAAGAGGCGATCCCTTACAATACCTATTGTACACATCTACAGTAAGAAGGACGGGAAAGAAATGCAAAAACCAAGCCAAAGATTATGGCTTCAGAACTGCATATTTTAGATGAATTTTGGAGTTTTCAGATTCCAAAATCCACTGTAAGATGTCACATCCATGACCAGTTTTTGGATTTCCAAGAAAGAAGCCACAAAATACAGCGCCTTAACTGTGTACATGATACCAGTAGATACAAGCAATGGAAGCATGTGAGGAGGTCAGATGAGACAGAAGTTGCAATTTTGTGCAGGATTGTGTATAAAGAAATGATTAGCATCAACTATAGTGGTGGACTGTTGATGCTTTGGGTCTTATGTAAACATTAGTGGCATATGAATTCCATAAGTCCGAGAATTGCTAGAAAGCTGAAGCTTGGTGTGGTTGGAACTTTGAGAAAGATATTGACCCAAAACATCATTGCAGAAACAGAAGATCAGTTTTAGGCCTCTTTCACACTACCGTTTTTTTTTTCCATTTTGCGGGCTGTTTTTTGCGTTCCGTATACGGAACCCTTCATTTCAATGGTTCCGCAAAAAAAAAAAGGAATGCACTCCGTATGCATTCCGTTTCCGTATTTCCGTTCCGTTGAAAGATAGAACATGTCCTATTATTGCCCGCAAATCACGTTCTGTGGCTCCATTCAAGTCAATGGGTCCGCAAAAAAAAAAACTGAACACATACGGAAATGCATCCGTATGTCTTCTGTATTCGTTCAGTTTTTGCGGAACCATCTATTGAAAATGTTATGCCCAGCCTAATTTTTTCTATGTAATTACTGTATAAGCCATACGGAAAAACGGAACGGAAACGGAAACACAACGGAAACAAAAAAATGTAACAACAGATCTGTAAAAAACGGACCGCAAAATTTGCGGGCCGTTTTTTCAGGATCCGTTTTTCAGTTTTTTTTGTTTCCGTTGTGTTTCCGTTTCAGTTCCATTTTTCCGTATGGCATATACAGTATACAGTAATTACATTAAAAAAAATTGGACTGGGCATAACATTTTCAATAGATGGTTCCACAAAAACGGAACGGATACGGAAGACATACGGATGCATTTCCGTATGTGTTCCGTTTTTTTTTGCGGACCCATTGACTTGAATGGAGCCACGGAACGTGATTTGCGGGCAATATTAGGACAAGACTCAAAATGTAACGGAACGGAAATGCGGACATACGGAAACGGAATGCTCACGGAGTACATTCCGTTTTTTTTGCGGACCCATTGAAATGAATGGTTCCGTATACGGACCGTATACGGAACGCAATAAACGGCCCGTATACGGAACGCAAAAAACGTTCGTGTGAACGAGCCCTTAGGCTACTTTCACACTAGCGTCTTTTGCGGATCAGTCATGGATCTGCAAAAACGCTTCAGTTACAATAATACAACCGCATGCATCCGTCATGAACAGATCTGGTTGTATTATGTCTTCTATAGCCATGACGGATCCGTCTGGAACACCATTGAAAGTCAATGGTGGACGGATCAGTTTTCTATTGGGCCAGATTGTGTCAGAGAAAACTGATCCGTCCCCATTGACTTACATTGTGTGCCAGGACGGATCCATTTGGCTCAGTTTAGTCAAGCGGATAGCAAAAAGCTGCAGGTAGCGTTTTAGTGTCCGCCTCCAGAGCGGAATGGAGACTGATCAGAATGCATCAGTTTGCCTCTGAGAGGATCCTTTTCCATTCAGAATAATTAGGACAAAACTGATCCGTTTTGGACCGCTTTTGAGAGCCCTGAACGGATCTCACAAACGGAAAGCCAAAATGCTAGTGTGAAAGTAGCCTTAGGCTACTTTCACACTAGCGTTCAGAGCAGGTCCGTCTGATGTCTGCTCAGACGGATCCGCTCCTATAATGCAGACGTTTGTATCCGTTCAGAACGGATCCGTCTGCATTATAGTTTGAAAAAAAAAACTAAGTCTGAAAGTAGCCTGAGCGGATCCGTCCAGACTTTACATTGAAAGTCAATGGGGGACGGATCCGTTTGAAGATTGAGCCATATGGTGTCATCTTCAAGCGGATCCGTCCCCATTGACTTCCATTGTAAGTCTGGACGGATCCGCTTGCCTCCGCACGGCCAGGCGGACACCCGAACGCTGCAAGCAGCGTTCAGGTGTCCGCTTGCTGAGCGGAGCGGAGGCTGAACGCCGCCAGACTGATGCATTCTGAGCGGATCCGCGTCCACTCAGAATGCATTAGGGCTGGACGGATGCGTTCGGGGCCGCTTGTGAGCCCCTTATACGGAGCTTACGAGCAGACACCCGAACACAGGTGTGAAAGTAGCCTTAATTGGACCTCTTAATCTCATAATGCAAAAAAAAAATCTATTAGCTTCAGGTTAAGCACGCTACAACACATTTTCAGCGGTGGCTTAGCGTTTGTTCAGACATTTTATAGTCTCACACATAATATATGCAGCCTTAAAATCCCCTAATGAACCTTGGTCTGGAGTTACAGGAGTGAGGTGGTTTTTCCCGCTGTGCCCAAAGTGTTACCCAAGTCCTGTGAAGACGTTACTGTCACTACCAAAGCTTTGGGACGTTCTCACAGCTCTGTTTCTCCACCCCTGTGATGATGTCACTACTAGAGCTGGGAGAGTTCTCACTGCTCTGTTTACTTTTGGTTTCCTTCCTCCCAGCTGTTCCTCATGCGTTTGATTTCCCTCTCTTTATATCACCCCTCCTCCTATTGGGCGTGGATTATAGTTCTCATTTCAGTTGTAGCTCTTGCTTTAGTATCTTCACTTGTAGCTATCAGTTCACTGGACCTGTGTTCTGCTGCAGCAAGCACTCCGGATATTGCCAGCTGTCCTTGGATCAGTCTTCTCTGCGGCTGCAACACCTTCAGCTAAGTGTACAGACATTGTTGTGTACCTGATTATTTTCTGACTGGATCTGAGGTGGCCACGGTTCCCTCCATATACTGAGTAGGGCACCGGTGGCCGTGCCCCTTCCACTATTGTAGGGGTTACAGTGGTCATCAGTCTTAGGCACGTGGGCATGCCTCGTTCCGCCATTTGGATCCGGGCATGTGCTTTAGCAGAATAGGGAGAGCTTTGAGGGTCTGACAGGGGTCACCCTTTATCCTCCCTAGTTTGGGTCCGGTCAGTAGCTCTTTTACTGTGTATACTATTGTTGCTCACATACAGCCGTGACAGTTACCATTTAGAACTTCTCAAGTGACTTAACATGTAAAGTTCTTCTTGGCTATTGGAAGTGGCAACCGAGCAGCGTACTTTACTGCTTCACCGTCAACGTGATTGAAGTCCAGATGTTGAGGGCCCTGGGCAACTGCTCAGTTCGACCAAATTTTGATCACCATAGGGTAATCTAAATAGCTTTCACAGTCACTGAGCTCTTTGCTCTGCCATCTATCCTGACTACCACAACCAGACTCCTCATTCTGTACAACTACTACACCAATACCACCACCCTGTGCCAGCCATTGCACTCCGTGCTTATTCACTCTAGAATACAAGTGAAAATTTTTGACTTTCACCAACAAACCTCTACATAGTGCTGCACCTCCATACTTCTCGGTCTACCACCCTACTCGTGTTCTGCCAGTGATCCAAGACTAACACCCTCTATGATCTAAATCCAATGAGTTGGCTCCTTCCTGTTCAAGTGAATAGGACAGAACTGTCCCACTGAAGTGAATGGGGATGGCGTAGTTGTAATTACACCTGCTTACCACTGTAGTTATGAGCAGGTAAAAGAGAAGAGAGCTGCGGTCCATTCAAACAGCTGATCGGCGGGGGTGCCGGGAGTTGCGCTCCCCCCGCTGATCTGATTTTGATGACCTATGCTGAGGTAGTTCATCAATATAATTTGGTTTGTTACTCTGTAAGGTCTGATTTTGTCTGTATATGTACTAGTAGTATAGGGCTACAGTACTCGTCAAACTCAAAGTGATAGGTGGACGGTGTGTGGACACCTTCGGCCCATAACCACACCCACTCTACAAAAAACCCCGCCCACAATCCCACCCAAACCACGCCTAAAATACCGCCCATTTAAATCCCTTTTTAGATCCGATAAGGCATCAGTAATTCAATTAAGTTTAATATGTTTAACCCCTTAAGGACCCCCGCTTTTTTATAAAAAAAATACCAAATTTGCAAAAAATTTCCAAGTTTCAATTTCTCTACTTCAATAATACATAGTAATACCTACAAAAATAGTTATTACTTTACATTCCCCATATGTCTACTTCATGTTTGGATCATTTTGGGAATGACATTTTATTTTTTGGGGATGTTACAAGGCTTAGAAGTTTAGAAGCAAATCTTGAAATTTTTCCAAAATTTTCAAAAACCCACTTTTCAAGGACCAGTTCAGATCTGAAGTCACTTTGTGAGGCTTACATAATAGAAACCACCCCATTCTAGAAACTACACCCCTCAAGGTATTCAAAACAGATTTTACAAACGTCGTTAACCCTTTAGATGTTCCACAAGAATTAATGGAAAATAGAGATACAATTTTAAAATTTCACTTTTTTGGCAGATTTTCCATTTTAACCTCTTCAGGACACATGACGTACCGGTACGTCATGTATGGTTCCGATCACCGCCGCCCGGCAGGCGGTGATCGGAACCCGGTGCTTGCTCAAGACATTGAGCAGGCACCTTGGCTAGATGCGCCGGGGGGGTCCTGTGACCGCCCCCCATGTCGGCGATCGCAGCAAACCGCAGGTCAATTCAGACCTGCGGTTTGCTGCGTTTCCGGGTTATTCGGGTCTCTGGGGATTTTACCCCACCAATAACAATCCTGCGATCCTGAGAGGTGATGTGACATCACCTCTCAGGATCGCCTCTGATTGGTTGGTGGGCGGGCCGGCGGGAGATTCAAATGTTGCCAGCGCTCCTCTCCTCCTCCTTTTGTGTCCCGGAGCGGAGGAGAGAGGAGCGCTGCCTGCACGTCGTCGTCGATCTGAGCCAGCATCACCCCATCTGTGCACACAAAGTTTAATAGCAAGCGATCAAAAAGTCATATAGCCCCCAAAACAGTGCCAATAAAACCGTCCTCTCATCCCGCAAAAAATGAGCCCCCACATAAGATAATCAGCTAAAAAAAAAAAATGACTCTTAGACTTTAGAGATCCCAAAAGAAAATTTGTATCAAAAAGGATAATATAGTCTAAAACCTAAATAATTGTAAAAAAGGTATACTTATTAGGTATCGCCGTGTCCGTAAGAATCTCCTCTATAAAAATACCCCATGACCTAACCCCCCAGATTAACACGGTCCAAAAAAAAATATTTAAACTGTGCCAAAACAGCTATTTTTGGCACTTTTCCATTTCAATCCGTTTTTTCCGGTAACAAAGCAAGGGTTAACAACCAAACAAAACTTAATATTTATTACCCTGATACTGCAGTTTACAGAAACGCCACATTTGTGGTCATAAACTGATGTATCACTAAAAGGCAGGGCGCAAAAGGAAAGGACCGACATGGTTTCTGGAAGGCTGATTTTGATGGCCTTTTTTATTGACACCATGTCCCCTTTGAAGCCCCCCTGATGCCCCCCTAGAGTAAAAACTCCCTAAAAATGACCCCATCTAAGAAACTACACCCCTCAAGGTATTCAAAACTGATTTTACAAACTTTATTAACTCTTTAGGTGTCCCTCAACAGTTAATGGAAAATGGAGATGAAATTTCAGAATTTCAATTTTTGGTAACCTTGCCTCACAAAAATTTAATATAGAGCAACCAAAAATCATATGTACCCTAAAAATAGTCCCAACAAAACCGCCACCTTATCCCGTAGTTTCCAAAATGGGGTCAATTTTAGGGAGTTTCTACTCCAGGGGTGCATCAGGGGGGTTGAAACCGGTCCATAAAAATCAGCCCTCCAAAAACCACACGGCGCTCCTTTCCCTCTACGCCCCGCCGTGTGGCCGTACAGTAGTGTACAACCACATATGGGGCGTTTCTGTAAACGGCAGAGTCAGGGCAATAAAGATACAGTCTTGTTTGGCTGTTAACCCTTGCTTTGTTAGTGGAAAAAATGGGTTAAAATGGAAAATTTGGCAAAAAAATGAAATTCTCAAATTTCATCCCCATTTGCCAATTACTCTTGTGCAACACCTAAAGGGTTAACGACATTTGTAAAATCAGTTTTGAATACCTTGAGGGGTGTAGTTTCTTAGATGGGGTCACTTTTAGGGAGTTTCTACTCTAGGGGTGCATCAGGGGGGTTGAAACAGGACACGGTGTAAATAAACCAGTCCATAAAAATCAGCCCTCCAAAAACCACACGGCGCTCCTTTCCCTCTACGCCCCACCGTGTGGCCGTACAGTAGTGTTCGACCACATATGGGGTGTTTCTGTAAATGGCAGAGCCAGGGCAATAAAGATACAGTCTTGTTTGGCTGTTAACCCTTGCTTTGTTAGTGGAAAAATGGGTTAAAATTGAAAATTTGGCAAAAAAATGAAATTCTCAAATTTCATCCCCATTTGCCAATAACTCTTGTGCAACACCTAAAGGGTTAACAACGTTTGTAAAATCAGTTTTGAATACCTTGAGGGGTGTAGTTTCTTAGATGGGGTCACTTTTAGGGAGTTTCTACTCCAGGGGTGCATCAGGGGGGTATAAACAGGACATGGTGTAAATAAACCGGTCCATAAAAATCAGCCCTCCAAAAACCACACGGCGCTCCTTTCCCTCTACGCCCCGCTGTGTGGCTGTACAGTAGTGTGCGACCACATATGGGGTGTTTCTGTAAATGGCAGAGTCAGCGCAATAAAGATACAGTCTTGTTTGGCTGTTAACCCTTGCTTTGTTAGTGGAAAAAATGGGTTAAAATGGAAAATTTGGCAAAAAAAAGAAATTCTCAAATTTCATCCCCATTTGCCAATAACTCTTGTGCAACACCTAAAGGGTTAACAACGTTTGTAAAATCAGTTTTGAATACCTTGAGGGGTGTAGTTTCTTAGATAGGGTCACTTTTAGGGAGTTTCTACTATAGGGGTGCATCAGGGGGGCTTCAAATGGGACATGGTGTAAATAATCCAATCCAGCAAAATCTGCCCTCCAAAAACCATATGGCGCACCTTTCCCTCTACACCCTACTGTGTGGCCGTACAGTAGTGTACGACCACATATGGGGTGTTTCTGTATACGGCAGAGTCAGGGCAATAAAGATACAGTCTTTTTTGGCCATTAACCCTTGCTTTGTTAGTGGAAAAAATTGGTTAAAATTGAAAATTTGGCAAAAAAATTAAATTCTCAAATTTTCCCACTTGCCAATAATAGATTTTACAAAATTTGTTTTGAATACCTTGAGGGGTGTAGTTTCTAGAATGGGGTCATTTTTGGGTGGTTTCTATTATGTAAGCCTCGCAAAGTGACTTCAGACCTGAGGGGTTAGGTCATGTGATATATTTATAGAGCCGGTCGATACGGACGCGGTGATACCTAATATGTCTACTTTATTTTTTTCCCTACTTTTCCCTAATTTTTTTTTTACTTTATTTAGGGGAAATTACGTTTTTTATATTTTTTTACTTGAAACTTTTAATTTTTTGGGGGGAAAACTATTTTTTCAACTTTTTTTTTCACTTGATTTTTTGTCCCACTTTGGTACTTCAACTTTTGGGGCTCTGATCCCCTTTACAATGCATTCCAATACTTCTGTATTGGAATGCATTGGCTGTATGAGTAATACAGTGTGTATTACTTATACAGCTTCCTGCCTGTCAGATACAGGGGGCTGGATCTCACAGGCTGGTCACCGGAAGGCAGCGCCTACACCCGCTGCTGATCGGAACTACACAGGACGTACAGGTACGCCCTGTGTCCTTAAGTACCGGGACATCAGGGCGTACTTGTACGCCCTATGTCCCTAAGAGCTTAAAAATAAAATGATATTAAGCTTGTATTAAGCTTATATTAACCCGGTAGATCTCGTACTACTTCTCCCAGTTCCTCAAATGTAATCTGCTGATTTTAGTGTGTTAAAGCCTCTTGAGAAAGAGTAGGCAGAATACAATCAGACAAGTATTCATCTAGTACCTGGGATCTGGTTTCAGGGTTTTTAGGAAGCTCTGAAGGAAGGGAGTACAGGAAAGTATAATATGATTGGAAAATGTCAGCAATTTTCTCTGGGTCGATATATTGAGTGCCCAACAGATCTTTCATAACCTGGGGAGTTGTTGTAGCTTCGCGGTCCCGTAACTGTTTTGCCAATAGCGTATGGCGTTTATTGCCAAATTCGAAAAAATTCTGTCTAGAGTATCTTAGAAGCTTCTCTGTTTTATTAAGTGTAATATTTTTTAGTTGGTTTCTGAGGTCTAGTATCCTCTTGAACAGGTGCTTTAATGGTCTGGTGGCCAGGTCTTGTTCTGCCTGATGTAACTCTGCCATGTATTTTCTGTAGTGGATATCCCTGTCTTTTTTAATCTTAGAAGCTGTTGAGATGCAACATCCTTGAAAAAGTGCCTTATGGGCCTCCCATAATGTCCCAAGTGAGGAAACCGATGATTCATTAGTCTGAAAGTAATTGATTAGGTGAATTCTCAGTTCCTCTCTTGAAGCTACATTGGACAAAAGGGTTTCATTTAAACGCCAATGAGTGCATTTCGGGGATGAAGCCTCACAATTCAAGACTACGGTTAATGGGGCGTGATCCGACCAAGTAATAGGGCCTAATGCTGCTGAAGACAATGCTCGAAGAGTCAATAGATTGCCAAAAAAGAAGTCAATTCTAGTGTGCGTTTGATGTGGGTGGGAAAAAAAGGAGTATTGTCGCGCAGTGGGATTATCATTTCTCCATAGATCATACAGAGAATAGGAGTGTATAAGCTTACGAAAGTTTCTAGCCAGACGGGAAGAAGCCCAGGAAGGAGGAGTGGGACGTCAAGCTAGTCTGTTGGCCGTGTCAGAAAAGTGGACATTAAAGTCCACTCCTAATATCAAGGCAGAGTTATGGCATGTCCTTAAGATTGACAGAACAGAGGAGAGGAAAGTAATCTGACCTGAGTTAGGTGAATATACACTCACCTAAAGAATTATTAGGAACACCTGTTCTATTCCTCATTAATGCAATTATCTAGTCAACCAATCACATGGCAGTTGCTTCAATGCATTTAGGGGGGTGCTCCTAGTCAAGACAATCTCCTGAACTCCAAACTGAATGTCAGAATGGGAAAGAAAGGTGATTTAAGCAATTTTGAGTATGGTTATTGGTGCCAGACGGGCCGGTCTGAGTATTTAACAATCTGCTCAGTTACTGGGATTTTCACGCACAACCATTTCTAGGGTTTACAAAGAATGGTGTGAAAAGGGAAAAACATCCAGTATGCGGCAGTCCTGTGGGCAAAAATGCCTTGTGGATGCTAGAGGTCAGAGGAGAATGGGCCGACTGATTCAAGCTGATAGAAGAGCAACGTTGACTGAAATAACCACTCGTTACAACCGAGGTATGCAGCAAAGCATTTGTGAAGCCACAACATGCACAACCTTGAGGCGGATGGGCTACAACAGCAGAAGACCCCACCGGGTACCACTCATCTCCACTACAAATAGGAAAAAGAGGCTACAATTTGCACAAGCTCACCAAAATTGGGCTATTGAACACTGGAAAAATGTTGCCTGGTCTGATGAGTCTCGATTTCTGTTGAGACATTCAAATGGTAGAGTCCGAATTTGGCTAGAACAGAATGAGAACATGTATCCATCCTCTGATGGCTACTTCCAGCAGGATAATGCACCATGTCACAAAGCTCCAATCATTTCAAATTGGTTTCTTGAACATGACAATGAGTTCACTGTACTAAAATGGCCCCCACAGTCACCAGATCTCAACCCAATAGAGCATCTTTGGGATGTGGTGGAACGGGAGCTTCGTGCCCTGGATGTGCATCCCTCAAATCTCCATCAACTGCAAGATGCTATCCTATCAATATGGGCCAACATTTCTAAAGAATGCTATCAGCACCTTGTGTAATCAATGCCACGTAGAATTAAGGCAGTTCTGAAGGCAAAAGTGGGTCCAACACCGTATTAGTATGGTGTTCCTAATAATTCTTTAGGCGAGTGTATATTGCATGAAGTTACTTTCATGCCAGACAAGGAGCCATGTAGGATGAGGTAGCGACTGTGTGTCAACTTCTGTTTTTTCAACTTGCAAAGGGCACGTTCTAGCTATTAGTATGGCGACTCCTGCTATTTTGGTTGGGGCGTTCGCTATGAAAGATGTAGGTAACCAATGTTTTGCAAACAGTAGTGACCCCGTTCCTGACGGATGTGTCTCTTGGAGAAATATTATCTCAACTTAATACCTACGCATTTCTTGGAGAACAAGTCTCCGTTTAGAGGGTGAATTCAACCCCTTAACATTTAAGGATAACACCTAACCATATTGGTGTATAAAAGACCTTAACTGCATTTGATGGGGGGTATGTGATCCCTGTCAGGTATTTCAGGTCCCAGCTGATCAGTCTCCAGGCTGCTCAACACTCTCATAACCACCCACGTCCCTGAATATGCCAGGAGTGGAAATTACCTCTGGGGGGCGAAGGAGAGAACAAAACAGAAAATATAATAAGACATGAGAGAGTAGAGCACAAAACAAAAATTAAAAACATCCTTAATAAAACTATTATTAAGTGGTACAATCAAAAAGGAATTCTGATTAATATCAGAACTAAACAATTTAACATTCGGTTTCTTTTGGAGTCTTATACTAAGGCCCTGAAACAATAATAAGCCAAAGACTACCAATAAGACTCCCATCGGGAGCATGGTGGGAGCCAGAGAGAGAACCACTAAATATTAATAAAAGAGAGTATAAACTAGAGTCGAGCCTAACAAGACTCCATAATAATAAAGTGCTATGTAATCCCTCAACAATAAGGAAGTAAGGAAGTAAAGTAAGGCGGAATAAACTGATACTTAATCAATCGTCCAACAATTGTGTGAAGCATCTGGACAGCCTTCAGTTCCTGATGTATCTGTCAGCGGGTCGCTGTCAATTATTTCAGACGTCGCTTGTGGGAGGCGACCGTAGACCAGGTCGGTAGGAGCGGAGGGAGATCTGTCAGGGTCTCCCAGTCGGGCAAAGATGGAGGCTTAATGCCCAAGTGTGTGCAGAATTCCCATAGATCGTCAGGTGTACGTAAAACTGCTGTAGATCCGTTCTTCCTCGCTGAAAGGCTGAAGGGGAATCCCCATCGGTACGGAATAGCAAACTGGCGAAGTAACTCAAGTTGTGGTTTTAAGGCTTTGCGCTTCTGGAGAGTTATCCATGACAGATCTTGGAAAACGGACACCTGTGAGCCCTTGAAATCTAGGCTTCGTAGGGTCCGAGCTTTAGACATTATATCCTCTTTCAGAGAAAAGTCATTGACGTAGCATATATCTCGCGGGGGACCTTTCATAGATTTAGGACGGAGTGCTCTATGTGCCCGATCCATCTTAATAAGGTGTGATGTTGGGCAATCAAGAATAATGTTAAAAAGGTCATGTAGTATTGCAGTAACATCTTCACTTTCTTGGAATTCAGGGACCCCTCTCACGCTGATATGGCGTCTTCCTCTGTTATCCAAATCCTCAACATGTCTTTGTAGGTCACGTAGAAGAAGGGACTGCGTGGTAGTGCGTTCTTTGATATGGCATACCACTGATCTAGCTGCATTGTGATCTTCCTTCAGCTGGTTGAGGCGAGAGCCTATATTTTGGACGTCTTTTTGGATAATCGCTACTTCGGCTTTAAGTGCTTCTTTAACTTCTGATACTAGGGCTTTAAAGTCTTGTTTCATTGGAAGCTGTTGTATGTGGGACCACCAATTAGGTGGAGGAGACCCAGGGGGGTCTGGGGTTGCTGAACTTGAGGATGAGGATGACCTATGTCTTGAAGGAGACCGAGACCGCAGGATCAGAATGTCTGCGCAATCTGCAGGCTGAAGCATGGGCATCTCCTCAGGTGCAGGGTATGCATTTCTCCTGCTGTGATATCTCAGAGGCATATATGACATGGGGTGAGAGAATCCTTGAAGGGGGGGGGGCAGATGTCCCCTTCTGTAAGAGTGTAAGCTCATGTTCATTATCAGTGCCTCGTGGTGTATCTGGTGCCAGAGGTGTTAATGGAGCCTCCATTGGCAGCGGTGATGCACCTTCTGGCTAGGGATTTAGAAGCGGGCTCTGAGAAGTTCTCTCAGCAGAGGGTAAAGGAGACTGCGGCGCTGTTTGACGGGGCCCATGCTCATCTCCTATCGTATCCAGCCTTGTGGGCTTTAACTGCTGCCTTACCTCCACATTTGGGAGGATGACTTACTCCATAGAAGGGTATCCAGGCTGGCGCATATTCCGCACTCCGATAGGTGCGGGGAGCAACATAGGAACCAGGAGGGACATCGGCTGTGAGGCGAGTGTTGTCCCGTTTCTGAGCTGCGTGGCGTGGTAAGAGGGCGCCATCTTGGGATCCAGCTCGTCATTTTCCCTGCGCACGAAGGCGTCCATAGTAAGAGACCCTGGGGACTCCAGGGGGTCCATGTTGTGTTTAGACAGCTTCCCTGTCCTTCTCTTCCCCATGTTTTGAAGGTGGATGCTGATTTTAAGCTTGATGGAGCTTGCCTGGCACAGAGCTCAGTATTTAGATGTCCGTCTCCATTGACTTGGTCGCCTATTTTTTATAACGGTTTAACTTTTTTTTTAATAGAGGCGTAATCGCCGTAGATATTTTTCCAAATGGTTAAAGAGTTCTCTTTTGTTTCATCAACAGGGCGACACCTTATGGTTCTGTGGTATGTGCGATTATAACTATACACCAGGTCTTGTAACTTGTCAATGTATCTGTATGTGTTTTGTTCTCTAAGATAACGCCCCATTCTTGTTTTCAGCGTTCTACTAAACCGTCACACCGGATTTATTGGAAAGTCCAGACACCCAAGCGTATTTAGAAAGATTTTTCTAAAGAAAATAATGCTGTAAAATACTTTAATCTATCATCGACACAAGATCGGCTTGCCATTGGTCGTCTATATCAGACACCACGACTTTGTTTCTTTTAAATTATTTTTGAACTGGTTTGTACAATGTGTAAATATCCTCGTTGTTCAACCAATTTTTTACAGCGTCTTTTCTTATTCCAAATTTTCGTACTTCTCTGAATAAAGGCTCATCGCCTCCGTAAGAACAGACAGCTTTTGTAGTACTGTTTTTTAAATATTTCGGAGTTTGCAGTCATATTAGCGACGTTTTTAAGCATCTGCTATCGACGACACGCCCTAGCGGTTAATGCAATTTTAACTAATCAAGATAGTGTATTTACTGTAAAAAAAAAGAAAGAAAAAAAAAAGACTACATTTTTATTTAAAAAGTCATTTTATGTAAAAACATTGATATATTACACGCAAATACATTTGTATACACCGTCAAAGTAAAATTTACAACGATAACCATGCCGTCTGTAACAAATAAAAAACATTATCAGGCGCTACATACAAATACATTTAAAGTAAAAGTTACAACGTTAACCAAGACGTCTGTAACAAAGGCGGCGTTCTGTTTTTAGGTAATAAAGAGCCTCGCCTTAACGCAGGGGTTGTTGTTACGATCGGCTGCTGCCTAAAAGGGGTATGAACCGTTTCAAAAGGTTTGTCGGGCGACCCTCTTTTTAAAGTTCTCTCGTTCTTGTATTACCGATCACGGTTGATGGCACGTTCAGTTCGGCGATGGTTTCCATGAAGAAGTCCCACCCGCGAAGCGTTTTAGCCTTAAGCAAACCGTGACTCTGCGTCGCGACGCGAATCAGGTCGATGATGTTGGATCCTTGTATAACTTGATCTTTGTAAATGAATTTGTATTTCAGTACTACAAAAAAAATATATACGCACAAGTTTTTCCTGGTCATAGCATATACGGTCGTGTTTCAGTACAACAAGAAAAATATATATTCTTAGTGCATTTCTGCAGTTAATTCTGGTGAAAGCGTATAGTGGCCTATTTCAGTCCCACAAGAAAAATGTATTCTCAGTTCACTTCTGCAGTTATTTCTGTTGAAAGCGTATAGGGGCGCATTTCAGTAAAAAAAGAAAAATATATATGCACTGCATTGTTGCAGTTATTTCTGGTGAAAGTGTATAGGGGCGTATTTCAGTACTACAAGAAAAATGTATAAGCACTTCACTCTAAGTTTTTCCAGGTCAAAGCGTATTCGGTCGTGTTTCAGTACAACAAGAAAAATATATTCTCAGTGCATTTCTGCAGTTAATTCTGGTAAAAGCGTATAGGGGCGTATTTCAGTTAAAATAGAAAAATATATACACACTGCACTGTTGCAGTTATTTCTGGTGAAAGCGTATAGTGGCCTATTTCAGTCCAACAAGAAAAATATATTCTCAGTTCACTTCTGCAGTTAATTGTGGAAAAAGTGTTTAGTGGCCTATTTCAGTACAAAAAGAAAAATATATTCGTCGCTTTTAGGGGCGTTTTAATTTCCATTTAATTTGTTTAGTTCAGCTACAAGTATGTCAGGCAGAGAAGTGCCAGGCCATGCACAGAGGAGTGGTCGAGGCCTAAATGTTTCTGGTACAAGCAGAGGTCGCAGCAGAGTAAGGGGGCGTGGCAGCAGGAGTCACAGCGAGAGGCCTGAGCTCCCGGTGTCATTTAGCGGTTGTGTCTTGACCAGCAACCCAGCAGTTCTTGATTGGTTAACTCGGTCATCCACGTCATCCCAAGTGACATCAGACATCCCCAGCCAACAGTCAGTGGGTTCGTCAGACACAACCCTTAGTTGGCATGGCCTGGGAGCAGGCCCTGTGCCCTCACCTGCCTTCAACCTGCCTCTGTCCTTTTCAGTTCCCTCACAGCGAGAAGTACTATATGCTGTGGGTTCAGCTCCACCTTTCAGCGAGGAAGATCTACAGTGGCTTGCAAAAGTATTCACCTCCCTTGACTTATTTTGTGTTTTGTTACATTACAGCCTTAAGTTCAATGTTTTGCTAATCTGAACTGTATGTGATGGATCAGAACACAATAGTCTAAGTTGGTGAAGTGAGATGATAAAAATATATAAATA
The DNA here is from genome assembly GCF_905171765.1 of Bufo bufo. Taxonomy (NCBI): domain Eukaryota; kingdom Metazoa; phylum Chordata; class Amphibia; order Anura; family Bufonidae; genus Bufo; species Bufo bufo. Next base: position 31,091,465 of record NC_053394.1, on the reverse strand, counting down.
AAACTATTGTTTAGAAATAGAAAACAGAAAATTGGTATGTGCGTATGTATTCACCCCCTTTGTTAGGAAGTCCATAAAAAGCTCTGGCGCAACCAATTACCTTCAGAAGTCACATAATTAGTGAAATTATGTCACCTGTGTGCAATCTAAGTGTCACATGATCTGTCATTACATATGGACACCTTTTTTGAAAGGCCCCAGAGGCTTCAACACCAGAGGCATCACTAACCAAACACTGTCATGGAGACCAAGGAATTCTCCAAACAAGTAAGGGACAATGTTGTTGAGAAGTACAAGTCAGGGTTAGGTTATAAAAAAATATCCAAATCTTTGATGATCCACAGGAGCACCATCAAATCTATCATAAACAAATGGAAAGAACATGACACAACAGCAAACCTGCCAAGAGATGGCCGCCCACCCAAACTCACGGACCAGGCAAAGAGGGCATTAATCAGAGAGGCAGCACAGAGACCTAAGGTAACCCTGGAGGAGCTGCAGAGTTCCACAGCAGAGACTGGAGTATCTGTACATAAGACGACAATAAGCCGTACGCTCCATAGAGTTGGGCTTTATGGCAGAGTGGCCAGAAGAAAGCCATTACTTTCAGCTAAAAACAAAAAGGCACATTGTGAGTTTGGGAAAAGGCACGTGGGAGACTCCCAAAATGTATGGAGGAAGATGCCCTGGTCTGACTAAAATTGAACTTTTCGACCATCAAAGAAAACTCTGTCTGGCGCAAACCCAACACATCACATCACCCAAAGAACACCATTCAGCAGCCGGGACTGGGAAACTGGTCAGAGTTGAGAGAAAGAGGGATGGTGCTAAATACAGGGATATTCTTGAGCAAAACCTGTACCACTCTGTGCATGATCTGAGGCTAGTGGGGAGGTTCACCTTCCAGCAGGACAATGACCCCAAACACACTGCTAAAGCAACACTTGTGGTATAAGGAGAAACATGTAAATGTGTTGGAATGGCCTAGTCAAAGCCCAGATCTCAATCCAATAGAAAATCTGTGGTCAGACTTAAAGATTGCTGTTCACAAGCGCAAACCATCCAACTCGAAGGAGCTGGAGCAGTTTTGCAAGGAGGAATGGACAAAAATCCCAGTGGTAAGATGTGGCAAGCTCATAGAGACTTATCCAAAGCGACTTGGAGCTGTGATTGCCACAAAAGGTGGCTCTACAAAGTATTGACTTTAGGGGGGTGAATAGTTATGCACATTGACTTTTTCTGTTATTTTGTCCTATTTGTTGTTTGCTTCACAATAAATAAAAAAAAACATCTTCAAAGTTGTGGGCATGTTCTGTAAATTAAACGATGCAACTCTTCAAACGGTGAATACTTTTGCAAGGCACTGTACTAGAGGACAGTCAGCAGCTACTGCCCAGCCAAGATCTTGAGGAGACATCTGCGGCTTCCTCCGCTAGGCGGGCAAGTAGTGATGAGGAGAGTGGAGCAGGAGCTTGTGTTGTGATCGGTCAGGCTCCTGACCCAGAGACCGTTGAGGAGGACATCAGTGACGTGCAGACACTACTTGATGATGATGAAGCTGATCACACTTGGGAGCCGGGTGCAGAAGGCGCTTCATCTTTATCAGGAGAAGAGGGTTGCAGCTTGCCTGTGAGGCAGCGGCTGAGCCAGCAAGGTGGTAGCATGACTGGGAGTCAGCAGTTGCAGGTCGAGAGCCAAACGTGCCCGGGGTAGACCACCTGCTTCGCAGCAGCCCACCTGCCCAGGAAGTAGTGGTGCAGGAGTTCACAGATGCAGCGACGGTAGCAGTCAGTCAGTGCGGACTGTTGGGGGGACACCATACGGAAACTGCAGGCAAACAACACCTTTGTCATCAAGGAGGCGGATAAAGGCGGCAATGTGGTCCTATGGGATATGGACCTGTATACAAAAGAGGCGAACCGACAGCTACAGAACAGAACCTTTCATGTTCCTTTACCATCTGATCCTACAATGGTGTTTAAGAAGAAGTTTGATCGATTATTGAAAACAGCACGAGACATGTTCATCATCACTAAGAAGGAGCATTTGTTTTTAGAGGTGAGTCATCCTATCATTCCCACATTTTACATGCTCCCGAAAGTGCACAAGGACCTCCGCAACCCTCCGGGTCGACCCATTGTGGCCGGCATCGGGGGCCTGTGTGAACAGGCTTGCACTTATGTGGACTTCTTTCTTCAACCCATTGTTTTAGGACTACCCTCCTACGTACGGGATTCTCTCCATTTGATAGAAATGTTGGAACATTTACCAATCACTACCGATGTATTATTGGTAACCTGCGACGTCGAGTCTCTTTATACAAATATTGCACACAAGGACGGCATCAGGGCCACAACCCATTTTCTGGAAAAATCAACCTCGGAGGAGCCGGCCCACCGCACCTTCCTGGTGAGTCTCCTGCATTTTGTGTTACATCATAATTATTTTGTTTTTGATCTAATTTTTTACAGGCAGGAGTCTGGGACCGCGATGGGTGCACGCTGTGCGCCCTCCTACGCAAACCTATTCTTAGGTTGGTGGGAGGAGACCTGCGTGTACCCGTCGCCGCCTTTCAGTGGGGGCGTGGTGGGTTGGTTCCGCTACATTGATGATGTCCTGTTTCTTTGGCAGGGCTCCAGGGAGACCTGTATCCAGTTCATAGATACATTGAATATCAATGATTTGAACATCCATTTGACGTACACTATATCGGATGATATGGTGGATTTTCTGGATTTGAAGTTGCGCAAAGAGCATGAGCGGATCACTACATATCTTTTCCGAAAAAGCACGGCTACCAATAACCTACTACACTATCAAAGCTTTCATCCAACTCATATGAAGAGAGGGATCCCAAAAGGGCAGTTTCTTAGGTTGCGGCGCAATTGTACCAATGTAACGGACTTCAAGACAGCATCAGCAGACCTAACAACGCGGTTCCGAAAAAGGGGGTACCCTAGGAAACTCATTACCCGATCCTATGAAGAAGCTAAGAATGCTGACCGGATGCAATTATTCACCCCAAAACCAAAAACCAGGGATGGTAAGGTGCATTTGATTACGCGTTATAATAATCAATGGTCAGCATTATACAAGATCCTGGAGAGCCACTGGTTTTTGCTTACCTCTGATCACAGATTGATACCACACATGGATGAAAAACCGAAAATTATTGCCCGTAAAGCACCCTCACTCAAGGACAAGCTTGTCTGTAGTCACTTCCAGCGTCCTACACGGGGACTGAACAGAGGCATCAAGCTCAAAAGGCACACATCCCTGTGGCCAGTGCAATGTTTGTCCGTATATGCTGGGGAAAGATAATTTCATGAATGGTGAGGAACACATACGTCTAAAGCATTACATCAACTGTCGCATGAGAAACGTGGTATATGGGATCATTTGTCCATGTAGGCAAATATATGTGGGACAGACCTCACAGGAACTGCGAAAACGGATCCAGCAGCATATGTCTAATATTACCTGGCCGCTCGTGACCGGGCTGACGAGGAGAAGACTCTTACTTCTGTGGCTTCACACTTTTTGGATCACCATGGGGGTAAGTACAATGGCCTACAAGTTGTAGGCTTAGAAAAAATCTACTCTAATATTAGGGGGACACATATAGCACAATGTTTGTTGAAGGCGGAATCCCGATGGATTTACAATCTTGATTGTTTATCCCCACAGGGCCTTAACGAGGAGCTTTTGTTCACAGGTTTTTATGCTAGATGATTTGTCGCACTTTTTAATTGCTTTTTTTTTTTTCTTTTCTTCTGCAATTTTAGATATACATGCCGTTCACATTACATGTGATTACTTGGTCTTCTATTCCGGGATCGGGTTATCTCCTTCTGCACTTCGGTTGGGGAATCACTTGATTATCGTTCACCATACTGAATTCCATTGGATCATCTTCTTTTTTCCTCGAGGACTCTTTTGTTTGTTCGGACTTGTGATGACCAGTTTATTTCAATTTATGTATGTCCCCATATTATCTGAGTTTGATAACCTTTGGATGCTGCAACCCCTGGTATGGTCATTATTTGTAGAATGACCTTTCTTTGACCACGGGACCTCGACGTGGGGTGCTGCGGATCTTGGCACGGAGTTTAAAATTATTTTTCTTTCTACATATTTTCTCTCCTTTTTCTTACCTTTTTTTTTCTACTTATAAAAGTACAAGAGCATAAATAATTAACTAATAACTAAATATTTCAGTGGGTATATCTGAAACCAATATCGGGGATATTATATACCACAAAATCTCTAAACTAGACAAAAATTTGGGGCGATCAAGAACTAAAATTAAGGGACAAAATGCTTTTATAGACACTTTTGGGTGTGACATCATGCAGCCGAATTAACAGACCAAGTCATTTTCTTGATAGGTAGTTAATTCTGCACATGATCTAATCATAGACATTCATTATGGATTCTATTTCTGGGCACCTATACTGCCCCTTAGTGCACCAATCAATATAATAAAATTCAAAAAATAAACTAAAAAATATATAAAATATAATATATAAAAAATAAAATATAACAAACAAAAAAAATAAAAAAAATAATAAATAAATAAATATAACAGTAAAAAACCACCAATATTAAATAATTAAAAATAATAATACACAAAACCCAAAAATTGATTTATTTGGGATTTTTAGGTATAATAACCATTATTACTTGTCACTCTTCTTGTGTGCTTTTAAATTCATTTCATTTCTTCCTTGGCGCTTTTATCATGTTTCTTTCTCTGGATTGACATTTGTCTCTTCTCCCTTATTTCAATCTTTGGTCATATTCCCCGATACTGATCTCCTGATCCATTGTCTACTGAAATCTATATGTTACGTCTATCTCAGTAAGTCTATTCTTTTTTCACCTTTTGCTTTGTGTGCATCCGCAGCTCACCCCGTCGCGTCACATGCTGGGACCTATGTCATTTCCGACTGCTGACACGCAGTGGGAGCCCTGTGAGCCGGCGCGTGCTGCTATATCCGGTCTTTGGAACGCAGCGCGGGCCGGCTTGGATGGGCGCATGCGCGGACAGCACATCCGGACGCCGTTCGCTTCCCACAATTGACTTACACCTGCATCGTGGGAGATCTCCCTATGCGCCCCTCTGTCGCTCTACGATAGCGAGGTGGTCACCGCCCCCTCTCTCCATCTGGAATCAGTGTACAGGTATAAGACATTATTATGTGATTACTTAGTATATATATATTTGATGATTGGCCATTAGGAATCAGGCACTCCTGAGGAAGCCAGCAAGTCTGGCGATACGCGTTGGGCTTTTCTTCTGACCGCCACAGACACCCCCCATCATGCCATTTTTATGATAAGTATTTATTGACTCTTAAATGTAAAAGAGAGATAGGGGACGGCTCACCTCTGATTATATGATGGTAAGGTGCACCAAACTGATGTTGTACCCAATCACCAAAAAACAATTGTATATAAAATAGAATAGGCACTCTTATATCTGGTTCAGTAGGTAGGCAATGCGACTCAAGCAATATGATAATACTGGGTAGATTTATTGGTAGCAGTATATGACAATATGCAATTGGTAATGAAAACCTAATACCTCAATTCTCTAAATAAATGGATAAAACACACATAAAATTGATATATAAAATACACATAAAACCATCCACTGTTATAGCTAGTGGAAAGCCAGAGGTCCAGTCCAACTATGATAGGAGGGACACGATGTTAGTCCACTATCTAGAACAGCGGCTAGCAGCAAGTATACTTCCAGAGAACTGTGTGAATAAATATATGTTCAAATAAATGAAAAATTTCTTTGAAAATATTCAAAAGTGACGTGTTAAAACTGGTGATTAAGTGGCCGATATATAAAGGTGACAAGGTATATAGAATCAAACATATAGTGCAAACACTAAAAGTGAATTTATATAAATATATAAATGAATATAAATAAATAGGTAAGTATCTCTGGTAAATCAATATAATTGCTGACTCCCGCTTATAATGGTGTTCCACAAGAATATCACTATCAATTAGAAAGCGTGTGGTCTGGATCGCTGTTTAATCCACACAATTGTCCGCAAATAGAATCTATTAGAGCATGTAGGCTGTATCTATGACGGCACGGCAATAGTATGGATGTATCCAATAGTATGGCAATTCAATAAAGCAATAATGTCAATGCGGCAAACAATGTATCGGAGTGCCTGGACAGCAGTGCATATGTATCCAGCTATATTGTATCAGTCCACATATGTCGGAGCTGCTAGCTTTTACTCACATATATTCCCACCGTGGCGTCCCACGAGGTGTAAGTTCGGGCAAGCTTGTTTTTCTATAGCGCAACTGCGCTTAGACGCTTGTAGTGCTGTCTCTCTCCGGCTGTGAATACAAATGCTGGCTATGTCGCAATATCAGTCCACGTCCGGTTTCCTTAGTTGGAATCAGTGTTCCACCTGTCTAGGTCAATGCTAGTGCCGGAACATCAGATGCATCAGTCAATTTTAATGGCTCCAAGTAGCTCCGCAGCTCAATTTTCTTTCAGAGCTGCAGTCCTGGCATCCTTAAGAAAGCGCTTACTCAATATCGTATAAGATTATTGCCGGTATATTGTCAGGTCCAAATGTCCTTTGCCAGACGCGTTTCAAAGGCTTCCTGCCTTCTTCCTCAGTGGCTTCCTCAGTGGCTAATTTCAGGAGTCAGCAATTATATTGATTTACCAGAGATACTTACCTATTTATTTATATTCATTTATATATTTTATAAAATTCACTTTTAGTGTTTGCACTATATGTTTGATTCTATATACTGTACCTTGTCACCTTTATATATCGGCCACTTAATCACCAGTTTTAACACGTCACTTTTGAATATTTTCAAAGAAATTTTTCATTTATTTGAACATATATTTACTCACACAGTTCTCTGGAAGTATACTTGCTGCTAGCCGCTGTTCTAGATAGTGGACTAACATCGTGTCCCTCCTATAATAGTTGGACTGGACCTCTGGCTTTCCACTAGCTATAACAGTGGATGTTTTATGTGTATTTTATATATCAATTTTATGTGTGTTTTATCCATTTATTTAGAGAATTGAGGTATTAGGTTTTCATTACCAATTGCATATTGTCATATACTGCTACCAATAAATTTATTGACTCTTATCTATTGTTGATGGATTTCATGCACTTTATACTATTACATGCTGATGGATGTGGGGGTTCATACATGAATTTGTGGTGATTCAGATGGGCATGCGCCGATACACGGCTTACATGGCCCAGATCTGTTGTATACAATGATTTTAATTCTTTTTATGTTGTGTCTGTTGCCTCAATAAATTTGTAATTTTGTAGATGTGCGGCTCCTGTTTCGGTATTCTTTTTCTTCCTTGTTACATTGTGCATTATATACCGTGGGCCGGCACTCTTCCTTTTTATCTTTGGATGTGCCCCTATCTTTTTTGATTGCAGAGTTTGGGAAAAGGCACGTGGGAGACTCCCAAAATGTATGGAGGAAGATGCCCTGGTCTGACTAAAATTGAACTTTTCGACCATCAAAGAAAACTCTGTCTGGCGCAAACCCAACACATCACATCACCCAAAGAACACCATTCAGCAGCCGGGACTGGGAAACTGGTCAGAGTTGAGAGAAAGAGGGATGGTGCTAAATACAGGGATATTCTTGAGCAAAACCTGTACCACTCTGTTCATGATATGAGGCTAGTAGGGAGGTTCACCTTCCAGCAGGACAATGACCCCAAACACACTGCTAAAGCAACACTTGAGTGGTTTAAGGAGAAACATGTAAATGTGTTGGAATGGCCTAGTCAAAGCCCAGATCTCAATCCAATAGAAAATCTGTGGTCAGACTTAAAGATTGCTGTTCACAAGCGCAAACCATCCAACTTGAAGGAGCTGGAGCAGTTTTGCAAGGAGGAATGGGCAAAAATCCCAGTGGTAAGATGTGGCAAGCTCATAGAGACTTATCCAAAGCGACTTGGAGCTGTGATTGCCACAAAAGGTGGCTCTACAAAGTATTGACTTTAGGGGGGTGAATAGTTATGCCACATTGACTTTTTTCTGTTATTTTGTCCTATTTGTTGTTTGCTTCACAATAAATAAAAAAAAAACATCTTCAAAGTTGTGGGCAATGTTCTGTAAATTAAACGATGCAACTCTTCAAATACTTGAATACTTTTGCAAGGCACTGTACTAGAGGACAGTCAGCAGCTACTGCCCAGCCAAGATCTTGAGGAGACATCTGCGGCTTCCTCCGCTAGGCGGGCAAGTAGTGATGAGGAGAGTGGCGCAGGAGCTTGTGTTGTGAGCGGTCAGGCTCCTGACCCAGAGACCGTTGAGGAGGACATCAGTGACGTGCAGACACTACTTGATGATGATGAAGCTGATCACACTTGGGAGCCGGGTGCAGAAGGCGCTTCATCTTTATCAGGAGAAGAGGGTTGCAGCTTGCCTGTGAGGCAGCGGCTGAGCCAGCAAGGTGGTAGCATGACTGGGAGTCCAGCAGTTGCAGGTCGAGAGCCAAACGTGCCCGGGGTAGACCACCTGCTTCGCAGCAGCCCACCTGCCCAGGAAGTAGTGGTGCAGTAGTTCACAGAGGCAGCGACGGTAGCAGTCAGTGCGGACTGTTGGGGGGAAAATCACCTACTCGGCGGTGTGGAAGTTTTTTTTATTAAGCTGCCAGAGGAGGTTAACCAGGCCACATATAGAATCTGTGGGCAGAAGGTGAAGCGTGGCCAGGGTGCCAATGTTGGCACTACGGCCCTGCATCGTCAACATATGCAGCATCACCATGCAGTGGACCTGGGAGTACGCGTGGCTCTGATGTGGTGGTCCAGCCTACCGCAGCTACCGCTGCATCACCCAGTGGCATGTACCCCGGTTTCAGACAGTCAAAGGCTCCACCACTATACGAACAGAGAAAGACCATCAACGATTTCTTGATGATGCAAGCGGATAGGAGTACTCCCCTATGTAACTTTGATGTCAGCCAGTGGCAGCTCATGCGTGACACCTGTCGTTTGCTCAGGCCCTTTATGGACGCCACGTTATTTGTCAGTTGCCAGGCCTACGGGTTGAACGACGTCATTCCACTGCTTCATGCCTGGAACAGATGCTGGTAACAATGGCTGGTCAGGGGACTGGAGACGTTGCGACTAGATCTCATGGCCACATGAGCCCTGTGGGGGCTGAACTGGAAGAGGAGGAGGACATTGGAGCACAGGCAATGTGTAGCCAAATGGGTGTTTTTACTCAGGTGATAGGAGAGGAGATGCAGGAGCAGCTCCAGGGCGATGAGGAAGACAAGACAGAGGACCCAGACACACCGTGGCAGTATGCAGTAGAGATGGAGGCAGGGAAGTCCCTCCGAGTCACTTGCGCAAATGGCCCGATGCATGTTCATTTGCTTACGTAGTGACCAGGCGAATTGTCACCATTCGGCAGAGGGATGACTTCTAGCTCTCCACCTTGTTGGACCCTCGCTACCAGTCCAGATGGGGGCCTTTTTACACCCACTGAGAGGGAGGACAAACTGAACTACTACATAGACATCCTTCCTATGTAGTCAGTTGGCCGCTGCCTATCTGCACCATCGTCCATCCTCTCGCAGGTCTGACCGGGGGGCCCTCTGTGCTCACGTTCCACTGCCATGGCTGCTGGGAGGGGTGGGATGGCAGGAGCAGTACCAGCTCCATCAGCAGCAGCCTGAGGCTACAGTCACTGAGTAGCTTTTCCTTCAACCGGCATAGTGAAGAACCTACTCACCAGCAGCAGCAGTTAGACCTGGAGCAGGACCTGAACCAGCAGGTGGTGGCATACTTGGAGTGCACCCTGTCACCCCCACATTGAAGATCCGCTGGACTACTGGGAAGTCAAACTAGATTTGTGGCCGCAACTAGCAGAGTTTGCCCTGGAAAATCTGTCCTGTCCGGCCAGTAGTGTGGCATCAGAGCGGGTGATAAGTGCAACGGGGGCCATAGTTACCCCAAGGAGAACTCGCCTGTCCACCCAAAATGTGGAGAGACTGACCTTAGTCAAGGTGAATCAGCGTGGATCGGCCAGGATTTCCAACCACCAATTCCTGATGCATCAGAAATAGATCATCCATGGTGCCACACCAACACTTTGATAAGAAGAGACCGGTTTCTTCTGACTACCTGCCCTCAGCTACTACTCTGATGCTGCAACCCACCTGATGCCACTTGCTCCTTCTTTCACCCACCATCATCAGCGGGTACTGGTATTGCCACCCACCGCCTCACTCTGTTACCGGGTCACTTTTTGGTCTCCTGATGCAGCTGCTGCTGCCATCTCCACACTGTCACCTTGCCACTCTGTGGTATCCTGATGCTGCCATCTCCACACTATGTCACGTTGCCTATAACTTTGTTTTTTAGAATATTCGTAATATTCTAAAAGACGAAGTTATAGCAATATAGCGAATATATTCGTTATTTAGAATATTCTTTTTTTTTTTTTCAATGTATACTGTTATTCCACCTTTGGCATACTGCTCCCCCGACAAGCGTCCCCGTCACCATGGGGAACGCCTGTGGGTTAGAATATACCATCGGATCTGAGTTTTCACGATCTCAGGGAAAGACGCTTGTCGGGGAGGAGTATGCGAACAACTGTACAGATATGAAAAAATAATGAGAAAATTCTAAATAACGAATATATTCACTATATTGCTTAAGTTGCTTGTGGGCCAATGACTCATTGACCCACAAGAAAGATGCAGGGTAGAATCATGTTTTCAGATGTTACAAAATGACGAATATTCGATCTAGCGAATATATAGCATTATATTCGTAATATTCGCGAATTTCCGAAGTTGCAATATTCACGATTAATATTTGCTATTCGAATATTCGAGCTCAACACTAATCCACACAATGTCATCTTGCCACTCTGTGGTACCCTCCTGCTGCCATCTCAACACTATGTCACCTTGCCACTCTGTGGTATCCTTCTACTGTTCCCACCCTCCCCACTTCATTACTGGGCCACTATTTTGCCTTTCGGCCTGGCTGACATCATGATTTATTTGACCTTTCATCTGATCTATCAAAAGGAAGGAAAAAATGAGATGCACAACGGATCCTGTCTGTGTAGCAGCTGTAAGGCCTGTATGGTCCCATCAGAACTGGCTTGTGTTTTGGTAGCCAAAAGCAGGAGTGGGTACAAAACACAGAAGACATGCAAATATTCCATTCTCGTGTTATCTCTGTTTTAGATCCACTCCTGTTTCTTTTTGGCATTTGCAATACTGATGGATTATTGGGCAAATGCTGACCAGAACCGTTTTTTGTGGGTTATTGTTCTGATGGATCAGAGGAAGGGCAAATTAATCAGTGATGTCAACACACACTTACTGCTGACACCCTCTCCACTCTGTCCGGGGGGGCTCTACTTATATATGCGTTTAAAGGGAATCTGTCACCTGGTTTCAGCATATTAAAGTGTTACTACTGTCATGTACAATAAAATACCTTATTTCTTGCTGTAGTCTTCATTTTTTGTTTCATGGTTTCATTAGCGATAAAATCCACTTTTTATGTTATGCAAATGAGTGTCCAAGGTGTCCAGAGGGGCATCCTTATCCTTCTCTGGAGCCCAGTAACTTCCCCCTACAGTGCCCAGCCCGCCTTCCTTTAGAGCCCAAGCACGCCTCTTCCAGCATAAGTAACTGCCCACACCCGAACTCTTTGCCGCTGCCGCCCCCTTTAGAGCCCAAGCACGCCTCTTCCAGCATAAGTAAACTGCCCACACACCCAAACTCTTTTGCTGCTGCTGCCCCCCTCCGCTAAGTGATTATTTGGATGTAACTACGCCCACAGATTCCTTGCGTCCACTTGGTGAAATATCACGCAGGCGCAGTACCGCGGACTGCCAGCGTCATGTAGAAGCTACTGAGGGCAATAGCTTAAAATTTGTCACTGGGCTCGGCGCCTGCCCAGTGACACATTTGAAGCTGTTGCCCTCAGGAGCTTCTACATCGTGCAGGCAGTCAACAGTACTGCGCCTGCGTGGGGTGGTAAAGAGTTCGGTGTGGGCAGTTACTTATGCTGGAAGAGGCGTGCTTGGGCTCTAAAGGAAGGCGGGCTGGGCACTGTAGGGGGGAGTTACTGGGCTCCAGAGAAGGATAATAATGCATCTCTGGACACCTTGGACACTCATTTGCATAACAAAAAGTGTATTTTATCGCTAATAAACCATGAAACAAAAAATGAAAGACTACAGCAAGAAATAAGGTATTTTATTGTACATGGCAGTAGTAACACTTTAATATGCTCAAACCAGGTGACAGATTCCCTTTAATAGAGCAGTTTCTGTAGACATCTATGTGAATCAGCTGGCGATGTGTAAATGGAGTGCGCTTCTTCTTGACGCCAACATCGACCTGTAAGGCTGAGTTCATACTTGAGTTATTTGGTCAGTTTTTGCCTCGTGACCTGCCTAATAAGTGAAGTGTGCAGTGATTCTAAGAGTGACGCCTGTCATACGGACTCACAGGTATTATTTCACTACCAACGCAGACTTCCTATGCGTGTACTACAAGGCAGTGTTCTACACCACTATAAAGGCACTCTGCAGCAAGGAAATAGCAGTTTTTTAAATGTAATTCGCCGTGAATATATTCGGATCTAACGGAATTTTCCCGAAAAAATCTGGCAGTGCCGGTGATTCAAAATTTTTTTAAAAATTTGCCCGACTCTAGACATTTCTGTGTAGTATTTAGATAACTTCGACGTCCAAATGGCACGTAACGGTTTGGCGTATGTCTGGTGTATCTACAACAGTTTCTTTTTTAAACAGTCCAACTCGTGTTTGGAAACCCAGGAACATTTTCTCCTGCATACTACATTATGAGCCGCCGACTCTATTAGCTATCAAGCTAGTGATTAAAGGTATCGCAAAGCCGAGCAGCGATCCTATAAAACCGCCGCTCTGGTTCACAATGCGTTTCTTTTCTTTAATGGGACAGCTTTTATTGCTTAATTTCTTTATAGCCTTGCATCATCTTTTCAGTATATTTTTTTGTCGAGGTATCTTTCCTTTAAGGATATTGAGAGCGATCTCGCCAATAGTGGATATCAAATCATTACTGGCGCTGTGTATATTGACTTTTGACCGCCGGTTTTGTTTTGAGCCAACGCTTTTAAAAGATCCCAATTACGTTGGATCCTGTTCGACATCTTTACGGGAGCAGCGAAGCTACCAAGAATGACCGTCAGATGAGAAATATCACATTTTTGAGCTTCTTTTTGCACACATAAACCGCAGGAAGATCTGGCAGGAACAAACCCGGTCTTAGCCGTAATTCCGCTCGGGCGTGTCGGATCTTAAATCTAGGAGTAAATAGCCGTAAGGCGCATGTGTAGCGTCTTCAAAAGTTTTCTAAAAAGAAACATGTTTTTTACCGGGGACTTTTCCGATCCAATGTAAAGAACTTGTACTTTATCAAGGGGGTTTCTTAAAAAGGGACCATGTATTTAGTGTTTAAATTTATGGGTCCGGCTTTTCTACCCTAAAAAACATTTTGAACGAGATACATGATGCTCAATTTTCTGTGGTGCATGTATTTGGTGAAAGCGTTTTGTATTTCAAGATTTTCTCAAGCCGCCTCCCATAAGATCATCGACGACCGCCAAATATACCTTGTCCTGCGGAATAGGTCATAGTCTGTAAAAATTTTGTAGTATTCCCCTAGATAAACCTGATATTTGTACACAAACGAGTTAGCTCGTCGTCTATTTCTGCCAACACGCGTAAAACCAAATGACATTGTCGGGTTTGTTAGACATTAGCGTATCCGCTTGTATTAACAACTGTTTTACAAAAAAAAAAGGTATTTCCGGAAGCTGAGGGCCCTGCTGAAATACAAGAAAGCGGGTGTTGAAACTGGTGCTGCCATGTTTTATTGCCGAAAGGTAGCGTCGTATAAATTCACGTTGTCAGTCGTCTCTTTGTGTAGACGCACTTTTGCGTTTTACATAGAGGTCTTGTCTCTATGTCTCGACGATTCCCATCTCTGAAAAAATGCCATTTTGCTCTATACCTATGTTTTTCTGGCCTCTCGGGATCAGGATTGCGCAAGTAATCTGACACAATTTCTTTTAAACTGCCCAAAATTAACAAGTCGGGCGTTAGCGACGTCGAGAGTTATACCCTAACCTTTAATACGGTGGCGGGTTCCATCGCTTCTCTACTTACGAATATGACGGAGTCTGTGTCGTGATAAAGACAACATTCTTGCAAATCTGTCTAGGAGGTTGTATAATAGGAGTCTGCGTAGGCAGTTGTAAAACAGGCTAGAAAAATGTTTGTTTTTGTTAAGCGTGTAGCGCTCTTTTACATAACGCCCGATTGATAGGTAGATAGATAGATATGTAGATAGAAAGATAGATAGGGATAGATATATGGATAGCTATATGGATAAATAGATAGATATCAGAAGTTTATATTGATTTATAGTTTCTTTATATTTTATATTTATATTTGTATATAGCTGTATAGACAGTTATAGATGGATAGCTGTGTAGATAGATATGAAGTAGCTTGATTTAACTGTTATTCTGGCTCTTTATTGTTTCAGACTATTTTGTGCAGCATGATTTGCCTATGCCTCGTAACACATGTATAAACAGTACTATTGGTTTGTGGAACGCTTTAGGGGTTATGGGCGGGGAAAGGGCTCATCAGAGGTCCTAGATAAAATTGATAGATAGATAACAGATAGTTATAAGTATATTAGAACATGCCCCGACATGTCGGTGAACCTCTGTTAATAGGCCATGAAGTAGGACAAATGGGTAGGCAGAAAAGCTCATTTCAAAGATCGCAGGTCCACTAACAAAGAAACTGCTGCCTTGGCGGGACCTTCGATGACATCACGATGGGCGGTGTCACAACTAGACAGCTGAGAAGCTCTGACAGGAGCTTTCCAGATCCTCCTCCTTGAGTTTCTTTGTTTTGGTTAAGTTCCTCATCTCGTTAGTCTATCTCAGCTGTCATGCGAGTTGGACTGATTGCTTCCCTTTAAGTTCCTCCCCATGATGCATTAGGTTGCGGCTTATACAACTTCCTGGAGTGTGTGTGCATGCTGTTTCTATTCCTCAGTCCTCTGCAAGATAAGTGCTGTTCCTTTATTTGTGATTTTCTGTCTGCTGGATTTTCAGGTGACCCTGACTCCCTCCGTGTCTTGTGTAGGGAGCCGGTGGTCGTGTCCCCTCACTATTGTAGGGTCTTCAGGTATTAGATAGCCGAGGTACGTGGATATGCGCCCATCCACCTTTGGGGTGTTCGCATAGGCTGAGCAATTAGGGAGAGTGGCAGGTCTCATGTAGGGGTCTCCCTTTTGTTCCTTAGTTGTGGATCCAGTGAGTCATTAATTGTATTGCATTGTCTTTTTTCCTGTACACCATCCGTGACAGCGGGGTTGTGGTCGGAGTGGGCTGGGCGGAAAATGGGGTGTTTCAGTGACATCAAAGGTCTTTTAGCTTTTAGGAAGATAGAAGGATCAATTAGCCGCTGCCAATATATATAATATTTAGCCACTGCCAATATTATAATAGCTTAGTAAGAGGTTAATATAAGCTTAATATTTTATTTTTAAACATATTAAAATTAAATTACTGACATGTTGGACTGCAGCGTATACCTTGCAGGACCTTCGGTGACATCATCGAAAGTCAACAGATAGTTAGATAGACGGATCAAATAGCTGTTGCCATTATTTATACTAACTTAATAAGAGTTTAATATAAGCCTAATACAAGCGTAATATAATTTTATTTTTAAACATATTAAACTTAATTGAATTACTGACACCTTATCGGATCTAAAAGGGTATTTGAATGGGCGTTATTTTAGGCGGGATTGTGGGCGGTGTTATGGCCAGAAAAGGGGCGTGGTCTCCTGTCACTGAGTTTGACGAGTACTGTAGCCCTATACTACTTGTACTCTCTGATTGTAAAGTGCTGTGGAATATTTTGTGGCTGTATAAATAAAGAATATTATTGCTATGTTCAGTCTTACATGTGTAAAAGCCTCATGCACATGATCATGTCCATACTGCGGTCCGCAAACCGCGGATCTCCAAAATCTAGACACCTTCCGTGTGCATGCCACATTTTTTGTACTCCAGTCACTAGAAATTGCTATTCTTGTCTGCAGTACGGACAAGAATAGAACATGTTCTATAATTTGTGGAACAGACACAAGAATGCAGACATGAGGCCTAATACTGTTATTCAAACGCAGCCATATTATGGAAATCACCTGAAATCAAACGTAAGTTCCCCATGCGTAGACTATTGTCAGCCAAACTTACTATTTTTGGTGGGACCAGGGGACAAATGTTTATGGAGAGGTCCCAACTATCTCCTGACAGAAGATATGGGGGGAATTAAAAGATCAGGTGCTTTGAATATCAACACCCAATCCTTTTCTTCTTCTGGGAAGTAAACTGCTGACAGAGGTGTATGGCAGCAGCTTTATCCCCACTTTAAGACAAATGCTCAGCTGAGAATACATGTGTCTGGGGGAGTCAGGAAAGATAGGACAACGGCTATTGAAGGTGTATGGGCACCTTGACTTACACAAGACCAAGATGGCTGTAAGACTCCACAAAACAAGATTACTCAAGGACTTATATTTTAGGTCGGTTTTTTTCTAAATTATAGATAATTACTCTTAAAAGGTTATGGACAACTTTGTAGGCATTTTTTTATCATTGCATTTTACAAATTTTTTGCTACAAATCATTTTCAATTGGTCTTTATTAAAAATGTCAACAGTTTCTCTTTTACAGCTTTCACTTCAAGTGTATTTGCAGACTGGTAGGATTTCTTTTTTACACAGGGAGATGCTCTGAGGGCTCAATCTGTAGCCCTTTTTCTGATGTTTATGAACAGTAATTTAGGCTACATTCACATGACAGTGAAAAAAAACGGGCATTAAAAACGGACACGCATTCATTTTCTGTCCATCTGTCTATTTTGCACCCGTTTTTAATGGCCATTAAAAAAATGGATGAATTTCATATATTTTTTTAACAATCCTAACAGTATATTCAATGTCCCCATAGTGCTTCTGGGCATCGCATGGCCTGCATAATGGACCCTCAGTATAAATAACATTCCTATGAGTGGTTCCCAGAACTAATATTGCCCCCATTAGTAGCTCCCAGTACTAATAATGCCCCTATTAGTGCCCCCTAGATCTGCTTATGCTTAATAAAAAACAAAACAAAAAACGCTACTTCATCCACTTGCACGCGCAGGTTCAGTCACTCTTCACTTGATGCAGGACTTGCGATCTTCACGCTGGGAGAGTATGGTGATGTTATCAAGCTGGGAGGGCAGGTCTTTCTGCATCAAGTGATAAGCAACAGTCTCTGTGTGTGCAAGTGTATGAGGTGACTAATTCAAAAATTAAATTCGCCACAAAGCCAAAATTTCCTTTTCCTAAAATAAAAGCCAGAGTTGTCTTTGAAAGAAAAATTACTCACATCATCCACTTGCTCATGCAGAGGCTGTCCGCTCCTCTCAAATGCCGTCACCAAGCTCTCCCAGCATGATCACTTGGTGAAGTCATCACGCTCAGTGCAGGTCCTTCAGCCGGTCTTTTTCAATCAAAAGAGGAGCGGACTGCCTCTGCACGAGCAAGAGGATGAAGTGAGTGAATTTGTGCCATATTGCACCAGCGTATTATAATTTTTCACCTTAATGACCAGACAGATTTTTGCAAATCTAACGTGTCACTTTATGTGGTGATAACTTTAAAACGCTTTTACTTATCCAAGCCATTCTCAGAATGTTTTCTCGTCACATTTTGTACTTCATGACAAATTATAAATTTGAATCAAAATATTTCATTGTTATTTATTAAAAAAATACCAAATTTACCAAAAATGTGTAAAATTCCCAACTGTCAAAATTTCTATTTCTCTGCTTTTAAAACAGATAGTGATACCTCATATAATAGTTATTACTTTACATTTCCCATATGTCTACTTGTTTGGATCATTTTGTGAATGACATTTTATTTTTTGGGGACGTTAGAAGGCTTAGAAATTTAGAAGCAAATCTTGAAATTTTTCAGAAAATTTAAAAAACCCACTTTTTAAGGACCAGTTCAGGTCTGAAGTCACTTTGTGAGGCTTACATAATAGAAACCACCCAAAAAATTACCCCATTCTAGAAACTATACCCCTCAAGGTATTCAAAACAGATTTTAAAAATGTTTTTAACCCTTTAGGTGTTCCAGAAGAATTAATGGAAAACTAAGATAAAATTTTTGAATTTTCCATTTTAATATATTTTTTTTCGCCAACAAAGCAAATGTTAACAGCCAAACAAAACTCTATAATTTATTGCCCTGATTCTGTAGTTTACAGAAACACCCCATATGTGGTCATAAACTGCTGTATGTCCACATGGCAGGGCGCAGAAGGAAAGGAACGCCATATGGTTTTTGGAAGGCAGATTTTGATGGACTGGTTTTTTGATGCCATGTCCCATTTAAAGCCCCCCTGATGAACTCCTAGAGTAGAAACTCCAAAAAAGTGACCCCATTTTAGAAACTATACCCCTCAAGTATTCAAAACTGATTTTACAAACTTTGTTAACCCTTTAGGTGTTCCACAAGAATTTATGGAAAATGGATCTAAAATTTCAGAATTTCACTTTTGGCAGATTTTCCATTGTAATCATTTTTTTCCGCTAACAAAGCAAGGATTAACAGCCAAACTAAACTCAATTACACTTTTTATGAGGCAAGGTAACAAAAAAATTGCTGTTTTGGCACTGTTTTTATTTTTTGTTATTTACAACGTTCATCTGACAGGTTAGATAATGAGCTATTTTTAGAGAACAGGTTATTACTGATGCGACAATACCAAATATGACAATATTGCTATATGACCTTTTTTGGGTTGTTTGTTTCAGTTTTACATAATAAAGCATTTTTGAAAAAACATTTTTTTTAGTGTCTCCATATTCGGAAAGCCACAGTTTATTTTTTGGGCGACTGTCTTATGTAGGGGATCATTTTTTTCGGTATGAGATGACGGTTTGATTGGTACTATTTTAGGGTGCATACGACTTCTTGATCGCTTGGTATTACACTTTTTGTGATGTAAGGTGACCAGAAATGGCTTTTTTGACACCGTTTATTTTTTATTCATTTTTTTTACGGTGTTCACCTGAGGGGTTAGGTCATGTAATATTTTTATAGAGCAGGTCGTTAAGGATGTGGCAATACCTAATATGTATCTTTTTTTATTTAAGTTTTACACAATAATATATTTTTTGAAACAAAATCATGTTTTAGTGTCTCCATAGTCTGAGAGCCATAGCTTTTTGACACCATTTTTTTTTTTTTTTTACAGTGTTCACCTGAGGGTTTAAATCATGTGATATTTTTATAGAGAAGGTTGTTACGAACGCGGCGATACATAATATGTATACTTTTATTTTTTTTACAGTTAACACAATAAAAGCATGTTTTAATGTCTCCATAGTCTGAGAGCCAAAGGTTTTTTATTTTTTGGGCGATTGTCCTATGTAGGAGCTCATTGTTTTGCGGAATGAGGTGACGGTTAGATTGGTACTATTTTGGAGGACATATGCCTTTTTGATCACTTGGTCAAAATGGATTTTTTTTGATAGACACCACAAAAAAGAAAAACTATCGGTAGAGGTGAATCATGTGATATATTTATAGAGCCGGTCGTTACGGACGTGGCAATACCCAATATGTGTGTTTTTTCATTATTTTTCTTTATTATAAAATCAGGGTCGTTTTTTTCTTTTTTTGAAATGTAATTTTTTTTTATTGAAAACACTTTTTTTTTAACTTTATTTCTGTCCCACTCTGGGACTTCAACTTTTGGGGCTCTAATCCCCTCTGCAATGCATTACAATACATCTGTATTGTAAGGCATTGCCTGTTAGTGGATTACACTGAGTAATACACTAAACAGGTTGCCTAGGAGACGCAGCCTGAGGCTGGATTTCCTGTGCACCCGTAAAAGGCAAGACCCCATGCCATGCAAGGCATTGTTCAGCCTCTGCATGGCTGTCACACATCGGGTCCCCGCCACAGCAGTGCGGGGACCCGATGCACTCCTTCACCTGCCGCAAGCCACTTCTGTGTCGTGGTCAGCGCTGACCGCAGCATAGAAGGGGTTATTCCGCCGGCATCGCTGTAAACAGCAATGTCGGCAGGTACAGCAGGGACACGGCTATCAGGGACTGCCGGACCCCTGCAGTGATCGGGCGGGCGCAGCTCTGCACTCGCCCGATCAGCCCGCCATGCATGTACGGTGGAATGCGTCCTGGCACAGCATCCCCCGCCGTACATGCACAGAATTTTGCGTTAAGGGGTTAAAGACCAATAAAAAATGACTTGTAGCCCAAAATGAGTAAAAAAATTGCCCCAAAATGTGTCCATTGTCTAAATATTTCGCATTTAACAAAACTTCACATGTAAAGCTGCCAAGTGCTAAACGCTGCCACTGTTGAGGGACACCTCAGGGTTTCAAAGCATTTTGCCTGCAAAAAAGTCTGTCTTGCCTTATATAAGAAACCTTCTTGTTTTGTAAAGTACTTAAAAGTAATCTGTCATCAACTTTATGCTGACCTTACTGAGGGCAGCATAAATTAGTGACAGAAATGCTGATTTCAGCGGTGTGTCACTCATGAGCTAAAAGTAAGTGGTTGCCGAGAACCAGCATCATAATCATTGCAGCCCAGGCCCTGAAAAGAGTCAACTCTACTTGAGAAGAGTCATGGTTATTCATAATATCCTGCATTCTCACCCATTTGCTGATCATTGGCAGTTCTTTCTTAGAAAGAAAGGGAGAAAACTAGGTAGAAGACTGTCAATCCTCGGCAGGGAGAGCAGGAATTCATGAATAACCATGACTCTTCTTAGGTGGCCGTGACTCTTTTCTAGGCCCAGTCTGCAATGATTGTGATGTTGGTTCTCGGCAACCACTTACTTTTAACTTTTAAATGACAGACCGCTGAAATCAACTCATCTGTCTCTACTTTATGCTGCCATTAGTATGGGCAGCATAAAGTTGATGACAGGTTCCCTTTAAAAAGAACAGCTTTGTGCCTATCCTATCATTGCAACATAATAAAAATGTGTTAATGGAAAAAGAGATAAGAGGAACAAAAATAAAAGATCTGTACTTCGGATACAGTCTTGGAGCAAGCTGACAAATGATATTGGTTTTAATCTAATCCTTTAGGAAACAACAGTGCAATACACCTAAGAAATGCAGCTTGAGTTTTTTTCTTTAACATAACATAACCGGTTGGTTATGTTATGTTAAAGAAAAAAACTCAAGCTGCATTTCTTAGGTGTATTGCACTGTTGTTTCCTAAAGGATTAGATTAAAACCAATATCTTAGGTCATGAACACATAACTGATGGGATCCATATGGTGGTAATGGCTTTTAATGGGGCCAAATATAATTCAATTTGGAGTCAGTCTTGAAGGAACAATAAACAAAGTTTTTCTCTAGAAGTACTGATCAATCATGGTCCATCATACTGAACAATATGGGCTGACACATGGTCTTCCAAAAAAATGAAGAAGTCGCCAAGAGCAATAGTCACTGGTATTTATAACAACTATACACACACGATCGGAATCCGTACAGGTGTGCGGTTCTAACATTGAAGGATGCACAAGGTTTCAGGAGGAAACCTGAAAACTCAGGGGATACACCTGCATCTAAGAACAGATGATTGCCTACCTGACAGATCCCCCACCGACACTCCGGTTCTCAAGCCAATCGCCTGGGTTCTACAGTTTCCTCTTGAAACCAGACAACCCCTTTAACAGGTGTTATTCATGATCAGGGAACAACTTGAGCTTCCGGTAAACTTTTTTTCTTTAGTGGCTCAGTGTAATTTCTAACAACTACAATAGAATCCACAACCATAGCCACATTGCGGTGATATTGGCAAATATAGGAGACCTGAATGATATTAAAAGGGCTGCCCCATGAACAGCATTCATCACCTACCCACAAGACATACGATACATGCATGATCACTGGGAGCAGCCAATGGCAGGCGGTGGCGGGGACAAGCCTTCCTAGCATCGCGAGTAATGCTAGAGAGGCTACTCCCCATCAGCGCCTGCCATTGGCTGCTCCCCCCCGACACCAGATGTTTTCCAGCCTCGGATAACCCCTATAGTTTAACATGTCTTGTATTGTAAAGTGGGAAAAAAAAACACACACACACAATTCCATGAAGGTTTTTGGGGTTTTGACATCACAGTGTCCACTGTGCGCTAAAAATTACATGACATCCTTATTCTGCTGCTCAATGCAATAATGGCAGTACCAAACTTATATAGTTTTTATTTTGTTTTATTTCTTTAACCCCTTCAACCCCGGGCCTGTTTTCACCTTCCTGCCCAGGCCATTTTTTTGCAAATCTGACATGTGTCACTTTATATGGTGATAACTTTAACCCCTTAAGGACTTAGGACGTACCGGTACGCCATGTTTGCCGAGTCCTTAACCACTTCAACCCCCCTAGCTGAAACACCCTTAATGACCAGACCACTTTTTACACTTCTGACCTACACTACTTTCACCGTTTATTGCTCGGTCATGCAACTTACCACCCAAATGAATTTTACCTCCTTTTCTTCTCACTAATAGAGCTTTCATTTCGTGGTATTTCATTGCTGCTGCCATTTTTACTTTTTTTGTTATTAATCGAAATTTAACGATTTTTTTGCAAAAAAATGACATTTTTCACTTTCAGTTGTAAAATTTTGCAAAAAAAACGACATCCATATATAAATTTTTCGCTAAATTTATTGTTCTACATGTCTTTGATAAAAAAAAAATGTTTGGGTAAAAAAAAAAATGGTTTGGGTAAAACTTATAGCGTTTACAAACTATGGTACAAAAATGTGAATTTCCGCTTTTTGAAACAGCTCTGACTTTCTGAGCACCTGTCATGTTTCCTGAGGTTCTACAATGTCCAGACAATACAAACACCCCACAAATGACCCCATTTCGGAAAGTAGACACCCTAAGGTATTCACTGATGGGCATAGTGAGTTCATAGAACTTTTTATTTTTTGTCACAAGTTAGCGGAAAATGATGATTTATTTTTTATTTTATTTTTTTCTTACAAAGTCTCATATTCCACTAACTCGTGACAAAAAATAAAACATTCTAGGAACTCGCTATGCCCCTCACGGAATACCCTGAAGTGTCTTCTTTCCAAAATGGGGTCACTTGTGGGGTAGTTATACTGCCCTGGCATTTTAGGGGCCCATATGCGTGAGAAGTAGTTTGCAATCAAAATCTGTAAAAAATGACCGGTGAAATCCGAAAGGTGCTCTTTGGAATGTGTGCCCCTTTGCCCACCTAGGCTGCAAAAAAGTGTCACACATCTGGTATCGCCGTACTCAGGAGAAGTTGGGGAATGTGTTTTGGGGTGTCATTTTACATATACCCATGCTGAAGAGATAAATATCTTGGTCAAATGCCAACTTTGTATAAAAAAATGGGAAATGTTGTCTTTTGCCAAGATATTTCTCTCACCGAGCATGGGTATATGTAAAATGACACCCCAAAACACATTCCCCACCTTCTCCTGAGTACGGAGATACCAGATGTGTGACACTTTTTTGCAGCCTAGGTGGGCAAAGGGGCACACATTCCAAAGAGCACCTTTCGGATTTCACCGGTCATTTTTTTACAGATTTTGATTGCAAACTACTTCTCACGCAAATGGGCCCCTAAAATGCCAGGGCAGTATAACTACCCCACAAGTGACCCCATTTTGGAAAGAAGACACCCCAGGGTATTCCGTGAGGGGCATGGCGAGTTCCTAGAATTTTTTATTTTTTGTCACAAGTTAGTGGAATATGAGACTTTGTAAGAAAAAAATAAAATAAATCATCATTTTCCGCTAACTTGTGACAAAAAAATAAAACATTCTAGGAACTCGCCATGCCCCTCACGGAATACCTTGGGGTGTCTTCTTTCCAAAATGGGGTCACTTGTGGGGTAGTTATACTGCCCTGGCATTCTAGGGGCCCTAATGTGTGGAAAGTAGTTTGAAATCAAAATGTGTAAAAAATGACCTGTAAAATCCTAAAGGTGCTCTTTGGAATGTGTGCCCCTTTGCCCACCTAGGTGGCAAAAAAGTGTCACACATGTGGTATCGCCGTACTCAGGAGAAGTTGGGGAATGTGTTTTGTGGTGTCATTTTACATATACCCATGCAGGGTGAGAGAAATATCTTGGCAAAAGACAACTTTTCCCATTTTTTTATACAAAGTTGGCATTTGACCAAGATATTTATCTCACCCAGCATGGGTATATGTAAAATGACACCCCAAAACACATTCCCCAACTTCTCCTGAGTACGGCGATACCAGATGTGTGACACATTTTTGCAGCCTAGATGCGCAAAGCGGCCCAAATTCCTTTTAGGAGGGCATTTTTAGACATTTGGATCCCAGACTTCTTCTCACGCTTTCGGGCCCCTAAAATGCCAGGGCAGTATAAATACCCCACATGTGACCCCATTTTGGAAAGAAGACACCCCAAGGTATTCAATGAGGGGCATGGCGAGTTCATCAAATTTTTTTTTTTTGGCACAAGTTAGCGGAAATTGATTTTTTTTGTATTTTCTCACAAAGTCTCCCTTTCCGCTAACTTGGGACAAACATTTAAATCTTTCATGGACTCAATATGCCCCTGACAGAATACCTTGGGGTGTCTTCTTTCCGAAATGGGGTCACATGTGGGGTATTTATACTGCCTGGCATTTTAGGGGCCCTAAAGCGTGAGAAGAAGTCTGGAATCTAAATGTCTAAAAAATTTTACGCATTTGGATTCCGTGAGGGGTTCATGTGAGATTTTATTTTTTGACACAAGTTAGTGGAATATGAGACTTTGTAAGAAGAAAAAAAATAATAATAATAAAAAAAAAAAAAATTCCGCTAACTTAGGCCAAAAAAATGTCTGAATGGAGCCTTACAGGGGGGTGATCAATGACAGGGGGGTGATCACCCATATAGACTCCCTCATCACCCCCCTGTCATTGATCACCCCCCCTGTAAAGCTCCATTCAGACGTCCGTATGTTTTTTACGGATCCACGGATACATGGATCGGATCCGCAAAACACATACAGACGTCTGAATGGAGCCTTACAGGGGGGTGATCAATGACAGGGGGGTGATCAGGGAGTCTATATGGGGTGATCACCCCCCTGTAAGGCTCCATTCAGACGTCCGTATGTGTTTTGCGGATCCGATCCATGGATCCGTAAAAATCATACGGACATCTGAATAGAGCCTTACAGGGGGGTGATCAATGACAGGGGGTGATCAGGGAGTGTATATGAGGTGATCACCCCCCTGTCATTGATCACCCCCCTGTAAGGCTCCATTCAGACGTCTGTATGTGTTTTGCGGATCCGATTCATGTATCCGTGGATCCGTAAAAATCATACTGACATCTGAATGCAGCCTTACAGGGGTGTGATCAATGACAGGGGGGGTGATCAATGACAGGGGGGTGATCAGGGAGTCTATATGGGTGATCACCCCTCTGTCATTGATCACCCCCCTGTAAGGCTCCATTCAGACGTCCGTATGTGTTTTGCGGATCCGATCCATGTATCCGTGGATCCGTAAAAATCATACGGACATCTGAATGCAGCCTTACAGGGGGGTGATCAATGACAGGGGGGGGGGTGATCAATGACAGGGGGGTGATCAGGGAGTCAATATGCGTGATCACCCCCCTGTAAGGCTCCATTCAGACGTCCGTATGTGTTTTGCGGATCCGATCCATGTATCCGTGGATCCGTAAAAATCATACGGACATCTGAATGCAGCCTTACAGGGGGGTGATCAATGACAGGGGGAAGTGATCAATGACAGGTGGGTGATCGGGGAGTCTATATGGGGTGATCAGGGGTGATCAGTGGTTCATAAGGGGTTAATAAGTGACAGGGGGGGGTGTAGTGTAGTGTAGTGGTGTTTGGTGCTACTTTCCTGAGCTGCCTGTGTCCTCTGGCGGTCGATCCAAACAAAAGGGACCACCAGAGGACCAGGTAGCAGGTATATTAGACGCTGTTATCAAAACAGCGTCTAATATACCTGTTAGGGGTTAAAAAAATCGCATCTCCTGCCTGCCAGCGAACGATCGCCGCTGGCAGGCTGGAGATCCACTCGCTTACCTTCCGATCCTGTGAACGCGCGCGCCTGTGTCCGCGCGTTCACAGGAAATTTCGGCTATCGCGAGAGGACGCGTATATGCGTCCACCCAGAAGAGCAGGGCCACCGCCAGGACGCAATCCTGCGTACGGCGGGCCTGAGCAGGTTAAGGACCCATGACGTACCGGTACGTCCTAACTTTAAAACTACATTGCGGCGCGGCAGGGGTTAATCAGAACAGGATGTCCGCTGAAATCATTCAGCGGGCATCCTGTCACAACGCCGGCGAACGCAGCAAACCGCAGGTCAATTCAGACCTGCGGTTTGCTGCGTTTACAGTCCATTCGGGTCTCCGGTGACCCGATGAACCGGAAAAGGACGGTGATCGGTGGTGTGATTACACACCACCAATCACAGTCCGAGTATTTGGGGGCGACTGTGCTGTCCTTGGTGCTGGCAGTGCTGTCCTTGGTGCTGATTGGTACGGGGAGAGAGGCGGGAGATTCAAACTCCCGGCGCTCCTCTCTCCCCTCCTTTTCCTGCTGCTGCTCCTGCACCAGCTCCTGCGATCCCCCCGTCGGCACCCATCACCCTCCAGGTAGGTTAGGGTCAGTGAGGCAGAGGCACGATTAGGCAGGGATAGAAGGGAGAGTTAGTTAGGGGAAAAAAAACAAAAAACTTTATCTGATTTATTGTTTCTGGTGGTTGGGGTCCACAGCACTTAGCTGTGAGACCCTAGACCCACCCAGTTGTGCTGCCACGTTCCTCTTGTCATCCGCAGCCTCCTCATCATCATCTGATGACAATGAGCCCCCAAGGCGGCGGGACCCTGTGGTCCACACCAGTACGAGCCGCCCTGGGCCTCGCACTGGTTTCACGGCCCACCAAATAAGCCCACCGGAGCCCCCTTCCGGTGAACTTAGCTGGTGTTGCCCAGTGGATTTTGAGCCCGAGATTCCGGATTTTGTTGGCAGTCCAGGAATCCAGATTCCCACAGTGGGCTTCACTAAAATGTACTTTTTTAGGTTTTTTTCAGTGACCAATTTGTGAATCTGATGGTGGAGCAGACGAACCTGTACGCCCAACAGTTCGTTGCTCAGCACCCGGGCTCCTTTTTGGCTAGACCCGGTGGCTGGACGCCGGTCAGTGCAGCCGAGATGAGGACGTTTTGGGGCCTCGTGCTGCACATTGGTCTAGTGCAAAAACCCAGTGTCAGGCAATACTGGAGTGGGGACGTCTTCTACCAGACCCCACTTTACAGTACGGCCATGACACCCCCCTGGTTTGCAGATAATGCAGCATGTCCCCCCCCCGAGGTGATCCTGCCTATGACCGTCTGTATAAGATACGGCCGGTCATCGATCACTTCGGGGCCAAATTTGCACAGGCCTACGTACCTGGAAGGGAAGTCGCGGTTGATGAGTCTCTCGTTGCGTTCAAGGGGAGACTCCGTTTCTGCCAATACATTCCCACTAAGCGGGCGAGGTATGGCGTGAAAATGTACAAAATTTGTGAGAGTACCTCAGGGTACACTTACAAATTTCGTGTGTACGAGGGGCGAGATTCCCGTATTGAACCCCCAGAATGTCCCCCCACTCTGGGTGTTAGCGGGAAAATCGTGTGGGACCTTATGCATCCACTGCTAGATAAGGGTTACCACTTGTACGTGGATAACTTTTAAACTAGCATTCCCTTGTTCAGGTCCCTTGCCGCCAGATCCACGTCCGCTTGTGTGACGTGCGGAAAAATCAGCGTGGCCTCCCTGCCCACCTCCTCCAGGTACCTATCCCCAGGGGTGAGACCCGTGCCCTTACCAGTGGAAACCTTTTGCTGGTCAGGTATAAGGACAAGAGGGATGACCTTATCCTGTATCAGCATCACCACTGTCCTGTGCGAGGATACCGCGGCAACGGTCCTCAAGCCCGAGTTGTATCGTCGACTACAATCGGTATATTGGAGGAGCTGATCTCTCTGATCAAGTCCTCAAGCCATATAATGCCATGCGCAAAACCCGGGCATGGTACAAAAAAGTTGCGGTCTACTTGGTACAGGTTGCCTTGTACAACGCTTTTGTACTATCCCGAAGCGCTGGCAGCACAGGGACATTCCTCACATTCTATGAGGCAGTCCTCAAGGCCCTGATCTTTTCGGACCGGGAAAAGAGCAGGCCGGGTACCTCAGGAACTGGAGGCGCCCGGATCGGACACTTTCCAGGTGTGGTCCCCATACTGGAAAGAAGGGATGGACCCAAAAAAGGTGCAGTGTGTGTCACAGGAGGGGGATACGGAAGGACACCACCACTCAGTGTGACACTTGCCCCGATCATCCGGGCCTCTGCGTTATCGATTGCTTCAGGGAGTATCACACTTCCATGGGTACTAAATTTTTATAATCCCCAAGCAGTCCCCTAGAGAACATAAAAAACTATGGCTCTCAGACTTGAGACACTGAACAAATTTTTTTCCCAAAAATATTAGTTTTAGTGCAGGCATCCTCAAACTGCGGCCCTCCAGATGTTGTAAAACTATAACTCCCAGCATGCCCAGACAACCTACAGCCATCAGCAGGGCATGGTGGGAATTGTAGTTTTTACAACATCTGGAGGGCCGCAGTTTGAGGATGCCTGCTTAGTGTCTCCAAAGTCTGAGAGCCATACATATTGGGCATCGCCGTGTCCGAAAAAAATCTTCTCTATAAAATAACATTTAACCCAACCCCCCGATGAACAGCGTTAAAAAAAAAAAAAAAGTGTAAAAAAAAAGCCATTTTTTTGTCACCTAACATCACAAAAAGTGTAATAGCGAGCGATCAAAATGTCATATGCACCCCCAATTAGTGCCAATAAAACCGCCATCTCATCCCGCAAAAAATGAGCCCCTACATTAGATAGTCGCCCAAAAAAACCAAAAAAAAACTGTAGCTCCCAGGCTATGGAGATACTAAAATAAAAAATTTTTTCCCTAAAATGATAATATAGTGTAAAATCTAAATAAATTTTAAAATGTAGACATATTAGGTATCGCCGCGTCCGTAAGAATCTGCCCTATAAAAATAACATTTGACCAAACCCCTCGGATGAACAGCGTTAAAAATATAAAATAAAAACGGTGCCAAAACACCCATTTTTTGGCAAAATTTCCATTTAAATCCTATTTTTCCGGTAATAAAGCAAGGGTTAACAGCCCATCAAAACTAAATATTTATTGCCCTGATTCTGTAGTTTGCAGAAACACCCCATATGTGGTCGTAAATGGCTATATAGCCACACGGCAGGGCATAGAACGAAGGGAACGCCATATGGTTTCTGGAAGGCAGATTTTGATGGACTGGTTTATTTACACCATGTCCCATTAGAAGCCCTCCTGATGTAGCCTAGACTAGAAACTCCAAAAAAGTGACCCCATCTAAGAAACTACACCCCTCAAGGTATTCAAAAGTTACTTTACAAACTTTTAGGTGTTCCACAAAACTAAATAGCGAATGTAGAAACAATTTTAGAATTAAAATCTTGTTACCTTGCCTCAAAAAAGTGTAATATAGAGCAACCAAAAATCATATTTACCCTAAAATTGTCCCAAAACAATAACCACCTTATCCCGTAGTTTCCTAGATGGGGTCACTTTTATGGAGTTTCTACTCTAGGGGTGCATCAGGGGGGGCTTGAAAGAGTACATGGTGTAAATAAACCAGTACAGCAAAATCTGCCTTCCAAAAAACATATGGTGTTCCCCTTCTTCTATGTCCTGCCGTTTAGCCAAATAGTAGTTTACGACCACATATGGGGTGTTTCTGCAAACTACAGAATCAGGGAAACCCATATTAAGTTTTGTTTGGCTGTTAACCCATTTTTTCCAGTAATAAAGTAAGGGTTAAAATGGAAAATTTTCCAAAAAATAGAAATTCCAAAATTCTTTCTCCATCTGCCATTAACTCTTGTGGAACACCTAAAGGGTTAACAAAGTTTGTAAACCCAGTTTTGAATACCTTGAGGGGGTGTTACTTCTTAGATGGAGTCACTTTTTTTGGAATTTCTATTCTAGGGGTGCAACGGGGGGCTTGAAATGGGA
This sequence comes from Bufo bufo, assembly GCF_905171765.1. Lineage (NCBI taxonomy): Eukaryota > Metazoa > Chordata > Amphibia > Anura > Bufonidae > Bufo > Bufo bufo. The sequence continues at coordinate 31,061,160 of NC_053394.1, read as the reverse complement.
CATGGTATAAACAAAACCAGTCCTGCAAAATCTGCCTTGCAAAAACCATATGGCATTCCCCTCCTTCTATGTCCTCCCGTTTGGCCAAACAGTAGTTTAGGACCACATATGGGGTGTTTCTGCAAACTACAGAATCAGGGCAACCCATATTGAGTTTTGTTTGGCAGTTAACCCTTGCTTTGTTCCTGTAAAAAATCCAAAATCCAAAAATGGATTATATTGGAAAGTTTTCCAAAAAAATCTAAATTCTTAAATTGTATGTCCATTTGCCATGAAGTCTTGTGGAAGACCGAAAGGGTTAACAAAGTTTGTAAAATCGGTTTTAAAATACCTTGAGGGGTGTAAGTTTCTAAAATGGGTCATTTTTTTGGTGGTTTCTATTACGTAAGCCTCACAAAGTGACTTCAGGACCTGGACTGGTCCATAAAAAGTGGGATTTGGCACATTTCGGAAAAATTTCTAAATTTGCTTCTAAACTTCTAAGCTATATAACATCCCCAAAAACTAAAATGGCATTCCCAAAATGATGCAAAACATGAAGTAGACATATGGGAATGTAAAGTCATCACAATTTTTGGGGGTATTACTATGTATTACAGAAGTAGAGAAACTGAAAACTTCGAGATTTGCAAATTTTTGGTAAATTTTGTATTTTTTTATGGAAGAAATTTTTACTTTTTTTGACCCAATTTTAGCAGTGTCATGAAGTACAATATGTGACGAAAAAACTAACTCAGAACGGCCTGGGTAAGTCAAAGCGTTTTTAAAGTTATCAGCACTTAAAGTGACACTGGTCAGATTTGCAAAAAAATGGCCAAGTCCTTAAGGTGAAATAGGGCTTAAGGGTTAAAACACTTACTTATACAGACCATTCTGCGATTGTTTTCCTCGTTACATATTGTACTTCATGACAGTGGTAAAAATAAGTAAAAAAAAACATTTTTATTCATAAAAAAAATACCAAATTTACCAAAATTTTGAAAAGTTTCCCAATTTCAATTTCTCTACTGTTATAATAGATAGTAATACCTTTGAAAATAGCAATTACTTTCATTCCCCATATGTCTACTTCATGTTTGGATCATTTTGAAAATGACATTTTATTTTTTGGGGACATTAGAAGCTTAGAAGTATGGAAGCAAATCTTGAAATTTTTTGGAAAATTTCCAAAACCCACTTTTTAAGTACCAGTTCCAGTCTGAAGTCACTTTGTGAGGCCTTACATAATAGAAAACCACTAAAAAATTACCCCATTTTAGAAACTACACCCCTCAAGGTATACAAAACTGATTTTACAAACTTTATTAACCCTTTAGGTGTTCCACAAGAATTCATGGAAAATGGAGATGAAATTTTACATTTTAATCCATTTTTTTCCAGTAGCAAAGCAAGGGTTAACAGCAAAAGAAAACTCAATATTATTACCCTGATTCTGCGGTTTACAGAAACACCCTACATGTGCGTAAACTGCTGTACGGGCACACGGCAGGGCGCCAGAAGGAAAGGAACGCCATATGGTTTTTGGAAGACAATTTAGCTGAACTGGTTTTTAGATGCCATGTCCTATTTGAAGCCCCCCCTGATGCACCCCTACAGTAGAAACTCAAAAAAAGTGACCACATTTTGGAAACTACGGGATAAGGTGCCAGTTTTATTGGTACTATTTTGGGGTACATATGATTTTTTACTGCTCTATATTATGTTTTTTGTGAGGCAAGGTAACAAAAAAAATGGATGTTTTGGCACCGTTTTTATTTTTTATTTTTACAGCGTTTACCTGAGGGATTAGGTCATGTGACTATTTTATAGAGCAGATCGTTATGCACGTGGCAATACCTAATATGTCTACTTTTTCTTATTTAAGTTTTACACAATAATAGCATTTTTGAAACTGAAATAATGATATTTTAGTGTCTCAGTCTGAGAGCCATAGCTTTTTTATTTTTTGACCGATTCTCTTAGGTAGGTTCTCATTTTTTGCGGGAGGAGGTGACGGTCTGAATTGTACTATTTTGGGGGACATACGCCTTTTTGATTACTTGCTGTTGCAATTTTTGTGATGTATAATGTGACAAAAATGGCTTATTTTTTTTTTACATTTTTTTTTTTTTACGGTGTTCATCTGAGTGGTTAGGTCATATGATATTTTTATTAGAGCTGGTTGTTACGGACGTGGCGATATCCTAATATGTAAACTTTTAAAATTTATTTTCACTTTAGCACAATAGCAGTTTTTAAGCAAAAAATATTCATATTTTAGTGTCTCCATAGTCTGAGAGCCATAGCTTTTTTATTTTTTGGGCGATTGCCTTAGGTAGGGGCTCATTTTTTTGGCAGGATGAGGTGACGGTTTTATTGATACCGTTTTGGGGGGTATACGCCTTTTTTAGTCGCTTGGTGTTGCACTTTTGGTGATGTAAGGTGACAAAATGTTTTTTTATATTTATTTTATGGTGTTTATCGGACAGGGTGGATCATGTGATATATTTATAGAGCAGGTCATTACTTACGCGGCAATACCTAATATGTGCGTTTTTGTTTGTTTTTTCAGTTTTTTATTATAAAATAAGGGGAAAGGGGCGTTTTTTTTCTTTTAATTTTATTACTTTATAATTTTATTAAAAACACTTTTTTTTTTACTTTTTTTACTTTACTTTATTCATGACATTCACTTTTGGGGGTCTGATCCCGTCTGCAATGCATTACAATACATCTGTATTGTAATGCATTGCCTGTTACTGCATGACACTGAGTCATACACTAACAGGTTGCTGTCACGGCTGAGGATGGGGAAAACCCTCAGCCGTGCGATGACGGAAGATGGTGGTCGCTGCTTGGCCAGGAGCACAGAATTAGGGAGCAGGTCACCTCCTAACACATCCCTAATCTGACCCTGAATCTTAGCTGCATGAGCCGACCTTAAAGGTAGGAGGGCTCATGCTCCGGAACCTCGGATCCCTAGTATCCCTCCGCAGATCCCTAAAGCTAGGAGCAGGCTAAGACGACCTGTTCCTCCTAGACACGGAGGAACAGGAGTCTCACAGGCCAGGCTACAATAAAGGGGAACATATACAACTCATGGCAGTGGCAGGTAAATGCCATAAGCACAACACCCACCTGCCACAGACACAAAGCCTGGGAAACGGACACAGCACACAACACACATCACACAGGAACCCAGGACCATAAGCTGCAATAAGAAACATACAACAGACACATCTTCCGTCATTGCACGGCTGAGGGTTTTCCCCATCCTCAGCCGTGACAGTATGACCACAAAGGCTCCTCACGTGGCGTTTCCCTCGAAAGAGGGTGAAGCATGCATCGCCATATACTGATGGGGTGCATGCGCGTTCTCCGGAGGGAGAGCGTTGTGGGGGTTTCGCCGCTGACGGCGCGGTGGGTGGCTTTTCCCCGCCATCCCTTCACCGTGTTCTGTTTTGGCGTCCGTGTTCTTTGCATTGCCATTTTCTGACAGCCATAACTTTTTTTTATCTCAGTCTACAGAGCTGTATGAGGACCTGTAGTTTTTCTTGGTACCATTTTTGATCAACATTAAATTTGGGGGGGCAGATAAGGCATATTGTAAGGGTATTTTTTAAGTACTGATTGGTTCTGTCCCCTTTAATTCTATTTAATACTCTGTGTAATAGTTTACGAGTTCTCTTTGAAATGAAGTGGGTTAGAGATAGTAACCATCCCCCATTGTGCTGATAAGAACACATTCCGAGTAATGTCAGAGACATGCGTGATGCACACTGGAGGAGGTTCTAATGGGAATAACTGTGGTCTACACTAACAAGTAATTGGGATTGGACCAGGGATTGTGTCAGTTAATTAATAATTATTGTACCTAGTGTTTGCCAAGAGATGTGTGGCTAGCACTAAGAATAATGAAGGTGTTGAAAATAGTTCTGGTTTCTGAGAGTGTGAGAAGATATGTTGATCAGAAAGATTAAGTATTTTCTGTTATATGTAGAAAGTTGAATAAAGTTAGAGAAGAAGAATGTCCTTAAAGAATGCCATACTTTTAAACAAGGGTTGGTGTGTCTGGACTGTTAAGGGATATAGACTCACACAGAGTCCTAGCCCTGTCTAGCCCTGTTTTTCTCTCCCTTTGCTGAAATCTCTCCCTTTGCTGAAATCTCAGGAAAGTTGGATAAATTCTTGATAGATAAGAGTCAGGAAAGGGGGGCTGAGGGTTGCAGTGGGCTAATCTCACCCCCCAGCCTTAACAGAGAAGATTTGTTAAGCGACATATAGTTTGCCAAGTCATATACATTCCTTAGATAAGGGATTTTGGATTCTGATTGCTTTGCTAAAAAGGATCTAGAAGTGACTGGTTTGATTGGAGGGGGGTATGAAGTATCAGACAGAGGAGTAAGACAAATAGGAGTCTATAATGTGTTTAGTAAGTGATGTGATATTTGTAATAACTTTTCCAAACACAGAAAGGTGAAGATTGTTTAATAATTTTTCTTTCTTCTTTCTTCTTTCCCAAGCAGCTAATTGTAATGTGGGAACCCAGTCTTGGGTGGGGCTCAGAGCTCTCTCCTTCCTCCCATTGTATGCATGGTCACATGCTGGAGGTTACTGGGAGATTGCTGTGAGTTGGACCTTGCGCTCCTGTAATTCGCCCACTGGCTCCTGGTATTGCCCATACGGCCCAGGTAGGTTTAGCGTTAGGTCCCGAGCTACTTGAGAAACCTTGGCGCAGTGCTCGGGCTCAGACATGTCCTCCAAGTAGGATATATTGGCTAATCTCTTAATTTTACACCAGTGTGAGGATTAGTAAGACCGCACCTGTCCTTGTTTTTGTTATATTATTTTTAATGGAAAATGCAAATGTGATCGCACACTACATCCAGCACTCTGCCCTCCATGCTGGATGAGACATTGTAAATATATTGGAAATAGCTCACTAGTCCCACAACCATAAGAGGTGCACAATCTGATGAATTCACCCTTCAAATTGTATAACTGTCAATGTAGGATTGGCACACTCAAAACATGCGGAGCCCCATGGAGTTGAAACAATTTATTATAACTACGTTTGATAAAATATGATAAAATACAATAAAATACATAAAATAAATTAAACAATGGTAGTAGTTTTGTAATATTCAAATCAACTTATTGCAGACAAAGTATCCTGGATGTTCTCAATAGTGGATGGGTCTGCAATGACACACAATAGATGCTTAACTGCAGATCCTAACAACAGGGTGTTGTCTTGCAAATAAAACGCACTCTAGGTCACTACATATACATATGGACTGTAGTGACCTAGAGTGCGTTTTATTTGCAAGACAACACCCTGTTGTTAGGATCTGCAGTTAAGCATCTATTGTGTGTCATTGCAGACCCATCCACTATTGAGAACATCCAGGATACTTTGTCTGCAATAAGTTGATTTGAATATTACAAAACTACTACCATTGTTTAATTTATTTTATGTATTTTATTGTATTTTATCATATTTTATCAAACGTAGTTATAATAAATTGTTTCAACTCCGTGGGCTCCGCATGTTTTGAGTGTGCAATCCTACATTGACAGTTATGGATGAGACATTGGTTTATATTTTGGCCAAAGCATAGTAAGCCACTCACCGCGTCAAGGTTCGTCTCAATTGAGTGGTCCTAACTTTTGTTCCCACCTGTTCATGGGCCATGACAGCCACATAAAATCCAGGGAATGCAGGTCAGCATGCAAGCCAAGTACACTTTGCTTGTAACCCCGTCCGGTGCCATTACAGCTTTCATCGGATCCAGGGATGCAAGTACCAACATGCATGCTGAACCCACCTTATACTTCTCCTGGAGCCAAATGGCTAATGCATTAGCCATTTGGCTCCAGGAGAAGTATATGGTGGGTCAGCATGCATGTTGGTACTTGCATCCCTGGATCCGATGAAAGCTGTAATGGCACCGGACGGGGTTACAAGCAAAGTGTACTTGGCTTGCATGCTGACCTGCATTCCCTGGATTTTATGTGGCTGTCATGGCCATGAACAGGTGGAACAAAAGTTAGGGACCACTCAATTGAGACGACCTTGACGCGGTGAGTGGCTACTATGCTTTGGCCAAAATATAAACCAATGTCTCATCCAGCATGGAGGGCAGAGTGCTGGATGTAGTGTGCGATCACATTTGCATTTTCCGTTTGTGTATGTATTTCGCCATAGTGATGTGCACCTGCAGGCAGGTTGTGCTGACTCAACCCCCTATATTATTTTTAATGTTGGAACCCAGCCTTAACCCCTTAAGGACTCAGCCCTATTTCACCTTAAGGACTTGGCCATTTTTTGCAAATCTGACCAGTGTCACTTTAAGTGCTGATAACTTTAAAATGCTTTGACTTATCCAGGCCGTTCTGAGATTGTTTTTTCGTCACATATTGTACTTCATGACACTGCTAAAATTGGGTCAAAAAAGTTAATTTTTTTGCATAAAAAAAATACCATATTTACCAAAAATTTTGAAAAATTTGCAAATTTCAAAGTTTCAGTTTCTCTACTTCTGTAATACATAGTAATACCCCCAAAAATTTTGATGACTTTACATTCCCCATATGTCTACTTCATGTTTGTAGCATTTTGGGATTGATATTTTATTTTTTGGGATGTTATAAGGCTTAGAAGTTTAGAAGCAAATCTTGAAATTTTTCAGAAATTTACAAAAACCAAATTTTTAGGGACCACTACAGGTCTGAAGTCACTTTGCGAGGCTTACATAATAGAAACCGCCCAAAAATGACCCCATTCTATAAACTACACCCCTCAAGGTATTCAAAACTGATTTTACAAGCTTTGTTAACCCTTTAGGTATTGCACAAGAGTTATTGGCAAATGGGGATGAAATTTGAGAATTTCATTTTTTTGCCTAATTTTCCATTTTAACCCATTTTTTCCACTAACAAAGCAAGGGTTAACAGCTAAACAAGACTGTATCTTTATTGCCCTGACTCTGCTGTTTACAGAAACACCCCATATGTGGCCGTAAACTACTGTACGGGCACACAGTAGGGCGTAGAGTGAAAGGTGCGCCGTTTGGTTTTTGGAGGGCTGATTTTGCTGGACTGTTTTTTTGACACCATGTCCCATTTGAAGCCCCCTGATGCACCCCTAGAGTAGAAACTCCATAAAAGTGACCCCATCTAAGAAACTACACCCCTCAAGGTATTCAAAACTGATTTTACAAACTTTGTTAACCCTTTAGGTGTTGCACAAGAGTTATTGGCAAATGGGGATGAAATTTGAGAATTTCATTTTTTTGCCTAATTTTCCATTTTAAACCCATTTTTTCCACTAACAAAGCAAGGGTTAACAGCCAAACAAGACTGTATCTTTATTGCCCTGACTCTGCCGTTTACAGAAACACCCCATATGTGGCCGTAAACTACTGTACGGCCACACAGCGGGGCGTAGAGTGAAAGGTGCGCCGTATGGTTTTTGGAAGCCAGATTTTGCTGGACTGTTTTTTTGACACCATGTCCCATTTGAAGCCCCCCTGATGCACCCCTAGAGTAGAAACTCCATAAAAGTGACCCCATCTAAGAAACTACACCCCTCAAGGTATTCAAAACAAATTTTACAAACTTTGTTAACCCTTTAGGTGTTGCACAAGATTTAATGGAAAATAGAGATACAATTTCAAAATTTCACTTTTTTGGCAGATTTTCTATTTTAATATTTTTTTTCCAGTAACAAAGCAAGGGTTAACAGCCAAACAAAACTCATTATTTATGGACCTGATTCTGTAGTTTACAGAAACACCCCATATGTGGTCGTAAACCGCTGTACGGGCACACGGCAGGGCGCAGAAGGAAAGGAATGCCATACGGTTTTTGGAAGGCAGGTTTTGCTGGACTGGTTTTTTTGACACCATGTCCCATTTGAAGCCCCCCTGATGCACCCCTAGAGTAGAAACTCCAAAAAAGTGACCCCATTTTAGAAAGTACGGAATAAGGTGGCAGCTTTGTTGGTACTAGTTTAGGGTACATATGATTTTTGGTTGCTCTATATTACACTTTTTGTGCGGCAAGGTAACAAGAAATAGCTTTTTTGGCACGTTTTTTTTTTTTTTGTTATTTACAACATTCATCTGACAGGTTAGATCATGTGGTAATTTTATAGAGCAGGTTGTCACGGACGCGGTGATACCTAATATGTATACCTTTTTTGTATTTATGTAAGTTTTATACAATAACTTCATTTTTAAAACCAAAAAAAGTTTTAGTGTCTCCATAGTCTAAGAGCCATAGTTTTTTCAGTTTTTGGGCGATTATCTTGAGTAGGGTCTCATTTTTTGCGGGATGAGATGACGGTTTAATTGGCACTATTTTGGGGTGCATATGACTTTTTGATCGCTTGTTATTACACTTTTTGTGACGTAAGATGACAAAAAATTGCTTTTTTTTACACCGTTTTTATTTTTTATTTTTTACGGTGGTCACCTGAGGGGTTAGATCATGTGATATTCTTATAGAGCCGGTCGATACGGACGCGGCGATACCTAATATGTATACTTTATTTTTATTTATGTAAGTTTTACACAATGATTTCATTTTTGAAACAAATAAAATCATGTTTTAGTGTTTCTTTAGTCTGAGAGCCATAGTTTTTTCAGTTTTTGGGCGATTATCTTGGGTAAGGTATGATTTTTGCGGGATGAGATGACGGTTTGATTGGTACTATTTTGGCGTACATGTGACTTTTTTGATCACTTTTATTACCTTTTTTGGGAAGTAAGGTGGGCAAAATTTCAATTTTCTCATAGTTTTTATTTTTTTATTTTTATGGTGTTCACCGTGCGGGGAAAGTAACATGACCGTTTTATAGATCAGGTCGTTACGGACGCGGCGATACCTAATATGTGTAGTGTATTTTATTTTTTTTTATTTTTATTCAGTGATGAATGTTTTTTTTTTTTATCTTAACTTTTTTCACTTTTTTTAACTTTTTTTTGACCCAGACCCACTTGGTTCTGGAAGATCCAGTGGGTCTGATGTCTGTATAATACAGTACAGTACAATATATATTGTTCTATACTGTATTTTACTTACACTGAACAGATCTATGCTTTCAGCATAGATCTGTTCAGCACCATGGACAGCAGGACGCCTGAGCAGGCGTCCTGTTGCCATGGGAACCTTCCCTGTCTGCTCAGAACTTCGCAGACGGGGAAGGGTAAGCACAGGGCTGAGGGGGGCTCTCTGGGGGCTCTCTCCCTCTCCATCGGGGGGCTGCAAAGGCACAGCAGCCCCCCGATGGAGAGGGAGGGAGCTCCCTGACCGACGACAGTTAACTTTTTCCATACAGCGGTCCGTACGGACCGCGGTATGGAAAGGGTTAAACGGCTGACATCTTCACAGATGTCAGCCGTTTATACCAGGGTGCCAGCAATGTGCTGGCACCCTGGTATAACCACTAGAAGCCAACGATCATTCATGGGGAGGCGGGCGGGGGATCGCGATCCCGCCTGCCGCACCGCCCGCCTCCCGCACCGCCCCCACCGCATGCGACACCCCCCCCGCACCACCCGCCGGCATAAAATCGTGCAGGGGTGCAGGGGGGGGTGAAAAATATTGATTATAGGCACTCAAAAGTTTCTGATCCCCGCGGTCAGGGACCGCGGGCATCAGAAACTGCAAAAAGCGCAGCAAACCGCAGGTCTGAATTGACCTGCGGTTTGCTGCGATCGCCGACACGGGGGGGTCACATGACCCCCCCTGGCGTTGTCACAGGATGCCGGCTGAAGGATTTCAGCCGAAATCCCGTTCCGTTTAACCCCTCGGGCGCCGGAATACTGAGTTCAAGCTAGGACGTACCGGTACGCCCTGAGTCCTTAAGGACTCGGGAAATAGGGCGTACCGATACGCCCTGCGTCCTTAAGGGGTTAAAGGAAAATTATTATACATGTGCACCACCAATTGAGTCACCACCAATATAAAATTATTCAGTTTTAACAAAAATAGTTTTATCATTATAACTTGTATGCTGTCTTGTTATAACATTTTGATTGATCGCAGATTGAAGACCAGAAGGTGTTGGAAAGAATAGCAAAACAGCAACAGAAATTATCAGTAATTTTGGGTGTGGTGTGTTTATCTGTTTCCAGAAAAGCAGTGTTTCTTTGTGCTGTAAGTTTAAGGAATATAAAACAGAGAAAGCTGTGTAGCCGGTATGATCATAAATCAATCTGTTGAATGGGTGTGGTTTTAAGTTGTAGTTGAATTGAATATGTGAAGTTGTGAAGAACTTGATGAATGCTCAGCAGAGCTGTGTGCAGTCTGTACTCCAGGAATAAGGGAGTGGTTATTAGCTGTGTGTGGATATGAATAAATGATGCTGCAGCAAGAAATTAATAAATAAAAATGTGATATATATTTATTAATGATCTTGTAGAAGGCTTGCATAGTAAAATATCAATTTTCGCAGATGACACTAAACTGTGTAAAGTAATTAACACTGAAGAGGACAGTATACTACTACAAAGGGATCTGGATAGATTGGAGGCTTGGGAAGATAAGTGGCAGATAAGGTTTAACACTGACAAAAGTTATGCACATGGGAAGGAATAATGCAAGTCACCCGTACATATTAAATGGTAAAACACTGGGTAATACTGACATGGAAAAGGATCTAGGAATTTTAATAAACAGCAAACTAAGCTGCAAAAACCAGTGTCGGGCAGCTGCTGCCAAAGCCAATAAGATAATGGCTTGCTTCAAAAGGGGCATAGAGGCCCGTTATAAGAACATAGTCCTACCACTTTACAAATCACTAGTCAGACCACACATGGAGTACTGTGTACAGTTCTGGGCTCCTGTGAACAAGGCAGACATAGAGCTGGAGAGGGTCCAGAGGAGGGCAACTAAAGTAATAACTGGAATGGGGCAACTACAGTACCCTAAAAGATTATCAAAATTAGTCCCCAGGACTGTGACTGTGACGAGGGACATCCTCTGCATCTGGAGGAAAGAAGGTTTGTACACAAACATAGAAGAGGATTCTTTACGGTAAGAGCAGTGAGACTATGGAGCTCTCTGCCTGAGGAGGTGGTAATGGTGAGTACAATAAAGGAATTCAAGAGGGGCCTGGATGTATTTCTGGAGTGTAATAATATTACAGGCTATAGCTACTAGAGAGGGGTTGTTGATCCAGGGAATTATCCTGATTGCCTGATTGGAGTCGGGAAGGAATTTTTTATTCCCCTAAAGTGGGGAAAATTGGCTTCTACCTCACAGTTTTTTTTTTTTGCCTTCCTCTGGATCAACTTGCAGGATGACAGGCCTAACTGGATGGACAAATGTCTTTTTTCGGCCTTATGTACTATGTTACTATGAACGTGTATGGTGTACATTATTTGTTACTTTTTTTTCTTGGAAGATTAGTTTTTTTTATTGCTGCCAACATTTTTGATAGAGCTCTACATTTTTTTTATTGAATTCAATAAAAACATTTCTCATGGGCCCTTTATATGTCTGTATTGTCAGATCTGTTCATTTCAATGTTTGTGGCCACGTGTTATATGTTAAATGTTCTGCTAACATCAGAGATCTGTCCTGAACAGTCAAGAGTAGACTGACTGAAAGAGGGAGGATCGCACCGCCCGACCGGAAAGGGTGGGCTTACATAACTTAGAGGGGAGGGAGGAGGACAAGGTGTACATCACAGACACAAAGACAGCCCTTGTGCCCATCACCTAGTTACAAGACACCCCAATGAAAGATGAGAAGTCCTGTGTTCCCAATGAAAAGAAACTGTCTACTTACTTTAACATCAAGAAAAGTTGGGTAGTTCTGCAAACCAAAATGCCAAAAGGATATTAAGTGCAGAATACACAATACAACACATTAGAAAACCACAAAACACTGGGTATCTTAGAAGGTTCACAAATAAGGCTACTTTCACACCAGTGTTGTTGCTGGACCGGTCATGGATCAGCAAAAACGCTACCGTCATGATAATACAACTGTCTGCATCATTATGAACGGATCCGGTTGTATTATCTCTAAAATAGCCATGACTGATCTGTCATGAACACTACTGAAAGTCTATGGGGGAGAGATTCGTTTTCTATTGTGTCCAAAAAAAGGCATCCGTCCCCATTGACTTACACTGTGAGTCATGACGGATCCGTCATCCCGGACAGAAAAACTGTGCTTGCAGCGTTATTCTGTCTGTGATGGGGACGCAACCAAACGGAATGGACTGCATTTTGGTGCATTCCGCTTTGTTCAATTCAGTTTTGTCCCCATTGACAATGAATGGGGCCAAAACTGAAGCGTTCCCCCCCGCTATTGAGATCCTATGACTGATCTCAATAGCGGAAAGGGAAAGCGCAGATGTGAAAGTAGCCTAAATGTGATTTTAATGGCATTGTGTTTTATTACCTACAAGTGACATTGAAAAAGATACCCATGCATTCCTACTGTTTAAGGTGTTAAAGTATGAAGACAAGGATCTCCATTTGTAAAATTTATATGTACAAGTTTTGGTTTAAAGTATTATTACACATCGATGTAATATTAATCTTAATATACAGATAATTAGGTCAGGTTTAGGGTTTTATAAAAGTTTATTTTGCTTTGGCAGAGGACATCTATAGTACCATTGGAAAGTGTTATTCAAATACAGTGTTGGACCGACAAAAGTTCAAGGACTTTGTTTGTGCAATTTGATCCATTTGATACAGGGGTTGAGAGGAAATTTTCCTGACATGGACTGAATTTAAAACTATAGACTGTTCCAAGTACATCTTCCCTAATTGCAGGCTGGGTCAGCTGTTAAACAGAGCTGGGACTGGCAACCTCAAAAAAGTCCAAATCAACGACACCAGGTTTGGTAAGACACAGATTTCAGTGACCTGACTGACTGTTACCCAACAAGAAAAAACTTCAACCACTGGTCTGCCATGCTGAACAAGGCCTTGCTGCTTGTACTATAGCTGTTCAGGGGTGGACCTCAAAGGTAATAGTCTCCACAAGACTTCCTGACCAACAAGCATAGCTGATGCACCGATCTGCAGACCAGTAAGGGGAGGAGGTCCTAGTATCAAAGCTCCTCCCACAGACAAGGTAATGGACTAACACCCACTGATAAGAGGCTCTGAAACCTCCACTGTCATTACACCTGCAAAACCCCCTCACATCAACACAAAGAAAATAAGGAGGGGTAATAGATTGAACTTTGTGGAGGCCAAACAACAAAAACGGAGAATGGACTTTGCACCAGAGACTGTGAAGTGAAGAAGACCTCAGTGAGAGATTTCTTGTTAGTCCAACACACAGTTTTTTAAATTTTTTTAGAGATCCAATTGGCCCAAAGTAGTTTTCTGTCAAATAACTAGGCTATGTATGTAGAATAGGTCCCGGTGTTGGTTGTTGAAAAATCGATTAAAGTGGAAGAACCAGGGGTGGAATTTATTGTAAGGGTATTTTTAAGTACTGATTGGTTCTGTCCCCTTTAATTCCGTTTAATAATCTGTGTAATAGTTTACACATTTTCCTTGCAATGAAGTGGGTTAGAGATAGTACTTATCCCCCATTGTGCTAATAAGAACACATTCCTAAGTGATCTCAGAGACATGCGTGATGCACCCTGGAGGAGGGACTTATGAGAATAAGTATGGTCTGCACTAACATTTGGGATTCGACTAGACTCTTTATCCTAGGTAGGATGTAAGTATTGATTTGCCCCATCTCGTGTACACCCTGGGGTGTCGGTCATGTGTTATAACTTGGTAGACAGCTTTGTGTTATAGCATGGCTGACCAGATCCATACCCCATATTTAGGCTAGTGATGTTTTCTTTTTATTATTCTGTATGTTATTTGTTTGTGTTATCGTATATTTAATCACACTTAGTAAATATATTTAGTTATCCTGTATACGTTTATTCATTCTCAAATCTGTTGAATGCCCATTACGTTACAAGGTGACAAAAAAAAAAAATGGAGAATCCTGTTTCTAATTTTTTTCTGTTCTGGCTTCCAGCGCACAGGAAATTAAAAAATATATTTGAACAGTTCAGACATTTTTGGGATGCGGCGATACCTAATATGTTTATTTTTTTATTGATTATTTTATATGTAAAATTGTGAAAGGGTGGCGATTTAAACTTCATATCTTTGTTTTCACTTTTTACTCAGTAACTATTAGCCCCCTTAAGGGGCTAGTACATTGTCCTATTCACCCTAATGGAGACCTATTAGGGTGAATTGGATTTTGATGCACTCCCTGCTGAGCTGTGCAGTGCTGGGAAGCCACAGCATGCCCCAGCAGGTAACCAATCATTGCGGCTGGGTCAATACAATTGCAGTCATGTATGACATTATGAGTAAAGGGTATGGCAATAGCTGTATGTTTGGGGCCATTGTCCTGCTGCAGAATAAATTTGGAGCCAGACACCTCCCTGATGGTATCGCATGAAGGATAAGTATCTGCCAACTCCATTTGCTGAAAACTTAGTAATGCAGATGAAAGACACATCATTCCTTTCAAAATTTAAAGATGTCCAACAGTGCCATCAACTCAGAACTGTCAGAAACCAGTGGGACCCAGGTATATCCATCTACTGTTTAGAGAAGCCTGACCAGAAGTGATCTTCATGGAAGAACTGTGGCCCAAAAAACCTTTATATCGTGGAAACAAGGCCAAGTGACAACCATGCACAAAACATAGGAACTCGGGTGCAGAAAAATGGCAGATGCTCTGGACTTAATGGTTCCGTATACGGACCTCAGAAAACGGTCTGTATACGGAACGCAAAATACATTCGTGTGAACGAGCCCTAATACTGAGAAATACAGGGAGATCCTTATCCATCATGTAGTACCATCAGGGAGGCGTTTGATTGGCTCAAGACGACGAACCCAAACATACAGCTAATTTCATTAACACCTTCAGTACCAAGACACTTTTCACCTTAAATAACAGGTCGATTTTTGCAAATATGACATGTCACTTTATGAGCTAAAAATTTTGGAATGCTTTTACTTATCCAAGACTGTTTTCTCGTGACATATTATACTTCATGACAGTGGTAAATTTGAGTCGATATAAACCACCTTTATTTATAAAAGAATCCAAAATTAACTAAAAATTTAGAAAAATTCACAATTTTCTAAATTTGAATTTCTCTACTTTTAAAGACAGATAGTAATACTTCATGAAATAGTTATCAATCAAAATTCCCCATATGTCTGCTTTATGTTGGCATAACTTTGTAAAATGTAATTGTATTTTTTTAGGAAGTTAGAAGGCTCAGAATTTTAGAAGCAATTTTTCAAATTTTCATCAAAATTTCCAAAACCATTTTTTTAAGCACCAATTCAGTTATAAAGTGATTTTGAGGGGCTTACGTAATGGAGACCACCTATAAATGACCCAATTTTAGAAACTACACCCCTCAAATTATTCAAAACTTGATGTTACAAACTTTGTTAACCCTTGAGGTGTTCCACAAGAATTAAAGGAAAATGGAGATTAAATTTCATTTTTTTGTTAATCAATTTGTTCTTGCAACACAGCAAGGGTTAACAGCTAAAATAAACCTCAATATACACTCACCTAAAGAATTATTAGGAACACCATACTAATACGGTGTTGGACCCCCTTTTGCCTTCAGAACTGCTTTAATTCTACGTGGCATTGATTCCACAAGGTGCTGATAGCATTCTTTAGAAATGTTGGCCCATATTGATAGGATAGCATCTTGCAGTTGATGGAGATTTGAGGGATGCACATCCAGGGCACGAAGCTCCCGTTCCACCACATCCCAAAGATGCTCTATTGGGTTGAGATCTGGTGACTGTGGGGGCCATTTTAGTACAGTGAACTCATTGTCATGTTCAAGAAACCAATTTGAAATGATTCGAGCTTTATGACATGGTACATTATCCTGCTGGAAGTAGCCATCAGAGGATGGGTACATGGTGGTCATGAAGGGATGGACATGGTCAGAAAGAATGCTCAGGTAGCCCGTGGCATTTAAACAATGCCCAATTGGCACTAAGGGGCCTAAAGTGTGCCCAGAAAACATCCCCCACACCATTACACCACCAGCCTGCAAAGTGGTAACAAGGCATGATGGATACATGTTCTCATTCTGTTTACGCCAAATTCGGACTCTACCATTTGAATATCTCAACAGAAATCGAGACTCATCAGATCAGGCAACATTTTTACAGTCTTCAACAGTCCAATTTTGGTGAGCTCGTGCAAATTGTAGCCTCTTTTTCCTATTTGTAGTGGAGATGAGTGGTACCCGGTGGGGTCTTCTGCTGTTGTAGCCCATTCGCCTCAAGGTTGTGCGTGTTGTGGCTTAACAAATGCTTTGCTGCATACCTCGGTTGCAACGAGTGGTTATTTCAGTCAACATTGCTCTTCTATCAGCTTGAATCAGTCGGCCCATTCTCCTCTGACCTCTAGCATCCACAAGGCATTTTTGCCCACAGGACTGCCGCATACTGGATGTTTTTCCCTTTTCACACCATTCTTTGTAAACCCTAGAAATGGTTGTGTGTGAAAATCCCAGTAACTGAGCAGATTGTGAAATACTCAGACCGGCCCGTCTGGCACCAACAACCATGCCACGCTCAAAATTGCTTAAATCACCTTTCTTTCCCATTCTGACATTCAGTTTGGAGTTCAGGAGATTGTCTTGACCAGGACCACACCCCTAAATGTATTGAAGCAACTGCCATGTGATTGGTTGACTAGATAATTGCATTAATGAGAAATAGAACAGGTGTTGCTAATAATTCTTTAGTTGAGTGTACATTACTCTGATACCCCATATGTGGTAGTGGTCAGAAGGAAAGGAGCGCCATATGGATTTTGGAGGCAGATTTTGCTAGAATGGTTTTTAGGCACCATTTTGTATTTGAAGAGACCCTGACGTACCCCTACAGTGGAAACCCTCCAAAAGTGAACCCATTTTAGAAACTACACCCATTAAAGAATATATTAAAGGGGGTAACTGAGCATTTTGACCATCTAAGTGTTTTACAGAATTTGGAAACACTTGGCTGTGAAAATGAAAAGTTTAATTTCTTCCAATAAAATGTTGCTTTAGCCCCAAATTTTTCATTTTCACAAGGGGTAACAGGAGAAAAAGCACCCCATAATTTGTTACGATTTGAATATGGCAACACCCCATATGTAGTGGTAAACTTCTGTGGTGGCATATGGCAGGACCCAGAAGGGAAGGAGCGCCATATGGCATTTGCAGTGCAGATTTTGATGGATTGGTTTATGGGTGCCATTGTTTTTTGTTTTTTTTGAGTGATTGTCTTATGTTGCGGTATCATTTTTTGCGGGATGAGGTGAAATTTTCATTGGTACCATTTTGGGGTACATAAGACGTTTTGAACGCTTGGTATTACACTTTTTGTGAGGCAAGGTGACCAAAAATGGTTGTTTTGGCATAGTTTAAAAAAATTTTTTTTTTACGCCATTCACCTGAGGGGGCATATCATGTGATATTTTTATAGAGCAGGTTGTTACGGACAAGGCAATACCCAATGTGTCTTTTTATTTTTAAGTTTTACACAGTGAAAGCATTTTTGATTAGCATAAAATCTTGTTTTTGTATTGCCATGTTCTGAGAGCCATATTTTTTTTTCCTTCTGGCGATTGTCTTAGTTAGGGTCTCATTTTTGCGGGATGAGATGACTGTTTGATTAGTACCATTTTGGGCTACATACGCCTTTTTGATCGCTTGGTATACACTTTTTGTAAGGCAAGGTGACCAGAAAATGCATGTTTTGGCACAGTTTTTTTTTTTTTTTGACGGGTTGGATCATGTGATATTTTTATAGAGCCAGTCGATACGGACACGGCAATACCTAATATGTCATTTTTTTTCCCTATTTTTTTTTTTACTTTATTTTGGGAAAAGGATGTTTTTTTTTTACTTGAAACCTTTAATTTTTTATTATGTTAAACATTTTTCTTTACACAATTTTTTGTCCCACTGTGGGACTTCAACTTTTGGGGTCTGATCCCCTGTACAATGCATTACATTACATCTGTGTGTATTGGCTGTAAGTACACTGCTCGATGAAAATGGATTCAGGTCTGGGGAACGGGCGGGCCAGTCCATAGCATCAATGCCTTCGTCTTGCAGGAACTGTTGACACACTCCAGCCACATGACGTCTAGCATTGTCTTGCATTAGGAGGAACCCAGGGCCAACCGCACCAGCATATGGTCTCACAAGGGGTCTGAGGATCTCATCTCCGTACCTAATGGCAGTCAGGCTACCTCTGGCGAGCACATGGAGGGCTGTGCGGCCCTCCAAAGAAATGCCACCCCACACCATTACTGACCCAATGCCAAACCGGTCATGCTGGAGGATGTTGCAGGCAGCAGAACCTTCTCCACAGCATCTCCAGACTCTGTCACGTCTGTCACATGTGCTCAGTGTGAACCTGCTTTCATCTGTGAAGAGCACAGGGCGCCAGTGGCAAATTTGCCAATCTTGGTGTTCTCTGGCAAATGCCAAACGTCCTGCACGGTGTTGGGCTGTAAGCACAACCCCCACCTGTGGACGTCGGGCCCTCATATCACCCTCATGGAGTCTGTTTCTGACCGTTTGAGCAGACACATGCACATTTGTGGCCTGCTGGAGGTCATTTTGCAGGGCTCTGGCAGTGCTCCTCCTGTTCCTCCTTGCACAAAGGCAGAGGTAGCGGTCCTGCTGCTGGGTTGTTGCCCTCCTACGGCCTCCTCAACGTCTCCTGATGTACTGGCCTGTCTCCTGGTAGCGCCTCCATGCTCTGGACACTACGCTGACAGACACAGCAAACCTTCTTGCCACAGCTCGCATTGATGTGCCATCCTGGATAAGCTGCACTACCTGAGCCACTTGTGTGGGTTGTAGACTCCGTCTCATGCTACCACTAGAGTGAAAGCACCGCCAGCATTCAAAAGTGACCAAAACATCAGCCAGGAAGCATAGCAACTGAGAAGTTGTCTGTGGTCACCACCTGCAGAACCACTCCTTTATTGGGGGTGTCTTTGCTAATTGCCTATAATTTCCACCTGTTGTCTATCCCATTTGCACAACAGCATGTGAAATTGATTGTCACTCAGTGTTGCTTCCCAAGTGGACAGTTTGATTTCACAGAAGTGTGATTGACTTGGAGTTACATTGTGTTGTTTAAGTGTTCCCTTTATTTTTTTGAGAAGTGTATATTACCAGTTTAATGCACTTACAGCCTGCTTGTCTGTGAGATCAGGCTTAGGCTAAGCCTCACAGGCTTAGGCTACTTTCACACTGGCGTTTTGTGCGGATCCGTCATGGACGGATCCGTTCAGATAATACAACCATCTGCATCGATTCAGAAAGGATCCATTTGTATTATCTTTAACATAGACAAGACGGATCCGTCTTGAACACCATTGAAAGTCAATGGAGAACGGATCAGTTTTCTATTGTGCCAGATTGTGTCAGTGAAAACGGATCCGTTCCCATTGACTTACATTGTGTGCCAGGACGGATCCGCTGCAAGCAGCATTTTGGTGTCTGTCTCCAAAGCGGAATGGAGACTGAACTGATGCATTCTGAGCGGATCCTTTTCCATTCAGAATGCATTAAGAATGCAAAATGATTCGTCTGGTACCGCTTGTAAAAGCCCTGAACGGATCTCACAAACGGAAAGCCAAAACGCGAGTGTAAAAGTAGACTTACATGAAAGGCAGCCACTATGCCTATGGAAGGCATTGGGCTGCCTTCCCAGTTATCGGGTCCCCGAAGCGACCTGACAGGGATACGGCACATGCCACGTTCACCGCTGACCGCGGCATTGCTAGGGTTAACACACAGGCATTGGTGTTTTCACCGATGCCGGCGCATACAGCAGGGGTCCGGCTATCAGTGACAGCTCCTGCGCCTGCCTGATCAGCGCGCAGTAGCTGTACGGTGCTGGGTTTTGACACACAGTTCCTACGGGTTTAATAGGTAAAGTAAGGTCAAAGGCTTGGAAAGTATAGTTTGTAATTGGATTGAAAACTGGTTGAAGGACGGTGTCCAGAGAGTTGTGGTCAATGATTCCTATTAAGAATGGTCCCGGGTTATAAGTGGTGACCCCAAGGTTCAGTGCTGGGCCCTCTATCATTTAATTTATTTATTAATGATATCGAGGACGGGATTAATAGCACCATTTCTATTTTTGCAGATGACTCTAAGCTCTGTAGTACTGTATAGTCTATGGAAGATGCTCATAAAATACAAGCTGACTTGAACACTCTGAGTGATTGGGCAAATGAGGTTCAATGTGGATAAATGTAAAGTTATGCATCTTGGTAGTAATAACCTCCGCGCATCATATGTCCTAGGGGACGTAACACTGGGAGAGTCACTTATAGAGAAGGATTTGGGTGTCCTTGTAGATGGTAGATTAAATAACAACAAAATCAGCTGCTTCTAAGGCCACCAGGATATTGTCATGCATTAAACGAGGCATGGACTCACGGGGCAGGGATGTAATATTACTACTTTGCAAAGCGCTGGTGCAGCCTCATCTGGAATATGCAGTTCAGTTCTGGGCACAGGTCCATAGAAAGGATGCACTGCAGCTGGAAAAAGTACAGAGAAAAGTGACTAAAATGATAAGGGGCATGGAGGGTCTTAGTTATGAAGAAAGATTAAAAGAATTAAATTTATTTAGTCTTGAGAAGAGACGTCTAAGGGAGGACATGATTAACCTATACAAATATTTAAATGGGCCATACAAAAAATATGGTGAAAAGCTGTTCTATGTAAAATATGCTCAAAAGACAAGGGGGCACTGCCTCCGACTGGAGAAGATAAAGTTCAGTCTCCAGAAGCGTCAAAACTTCTTTACTGTAAAAACTGTGAATCTGTGGAATAGACTTCCATAGAACGTGGTCATAGCAGGAACAGTGGACAGTTTTAAAAAGGGTTATGCTTATGAAAAAGTGTAGAAATCTGAGTCTCACTTCCTTCTGGGATTCACGTCCCCATCTATCCCTTGGTTGAACTTGATGGACTTATGTCTTTTTTTCAACCATATTACTTGTTACTATATTCAGGGTAAAGAAGAACAATGAGGTATTGAATTGATGATATGGTCCCCACAGAGCCCTGATCTTAACTTCATCCAGTCTGTCTAGGATTACACGAAGAGACTTAAGGAAGGAAGGATTTAAGGAAGATCTGTGGTTAGTTCTCCAATATGTCTAGAACAACCTCTCTGCCAAGCTCCTCCAAAAACTATGCAAGTTCTGCAAGTTCGATGCTGTTCTGAAGGCAAAGGGAGGTCACGCCAAATATTGATTGGATTTAGATTTTTCTTTTGATCATTCACTTCACAATTTGGTTAATTGCTAAAAATTCACTATTTTTGAAAGCATTCTTACTTTCCAGCATGTTTTCCACAACTGCCTAAAACGATTGCACATTACTGTATATAGAAATCTGCACCACTGCTTAAAACACAAAAAAAAAAGGGTCTTTTTTATTTTTTTTATGATCATCCTTTTATGAATGGATCACTAATGGGGACTGCCATTTTGAGTGCTACACCCAAATCAAATATCCAAGAGGTTTTGACCGACCCTGTGACATTTATTGTGTCTAAGACGCTTTGTCATCTGTTGACTAAAGATGGCTACTGTACAATGTGCCGTACAATAATGCAAAACACTTATGCAAATGCATAAGAAACATGCGTGGGCGGCATTCAGCTATAAGAGGAGTCAGGAAATATGGAATTCTTATCTGGAGGAAAAACAACTTTACTGAGGTAAAGAAATACATTTCAGGGGAAATGGATGGTGGAAGGAATGCACTAACGTTTCCATGAAATACTGCATATATAATGTAAACACAAGGTACAAGCAAAACTAATTTCTAGAGCTGAAAGTAAATACATTATAGATAAAAATCAATGCTAACCTTAATCTAAATAAAAGTGTGTTAGCCAAATCATGCATTTTGATGCTCGAAATAGGTCATTTCATACATTTAGGGCACCATTCACATGTACATATTTTTGATCCCCATGCGATCCGCATTTTTTGTGGATCAGACGCAGATGCATTCATTTCAATATGGCAGCAAAAAATGCTGACAGCACACCGTATGTCCATTCCGCAGTCCAACAAAAAAGATAGAACATTTCCTATTCCTGTCAGTTTTGTGGACAAAAATAGGCATTGTTACATGTTCGCAGAAAAACAGAGTCAACATGGATGTATTTTGCAGGAAATCATGCTCTCACATAGAAGGTGTTTTCCACACTGGACACACTTGTCTGAAATTACCCTAAAGGGTCCGTTATACGGACCGAGAATCCTAAAGATAATCGTAAACAAGCATTTATAGGAAGTGTAAACGTACCACCGATTACCAAGCATTTAGCTCGTTCATCGGGTAATCTGATCGTTTGAGCGCGCACAAAAATTGTCATTTGCCAGCAGCAGATCGTGCTGTGTAAACACAATCCGCTGCTGGCAAAAGAGTCAGTATGGGGAAGAGCAATGGCGTTAGCGATCGCTACTCCCAATACTGTGGAGGAGATCGCTGCATGTAAATGCTGCGGTCTCCTCCACATGCGAGCAGCAGATTGTCGGGAAGGAACACTTCTGCTCTGCGCACTTCATTCCCCAATATGGGCAGAGGCACAAGGCCGGCTAGATCGGGATGCGCATTAAACGCTCTTGTGCCTCTGCCCATAATGGGGAATGAAGTCCGCAGGCGCAGAGAATCTGTTGAACGGCGCTTGATTTCTCACTAAGAGGAGGACGTAATCAGAAGAACCTAGGGCGGGCCAGAGAGGTGAAAGGGGAGGGGTTTCATATGAAAATCACCAAGGGGCCTGGGCACCGGCCGCATGAACGCCGCCCCTGGGCACCTATAGAAGCTAATTAACATATTGAATAAAAGTGTTTTTCTGAGAAAATCGGCGATGGATAGCAATATGGAAGGTAGCATTCTAATATGGGGAATGTAATGGAGATCCTGATGTTAGTGTTCTATAATGGTGATTTTAGGTGAAAGACTCCCTTTAAATGGTCCCTTAGTCTGGTTTAGTAGGCTACACAATCATGGGGAAAACTGTTAATTTGACAGTTGTCCAGAAGACAATCACTGACCACCATCACATGGAGGCTAAGCCAAAAAAGGTCATTGCTAAAGAAGCTGGCTGTTCACAGAGTAATGTATCCAAGCATATTAATAGAAAGTTGAGTGGAAGGAAAAAGTGTGGTAGAAAAAGGTGCACAAGCAGCAGGGGTAACTGTACCCTTGAAAGGATTGTCAGGAAAAGGCCATTCAAGAATTTGACGAGATTCACAAGGAGCGGACTGTGGCTGGAGTCAGTACTTCAAGAACCACCACACACAAATGCATCCAGGACATGGACTACAACTGTCACATTCCTTGTGTCAAGCAACTCATGACCCAGAGACAACTTCAGACGCGACTTACCTGGGCTAAGGAGAAAAAGGACTGAACTGGTGCTCAGTAGTTGAAAGTCCTGTTTTTAGATGAAAGTAAATTTAGCATTTCATTTGGAAATCAAGGTCCCAGAGTCTGGAAGAAGAGTGAAAAGGTACACAATCAAAGTTGCTTGAGGTCCAGTGTTAAGTTCTCACAGGCAGTGATGGTTTGGGGAGCCATGTCATCTGCTGATGTTGGTCCACTGTCTTATATCAAGTCCAAAGTCAGTGCAGCGATCTACCTGGAAATGTTAGGGCAGTTCATGCTTCCATCTTTAAAGCTTTATGGAGAAGCGGATTTCATTTTCCAGTAGGACTTGACACCTGCTCACACTGTCAAAAGTACTAATACCTGGTTTAATAACCACAGTATCACTCTTCTTTATTGGCCAGCCAACTCACCTGACCTCAACTCTATAGAGAATCTATGGAGTATTGTCGAGAGGAAGATGAGAGACACCAGAACCAACAATGCACACGAGTTGAAGGCCACTATCAAAGCAACCTGGGCTTCCATAACATCTCAGCAGTGCCACAGGCTGGTCGCCTCCATGCCACGCTGCAATGATGCAGTCATTCATGCCAAAGGAGCTCCAAAGTACTTTTCAGTAAGCCAATACTTGTATTATTTTTTAATTTTTTTTAATAAGTCTTATATAATCTCATTTTTTGAGATACTAACTTTTGGGTTTTTATTAGCTGTAAGCCATAATCATCATCATTAAAATTAATAGACGCTTGAAATAGATCTCTCTGTATGTAATAAATCTATAAAATATATGAGTTTTACTTTTTGAATTGAATTACTGAAAAAGATTAACTTTTCGATGATATTCAAATTTGAGAATGAACCTGTAAAAAGTGTATGGTGATATAAGATCCCTTAACTTGAACTGCAATCTTGCAGCCGTAATAAGCGCACTAAACTGTGGTCTAAATCTGTTTTTCAGATCTTGGATCTTGGGAACCGGAGGGTGCCAGTTATATGACTGCTGTACATGCCTGAATATTGGTGTCAATAAAGACCGGGATTTCACTTCATCCATTGCGGTGCTGGAGCATTTTTTCATTTCTTCTACCTTCAACCAGGACTAGCTTGAGTCCGCCCCGTGCACCACCATGCAGGACACAGAGGTGAGCTGGCTGTAACTTCTTATACACTACTCACATCTACTTCGCAAATCTAAGAATGTGCACATGATGGATACTGGCGTGTATCTCATAACAAAATCATCTTAAAATCTCAGTCACATAGTTGTAAAACTACAGCGTCTGGATTGTTGGGGGGAAAAAAAAAATCATGAGCCTTTTTGCCAAAACTCTGCTGAGAAACCACGGCAGGTGGCCACATGTGGATAAGGGCTCATGCCCACGAATGTGAGGGCTCCGTGCCCGTTCTGCAGACCTCAAGCGGCAGGTCTGCAAAATACAGCCACTGGCCGTGTGCACTCCGTGGTGGGGATGTGGACCCATAGACTTGAATGGGTCCATTATCCCCAATATATGGCCAAAGACAGGACAGGTCATATTATTTGTGGAACGGAGGCACGGATCGGAAAGCCCACAGAAGCGCTTTCGGGTCTGTGCCTCCGCACCGCAAAAGACAAGACATATCCTATCTTTGGCCATATCTTGCGGATAAGTCAATGGGTCCACATCCCCACCGCGTAGTGCACACAGCCGCTTTGCGGACTGCTATTTGCGATCTGCAGCACAGGACCTTACGTTCATCTGTTTGAGTCCTAAGAGCCACACACAGCAGTTGTGAAATGCAAACCTATAACAAAAACCCAAGGGGGCACATACTGCACTGAAGGCATATATGATACATCACACAATAGATGCTTATCTTTTGATGTCAGAAACTAATAAAATTCTACAAATACAGTTTACAAACCGGCTAATTCTTCTAATGCAATTTGCATAATTCTTGTACCTTTCCCATGCCATTTTTCAGACTGTAAAAGGGTCTAAAATGCATTTTTTTTTAAATTGCTGCATGCTGTCTACTATTGCTATTCAAGAGCACTTAGTGAAAGAATTCTAGTGCATTTTGCTTTTTAAATCACCCCAGTATGCTATGAACCAGGTCACAATGAGATTTCAAGAATTTGAGATATAACAGGAAATAAAAAAAAAATAAAAATATATATATATATATATATATCTATAGAAGGAATATGACTGGCAGAGTGAAAATCCATCACACTAATATAAGGTCAGGTGTTAAATTACAAGTATACCAATTTAATGCCAAGCAGCTTTTAAGATATACTAAATGGGGACAAAATCATTCAGCAGGCTGGCCTGTAAGTACAGACAGACTCCCCCACACCAATTTGTAGCAATAACCTTGGCCCCAATAAGTATAATATGTAGCAGATTGCACTTTATATTTTCCAAAAGATCATTGTAATTGTAGGCAACAATAAGTCAGTGCACAGACTAGACTGAGGACAGAACCAGCCACAAAGACGTGCAAGGATTTTCTTTCTTAGCTTTATTGTTTGGATATAATGGTTTGCTCATGTACAAACTTGAAGAATGCAACATAGAAATTACTGCTCTTGGCCTTGTAGACACAAATTTTTTTCTCCTTTCTGGAGGAGAAATTAGAAATGAATAGCTGTAGAGAGATCACTGCTCACTATGGTGTAATGGGTGCTTTGAAGAGAAGGTTGACTAATTCTAGTATATTACAGTATCTTCCAGCAAAAACACCCTTATACACACTGAGGATGTGATATAAAAAAAAAAAATATTAAAAAAATTAAAAAGCCGGGCATACAGCGCTTTTGAGTTCTGAGCAATTAAACGGTTGTTCCAAGAAAGATATTTCACATTTTTTAAAGCAGAACCTTGATCTGAATACTTTTGTAACTGCATGCAATTAAAAATGTTGAATAGCCACTGAGTTATTCCATAAAATCTATCTGTATAGCACCACCAGGAGTATGTTCTTTCCTTGTTTGTCTGTCCACCAAGCTGAGGTGGACACAGATAATTGGTTCCATTCTTCAATCATAAGCCACCAGCCTTATCTGTGACATTGACAGGGAGAGCGCTGCTGCAGAAAGGACATGCGCCCTGAGCTTTGATAGGGAGAGAGCTGCCAGATGGATATAAATCTAGCAGAGCAATCGGAGCAATGAATAGAGAGATCTCTGGATGTATGTGAGTTACAAGACTGGTTCTAACATTATATTAGAGATTTGCATTTTTTTTTATATATTAACCATAGGATAGTGGCTGACTCTGGATACCATTACTCGGTAACTAATTTTTATTTTATTTATTTTGTGCTAGAAACTGCACCACTATCACCAGCAACTTAAGTCTAGTGTACAGATGAGTGAACCTTTTGAGACTTTGTTCGGTTCAGGTTCAACAAATTTTTGTTTGCACTCAAATCAAAAGTATCAAAGTGACTCTATTTGCCCTGCAAATTAGTATAAAACACACTATTGTCTCCTAGGAATTGTTTCTAGGAAAATGTCAATTTTAAATGATTTTTTTTTTCTCCGCCTCCTTCAGCTCTTGAACGCAATGACAGCAATAGCAAATCATGCCAGAGTGACACTAGCATACAGTCGTGGCCAAAAGTTTTGAGAATGACACAAATATTAGTTTTCACAAAGTTTGCTGCTAAACTGCTTTTAGATCTTTGTTTCAGTTGTTTCTGTGATGTAGTGAAATATAATTACTCGCACTTCATACTTTTCAAAGGCTTTTATCGACAATTACATGACATTTATGCAAAGAGTCAGTATTTGCAGTGTTGGCCCTTCTTTTTCAGGACCTCTGCAATTCGACTGGGCATGCTCTCAATCAACTTCTGGGCCAATTCTTGACTGATAGCAACCTATTCTTTCATAATCACTTCTTGGAGTTTGTAAGAATTAGTGGGTTTTTGTTTGTCCACCCGCCTCTTGAGGATTGACCACAAGTTCTCAATGGGATTAAGATCTGGGGAGTTTCCAGGCCATGGACCCAAAATGTCAACGTTTTGGTCCCCGAGCCACTTAGTTATAACTTTTGCCTTATGGCACGGTGCTCCATCGTGCTGGAAAATGCATTGTTCTTCACCAAACTGTTGTTGGATTGTTGGAAGAAGTTGCTGTTGGAGGGTGTTTTGGTACCATTCTTTATTCATGTCTGTGTTTTTGGGCAAAATTGTGAGTGAGCCCACTTCTTTGGATGAGAAGCAACCCCACACATGAATGGTCTCAGGATGCTTTACTGTTAGCATGACACAGGACTGATGGTAGCGCTCACCTTTTCTTCTCCGGACAAGCTTTTTTCCAGATGCCCCAAACAATCGGAAAGAGGCTTCATCGGAGAATATGACTTTGCCCTAGTCCTCAGCAGTCCATTCACCAAATTTTCTGCAGAAGATCAATCTGTCCCTGATTTTTTTTTGGAGAGAAGTGTCTTCTTTGCTGCTTTTCTTGACACCAGGCCATCTTCCAAAAGTCTTCGCCTCACTGTGCGTGCAGATGCGCTCCCACCTGCCTGCTGCCATTCCTGAGCAAGCTCTGCACCGGTGGCACTCCGATCCCGCAGCTGAATCCTCTTTAGGAGACGATCCTGGCGCTAGCTGGACTTTCTTGGACGCCCTGAAGCCGTCTTAACAAGAATTGAACCTCTTTCCTTGAAGTTCTTGATGATCCTATAAATTGTTGATTGAGGTGCAATCTTAGTAGCCACAATATCCTTGCCTGTGAAGCCATTTTTATGCAACGCAATGATGGCTGCACGTGTTTCTTTGCAGGTCACCATGGTTAACAATGGAAGAACAATGATTTCAAGCATCACCCTCCTTTTAACATGTCAAGTCTGCCATTTTAACCCAATCAGCCTGACATAATGATCTCCAGCCTTGTGCTTGTCAACATTCTCACCTGAGTTAACAAAACGATTACTGAAATGATCTCAGCAGGTCCTTCAATGACAGCAATGAAATGCAGTGGAAAGGTTTTTTGGGGATTAAGTTAATTTTCATGGCAAAGAAGGACTATGCAATTCATCTGATCACTCTTCATAACATTCTGGAGTATATGCAAATTGCTATTATAAAAACTTAAGCAGCAACTTTTCCAATTTCCAATATTTATGTAATTCTCAAAACTTTTGGCCACGACTGTACATAGCTATGGGTAAACTGGTTTGACGGAGTAAACGAACAGTGGGGGTCATATATTAAGATCATATGTTAAGTTTTAGACGCCGGTCTTAATAACCCTATATCTGGCAGTGCCGGCCTCTACATAACTTAGTTGAAACCAGCGCCAGTCAGGAAGCTGGCTTACATTTAGACCATTTTCTACGGCTAAAACAGGCACAGAAAATGATGAATGAGACGGGCCAAGTGGCCCGTCCCCTTCCCCAGCCACTTTTTTAGACTTGGCATGAGAGGGGTATAGTCGCAGATTGCGGCGCAAATAATCTTTTGAGCTGCAATCTGCACCTGAAATACGCCTAATGACCCCCAGCGTTTAAAAACATGCCGTCACGCGTGTTATGCTTTTTCATATTCCAAAGCTTCCCAAAAACTTCCAGGCAGGCAGTGGCATGATGGCAGCAGCAGCAGCCATATGGAACATAATGGTAGGCAGGAAGGCAGACAGCAACAGTGGCAAGATGGGACAGAAAGGCCAGATCTATTCATCTCTCCTTAGCAGGCTGGGTCTCATAGGCAAACTATCAGTGTATTACACTGTGTAATACACTGATAATCAAGGCAGTATAATACAGATGTATTGTGCTGCATTGAAACAAGGATCAGACCCTGTAATGTTGAAGTCCCATAGTGGGACAAAAATAAAAAATAATAAAAGTGAACTAAAAGTGTTTTTAACAATAAAAAATAAAAAAAAATCTCAATAAAAATAGCCCCTTTCCCAAAAAGACATATAAAAATGCAAAAAAAATAGAAGAAAAAAATATATATATTAGGTATCGCTGTGTCCGTAACAACCTGCTCTATAAAAATATCACATGACCTAACCCGCCTGGTGAATACCATAAAAAATTTAAAACTGTGCTAAAAAAGCCATTTGTTGCCACCTTTTATCACAAAAAGTGTTACCAAGTGATCAAAAAGTCATATGTACCCAAAAATAATACCAATCAAACCATCATCCCACAAAAAATTACACCCTAAGACAAATCGCCCAAAAAATAAAAAAAGATATGGCTTTCAGAAAATGGAGACACAAAAAATATTTTTTTTTGTTTAAAAAATGCTTTAATTGTTTAACCCCTTTAGGACACAGCCTTATTTCACCTTAAGGACCAGGCCATTTTTTGCAAATCTGACCAGTGTCACTTTAACCGCCTAACGCAGGAATGCGTTCTGGCGGCGGTCGATTTGTTCCTCCTTCACGCATCGGCGCGTCATCTCGCGAGACGCGAGATTTCCTGTGAACGCGCGCACGCAGGAGCGATTTTTTTTAACCCCAAAAAGGTATATTAGACGCTGTTTTGTTAACAGCGTCTAATATACCTGCTACCTGGTCCTCTGGTGGTCCCTTTTGCTTGGATCGACCACCAGAGGACACAGGCAGCTCTGTAAGAAGCACCAAACACCACTACACTACACCCCCCCTGTCACTTATTAACCCCTTATTAACCCCTGATCGCCCCATATTAGACTCCCTGATCACCCCCCTGTCATTGATCACCCCCCTGTAAGGCTCCATTCAGACGTCCGTATGTGTTTTGCGGATCCGCGGATCCATGGATCCGCAAAACACATACGGACGTCTGAATGGAGCCTTACAGGGGGGTGATCACCCCATATAGACTCCCTGATCACCCCCTGTCATTGATCACCCCCCTGTAAGGCTCCATTCAGACGTCCGCATGATTTTTACGGATCCACTGATAGATGGATCGGATCCGCAAAACGCATACGGACGTCTGAATGGAGCCTTACAGGGGGGTGATCACCCCATATAGACTCCCTGATCACCCCCTGTCATTGATCACCCCCCTGTAAGGCTCTATTCAGACGTCCGTATGTGTTTTGCGGATCCACAAAACACGGACACCGCGGATCCGCAAAACACGGACACCGGCAATGTGCTTTCCGCAATTTGCGGATACGCACATTGCCAGAACTATATAGAAAATGCCTTTTCTTGTCCGCAATTGCGGACAAGAATAGGACATGTTCTATAGGCTCTACAAAAAACGCAGTGTTCGCCCGATCAGGCCTGATCTTGTGCGCACACTTGCGTTCAGTCCGCCCCACCGCAGTGACAGAAATTTTTATTTTTCTGATCACTGCAAAAACACCGTAAAATCGCTGCGGCGCTATAAAGATCACTTTTGAGGGGCATGGTGAGTTCATAGAAGATTTTTTTTTTTGGCACAAGTTAGCGGAAATTTTTTATTTTTTTCTTACAAAGTCTCATATTCCACTAACTTGTGACAAAAAATTAAATCTCACATGAACTCACCATACCCCTCACGGAATCCAAATGCGTAAAATTTTTTAGACATTTATATTCCAGACTTCTTCTCATGCTTTAGGGCCCCTAAAATGCCAGGGAAGTATAAATACCACACATGTAACCCCAGTTTGGAAAGAAGACACCCCAAGGTATTCCGTGAGGGGCATGGCGAGTTCATGTAAAATTTAATTTTTTTGTCACAAGTTAGTGGAATATGAGACTTTGTAATAAAAAATAATAAAAAAATAATCATTTTCCGCTAACTTGTGCCAAAAAAAAAAATATATTGTAGGAACTCGCCATGCCCCTAACAGAATACCTTGGGGTGTCTTCTTTCCAAAATGGGGATCTTCGGATCCGTCTGCATGAAAGTAGCCTACGGACACTGATCACGGACACGGATGCCAATCTTGTGTGCATCCGTGTTTTTTCACGGACCCATTGACTTGAATGGGTCCGTGAAACGTTGTCCGTCAAAAAAATAGGTCATATTTTTTTGACGGACAGGATACACGGATCACGGCGGCGGATGACAAACGGTGCATTTTCCGAGTTTTCAACGGACCCATTGAAAGTCAATGGGTCCGCAGAAAATCACAGAAAACGGAACAACGACCACGGGTGCATACAACGGTCGTGTGCATGAGGCCTTACAGAGATATTTCTCTCACCCAGTATGGGTATATGTAAAAATACACATTGCCCTACTTCTCCTGAGTATGGCGATACCACTTGTGACACTTTTTTGCAGCCTAGGTGCGTAAAGGGGCCGAAAGTCCAACGAGTACCTTTAGGCTTTACAGGGTTGCTCACAATTTAGCCCCGCCCAAAATGCCAGAACAGTAAACACACCCGATAAATGACCCCATTTCGGAAAGTAGACACCCCAAGGTATTCGCTGAGGGGCATATTGAGTCCATGAAAGAATGAACTTTTTGTCACAAGTTAGCGGAAAGGGAGACTTTGTGAGAAAAAAAACAAAAAAAAAAAAAACAATTTCCGCTAACTTGTGCAAAAAAAAAAAAAAAACTTCTATGAACTCGCCATGCCCCTCACGGAATACCTTGGGGTGTCTTCTTTCCAAAATGGGGTCACTTGTCGGGTATTTATACTGCCCTGGCATTTTAGGGGCCCTAAAGCGTGAGAAGAAGTCTGGAATCCAAATGACTAAAAATGCCCTCCTAAAAGATACTCATTGGAATTTGGGCCCCTTTGTGCACCTAGGCTGCAAAAAGCGTCACACATGTGGTATCGCCGTACTCAGGAGAAGTAGGGCAATGTGTTTTGGGGTCTCTTTTTTACATATACCCATGCTGGGTGAGAGAAATATCTCTGTAAAATGACAACTTTGTATAAAAAAATGGGAAAAGTTGTCTTTTACAGAGATATTTATCTCACCCAGCATGGGTATATGTAAAAATACACCCCAAAACACATTGCCCTACTTCTCCTGAGTACGGCGATACCACATGTGTGACACTTTTTTGCAGCCTAGGTGCGCAAAGGGGCCCAAATTCCAAAGAGTATCTTTACGATTTCACAGGGCATTTTTTACGCATTTGGATTCCAGACTTCTTCTCACGCTTTAGGGCCCCTAAAATGCCAGGGCAGTATAAATACCCCACAAGTGACCCCATTTTGGAAAGAAGACACCCCAAGGTATTCCGTGAGGGGTATGGTGAGTTCATGTAAAATTTTATTTTTTGTCACAAGTTAGTGGAATATGAGACTTTGTAATAAAAAATAAAAAAAACATTTTCCGCTAACTTGTGCCAAAAAACAAAATATTCTAGGAACTCCCCATGCCCATCACGGAATACCTTGGGATGTCTTCTTTCCAAAATGGGGTCACTTGTGGGGTATTTATACTGCCCTGGCATTTTAGGGGCCCTAAAGCGTGAGAAGTAGTTTGGAATCCAAATGCGTAAAAAATGCCCTGTGAAATCGTAAAGATTCTCATTAAAATTTGGGCCCCTTTGCGCACCTAGGCTGCAGAAAAGTGTCACACATGTGGTATCGCCGTACTCAGGAGAAGTAGGGCAATGTGTTTTGGGGTGTCTTTTTACATATACCCATGCTGGGTGAGAGAAATATCTCTGTAAAATGACAACTTTGTATAAAAAAATGGAAAAAGTTGTCTTTTCCGAAACGCGCGTTGAGGTAGCGCCTTCCTGGGTTGTTTCACACACGGTCTCCTTCTGGTGAGTTTTGGTCGCAGCTTTACCTCCACGGTCCCTGGACTTTGGTGCTCCATTTTACACCTGTCCTTCATCGATTTTGGCATGTTGTTTATTCTCCATTCTTTAGCTTTTTGCTCAACATACCATGTTTCATTGATGTGGTTGGTTCTCAGCTGACTTCTCACTCACCCCATATTACTGTATGTAATAGGTTCATGGGTTGGTTATTGTAACGAGTATCTCCCTTTGACCTCCATATGTATATTTATTAACTTTTGACCTGCGTGTTCTCCCAGGGTGGCACTTTTTACCATTTCCCTGCTCCCATCTACCTTGTCCTTGGCATCATATGTATGTATTTTTAATCATGTTTTGACATAATGAAATAAAATATTTATTATTTGGTACTTTGAGCTCCATTTCTTTAGTCTTTTCGCTATTGTACTCAGGAGCTTGTACTGAGTTATTTCCCACGGGTGCCCTCTGTGGCTATAATGGGTGGGCACTGTCCTTCTCTCCCCCTTGGGACACCCGGGGTCCCCCCTTTTTTCCTGTGGTCATTAAGGGGGTTTAAGCTAGGGGAGCTGAGGTGGATAAGTGGTGATAACTTTAAAACGCTTTGACTTATCCAGAAAAAAGGAGGGAGGGACCACAATGTGAGGCGCCAGTCGAGGCAGAGGAAGGTATCAATAAAGGTATCTGGAAGGTACGTATAGTTGACCCCTACGGATCAATAATACTGACACCAAAAGTGTCTAATATTTAGACCAATTATTAGTCGCTGGATGGCGGTAGGTACATTCAGGGGAGTGTAAACAGGAATAATCCCTGAACATTCAAATCCTGAATAGGTATTGTGCAATAAAATCAAGTAGCAGTGAGATCCACACTAATGATACCAGGTTTGGTCCCATATAGAATCAATAAAAATAAATATAGATAAATGTAATCAATATAAAAGATATAAAATCAATAGGTATTAGTGGTCTCCACTCACTTCACTGAGAGGAAATGTTGAGGGATAAAGCTCAAGACACCTAACAAAAAAATCCTCCCAATCCTGGATCGCTTCAAGAATCTTAGGATGAGGCAGCAGTCCCAGAGTCGGTACTTCTTGCAAAAATCCTTTATTTACAAACAACAGGAAAATAGAGCTCTACGCGTTTCGGGGCCCAGAGTAAGTCCCCTTCATCAGGAGCAGAATGATATTACATATAACAAACAGACATTTTATACCTAAAGTGTAAGGTCAAACAACATGGTGTCCTGGGGTTGGAGTGATGTCACTTCCGGGTCATACACACATCGGCAGTAAAGTCATTGATACAGTCATTGCCAACTTACGTTTTTCGTGGGACAGATGGTGTAGCCTAAGGCAAGTATATCTAGTAATACAATGTGGGTTTTGTTCATGGAGCGCTGAATAAACCGGCTCAGGTGGCGGAGCGTATCCCGGGACTACTTCCGGTCCGTGGAACGCACCGCTGGAGCGCACGCTGGGCGAGTGCGCATGCGCCGGATGAGGTGCTGAACGTGGAGCGCATCCAACGTGGCGCGCCTCACGTCCTATGTCACGCCCAATGTCTCTGCTAGAAGGGAGGCTTGGAACGCATGGTGCGTTCCACTGACAGCATCACGCTGTAGTTGAACTCAGGGACAGAAATACAATGTCCCTGCGGGCGTATGTGTATCTTGGATAGGTGGTGGATGGGAAAAATAGATGAAAGGGGATAATGATAATGATAAATATATAAAAAATGAATGAATATAAAAATATAAAAATCAGACTACTATATATATATATATATATATATATATATATATATATATATCTATCAAGATCCCCAAGGGATCAGATATTAAAATTCTATTGGTAAAGGAAAAAATTATTATTTATAACTCACTGCTAATGGGTACAAAATATATAATATATTTCTATGTACAGTACAGACCAAAAGTTTGGACACACCTTCTTATTAAAAGAGTTTTCTTTATTTTCATGACTATGAAAATTGTAGATTCACACTGAAGGCATCAAAACTATGAATTAACACATGTGGAATTATATACGTAACAAACAAGTGTGAAACAACTGAAAATATGTCATTCTAGGTTCTTCAAAGTAGCCACCTTTTGCTTTGATTACTGCTTTGCACACTCTTGGCATTCTCTTGATGAGCTTCAAGAGGTAGTCCCCTGAAATGGTTTTCACTTCACAGGTGTGCCCTGTCAGGTTTAATAAGAGGGATTTCTTGCCTTATAAATGGGGTTGGGACCATCAGTGGCGTTGAGGAGAAGTCAGGTGGATACACAGCTGATAGTCCTACTGAATAGACTGTTAGAATTTGTATTATGGCAAGAAAAAAGCAGCTAAGTAAAGAAAAACGAGTGGCCATCATTACTTTAAGAAATGAAGGTCAGTCAGTCAGGCGAAAAATTGGGAAAACTTTGAAAGTAAGGGCTATTTGATCATGAAGGAGAGTGATGGGGTGCTGCGCCAGATGACCTGGCCTCCACAGTCACCGGACCTGAACCCAATCGAGATGGTTTGGGGTGAGCTGGACAGCAGAGTGAAGGCAAAAGGGCCAACAAGTGCTAAGCATCTCTGGGAACTCCTTCTAGACTGTTGGAAGACCATTTCAGGGGACTACCTCTTGAAGCCCATCAAGAGAATGCCAAGAGTGTGCAAAGCAGTAATCAAAGCAAAAGGTGGCTACTTTGAAGAACCTAGAATATGACATATTTTCAGTTGTTTCACACTTGTTTGTTATGTATATAATTCCACATGTGTTAATTCATAGTTTTGATGCCTTCATAGTCATGAAAATAAAGAAAACTCTTTGAATGAGAAGGTGTGTCCAAACTTTTGGTCTGTACTGTATATATACAGTTGTGTTCAAAATTATTCAACCCCCAATGCTGTAAAGGGTTTTAGGGAATTTAGTGTACATTTGTAATTGTGTTCAGAATGAAATCTTACAAGGACTTTTTAAAGAACCAAATGCAACTAAAATGACATCAATTGTTTTTGTAATACAGTATTAAATGTTTTTTTTGTGATTTCTTCATTGACAATTATTCAACCCCTCAAAGACTACCACTCTTAAGAACAGAGGTTCATTCAAATGTTTTCGATCAGGTATTGAAAACACCTGTGGATGTCAAGGAGCAGCAATCAAGCATAATAAGCACCAATTAGGTAGATTTAAAAGGACTGTGATACTCAGCTCCTTCTAGACATTTACTGGTGTGTTTACAAACATGGTGAAGTCAAGAGAATGGTCCAGGAAGACAAGAGAAGAGGTAATTTCTCTTCACAGGAAGGGCAATGGCTATAAGAAGATTGCAAAGATGTTAAACATACCAAGAGACACCATAGGAAGCATCATTCGCAAATTCAAGGCAAAGGGCTCTGTTGAAACGCTACCTGGTCGTGGCAGAAAGAAGATGCTGACTTCGACTGCTGTGCGCTACCTGAAGCGCAAAGTGGAGAAAAGTCCCTGTGTGACTGCTGAGGAACTGAAAAAAGATTTGTCAGATGTGGTTACTGAAGTTTCAGCTCAGACAATAAGGCGCACACTGCGTAATGAAGGCCTCCATGCCAGAACTCCCAGGCGCACCCCCTTGCTGTCTCCAAAGAATAAGAAGAGTCGACTGTAGTATGCCAAAAGTCATGTGGACAAACCACAAAAGTTTTGGGATAGTGTTCTGTGGACTGATGAAACAAAATTAGAACTGTTTGGGCCCATGGATCAACGCTATGTTTGGAGGAGGAAAAACAAGGCCTATGAAGAAAAGAACACCTTGCCTACTGTGAAGCATGGTCAATCATGCTTTGGGGCTGTTTTGCTTCTACAGGTACAGGGAAGATTTAGCGTGTGCAAGGTACCATGATTTCTCTTCAGTACCAGGAGATATTGGATGAAAATGTGATGCAGTCCGTCACAAACCTGAGGCTTGGGAGACGTTGGACCTTTCAACAGGACAATGATCCCAAGCATACCTCCAAGTCCACTGGAGCATGGTTGCAGATTAAAGGCTGGAACATTTTGAAGTGGCCATCGCAGTCACCAGACTTAAATCCGATTGAGAACCTCTGGTGGGACTTAAAGAAAGCAGTTGCAGCGCGCAAGCCTAAGAATGTGACTGAACTGGAGGCTTTTGCCCATGAAGAATGGGCGAAGATACCCGTAGATCGCTGCAAGACACTTGTGTCAAGCTATGCTTCACGTTTAAAAGCTGTTATAACTGGAAAAGGATGTTGTACTAAGTACTAAGATTGAATGTCACTTGGGGGTTGAATAAAACTGATAATGATGTGAGCACAGAAAAGACATTTGTGGTTATTTCATTATAAATGTTATGTTATATTTGTCTGACTTACAAGTGCCTCTTTGATTTAATTGTAAACAAGATGACTGAAATCAAAATCAATGTCAAACTGGCCAAAACACTAAATTTCAGTGGGGGTTAAATAATTTTGAACACAACTGTATATAAATAAATCAGTGCGATAAATAGATATAGACTAGATAAGTATAAAAAATATATGTATAAAAAATATATATGTATAAAAGATAAATAAATGAAGATATAAAAATACAAATACAAAAAAAAATGTGGAAAATGACTGAATCAATATATATACAAAAATTATATCAGCATATACACACACAAACACACTTCCAATACTCAGTGTATATACAGTTGCAAGAAAAAGTATGTGAACCCTTTGGAATGATATGGATTTCTGCACAAATTGGTCATAAAATGTGATCTGATCTTCATCTAAGTCACAACAATAGACAATCACAGTCTGCTTAAACTAATAACATACAAAGAATTAAATGTTACCATGTTTTTATTGAACACACCATGTAAACATTCACAGTGCAGGTGTAAAAAGTATGTGAACCCCTAGACTAATGAGAACTCCAAGAGCTAATTGGAGTGAGGTGTCAGCCAACTGGAGTCCGATCAATGAGATGAGATTGGAGGTGTTGGTTACAGCTGCCCTGCCCTATAAAAAACACACACCAGTTCTGGGTTTGCTTTTCACAAGAAGCATTGCCTGATGTGAATGATGCCTCGCACAAAAGAGCTCTCAGAAGATCTACGATTAAGAATTGTTGACTTGCATAAAGCTGGAAAGGGTTATAAAAAGATCTCCAAAAGCATTGCTGTTCATCAGTCCACAGTAAGACAAATTGTCTATAAATAGAGAAAGTTCAGCACTGCTGCTACTCTCCCTAGGAGTGGCCGTCCTGTAAAGATGACTGCAAGAGCACAGCGCAGACTGCTCAATGCGGTGAAGAAGAATCCTAGAGTGTCAGCTAAAGACTTACAAAAGTCTCTGGCATATGCTAACATCCCTGTTAGCGAATCTACGATACGTAAAACACTAAACAAGAATGGATTTCATGGGAGGATACCACAGAAGAAGTCACTGCTGTCCAAAAAAAACATTGCTGCACGTTTACAGTTTGCACAAGAGCACCTAGATGTACCACAGGAGTACTGGCAAAATATTCTGTGGACAGATGAAACCAAAGTTAAGTTGTTTGGAAGAAACACACAACACTATGTGTGGAGAAAAAGAGGCACAGCACAACAACATCAAAACCTCATCCCAACTGTGAAGTATGGTGGTGGGGGCATCATGGTTTGGGGCTGCTTTGCTGCGTCAGGGCCTGGACGGATTGCTATCATTGAAGGAAAAATGAATTCCCAAGTTTATCAAGACATTTTGCAGGAGAACTTAAGGCCATCTGTCCACCAGCTGAAGCTCAACAGAAGATGGGTGTTGCAACAGGGCAACGACCCAAAACATAGAAGTAAATCAACAACAGAATGGCTTAAACAGAAGAAAATACACCTTCTGGAGTGGCCCAGTCAGAGTCCTGACCTCAACCCGATTGAGATGCTGTGGCATGACCTCAAGAAAGCGATTCACACCAGACATCCCAAGAATATTGCTGAACTGAAACAGTTCTGTAAAGAGGAATGGTCAAGAATTACTCCTGACCGTTGTGCACGTCTGATCTGCAACTACAGGAAACGTTTGGTTAAGGTTAAGCAAACTGTGATTGTCTATTGTTGTGACTTAGATGAAGATCAGATCACATTTTATGACCAATTTGTGCAGAAATCCATATCATTCCAAAGGGTTCACATACTTTTTCTTGCAACTGTATACACCGAAATATCTCATCAGGTTATGTAAGGTCCAATATATAAATAAATACATAAATAGATGCATAATTAGTCTTCTTTAAAATATATAACATATTGGGTCTAAATGTAGGATATATATCATATTAGGTATATGAACACTTCAAAGAAAAAAAGAGAATTTTTTTTTTTGAATGGACGGTGTCGAAGGAATATAAAAATGGAATAGGAGACTCCAATCAAGGGGTGGCTGGTTTTGCAAATAAATTAAAGATTCGGTGGTCAGTAATTGGTATACTCAAGGGTTTCATTCAAACCAAAGGGGGACAGCGTGTTCAAACGATAAATCCAGTACATTTCTTTACGTGACAAGCACTGATACGACTGGGGGACCCATTCCAGGGGTGTGACCTTTAGGAGTGCTGTGTCACTATTGTGGAACTCGTGGAAGTGTTTGGGAACACTGTGTGTAAGAATTTGTCTTTTAACATTCGAGCGGTGCTCGTTCATCCGTTCCCTTAAGGTCTGTGTTGTTCTTCCTACATAAAAGAGCTTGCATGGGCATTCTAATAAGTATATGACAAATCTTGGCCCACAGTTCATATTGTGTCTTAACCATTTAAGGACCACAGGTTTATACCCCCCTAGTGACCAGGCCCTTTTTTCCAAATCAGCACTCCACAACTTTAGCGGTTTATTGCTCGGTCATGCAACTTACCACCCAAATGAATTTTACCTCCTTTTCTTCTCACTAATAGAGCTTTCATTTGGTGGTATTTCATTGCTGCTGACATTTTTACTTTTTTTGTTATTAATCGAAATTTTATGATTTTTTTGCAAAAAAATGACATTTTTCACTTTCAGTTGTAAAATTTTGCAAAAAAAACTACATCCATATATACATTTTTCTCTAGATTTATTGTTCTACATGTCT
Organism: Bufo bufo; assembly: GCF_905171765.1. Classification (NCBI taxonomy): domain Eukaryota; kingdom Metazoa; phylum Chordata; class Amphibia; order Anura; family Bufonidae; genus Bufo; species Bufo bufo. The sequence goes on along the minus strand of NC_053394.1, from coordinate 31,020,943 downwards.
TTGATAAAAAATGTGAATTTCCGCTTTTTGAAGCAGCTCTGACTTTCTGAGCACCTGTCATGTTTCCTGAGGTTCTACAATGGCCAGACAGTACAAACACCCCACAAATGACCCCATTTCGGAAAGTAGACACCCTAAGGTATTCGCTGATGGGCATAGTGAGTTCATAGAACTTTTTATTTTTTGTCACAAGTTAGCGGAAAATGATGATTTTTTTTATTTTTATTTTTTTTCTTACAAAGTCTCATATTCCACTAACTTGTGACAAAAAATTAAAAACTTCCATGAACTCACTATGCCCATCACGAAATACCTTGGGGTGTCTTCTTTCCAAAATGGGGTCACTTGTGGGGTAGTTTTACTGCCCTGGCATTTTAGGGGCCCAAATGCAGGCAAAGTAGTTTAAAATCAAAATCTGTAAAAAATGGCCAGTGCTCTTTGGAATGTGGGCCCCTTTGCCCACCTAGGCTGCAAAAAAGTGTCACACATATGGTATTGCCGTACTCAGAAGAAGTTGGGCAATGTGTTTTGGGGTGTCATTTTACATATACCCATGCTGGGTGAGAGAAATATCTTGGCAAAAACAACTTTGTATAAAAAAATGGGAAAAGTTGTCTTTTGCCAAGATATTTCTCTCACCCAGCATGGGTATATGTAAAATGACACCCCAAAACACATTGCCCAACTTCTCCTGAGTACGGTGATACCAGATGTGTGACACTTTTTTGCAGCCTAGGTGGGCAAAGGGGCCCACATTCCAAAGAGCACCTTTCGGATTTCACCGGCCATTTTTTATAGATGCGCAAAGGGGCCCACATTCCTTTTATGAGGGCATTTTTAGACATTTGGATCACAGACTTCTTCTCATGCTTTAGGGCCCCTAAAATGCCAGGGCAGTATATATACCCCACATGTGACCCCATTTTGGAAAGAAGACACCCCAAGGTATTCAATGAGGGGCATGGCGAGTTCATAGAATTTTTTTTTGGCACAAGTTAGCGGAAATTGATATTTATTTATTTTTTCTCACAAAGTCTCCCTTTCCGCTTACTTGGGACAAAAATTTCAATCTTTCATGGACTCAATATGCCCCTCACGGAATACCTTGGGGTGTCTTCTTTCCGAAATGGGGTCACATGTGGGGTATTTATACTGCCCTGGCATTCTAGGGGCCCTAAAGCGTGAGAAGAAGTCTGGAATATAAATGTCTAAAAATTGTTACGCATTTGGATTCTGTGAGGGGTATAGTGAGTTCATGTGAGATTTTATTTTTTGACACAAGTTAGTGGAATATGAGACTTTGTAAGAAAAAAAAATATAATTTCCGCTAACTTGGGCCAAAAAAATGTGTGAATGGAGCCTTACAGGGGGGTGATCAATGACAGGGGGGTGAACAATGACAGGGGGGTGATCAGAGAGTCTATATGGGGTGATCACCCCCCTGTCATTGATCACCCCCCTTTAAGGCTCCATTCAGATGTCCGTATGTGTTTTGCGGATCCGATCCATGTATCCGTGAATCCGTAAAAAACATACGGACATCTGAATGGAGCCTTACAGGGGGGTGATCAATGACAGGGGGGTGATCAATGACAGGGGGGTGATCAGGGAGTCTATATGGGGTGATCGCCCCCCTGTCATTGATCACCCCCCTATAAGGCTCCATTCAGATGTCCGTATGTGTTTTGCGGATCCGATCCATGTATACGTGGATCCGTAAAAAACATACGGACATCTGAATGCAGCTTTACAGGGGAGTGATCAATGACAGGGGGGTGATCAATGACAGGGGGGTGATCAGGGAGTCTATATGGGGTGATCACCCCCCTGTAAGGCTCCATTCAGACGTCTGTATGTGTTTTGCGGATCCGATCCATGTATCCATGGATCCGTAAAAAAAATACGGACATCTGAATGCAGCCTTACAGGGGAGTGATCAATGACAGGGGGGTGATCAATGACAGGGGGGTGATCAGGGAGTCTATATTGGGTGATCACCCCAGTCATTGATCACCCCCCTGTAAGGCTCCATTCAGACGTCCGTATGTGTTTTGCGGATCCGATCCATGTATCAGTGGATCCGTAAAAATCATGCGGACGTCTGAATGGAGCCTTACAAGGGGGTGATCAATGACAGGGGGGTGATCAGGGAGTCTATATGGGGTGATCAGGGGTGAATAAGGGGTTAATAAGTGACAGGGGGGGGTGTAGTGTAGTGGTGTTTGGTGCTACATATTACTGAGCTACCTGTGTCCTCTGGTGGTCGATCCAAACAAAAGGGACCACCAGAGGACCAGGTATATTAGACGCTGTTATCAAAACAGCGTCTAATATACCTGTTAGGGGTTAAAAAAAATCGCATCTCCAGCCTGCCAGCGAACGATCGCCGCTGGCAGGCTGGAGATCCACTCGCTTACCTTCCGATCCTGTGAACGCGCGCGCCTGTGTGCGCGCGTTCACAGGAAATCTCGGCTCACGTGAGATGACGCCAATCGGCGTTAGTGTAGCCTGGGAGAGCCGCCGCAATGACGCCTTTCGGCGTTAGCGTGGCGGCAAGTGGTTAAAGTGTAAGTCTCATCAGAACCAGGGATTTTTATTTCTTTTGTCCCATGGGCTATCATCTGACAGCATTTGCATCGTTTAGTACCACATTTGAAAATCCCTTTGGTGATGTCCCCGTGGTTAATTTTTTTATTTTTAACAAAGTTAGGGCAAGATGGGGCCAGAATATTTTTCAGGGTAGGGGCCCTTCTGAACGTAAGAGTCGGGACAGCAGATAAAATGTCTTTCAGGATGGGGTCTTTTAAGAGGATATTCCAGTGTTTGGTTATAATTTTTCTGATTTGTCTATGTTTGTTGTTGTATTGGGTAATGAGATTAAACTGTGGTGCTTTAATGGGAGCTGGTTCAGTTTTTTTGGGCAATAGGGCATCGGTTTGGCTCAACTTTAAGAATCTTTTCATGGAATCCTGGACTAAGGATCTAGGATAACCTTTTTCTTTGAAACGGGTCTGGAGAATAGAGAGTTGTTCCTGTAGAACTTAGTTATCAGAGCAATTTCTTCCGATCCGTTTCATTTGGCTAAATGGTATATTTCTTTTCCATTTAGCGTAATGACAGCTCTTAAATTCCAGGTAGCTGTTTGCATCTACCTTTTTGAAATGTCTTCGTTGTGATGGTATCAGATTCAGATTCCAAATGGATATCCAAAAAGATAGCTTTATTGGGATGTTGTTCCATGGTGAAGGATAGACCCCAATCATTTTTATTGAGCTCGTTAAAAAAAATGGGTGAGTTCTTCACTATTTCCTTCCCAAATAAACAACATATCGTCTATGTAACGTTTATAAAATCTTATTTTTGGATGGGAGAGGAGACCAAACTGTTTCTCAAACATCCCCATAAATAGATTCGCATACGATGGGGCAAATTTGGTCCCCATCGCAGTACCTTTTGTTTGAATGTAAAACTGATCATTGAAATAATTGTGTTGTAGAATGAATTCTATTGATTTCAAAACAAATTCTTTCTGTGGATCGGGCATGGAGGGATCTTCGCTGAGGTGTTGTCTAATGGCTGCAAATTCATGTCTGATATTGCTGTACAAGGAGGCTACATCTAGCGTTACCCAGGGTATCTTTGAGGTATGAGGGTAATGATTGGACATGCTTCTGTAGGAAAAAAATCTACGTATGCTGAAAGATTTGAGGTGAGTGAATTTATACCTGAAATAATAGGTCGGCCTGGGGGGTTATCGAGGGATTTGTGTATCTTCGGGAGAAAATAAAATTTGGCTAGAGATGGATGAGAAGGGGACAAAAAGAGTTTCTCTTTTTTGTCAATAATGTTCAAATGGAAGCCCTGATCTATCAATTCTGTCAGGGCCTTTTTAAAAATATTGGTTGGGTCTTCTTTGAGAATTTTGTAATAATCTGGATCGGATAAGATCCTGTTTGCTTCGTTTAAATAATAGTCTGCATTAAGAATAACTACACCCCCCCCCCCCTTTATCCGCATTTTTAATGGTGATATCCTTATTACCTTTGAGTGTTTTTAGAGCCCTCTTTTCTGCTGGTTTTAAATTATGCCCTCCCGTTTTGATATCGTTTTCTTCACATAGGTTTTCGAAATCGTCCAAAACCATCGTATAGTAGCTCTCTAATTGAGGGCTGCGATTTTCTATAGGGTAAAATGTAGAACTCCTTTGTAGGTTGGACGGTATGGGGGGAGGTGATCTAGATGATATCATATCGATGTTAGAATCCGAATATAGCTCCTCAGGTGTAGCGATACTCCCTATCTGCGGTTTGGTGAGTTCCTTTATTCTAAAATGACGTTTTAGAGTAAGTTTCCTAATGAATTTGTTCAAATCAATAAAAGTTCAAAAGGATCCGGTGGGTTGGTGGGACAAAAGGATAGCCCTTTGCTTAAAATTTTTATCTCATCGGGTTGAAGGGTATAGCATGAGAGATTAAAAATTCCCTTTTCTTTTTCTAATTCTTTACTCTTGGCGTTAACGGTGTCACCTGAGGGGGGGATTGTAGTGGTGTCATTTGTAGAAAGTTTAGGATTTTTGGATAGTGGGTCTTTGATTTTTTCTTTTCGGGTGCATCTGGATTTTCCTCCTCTGCATCCTCTGATCCTTCTTTTGGGCGTTTTCTGGAACTGGCCACAGGGGTGAAGAAGTGTGTTATCTTCAAGTTTTTTCTTGCTTGAGGGGACATTTTTGATATTAGATTGGTTGGAGTGAAAAAGGGACTGATTGATTGGAAAGAGGTTAGCGTGGCTCGCACGGGGGGGGGGGGGGGGGTCAATCCTGGGGAGGGGAGTTGTCTGAATTTTTTTTATATATATATATATATATATATATATATACACACATACACTGAGTATTGGAAGTGTGTTTGTGTGTGTATATGCTGATATAATTTTTGTATATATATTGATTGTCATTTTCCACTTTTTCTTTTTTTTTGTATTTGTATATCTTCATTTATTTATTTTTTATACATATATTTTTTATACTTATCCAGTCTATATCTATTTATCGCACTGATTTATTTATTTATATATATATATATACATAGAAATATATTATATATTTTGTACCCATTAGCAGTGAGTTATAAATAATATTTTTTTCCTTTACCAATAGAATTTTAATATCTGATCCCTTGGGGATCTTGATATATATATATATATATATATATATATATATATATATATATATATATATATATTATATATATATATAGTAGTCCGATTTTTATATCCATTCATTTTTTATATATTTATCATTATCCCCTTTCATCTATTTTTCCCATCCACCACCTATCCAAGATACACATACGCCCGCAGGGACATTGTATTTCTGTCCCTGAGTTCAACTACAGCGTGATGCTGTCAGTGGAATGCACCATGCGTTCCAAGCCTCCCTTCTAGCAGAGACATTGGGCGTGACATAGGACGTAAGGCGCGCCACATTGGATGCGCTCCACGTTCAGCACCTCATCCGGCGCATGCGCACTCGCTCAGCGTGCGCTCCAGCGGTGCGTTCCACGGACCGGAAGTGGTCCCAGGATACGCTCCGCCACCTGAGCCGTTTTTTTTCAGTGCTCCATGAACAAAACCCACATTGTATTACTAGATATACTTGCCTTAGGCTACACCATCTGTCCCACGAAAAACGTAAGTTGGCAATGACTGTATCAATGACTTTACTGCTGATGTGTGCATGACCCGGAAGTGACATCACTCCAACCCCAGGACACCATGTTGTTTGACCTTACACTTTAGGTATAAAATGTCTGTTTGTTATATGTAATATCATTCTGCTCCTGATGAAGGGGACTTACTCTGGGCCCCGAAACGCGTAGAGCTCTATTTTCCTGTTTGGAAATAAAGTATTTTTGCAAGAAGTACCGACTCTGGGACTGCTGCCTCATCCTAAGATTCTTGAAGCGATCCAGGATTGGGAGGATTTTTTTGTTGGGTGTCTTGAGCTTTATCCCTCAACATTTCCTCCCAGTGAAGTGAGTGGAGACCACTAATACCTATTGATTTTATATCTTTTATATTGATTACATTTATCTATATTTATTTTTATTGATTCTATATGGGACCAAACCTGGTATCATTAGTGTGGATCTCACTGCTATTTGATTTTATTGCACAATACATATTCAGGATTTGAATGTTCAGGGATTATTCCTGTTTACACTCCCCTGAATGTACCTACCGCCATCCAGCGACTAATAATTGGTCTAAATATTAGACACTTTTGGTGTCAGTATTATTGATCCGTAGGGGTCAACTATACGTACCTTCCAGATACCTTTATTGATACCTTCCTCTGCCTCGACTGGCGCCTCACATTGTGGTCCCTCCCTCCTTTTTTTCTTCATTTTATTTATGTGTTGAACCAATTCAAACTACCGACCACATCTGGCAGCCTATCGATCACCATACCCAACTCTCTGCCTGCCTTACTTACTTCTATTTTTTCCTCCTCTGGCGCCCTGCAAATAATTATATAGCCTTCTTGGATTTGTTCCAAGTAAGTCTTGTGATTAACCCTCTACATCTTTTTCTCCCATACCTGTTGACTTATCCAGGCCATTCTGAGATAGTTTTTTCGTCACATATTGTACTTCATGACACTGGTAAAATGAAGTAAAAAAAATAAAATAAAAATTATTGCTAAAAAAAAAAAAAAAAAAATTGTTAAAAATTGCAAATTTCCAAGTTTCAATTTCTCTACTTCTATAATACATAGTAATACCTCAAAAAATAGTTATTACTTTACATTCCCCATATGTCTACTTCATGTTTGGATCATTTTGGGAATGGTATTTTATATTTTGGAGATGTTACAAAGCTTAGAAGTTTAGAAGCAAATCTTGAAATTTTTCAGAAGTTTTCAAAAACTCAATTTAGGGACCAGTTCAGGTCTGAAGTCACTTTGTGAGGCTTATATATTAGAAACCACCCAAAAATGACCCCATTCTAGAAACTACACCCCTCAAGGTATTCAAAACTGATTTTTACAAACGTCGTTAACCCTTTAGGTGTCCCACAAGAGTTAATGGCAAATGGAAATAAAATTTCAGAATTTAGATTTTTTGGGAAAATTTTCCATTTTAATCCATTTTTTCCAGTAACAAAGCAAGGGTTAACAGCCAAACAAAATGCTATATTTATTGCCCCGATTCTGTAGTTTGCAGAAACACCCCATATATGGCCGTAAACTACTGTACGGGCACACAGTAGCGCGTAGAGGGAAAGGTGCGCCGCATGGTTTTTGGAAGGCAGATTTTGCTGGACTGGTTTATTTACACCATGTCCCATTTGAAGCCCCCCTGATGCACCCCTAGAGTAGAAACTCCATCAAAGTTACCCCATTTGAGGGGTGTAGTTTCTTATATGGGGTCGCTTTTATGAAGTTTCTACTCTAGGGGTGCATCAGGGGGGCTTCAAATGGGACATGGTGCCAAAAAAAGGGGCCATCAAAATCTGCCTTCCAGAAACCATACGGCATTCCTTTCCTTCTGCACCCTGCCGTTTGGTCATACAGCAGTTTACGACTACATATGGGGTGTTTCTGTAAACTGTAGTATGAGGGTGATAAATATTAATTTTTGTTTGGCTGTTAACCCTTGCTTTGTTATTGGAAAAAAACTGATTAACATGGAAAATTTGCCCAAAAATGGCTTTTTTTGCACCGTTTTTATTTTTTACCGTGTTCATCTGAAGGGTTGGGGGGGGGGGGTATTTTTATAGAGCAGATTCTTACTTACGCGGCGATACCTAATATGTTTACTTTTTATTTATTTATGTTTTACACTATATTATCTTTTTATAAACAAAAAAAACAAACATTTTAGTATCTCCATAGTCTAAGAGTCTTTTTTGCCGATTATCTTATTTTTTGCGGGATGAGAGGACAGTTTTATTCACCCTATTTTGGGGGGGCATATGACTTTTTGATCGCTTGATATTAGAATTTTTGTTATGTAAGGTGACAAAAAAAACTTTTTTTGCACCGTTTTTATTTTATTTTTTTGACAGTGTTCATCTGAGGGGTTGGGGGGGTATTTTTATAGAGCAGATTCTTACAGACGCGGTGATACCTAATATGTCTACTTTTTATTTATTTTAGTTTTACTAAATAATATTTTTAAATTTTATTATTTTAGGGTCTCAAGTCTGAGAAACAGTTTTTTATCCGATTGTCAGTGGCTAAATTGGGATATAAATGTAGTACTCCATGGAAGTGTGATACTCCATGAAGCAACCAATAATGCAGAGGCCCGGATGATCGTGTCACACTGAGTAGTGGTGTCCTTCCGTATCCCCCTCCTGTGACACACTCTGCACCTTTTTTGGGTCCGTCCCTTCTTTCCAGTATGGGGGACCACACCTGGAAAGTGTTGGCCAGGGACGATCCGGGCGCCTCCAGTTCCCGAAGTACTCCGGGCTGCTCTTTCCCGGTCAGAAAAGATCAGGGCCTTGAGGACTGCCTCATAGAACTGAAGGAATGTCCCTGTTTTGCCAGCGCTCCGGGACAGCACAAAAGAGTTGTACAAGGCAACCTGCACCAAGTAGACCGCAACTTTTTTGTACCATGCCCGGGTTTTGCTCATGGCGTTATATGGCTTGAGGACTTGATCAGAGATCAACTCCTGCCATATACCGATTGTAGTCGACGATACAATCGGGCTTGAGGACTGTTGCCGCGGTACCTCGCACAGGGACAGGGGTGATGCCGTTACCATGAATTGTGGACAGTACAAGGACATCCCTCTTGTCCTTATATAGTAGTAAGGGCACGGGTCTCACCCCTGTGGATAGGTACCTGGAGGGTACCTTTTTCCACACGGTCCTACAAGCGGACATGGATCTGGCGGCGAGGGACTGGAACAAGGGGATACTAGTATAAAAGTTATCCACGTACAAGTGGTAACTCTTATCTAGCAGTGGGTGCATAAGGTCCCACACAAGTTTCCCGCTAACACCCAGAGTGGGGGGACATTCTGGGGGTTCAATACGGGAATCTCGCCCCTCGTACACACAAAACTTGTAAGTGTACCCTAAGGTACTCACAAAGTTTGTACAGCTTCACGCCATACCTCGCCCGCTTAGAGGGAACATGCTGGCAGAAAATGAGTCTCCCCTTTAACACAATGAGAGACTCATCAACCGTGACCTCCCTTCCAGGTACATAGGCCTGTACAAATTTGGCCCCAAAGTGATTGATGACCGGCCTGATTTTGTACAGGCAGTCATAGGCAGGATCACCTCGGGGGGAGGACATGCTGCATTATCTGAATAATGCAGGCATTTCCGGATGGCCTCAAACCGGGAGCGTGTCATGGCTGTATTGAAAAGTGGGGTCTGGTAGAGGACGTCGCCACTCCAGTAATGCCTGACACTAGGTTTCTTGACTAGGCCCATATGCAGCATGAGGCCCCAAAACGTCCTCATCTTGGCTGCACTGACCGGGGTCCAGCCACCGGGCCTAGCCAAAAAGGAGCCCAGGTGTTGAGCAATGAACTGTTGGATGTACAGGTTCGTCTGCTCCACCATCAGATTTACAAAGTGGTCGCTGAAAAAAAGACTAAAATAGTCATATTCAGTGAAGCCCACTGTGGAAATCTGGATTCCTGGTTGGCCTACAAAATCAGGAATCACAGGCTCAAATCGCTCTTGGGTACACCAGACAAGTTCACCGGCAGGGGGCTCCGGTGGATTTAACTGGTGGCCGGGAAAACAGTAACGAGCCCCAGAGCTGCTCGTACTAGGGTGGGCAACAGGGTCCATAGCATGGCGGTGTCTCTGCCGCCTTGGGGGCTCATCATCATAGCTAGATGATGATGCGGATGACAACAGGAAAGTGGGGTCATCCTCACTGGGACTCTCGGACTCGGAGGCAAGCTGGGCACATGCCTCCTCGGCCGAGAACGTCCAGCGGGCCATAGGGGAGTGTGTGTCTGCGTGTGTGTGTAAATCTTTATTCAGTGTGCGTGGGTGTGGGGGCACGGGTGTTTGCGAACTCACCCTAAACCTAAAAGACAAAAAAAAAAAAAAAAGACTAACTAAAAAAAGGGAAAAAAACGGTGAAAAAAAAATTAATTCAAAATCGCTGATCAACCGTCCGAAGTTGATCAGCGGTGGGGTGTGCGATGCGCTAACAGTGGCTGGACATCAAGAGTGCCTGTGGACCCCAGACACCCGATTTAGGGTGATGCAACAAAAATAATTTTTGGGTTTTTTTCTCACTAACTTTCCCTGAATATCCCTGCCTAACCCAACCTTTCCCTAAATACCTGGGGGGTGCTGAGGCACAAATGGGGGTGCTGGCTGGAGATCGATGCAACTCTGGATCCACGTGCAGCGCTCCTCTCTCCCCGGCTCCCGGACACAACAGAATGAGGAGAGGAGCGCTGCAATAATTTGAATGACCCGCCCGCCCAATTAGAGCGATCCTGAGAGGTGATGTCACCATCACCTCTCAGGATCGCAGGATGGTGATTGGTGGTGTATTATTACACCACCGATCACCATCCTGTTCCGGGTTATCGGGTCCCCAGAGACCTGAATAACCTGGAAACGCAGCAAACCGCAGGTCTGAATTGACGCCGACATGGGGGGGGGGGGGGGGTCACAGGCGGTGATCGGAACTTTACATGACGTACCGGTACGTCATGTTTTCGGAAGAGGTTAAAAATATATTTTAAAAAACTGACATATTGGGTATCACCGCGTCCGTAACAACCTGCTCTATAAAAATATAATGATTTACCCTGTAAGGTGAAAACCATAAAAAAATAAAAATAAAAACAGTGCCGAAAAATCTATTTTCTGTCACCATACATCACAAAAAGTGTAATACCAAACAAAGTAGAATGTACTCCAAAATAGTACCAATCAAACCGTCACCTCATGCCGCAAAAACTGAGCCCCTACATAAAGACAATCACATGAAAAATAAAAATAATGTCTTTCAGAACAAGGAGACACAAAAACATGATTTATTTCAAAAATGCTTTATTATTTAAAATTGAAACAAAATAAAAATAAAAGTAGTCATATTTGGTATTGTTGTGTCCATAACAACCTGTTCTATAAAAATAGCACATGATCTAACCTGTGAGATGAACACCAGAAACAAAAAACAACAAGTGTGCCAGAACAGCCATTTTTTGGTTACCTTGCCTCACAAAAAGTGTAATATAGAGCAATTAAAAGTCATATATACCACAAAATAGTACCAATAAATGTGTCATCTTATTCTATAATTTCCAAAGTGGGGTAACTTTTTTGGAGTTTCCACTCTTGGGGTGCATCAGGAGGGCTTTAAATGTCATATGGCAAATTAAAGTTATCCCAGTGAAATCTACCCTCTAAAATCCATGACGTTCCTTTCCTTCTGCACCCTGCCATGTGCCCATACAGCAGTTTACGACCACATGTGGGGTGTTTCTGTAAACTGCAGAATCGGGGTAATAAATATTGAGTTCTATTTGGCTGTTAACCCTTGATGTGTTACAGGAAAAAATTAATTAAAATGGTAAATCTGCCAAAAAAGTTAAATATAAAAATGTAATCTCCTTTTTCCTTTAATTCTTGTGGAACATCTAAAGCAGGGCTTGACAAATTTCCTTGGAATCTAGGAGCCAGCTAAAAAAGTTAGGAGCCAGGCGGAGCCGCGTCATAAAGCCCCTAGTAGGTGCCCCCCCCACTTCTCCATAGAGCCCCCCCAATAATGCTGTATACCATGTTACATATACCGCCGCTCCGTCCCCGGACCCTATTGACTATAATGGGGACGGGGGTGGAGCTCCGGCGCAGCATGGCAGTTCGCGGTGAGAGGCCGCCGGACTAAAAAGTTGGACATGCAGTACTTTTACCATGCACTGCCGTGCTGCGCCAGAGCTCTGCCCCCATTATAGTCAATGGGGACAGAGCTGCGGTCCGGCGAAACAGCGGAAGGACGGATCCGACAGGGTGAACAGCCTGCCAGATCCATCCTGCCGCAAGTGTGAAAGTAGCCTAAGGGCTCTTTCACACTTGCGTTCTTTTCTTCCGGCATACAGTTCCGTTGTCGGGGCTCTATGCTGGAAGAATCCTGATCAGTTTTATCCTAATGCATTCTGAATGGAGAGAAATCCGTTCAGGATGCTTCAGGATGTCTTCAGTTCCAGAACGGAACGTTTTTTGGCCGGAGAAAATACCGCAGCATGCTGCGCTTTTTGCTCCGGCCAAAAATCCGGAACACTTGCCGCAAGGCCGGATCCGGAATTAATGCCCATTGAAAGGCATTGATCCGGATCCGGCCTTAAGCTAAACGTCGTTTCGGCGCATTGCCGGACCCGACATTTAGCTTTTTCAGAGTGGTTACCATGGCTGCCGGGACGCTAAAGTCCTGGCAGCCATGGTAAAGTGTAGCGGGGAGCAGTATACTTACCGTCCGTGCGGCTCCCGGGGCGCTTCAGAGTGACGTCAGGGCGCCCCAACAGCATGGATCACGTGATCGCATGGATCACGTCATCCATGCGCATGTGGCGCTCTGACGTTATTCTGGAGCGCCCCGGGAGCCGCACGGACGGTAAGTATACTGCTCCCCCGCTCCTACTATGGCAACCAGGACTTTAATAGCGTCCTGGCTGCCATAGTAACACTGAACGCATTTTGAAGACGGCTCCGTCTTCAAATGCTTTCAGTACACTTGCGTTTTTCCGGATCCGGCGTGTAATTCCGGCAAGTGGAGTACACGCCGGATCCGGACAACGCAAGTGTGAAAGAGGCCTTAGTTCTATAGCTACTGAATGAGACAGAAGAAGGGATGCCTTTAACATAGATCTCCTTGAGAAGCCAATTTGATCCTAAAGGGTTAATTCAAACTGTAATCTAAACTGTGTCCTGTCACTTCTCTCATCTCTGCTCCTGTCCCTTAATCTTATCACTGCTGCAAAAGCAGCCTCAGTGTAAACTGTTCTAGAGTCTGACTGACTGTTCTTTTAACTCAAAGAATCGAATGAGTCACTAACTGTAGGATCTTTAGATTCTTTTAACCTGTGACTCATTCCATTCTTACTTAGACTCCCTCCTGTACTTGTGTCAGTGACTCGGACTCAGAGCTGCTAGTGCTTGCCTTGCCTCAGCTCTGATTGGTTGGTGGGCGGGGAGGGGCTGGCAGAAGCAGCTTCCACTCTAGGATCAGATTACACTCCTCCTGAGTCCCTCCCCTCCCTGCTGCCAGCGTCTCTGCTATTGTGTGCTGTGACGGAGCTGTTTAAACGGTGCTGCCTCCGGACAGAACGGCAGCTCCGCACCCATCGCCCGGGCACCTTTGAAAACGGGCTGACAAATACCCAAGCGCCAGGACTAAATTCCTGGTCGCCATGGCGACCTGACGCCTGGGATTTGATCTAAAGGGTTAACAAAGTTTGTAAAATCAGTTTTCAATAAACTTTAAAGGGTGTAGTTTCTACAATGGGGTCATTTATGGGTGGTTTCCACTATGTAACACCACAAAGTGACTTTAGAATTGAGTGGTCCTTAAAAAAGTGGGTTTTGGAAATTCTTAAAAATTTTAAAGTTTGCTTCTAAAATTCTAAGCCTTATAAGATCCTAAAACATAAAATTACATTTACAAAATGATGCAAACATGAAAGTGGATATATGGGAAATGTAAAGTAATAACTCTTATGATGTATCATTATCTGCCTTAAAAAGAGATAAATAAAAATTTAGAAATTTATATTTTTTTAAATAAATAAAGGTGAATTATATCGACTACATTTTTTCACTATCATGAAGTACAATGTGTCGCGAGAAAACAATCTCAGAATCGCTTGGATAAGTAAAAGCATTCTGAAGTTATTACCACATAGTAACATATCAAGTTTCCAAAAAACGGCCTGGCCCTTAAGGTGTTAACCCCATTACATGTAGATTGTACAGGGAGTGCAGAATTATTATGCAAGTTGTATTTTTGAGAATTAATTTTATTATTGAACAACAACCATGTTCTCAATGAACCCAAAAAACTCATTAATATCAAAGCTGAATATTTTTGGAAGTAGTTTTTAGTTTGTTTTTAGTTTTAGCTATTTTAGGGGGATATCTGTGTGTGCATGTGACTATTACTGTGCATAATTATTAGGTAACTTAACAAAAAACAAATATATACCCATTTCAATTATTTATTTTTACCAGTGAAACCAATATAACATCTCAACATTCACAAATATACATTTCTGACATTCAAAAACAAAACAAAAACAAATCAGTGACCAATATAGCCACCTTTCTTTGCAAGGACACTCAAAAGCCTGCCATCCATGGATTCTGTCAGTGTTTTGATCTGTTCACCATCAACATTGCGTGCAGCAGCAACCACAGCCTCCCAGACACTGTTCAGAGAGGTGTACTGTTTTCCCTCCTTGTAAATCTCACATTTGATGATGGACCACAGGTTCTCAATGGGGTTCAGATCAGGTGAACAAGGAGGCCATGTCATTAGATTTTCTTCTTTTATACCCTTTCTTGCCAGCCACGCTGTGGAGTACTTGGACGCGTGTGATGGAGCATTGTCCTGCATGAAAATCATGTTTTTCTTGAAGGATGCAGACTTCTTCCTGTACCACTGCTTGAAGAAGGTGTCTTCCAGAAACTGGCAGTAGGACTGGGAGTTGAGCTTGACTCCATCCTCAACCCGAAAAGGCCCCACAAGCTCATCTTTGATGATACCAGCCCAAACCAGTACTCCACCTCCACCTTGCTGGCGTCTGAGTCGGACTGGAGCTCTCTGCCCTTTACCAATCCAGCCACGGGCCCATCCATCTGGCCCATCAAGACTCACTCTCATTTCATCAGTCCATAAAACCTTAGAAAAATCAGTCTTGAGATATTTCTTGGCCCAGTCTTGACGTTTCAGCTTGTGTGTCTTGTTCAGTGGTGGTCGTCTTTTAGCCTTTCTTACCTTGGCCATGTCTCTGAGTATTGCACACCTTGTGGTTTTGGGCACTCCAGTGATGTTGCAGCTCTGAAATATGGCCAAACTGGTGGCAAGTAGCATCTTGGCAGCTGCACGCTTGACTTTTCTCAGTTCATGGGCAGTTATTTTGCGCCTTGGTTTTTCCACACGCTTCTTGCGACCCTGTTGACTATTTTGAATGAAACGCTTGATTGTTCGATGATCACGCTTCAGAAGCTTTGCAATTTTAAGAGTGCTGCATCCCTCTGCAAGATATCTCACTATTTTTGACTTTTCTGAGCCTCTCAAGTCCTTCTTTTGACCCATTTTGCCAAAGGAAAGGAAGTTGCCTAATAATTATGCACACCTGATATAGGGTGTTGATGTCATTAGACCACACCCCTTCTCATTACAGAGATGCACATCACCTAATATGCTTAATTGGTAGTAGGCTTTCGAGCCTATACAGCTTGGAGTAAGACAACATGCATAAAGAGGATGATGTGGTCAAAATACTCATTTGCCTAATAATTCTGCACGTAGTGTATGCTTGTAAACAGGTCCCTCTCTCTTTATGTTGTTATAGTAAAACTATAATTGTAACATTATTTCAATGTACCCTGCAACTTAATGTATTAAACATCATTATCTCTGACAATTTCCCTCAGGAAATATAGTGAGGTTAGCAGAGGTTGCGAGTTCTCTGCTGCTCCTCAGAAAGATCAAGTGGCTCTTTGTCCTTATGACAACCTTAGTACATGCAAATCCTTGGGACAAAAAAATGGCATGAGGGGGTTCTAGAAAATGTTGTTAACTTCTTCAATCCAATGTCAACTGGATGCAATGCAAATAGATGGAATTCAGTCCAACACTTCATTCTTCTGCCTCATCAGACTGCCCTGTGCCCCTAGGTAGAATCTACGGACTCCAGTTATGAATTTTCATCAAGTGCCCACAGCCAGCTGAAACACAAGATTCATACTTACCAGCTCCATGCCATTCTGGTCTTCTGTGCTGTCTCTACCTTCCGGTCCTTGCACAGTTTACACCCGGCTGTGCATGGCTATGGTCACATGCACCCTTCCAGTGGTGATATGACCACAAGGAGCACTTCTTTGGCTGGAGTGGTGCATGTATCCAAGCCCATGCCCCACTGGATGTAAACAGTAGGCGGACAAGAAGATGGAGACAGCAGAGCCAGAACAGAGGACCAGAGCAGCAAGGAGCTGGTATATATGAATCTTGTTGACACCTAGTAATAATGTGATGCTGCATCAACATATACCGTGTAGCAAAACCCAAAATAACAGAAAGTAGGACCACCTTGGTTGTGTGATCATTGACCGAGCACCACCAGCAGTTTATACTTTAAACGCCGCTCAATCACATTAAGTTTTGCAGGTGTTCTTTTTTCCTTTCGCAGTTTAACCTGTTTAAACCACAAAAGATAATATTTTAGGCATGGCCATTAAAACATAAAACTCAACTTTCCAGCTCATCATATGACAGTATGCAGTTCCCATGGCATAATGGTGCGCAGAGTTTCACTAGACACGGAATGTCACATTTCAATTCACTAATGTAAATGCATAACAATTCTTAGTTACTATACATCATACATGATCACACAATTTGGCTTGTTCACAACACAGGGGAAATGACCACGTACACGATACCTACCTCTACAGTACTTAAGCAGGAACTTTGCATAAACTTCTGAGCTTTTTCATTGGAGAAGACTCATAAGCAGTTTACAGTGTCGGGGAGTAGAGTCACTTGTTGCAGGAAATGAGCTGAGATTGAGAACGCTAAGCCTGGACGGTAGACAGAGTTGAGCGGCAAGAAGGCCGACAGAAGGATGTTTGTTTTCTTAAGAAACCAATACTAGCATAAAGGTGGACAACATATGGGTAAACACTGAAGACCCTTCGTTATTTTTATCTTCAAAACACCAAATTTAAAGATTTCTGACTTTCATAAAAAAAATTACGAATGCTCAACTGATCCACAAACATCTAAAATTAGTTTCACACTAGCGGCAAGGAACTCCGGCAGGCTGTTCCGGCGGGTGAACAGCCTGTTGGATCCGTGCTGCCACTAGTGCACGTGTGCCCCCGGACTACCGCTGTTCACCCACAGGAGTCCCTTGCCGCTAGTGTGAAAGTATCTGTCCATAACATGTTTTCTCTAACCATCCTCCATTTAATGTCCGTGTTCTTCTGTCTATTTTAATATTTCCCTTTTATTGTCTTAAAGGGGTTGTGCACTTTTGGGTGGGGGGGGTGGTCATGTGAAGGGAAGCATATTTACCTGCTTCACAACACTGCGGCCTCTGCTGCTCCACTCAGGTCCCTAGATGTGAACTTCTGGTATGACTCTGCTGCAGCCAATTGCAGGTTTCTGCGGTGACCTGCCCCACTTGCATTATGACAAATGGTCATGCGATGCAAGGAGAGCAGGTCAACTCTGTGGCCCGTAATTGGCTGCAGGGGTGTCAAACCGGAAGTTTACATCCAGGGAACACAGCGGAGGCTGCAGAGTGCAGGAGCTAGCATCGGGAAGCAGGTAAATATGCTTCTCTTCACAGGTCTGCCAAAAACCCACCCAAACATGCACAACTCCTTTAAAACTGTAGATGATTTAATAAAGCTGCTTGCTAAAACAAGTGAATTGTCCATTTCTTCACTGTCTTTTGTCGTCATTATTTTAGAGCGAGCTGATCTTTTCTCTGAGCACCACTACTCTACGAATGAACTGTAACTAACAGCCCCGGTTCTTAAAACAGCCTACTGCTCTACAGCCAGGATCGGAGATGGTGCAGGTCCGAACTGGCAACAGTATAATTGCCACTGTCTGTGACCAAAGCATGAACAAAGGGGATTTCTCCTGCTGATTGGGTTCCAGTGATCTGGGTATGCCCTTTCCAGTTAGCCCTGGGGGCCTAGAAAGGGTCCCAGCACTGTAAGTTCAGTTATCCTGCTGTTAGGGTGCACTAGTGTTGCCCTAATCTCAGTCATGCCATAATAACACAGAGCATAATGTCTTCACACACAATGTATTTACCTCGCTTTTATACACCCGCGTCGCTTCTGAAGCCCACATGGCCACTGCATCTGTCCGCTGCGTGGATGAAAAACATCCGACTTTGAGGGGAGGGTGGCCGTTGAGGAGTAGGGTCAGCCAATAGCAGGCCACGACAGGAACAAGCCTCCCCAGCATCACCTGCGATGCTAGAGAGGCTCGTCCCCGTCACCACCTGCTATTGGCAGTTTTCATCCGTGTGGCGGCCGTGTGGGCTTCAGAAGAGACATGGGTGCCGAAGAGCAAGGTAAGTACATTGTGTGTGAGGGGCCCAGGCATATGGGGGGTAAGGCATTTCAGGGGTTGGATAACTCCTTTAATGGAATTATAAAAAATGTATTTACTAAAATAATTTGAATAAAAACTTTCAAAAAATAAAAGCTATTTTTCATAAAATACACTTTATTGCACAAACTTTATAAATACAAAAAAATAATAATACACTCATTAGGTGTCTAAACGAACTAAATAACCTGAACAACTCATTCAACAGGTTATTCCATGAGAAATATGCACAACGTAGAGTACAAAAAAATCGAAAAGTGCTTTTTCTATATCTGCAACAAAAAAATTATATATAAATGATTAAGTAATTTAGGTGTACCCTCAAAGCAGCACAAAAAAAAAGTTATTTTTCTTGCAAAAAAATTTGCCATGTCAAGGAAATTTTTTAAAAAAAGTTAGTGCTGCTTAAACATGGAGATGCAATAACTGAAAAATTAGTCTAGCATTAAGGGGTTAAACAAGAGGCTCTGATGTCTAATCTTTCTGCACCAGAGCTTCCCACTTATTTTTCAATCCTGGTTAGAGCGAGTTTGTGCTTTTCTGTGAGGGGAGCAATAACCACCCTTGTAAGATATCCGCTGCGTCTAGGCAATTTATTATATGGAATAGCCTTAGTTTCTTGGAAAAACTAGACTTGTTGAGCTTTGGAAGAAAGCACTTTAGTTATGACCATTTTAAGATCGGAACTATACAAAGGCAGCTAGTCCAGATACTGAAGTAGCCCAAAAGCCAGTTTTAGGTTTCCTTAAATAGCGCCATGCTTTTCCAGCTACACTAACAAGAATGCACAAAGGCTTCATAATGATATATTAACCCTTTCTTGACTTGGCAACTTTCCGTTTCTATTTATCACTCCTTGCCTTCAAAGAGCTGTGACTTTATTTTTTCATTCACATAGCTGTATGAGGGCTTGTTTTTGCAGAACAAGTACTTTCTAATGGCACCATTTAATATTACGATTAGTGTTGAGCTACTCGAAGCATCTGAAGTGGACTTCGATCTGAATTTCAGCAAAAATTTGAAACCAAATTTCCTCCCTCTCGTGGTGGCTGAAAAGAAAAATTACACTCACTTCATCCACTTTATCACGGAGATGCCATCTTGATTGAAGAAAACCTGACAAAGGACCTGTGGAGAGCGTGATGACATCAACATGTGATCACGCTGGGCACACACGGTGATGTCAATCAGTGATGACGTTCCCATGGGCGCCCAGCATGATCACATGGTGACGTTTTCTCGTGACCAATTGTACTTCATGACAGTGGTTAATTTGAATCTATATATTTTACCTTTCATTTTAAAATAATCAAAAAATTTACCAAAAATTGGGAAAAATGTACAATTTTCTAAATTTGAATTTCTCTACTTTTAAGACAGATAGCACTACCTCATAAAATAGTTATCAATCAACATTCCCAATATGTCTGCTTTATGTTGGCATAATTTTGTAAAAGTTATTCTTTTTTTACGACGTTAGAAGGCTTAAAATTTTAAAAGCACTTGTTAAAATTTTCAACATAATTTCCAAAACCATTTTTTTAAGCACCAATTAAATTATAAAGTTATTTTGAGGGGCTTACGTAAAAGAAACCACCCATAAATGATCCAATTTTAGAAACTACACCCCCCAAATTATTCAAAACTGATGTTTCAAACTTTCTTAACCCTAAAGGTGTTCCACAAGAATGAAAGGAAAATGGAAGTGAAATTTAAAATTTCATGTGTTTTGTAGATTTTTTATTTAATCATAATTTTCTTGCAACATAGCAAGGGTTAACAGAAAAGTAAACCTTAATATACATTACTCTGATTCTGCAGTTTACAGAAATACCCCATATGTGGTGGTAAACTGTTCTATGGGCACGTGGCAATGGTTAGAAGGAAAGGAGCTCCTTGGTATTTGGAGGCAGATTTTGCTAGAATGTTTTTTGGGCACCATTTTGTATGGGAAGAGACCCTGATGTACCTTTACAGTAGAAACCCTCCAAAAGTGACCCCATTTTTTAAACTAAACCCCTCAAAGAATATATTAAGGGGTGTACTGAGCACTTTGACCCCCAAAGCGTTTTACAGAATTTGGAAACACTTGGCTGTGAAAATGAAAAGTCATTTCTTAAAATAAAATGTTGCTTTAGCCCCAAATTTTCCATTTTCACAAGGGGTAACAGGAGAAAAAGCACCTCATTATTTGTTACCCATTTTCTCCTGAATATGGCAACACTCCATATTTGGTGGTAAACTGCTGTGGGGGAACATGGCAGGACTCAGAAAGAAAGCAGCGCCATTTGACTTTTGCAGCGCAGATTTTAATGGATTGGTTTTTCTTTTTTGATTGTCATTTTTTTGCAGGAGGTGACATTTTCATTGTTACCATGTTGGGGTATGTATATGACTTTCATCACTCAATATTATGCATTTTGTAAGGCGAGGTGACACAATAACTGTTTTGGCATGTTTTTATTTTATTTTATTTTTACATTTACAGCATTCACTTGACAGGTTAAATCATGTGATTTTTTTTTTTTATAGAGCAGGTTGTTACGGACGCGGCAATACCCAATATGTCTATACATTTTATGTTACACAGTGAAAGCATTTTTGAATAGCATAAAATCTTGTTTTTGTGTTGCCATGTTCTGAGTTATATTTTTCTGGCGATTGTCTTAGGTAGGGTCTAATTTTTTGCGGGATGAGATGACAGTTTGAATGGTACCATTTTGGGCTACATACGCCTTTTTGATAGCTTGATCACTTTTTGTGAGGCATTCACCTGATGGGGTGGATCATGTGATCTTCTTATAGAGCTGGTCGATACAGAAGCGGCAATACCTAATATGTCTATTTTTTCCCCCCATTTTTTAAAATGTTTGGGGAAAAGGATGCTTTTTTTTTTACTTGAGACTTTTTTTTTTTTGTTTTGTCCCATTATGGGACTTCAACTTTTGGTGGTCTGATCCCCTGTACAATGCATTACAATACATCTTTATTGTAATGCATTGGCTGTAAATTACACACCGTAATACACTTTACAGCCATCTTGCATATGAGATCCAGGGGGCTGGATCTCACAGGCTTACATGGAAGGCAGCCACCTATGGAAGGGATTGGGCTGCCTTCCCAGCCACTGGGTCCCCGTCAACGCAGTGTGGGGATCCGACAGGGATACCTTTTAACATTATCAGTTTAGGTCAAAACTAAGATTCCAGTCCGTTGTTACCAGGATTTACCGCAGCGATTCCCAAAGGTGAAGTGGAAACCCGGGTCGGGCAGGATCGTTGGATTGGTTTTAATATATTGCCTGTAACACTTTTATGCTTGTGAGTACAATAAATCCATTTTTATACTGGTTTTAAAGCGATGCTTCACTATTGGAGCAATTTAAATATTTTATACAGCTACACTTGATAAAAAGAGAAGAAAGTGAAGCCTCCGCGTTTGTTTGATGTGCCTGCATGTTCATTTGCGCTCGTGAGTATAACCATACTAGTGTTAGTAGCATTGGATTACAGTGCTTCACTATCAGTGTATTTTCCCACAGGAATATCTGGTGGAAACAATATTGGTGGGACCTGATGTTTTGCCTATGTATATGAAATTGGATGGTTTGAGCTTGAAGAGGCTTTCTCCTAATTGGATAGGGAACGCGCGGTCCCATATAACGCATTATTAGTTTAGGATTTGCCAACCTAATGGATTACAAGAGAGGAGTGATGATTGTTTAAAATTGGTCTTCGTACACCTATACAGATATTTCATTAAAATAGTCTGCTTGGCCCTAAAATAGTCATTTACAACATTAACAATGCCTAAAACGTTTTTCTAAGCTGCTATTTTAATTGAAAATAATAGTGATTTTTCTTTCAAGGACAGAGGCATTTCATACTTCTGAACGGTAAAGAATCTAAAGAGAATTGTCATTGTCTGTTTCTCTGCAATTACTTAAAGTGGTTGTAACACCACAGACAACCCCTTTGAGATTTGCGACAACTCCCAGAACCCCTGGAAAACAGTTGATTTTGCTAAGAGCAGCTGTTCCTGGCTCTGTATTTCACCTGCAGTGGAAAGGATTGCTAAAGTATGCCTCATTTCTAAACAATCTTCAAGAAAACAGCAGAGAAGCTTTTAACCATCGATAATCTGATATTACGAAGCCCCACATTCTTCAACACCTCTGAGGAGTGCAATTCATATAGCTCCTTCAACCTTAAAAAAGGAAACCTATAAAAGCATAGCGGCAGCAGCAGGTAGTTTTAGCCAAATGTTTGGAGCAAGAGCACATGTCCCAGATTATGAAAATTTTTTCCTTCTGCATGTAAACGGACCTGTCGTGTAGATTCTTAAAACTGCACAATGTCAATTTTTTGGGCGATTTCTTGTGCAGATTTCACCCTTTGCAATGTAAAGGGAGAGATTCGCTGCAAGACCGCATAAAAAATACAAGTGGATTTTGGTGCAGAAACACACACGGAATTTCTGTTTTGAAATCTGCCTGGTGTGCAGGTGCCCTAATGGGGAATCGCTGGTGCTTTGAGGTACTAAAACTAAGAACATTTAAACATGCTAAAAGGGTTAATTACTCTTACTGGTAATTGGATTTTCAAATAGCCTCCATAATGGCACTCACAGAAGGGAGGGTGTCCCCGCCCCCAGGACAGGAAACAATGCAGACGCACAGGATTAAAAATGCCTCCTCCCCTTAACTATTCAGTCAATAAAAGAGGACACGGTAGTGATGCAGCAAAAAAAAACAAAACCATATTAATACATTACTAATGTACGGTAATAAATTACATCATTCTTTAAAGAAATAGGGAGGGAAAAACCCAGTGCAGTTGTGGAGGCTATTGGAAAATCCAATTACCGCTTTTCCCCAGCGCCTCCACAACGGTACTCACAGGAGGATTCACAGAGAAAACAACTCTAGGGGGGGACAACAGCAGATAGAATTTTGCGACCAAAAGACAGTCCTGGTTCTGGAGAACGTCCTGTTTATAATGTTTTGAAAAAGGTCAAAAGGGTTTGCCCATGTGGCTGCCCTACAAATCTGATCTAAGGAAACTAAAGTAGATTCTGCCCAGGAGGCTATGGCACAAGTAGAGTGAGCTCTTATTCCAGCATGGATGTACAGTCGTGGCCAAAAGTTTTGAGAATGACACAAATATTAGTTTTCACAAAGTTTGCTGCTAAACTGCTTTTAGATCTTTGTTTCAGTTGTTTCTGTGATGTAGTGAAATATAATTACACGCACTTCATACGTTTCAAAGGCTTTTATCGACAATTACATGACATTTATGCAAAGAGTCAGTATTTGCAGTGTTGGCCCTTCTTTTTCAGGACCTCTGCAATTCGACTGGGCACGCTCTCAATCAACTTCTGGGCCAATTCCTGACTGATAGCAACCCATTCTTTCATAATCACTTCTTGGAGTTTGTCAGAATTAGTGGGTTTTTGTTTGTCCACCCGCCTCTTGAGGATTGACCACAAGTTCTCAATAGGATTAAGATCTGGGGAGTTTCCAGGCCATGGACCCAAAATGTCAACGTTTTGGTCCCCGAGCCACTTAGTTATCACTTTTGCCTTATGGCACGGTGCTCCATCATGCTGGAAAATGCATTGTTCTTCACCAAACTGTTGTTGGATTGTTGGAAGAAGTTGCTGTTGGAGGGTGTTTTGGTACCATTCTTTATTCATGGCTGTGTTTTGGGGCAAAATTGTGAGTGAGCCCACTCCCTTGGATGAGAAGCAACCCCACACATGAATGGTCTCAGGATGCTTTACTGTTGGCATGACACAGGACTGATGGTAGCGCTCACCTTTTCTTCTCCGGACAAGCCTTTTCCAGATGCCCCAAACAATCGGAAAGAGGCTTCATCTGAGAATTTGACTTTGCCCCAGTCCTCAGCAGTCCATTCACCATACTTTCTGCAGAAGATCAATCTGTCCCTGATGTTTTTTTTGGAGAGAAGTGGCTTCTTTGCTGCCCTTCTTGACACCAGGCCATCTTCCAAAAGTCTTCGCCTCACTGTGCGTGCAGATGCGCTCACACCTGCCTGCTGCCATTCTTGAGCAAGCTCTGCACTGGTGGCACTCCAATCCCGCAGCTGAATCCTCTTTAGGAGATGATCCTGGCGCTTGCTGGACTTTCTTGGACGCCCTGAAGCCTCCTTAACAAGAATTGAACCTCTTTCCTTGATGATCCTATAAATTGTTGATTGAGGTGCAATCTTAGTAGCCACAATATCCTTGCCTGTGAAGCCATTTTTATGCAACACAATGATGGCTGCACGCGTTTCTTTGCAGGTCACCATGGTTAACAATGGAAGAACAATGATTTCAAGCATCACCCTCCTTTTAACATGTCAAGTCTGCCATTTTAACCCAATCAGCCTGACATAATGATCTCCAGCCTTGTGCTCATCAACATTCTCACCTGAGTTAACAAGACGATTACTGAAATGATCTCAGCAGGTCCTTTAATGACAGCAATAAAATGCAGTGGAAAGGTTTTTTGGGATTAAGTTAATTTTCATGGCAAAGAAGGACTATGCAATTCATCTGATCACTCTTCATAACATTCTGGAGTATATGCAAATTGCTATTATAAAAACCTAAGCAGCAACTTTTCCAATAGCTATGTAATTCTCAAAACTTTTGGCCACGACTGTAGGCAAAATAAATCATCTCTGATCCATATCGCTATAGTTGACTTGCTGGCAGCCTGATCTTTGTTAGGTCCCTGGTACTGGAGGAAGAGATGATCCGATTTTCTGAGGTTAGTAGTGGTGCTCAGGCAAGTCAATACACTTCTAGCGTCCAGGTTGTGTGATTTCCTTTCCTTATCTGTAGCTGGAGATGAGCAGAAGGAAGGCAAAGAAACTTCCTGTTGACAATGAAACCAGGAAACGACTTTTGGGAGGAAGGAAGGACAATGCCTGAGAATTATGCAGTCATTCAAAATCGTAAGGTATGGAGGTTTACAAGAGAAGGTTTGGATTTCTCCAATTCTTCTGGCGGTCGTTATTGCTAGAAGAAATGATGTTTTGTAGGTGAGAAATTTTAGTGAAATATCTTCAATTGGTTCAAGCGAGGGTTACATTAAGACTGAGAGGACTAAGCTTAAATCCCAGGGCGGAATAATGGAACGCAAGGTGGGCAAGCGTCTTGTAGCCACCTTCAAAAACCGTTTGATCAAAGGGGAGTCTGCTAGCTTAAAATCCAGGAAGGAACTAAGAGACGAAACCTAAACCTTGAGGGTCGCAGGTCGGAGACCCTTATCTAATTCCGCCTGTAAGAAAGTGTAAATTACTCTTACCGGTAATTGGATTTTCCAATAACCTCCACAACGGCACTGACAGAAGGGTGTCCCCGCCCCCAGGACAGGAAACAACGCAGGAGCAACTATTCAAAAAGGCCTCCTCCCCCTTACCTCACCAGTCAGTAAGAGTACTCGAAAAAGATGCAAAAGAAAATTGTATTAAATATTTAATTACATCATTTGACAATATAAGAAACATAATACTTGCAGTAATCAATAAACACACATTTCAATTGGGAGGGAAAAAAACTCAGTGCCGTTGTGGAGGTTATTGGAAAATCCAATTACCAGTAAGAGTAATTTACACTTTTCTCCGGCACCTCCACAACGGCACTGACAGGAGGATTAGCAGAGTAATCTACTAGGGCGGGACAACAGCGGCAAGAACTCTACGCCCAAAGGATAAGTCCAGGTTCTTTTGGACATCTAGTTTATAGTGATTGTAGAAAGTCATGGGACTCGCCCAGGTGGCCGCTTTACAAATCTGGTCTAAAGAGACCGAGGCGGATTCTGCCTAGGAAGATGAAACTGCCTTAGTGGAGTGGGCTCTTATTCCTACAGGACGTAAAAGGTCTTTCTTGATGTAAGCAGTGGAGATGACATCCCAAATCCATCTGGCTATGGAAGACTTGCTGGCACCTTCTCCATTATTGACCCCCTGGTGTTGAAGAAAAAGTTGGTCCGATCGTCTAAAAGCCTCCGTGGCTTTTAGATAGGCTAAGACAGATCTTCTTACATCTAGGTTATGAAATGTCTTCTCTTTTCCAGAGGAAGGATGTGGGCAAAAGGATGGCAGCGAGACTTCTTGACCACAATGGAAAGGGGAGATCACTTTAGGAAGAAATGAGGGACAGTGCCTTAGAATTATACGATCGTCTAGTATAGACAAATAGGGTGTCTTACAGGAGAAGGCCTGTATCTCCCCAATTCTTCTGGCGGTGGTTATTGCTACTAAGAATACTGTCTTGTAAGTTAATAGTTTTACAGAGATTTCATCCACCGGTTCAAATGGAGGCTCCATTAACAGAGGACTAGATCCCAAGGTGGAACCATGGAACGAACAGTCAGAATCTTTCTGGTAGCCCCCTTGATAAAGCGTTTAATAAGAGGGGAATCGGCCAGTCCTAAATCCAGAAAGGCACGGAGATATCTGAACATTTAGAGTGGTGACGCAGGCTTGGACCCGGGAGAGATGGCGTTCGAGCATCTCTTTGGAGCTTGCCGCTACCAAAAAATCGTCCAGGTAAGGTATTATTAATATCGTTTGGAGATGTAGGTATTTTATAACGTTGGACATGCCTTTGGAAAATACTCTTGGAGCCGAGGCAAGCCCGAACGGAAGCGCCTTGAATTGGAAGTGGCGCAATTCGTCTCCTATAAAGACTGCGATTCTTAGATATTTTTGATGGGGTGGATATATTGGGACATGATAGTAAGCATCTTGTAAATCTATTGCAGCCACCAGACAGTCTTGAGGAAGGAGGTTTATTGTTGATTTTATGGTTTCCATTTTGAACTTTTTGTAAACGATTGATCCGTTTAGGGATTTTAAAGTTTATTATTAGTCGTAAGGACCCATTTGGCTTCGGCACTAGGAAGACCAGAGAATAGAACCCCTTTCTGTATTGATCCTTTGGAACAGGAAGGAGCACTTTCTTTTCTATTAGGGAGGATACTTCTGACTCTAGACAAAGTTGTTTTCCCTTTGGGGAGAGTCTCTTGTTTATTGTAAATCGATCTGGGGGAAGGGAAGTAAATTCGAGTTTTAGACCCTCCTTTAGTGTATTTAAAACCCATGGGGAGGTATAGAGGTTTTCCCAGGCTGGAAAAAAAGCCCTCAACCTGCCCCCTACAGGACTTCTGGCGTCATTGGGTGGAGCGAGAAGTACTCTTAGGGTTAAGTAGGAAATCCCTACCGCTAGCTTTGGAAGGTTGCCATATCCAGGAACATTCTTTCTTTTTAGGGTCCGTTCTGGTCTCTTTGATACTGAAGGGACTGCCTGATGGTAGTAATTATTTTCTAGAGGAAACCCCTTCTTTTTATCAGATGCCTTTTCAAGGATATCATCTAATCCTGAACCAAACAGTCTGTCTCCCTCACAGGGGATGGAACACAGGCGACTCTTCTAGCCTGCGTCGCCCGACCATGAGCGAAGTCAGACTGTTCTAGCCGCATTGGAGAGTGCGGCAGATCTGGCTGAGAGTCTGACGAGGTCAGCCGAGGCATCTGCTAAAAAGTTAGATGCTTTTTTTAAGCATGGGAAGGGACGCCAGAATTTCTTCTATAGGGGTACGTGCTGCAATGTGTTCCTCTAACTGATCTAGCCAGACCGAGAGGGTCCTGGCTGTACAGGTAGAGGCAATGCTAGGACGTAACATTGCTGTATTTGTTTCCCAGGATTTTTCTTTAACATGCTCTCAGATTTCTTATCCATGGGATCCATCAAAAGTCCTGTGTCCTCAAACGGGAGGGAAGATTTTTTTGAAATACGGGCAACTGGAGGGTCCACCTTAGGTGTTTTGTCCCATAAATTTGTTTCTGATTCTTCAAAGGGATATTTCCTTTTGAAAGAGTTGGGGACCGTGGTTCTTTTTTCAGGGTCTTTCCATTCTCTCGATATTAAAGCTTTAATATTATTATGATCGGGAAGACCCTTCTACGTTTTTCTCCCAGCCCCTGAAACATGTGATCCTGTATGGAGTGAACCTCTTTAAAATCCTCAATATGCATGGTCGCACGGATAGATTTTAATAGACCGCCAGTCTCTCCTGGAAGAAATAGGGGTCTGCCAGAGCTGTCCTCCGAAGAGGCTGATTCAGAGTCAGAAACAAATTCTCCCTCATCAAATTCAAGGGGAACATCAGAGATGTGGGATCTCTGTGAGGTAGATGGCAGTGGTGACTGAGAAGCCATTTTTAAATCAACAGCGGAATTAACTTCCTCCTTTATAATTGCTCTCATAGACTCCAGGAGAGATGGCGATTCCTCAGACACAATCTTTTCTGTGTACTTTTGACAAAGTTTTCTTGCTCTTTGAAGCGAAGGATTTTTTACAAATGGGGCATTTTTTGCGACCCACTTCGCTGGCTGGCTTGTGAATCATGGTCTCAGTGCCCTAAAAGGGAGACATACGGGTAATAGGACCATGAAAGACTAATAAAGCCAGGGCCACCACCTCACCAGATGTGAACATAAGTATCCAATATAAGGTGATTGTTCATAAAACATCTGTGCACATAAAATGTATCTTCCATGGGGGAGGAGGCTTACCGGGCTATGGGCAGAGGCAGGATCACCAGGCTTCCTGGCGGTATCTTCTCCTGAGGCAAGCATGCTTGAACCGCAGGTGAGCGTGAGCTGGATGGCCGGCTGCGGTCACAAAACGCCGACATCTCAGCTCCTCAGCTCTAGCCCAGAAGTGACGCGCCCGAAATCTCGCAAGATTCTCTTGCCCAAGGAGAATCTCACCTGGTGACATGAAATCGCGTGCGATTCCCACATGCACACAAGACTTGTGAAGCCCGGGGATGCCTGCAAGCAGGGCTTACTCCAGAGACGGGAAAGGGCGGCGAGCGCGACCCCAGGGGACCCGTCTCCTGCACCAGCCCTCCCAACACGTGGGGAATAGATCAAGGCTAGGCGAAATAGTGCTTCCTGGCACTGCAGGAGCGCTCCTACGACTCGAGGACAGGAAACAACGACTGGTGAGGTAAGGGGGAGGAGGCCTTTTTGAACAGTTGCTCCTGCGTTGTTTCCTGTCCTGGGGGCGGGGACACCCTCCTGTCAGTGCCGTTGTGGAGGTGCCGGGAAAAATTTTGAATTAATAGAATGTCTGGTTGAAGCAGATTACGTGAAAAAGAAAGGAAGGCATTTCAGGTTCTTAAATAAATTTTGTACGTTATGGATTTTTGACTTAACATCATGGTGGTTATTACCGCATCAGACAGTCCTTTTTGCTTTAAAGCGAGGCGTTCAGCTTCCAGGCTGTCAGACTGAGTTGGGATACCTTGGGATGGAGTACTGGGCCCTGGTGGAGAAGGTCCGGGGGATTGATGGAAGTGTCCAAAACACTCCTGCAGACAGCCTGAGCAGGAGAGGAAACCAAGACCTTCTTGGCGAGAACGTGGCAATGAATATTACTTGAGCCCCTTCTTCCGCCACCTTCATTAGGGTCCTTGGAATCAGGCTGAAGGGAGGAAAGGAATAAAGAAGGGTCTTTGGCCACAGCTGGGATAATGCATCCACCCACAACGGCTGATCTAGTTGGGAGAGGGAGCAAAATGTTTTCACTTGCCTGTTGTTTTTGGTGGCAAACAGATCTAGGTCTGGAACTCCCCATTTGTCACAGAGTTGTCAGAATATTTGGTTGTTCAGGGACCATTCTCCTTCCTTCAACATTTGATGGCTTAGGAAGTTGGCTACTACATTGTTTACTCCTTTCACATGAACTGCCGATAAAGACATAAGATTATTTTCTGCCCAACAGAAGATGTTCCGAGATACTGCCGCTAGGGTACGGCCTCGAGTCCCTCCCTGTCTGTTCAAATATGCCACCACCGTGTTATTGTCAGACAGAACCTTTACATGTTTGGGAGATGAAGTTGTGTGAAGGGAGATGAGGACATTGTATACGGCTGAAAGTTCTCTCAGGTTGGAGGAAGCATTTATCATATCCTTCTCCCCACAGGCCCTGAACTACTTTTCCTTCCGAGTGACCGCCCCATCCTAGACTGTTGGCGTCTCTGGTCACGATCCTCTGCTTCTCTTGACGCCTAAAGACTCCGGTCTGTAAATTATTCTTTACTCTCCACCTTCTGTCCAGGAGGACAAGAGAAAAGTTTGAAGCATTCTCGTATGGCTATGTGCCCATCTGACCGACAGGATTGCTTCTGTCAAGAGTCCCAGAATGGTCAAGACATTCCTTATGGAGGTTTTTTGGCTGCAAAAAAGATTTTGTGACCCCGAATTTCCTGTTTTTCTAGAGGCAAGGAGGACATTAGCTGGTGAGAATCTAAGACAACACCTAGGAAGAGCTTTCTCTGATTTGGGGTCAAATATAATTTTTTTTTAATTTATGACCCAGCCTAAGCCTGTAAAGCATTCCTGAAACCTGGGCAAGATGAGATCGGAGATCTTCTGAGGGTGAAGCAATCAGGAAGTCGTCTAAATATGGAATTATTATTAATAATGAAGATATTTTGTGACTTCTGACATAACTTTTGAAAATACTCTTGGAGCTGAGGAGAGGACGAAAAGAGCTCCGAACTGGAAACAACGTAATTGTTCCTTTATATAGACGGAGATTCTCAAATATTTTTGATGGTTTTGATAAACAGGGACGTAATAGTATGCGTCCCGAAGGTCCATTGTAACCATCAAGTAGTCTTGAGGAAGCAGGTTTATGGTGGATTTTATGGTCTCCATAAACGGAAGGATCCATTTAATTTCTGCACTAGGAATACCGGAAAAAAGAATCCTTGGCAGACTTGATTTCTCGGAACTGGAAGAAGCAGTCTTTTCCCGATCAGAGTAGATATTTTCTTGTTTTATTTTTTGAGGAAGTATCTTGTTTATGACAAACTGATCGGGGGGGGAAGAACTGAACTCCAGTTTCAAGCCCTCTTGTATGGTGGTTAAAACCCACAGGGAGGCTCCCATCTCTTCCTAGGCAAATGCAAAGTGTTTTAACCTGCCTCCCACCTGACTTATGGCGTCATTGTGTAGTATGGGAGGCACTCTCAGAATTGAATAAGAATCCTTTCCCTCTCTCTTTAGATGGCTGCCACTTCCCAGATCCTTTATTCCTTTGGTCCAGTCTCGTCCTTTTCTGATTGCGAAAGGAACGTCTCTGGTGGAAATAACGACTTTCAGAAGAAAATCCTTTTTTCTTATCTGAGGCCTTGTCGAGAATGTTGAGACAGAGCCAAACAGCCAAGGGAATCGAACACAGGTGATTTTTTGAGCTTGCATCGCCCGACCATGTGCAAAGCCAAATAGCTCTGCAGGTAGCATTTTAGATGGTAGCTGACCTGGCAGAAAACTTAACTAAGTCTGCAGATGCATTTGCTAGGAAATTAGACACCTAGAGCACGGATGCTCAACCTGCGGCCCTCCAGCTGTTGTAAAACTACAACTCCCATCATGCTCGGCTGTAGGCCGATAGTTGTAGGCTTTCCGGGCATGCTGGGAGTTGTAGTTGTGCAACAGCTGGAGGGCCGCAGGTTGAGCATCCCTGACCTAGAGGCTAGAAACTCTTCTCTGGAGGTGCCTGAGGCTAAATGTTCTGCTAATTGATTCAGCCAAACAGATAATATTCTTGCTGTGCATGTAGACACAATACTGGAACGCAACATGGCTGTGATAGTTTCCCAAGCTTTTTTCAATAGGCTCTCGCATTTTTTGTCCATTGGATCTCACAGGAGATCCATATCCTCGAATGGGAGTGCGGTTTTTTAGAAATGCGAGCCACTGGGGCATGAATTTTTGACATCTGGTCCAATTTGGACTCTGCAAAAGGATATTTCCTTTATAAGGAATTTGTCACGGTCGTTCTTTTTTCAGGATCTCTTTATTCTTTGGATATCAGGGATTCGATATTATTATAGATGGGAAAGACCCTTTTCCTTCTTTCTCCTAATCCCTGAAACATCTAATCTTGGATGGAGTGGGTTTTCTTAACCTCCTCAATGTTCATAGTTGCCCTTATGGTTTTCAAAAGACCCTCTGTTTCTTTAAGGAGAAACAGTGGTTTACCAGAACAGTCATCTGAAGCTCCCCTTCATCCAAATCAAATGCAATATCAGAAGTAAAGTATTTATGAGATGTGGATGGACGCGGGGTTTGTGGCTTGATTCTAGAATCTAACGCTGCGTTGGATCTAACAGTGTCAAGGATGGATGGTGATTCTTCTGTAACCACTTTCTCAGTGCATTTTGGGCATAAGGGATTTTCAGTTTTTGAAGAGGTTTTTCTGCAGATAGCGCATTTTTTGCATCCTGGATCTCCCCAGGCTGGTTTAGACATGATTGTCTCTCTGCCCTAAAAATTAAACAAGACTTTACTATCCATAGGAGAGGAGGCTTACCGGGCTAAGATAGCAGGATCCCCGGGATCTCGTGCAGACTGAGCAGCCTCCACTGGAGCCAGCATGTTTGCAGATGCAGAGGGAAGGACGGAATGGTCATCCAAGTGCTCCATTTTAAGCGTCGCCCCCTTTGCATGCAGCACCATCTGATGTCCTGCCCCGGAGGCAGACATCCAGTAGAGTATGAGATTCCAGTGCCTAAAGGGAATCTCGCCTGGTGACGAAGTGACGCCAGATCCTGCGCAATCTCCCCTCCTGGGAGTATTGTGAACCTGGGGAAGCCTGAATTCAGGGCTTACTCCTAGGACCGGATAAGGGAGGCTATGCATCCCCGTTCCCTGCACCAGCCCTCCCACCTTGTGGGGAATGAAAACAGAGGCTGTGTGATGAACAATCCAGGATTCCTGGCACTCCAGGAGAGGCTTCCACGCCCACCCAAGGACAGGAAACTAATGAATAGGTAAGGGGAGGAGGCATTGTTAATCCTGTGCTTCTGCTTTCTTTCCTGTCCTAGGGGCGGGGACACCCTCCCTTTTGTGAGTGCCATTGTGGAGGCGCCGGGGAAAAAAAAAGTTTTAATTTGGCAGTTTTTTTTTTATATTAGACAAGCAGTTAAAATGTTAAAATTATTTACTCATTGCATGATGAAAAGCAAAAACGCACCATGTTAGAAATGTGACTAGTCAATCTGGTGTTGGAAAAATCTTTATAGTAATCAAAGCAAGAAAAAGCTTCAAATATATCAACTGATTTATAGATAAATAGAGTACAGCAAACTTTTCATTTACTCCAACTACAGCATATTTTAAAAACCCCGGATCATCAGAAGTCAATAAAACTTTAATGTATCTTCACAGTATCTGTACAGTTGTCTTAAGAAAAAAAATAATAATAATCTAAACCCGTCTACAGAAATGACACTGCAATACAAAAATATTTCAACAGCTCAAAATCCCTGAACTTTCAAAAAAATCTTTTTAGAGATGGCTCTGTACACAGCATGTTTTCTATTAACGTAACAGATAAAACACACAAAAAAGGAGTTAACGATGTGCAATAGCAGGCATGTACTGTCACAAACAATACAGAACACATTATTGTTGTACTGTACAGAATTGGATGAGAATAAATTAACACAATTCTCAGAAGACAGAAGAATATTTGCACACAAAAAAATATTGTATGTCCTGCTATATGTCATCACCCGTTTAACCCTACTGTCAGATGATATATAACAGGAAAAAGACTGAGTAATAGTGTGTAATAAACAAAACAACAATATAAATTCTCAACACATGAAATGCAAGTAACGAATGAATCATATGAAGCTATTGGGGTAGTGTAGCAAATATAGGTACAGTAATTCATGTGTGTTAAATCTGCAACATCTTCACAAGTAAATAATGTTTTGTGCTAAATTGACCTTCATTTTTACCCATTTATAAAGAAGAAATTGCATGCTGAAGTAACATAGCTGGCAAATTAGATGTACCCTTGTCTACTATCTAACAAAAGGAACTGCCAATAGAGGGGTTGCCCCATCGAACAGGTTCTGGGCTGCAGCCCTCAACTTCCTGATTGCTATGGGGAGATGACCTGTATTTTGACTGATCGCACAGACAAGCGGCGCTCTGATTACATCACCACAACAACTGCATGTGCATGCAAGTTCCCGAGGCTGCTAGTGAAGCATTTTCATTAGCAACTTTGGTGAGGAGGAAGGCTGGTGAGAGCATCTAGTGACCGAGCTGTATAAAACAACTCCAAAGCTACAGCAGATGTCTTGGAGCCATTCTACAAAAGTGATGTGAGGTGGCCTGGACAGGCGCTAGCGTGCATGCACGCTTACAGCCATTACAGATAGAGGAACTCTTGACTGCAGAGGTGGCCAAATTCCATAAAAGCTGTGTAAGAAGTGGTAGAGGAAGGAAGAAAAAGTATGGAAAGAGGCACTTTTGCTGACACATCCCAATTAGCAAGTGCAATGTACTGCTGATTTAGGCACGCTAGGGCCTACTTTATGAGATGGGAAAACCCCTTTAATTGTGACCTTCCTCTTTATTACATTTATCCCAGACTATTCAACCTTGAGAGATGATATGCTAGCATTCCAGTACAATATACAACTAGCTCTTGCATAGGTGTATCTACATTGTTCTACCAATTTGGGAAGGAAAAATTAGACTAGGTTGCCATGGGGCAGCCGTAACCCTAACCACCTATGACTGTTTATGGCCACTCAAATTCTTAGGTTTAACAGAGGTATACTCTTAAATTTCAGATGGCCATGGATGGCTGGTGGATGGAGTTGCTGATGCCCTGTGGAAACCCCACCTAAATGTGGCCAGACACATTCTATGTTTTGGACAACATAACCTGTTGAGCTTTTAAAATTATTACAATACTTAACATGTGTAGATCGTTAACCCATTAGTGACTGTCAGTATGCCTTTTTGCGGCGGTCACAAACAGGTCCTAGGCTAGGCCGGCGCCTTTTTACGGCAGCCTAATCTAAGCACTGCACGGGTCCTCCATGTATCACAAAGCATGAGTGTGGCACTCAAATGAGAGCCAGTCTCCTGCTCTAAAGGCCCTGACCAGCAGAAGCACTGATCTGGGCTGTTTAAACCCTTAGATGTTGCAGCCAATAGCGACCACAGCATTCAAGCAGTTTAGAGGGAGGGAATTCTGTGTCAGCCATCCGCACACCCGCAAATTATATCACGGGGTGTTGATGTCTTAGAATGGCAGCTGTGCGTCTAATGGAGGTCCCTTGGTCTGCCTGCAGTGTATGCCCCATCACTGTGCCAGAGCTTCATTAGCAGTAAGTACATTATAGAAACAATCAGAAGATCACTTGTCAATTAAGTCCCCTTGTGGGACTAATAAATTGTAAAAAATAAAAGTTAGTTTTATAAAAAAAAATATCCAAGATAAAAAAAAATGCACCTTTTTCCATTGAAAAAATACTCTTTAATAGGAGAAAAAAAATCCCAAAAATAAAAAAACACACACTACACAATTATCACAAAATGTATCCCGCATGGTGAATGCCATGAAAAGATTTAAACAAACAAAAAGTTATGTACCCCAAAATGGTACCAATGAAAATCATCTGGCAAAAATCAAAGCTCTCACACAGCTTCGCAGAAAAAAAAAAGAAAGTTATGGGTTTTGGAATGTAACGATGCAAAAACATTTATAGGGGTTTTAGTTTGCCAATGTAGTAAAATGTAAAAAAAAAACAAAAAAAACAAAAAAAAAAATATATGTATTTGGTATTGCTGTAATCGGACTTACCTAGAGAATAAAGTTGTTATTTAAGGCAAAAAATGAATGCCACAAAATTTATAATGTAAAAACTAGATCCCCCCCCCCCCCTCATTCGCCTTACAGAAAGAGTCAACACATTGATGGGGGGAAAAAATTACAGCTTTTGGAATGTGACTATGAAAAAAAAAAAAAAAATGGATAAAATGGCTTGGTCACTAAAGACTACATTTGTTTCCTTATATTTGTAAATACGTTTGCTATATCATAAAAGACCTCTTGGGGACATGTTTATTGTTAAACTTTTCACTGTAACTGGGGCATCCATTTGCAGGCATACACATAACCCTATTGCGATGATAGTCACTGGCAGAACTAATGTTCATCACCTGTTCTTTGCCTGGGAACACCTGGCGTTCATTTGATCACCAGGTCCAAAAAAGGCACCAGCTCTGCCACTTGCTCTATAGACGATATAGCACTCATTGAGCACTATGTAGACTTAAGAAGAGAACGGGTTATAAACATCTGCTTTGGCTCTACCCCTGTTAAACTGTATTTAATTATTGTAGTGACACAAATACACATTGCTTCAGACACAGCTCCTGCACCACCTACCACCAGGGGCAGTCACCATGGTGTTAAAAACAAACCATCAGTTAAGGTGACTGATGACAGACTTGCCAGGAAAGAAGTTGGCTGCTTATAACATTTTCATGCGACAGCAGGGGTTCACATACGTTCTGTGAAAGAACATTTACAAGACCATCCTTTGCCCAGTCTCACTGAACATGATTGTCTGGTTTGAACAATTGTCAACATAAATTAAAGTGTCTATGGATGTGTTGGCAGAATGAGTCTTCATTCAAACCATCAACCTACTTCTATCTAATGTGTATGGCCACCTTAAGAATTAATGCTTATAAGGGGTTAATTACAGTAAATTAAATGGGTTGTTCAGCCTAGAAGGCCAACTAATACGCTGAACCTGTGCCAGATTTAAAAAATAAATAAAAATGTCTGCAATCCCAGAACTGGCTTGGTTCTGTGACTGCTGCAGACAATCACTGGCCTCAGCAGTCACATTTGCTAGAATAGTACACTGCTGCTAATCAAACTAAGGCTTTTTGGCTCTGAGGCAAGAATGCCAAGAATTTACCAAATAAAGGATTTAAAGAATCACTATTTTGTGTTGCGTCCCTTCAACAATTCAGACATCTCCTTTGTTAATAGCCTTGATTATTTGGCGTGCTGGTGCCAAAAGTCTTGCTAGGATTGCTTTTTTATGCTGGTCCAAAACTAATAAACCATTTAGCAGCCTGAGTGCTGCAGTTACTAGATGCATAGCTGCACTCTAAAATCAAATATGAAATCTCCAGTTTTCAACACACAGGCCAATATGTGAGGTTTGCATGCAGAGCTAAAGTCAACAGTGCAAACTCTGAATTCTAGAACTGGCCAAAACTTTCAAGTTACTGAAAAGTTGAACCGCCAAGTATAGTTTTAAATGTTAAAGCAGAGATAGCCGCTGAAATGTAAATTTTAGATTATGGTGTTTTTTATAATTGGCCATATTTGATAGCTAACTTCCTTTATGGCTTAATTTTGACAACTGGGGACGGGGCAGAATCGATTATGCAAGTCTAAGGAAAACGTTAGTTCCTACAAATAAAATCAAGTTTTAAAAAGCACCAGTGCAAACCAAGTCTGCAATTAACTGCACAGTAAATGTCACATTAGTTTACAGTATTGTGTGCTCTATTTGCAGCCAATAAAATTTGCCTGCCATAGTAAATGCACAAGAAAACAGGAATTTATTGCTTACAAATGACATTTCAGTAGAGTTTGATGGATTTTCCAATGACACCCTAGTATGTACAATTGCCATTATTCCTGTAATCACGTAGTAATGCTTACAAAGTCTTAAAAACGGTAGTCTAAAAATCTAACTTTCCTGATGAGCCACTGGATACGAACACGCATGATCAATAAAAGTTCTAAAAACGTTCCTTTTTAAATTAATGCTAACAAATTTTAAGTTACCAGTTCATTTGTGCAAATTCAATGAAACTCAAGTGAGTGCAAATTAAGTGTAAGGCTACTTTCACACTCGCGTTTTGTGCGGATCAGTCATAGACGGATCCGTTCAGATAATACAACCGTCTGCATCCGTTCAGAACGGATCCCGTTTGTATTATCTTTAACATAGCTAAGACGGATCAGTCTTGAACACCATTGAAAGTCAATGGAGGACGGATCCGTTTTCTATTGCGCCAGATATACGTCCCCATTGACTTACATTGTGTGCCAGAACGGATCCGTTTGGCTCAGTTTCATCAGACGGACAGCAAACAGCGTTTTGGTGTCTGTCTCCAAAGCGGAATGGAGACTAAACTGATGCATTATGAGCGGATCGTTATCCATTCAGAATGCATTAAAATGCAAACTGATCCGTTTTGGACCGCTTGTGAGAGCCCTGAACGGATCTCACAAAAGGAAAGCCAAAACGCGAGTGTGAAAGTAGACTTGTATAAATAGAATAATAGCAACCTAGATGTATATTCGATCAGAGCTATTGACCTGACAAACCTGTTTCAAAAAACCCATTGAAAAATGTAAAGTGAATTTACCACCTAAACAAAAAGCACAGATACAGCCATTTAAACAATTTCACATGTGAAACAACAAAATCGCTGAGTGAATGTACTTTTAACCAATTATTTAGCTAATAAAATAGTTGACTACATTTTACATAGATGTTTGGTTCATTAAAATGAAATTAAAAAAAGTGGAAGCACAAAATTGCTCTTTGCCATTAATCAAATAGACATCTAAAATTACTAAAGGAAGCAAATAAAATGTATGCATTTTATCTTGTGTACATTAAAAAAAGAAAGCTGCTAAGAAACAAAAATGGGTGTGCCTGATTTTTAGTTTTTTTTTTCTCAGTACAAGTGCTTGTGCGTCAAGTATTATATGCAAGGCTTATCACATGGCAGGTCTTTAAAAATTATAAAAAAGATAAATAAGGCACTGTACTTCTAACATTCACTATTAAAAAAAGCTAAACCCCTAAAAAAAACTAAAAAAAATAAATTACATTTTGAGCACCAGAGGGGGAAAAAATAAACCCTCAAACCGTTAACTTCCCCACAATCCATGCATCACAATGCCTACATGATTTAGTTATCGGTAGATTTCAAGGGTTGCTACAGGATTATCTAAAACGGTTCACAAGTAATGCCAAAGAATGTACAATAGTACACAGGTAAAAGGTCCTTGCTCGTCATTTCAATTCAAACAATCGTCCCTTGCGATTTGTAGGCTGCAGCTGTGACCTTGGTTTGCGGTGCCTCACTTGGGATGCTACTTTTATTTTGTGTTTTGCAGAGATGGCGCAGATTTTTTGACGTAGTCCTTTTTTCCTATGTGAAGATGACAAACTTGCGATTTTAGATGAATCAGCCAAATTTGGGGGCACTTGTTTTATCTTGGCTGATCTAGTCTTACACTTCAGTACAAGTTGTGGTTTACGGGACTGTTTTTGCATAGGAGTTTTTGCTTTTCCTTTTCTTAAGCTCGTTTTATAGACACCAGCTTTTCCCACTTGTCTCTTTGGAGCTTGTGAATTGGAAGTTAAGTCTATTTTACGCAATCTGCCGACTTTAGCTTTTGTAGATAATGCTCTTGTGTTAACATGAGGTCGGTTTTTAAAATATCCTTGCTTTGCTTCTATTTTTCTTTTTTTACGTGGCTGTGCAACAGTTTCTATCAAGGTGTCATTTTTGGAACGCTTCTTACTTTTTTGATCTTTAATTACTACAGATTTAGAGTTTAGTGAATTCTGAACGTTTTGCAAGCCCAATTCTGAAGTAGCCATTCCCATTATATTTTTAGGGCCTGTTTTTCTTTTTGCATTATTTATCACACACACTTTCTTACTTTTACTTACTGTACAAGATTGATATTTTAAGTTTTCCCGCAATCCGCTGTATTTTTGTACGATATGAAGAGGAGCAGTCTTTTTAGCGTTAACATTGGGTTCTTGCTTTTGGCAGTCATTAGGCCCTTTTACAGTATCTTTGGGAACCTCAGTAAGTGGTACACTGCTGTTTATCAATTTATTTAACGAATTCTGAGTTATGTCGTTGCGTGCTGGAAAAACTGAGGCAAATTTCTTAAGATGTTTTTTCAAGCGCTGAGCCTGTAATATGTGAGGATATAGATTTTGGATTGGATACTTCGGCGATTGATACATTGGCAGCTGATGTTCCTCAGGTAGACGAGTGTTTAATTTCTTTACAATAACTAACGACTTTGTTTCTGTTGTTTCCATAAACCATCTGCAAACGTCTGACAATTTAAAAGAATTCCTAAACAGGCTCTGAACCGGAGAACATGTTGGTGGATCTTTAATGCTTTTAGGTCTACGAACCCTTTTCTTGGTTTTCCAAATCTCTTTTAATTTATCAGCTTTGTTTTTGGACTTTGTCACATTTGCAGTTTCTCTTTCCAGTGGAATCCACTTTTTGTGTACGGTTGTGTACGTGTCATTGAAACTAGAGATACGCTCCTGATTTTCTTCCTCAGAACACCAGTCTATAAATTTAGGTATATTTTTATGCTTATTGGAACAATTGATTTGCTTATTTTCTGTGGACGGGCTCTTCAATTTACCAGATTTACAGTTCATTTTATCCTTTAATGTTTTTAATGCAGCAGGTTTGGTGCTTCTAGTTTGAGAGATGGAATTTAAGTCATTTTCTGATAGCTTTTCATTACATTTCTGAAGTCGCAATTGTCCGTCATTTCTCAAACTTTTTGCACTACACTTACATTTTGCATTTGCCATTTTCAGACAATGATGATTCTCCTGTGCAAAAGATACTACTCGCTTATCACAACCTATTTTAAAATCGATCTTGAGCTGTTCAGACATCTTAAAATGGGACAAACAAGCAGTCTTTAACATTCTTTTGTTAAGTAATGGTGTGCCTTCTCTACAATGGCTGTTTAAAGAGACAGCAAAATAACTTTCACTACTACTGGTCTCTTCAATGGAGGAATCTATGACAGTGGCAGGACAGGGTGTATCTTCTGTTTTTATTTCCACACACCTCTGCGCAGAGTTTGTGTCTTTAATGCAAGGTAATAGGACTTGTAGGGAAGGAATTTTCTGTAAAAACGAGTCAACATGGGCTTCACGACTCCGAAGACATCTGTCAGTTGGGGCAGGAACTTTTTTATGCCTTTTTGATGGTGTAAGAGTTTTACGACTATTTGTGTTGCTTATCAAAGAATTGTTGATTCCGTCTAGACCAATTGCACCTTTGCCATTTTCCCCAATAACCTCTTTAGTTTTTAGGAGCTCCCTAAATAGGTCATGTTTGTCGCATCCAGATGAAGATGTTGCATCACAGTGACAGAGGTCCTTGTTTAGAACATTTGCTTCCAGTCTCACATTGATATTTTCAACAATTTTTGCACATGTATTTAAGGGACTACGAAAATGTTCAGCAGGGCAATTTGGTTCAGTAAGTAAAGGTCGTAGGGTATCTATACTGTGCAGTACAAGATCTTCTTCTGTCTTAATTTTAACAGAATGATTAAGAGCTAGGCTTTGACCATCCTTTACACGTTCTAATAATTCTAAATCTGTGAAGTGGACATTTTCTTTATCCACACTTTGAGAGGCGTTTTCCTGCAACTTGATAACACTACTAGAACAACCAGGATCAACTTGTGAAGTCTTAGAAAGCTGGCTTCCAGAACTTTGTTTAGGAATTACATCTGTAATGGTTTCTGACATCTGTGTTAATTGCTGGTCAGAGGTAACAGTAGGATCATCAATAACTGCTTCAGATAAAATCTTACTATCATTAAGACTAGTTGAACCAATGCCTGGGAGATCTTTGTCAGCTGTCTTATTTGGGAATGAAGATGAATATAGAATGGAAGGACTTGCATGGCTGTATTGTAAGGTAGCAGAAGTTTCTTCCAGTGTTGTATTATGTGGATAACAGTTGGGAGGTGCTGTATCATGTTCAGATTTCGATGAAATGACTTCCATGTCTAACAATAGGTTAGCTGAACTATGTTCAGGACTACCCAAATTATAGGAATGGGTTACGAAGTCTGGATCTATAGTCAATTTAGCTACACTTTTTTCATGATCATTTATAGATAAACAATGGGCATCTATATTTACTACAGAAGAATTTGGGCAAGTCTTTGGAATTTCCTCAACATAGTTATTAAGTGCCAGTTCACCGTGGTTGCTTCGAATACATGGATTTTCAGGTTCATCTTGTGCAAGAGAAAACACAGCTACTAAAGAATCAGGTATGCCATCTACTAGTTCCATACTAAGACGTTGACCAGTATGATTTTCAGATTCACAGCTTCTTGAAGAATCCGGTACCGCCTCTTTCGTTTCATCATTCTGTGGGACAGGACTGAAAGTGTTCGTTTCTACTTGGATCAATGATACAACACCTGTGGAAGGCAGTGTCTCAATCAAGCTATTAGGAATTATTAACGTATGTAATGCAGAGGTTACTTTGTCCTCAACCTTTGCGCTTCTTACCAATGTGCGAACAGTAGACAATTCACAGCAGTCCCCACCAAACAGATATCCTCGAGTACTTTTCCTTGCAGTATTTCGAGGACAAACTACAGACTTAGGATTCTCAAAGTGGCATTCAGTTGTAATTGGCTCACTGATGTAAACTACATCACACTGTTTATCACAATCATTTGTCAAGACTTGAGAACTCTTACATGCATCTGTTTTTGAGTGCTTTTCATAAATCCTGACTTTTTGTAAAGCTGATCCAGAAAGGTCAGCAAGGTTCTGAAATGGACTCTCACAAAGGTTTCCAAGCTTCATTGCCATCCCCGTTACAGACTTCTCCTGCATTAATTTACTGTCACCACAGTCTAAAAGTGTCTGTTTCGGGTTAATGTATTGTGTGTTTTCTTTATTTGCAATTTTTGGGGTGCTTGTAGGGAGTTCAGATCCTGGAAAATCATTGACCATGTTTAATGCAGAGTTACTATGTGAAAGCATGGCATGTTCTAAAAAAACAGTCTGACCAACTTCAGATATTTTTGCAAGGATGATTCCGTTTTTTTCCTCTGTGGGTGGCATGGCTACAGAATTATTTGTAATGGCTGGGTCTATGGGATGAGATACATTAACGGCATGATCCGCCTTGGAATTTCCACAGTAGTAGTTGTCCTCATGTAGATCGGTTGGAGTACTTAAAGAAACATGGTGACAATCTAAACAAGATTCAGAAGCAGATTTGTTTATCTCCACCAGGGAAGGGTTTGCTTTTCTATTAGAACAGGAATGATCATAGTCTTCGATATTAATATTTTCAATCTCGGAAACGGAGGCACTTCGACTTGTGGATTTCATTATGTATTCCTCAGTGCATAAATTTTTCAACACAAGAATAAACTGCTTTTGGTGATGTGAGCACAGCTTGGCCATGAACATTTCCAGTGATAAACTTGTTGAATTGTTAGGGTCTATTGCATTTCTCGGTGTATCCTGAATGCTGGGGGATAAGAAAAAAAAAAAAAAAAAGGGAGAAAACATTTAGCAAGGCAATAACAAATCATTAAAGTCGACACATTCCTAGCAAATTCTTCCTACTAGTG
Organism: Bufo bufo; assembly: GCF_905171765.1. NCBI lineage: Eukaryota > Metazoa > Chordata > Amphibia > Anura > Bufonidae > Bufo > Bufo bufo. The sequence continues at coordinate 30,977,256 of NC_053394.1, read as the reverse complement.
AGACTGCATTGCTTTGTAAATGTTTAGAAAGGCTGCACACAAAGATCTAACCTGCAAAGCTATAAGTTAATTTAACAAAATATCCTTGAACATTCCAGAAGCAATACCACGATTCTTCTATACAAAACTTGACAATCCTCAAGCCTGCACATCAAACCTTCATAACAAACCTCAAGGTATTTGCAAAGAGAACCAATAGATCAAAAATATAAAACCTCACTAGAAACCTAATCGAATTGTCGGGGGTCAACAAGAGAGCTTATTGTTGTATGACAATCAGAAAAATAATTGGATCCCTCATTTATAATGTAGACAGCAAATAAGATGGTGTTCTCATTAAAGTCTATCTGTTCATTTAGAGGTTTTTTTTTCATTCTACTGTAGAATCCTTTAAAATGACATTTTCATAATTTTCGTAAAACGTAAGGAAAACAGACTACAACACATGACACACATTGATGTAGCACAATGCTGGATCCACACAGCGTTTTAAAGCAGTTGTGTTTTTCAAAGTTTTTCTTTTAGGTCAGAAAAGCTGCAGACAGATTTTATGGTACGTTTCCACTGCGGATTTTAACCCAATACATTGAAAAGTTCAATTTACACAGTTTCCACAGTTTAAGGGGACACTCATATTTTTATCCCAAGTACACGGTTTTCTAGATACTTCTTTGAAGCCACATGTATACAAATTTTTAGCACAGCACCCTTGCTTAACTTTCTCAGTTAGACCATCACTGTGGCCAGAGAGGTAAGGGGAGTCAGTGACTCAAGGCATAGTCAATGGAATGCTCTTCTGTGGAAATATTTTTCTAGGCCTCTTGAGTATTATAGGGCCGTCATACTTAGGGTGCCCACTCACTTCACCCCATAAAGCCAGACATCCTAGGCCACATAATCGACCCACAAAGTCACAGCCCTGATGCTGGTAAAAAACAAAACTGGAAGACAGGAAGGTGAGCTGGGGGCCGAATGGGAGTGCTTCTCTCACCTTCAGTCAGCCACAGAGAGCCATGTCCAGTGAATGACTGGGGGCGAGAGAAGCTTCAAGTCAGTCCACTTGTAGCTGCAGCCCATGATCAGACAGCACAATGCTGCTGCCCGAGCTACTGAGAAAGGAGGACATCCCTGCGTCCGTCCGAGGACAGGAAGCCAGAAAACCGGACATCTGGCCATCCTAGTCATACTGTTATCCCAATTCTTAACCTATTCTAATAAGGATTCTCTTTCAGATAACGCTTCCCCTCACAGCAGCAATAAACTGGATTATGTGTTGACTGCTACAGAAGGCCATGATTTAGTATTTAATTTTGACTGGTATGGTACTGCCGAATGGAAAATGCAACAAACAGCCAAAATTATCGTCAAAATACTAAGGCTACATTCACACAACAGTGAAAAATAATGGTTAAAAACAGATACACTGTCCGTTTTGCATCAGTGCGTGCATCCATTTTCTGGCCATGTGGCAATTTTTAACAGCTGTTAAAAATATCCATTAAAAATGGATGAATTTCAGATTTTTTTTTTATGCCAACCCCTGCAATGCCCTCAGTATATATTATGCTCCTCTGTAGTGCCCCCTGAACATTTAACATCCTCTATAGCAGGGTTTTTCAACTCCGTTCCTCGGGACCCACCTTCCAGTCAGGTTTTCAGGATTTCCTTAGTATTGAGCAGGTGATATAATTAGTGTCGGTGCATCAGGACTTACCACAAGTATTTATTCTGTGGGATATACTCAAATACTGACCGGAAAGTGGGTCCCAGGACCGGAGTTGAGAAACCCTGCTCTATAGTGTCCCCTGCAACGTCACTACACTGTGTGTGTGTCTCAAACCCTGCTGCCTATTGTAAGGACAGAGTGTTCATGTGCATGCAATAGGAGGGTTTTGTTTCATTTTAACCCCTGAAAGGCCCTTTTAAAAAACAAACAAACAAAATAACAAAACAAAAATAAGGTACCAGTTTTTAATGCCCATTAGACGGTGCACTCCTGTCTGAATGGTCGTTAAAAACTGGCTCATTCATTGGGGTCCTTATGGCTGTACATCCTATTTTTTGATAGACCCATAGAATTGGCTCTAAAAACAGCCATTTTTCACTGTCATGTGAATGTGGCCTTTACTCTTTCTGATGGAATAGCTCCTGTAAAACCTCAACTGTTTGGCTAGTATGGTTTCACACTGGGAATTTCCATTTGTAAAAATGTACATATACTTTTGTGAATGAAGCCTAAAGAAATATTTAAAGGGAACCTGTCACCGGGATTTTGTGTATAGAGCTGAGGACATGGGCTGCTAGATTGCCGCTAGCACATCCGCAATACCCAGTCCCCATAGCTCTGTTTGCTTTTATTGTGTAAAAAAACTGATTTGATACATATGCAAATTAACCTGAGATGAGTCCTGTCCCTGAGAGGAGTCGTTTTTTTACACAATAAAAACACACAGAGCTATGGGGACTGGGTATTGGGGATGTGCTAGCAGCCATCTAGCAACCCATGTCCTCAGCTCTATACACAAAATCCCGGTGACAGGTTTCCTTTAAAGCCTTTTTATTGCATTGCATCCCCAACTGATCATGAGAATGAGGATGCACAGTCCCCGTTGCACCACTCAACTATATGGGACTGCCAAAAAGCAGCAGCAAACAGTCCCATAGAGCCGCAGCACGCATTTGAGACGGCCACTCCATTCTCAAAAGGGAAACGGTCATTAGCAGTTCACTGTTCTGTCCCTGAACATCCTAACCGCTTCATTATTCGCCAAAACAGATGCTAGATTTAACAAAAAAAAAAACACCTTAGAAAATCTGTCACGATAATCTTGGACTATTATCTGCAGTAATACATTAGTAGTACTGCAGATAAGGACTCCAGTTCACTATTTCTTATTTCCTCCACTATCCCCCATTCATCTGCTCTCAGGAGTCCTCTCGCTTAGGTGAGAATGGCGCAACAGTCCAGACTGCATAGCTCAGCGCAGCTTTGACAGCTGACTGGGGGAACAGGAGGCAGTAGAAAATAAACAAGTCCTAGTCCAAGATTGTGCTGACCGATTCCCTTTAAGGTTCCATTCACACGTCCGAAAGTGTTTTGCGGTTCCGCAAATTGCGAATCTGCAAAACACCGACACCGGCCATGTGCACATGGCTGGCATTATAATAGAAAATGCCTATTCTTGTCCATTATTGCGCACAAGAATAGGACACGTTCTATTTTTTTGCTGAGCCACAGACCGGAAGTTTGAGGCCGCGGAATGGAAGTGCGGATGCAGACAGCACACTGTGCTGTCCGCATATTTTCCGGCCCTATTGAAAAAGAATGGGTGGGCACACGTTCTGCATAATTGCGGAACGGATCCGGACCATTCATACGGACGTCTGAATGGAGCCTAAGGGGTTGTCTGAATGTTTAGAACTGGATAGGTCATCAATATCTGATTGTGGGGGTGCACCTCCTGGATCCCCGCTATTTGAAGAGGATGCGACCTCTTCCTAGGCCAGTCACGTTCATCGGTCACATGGCCAAGGCACAGCTCAGTACCATGCACAGTCACTATCCAATGGACGGCACTGGTAAGCTGAGATGAGACCAAGGCGCTCACTGAACAGCTGAAGCCTCTACAAACAGCTTACCATAGGAGTGTCAGGTGTCAAACCCCTGCCGATCAGATACTGATGACCTATCCTGAGGATAGGTAAATCAGTATTGAACACCTAATGTGCACTGTATGCAAATTCCTTTTTTTTTTTTGCAATCGAGGAGATAGAGACAGACACTTGACAGACGTCAAGCTGGCCACGCCCAAATTCCCTGTTTCCATTGATTGATTTCCCTAAGGACAGGGAATGTTATCCGCAGACCATGCTTCACTGCAAATGTGTAGAGATTTAAAAAAACAAAAACAAAAAAAACCACGCATCACGAGATTTCCAACAGGCTAAAAATAAGGTTCAAATTAGGGATCGACCGATATTGATTTTTTTAGGGCCGATACCGATAATTTGTGAACTTTCAGGCCGATAGCCGATAATTTATACCGATATTCTGGTAATTTTCATTTAAAAAAAAATATAATTCCTACACAAATCTGCTTTAAATTAATGTTTATTGTTAACGTGTATTTTTTTTTTTAATCTTTCTTTCATTTATATATACTTAATATTTATTTTATATTTTTTTTACTAACTTTTAGCTCCCTTAGGGACTAGAACCCTTGTCCTATTCACCCTGATAGATCTCTATCAGGGTGAATAGGAGCTCACACTGTCCCTGCTGCTCTGTGCACACAGCAGCATGGAGCTTACCATGGCAGCCAGGGCTTCAATAGCGTCCTGGCTGCCATGGTAACCGATCGGAGCCCCAGGATTACACTGCTGGGGCTCCGATAGGAGGAGCAGGGGAGAGGGGATCCTGTGGCCACTGCCACCAATGATTAATACTGGGGGGTGGGGGGCGCACTGCGCCACCAATGATTAATACTGGGGGACTTGGGAGGGCGCACTGCGCCACCAATGAAGAGAAATCTCTCATTAATTCATATACAGGATGCGGGAGCTGGCTGCAGAATCAGCCAGCTCTATGAGCGGTAGGTGCGATCCGCGGGACCTGAGGGGTTAACTACCGCAGATCGCAGCTACTGCTCATAGAGGTCAGGAGCCAGCTATGTGATTCTGCAGCCAGCCCCTGCCTCCTGTATATGAATGAATGAGAGATTTCTCTTCATTGGTGGCGCAGCGGCCACAGCCCTTCCCCTTCTCTTGTACTCCTTCCTCTCACTGGCTGCAGCGGCAGCAGCACAGGGGGGAGGGAGACACTGCTTCCTTCTCCCCTGTGCTGCTGAGGGTACACTGAGAGCGCTGAGAGCAGCGCGATCCTGGTTCCCAATACGTTATCGGAATATCGGCAAAATAGATGCAGATACCGATAACGGTCAAAATACTGAATATCGGCCGATAATAGTTTGACTTCTCCCCTAAGGGTTTCCACCTCCTTAACTGCAAAAAAAAAGTAATTTGCACATAGCATGTGCCAGGATCCCTTCTGACTAATAAGAACACTATTGGAAAGATCAGGAGCAAAATAGTGAGCTACTGGTGGCAGGTTAAGAGTGGAAAAAGCATCCGACAGGCTCCTTTAAAGTCAGCCGAAACTGACAAGCATATATGTATTAGGGCCTTCCGAATATCCCTCAATTGCAGATGTCATGGAAAAGAAGAAATCCAACATGTTCTCAAGGGAGACAAGTTGCAACCACATGAGTATGGCAGCGGCTTCCTCTCCTCTCCCCACATGCATGTTTGGCTGAGGTTTACTTCTTTTCAAGTTAAGGCTACTTTCACACTAGCGGCAGGACGGATCTGACAGGCTGTTCACCCTGTCGGATCCGTCCTGCCGCTATTTCGCCGTGCCGCCGCTCTGTCCCCATTGACTATAATGGGGACGGGGCGCAGCTCCGGCAGTGCACGGCAAAAGGCCGCCGGACTAAAAGTACTGCATGTCCGACTTTTTAGTCGGGCGGCCTCCGGCCGTGCTGCGCCCCCATTATAGTAAATGGGGAAGGAGCGGTGGTCTGGCGAAATAGCGGCAGGACGGATCCGACAGGGTGAACAGCCTGTCGGATCCATCCTGCTGCTAGTGGGAAAGTACCCTAACAAAAGCTTTGTCATTTTGTACAGGCGTTTTTTCATAATGCTTCATATAGTACTATAGTGTAAATGATAGTTTTCTATAACAGCAGACCCAGTTGGTTCGGTGCGTTTTCCTTCACTTTGCAGGCTCCGTTCTAAAGTTAGGTGGGAGCCACACATATGAGACATTGGGGGCATATCCTAGGGCAGTGGTGGCGAACCTATGGCACGGGTGCCAGAGGCGGCACTCAGAGCCCTCTCTGTGGGCACCAGCACCCAGGAAAAAGTCTATGGTGTACCAATAAGCCTTAGAGTTTTCCTGCCATTCTTCAGCACAGGGCGCACTATGAACAGCACAGGCAGCGCATTGAATGTAGGGAGGATATTATAGCTAAATAATAAAGTACATGGAAGATATAATATATTTGCATTCAAGTTCAGGTTAAATTGCAGTGTTGACACTTTGCGATAAAGTGGGTTTTGGGTTGCAGTTTGGGCACTCAGCCTCTAAAAGGTTCGCCATCACTGTCCTAGGGTCACACCAAAGTTTGAGGTGCGACAACCCCTTTAAGTACAATGCTGAGTGACCTCAGAACGCTGAAGTTAGCCAGTTATTTAACATTAACACTTTAAATCACAGCACTTTTTAGGCATGAAAGAAAAGAGGAATTTTTTTTCACAACAAATTTATTAGAAGAATAGTGGTTTTGAAAAGTCTAGCATCCAGTGAGAACTACCATACACAACATCACAGCTGGGAATGTATTTTTTTGTAGTTTTTTAAAATGACATGGTCAAATTATACAATGGAACCATTAAATTTTACATATGCACGACGACAGAATCAGCGCTTTCAGCATACAATGCCGAAAAAAAAGGAACCACATGGATTTTTTTTTTTTTAAGTTTAAAAGTACTTATCACATACATTAAAGACATATTTTATTTAGTCCAGTCAAAATCAGAACAGCATTAAAAAAAATTAAAAAAAATTATGTAGTGCAATCAAACAAAAAAAAATAATATAATTGTGATCGTAAGTGCTCTACTACATAAGACATTGATCATAGCAAGAACAAAAAAAAAGTTAAAAATCACAGTACAAAAAAAAATTCTCTAAATAAATATAAACTACAGTACAAGAGAAATATTAAATTATACAATTCTGTCAAACTGTAAACAGCATATTGAAATGAGGTCAATAAGTGTGTAGGAGGGGGTTCCTGTTTGGACACAGGCTATCCAATTACTAGAAATTAAATACAGAGACACACAATTAAAAAGTAGTCATCACACGGAATAGAAGCTCTAGTTCGTATTCGCAAATATGCATCATCAGGCCTTGTTTTTAATAGGGGAATTTGAGGAGTGACCATTTGTTAGCCTTCGGGGCAATGAACACCTTCTGGGAGAATTTATGATTGCATTTTACTCCAAAAAAATTTTTTTTTCCATTGGTCTTTAATAAAGATTTTGAGCAGTTTTTGTCCTACAGGGTTAAAGAGGTTGTGTCACTTCAGCAAATGTCATTTATCATGTAGAGAAAGTTAATACAAGGCACTTGCTAATGTATTGCGATTGTCCATATTGCCTCCTTTGCTGGCCGGATTCATTTTTCCATCGCATTATACACGACTCGTATCCAGGGGTTACGACCACCCTGCAAACCATCAACGGTGGCAGTGCTTGCACACTATAGCCTATGTGTGCTCTTGGCCACCAGACAGGCTGGCACTTTTTCCTATAGTGTGCGAGCACAGCCACCACTGATGGACTGCAGGGTGGTCGTAACCATGGAAATGAGCAGAGTATAATGTAATGGAAAAATGAATCCAGCCAGCAAAGGAAGCAATATGGAGAAACACAATACATTAGTAAGTGCCTTGTATTGATTTTCTCTACATGATAAATGCCACTTCCAGAAATGATACAACCCCTTTAAGTCTTAGTCTCTCTGCAGACTCCCACTTTGTTTTATAAAGTCCCTTCGGTTGCTGCTCTGACAGGAACATACATTTAAGCAATATTCTTATCAGTTTCATAAGAATTTAGCTATAATGAGTGCTTATGAGCGGTCAGGATTTTAAAGATAAGGGCTATACATCCAGTCATCAGAACAGCGACGTGAGAGGGCTCAGTGTAAGGCAGAAAGGGAGTCTGCACAGACTGAACCAAAAACTGCTGAACAAATAATTGAAAAAAATCATACGATTATCAGCTTAAAAAGAGCAAAATACAATAAATTGCCCCCAAAGGTGTTCATTGCCTTGGGCTGTCCAGGATAAGAAAAACTATGCAGAATTCTTCCAAGAACAGCTCCACACCTGTCCACTGGTTGCACGTGGGATTGCAGCTGTGCTTCATTCACTTCACAAGGGAAGCCGATCTGCAATACCAGACAGCCCATGAAAAGAGGGGAATGTTTTCCCAATCCTGGACAACCCTTAAGTGTATTTTCTCTGCAAATGCAGTAAATGTCAGATGAGGCTTAATTTAATTCAAATGGCTTTTCACTTGCACCTTCAAAAAGAAGCAAATGCAACTGAAGACAATAGTAAAATTACTTTAGTTTATTCTAATCCTCTTCTTAAGATATAGGTTTAAAGACAGGAACCCCCGTGCTATCTGCTCAGTAGTAACTGAATATACAGAATGCCACTATAAGTGTCTGAGGCACTGTGTGCTGAGGAGTTAATAATGCAGCTTTTATAAACCGTTTGGCTGAGTTATACCTGGATACCTGAAGTGAGGTTTTTTCATTTTTTTTTTTTTTTTTAACTTGACATTCATCAAGGATGTGCTACAAGCACGTCAAAAAGGAAACAAAAAAGAAAGGAAAATTAAGATACAAATCACTGCTAAATTTAAGAATAGCGTACAAGTACCTGAATCAAGTGAGTAGTGAGTCGAGTGTCCCTGAGGGTTTTTAAGCAGTGTGTACATATGTTGAATTCCTAAGGTTTTAATATTTTAGCCTGAAAGCAAAAAAAATAAAAAAAAATCCCAGAAATCCCATCAAGCCAAGGCTACAATTTATGCAAAAATCATTGTCTATTTTGTACAAGGTTTTTTTTTTTCTTTTTCTTCCTAGCAGCAGTGAACTGCTGTACAAATACATCCCATCTGTAATCTATCTACACATGAGAGTCAGATAAAACATTTACTTTAAAAATTATATAAACATTTATATTCTGAAAAATAATCAGTTTACAATCAAATGCATTCATGGGCTTAGAAATACTTCTGCAACCGCACTTCTGTATGCTGGTAGAATAATTACACTAGTCTACCCATTGCCTAAAAAAAATCCAAAAACTGCAGGAATTTCATCCTTTCATGTGCATTAAATATCAAATATTTTTTCCACTGAAAGGAAATAAAATTACAATAATTTTTTTTTAAATTAGTGTATTTTAACTACAGGTGAATGCGTAAAGAACTGGATTTATCAAGAGAGATTCACTGTAATTTGGTATAAGAGGGCTGCGCCACTTAAGGCCAAAGTCTATTTATTCAGCTTTATATTTGCAGTCTTGAAATTAAACTTGCATGCATCTAACATATGAAAGAGCTACTGAATAAGTCCGGTTTAAGCTCAAATGTCACAATTTTTAGTGAGAACCAAAAATGTGCAACTCTGCATAGTACAATGCAAGTGAACATGTGAAACCAATTAGGGTCCATTCACACGTCCGGAATGCATTGCGGATTCGCAATACACCCGGCCAGCACCCCCATAGAAATGCCTATTCTTGTCCGCAATTGCGGACAAGAATAGGACATGTTCTATTTTTTTCTGGAGCCGCGGACCGGAAGATCAGCTGTGCGCCCTGGAAATGCGGAGGCGGACAGCACACTGTGTGCTGTCCGCATCCATTCCGTCCCCATACATAATGAATGGAGCTGCACCCGTTCCGCAATTTGCGGAATGGATGCGGACCCACTATTACGGACACGTGAATGGAGCCAAAGTGGTGCATTAAAAAATTCACAGCATGCTCAGAAAAGAGTTGGAAAACGTTTGTAAATCAGTGGTACACAAGTGCAACTTAAAAAGATTGCTCCAATTACCCACTGGCTACCACAAATATGCAGTGTTGGAAAAAGGGGTTGATGGACTTGATAAACTTGGTATTTAGTGGGAAAGCTATTGTAGTCAATTGCATCAAAAAGTCTGGAGTGCTTACACAGTACAGCGCATTGTAAGGGTGATGTCACTGGTTGTTGTTTTTTTTTTTTAGCCAAAGCCAGAAATGTATGCAGCAGGAAGAAGAAGCACAATCCCTTCCATTATATTTCTCATTCCCTTTCAATCCACCTCTGGTTTTGGCACAAAAAGCTGTGCGTTATACCACCCTAAACAAGGGGTCTTCAGCACTAATAGGAGTGCTACTGCCCGAGAAAACAGTTGATCAACAGGGGGTTTCAATTGTCTGACCCCAACCGATTACTGATGACAAATCCTAAGGATATATCATCAATATTAAAAGGGGTTATTCTGGAATTTATATTGCTTACCTATGCTCTGGATAGGTCATCAATATCAAATCAGAGGGGACAACTGGGACCTCTGTGAGGCCATGTGACACAACCGTACATTGGTCACATGGTTTAATTGCAATGAAGTGAATGGGGCTGAGCTGCAATACTAAGCAGCCGCTATACAATGTATAACGCTGTGCTTGGAAAGCTGCTGGGAAGTTTTAGCGAGCGCAGCGGCTCCTTGAAACAGCTGATCCGCAGGGGTGGCAGGACTTGGACCAGCATCAATGTGATAACGATGACCTATCCTGAGGATAGGTCATCATTATCAATTCCTCGATAACCCCTTTAAAAATTTGCCCACCAAGTATATACTTTTACAGTGATTGGATGTGGAAGAAAAACAAGACATAGTCATCTTTAAAGGGAACCCGTCACCAGGATTTTGTGCATAGAGCTGGGGACATGGGCTGCTAGATGGCCGCCAGCACATCTGCAATACCCAGTCCCCATAGCTCTCTGCGCTTTTATTGTGTTAAAAAACCTTTTTGATCAATATGCAAATGACCTGATATGAGTCCTGTATCCGGAGAGGAGTCAAGCGGAAAGGAGCCCAGCACCGCCCCGCGTCCTCCGAATCTCCTCCTTGCTGGCTGACATCACAGAGCTGGAGCGCCGAAATCTCGCGATGCGCGAGCTAGCGCATGCGCAGTGTCTGCATCATGTTCATTCCCTGTGCTGGCATCAGCACAGGGAACGAACTACGCATGCGCTAGCTCGCGCATCGCGAGATTTCGGCGCTCCAGCTCTGTGACGTCAGCCAGCAAGGAGGAGATTCGGAGGGGGCGGGGCGGTGCTAGGCTTCTTTCCGCTTGACTCATCTCTGGTCATTTGCATATTAATCAAAAAGGTTTATTTTAACACAATAAAAGCGCAGAGAGCTGTGGGGACTGGGTATTGCAGATGTGCTAGCGGCCATCTAGCAGCCCATGTCCCCAGCTCTATGAACAAAATCCTGGTGACAGGTTTCCTTTAAGGAAAATAAATAGCAATTTATGTTATGGAATAAGTTTCAAAATATTCAGGTTTGGGGTGTTCTTTGTGCATCGAACATGTGTCAGTTTAAATTAGCAGATAAACTATACTCAAAACCCATAAAAAAAAATTAAAAAAAAATTAACTATTATAATAATATTCCAATATAAAAGTCTTTAAGCTTCAATTTAAAAGAAAAATCTGGAAAAAGAATCGAGATTAGTAAAAACTATTATTATAGCACAATGCATTATAAACAGTGAATCTCAGTGATAACTCCAGTAAGGAGCGTATATATAGAGTGCTGAAATAAAATAAAAAAGTGCCAATAAGCTCCTCTCTCTACTCAACAGGAACTGGCAAGTGCTTTCTAAACTTATCTAACAATTCTGTATATTAAAAAAAAGAAGAAAAAAGGAACCGGTGTTCTTAAAATGCCAGACAAGATTGCATTTTTTTTTCCCTGTACATGATATATAGTCAAGACTGCTCGAATTGAACTTTAAAACTTTTATCCCTCACCCGTTTTTGTCTTTTTTTACAAATATTACGATTATAAACACTTTACATAAGATTAGCGTGACAAGCTGCAATCTAGTATATAGACTTTTGGCAAATACACCTGTAAGCACATCTAGCATTGGTCCACTGACAGAATCTGGAGCAAGAAGAAAAAATAATAAAACAAACAAAAAAAAACAACAACTAAAGCTAAATAACCAATAGTCCGTAATCAAGAGGATGAGCTGATGCGTTAATACTTACATGCTAGACAATTCAGTGACACAGCAATACATTCCCTTGCCTGCATATGGCTCTGTCATAAAAAACGGCTTTATTGAAATTGCACTGCTTCCCTTAGCAAGAGATTTCCTTTTTTTTTGTTTTTGTTTTTTTATTTTTTTTAAACAACTCCATTACTTGTTCACTCAAAACTAAACCTAACCTACGAGTTTAAAAATAAAGTTAAACTTTTGAGGTATGGAATTTTTCTGTACATAAAAATAATTCAATTTTATGATTTTTAAAATAATAACAAAAAAGTGACACCGTACAAGAACTAAAATATTTACAGCAGTTTTGTTAACAAGTAAGTGATCCACTACGGAAACTTAATAGCCCGTGTCCTCCTGTTGCAGGACAATGTAAAAAAAAAAAAAAAAAAAAAAAGAAGTATATACTTACAGTTCACAGAAAAGATGGCAAACCTGGCGCGGAATTAGTCCTACCAAGTTCAATATGGAGATCAAGACATACAAAAGTAGAATATGAAAAACATATGGTACTCAAAAGAGGTATTTCGTGTTTCCAATATGGTAGTTGTTATATAACAGTAAGCCAGACTCGTGCTTCACTCATGAGTCACTTTAAAAGAAGGTCAAAAAGGTTAGATTTTGTTGTAGTGAAAGAAAAAAATATATATATTATAATCAGAGGCGGGTCCATTATGGCTCAGAACAAAAATGTTAAAACCCTTTCCACGGTTGCAGTTACATTGCATATTTCAGTCACGCTGACTTAATCAGCGTTAAAACGTAAAGATTTTTTGGGGGGGGGGGGGTTTATAGGGAAATACTACTTCGTAATGCAAAAGGCATGACGCACAGCAGGTCAACTGAACTTGCAAAATTGGTATAAAAGCCAAGTATGTTAGGGATAAAAAAAAAAAAAAAGCTGATGATTTGTGCACAAGACAAATCGGGGGGAGTATGCGCACTGAAGTAGGAATGCTTAAATCATATCGGTGTTATCAACAAGGTGCACCTGAATATTAAGACTGAAGTTTTACAAAATGTACAAGGTAAATATAAATCTTCTGAAATAAAGTCAGCAGCTTTTTTTCAGTCAAAAGGGTAGTGAAATATTAAAGGGATCATTAGAAATGCGGTGCATTATGGAGGGGGGAGGAGCTATCTAAATTTCTGCAAAAAATATGTGATAAGCAATTTTGGCCAACAATATCAGATTGTTGGGGGTCAGACAGCCAGCACCCTTACAGATTGGAGCAGCTGTCCATCCATTCTCTATGTAGTGGCTGTGCCGGGTTAGCTCAGCTTCATTCACCCTGAAGTTAGTTGCCCCCCCCCCCCCCCCCCTTTCCCGATCAACCTATTGTAAGAATAGGTCATCAATATCCATAACCCGAAAAACCGAATTAGTTACCATTAGGATTATGCCCGCTTTCCAGTTTATAGAAAGGCAACAGCTGTACAAAATTGAAATGGCCTTGGTGTCAAGTCCGCTCTATCACGCTGCGCAGGGCCTTTCCCAGAAACACCGTTAAGTTTATAGGCAACCCCAATAAGAGAGGAGATTAAAAATAAATGTATTAGAACTTTTAAAGGGAACTTGTCATCAACTTTATGCTGACTGTACTGAAGGCAGCATATAATAGTGACAGAAAATGCTGATGCAGCGCAGTGTCACCATCAGCTAAAAGTAAGTGGTTGCCGAGAACCAGCATCATAATCATTGCAGCCCAGGCAATAAAGAGTCAAATCTACATGAGAAGAGTCCTGGTTATTCATGACTTCCTGCTCTCCTGCCCACCTGCTGATGACTGACCGTCTTCTATCCAGTTTTCTCCTTTCTCTCTAGGAGAGAACTGCCAATCATCAGCAGATGGGCGAGAGAGCAGGAGATTATGTATAACCAGGACTCTTCTCAGGTAGATTTGACTCTTCTCGAGGCCTGGGCTGCAATAATTATGATGCTGGTTCTCGGCAACCACTTACTTTTAGCTGATGTGTGACACACCGCTGACATCAGCATTTCTGTCAGTACTTTATACTGCTCTCAGCACAGTCAGCATAAAGTTGATGACAGGTTCCCCCTATTTTATGAAGTGGGGGAAAGAAATAAAATAAAAATTATAATTTAGGTTCCCAGAAAACCCCTTTTAATTCTGCCTCACAAAACAGTAACGGACATTTTGGTACTGCAAATTAAATTAGTGCTTAAAAACGGTTTACATGCGTCTGCAAAAATCAGAAAAGTGCCCGTGAATAAACTCTTGCCGTCTCAAACATTTCTCCCGCCATTTTTCGTTTTTCCTGAAAAGTTTCAGTTTCAGATCTTTGTGGAATGCTTCTAAACTGACAAGATGCAATACAATCTTCAGGTCACAGGTTAGTTAAGTAGTGTTAAAAAGGTTTAACATGTTTGGTATACATAGAATATGTTAGAAAAAAAAACAAAACAAAAAAGACCCAATCTATTTACAGAGCCTATTCTAAACTGCAAATTACTACACATGTACCATGTCTTCATTTAAAAGGTAGGCACACAGTATTACCAGGCTCGATTGTCAGAGCTAAGTACAGTATGTAAGTTGGCAGTAACATAAGAGCAGTTGAAGACTACCTGAGGTTGAACTAGTGTCAAGGTTTACGCTAAATATTTCTAAATCAGATCATTTTTATTTATTTTTTGCTGGTCTCCGACTGCATGATGGAATTTTAAGCTGAATTTTGGGCACTGCAACCATTTCATTCTTAGGATTGGTGGCAGTCCCAGAGTTGAACCTACACCGATCATAAAGTGATGGCATAAACTAGTGATAAAAGGTATTATACACTATTACTCTTTTGTGAAGGCTAAGAATAGTCTTGGTATATTTGCTTCAATCATATAGAAGCATGACAAACCTTTGTATATACAGGATTGGCTTCACTGGTTATGCACACAAGTGCATACCAACAATAAAAGAAAAGTAAAACCTGTTTCGGTTAAACAGAATATAGTATAATCTAGTCAAAATGGGAATGGGGGCGTTCAGAGCATGTACTCAATATCCACCATTACCGGTCATCTCTGCAAATAATGTGACAGGATAGATCTTTCGTCTGATGCTTCTACAAGACTTTTAGACTGGGTTTCCACTGGGTTTTTTATGCAGTTTTTAAAGAGACGAAGTCTCAGTCTTTCCTTTAGGCCTGATGCGCACGACCATATCCGTTTTTGCGATCTGAAAAACACTGATCTCAGCTGTGTGCATGCCACCAATTATATATATATATATTTTTTAAAACCTCTGTTTGAAATGCCTCATTCATAAAACTGACAAGAATAGGACATATTCTTAAGACATATGGACGGACGAGTGTGCTGGTCTGCATCTTTTACGGCCCGACTGAAATGAATGGGTGCAGATCAGATGTGGACGTGTGCATGAGGCCTTATAACGTGTCATCCATCTATGATCAATTCCTGGCTTTGGCTTCAAATAACTTGACTGAAAACCCAGCCTTAGTGCCAAGTTAAAATGACTCGCTGAAGAGACTAAATCTGTCAGTGTAAAGGGTAGAGCTGGTCAGCACTTACTAAGTGCATGCTGCACGGAAGAAGGATAAATCTCCACAATCAATGGATTAATGAATCCCAGCAGCTGTGTCTTTGCGGTATAAATTTATTCCAGATATGTCCTACAACCAGGACGCGTTTCGGCTTACTTGTTGATGAAGGCATGTTTGCCGAAACGCGTCCTGGTTGTAGGACATATCTGGAATGCATTTATACCGCAAAGACACAGACTGCTGGGATTCATTAATCCATTAAATCTGTGAGTGAAGTGTATCATACGGAACCAATTTTTTTTTTTTTTTATTAGCAAATCAGGTTCTGGTGACAGTCTTGAATCCATGGGAGTATTTCCTATGCAAGGCAGCAAGTACCCGCCCAGGACGCAATTAAAACGAGCGTACATGGGTTATTGTAAGTAGCAGGGTTGATGTCTTGTTAGTGAAGAACCCCTCGAAACTTGAAGTATCAGGTAAAGTGTGTGCCTACCCTTTAATGCACGATGGACGATACCATTATACAAAAAAAAGGAGGAAAAAACAAAAAACACAAAACTACACAGATTATAAAAAATTCTAGCAAATAATTCACCCATGGTAACATTACAGTGATCACGTGGCAAGCTATGCTGCCCATTTTCTTTTTAAGGTATAAACCTATTTTACATTTGCCACTGCATATAAAGCATACCAACTGAAGGGAATAGTGTTAATAAGGAGGTTTTTCAAATGGTGCAAGTACAGAGAAGGTTTGGTGCAAAACAAGGTCATAGTGGAGTGCATATAAATGTATGGAGAGCAGAGTCCAACAAAAGGTAAGTACAAAACTGTGTGGTTCATGGAGTGCTTACAAAGAACAGTTACCTGAAAAGGACGTAAAGGCTGCATTTTGTTTGGTGCAACTTACGATAATCCACAGCGGACAATGATTGACTATCAGCTTACACAATGACTATTATACAGTAAAATCAATCCTAGCAAAACATGCTAGACCAGAGGAGTGCCCTTCATTCCTGAAATCTGAGGAATAATAATGAGGTTGTACTGTTATGAAACAATATGCACCAGATAATATCACAGTCGTTAAAACGTGTGTGTGTGTGTGACCCCTGAAAGCCTACAATGCGGAAACCACACAGTTTAGTAGATATAAATCAAGTAAAATTTACATATCCGTATATTTTCCCAGAACTCTGAGGAGTGTGTGGAAATCAGCATCTCCAGAAAAGAAGAGCTAGTATGAGGATAAGGCTACTTCTTCTGAAGTCAACAGAATAACCCTACCATCACTTTGCAGCAGATTTAGTGTTGATCTGGCAATTAGTATAGTTTGAAGGTAGTGTGTACAATATGCTCCCTGTAAGTAGAATGGCAGAGTAAGCCAAGTCTGGGGTAGGGGGAAGCAGAGTCGTGTAAGCGATATCTAAACCTACAGAAGAATATTAAGTCCGTCTTCAGTTGCAATGAAATGTTTTCAACGGTTGTTGCTGGAGTGTGTCATGAAGATATATGTGTACTGACACATACAGGAATTTTTATTCCACCAGGAAAAAAAAATATTAAAATTAAAAATTTCAAAACACTCGCACACCTGATAAGACGCCTCCATGCTTCCTGGCTGAACAGGACCTACACGGCCCGCCCTGGAGAATCGTTCAACTTAAGAAATGTAAAGCTCTAGTAATACTCGCTCATTTGTAGGTCAGAAACGTACTGTCCATAAGGCCTACCCATACCCACATGTTGTGCTCTTTGCACACTGCCACGCTGAACTAAAGCCTTTTCTTTTGCTTCTCCGAAAAAAGTAACAACCTCCAAAAAAAAAGGTACGTTTGAGGTACATTCAATTTTTCAGAAATAATCATTTTGGCATAAACACTTAAATCAGACTTCTAGGAAATGAACTGTTTAAATATCTTTAGACTGCCTTATTTTTCCCCGCCCCTAGACATATTTAAGTAAATCCTGAATTTTCTTTTTAAAGTGGACTTGTGTTCAAAAAAATTTAAAATATACATTAAGAACACAATACATGCAGGCTCAAGAGCAGCGAGTCCATATGCACATGTATAGGTTCTCTTGCTGAGGTAACAATTCGCTATTGAAAATAAAAAGCATGCGTAAAGGCCAAATAAAGTATTTGAGGGTTGCACTGGGCGTGTGGAATTGTAATCTGCCTGATTTTGAGCACAGAATTTGCACCTGTAGAGGTCTGTTAGGAAACTGCCCTGAAAAGTTCACAATAAGTTAAGCAGGTGTAAGTGTGCTGTGCATCAGAAGACAGAAGTGCTCGCCCAGTTTGGTTACAACTCATTTCCTAAACCTAAGACTTTACAACATGCCTATTCATCTTTAGATTCATTTGCACTTGGCGATGTCTCCACCTCTTCCTGAGGCTCCAGTTCACTTTTTACTACAACATCTTGTTCTTCCAACCTCATTAGTTTCAGCTTTTTCTTTGGAGGGTTTTTTAATGTGCCTAACCGCTCTTTGACTTTGTACTCCAGTGTGCTATGAGGAATCCCATAAATGCTTTGCGCTTTAGAGACACTCATTTTGCCGTTCATGACAACGCCTATCGCTTCCTCCAATATCTCACTGTTATACTGTCTGTATCGCCCTCTTTTTTTCCTCGTTTGCTTAGAACCAGGGTCTCCTTCTTGATCTGAGGTGGAATATGGCTGTCCAGAGGTAGACTGCTCAACATCTGAGCTCCAGGAATCAGTGGTAGTATCCAATAAATTCCTTCGGTTTTGCTTTGGAAGGATAGTCCTTAATTTTTTGCTAAGTGCACTCTCAGTTTGTGAACCCATAACCAAAGAGTTGTAATTGTAAAGCTCCCCACTGCGGGACTCCCAAGACAAATCCATGCCACGCACCTGTGGAATTTTTAGATCAACTGGAGAAGAAAGGCCCAATTCCTTTTTAATTTCATGCTTGTTTTGAACATTTTTTTGAAAAGCATTTGCATTTTCGGTGAGAATCGGCAAGTCACTGATGTTGCTGAGTGCGCCATTTCCCCGATATTTTAAACGGCCAAAGTTTAATTCGTAGTGCGGTTTTGCCCAAGAAGCTTCCCTGGATAAGATCAAATGTTGTCCTTGATTCTGCAGTCCAGGTGAACCATGGCTGGCAGCTGATGAAAACTTTCTGCTATGCAATTCCTCACTAAGCTGCAAGGAGCGAGCCAATGGCACTTTCAGAGGTGTGGAGTGGCCATAAGTTTCCCTGGTTGCATCCAGCAAACTTCTTGGAGGCACCCCATCACCACAGCGCAGAAGTCCATCTGGACGGTGAAGGCTGGGTCTCCCAGGTCGCCTAATTGGATGGAAGGAAACTGATGTGAGCAGAGCTTGCACAGGTAGGGAGGGATGGGTGAATGGGGCCACTCCTTTATTAGAAGGCCTTGCTTGGGTAACATCACTTTTTTTTTTTTTTGTATTCTAACATTATCTCAGCATCAGTTTAATGAAAATCAAAAAGAAAAAGGTTCACAGAAAATAAATAAAATTTTGTGGGCAACATAAAAAAAATAAGCTGTCACTTGATCTTTGGCTGGGTTCACAAATTCTTGTTGAAAAAGGAAAAAAGAAAACAAAAAGGTCTTGCGCAACAGTCTGTGAGTAGCACTTTAATTATGAATATGAAGGTAGTGGTCAATCCCTTTGTATAGGTGTATACACAAGTGATTTATGTGACGTTACCACTAAACAAGTACAGTAATAAAAGAGTAAGCCACTTGGTACATTATACAGTCTACTTTATAAGATACAGTTAAACAGTGCCTGCTGCTCACATCATTATACAGATAAAACACAAAGAATATAGCCCATGTCTAAAGACAAGGTGGTCTAGGTTGCATTAAAAACAGTAATTTATCTTCAAGACTTAAAGAGAAAAATGGCCTTACAAATACAAGTTTGCATTATAAAGTGTGCTTTGTAAAGCCACTGAGAATTATTAGAATTTGGGCAAAGCTGAAGTTGGGTTTTAATAAGCTGAAGTTGGGTTTTAATAAGCTGAAGTTGGGTTTTACAGCATTAGAGTCAGACCATTTTTCCCTTTGAAAGAACAGACTTGATAGGTGACACAAGGCATGATTTAGATGGTGATTAAGTATTGATTTAAAGACATGATTTCAAATGTTGAAATGCAAGATACATGTAGTATTCAGATATCACATGGATGCTTCCTACACACACTTAACACAATGACGAGCTGTCCTCACTTAATGAATGCCAACCATTCAGCTGAATCGCTGCTGCACTACAAAGACTAGAAAAGTATAGTTTAAAATTATAATTTATTAGAGCTGAAACTACAAATGCTGTACAAATGCCTGATAAATTGATAATGGGTTATGAGAAAAAAAAATAGGAAGTCTGTCACACTGCCATTATGAAATTGCAGGGATGGTTTTCTGGATTTTTAAGGTACAAAGCCACAAATATTTGGTAAATGGTTAAAAATCATCATAGTCCCTCTTACAAAGAAAGTGGAGTAAAAAATAAATAAAATAAATGTAAAATGCATCTACGTACACTAAAAAAAAGTGTGATATACAAGTTTCTAGCCTTTATTCTATTATTTCAAAGCCATGTTTGCCTCCCATAACAACCCGTATAATCCTCATTAGTAGCACACTTTAAAATTCTAAGTTTGAAAATGTGCAGGTTTATGTAAAATTAGCCAAACAATGAATGGGAACAAAGTATATGATTTCACAAACACACCACTAAAATTTGAAGAGTGAATTTCATTGCTTTAGAGGATGAAGAGGTATAAATCACTTTGCTTTTGATTCTGCAATTGAAAGAATCTATAGAACACGATGAGTCGATGATGCTTACCCATTCCCTATAGTGTTTGAGGTACTTGGAGAAATGCAGGAATTCGGGCTACCAGAACAAGGACTCTTTTTAGTGGACAAGTCAAGCACTCCATCTGCTGAAATAAAACAAGACAAATATTTACTTTGCTTGATTACAATATGTAATTGCCATCATTACATGAGGAAGTAGAGAATGAGTCACTACCACTAGTCGCCTGCTTAAAGAAGTTTTCCAGGTTAATGATATATCCTCAGGATAGGTCATCAATATTAGACTGGGGGGTGTCAGACACCTGGGAAACTCCACCGATCGGCTGTTCTCTACAGGTCCCGGCCCTAAACCTAGCAGTTTGAACGGAGGTGGAAGCACAGCTTTCAAAATGCAGTGACTGCACAGGGTTACTGCAGCTGAGCCCCCATTCAAGTGAATGGTAACCCGGCACGGTCATTACATTTACAGTTCTTCTTTCGTTCAAAGTGCCAATTCCAGCAACAGAATGCAGAGAAAAGTTGGTTGGTGGGGGTGTTGGTATCGTACCTGAGGATAGGTCATCGATAATATTAACCTGGAAGACCTCTGAACTCTAATGTGAATTATGCATAATCTCCCCCCGACTGAGGCAATCAGGTGACATGAGAGTTCTTTATTTTTTGATGTAATGCACAAATATTGGATGCAACCTTGTTTTACAGAAAATTAGTTTAACATATTTGGGTTTATGCAAAAGGTATTTATGGCGTGAAGCCTGGTGCTCAACCAGTTCCTTCACACCCCATGACAATACTCAGCGGAAAATAAAATCATCTAGTACACGGTTATAACTCATTTATATTAAATATCAGACATTTTGGAAAGCAGGTAAGAGTAGAAAACAATGGTCATGGATAGTCAGCCTGTGGGTAGCAGTTTTCATACGGTTAAGCAACACGTAAAGGCAACAGCAAAATAGGCAGACCACACAGATCCCACTGACTTCTGAACCTTCTCATGTTGGAGATTTACTGCAGAAATTTTAGCGACAAAATCTATTCCACACTTTCAGATGTGTGGAACAGTCTCAAATCTGCTACGGGTTAACATACCCTTAGGGAACCACTGGTGCTGGTGTCACATCAAATAAAATGTGCAGATCCAACTACTGTGTCGTAATGTTGGTGCAGTATAATTTTTAAGGCAACCAAAGTGTTGAAAAACCAGGAGGTCATGAATGGAAAGCTCTGGTTTTTAAAGATTAAAAAAAAACAAAAAAACTAATATAATACATAAAAGTTATGAATTAAGATACCTTGCTCACAGGGCTCTTCCAAATGCGGCTTCTTGACAGTGAGGTCTAAGGGAGAATCTTGATCAGCCATCAGAAGCTTGCTAAGCACAGGATTCTGGGTAGTGGCAGGGGGAGGCGAACCTTGTCCAGAGGGTGATTTCGGCAAGCTTTGGTTCTTTGTGCTGTTGGGCGGGCTGGAGTCCTGA
This sequence comes from Bufo bufo, assembly GCF_905171765.1. Classification (NCBI taxonomy): domain Eukaryota; kingdom Metazoa; phylum Chordata; class Amphibia; order Anura; family Bufonidae; genus Bufo; species Bufo bufo. Next base: position 30,955,505 of record NC_053394.1, on the reverse strand, counting down.
GTAGAGCTATTCTTTGAGGTATATTCAGCAGCAAACTGTCGAATCATTCGCTGCATGATCTCACGAGCAACTAGGGGAATATTAGGATCAGAGATCCTAGGACAGTCTAGATTTATCGGAGTGGGGTGTATGAAGGGGAAATAAACAGAAAAAAAAAAAGAAACAAAAAACATCAAATGAAGAAAACTTATATAAATAAATTTAATTATGCAAAATTACAAATTAAAATTAATAGTTTTACCAAAAATAAATAAATACAGAAATCGTTCCACCAAAACTCATACCACTTAACCTCCAAGTAATGCGCTTAAAACGTGCTTAATCCAAGACAGACTGGTTACTATGGAAGCACGGCTTGACAGCACAATTAAAAAAGCTACAGCTAGTAGTAAGTGTGAACAGAGTCTAAGGCCTCTTTCACATGAGCCAAGTTCAATCAATTTTTTTTGTGAGGACGTTAAGTGTGTGCGTTTTTTCCATCTGGATTGCATGCGTTTTTCACGTGCATGAAGAAAAACTGAAGACTATCAAACAATCTACATTTAGCAACTATCAGTGAAAAACGCATTGCATCCGGATGCGCCCCCCCCCCCCCCCCCCCCCTATTTAATTCTATGGAGCTAGAGCTGCATGAAACACACACACACAATATAGAAGATGCCGCGATTTTTCGTGAACACAGAAGACAAACGTGCTGATGTGCACAGACCCATTAAAATGAATGGGTCAGGTTTCAGTCCAGATGCTACGCGTTTGCTACACGCATCTCATCTGGACAGAAAACTCGCTCCTGTGAAAGAGGCCTAATATATGCAAAATATATAGTTAAGAAAAAAAATGTCCATTCGTAAACATCACAAACCTTTCTTGTAAAAGACTGCATTGATGAATTCTTCTGCTTGCGTTTCTAGTCTAATTATCTTTGCCTGCTCTTGTTTCAGAAAATTTTCTTGCCCAGGTTCATGAATTGGTTTATGAAAGCCAGCTAGATGCTCCTAAAAAGAACAAATACAATGTTTTAATTTACACACCATTTTATGAGAACATGCACAGTAAAAACACTACAATGTTCCGATTCCTGCAAACATTTTTTCAGTCATACAGTCCACAAATGGTCTGATTAGATGTAACTTACTCACTCCTTTAGTTGAGGAGAAAAAACCTGTAGGCAAACATCCTCTCTAATTGGTAATGGGGAAATAACCAATGTTGCCCCATAACTTAAAGGGGTTATCCCATGACAAAAAAAATGATAATCAGACACCATATAGTACATGATAATCTCTTTCTAACAAAGCTAGAATCAGCCCTGTACCTCACATGGATCCAGAGATCTGCTCTGTTAGATTTATATCAGGCTGACAGCTCAAGGGGAGTGTCCTTTCTGTTGCAGCTCAGGGGGCGTGTCTCCGATCTCCCTATCACAGCTCAGGAGGCAGTTGAAAGATGTAACTGAGCATGTGCGGCTATCTCAGTGAGCAGGACAAAGGAAAAAAAAAGGAAAAAAAGCAGGTGGCGCAATACAGATACTTTTTATTGAATAACTCAGTGGCTATACAAATTTTTATGTAATTACAAAAGCATTCAGATCCAGGTGCTGGTTTGAAAACTAGAATTGTGATGAGTACAGCGATTTGTGATGAGTACAAAGAGTTGTTGTATGTAGTACAATTTCCTCCAAAATTTGACTACCTATTTAAAATTTCCATGGAAAAAAGTTTTTCCATGCAGCTTTGACCCTTGCTGTGAAAATCTACGACATTGATTGTTGCTGAGGCTTTGGAAATTCATAGTATGCTCCTTGATCCATACAGATAAATTCCACTGTGTGTGAATGGAGTTGTGAAAACCCCCATCCACCTATATTGTACTGTGCATGGGTTTCCAGTGGAGAATTCGCACATGAATATATGCAGTGCCCAGGGCTTTTTTTCTCAGAGAAAAGGTGGTGGAACTCACCCCCCCTCCCCTGGCCACGGACCCTACCCACCCCTAGGACCGCCCCCTAAAACCGCCCCTTTAGAGAACAGGGATGCAAGTAAAATTTGGGGGGGGGGGGGGCTATAAAAGTCCAGCCCAGCAAAGAAACCCCCCAGATGGGGATGGCACTGTTAATGGGGTATCTGGGGATGGCACTGTTATGGGATGGGGATCTGTGGATGGCATCCACAGATCCCCCACCCCATAACAGTGCCATCCACAGACCCCCCCCCCCACCCCATAACAGTGCCATCCACAGACCCCCCCCCCACCCCATAACAGTGCCATCCACAGACCCCCCCCCACCCCATAACAGTGCCATCCACAGACCCCCCCCCCCACCCCATAACAGTGCCATCCACAGACCCCCCCCCACCCCATAACAGTGCCATCCACAGACCCCCCCATAACAGTGCCATCCACAGACCCCCCCATAACAGTGCCATCCACAGACCCCCCCACCCATAACAGTGGCATCCACAGACCCCCCCCACCCCATAACAGTGGCATCCACAGACCCCCCCACACCATAACAGTGGCATCCACAGACCCCCCCACACCATAACAGTGGCATCCACAGACCCCCGCCCCCACCCCATAACAGTGCCATCCACAGACCCTCCCCCACCTCATAACAGTGCCATCCACAGACCCTCCCCCACCTCATAACAGTGCCATCTACAGACCCCCCCCCCACCCCATAACAGTGCCATCCACAGACCCCCCCCACCCCATAACAGTGCCATCCACAGACCCCCCATAACAGTGCCATCCACAGACCCCCCCATAACAGTGCCATCCACAGACCCCCCCCACCCATAACAGTGGCATCCACAGACCCCCCCACCCCATAACAGTGGCATCCACAGACCCCCCCACACCATAACAGTGGCATCCACAGACCCCCCACCACCCCATAACAGTGCCATCCACAGACCCTCCCCCACCTCATAACAGTGCCATCCACAGACCCTCCCCCACCCCATAACAGTGCCATCCACAGACCCCCCCCACCCCATAACAGTGCCATCCACAGACCCCCCCATAACAGTGCCATCCACAGACCCCCCCCACCCATAACAGTGCCATCCACAGACCCCCCCCACCCATAACAGTGGCATCCACAGACCCCCCCACCCCATAACAGTGGCATCCACAGACCCCCCCACACCATAACAGTGGCATCCACAGACCCCCCCCACCCCATAACAGTGCCATCCACAGACCCTCCCCCACCTCATAACAGTGCCATCCACAGACCCTCCCCCACCTCATAACAGTGCCATCCACAGACCCCCCCCCACCCCATAACAGTGCCATCCACAGACCCCCCCCACCCCATAACAGTGCCATCCACAGACCCCCCCCACCCCATAACAGTGCCATCCACAGACCCCCCCCCACCCCATAACAGTGCCATCCACAGACCCCCCCCACCCCATAACAGTGCCATCCACAGACCCCCCCATCCTATAACAGTGCCATCCACAGACCACCCCCACCCCATAACAGTGCCATCCACAGACCCCCCCCCACCCCTTAACAGTGCCATCCACAGACCCCCCATTGCCGCTCCAGTACAGTTATAAAATGTGTAATTCAATTAATAATGATTCATGCTGCCCCCTCTGTAGTATAACATTCAATATATCCTACTCACAGGGCTACTGTTATATCGTAATGCAGGCCGGCCGGGCAGACGAGCGGCAGAGTGACTGACTGACGTCACGTGCCTGCACCGCCTGCTTCATTCATAAAGTAGGCCGGCCAGGCACGTGACGTCAGTCAGTCACGCTGCCGCTCGTCTGCCCGGCCGGCCTGCATTACGATATAACAGTAGCCCTGTGAGTAGGATATATTGAATGTTATACTACAGAGGGGGCAGCATGAATCATTATTAATTGAATTACACATTTTATAACTGTACTGGAGCGGCGGGGCCGGAGCACAGTGAACGCACCGGCCCCCAGCTCCTCCTCCCAGTCCCTCCCCGCTGATACATGGCAGGCTGCGATGTCAAAAGGTGGCGGAACGCAGTTCCGGTGCGTTCCGCCAGAAAAAAAGCCCTGGCGATGTCTACATGCCCTAAGGATTCTACACTATGTTCATTTTGCAGATGCAGTGTATTACAACCGCTGCAATGCATAAGATGAAAGCCGTGCAAAATGGGGGTAAAAAAATAAAATAAAAAATACCTGGACCCACACATTTTGTTAGAACGAGGAGACACTCAGCCGAGCGGTGTCTTTGCTCGCTAGCTGAAGATGGGCACGTAAAGTCTAGGAGCCAGTCTTCAACTAGTGAGGAAAGATGGCACTCAACAGAGCACTTCTGTCTCTGCGTTTTAGTGATCTCATCATCCATCATAACTTAGCATGTAGATATGACCCTGAAGAACCTGGCACACTTTAAAGGCAACTAATAAATGACATGGTTATAGATCAGATAGCAATGCCAACAATGTGATAACATAGCTCACTACCTTAACTTTTTGTCTCCTCAAGCAGCAGAAAAGGCAATTCTCATCGAAGGACCAATCATATACTCCTGTGGGTTCACAGTCTGGAATACATGGGGGGAAAAAAGCTCCACGTTAAACCATAGTTCCCCACAAAGGCGTAAAGCAAATGACCCATGTTACTAGTTGTAAAGTCCTTGAAAAAGAAAAATTAAAAGAAACTTAATCCTTCTGTATTATTTGACAGTTTATCATGCATAGGTTTACAGATTTTTTTGTTAACACTCCCCTTGTGCACTGTATTCAGGGGTCCCCTGTAAATGGAGCGATGGTGTGCATGAGTGACCACAGCTCCATTCACAGTCTATGGGACTGCCAAGAACAAACTCTGTTACTTCATTCTCCCAGGGGACATGCAGATAGTCACACGTGCACACTACGGCTCCAATCAGACAGGGAAAGCACTGCAGATCTCAATTGTGCATGCGGCACTAGACTTCTGGGTACTGCAGTTGTTCACTTTGAATGATGCGGACCTGCTGGCAGCTTAGCTCCATTCAAAGGACCTCAACCGCGAGTGGACATTGGTTTGAGGCACCTGCTCAAGTGGAATCTGTCTTGGTACCAAGGCAACAAGGGACGCGCCCATTCTTGGCGTGGTTGTGGCTTTAAACCACAGGCCACAAACTGCAGTGCGTATTCCCACTGAAAACTGTGGGAGGTAAGGCACTGTGTGGCAGCATAAACCTCTGTGTGGGCAGAAGGGATAGTGTTTTCTACTTCGAAAGCAAGCATTTTGCAGAAAAAGGAGAATGCAATTGTTCTGTATATGCCATATGTCAATCTTTGAATCACCTGTAAGACTGGTTATGACTATGCTTACAATACCTGTAATCGTAAGGCCACACATGGGGCAGTCTGCAGCGGCAAAATCCACCCCAAATCGCGCTAGTTATTGGGGTAAATGCTGCGGATTTGCTGCAGATTGCACCCATTACATTGCGAAGGGTGACATCTGCATAAAGTAACATACTGTGGGATTAAAGGGAATCTGTTTTTATGGGTAGCATGAACTAGTGACAGATCCTCTTAAAAAAATGCTGGCTCACTTTCTTTAATTGTTTAACCCCTTCCCAACCACCATACGGCTATTTAGGTCATCGGTCGGGACTTTAAAGATGGCGCCCGCTCCCGAGTGGAGTGGGCGCCATAACCGCAGGGTGTTTGCTGTTTCATACAGGAGGCACCCGCAGTATTGCTGATCGCAGACATTTAACACTTCAGATGCCGTGGTTGATCCCTGACGGGGGAAGCTGGAGTGTGTTAGTAGTAGCCCCCTATCCTCCTGTGAGACAGGAGGTTACTGCTTAGTAATTTCTATGAAGTCCCTGCCTGTAGCAGGGCTCAATAGAAATACAGTAAAATCCTCAGACTCCAATGCTACTACATTGGAGTCTATGAGAAAAGCAATCCAATGATTGCTTGCTATAGTTACCCGTGGGAACCATCTATAAAAAAAAAAAAAGTTGCTTTTAGAAAAAAAAAAAAGAAATAACAAAATAAAAATTTCCAATCACCCGTTTCCCCCCCAAAAAACAAAAAAAACACACATCATAGGTATCCCGGCATGCAAAAATGCCTGTACTATTAAAATATAAAAAAAATAAAAATCCAGTATAAAAACAAAATAAAATAGATGTGCGGTATTGCTGGATTTGCACTGACCTGGAGAATGAAAGTAACTGTTCAGTTTTATACAGGGAACGCCGTAAAAACAAAACCCAAAACACTGTTGTGGAATTGCGTGCCAGCCCCCCCCCCAAATTTCATCCAATTTTTTTTTTCGCAAAAAACAAGCCATCATACAGCTATGTGAACAGAAAAATTAAAAAGAAAATGTATGGCTTTGGGAGGGCTAAGAGTAAAAAGCTAAAAACTAAAATCGCCTGGTCATGAAAGGGTTAAACTGTTGCTTAAAATCTTGTACTGAAAAGTTTCAGTGCAAGCTGATCAGTCCTGATAAACACTACAGTTTTCAGTGCCCAATCTGCTGTGGTTGCACCCACAGAAAGCAAAATATGTTTAGGTTTAACATAAAACTGCTTTATGCTACATAATAAATCCTAACAAAATGCAGGAGAAAAATAAACAGTTATAATGTAGGCTGCTAGTCTCATTCAAGGCTAAAACTGTACATTCATCTGGTCTTTTATTCTGAAGTTTACCAGGATCCTGCAGAAAGCTTTAAATGTTCATTTGAAAGGGACACTCATCAAAATGTATTCATATATGTGAATATTTTATGTCTTTTTAATAAATAAATAAAAAAAATAAAAAAAAAAGTGGAGGATTCCGATTTGTCTGGACTTTTAGCACGGCAGTGAGCTCTGTTGCTCTACCATTATACTGTATCCAAACTCGGGCACTTACTGTAATTATTACCATCTTGGCCATGAAAGGCCGAGAAGGAACACCCTTTTTAACACTCGTGGAGATTTAGCAAAACTGCTGTAAAGGCAAATTGGCTTAGGCTACTTTCACACTAGCGTTCGGGGCTCCGCTTGTGAGTTCCGTTTGAAGGCTCTCACAAGCGGCCCCGAACTGAGCCGTACGGCCTTAATGCATTCTGAGTGGATGCGGATCCGCTCAGAATGCATCAGTCTGGCTCCGTTTGTCCTCCGCTCAGCAGGCGGACACCTGAACGCTGCTTGCAGCGTTTGGGTGTCCGCCTGGTCGTGCGGAGGCAAACGGATCCGTCCAGACTTACAATGTAAGTCAATGGGGACGGATCCGTTTGAAGTTGACACAGTATGGCTCAATTTTCAAACGGATCCGTCCCCCATTGACTTTCAATGTAAAGTCAAAACGTATCATGAACAAAAAAAATATATATATATTTTTTTTTTGTTCATGGTAATGCAAACGGATCCGTTCTGAACGGATCTAAGCGTTTGCATATAGGTGCGGATCCGTCTGTGCAGATACCAGACGGATCCGACCTAAACGCAGGTGTGAAAGTAGCCTTAGTTGATAAATTTCTCCCTCTGTGTGAGACTATCAGACTGGGGAGGAGTGAGGGGTGGTGACTCAAAGCTCCTCAATACTATCCCAGTAGTGTGGTCGGTCATGGGTTCTCACTGTACGCTAATCAATGCGCTGCTCCTCTGTTTTAAAGTACTGCATATCTAGGACTATCAAGAGAACAACAGATCTGAGACTGTCACTCCAATCCACCTACTATTCTAGTGAAGATTACCTAGCAGATAAACCCTTCTCCGCGCAGCAGTTATTAACCAAGATTACTTTGCCCTCCCCACTGAACTGTTCTGACATTTCCGAAACAGAAGGACAAGATTTTGCACTCATTTTCCAAGAGCAGTTTAGCAATATAATTTTGTATGAACACAGTTTAGAGGTTAGCCGATAGCAGACCACAATGGGAAAGAGCCTCCCTAGCGGCATCCGTGATGCTAGGGAGGCTTGTCCCTGTCGTGGTCTGCTATTGGATGACCCCCCCCCCCAACATTTTGACCCACACGACGGGGAGATGCCATGGAGGCCATGTGGGTATCAGGAGTGACGCAGGTGCCGGGGAACGGGGTAAGTATAACCTGTATGAGGTGCCTGGGCATTATAGGGGTTGGATAACCCCTTTAAGAACTTATGTTTTAAAGCATGCTGCAGATTCCAAACCTGGTGCAGTCTTTTGCCACAGCAAAATCTGCACAAAAATGAGGCAAAATCCGTATACATCATGCACATTTTTATGTTAGTTCTGTAGCTTATTTTATATGCTTTGTGTGAAACCAATAGAGCAAGGATTAGCAATGACCATTCACTTCTGAACACTTCCCGCTTGTTAGCTGCAATCAGCGGGCTGTATGGAGGTGAATGAAAGTTACAACGATCATTCATCCCCACAATTTCACTGTTCGTCATCTGCATGTCCTTATTTACATAGATTAATGAGCTGCATAAAAAAATGATAAGTATTGCCTGCTCATTTGTCGGATGATCCACGACACATTTACAAGAGCAAATTATCAGGAAAGAACATTTGTATGGATGTTCACTCCCAATCATCTGGGTAACCTGGCGCACACGACCCTAGTTGTTGCTCTCATACGATCTGCATATTATGCAGACCGGATGCGGACCCATTCATTTCAATGGAGCAGCAAAATGGACAAGAATAGGATATGTTCTATTTTGTCTTGGCGGGGCCACGGAACAGAGAGGACACTGTGTGGTGTCCGCATCAGTACGTCCATTACGCGGCCGACCAAAAAAATAAAAAATAAATAGAACATGTCCTATTCTTGTCTGTTTTGCGGGCAAGGATAGGACATTTCTTCAGAAATTAAAGAATAAATGGTGGCATGCACTCTGCTGGGATTTGTGATTTGCTGACCGCAAAACACTTACGGCCGTGTGCATGAACCCTAAATGGCATTTAAAATATGTTCAAAGAAGCAACGTAAAAGTAGGAATGAATTACCTTTAAATAAGCTGAGATCATTGAGCAATGCAGGTCCAAACAGCCCTTCTAAAATAGTCTCAAAACCTAAAATGGAAGAAAAGAAGACTCAGTATTTAATTTTACCAAAAAAAAAGGAAACAATCTCACAAAAGAAAATAATTACTGAAATAAATTAAAGATGGCAGCTTTCAACATACACTAAAACTTAATAGAAATGTGTAAACCAGTCTTTACAGTTAGATATTGAGATAAGGACCTTCTGTCCCTTCTGACTTTTCTATTTTGTGAATACATTCCACACGAGATAACTCTTGAGAACCTTTACTAAGGCCTGATTCAGGCGGCCCTTCAGATCTCGGTCCTTAAAGCACGGGCGTCCATGGACGTCTATACGGTGTCTAGCTGTATCCTTTTTTACCCGGATGCATCCAGACAGTGTCAGGACGTTAGAAAGTAATCCATTACTTTAATGGGTCATATGCTACACTGGTTCAGTGCAGAGAGCACAATGGGAGAAATTACTCCGAATAGGCTAAATGCCACTCCTCTGTTAGTCTTCCTAAAAATGTATGAATAAATTAATAATTGGGCATTACCATTCGCCTTGTGAAAGGAGTATGTCTCCACACAGTCTGCCTGTCAGCACTGACTGGACACAGTGTATAGGGACATGCCCCCAAATGTTAACACCCAGTTGTCAATTTATTCATAAATTTCTAGGTGGAATAACAGTGGAAACAGACAACCTAGAGTTAGGCTAGTTTCACACTAGCGGCGGCCTTCTCCGGCAGGCTGCTCTGGCGGGTGAACAGCCTGCCGGATCCATGCTACCACTAGTGCACCGTGCCGCCGGAAGTCCGCTCCGGCCCCATTCACTATAATAGGGGCAAGCTGGAGGTCCGGCCGCAGCACGGCAAACATGCCGAGAGGTGGACAGAATAAAATTACAACATGTCGTAGTTTTAATCCGGCTGCCTCTCGGCATGTTTTCTGTGCTGCGGACGGAGCTCCGGCCCACGCCCATCATAGTGAAGGGGGCCGGAGCAGACACTAGCTGTAGCATGGATCTGGCAGGCTGTTCCCCTGCTGGAACAGGCTGCAGCTAGTGTAAAAGTAGCTCAACTCCAGAATTATACGGGGAATACCATTATTTACTTTAAAAAAAAAAAAAACACACCATGTCAGAAGAGGAACGGCTCCCCTCTCACTAGCTGCTGGATTAGGGTACTTTCACACTAGCGGTTTTCTTTTCCGGCATAGAGTTCCGTCCTAGGGGCTCAATACCGGAAAAAAACTGATCTGTTTTATCCTAATGCATTCTGAATGGAGAGGAATCTGTTCAGGATGCATCAGGATGTCTTCAGTTCAGTCACTGTACGGTTTTTGGATGGCGAAAAAAACTAAATTCCAGAAAGTACCCTAATCCAGTAGCTAATGAGAGGGGTCCGGCATTATTTTACATTGAAATGCACCAAGTGTTCCGAAAAAATGGATCCGGTTTTGCGGTCTGCGCATGCACAGACCTTTAAAAATGTGAAACAGATAAATACCGGATAATTTTTTTCCGGATGACAACTGGACAGACGCATCCGGTATTGCAATACATTTGTGAGACGGATCTGCATCCGGATCCGTCTATAAATGGTATCCATTTGCCAGAATCCAACAACGCTAGTGTGAAAGTACTAGGGGTGGGCGATATAGGCGATATGCAATATAAATTTGTGCCACGATATGGATTTTGTGCATATCGATTATATCGCCGGACCGCAATATGACCACGGAGCGGTAGTGAATGATCGCGCTCTCGGCGCGCACCATGTTCTCCTGAGCCGGCACAGTGGAGAAGGAGGGAGTCCCTCCCTCCCCACTGTGCGCGGTTGCCGTTGGCCACCAATAAGAACAGAGGAGGAGGGGAGGGACTGTGGCCACTGCGCCACAAATGAATGCCTGAATACCAACGTAGCGTTCATGTGCCGGCCATATCCCGGCCCCTATGACTGCACGCTGCGATCCGCCGCAATTAACCCCTCAGTTGAGGGGTTAATCGCACGGATCACAGCGTCCTGTCAGAGGTCGGGTGCCGGGAATGTTCTTCAGTCTCTGCATTAGTGGCAGTGGGCAGTTCCGATCGGAGTCCCAGCAGTTTAATGCTGGGGCTCCGATCGGTTACCATGGCAGCCAGGAGTCACACTACTGAAGTCCTGGCTACCATGGTATGTTAGTGAGCAGCATTATACTCACGTGCGCCGTGGCCGCCGGGCGCTCCTTCTTCTGTCTGTGCGGCGCATTGCTAATGCTTATAGCATTAGCAATGCGCCGCACAGACCTATGAGAAGAAGGAGCGCCCGGCGGCCACGGCGCACGTGAGTATAATGCTGCTCACTAACATACCATCGCATCCAGGACTTCAGTAGCGTGACTCCTGGCTGCCATGGTAACCGATCGGAGCCCCAGCATTACACTGCTGGGACTCCGATCGGAACTGCCCACTGCCACCAATGATTGGGGGGGGGGGGGGGGGACCCTGTGGCCACTGCCACTAATGATTAATACTGGGGAGGGAGCGGGGTGGGTTTGAGTTACCAGAGGGGGCTGATAAGAGGGAGAGGCTGGGGGGGCACATGAGAGGCTGGGGGGCGGATCAGGGGCTGGGGGGGCACATGAGGCTGGCTGCCATGGTCAGCTCCCTGCTGTTGTGTGCACAAAGCACAGGGCAGCAGGGAGAGTGTAAAGTCCTATTCACCCTAATAGAGCTCTATTAGGGTGAATATGACAAGGGTTCCAGCCCTTAAGGAGGCAAATAGTTATTAAATAAAAAGTAAAAGAAAAAAAAAAAAGTTTAAACACCCCCCCCACCAAATATAGAAAACAATATATTGCAATATATATCGCACATGCTTAAAATTATATTGCAATATAGATTTTAGGCCATATCGCCCACCCCTAGAAAGTACCCTTAATCAGCATGTCTGTTCATATGACCAAAGTACATCACATGTCAATTCAATTCTACAAAACAAAATAAAGAAGGCTCATTAAAAACTTCAAAGTTCAGAGAAACTTATTCTAAGCTAGAAATAATTCTATATTAATATTCGAAAAAACTACTCACTATCCATCTTGTACTGAAAAAAAAAAAAAAAAAGAGAACACGTACTTCATTTTTCAAAGGGGCTATCCCAATAAAATCATAAACAACGCCGCAGTCCCTAGAATAATGAGTCCCAGCCGTGGTCTGACACCATGCAATATGCTATTCATCATCTATTCTGTAAAATGGAGATAATGTTCATGATATGATAAGGATGCAGCCCATTTTGCCCTTGGACCATGGACAGAGCTGTGCATTTTCAGTGCCAAAGCTACACTAACAGTTAGCACTGGGTATTCTGAGGAATGTCTAATATCAAAATCCTCGATTGTTTTTTAACTGGATAATTTGTATTTTCCCAAAGGCCCAATTTTGGGGTGCCATCAAGGCAAGAGAAGGTAGGATGCTAAAAAAAAATAAAAAAAAATTATATACATATATTGTTGACATTTTTAAATATCAGTTGTGTTTACAGTTGTGGATTTAAACATGAGCTTATGCAGACAGACATAATAAACTCGAATACAGAAGTATTGTAGTGGATTATATCAGCAATCAATGTTGACAGCCACCCTTTTAGGTCATGCCTCAGGTCCCGGTTGTCATGACGACCAACTGGCTTCTGAAGATCACGATGAAGACTGTGAGAAACAGTTTAGATGCCGCGGTCATATTCAAAAAGGCATCCAAGGAATTAAATAGCAGGGTGCAACAGGGTGTCAGCTGTAGGTAACCGCTAACATCCACTACATCATGTATGGCGAGTGGCACCAACTAGCCGCCTGAGGCGCCAGACACGTACAGCGCAAGAGCACAAGAGTGACGCTGTTTCCGAGAAGAAAGGTGCCCTTTTCTTGTAAATTTTTGTTTTATTAACAAATATAATAGCAAATTAATACAAGTTTAACAAAAAATATAAAGTCAGATAACATCACCATTATACATGGAAGTTTGTATACATTATAACCTGTTGAGTCATCACAGGAATAACATTTCCTAATTTTGAAAAAGCCTATTAAACAAAGTAATTATTTGAAAAAATATCAATATAAATCATTTCAAAGCTGATTTATAAAATGGTGAAGGGAAAGGAGGGGGTGGGGGGGGGGGGGGAAAGGAGAGGAAGACAAAACAAGGGGTCAAACAATGTGGGGGAAAAGAAAAAGTTGTCACGTTTTATTCGATAATTCAAGAGCACAAGAGAAAAGAAGAATACTTAGAGATCCAAATGTATAGACTTTAGTCAAAGAACTTAGATAGTTTGCCAGTGGAGATGTAATCATTCCACTTGGACCAGATCCCGAGGTATCTTTTAGGGTTGCCGGCAATTGTCCATTTGAGTTTTTCAAAGCGACTGATAGTTAGAACTTCCTCCATCCAGTCCTGAATAGACGGAACCTCCGTACTCAGCCAGTGTCTGGGAATTATGGTTTTTAATGCAGCAATTAAAAAGGGAAACAGACAGTCTTTAATGGCGCTGTGTTTTTTTTTGTATAGCCCAAGCAGAACAAGTTCTGCATCTACTTTTATTTGTGACCCATATATTTCTGTAGTAATTTGGTTGAATTTTTTCCCACAGTGGCGCAATTTTAGGACAGGAGTACCAAATATGAGTTATGGATCCAATTCCTTCACCAAGGTGCCTTTTTCTAATCGTATACAGCGATTGCTCCGCTATATATTTAGAGAAAACAGCATCTAGGCTGAAAGATGATCAACACGACTGATACTAAGCCCTAGAAGGAGAAAGCTTTTAGCGTAGGGATATGCAGATTAGCTCTCTAACAAGAGAAAGAAAGCCACCTCTGTGGTGCCACCTAATGGAGGTACCTACCTTACAGTCAATGCCTGACCCATTAACAAGACTTGCAAACTAAAGATCACTATCTGCCTTGTTCTGGTCCGTTTATCTAGGGCAGGCGCCTATTGATGGGAATTTTTTGCAGAAAGCAAATCTCTTGTGTAACTAAGACTTTACGAGACCAAAACAGACCTGTCAGGAGACTTGGCCGAAATTAGAAGCAGAACCACATGGTCCACCCGCATGACCGTATTTTCAGTCCACATCCACTCTTCATTTTTATTTTTTATGGATCGGATGCAGACCCATTCATTTCAACAGGGGAACGGATGTACATATTTTTTGTGGCCCCCCTGCAAAAAAATATAAAAAAATAGAACATGTCCTATTCCTGTCCGTTTGCAGATTAAAATAGGCATTTGTTACACAGTGTGCGGCCTGTGAAAGGGGAAAATGTGGGATACAAATGGCCGGTATCCGCGTTTTGCAGACCGCAAAATGGATGCAGTCGCATGAATGCTCCCTTATTAGACTACCAGTTTAGAATAGATGAAAGGTTGATTACGTTTCCCTATTAGGAGTAACTGAAGGGACACTGCACTTTTCAGTCACCATGTGGCCCTAACCTTAGACCAGCAGATGACAAGACCAGAGTTAAAGGGGTTGTCTGACATTAGGTAAGCAATATCAGATCGGCGGGGGTCACCGGGCAGCTCTGCCGATCACTGCTTACTAAGCACAGTGCCGTACATTGAATAGCTTGGGGAGGACTGAGCTGCACCGAGGCTGAGACTGATTTAACGGGAAGTCACTGGCCAAGGAAGCCGATGAAGCTCACCGGAGGAGGGGGAAGGGGGGGCCCTGGAGGTCAAACCATAACTAAATTGATATTGATAAAACAGATAGGCAATCAATATCAAATCTTGGACAACCCTTTAAAGGTGAACTCGGACATAACCCCTTCCTAACCCTCACGGCCCCCCCCGTTATGTTCCGATGCTCTCTGCAGGGCAAAGGCTTTTTTGTTCACATTGGCACACTGCTAGGGGAAGGCTTCCATTGTACAGGCTAGGGCAGTGCTAAAGCCCACCCATCAGTGCCACTGACATCACAGGGCTCACTGCTAGGCGGAAGCCTCCACCTAGCAGTCCCCCATGGAGAGCATGGATCGCCCAAAAAATGCCTCTGCCCTGCACGATTCAGCTCAGGGCAAAAAAAGAGAGCATCAGAGCGTGAAATGGGGATACGTCTGAGTTCAGTTCTGAACCCGGACAACCCCTTTAAGGCTGTATTATGGCACAGTCACTTTGGCTCCATAACATATAGCTGCAGTGATAATCCATCTCCCGGCACAGGGTGCTCCTTGGTAAGAAATATTTTCCCCTTAAAGCAATACATCTTGCGTGGTGGTGCCACACATGAGGCCTAGGATACAGAAAAGACACAATCCCAAAATAAAGCATCCTTGGAAATATATTTAGCAAATACCTTTGACTGCGTAGGTACAATGCACATTTCACATCAGAAACATATGGCCTATTACCTCCACCTAAAGCGTGTTCATAGAGATACCGTGTGCATACATGTCAATATAGAAGCGGGCGGACCCTTTTTTAAAACGTACTTCACTTAGAGAGGGGTCACAGCCAAAGCCAGAAGTGGGTTGGAAGGGAATGAGAAAAAGAAAGGAAGGGCTTTTACTTCTTTCTGGATCCAATGGCTTTGGCTACAAAAAATAAAATAAAAATAATTGCCACAAAAAGGTAACCTTGCCCTGTGCCTAAGCAAATTCCTGTAGAGAGACCTGGGGGAGACAAGCCATGACAGCACAGATACTCCAAGGTTTAGACATATAGGGAATGTTAAGTAATAAATATTTTATGGAGGTATCACTTTGTTTTAAAAACCGAGAAATTGAAGTTTCGAAAATTGTGAATTTTTCTATATTTTTGGTCATGAAGTACAATGTGTCACGAGAAAACAATCTTAGAATGGCCTGGATAAGTAAAAGTGTTCTAAAGTTATTACCACATAAAAGTGACATGCTGGATTTGCAAAAAACTGCCTAGGCAGAAAGGTGAAAACTGGCCCGGGGTAGAAAGGGTTAAAGAGGGCTTGTAACCTCTCCTGTTGGGGTGTGTCCCTGCACATTTTGACACCGGCAGCAATGATTGGACAGTGTCAGACTGTGCCCCTATTGCACCCCAGATGGTACCTTGGAACCTAACGCAAGTTCGGTACCAAGGTTTTTTACAGTAGAAATTAATTTACGACGTTATTACCCAAAGTCTCTTCGGCTCATCGGAGCCAATACATTATAATACTGTACAGAGCACTTGTGCAGTATTCAGTTTTATGCGAATCGATTTGCTCATCCCTAAGTTACCACCAATCACAGACTTTGCCTCCATGTGTCTGCTGTGCACACCAAACTATAAATTAGGCAGGGATCCAGATGGCGACCAAAATGGTCGATCCGCTGCAGTTAACACCCCCCCCCCTCCCAGTATAATAAACATTGGTGGCGCAGTGCCAATGAGGGTTAAATAATAAATTACATCACCTCCTCCAATTGATCGCGTAGCTGCCGGTCTCCTGTTCTTTCTTCAGGACCTGTCAAAGGACCTGTGGTGACATCACTGAGCTCATCACATGGTCTATTACCATGGTGATGGATCATGTGATGGACCATGTGATGAGCGCAGTGACATCACCACAGGTCCTTTTCCTCACAGATGAAGACAGAAGAGAAGTCGGGCTGCGCGAACAAGTGGATTAGGCTACATTCACACGTCCGTGGTGTGTTGTGGACCCGCAAATTGCGGGTCCGCAACACACCAGCCCGTCACCCCCATAGAAATGCCTATTCTTGTCCGCAAGCTGCGGACAAGAATAGTACATGCTCTATCTTTTTGCGGAGCTGCGGACCCAAAATCAGGGCCGCGCTCCGCAATTGCGGCTGCAGACAGCACACTGTGTGCTGTCCGCATCCATTCCGTCCCCAAAGAGAATGAATGGGTCCGCACCCTTTCCGCAAAATTGCGGAAAGGATGCGGACCCATTTTGCGGACGTGTGAATGGAGCCTTAAGGCGAGTTAAATTATTTTTTTGGTTTTTTTTAACCCCTCTAGCCCTATTTTACTTAGCATTCTGTTTTAAGAATGCTATTATTTCCCCTTATAACCATGTTATAAGGGAAAATAATTACATCTACACAACCTTGAACCCAAACCTGAACTTCAGTGAAGAATCGGCGTAGCGTTTTCACGATAACAAAATTTTGATTCAGTTTCGATTTGGCGACTAAAAATTTAATTTGGCTCCTAAATTTTTCAGTTCAGGAGCCAATGGCTACTAGGTATTTTTTTTTAGTCTGGAGCACTGTTAGGGCATCAATAAGTGCATAAAAAAACTGCAGAAACCTGGCGGTTATAGCGCTTGATCAGCATCTGAGCAGGTGCTATCTTTAAAGACCCAACATTAGTTGTACATGTGAAGGAGATGTCGGGAAGGGGGCAAATTGTTGATGAATACTGGCAAAAATAAAATAAAAGCCAAATCGCTAACAGGTCACACTTGCTACTTCCATTGTCTATGATCGAAAAGTCATGTGCAACACAAGGCCAAAAAGCCAACAGTTACTCCATAGACAACATGTGATATCGCAATTCAACATTGCGATCATTGTGCCGACTGTAGTTACAGCCTTATGGAGGTACTTGATGTGTTTTGAGTGGTGGGGGCAGAATAGGGGCCTGTTGTGTCTGCTCTAATGCATTAGAGAGAAAATTGGGGAACAATTCTTACAAGGGGGGGGGGGGGGGGGGGGGTTGTGACCACCATTACTACAAGGTGGGGGACAAAGGCAAGGCTGTTCTAGCCTTTATGTCCGTGCAGAGGCAGACTGTTTTAGGGTTGACCAGCAGGACAGACAGGACTCTTTAACTGCCAAAAAAAAGATACAGACACCTAGTAATACAGGCAGCAGAGCCGTAAGCATTATAACATACAAACATCCCTCAACAAGACCATGATGGGGATATGGAACACCCCAACAGCAGTACAGATAATGTAGTGTGCTGACTGGTGATCTCTGTGCCGTGGTGAATACCCCAAGATCACCGTTAAGGACATTATATTCAAAACCAAATGTCACCACAAGGACAGGGCAGTAAAAATGTCATATAATAAGTTTTATCCCAGTATAACGTTAGTCAAGGATAGCTGTGTATTACATATACCCCTCTTACGGTATCAGGACCTCTGACACCTAAAATATCTCTACACTCATATATACCCCTCCTACTGTAGAAGTACCCGAGCCCATCTGTTCACCAATCATCCGAACAGGGCCCTTGAGCCCCAAGGGTGAGTCACTCATGCATGCTGCCGCTCTATTCATCTCGGAGGCCAGATTCAGACAAGCAATGTTAAACTTGCCAGTATTCTGGGAGGAAACACGGACAAGTTTTGAAATATACCACACAGAGATGGCACGTGTGCAGTTTTTCTTTTCATTCATTTAAGTGAATAAGTCTTGCAAAAACATCGGCGCTGGATGGTTCATACTGAAATTTCTTTATCCATCACAGCCATGTACACGAGCCTTTATCGAGACCAGCATGCGCTACGCCAGTCTTGATGGGCCGTTTGCTGCAGGAGGAGGCATTTTATGACAAGGCCTGTGCCTCGAGCCTCCAGCAGTCCAAGCGCCAGGCTGATATCGACTCTAGCTTGCATCTGGTATAGATTTCAGTCATTATATACACCAGTTTCTGGTGTAAATTATAAAATGTGCCAAGGCAGATAGCCCCATCCATGCCCTGCCACAGCTCTTTTTTGGAAACTGAGGAGGGGGTCGTAAAAAATACCAGTTGCAACTAAATTCACAATGGAGTTCAAAATTTATTTTTTATACCAAGAGCAACCTGTAGGACAATTATAAAGCTCCCCCATTGACTTGAAGGAGTTAGGGTTCAGTCTGGGTGCTGTTCGTTCTACAGTCGAACACGAGAATCATTCATCTAAATGAGCGCTCAGGGGCTGCCGGAGATAGCCACCAGCTGCACTCTACTTTCTGCTTCTCTTTGGCATTCCCACATTGGATAGCTCATCAATATCAGATCAGCAGGGTCAGACACCCAACCCACCTGCTGTTTGAGGCCACAGCGCTCTAGTGAGTGCAGCGGCCCCCTCAGAGCTTACCAAGCACAGCGCCATCCACTGGATAGCATCTCTGCTAGGTATTGCAGCTCAGACCCATTTCCCTTGAATAGCAATGAACCGAACCCAGGTCATGTGACCAAAGAAAGTGAGCGCACCAGCCTCTTAAAGGGAATATGTCACCAACATTTGGCCTACATAAATAATGCTACCATGCTGTTCTGTAGTCTGACATGGGTTAAAACATACCTTTGGTATTCCTTTGTGGATTTCCTATCTCCAGAAAACTATGTTTATTCCATATGCAAATTAGGGTGCAAAGTGCACAGGAGGGCGTTTCCAAACTTTCTAAGGGTCCAAGCCCACTCATTCACAGTGCCCAGCACCTCCCCCGGGGTCTCTCAACTGCCTGAGACGTCACTGATGCCCCCTCTGCTGATGAGGTCCCCTCACCGTTCCCTCCTTGGCATGCCTGTCACAGTCTAAAGGAAGGGCATCAGCCTTACTAAGCTGATTGGCTGGGGTGCCAGGAGTCGGACCCCTGCAGATCTAATACTGACGATCTATCCTGAGATCTAAATCTCAGAAAACTCTACTAGCCCTCACCTGTCAGAATGATAAACCCTACTAAACCAGGTGTAGGGTTGAACCTTAATATTAGAGCTTGTCTTGTGAAAATAGTTTGGGACTAGTGTTGGGCGAACTTCTGTTTTCAAGTTCGGCGTATAAGGTTTGGGTTATCTAAAAATTCAGTTACGGATCCCGCTACCACAGACCATAAATTATGGTCCGTGGTAGCGGAATCCAGAATAGAATTCTTAGATAACCCAAACTTGAAAACTGAAGTTCGCCCATCACTAGTTGTGGCGTTGGAGGAAAAAAATCCTTATGAGGTTTTCAGTGCACTGAAGGGCAGGGCCAGCACTGGACAGATAGAGGGTACAGAGGGGCTAGGCCAGTGATGGCTAACCTCCAGCTGTGGAGAAA
Organism: Bufo bufo; assembly: GCF_905171765.1. Classification (NCBI taxonomy): domain Eukaryota; kingdom Metazoa; phylum Chordata; class Amphibia; order Anura; family Bufonidae; genus Bufo; species Bufo bufo. The sequence continues at coordinate 30,935,542 of NC_053394.1, read as the reverse complement.
CTATGACTCCCAGCATGCTCCATTCATTTCTGTGGAGTTCTGAGAACAGCCAAGCAAGTGTACATGGGGGTTGTAGTTTTACCACAGCTGGTGTGCCGGAGGTTAGCCATCACAGGGCTAGGCCCATCCCTCTGTGCACAGAAGTCCTCATCTGTATAAATAGGTAATTTTTATTGGCAACAGATTTTCACAAGACTGGGATCATTTTAATCAGCAGGATCAAAACCCACTAAGTAGAATTTCATGTGCAATAGGGTCGAGCCTGCTGACTGTTTTTTTTTTTTCTTTGGCTGGGTTCACACGGGCGTTGCGGGAAAATGTGCGGGTGCGTTGCGGGAACACCCGCGATTTTTCCGCGCGAGTGCAAAACATTGTAATGCGTTTTGCACTCGTGTGAGAAAAGTCGTGCATGTTTGGTACCCAAACCTGAACTTCTTCACAGAAGTTCGGGCTTGGGATCGGTGTTCTGTAGATTGTATTATTTCCCCTTATAACATGGTTATAAAGGGAAAATAATAGCATTCTGAATACAGAATGCATAGTACAATAGCGCTGGAGGGGTTAAAAAAAAATAAAAAATTTAACTCACCTTAGTCCACTTTATCGCGATGCCCGGCTTCTTCTGTCTGCTTTGCTGAACAGGACCTGTGGTGAGCATTAATTACAGGTAAAGGACCTTTGGTGAAGTCACTCCGGTCATCACATGATCCATCACCATGGTAAAAGATCATGTGATGGATCATGTGATGACAGGAGTGACGTCACCAAAGGTCCTTTACCTGTAATTAATGTTCACCACAGGTCCTGTTCAGCAAAGGAGACAGAAGGAGATGCCGGGCTACGTGATCAAGTGGACTAAGGTGAGTTAAAAAAATTTAAATCGCACCGCATCCGCACTTGCTTGCGATTTTCACGCAACCCCATTCACTTCTATGGGGCCTGCGTTGCGTGAAAAACGCAGAATATAGAGCATGCTGCGATTTTCACGCAACGCACAAGTGATGCGTGAAAATCACCGCTCATGTGAACAGCCCCATAGAAATTAATGTGTCGGTATTCAGTGTGGGTGCAATGCGTTCAACTCACGCATCGCATCCGCGCGGAATACTCGCCCGTGTGAAAGGGGCCTTTAACCCCTTCCCGACCTTTGACGTACTGTTACGTCATGGGAACCACTGAGTTTCTGCAATTTGACGTAATAGTACGTCATAGTGATCGTGCGGGCACCGGAGCAGTGCGCGTGCGATCACTGCAGGGGCCCGGCAGTCCGTCGTAGCCGGGCCCCTGCTGTATCCGCCGGCATCGCTGTAAAAGTAGACACTGGCGGATTAACCCCTTCTATGCCGCGGTCCGCACCATAGAAGAGGTTTGTTTGTGTCAGGTGAACGATCGCATTGAGTCCCCGCACTGCCTAGAACTGCCTTCTACGGGAGCCGAGGAGATCCAGCCTCAGGCCCGTCTCCTAGGCAACCTGTTAGTGTATGACTCAGTGTCATACACTAACAGGCAATGCATTACAATACAGATGTATTGTAATGCATTGCAGAGGGGATCAGACCCCCAAAAGTGAATGTCATAAATAAAGTAAAAAAAATAAAGTGTTTTTAATAAAATTTATAAAGTAATAAAAATTAATAAAGTAAAGAAAAAAAACACCCCTTTTCCCTTATTTTATAATAAAAAACAGAAAAAACAAAACCCACACATTAGGTATCGCCGCGTCCGTAATTACCGGCTCTATAAATATATCACATGATCCACTTTGTCCGATAAACACCATAAAAAACTGTAAAAATAAAGCCATTTTTGTCACCTTATATCACAAAAAGTGCAACACCAAGCAATGAAAAAGGAGTATGCCCCCCAAAATGGTATGAATAAAACAGTCACCTCATCCCGCAAAATATAAGCCCCTACCTAAGACAATCTCCCAAAAAATATAAAAAACTATAGCTCTCAGAACATGGAGACACTAAAACATAATTTTTTATTATAATTTTTTTTGTTTCAAAACTGCTATTATAGTGCTAAAGTGAAATACATAAAAAAAATACATATTAGGTATCGCCATGTCCGTAACAAACAGCTCTATAAAAATATCACATGACCTAACCACTCAGATGAACACCGTAAAAAAAAAAATGTATAAAAAAAAAAAAGTGTCACATTGCATCACAAAAACTGCAACAGCAAGTGATCAAAAAGGCGTATGCCCCCCAAAATAGTACCAATCAGACAGTCACCTCATCCCACAAAAAATTAGACCCTACCTGAGAGAATCGGTCAAAAAAAATAAAAAAGCTATGGCTCTCAGACTATGAGACACTAAAATATCATTATTTCGGTTTCAAAAATGCTATTATTGTGTAAAACTTAAATAAATAAGAAAAAGTAGACATATTAGGTATTGCCACGTGCGTAACGATCTTCTCTATAAAAAAGTCACATGACCTAATCCCTCAAGGAAATGCTGTAAAAATAAAAACGGTGCCAAAACAGCCATTTTTTTGTTACCTTCCCTCACAAAAAACGTAATATAGAGCAATAAAAAAAATCATGTGTACCCCAAAATAGTACCAATAAAACTGGCACCTTATTCCGTAGTTTCCAAAATATGGTCACTTTTTTGAGTTTCTACTGTAGGGGTGCATCAGGGGGGCTTCAAATAGGAAATGGCATCTAAAAACAAGTTCAGCTAAATTTGCCTTCCAAAAACCATATGGCGTTCCTTTCCTTCTGCGCCCTGCCGTGTGCCCGTACTGCAGTTTAAATATTGAGTTTTATTTGGCGGTTAACCCTTGCTTTGCTACTGGAAAAAATTGATTAAAATGTAAAATCTGCCAAAAAAGTGAAATTCTGAAAATTTATCTCCATTTTCCATCAATTCTTGTGGAACACCTAAAGGGTTAACAAAGTTTGTAAAATCAGTTTTGTATACCTTGAGGGGTCTAGTTTCTAAAATGCAGTCATTTTTAGGTGGTTTCTATTATGTAAGCCTCACAAAGTGACTTCAGTTCAGACCTGAACTGATCCTTAAAAAGTGGGTTTTGGAAATTTTCCGAACTGCTAAGCCTTCTAACGACCCCAAAAAATAAAAATGTAATTTTTAAAATGATCCAAACATGAATTAGACATATCGGGAATGTAAAGTAATTACTATTTTGAAGGTATTACTATCTATTCTAAAAGTAGAGAAATTGAAATTTGCTAATTTTTCAACATTTTTGGTAAATTTTTAATTTTTTTTATAAATAAAAATGTTTGTTTTCTCGTCACATATTGTACTTCATGACAGTGGTAAAAATAAGTGAAAAAAAAAAAATATCTCAGAATGGCCTGTATAAGTAAAAGGGTTTTAAAGTTATCACCACATAAAGTGACATGTCAGATTTGCAAAAAATGGCCTGGGCTGGAAGGTGAAAACAGGCCCGGGGTTGAAGGGGTTAAGGTTGCTCTATTCTGAGTATTGTGGAGTTTCACTTCGTTTGTGAACTACATTTGGCATATTTGCCCGGAGAGCTCCCAGTGCATATGCTGAACATATTTATAGGGCCCCATTCACTCAATATTTTGTTTTGTACACAATGGAGTACAATAGGCTTCATATACCACTGTGTACTTATACAGAGGGATATGTTGCAGTGTTCCATCAGTGCTATACATTGGGGAATCCTCCTGTATACCTATGATGAAAAGAAATAAAAGCAAGAAGAGCTTTAGGTCCAATTGCAGAATGTTCTCTAGAAATGTTTTCTTTTGTGCAGCAGTCATAACCAAGTTTTGTAGATACAGCTCCGTCATTTTAAATTGCTGGCTCCTTATTCTTGAAGCTGCAGCAGTTTTAGGGCTCATGCACAGTAGTGGTTTTTTTTTTTATTCGTATTCGATCATTTTTTTGCAGGTCGGATGCAGACCTATTCAATTCAATGTGGCCGCAAAAGATGCGGACAGCACAATGTGTGCTGTCGGCAACTGTGTGTCCGTTCTGCGGCCTGGCAAAAATACAGAACATGTCCTATTCTAGTCCATTTTATGGACAAAGATAGGACTGTTTTAGAGACATTCCATTCCGCAGAACACAACCAGTAGTCGTGTTTTGCAGATCTGCAATTCGCGGACCACGGCTACGGCTGTGTGCATAAGTCCTTATTCAGGCCTGAACGACAAACCTTGCATGGAAAGCAGGGAAATATATAGGGTTTGTTCACATGATGTATAATTGTGATACAATTCACACCATAAACTTGCATGCATTTGTCCCAAATCAGCAAAATATCTGGGGGAAAAATGCAAAGGACAGGATTGTAGTACAGATTTGAAAAGACATTGTTCTACTTGTGACGTCACTGGGCATGCAGAAAACAGCAAAAAAGTTGTGGTGCACTACTGCCAGCGCCGCTGCCTTCTCAAACAGCTGATCAGCGGAGGTCCCGGGTGTCAGACCCCCGCCGATTAGATACTGTTGATCTAGCCAGAGGAGAGATCATCAGTAAGAAAAAGCTACAGAACCTCTAAGGACACAACAGGAATTTATCAAGCTCTGTAGGCAATAATTAAAAAAAATATTCTGGGTAGGGATGAGCAAACTTGTGTTTTACAAGTTTGAGTTTGATTATGTAAGAGGACTAGGGCATAACGGAAACCAGACGGATCCGTTATGCGGCCCATAGACTTCTATTATGACAGAAGGCCTCTTAAAGGCATTCAGTTACTCCTTCCGTCATTGAATTCAGTTGTGGCCCGTGATAACGGAATCCATATGGGAATTGTAATAAAACTCAAACTTGTAAAACGCAAGTTCGCTCATCCCTAATTTTGGGTTTATACGTCTAAAAATTTTGATATTTGCATTTTTACACCACTCACTCTAGGTTTAAGGGAGAGGTTGCAGTTGATAACTTTGTCTTAATCCACACACACTGTGGATTAAGACAAAGTTATAAACTGCAACTTTTTTTTAAATGTCGCAAAAATGGTCACAATCTCACTCCAGTAAATGGGTGGTGGAGAAAGTGGAGTAACAACTCAACAGACCTGTTACATGTGCGCTTGGCAGCTGAAGGCATCTGTGTTGGTCCCATGTTCATATGTGCCCGAATTGCTGAGAAAAATGAAGTTTTAATATATGCAAATGGGCCTCTAGGAGCAACGGGGGCATCACCATTGCACCAAAAGGCTCTGCTCTCTGCACTTAGACAGGTCCAGGTGTGATGTCATTTACACTGCCTAGCCCTGTCTATCAAAGTGTAGAGGGCACGGACGTTGCAGAGAGCAGAGCCTCTAGGTGTAACAGCAAAGCCCCCATTGCTCCTAGAGGCTAATTTGCATATATTAAAGAGGTTCTCCAAGAGTATAAAATCCCCCCCCATATGCCGGGCACCCCACATGGAATATACTTACCCCGCTCTCGGTCCTCGCATCGCCACTACTGCTTCTCTCGGCACACGGGAGAAAACATCCAGTGTTCAGGAGGGGTTGGAGCAGCCAATGGCAGGTGGGGACGAGCCTCCCTAGCATCGCCGGTGAGGTCACGGAGGCTCGTCCCCGTTTGTCATTGGCTGCTCTGCCCCCCCGACACCGGATGTTTTCGTCCGTGTGCAGGGAGAAGCAGCGGCGCCAGGAGCGGGGACTGGGGTAAGTACATTCCATGTGGGGTGCCTGGCACAGGAGGGGACATTTTATACTCTTGGAGAACCTCTTTAAAACATCATTTTTCTCAGTAATGCAGTCATATATGAACGTGGGACCAACACAGATGCCTCCAGCTGCCGAGCGCACATGTAACAGGTCAGCCAGTGTCATAGGTAAAAATCTGCTGACAGAGGCACCAAATATACTGCAACGTTTGATAAATTTGACACAAATTACAGGAACACAGATTCCTGTAAAACGGACTTAAACCCTTGTGATAAATCTCTCATATACATTGTACAATCTGGTGTTGACTGGAGATGTTCACTAATCTTTTTGAAAGTCAAAGTGCTTCCTCACACTCCCCCATTAATGAAAATTGTACTGCAAAGCAATTCTTGTTCTATGTTCACCACCAGCAACACTGGAAGGATCAGAGTCTACAAACAGCAGTGAACCACACGTCACCAGAGAGTAGCAATCTAGCCCTAGCGGAGGCTTGTCAGTTTTTTCTTTAACATTTCCTACTGCTGTAAAATAATGTCTGTAAGGGCCCATTCAGACGTCCGTAGTACATTGCGGATCCGCAATACACGCGGCCGGCACCCCTATAGAACTGCCTATTCTTTTCCGCAATTGCGGACAAGAATAGGACATGTTCTATTTTTTTCCGGAGCTGCGGCCCGGAAGATCGGGGGTGAGCTCCGGAAATGCGGACATAGTGTGCTCTACGCATCCATTCCTTCCCCATAGAGAATGAATGGGTTCGCACCCATTCCGGATATTGCGGAACGGATGCAGACCCATTCTACGGACGTGTGAATGGACCCTTAGGGTCCCAACATACATGAATTTGGCAGTGGCAGTTTACAAAAAAATAATAATAATACGGTAATCAAGGCAGAATAACTGCTTGTGTTTTTTTGGCCATCTGCAATAGTTGCCTTTTTTGAAGTGGCTCTCCATTTTATTTAACAAACGGTGGCCTATATTTACCCAGGTGTGTCTGCGCCAAATATCTGTCTAAAAGTAGGGCAAGTAGGGTTTCTACACTCCCTCCAGCACAGCAGCTCCCTACTTCTTGCTTCTGCTCGGGGCGTGAACCTCCTGTGTGATTGGCATAGTGGTGCTTGCCTGAACAAGCGCGCTGCCGATGCCAAGAGTGATATGACAGGGGTGGCCGTATCCCCTGGCAATGAGCTGTAAACAGCTGATAGAAAAGGCGTAATTCACAGACAACGAGGGACTTTTGAAATAACATTCCAATTGGTAAGTGCATTATTTGGACGTTATGCATGATCTGGGACACCATATTTAGAGGTGACAACAAGGGGCAGAGCTTTAAATGAAAGGGATAGGATTAAGATGCACCATAATTCTGGAGTGGAATCTGTCTCAAAGTAAGGGCTCATGCAGACTAACTTAATTTCTTTCCGTATCCTCTTTTTTTTTGGGACCGTATGCGGAACCATTCATTTCAATGGGTCCGCAAGAAGAACAGAAGTTACTCAGTTTGCATTCCGTTTCCATATGTTCTATTTTTTTGGTGAATCGAACATGTTCTATCATTGTCCGTATTACGGACAAGGATAGGACTGCTCTATTAGGGGCCAGCTTTTCCGTTTCGCAAAAAATGTAATGCACATGGAGGTCTGTAGTGGACAGTAAAATACATACGGTCGTGTGTATGAGCCCTAAGTCAACCAATAGTTGGTATAGAGTCAGAAAAGTGTCTGTCCTTGCACCACATTTATCATTCAGCCTGACCTCCTGTGATAAATCCGGTGTAGGTCCAGACCGCTGGTCTAAGGTTAAGCCATCTTTAGGATTAGTCACCCCGGGCCAGTGTGCCACTAAAAACGCAAAGATGCACAAAACCCCCCAGCAAAAACCTGTGTGAAAGCAGCCTAATTGGTCAGCGCATGTATGGTTATATACAGTGCTAATACAATTAGGGTTGTCCCGATACCACTTTTTTAGGACCGAGTACAAGTACCGATACTTTTTTTCAAGTAGTCACCGATACCGAATACCGATACTTTTTTTAAATGTCATGTGACCGTTTTGGGGGATCTGTGGATGACGCACTGTCATGTGGGGGATCTGTGGATGGCACTGTTATGGGGGACCTGTGGATGGCACTGTTATGGGGGATCTGTGGATGGCACTGTTATGGGGGATCTGTGGATGGCACTGTTATGGGGGATCTGTGGATGGCACTGTTATGGGGGATCTGTGGATGGCACTGTTATGGGGGATCTGTGGATGGCACTGTTATGGGGGATCTGTGGATGGCACTGTTATGGGGGATCTGTGGATGGCACTGTTATGGGGGATCTGTGGATGGCGCTGTTATGGGGATCTGTGGATGGCGCTGTTATGGGGATTTGTGGATGGCACTGTTATGGGGATCTGTGGATGGCACTGCTATGGGGTGGGATATCTGTGGATGGCATTGTTATGGGGTGGGGGGATCTGAGGATGGCATTGTTATTTGGTGGGGGATCTGTGGATGGTGCTGTTATAGGGGATCTGTGGATGGAACTGTTATGGGGAGGATCTGTGGATGACACTGCTATATGTCATCCACAGATCCCCCTCATAACAGTGTCCCCCAATACACCGGGCCCCGCCGCTCACCGAAGTATTTATAAACGTGAATCCTTATCCTGTTATTAAGTTGAACTAACGCTGCCCTCTCCCATGTTCCCCTGTATCCCCCTGTATCCCCACAGCACTTACTTAAGCTTCCATAGCAGGCAGAGCGGACGGCACCAGTAACGTCACTCACTGACGTCGCGCGTCTGCTCCGCCTGCTTCATTCATAAAGTGGGCGGAGCAGGCGCTCTACGTCAGTGAGTGACGTTACTGCTGCCGTCTGCTCTGCCTGCTATTGAAGCTTACAGGGGGATACAGGGGAACATGGGAGAGGGCAGCGTTAGTTCAACTTAATAACAGGATAAGGATTCACGTTTATAAATACTTTGGTGAGCGGCGGGGCCCGGTGTAAGAGTACAGTGACTGCACCGGGCCCCGCCCCTAGTTACGGACTCCAGCCCCTCCTCTCTCCCGATGCTGCATCTTTGCCGGGCCGCAAAAATATTCATTGCGGGAAAAAAAAAAAAGTATTCTATTTATGTATCGGGGCGGGGTATCGGCGGCTGAGTACCGCCGAGAAAACTCGGAATCGGTCCAGATACCGATACTAGTATCGGTATCGGGACAACCCTAAATACAATACTCCCTGCCAAACAAGGCAAGTAGCAGTAATGCATGTAATCAAAAACTGTATTATGTTTGACCATATTTTCAGAAGGGTCGAAATACTGTGAATCTACCTTCACGTACGAAAATTCTTTTTAAACAACTCCTGGAATGCGCTCATGACTGGTAAGGAAAAAGACCTGAAACCTATAAAAGTACACTTTGCCAAATACATAAAAAAAAAAAAAAAAATAATCTAAAATGAGTTGCACAAATATTAAAGAAAAATTCATAAGTAGTGTGTCTATTTTATTCTCTCTCCAAGGCCTCATGCACACAAGAAACTGAAATTTTTTTGTACTATTTCAGTGATGCCCAACCTGCGGCCCGCGAAGCAGTGTCATGCGGCCCGCGCAGTAACAGGACTTTATCAGCGCAGGGCGCGCTGCGAACGGCACAGGCAGCAAAGCGATGCTGCCTGTGCCTGCAATCTTCCCGCTCAGCGCCGCCTCGTAGCTAATTTATTCACTGCACTTGCCTCTGTGAAATTGAAGAGAAGCGCCGTAATCTCGCACAGGCGCACTGGCAGAGGAATCGAAGTGCCATGCACAGTCTTCCTGGCCTCTGCCAGTGCGCCTGTGCGAGATTACGGCGCTTCTCTTCAATTATACAGAGGCAAGTGCAATAAATAAATTAGCTAGGAGGCGGCTCTGGGTGAGGGGGGGGTCTGTGGATGACACTTAAGGGGGGGGGGGGCGGATCTGTGGATGACACTTAAGGGGGGGGGATCTAGGGAGGGGTGTGGGAGGTCCGATAGGTATGTGGGGGTGGGGGATCCGGGAGGGGAGCCCATAAAATATTTTGCTATGGGGCCCAGTCATTTCTAGCTACGCCCCTGATTGGTAAGATTGGGCGGGCACTGGAGCGATAGAGCACCCTGCTGTAGGAGAAGCCGGCGGGAGATGAAAGGAGGAGGGGCCAGCTCCTGGTGGTGTAGGGCACACGGCGCAAGCATGGCGGTGAAGGATCTGACTGAAACCTAAAGACCAGACATCAAGGTAGACCTGCAGAAAAAGGTGACAGCGCAGTATGTGATGTATATATGTGTGTAATGTATGTAGTGCAGTGTGTGATCATCATATACTGCACTACATACATTACACACATGTATACATCACATGCCCCCTCACAGTAATAATGCCAAGATATGTGCCCTCTTCACAGACGTAATGCTCACTCATGCCCCCTCACAGTAGTTATGCCCAGATATGTGCCCCCTCAAAGTAGTTATGCCAGATGTGCCCTCTTCACAGTAGTAATGCTCACTCGTGCCCCCTCACAGTAGTTATGGCCTGATGTGCCCTCTTCACAGTAGTTATGCCCTGATATGTGCCCTCCACACAGTAGTTTTACCCTGATATGTGCCCCCTCACAGTAGTTATGCCAGATATGTGCCTTCTTCACAGTAGTTATGCTCACTTGTGCCCCCTCACAGTAGTTATGCCCTGATATGTGCCCTCCTCACAGTAGTTATGCCCTGATATGTGCCCTCCTCACAGTAGTTATGCCCTGATATGTGCCCCCTCACAGTAGTAATGCTCACACGTGCCCCCTCACAGCGTTTGCATTTCTTTCTGGCAAAGCTACCTGGTTCCGGCCTGCGAAATTTATACCTAGCAGCAGAAGAACTCTTTATGGCAGTCTGTATGCGCAGAAAGGCAAAAAGAAAATGCTAGTCCACAGACAAATGCAAGAGGTTTGTGTACATTGATAACAGCCTAGGAGGGCAGCCATGGGGAACACCCCCTTCTGCCATGCTCCGAAATGCTTCCATTATAAAAGTGCCAATTCAAGTAATAGATATTTTGGGGGAATGCTGTTAGTGCAGATCTCCAACACAAGGCCTTAGAGTCTATACTTATAATAGAAAAAAAAAAATGACTGATTTTCAGATACAACACATAGTATACTGTACCTTTGATCTACAAAATCAATGAAAACCCAACCCCCACTAGCCTGGGGTTATTTGATCATATTTACAAAAAAAAAAAAAAAAAAAAGGAACAAAGACGTCATAAGTCAATTCCCAAAGTAAAATGGAGAGGCCTCCAATAACAGTCAGGCCAGCGCTGTTACCCAGTACAAATCCAAATAAATGCAGATTTGAGGGCATCTGCACAAAGCACCAGGGATACAATTACAGAACTACTCTCCTAAAGTGTAATTGGATTGGGCAGAAGATGGGAGCACCCCCCCCCCCCAAAAAAAAAAAAAAAAAAAAGGTTAGCAGAAGATAAGTGAATACGCCTCATTTCAACAGGAAGGGAGGCGTTATTCACGAATGCCCAGAACAAGTAGGCCCCAGTAACCATTTGGTAACATGTGGTCATCTGTCAGATAAGATGTCAGATAAGGAAAACTACACTGCTCAAAAAAATAAAGGGAACACAAAAATAACACATCCTAGATCTGAATTAATTAAATATTCTTCTGAAATACTTTGTTCTTTACATAGTTGAATGTGCTGACAACAAAATCACACAAAAATTAAAAAATGGAAATCAAATTTTTCAACCCATGGAGGTCTGGATTTGGAGTCACACTCAAAATTAAAGTGGAAAAACACACTACAGGCTGATCCAACTTTGATGTAATGTCCTTAAAACAAGTCAGAATGAGGCTCAGTAGTGTGTGTGGCCTCCACGTGCCTGTATGACCTCCCTACAACGCCTGTGCATGCTCCTGATGAGGTGGCGGACGGTCTCCTGAGGGATCTCCTCCCAGACCTGGACTAAAGCATCTGCCAACTCCTGGACAGTCTGTGGTGCAACGCGACGTTGGTGGATAGAGCGAGACATGATGTCCCAGATGTGCTCAATTGGATTCAGGTCTGGGGAACGGGCGGGCCAGTCCATAGCATCAATGCCTTCGTCTTGCAGGAACTGCTGACACACTTCAGCCACATGAGGTCTAGCATTGTCTTGCATTAGGAGGAACCCAGGGCCAACCGCACCAGCATATGGTCTCACAAGGGGTCTGAGGATCTTATCTCGGTACCTAATGGCAGTCAGGCTACCTCTGGCGAGCACATGGAGGGCTGTGCGTCCCTCCAAAGAAATGCCACCCCACACCATTACTGACCCAATGCCAAACCGGTCATGCTGGAGGATGTTGCAGGCAGCAGAACGTTCTCCACGGCGTCTCCAGACTCTGTCACGTCTGTCACATGTGCTCAGTGTGAACCTGTTTTCATCTGTGAAGAGCACAGGGCGCCAGTGGCGAATTTGCCAATCTTGGTGTTCTCTGGCAAATGCCAAACGTCCTGCACGGTGTTGGGCTGTAAGCACAACCCCCACCTGTGGACGTCGGGCCCTCATATCACCCTCATGGAGTCTGTTTCTGACCGTTTGAGCAGACACATGCACATTTGTGGCCTGCTGGGGGTCATTTTGCAGGGCTCTGGCAGTGCTCCTCCGGTTCCTCCTTGCACAAAGGCGGAGGTAGCAGTCCTGCTGCTGGGTTGTTGCCCTCCTACGGCCTCCTCCACGTCTCCTGATGTACTGGCCTGTCTCCTGGTAGCGCCTCCATGCTCTGGACACTATGCTGACAGACACAGCAAACCTTCTTACCACAGCTCGCATTGATGTGCCATCCTGGATAAGCTGCACTACCTGAGCCACTTGTGTGGGTTGTAGACTCCGTCTCATGCTACCACTAGAGTGAAAGCACCGCCAGCATTCAAAAGTGACCAAAACATCAGCCAGGAAGCATAGGAACTGAGAAGTGGTCTGTTGTCACCACCTGTAGAACCACTCCTTTATTGGGGGTGTCTTGCTAATTGCCTATAATTTCCACCTGTTGTCTATCCCATTTGCACAACAGCATGTGAAATTGATTGTCACTCAGTGTTGCTTCCTAAGTGGACAGTTTGATTTCACAGAAGTGTGATTGACTTGGAGTTACATTGTGTTGTTCAAGTGTTCCCTTTATTTTTTTGAGCAGTGTATATAATGTGCATAAAATTAGCTCTTTGGGATGGGCTCACACGTAGGTTTTTGCTGTCGTTTTTCTTTCCTTTTTGCATTTTTAACGGCATTTACAGTACCTTGCAAAAGTATTCACCCCCTTGACTTTTTTTTCGTATTTTGGTGCCTCACAACCTGGAATTAACAGTTTGTTTGAGTATTTGCATCATTTATTTTATAGAACATGCCCACATCTTTGAAGATCCTTTTCCACTGCGCTACGAATTTGACCGCGCAGCCGCAGTGGAAAAGGAGAGAGGAGGAGAGTAAAAGGGCGGGCAGAGGCACACGGAGGGCGGGGTTATGAGCCGTTGAGGAGGTGCTGCCTGGGGCTCGGACGATTGAGACGCCGCCCTGGGCACTTGAGAGGGCGCATTTACAGAATCTTAAAAGTTCATTTTTGGCTGAAAGAAAACTCCATTGGATACAACAAAGGTACCGTTTTTAAGTTCTGGGTGGCACATATAACGCTATTTGATCAGTCTAATATGCTCAAATGTGGTGACAGACTCCCTTTAAGTCTGACCACAGATTTTCTATTGGATTGAGATCTGGACATTTACAGGTTTCCTCTTAAACCACTCAAGTGTTGCTTTAGCCGTGTGTTTGGGGTCATTGTCCTGCTGGAAAATGAACCTCCGTCCTAGCCTCAAATCACGCACAGAGTGGTGCAGGTTTTGCTGAAGAATATCCCTGTATTTAGCACCATCCATCTTTCCCTCAACTCTGACCAGTTTCCCAGTCCCATCCCCCCAGCATGATGCTGCCACCACCAGAGGTCGCAATAATGTCTGTACAAGCGTCAAAATCCTGTTCAGGCCATTTTACTCCCTGGAAAAAGTCTAAGGCATAACCTAACCCTGACTTGTACTTCTCAACAACATTGTCCCTTACTTGTCTGGAGAGTTCCTTGGTCTTCATGGCAGTGTTTGGTTAGAGATGCCTCTTGCTTAGGTGTTACAGCCTCTGGAGCCTTTCAAAAAAGGTGCGTATATGTAATGACAGATCATGTGACACTTAGATTGCACACAGGTGACATCATTTCACTAATTATGTGACTTCTGAAGGTAATTGGTTGCACCAGAGCTTTTTATGGGCTTCCTAACAAAGGGGTGAATACATACGCACATGCCAGTTTTCTATTTCTAAACAATAGTTTTATTTATATATTTTTCTCATCTCACTTCACCAACTTTAGACTATTGTGTTCTGATCCATCACATAAAATTCAGATTAACAAAACAAGAAAAAAAAGTCAAGGGGGTGAATGCTTTTCCAAGGCACTGTATGTAGTAAAACTGTCAGCTCCAGATGTTAGCTGAAGGTCTATAGGAAATCTAAAACGCAGGCTACAAAAGCATTTTTTGCTCCTGGCATTTTTCTTCATTAGGTTTTCTTTTTAAAAACATCACATGATGAAGCTCTTGCCATTTTTTCAGGTGTTTTCACATCTCTATAGGGGAAAATCATTAAGAATATGCTAATGGTAAGACTGGCGTGCAAGTCTGCACGAAAAATCTAAGAAGTGGCAGAATCTGGCACGTCCACACTTTTCCAGGCATGCTTGACAAGGAGGTGTGGCTTAGCAGAAAGGGTAGGGCCTCAGGGTACGTTCGAGGATTCCAGCAGGCAGTTCCGTTGCCGCATCTGCCTGCCGGATCCAGAAATCCGTATGCAAAACGGATAGCATTTGTTTCCGGATCCGGCTGACAAATGTATTGAAATACGGGATCCGTCTCTCCGGTGTCATCCGGAAAAAACGGATCCTGTATTTATTTATTTTTCACATTTTTAAAAGGTCTGCGCATGTGCAGACCGGTAAACCGGATCCAGTTTTCTGGAACACTTGGTACCGGATCCGGCATTAATACATTTCATACATAATACAAAATACATTTTAATACATTTCAATGCTGCGGTATTTTCTCCGGCCAAATACCATAAGAGTGACTGAACTGAAGACATCCTGATGCATACTGAACGGAATGCTCTCTATTCAGAATGCATAAGGATAAAACAAGCTTTTTTTCCGGTATCGAGCCCCTGTGACGGAACTCAATAACAGAAAACTTTAACGCTAGTGTAAAAGTACCCTTAGAGGAACCATTTTGCACCACAATTCTAGTGTAAAGATCTGTCTCAAAGTAAGCCGACCATTAATCGATAGAGTCAGAGAAAGGTGTCTATCCCTGAAACACATTTATCATCCAGCCTAAGCCCCAATGACAAATCTGGTGCAGTTCTAGACCGCCGGTCTAAGCTTACGCCATCTTTACGCCATCTGCTTCATTATGTTACGTTGTTACGACTAAGGACTTGGTTCCGAAACGCGTCAACTGATCTTGTATACTGGGTGGATGTGTCTGCTGTAAACACTATTTGTGAATAAAGAAGAAGAAGTTTTTAGAGGACCTCTATACGAATCCGGAGCCGTTCTTTTGTATTTTACGCCATCTTTAGGCCTCGTTCAAATTTCCATTTTTCACTGAAGTGTGCTATCCGCATTTTCCACAGACAGAACATGTACCCATTCATTTTATTGTGTTTGTTCACATATCCGTGAGACACACACTAATTTGGTCCATGATACAGACCAAACACGCCCATTTAAGACTATAGGTCCATGAAAAACCACTGACACTCATGGCATCTGTGTTCTGTGTTTCATTAAAAACATTGGTAGGAAAAGCTCAGGAAGTTAAATTTCAGCTGAGCAGTGTCCGTGGAATATGGATGACACACGGTGGGAAAAATACATAAACTGACCAATCACGGATGAAAAATGGATACGGAAATGTGAAAAGGGCCTTGGGATAGTAAATCTGAAAAAAAAATTATATTTTTGGCCACCTAAGGCCTCATGCACAAGACCGTGTGCAAGCCATGGTCGTGCTGCAGACCGCATAGTACGGGCACAGACCGTCTGTGGATTTATTCACTGGAATGGGGTCCACAATCCACATCTGATGGTCCGCACCGCAAGTGCTTGCAGTACTTTTTTACAGTGCAGAAGCATGGACAGAAAACCCAACGACGTATGCCGCAGTGCTTCCGATCCATGCCGCCGTTTCGCACCTCCCAAGTTGTGGACCCAATCAAGTGAATAGATCCACATCCGTGATATGGTGAGCACACGGCCGATGCCCGTATATCGCAGACCTGCCGTTTGTGGTTCGCAGCGTGGGCACGGGCCGCCTACGGTTGTGTGCATGAGGCCTTAGTTATTCTGCCATTTTTGCACAAAAGTCCACATTTGTGTGAATCCACACATTTCCAAAAATCGCGATGAAATTTAAGGCAATCTGCACTGTATGGAAAGGAATCAATGCTCCCCCCCGGATTACTCGCTGTCAGCAATATACATAAACTACATTACAAAATGCCTTTTTATAAAACATCAGCTACATGCAGAACTTATTTTTATGACATACAGCGGCTTTAAAAAAAAAGAATTGTGGGATTGCAGTACATGAGAATTAACCCGCTTTATTACAAGCAGCTAGCAAAAAAATAAAAACACACTTCACGTGACGACCAGGATCAAATGTATTTTCAAAATTACACGAAAGCGGATTGAGTAAGCACTCAGCCACATGCATTTATCCAACATGCATCATGCTTGTCAGCCCCTAATACATGGTAGAGCTTCTAATAGCTATACAAAACTTAGAAGGGTAAGAATATATAATTCATGATTTTCATTCAGGAACACTTAAGGAATCACACCAGCGCAATTCTCCCTAAAGTTACAAGTGATTGAATGTTTGAGCATCACTGGCTGCTCTGCATCCTAATATGGCTGGGCTGGCAGCATTACAATAAAAGTCATCTTCATTACAGCGCTTTGCAATTTGTCAAAATGTATTTGCACGTGCCCTCTATCAAGGAATCCAAATAAAAAATGTGACTCCACACCCATGACTAATTAACTTAATATCAAAATCATGCAAAGGCCTGCGTATTATGGTAGAAACTGAACCGCCCTCTCTCTCCTGCTGGATTTGTGGAGAAGGAAACAATAGCAGAAAATGACTATAAAAACAGCCTAAAATCTATTTTTGAAGAGAATCCTGACCTTGCTCTCTTGATCTGCTGTTAGACTTCCCTTCATATCCCCCCCCTCCCCGAAAAAATGTGTTTAAAAAAATAAATAAAATCATCTGTGATACGAGAGGCGATCCTTTTAAATGTCAAGAGTCATGTATGCATGTGGACGTTCTTTTGACTGTCAACTGTGACGGTCCGTTCGGTCCCCAATGTGCATAGGATGAGACCGGACATTATGTTGTAGGTGGAGGACACTGGATACAATCTACAGCCTATGAATAATATACAAATTATCTAAGAATTAACACTTTTAAAGTCTCTCGCCACTCTTTAAGGCTACGTTCACAAGTCCGGCATGCCTAATCTGACACAAATGCCGGACAAAAAACATGGGCTGAACC
This sequence comes from Bufo bufo, assembly GCF_905171765.1. Taxonomy (NCBI): domain Eukaryota; kingdom Metazoa; phylum Chordata; class Amphibia; order Anura; family Bufonidae; genus Bufo; species Bufo bufo. Next base: position 30,918,234 of record NC_053394.1, on the reverse strand, counting down.
CAGCATTTATGCCGGAAAGCAACCGGATCACCTCAAACCCCCATTATAGTCAAAGGTGATCCCGATTGTGAACTGAAGAATCCACCAATGCCGGATCTAGTGAAATCTGACAGGCTGCTCTCTGCCAAAACAGTCTGCCGGAACCGCTGCCGCAGACGTAAATGTGCCCAAAGCAGCTGATGCAGGTTATACTGAGGGTAGGTTCCACAGAAGCCACTAGTTGGAGACCGCTGGTTCGGACAAATCAGCATCTGCATGTAAAACCATTTGCCCAGAAACTTTGTTCTGGCCCAATAAGTTCTGCAGGACTCATGATGCTTGCTAGGGTTCATTCAAATGCCAAATGAGGGCCATTTTAAGAACCAATTAAAGTCTACGGGGCTATTCAAGTGCTTTTTTTTTTTTTTTAACAACTAGTGAATAGCAGCTGTCGAAAAATAGGACATGTCCCATCTTTGGCTGCTTCCAAGGCCAGGCAGACTCCACTGAAATAAATAGACCATGTAGAAAGGAGTGCACCAGCGTAACAGCCATCAAAAACAGATACACTATGGAAAAAGGGCTTTCAGGGGCTAAAAAAAATTAAATAAAATGTAAATACTTAGCTCACCACTTGCATGCGAAGGAACACTTGCTCCACACTGGAGGCAGCAGGACCTTACAGTCATGATGTCACATGATCACAAAGAGAGCCATCAGGTCCTGCTACATCCAGTGCAGAGCGAGTGTCCCTGTGGGCAAAAGGAGTGCACATATAGATTTAAAAAAATATATATATTGTATCTGTCGGCACTACGGGAGGTGGGAGACGATTTTATAAAATGGACTACTTATTAGGGCTGAGCGAATTGGGTTGCTGTATCCGAACCAGATTCTTTTAAAAACTACGTTAACAGTTAAACGTATTGCCTCCACGGAAGTCTTTCCAAAGTTTCAGCAAATATCTTGAGACTTCCTTCATCTCGCCTCTATTACGTGTCACTTTGTTTATTCGCATAAATTACTATATCAAAATACAAAGTTGAACTTGGATTTATTAATGAGGCACAAAGCAGAGTTCAGCTTAGTATTTTGCTATAGTAATTTATGCGAATAAACGAAGTGACACGTGAGAGACTAAAAGTCTCACGATATTCACTAAGGGTATTTTCACACTTGCGTTTTTCTTTTCCAGCAATGAGTTCCGTCCTAGGGGGCTCTATACCGGAAAAGAACTGATCAGTTTTATCCCCATGCATTCTGAATGGAGAGCAATCCGTTCAGGATGCATCAGGATGTCTTCAGTTCAGTCACTGTACGGTTTTTGGATGGAGAAAATACTGCAGCATGCTGCGGTATTTTCTCCGTCCAAAATTCCGGAACACATTTAAAAATGCATTAAATGCCGGATCCGGCCCCAAGTGTTCCGGAAAAATGGATCTGGCTTTGCAGTCTGCGCATGCGCAGACCTTTAAAATTGTGAAAGAGATAAAATACTGGATCCGTTTTTCCAGATGACAACCGGAGAGACAGATCCGGTATTGCAATACATTTGTGAGATGGATCCGGAAACAAATAGTATCCGTTTGCATACAGATTGCCGGATCAGACAGGCAGTTCCCGCGACGGAACTGCCTGCCGGAATCCAGCGACGCTAGTGTGAAAAGTACCCTAAAACTTTAGAAACACCTCCGCAGAGGCAATACATTTTACAGTAGGACGGGCCCATATCCTTAACGATGTTTTCAAAAGAACCAGGTTCTGATACAGCTATCCGAACCCAATTCACTCAACGCTACTACTTATATACACTGGGGCACTATTGGGTGGCCAATGGATGTCCAGGGGGCACTATGAGGGTCATTATGTGTACTGAGGGCACTGCAGGGGTTTAGTTTAAACAAAAAAGTCAATGAACTACATCTGTTTTATATGGGCATTAAAACAGGTGGATGGTCAGAAAATGGATACCGAGATGCAAAACTGCCATTAAAAAAAAAAAATAAAAAACTTAGACAATAAAAAGATACACATTTTTTTCCCCGCTGTTGTGTGAATATACCCTTATGGCACATTTTTTGCCCAAAGTAGCCAATGCTAAAACTTGCTGCAAGTTCCTAACTTTTTGGGCTGCTTCCTAGCTAGGGCTATGCCGATTCTTCTGTATTGATCGCTTCACAAATGAAAAATAGCTTCCTCAAATCTATAGCAATGTGGTGTCTAAAATCTGCAACAATTGGTTTCTTCACCCCCCACCCCGACACGTACTATGGAAGCACAGGTATTGTAAATTTCAAAAACATTATAGAACTTCGACACAAATAAGTTATCTTGGTCATAAAATGTTAAAATTTAACAGGAACAAAAAAAAAAAAAAAAAGAAGTTTCCCTAAAGAATACAGTACATGAGAGCGAGATAATCCCAAGTTCAATGCGCACAGCTATATCGTAAAAGCAATCAATTTAAGTTTTGTGTCATTGTCGTAAAGATAAAATACTTGGCAATTCTAAACTTTGGACCCTTTGTTAAAAAACTCGTACATGCAAAACGAGTCATAAAAAAAAAAAAAAAAATGCCTGCATTGCCTGACCTTAGAGTTGGTGCAAAACTTGCTCAGAATATTAGCACTCAAAAAAAAAAAAAAACATTCATTCAACAGTGGGGAGAACGGAATCAGATAAAAGTCTACAAAAGTCATAACCTCTCCTAACCCCCAACAAAAATTAACAACTATATACCAAAAGCCAGTAACAAACCATCACTGCTGTCAAGCAAAACTTCCCCTCCTCATGTTCTACCACCCAAAGCGATGGTCTCTAACCTGTTTCTCCTCCAGGCGGTGCAGAACTAGAACTCCCAGCATGCCCCTGCAACGCCTGGATCACCACAACAGAGACCTCTTCTTCCTTTTAGATCTCTGCTTGAGAAAGCAAAAAAAAAAAAAAGCTACATGTGAACACAGCTTCAGGGCCGTGCAATCATTTATTTTTTTGCTTTCTATCTCCAATCTTCTGGCTAATTTTTGCACAGCAGCACTCATGTAAGGAATGCATGGTGCCGTATAATAAAAACCTAGCCATGGCAGAGAAGGAGTTAACACAAATCTGGTTACACATACAAAAGAAAAAACTAAACAAAAAACAATCCCCTAGCTATTTTTTTTTTTGGGGGGGGGGGGGGGGGGGCTCTTAATTTGTGTACAAGTCCCGGTCCTAGATAATTGATCCCATCTAAATAAGTCACAGAACCTACTCCTAAATGTCTCAGGGGTTAAAACCATTTCATCAACTCCTATCCATCATGTGTAAACTGTAAACCCACAGAATTTTTTTTAGTCCCCCCCCCCCCCACCCTTCATGTAATACGTGCTCAGCTACTGTTTCAGGAAGAGGACAAAGAAAGGCTATCACAGCATGAAATTACATCTGAACCCAAGCATAATTTGCATAATGGGCTTTGCTAAAAATTATTTCAAAGCCCCCCCTTCACTTTTAGGCTTAGATAAAATTAACTTTCCACCAGGATTAATATTGGCCCCCCCTTCCATATCGTGCCACTGGGATATACACACTGAAGTCTTCCCCCCTCCCGAAAAAGAAAAAAATGACAATGCAAATCAATGACAAAAAAATAAAACAAAATGAAGAAGAGGAGGAGGAGGAGGAGGGGGGGATGCAGATGAACGGGTGAGCTTCACAAAAAAAAAAAAAAAACACACAAAGCCCAGCAACTTTTTCTGAAAGGAGTCATTTTTGCCTTTTAACCCTGCCGATGACACAGAGGGGATAGAAACAGGACCTTAGAGATGGAAAGGAAGGAGAGGGGGAGAAGAAAAAAAAAAACATACTGTAATCGAGGAGTTCTCATTCATCCCGTGCCCATCCCCCAGCATGCTGCAGCCACCAAAAGGAGATCTTCTCTCATATTCCTGGTGTGCAGGGGTTCCTCGGGGAGCGCGGTGATCCTTAATCATGGGGTGAGGAAGGTTCCTCCGGGAAGGGCGAGCGAGCTAGCTGGAGCTAGGCCTCAGGCCCCTCTCACGCCCCCCTCTCCTCATGAGCCTCACCCCCATCATCCCTGCCCACCATTCAAGGAACACACACACACAAAAAAAAAAAAAAGTGTTTGCAGAAAGAAGGGAGGGGGAGAGAGCGCAAGGCATCGAGTTTCTTTAATTAAGCAAACAGAAGAAGAAAAAAAAAAAAAAACACACACACCCAAAAAAAAATAATCATAGCTGCAAACTAAAAAGCCCCCCCCCCCCAAAAAAAAGAAGGTCTGATAGGGACTGATCTCTGAACCCGCTGTAAAGGGAAGTGGCGATTACCTAGAAACCTGATAACAATGCACCCCCCCATGGGCACTGTAATGTTAGGGTGGTGGTGGGCGTCACTGCACCCAATGCAGCCCCAAGTGTGGACAGGGTCATGGAGTCTGGAGGGGGGGGGGGGGGGGACAGGTAAATATACCCTTAGAAAATCTCCAAAGGATCCACCTGAGAGCTGCAGCACTTCACCTGGAGGGGGGGGGGGGGGGGGGGTGTTGAATTTTGGGCAATTAACAAGCGCAGGAGTCGGGGGCGCGCACAGAAGGGGGAGGGACCCGGGAACGCGCAGGGGAAGGTAAACCGAGCGGGGACGCGCGCTATATAAAACAGAGGTGGCGGTGGGGGGTGTTTCCTGCGCGCTCCCGGCATTAGAAACGCGGGCCGAGCGGCGGGAGTTCCTCTCGCTCCCCCCCACCAAAGCCAAGCCCGTCCCCCCTGACCAAACTCCCAGCAACAGCCGGACAACCGAGCCCCGGCCGCATGATTGGCCTCACCGGGCACGGAGGAGAGGGGAGTAGTGAGGAGAATCCGGCATTTTGGGACAACTCTGTGCTCCCTTCATCAACTTGCCGCCCACCGTACTTTAACTCTCCGCGACCGGCTAACAAAAAAAAAAAAGATGGAGAGAAAGAGAGGGGGGATAGTGTGAGGAGAAAGGGGTCGCAGTCACGTGACGGAGGCCGTTAAACCCGCTGCCCCCCCCCCCCCCCCCCCCCTCCGCTCGCGCACGCCCACTTCGCGCGGTTTTTTTCCGTTACCTTAGAGCCGTGAGGAGGAGAAGAGCCGACCGCTCGCGCGGTGACAGGAGAGGACACCGGTTCCGGGTTGGTCGTGGTCGTCGCTTACCCCCCCCCCCCCCCCTCTTCTCCTCCCCTTTCTCTCTCAGTTGCGGGTGTTAAGTTGTAAAGAGAAACCGGTGACCCGTCGGGTGCGATTTGGGGTGTTTAAAAGAATTAGAGCTTACCTACACAGTGAATGAGCTTGTGCCGCCAAGAGTCAAGTTCCTGTCGAAAACCGCGCCTCTCGATAGAGCATTGCTGGCTCTTACACAGACTCGCCATTTTCTGCTGGCCTCGCACGGACCCTCCCCCTCTAACAACCGCCACCCCCCTCCTCTACTGTCCTCCCTCCCCTCTGCCACTCGGTACGTAGACCTCGGTGACGTCAGCACGTACAGTACAGTCCTGTCACTATCGGGCTGTGTGAGGTAAAAATCCCGCCCAGCCTCACGAGCTGCCTCCTCCACAGCCCCGGTGAGGAACCTGTGAACCCAGCGCTACAGAATCGCACCTATACGGAGGTGTCCAGCTGTGCGGCGGGACTACAACTCCCAGTATGCTCCACCTTCTTTAAACCATTATCGTACCGAAGTCCCAGTAAGGGGGTCCCTTTTGTGCAGCTACAGGTGCCAGCAGGGGCGTTGCTAGGGTCTCCAAGCCCACATCCAGGGCCTCCAGGTCACGTCTCCTCCGATGTAGATCTTCTGTCATCATCTTCTCCATTTGGTCCGGACAACTTAACACCCGCAACTAAGTGGTAGCTGCAAATACAGTGAAGGAGTTCAAGCATGCATGGGATAGGCATAAGGCCATCCTTCATATAAGATAGGGCCAGGGGCTATCCATAGTATTCAGTATATTGGGCAGACTAGATGGGCCAAATGGTTCTTATCTGCCGACACATTCTATGTTTAACTTCTTTCAGTCGTGCCTCGTCTCTGCAGAGTGTGACACACAGACATCTTAGCTTCCTCCCTTTTCTATTATCATCCCCTAACCTGGAGCCCTCAGTGTTATCCTGCTGCTCACTGTGCTCCCCAATATCCCCAAATACTATCCTGAAGAAATATGAGTGCCCCCCATAGTAATAGTGGTCCTCAAAGTCCCACCAATAGTAATTCCTTTCCAGAATGCCCTCATTAGTAATACTGCCTCCTACAGTTCCCTCAATAGTGATGATGCTCCCCAAGAGTGCCCCTATTAGTAGAAGAGCCCTCCAGTATTAATAATGCTCTCGCAGAGCCCCCAGTAGAAATGAGCCCCCCTATTGTTCCCCAGTGGTAATAAAGCTCTCTACATACCCCTCAGTAGTAATAAGGCTCCCATGGTACTCTTAGTAAAAATAAGGAGGATCTATAAGTCCCTCCTATATAGCCCCCAGTAGTAATAAGAACACCTATAATGTCCCCTGGATTTGCAGTACCTCCGGTAGTTATATTCCTCCCTCCACCATACAGTCCCATGTAAGTAACATCACACCAGCTCTCTTGCCCTCTCCAAAATACAGTCCTATGTAAAGAACATCACTACTAGTGATGATCGAGAACCAAGGTATTCGGCCCGAACACACTGCTATATTCGGGTGCTCAACCAAGCACCCGAGTATAATTGAATCAATGGGAGAGAACCAGGCACCCCCTGCTCTGTAGAGGGGAAATGGATCGGGAACAGCATGGGGATGATGTCTGGATTCATCTTGGACATCTGCTGCAGGGCTCCAGATGGCGACCAAAATGGTCGCCAATGCGACATAGAATTTCAAAATGGCGACAAGACTTTGTAGTCTTGTCGCCATTTGCACCTAGACTCTCCGCTGCTCTGCCTGTCACGCAGGAGTTGAACTGACATGGGACGGGCTGCACATCCCATGTTCTCAACAGCACAGGGGAGAAGGAGGCAGTCCCTCCCCCCTGTGCCACTGCTGCCACCAATTGGCTAATAGAAGCGAGGAAGAGGGGAGGGGCTGTGGCCACTGCGCCACCAATGAATATAGTTGATGCCTGAATACAAACGCAGGCTGCGGGTGCTGGCCATACCCGGCACCCAGCCTCTATGACGGCGCGCTGTGATCTGCCGCTATTAACCCGTCAGGTGTATTGCAGTCTTAGAGACTGGGTATGGGATATGGCCGTCACCCGCAGCCTGCGTTTGTATTCAGGCATCAACTATATTCATTGGTGGCACAGTGCACCAAATTATTCCCCCCCCAAAACCCAGGTATTATAAAGTATAATCATTGGTGGCGCAAAATTTTGGTATCGTGACAACCCTAGGTAAGACATGTATTTTTTTTATTATACCGTAATTATATGTATTTTCAATTTGGCGACTAAAAGTTTTAATTTAGCTCCTAAATTTTTGAGGTTAGGAGCCAATGACTCCTTGATATTTTTTTAGTCTGGAGCCTTGTGCTGGGAACCATGTTGTCTGAGTTGTACGCCACTTTTACAGACTGACAAAAATACGCACAAAACCCCCCCAAAAAAACGATTTTACAGGAAAAATTGTTAGGAAACATTCTTTCCTGTATATTCAATTGTATATAAAGTGCAAGTGCTGCAAAAAATTACAAGCAAGAGGCACTCCGATACAACCTGTATATCACATAAAGGAGGGCCTCATTCACATTGTGGTATAATTGTTCAGGTAGTGGGACTCCTACACCCATAAAGCCTATGCACTAAGTGAAAGGGATGCCAAAAATTACAAGGAACCAGCACGCCAAAACACCCTTTAGGGTACTTTCACACTTGCGGCAGGACCGATCCGACAGGCTGTTCACCCTGTCGGATCCATCCTTCCGATATTTCGCCGTGCCGCTGGACCGGCGCTCCGTTCCTATTGACTATAATGGGGACGGGGTGGAGCTCTGGCGCAGTTTGCTGTGAGAGGCCGCCGGACTAAAAAGTCGGACATGCAGGACTTTTAGTCCGGCGGCCTTTCGCCGTGCTGCGCCGGAGCTCCACCCCCATTATAGTCAATGGGGACGGAGCGGCGGCACGGCGAAATAGCGGAAGGACAGATCCGACAGGGTGAACAGCCTGTCGGATCTGTCCTGCCACAACTGTGAAAGTACCCTTACACATAAAGGAGGGCATCATACACACCCTTGAAAAATTATGATTGGTGGCCTGTTGGTGACCCTCAAAAAGATTTGGAGCGAGGGCCTGCTGATCTGACCACCTAAGACCTTAGGGGCGAGGGCTTGCTGCAGCATTGGTGACTCTAGATAACCTCTGGGCGATTGCATGTTCCCTGATTGGCTGTTGCCTTGCCCCTTTTTTTTTCCTAATTGTGAACCACCCAGAGAGGGTGGGTCAAGTTATTAACCACCTCAGGACCGCCGAACGCAGGATTGCGTCCTGGCGTCGCCCTGTTATTCCTCCTGGATGCGCCGATGCGTCCTCTCGCACACACAGGAACCAGAGGTAAACGAGTGGATCTACAGCCTGCCAGCGGCGATCATTCGCTGGCAGGCTGTAGATGCGATTTTTTTTTTAACCCCAAAAAGGTATATTAGACAGTTTTGTTAACAGCGTCTAATATACCTGCTACCTGGTCCTCTGGTGGTCCCTTTTGCTTGGATCGACCACCAGAGGACACAGGCAGCTCTGTAAGTAGCACCAAACACAACTACACCCCCCCCCCCCACCTGTCACTTATTAACCCCTGATGACCCCATATAGACTCCCTGATCACCCCCCCTGTCATTGATCACCCCCTGTAAGGCTCCATTCAGACGTACGTATGTGTTTTGCGGATCCGCAAAACACGGACACCGGCAATGTGCTTTCCGCATTTTGCGGATCCGCACATTGCCAGAACTATATAGAAAATGCCTTTTCTTGTCCGCAATTGCGGACAAGAATAGGACATGTTCTATAGGCTCTACAAAAAACGCAGTGTTCGCCTGATCAGGCCTGATCTTGTGCGCACACTTGCGTTCAGTCCGCCCCACCGCAGTGACAGAATTTTTTTTTTTCTGATCACTGCAAAAACACCGTAAAATCACTGTGGCGCTATAAAAAGATCACTTTTGAGAGGCATGGCGAGTTCATAGAAGATTTTTTTTTTTTGTGACAAGTTAGCGGAAATTGATTTTTATATATTTTTTTTCTTACAAAGTCTCATATTCCACTAACTTGTGACAAAAAATAAAATCTCACATGAACTCGCCATACCCCTCACGGAATCCAAATGCATAAAAAATCTTAGACATTTATATTCCAGACTTCTTCTCACGCTTTAGGGCCCCTATAAATACCCCACATGTGACCACATTTTGGAAAGAAGACACCCCAAGGTATTTTGTGAGGGGCATGGCGAGTTCATGTGAAATTTTATTTTTTGTCACAAGTTAGTGGAATATGAGACTTTGTAAAAGAAAAAAAAAAAAACATTTTACGCTAACTTGTGCCAAAAAAAAAATATTCTAGGTACTCGCCATGCCCCTCACGGAATACCTTGGGGTGTCTTCTTTCCAAAATGGGGTCACTTGTGGGGTATTTATACTGCCCTGGCATTTTAGCGGAAAATGATGATTTTTTTTTTTTTTGTACAAAGTCTCATATTCCACTAACTTGTGACAAAAAATAAAAACTTCCATGAACTCACTATGCCCATCACAAAATACCTTGGGGTGTCTTCTTTCCAAAATGGGGTCACTTGTGGGGTATTTATACTGCCCTGGCATTTTAGGGGCTTTAAAGCTTGAGAAGAAGTTTGGAATCCAAATGCGTAAAAAATGCCCTGTGAAATCGTAAAGATTCTCATTGGAATTTGGGCCCCTTTTGCGCAACTAGGCTGCAAAAAAGTGTCACACGTGGTATCGCCTTACTCAGGAGAAGTAGGGCAATGTGTTTTGGGGTGTATTTTTACATATACCCATACTGTGTGAGATAAATATCTCTGTAAAAGACAACTTTTCCCATTTTTTTATACAAAGTTGTCATTTTACAGAGATATTTCTCTCACCCAGCATCGGTATATGTAAAAATACACCCCAAAACACATTGCTCTACTTCTCCTGAGTACGGCGATACCACATGTGTGACACTTTTTTGCAGCCTAGGTGCGCAAAGGGGCCCAAATTCCAAAGCGTATCTTTCCGATATCATAGGGCATTTTTTACGCATTTGGATTCCAGACTTCTTCTCACGCTTTAGGGCCCCTAAAATGCCAGGGCAGTATAAATACCCCACAAGTGACCCCATTTTGGAAAGAAGACACCCCAAGGTATTCCGTGAGGGGTATGGTGAGTTCATGTAAAATTTTATTTTTTGTCACAGGTTAGTGGAATATGAGACTTTGGAAGAAAAAAAAAATAATCATTTTCCGCTAACTTGTGCCAAAAAAAAAATAATTCTAGGAACTCGCCATGTCCCTCACGGAATACCTTGGGGTGTCTTCTTTCCAAAATGGGGTCACTTGTGGGGTATTTATACTGCCCTGGCATTTTAGCGGAAAATGATGATTTTTTTTTTCGTACAAAGTCTCATATTCCACTAACTTATGACAAAAAATAAAAACTTCCATGAACTCACTATGCCCATCACAAAATACCTTGGGGTGTCTTCTTTCCAAAATGGGGTCACTTGTGGGGTATTTATACTGCCCTGGAATTTTAGGGGACCTAAAGCGTGAGAAGTAATTTGGAATCCAAATGCGTAAAAAATGCCCTGTGAAATCCTAAAGGTGCTCTTTAGAATTTGGACCCCTTTGCGCACCTAGGCTGCAAAAAAGTGTCACACATGTGGTATCGCCATACTCAGGAGAAGTTGCGCAATGTGTTTTGGGGTGTATTTTTACATATACTCATGCTGGGTGAGAAAAATATCTCTCTAAAATGACAACTTTGTATAAAAAAAATGGGAAAAGTTGACTTTTAGAGAGATATTTCTCTCACCCAGCATGAGTATATGTAAAAATACACCCCAAAACACGTTGCCCTACTTCTTCTGAGTACGGCGATACCACATGTGTGACACTTTTTTGCAGCCTAGGGGCCCAAATTCTAAAGAGCACCTTTAGGATTTCACAGGGCATTTTTTAGGCATTTGGATTCCAGACTTCTTCTCACGCTTTAGGTCCCCTAAAATGCCAGGGCAGTATAAATACCCCACAAGTGACCCCATTTTGGAAAGAAGACACAGTTTTTATTTTTTGTCACAAGTTAGTGGAATATGAGACTTTGTACGAAAAAAAAAAATCATCATTTTCCGCTAACTTGTGACAAAAAAGAAAAACTTCCATGAACTCACTATGCTTATCAGCGAATACCTTAGGGTGTCTACTTTCCGAAATGGGGTCATTTGTGGGGTGTTTCTACTGTCTGGGCATTGTAGAACCTCAGGAAACATGACAGGTGCTCAGAAAGTCAGAGCTGCTTCAAAATGCGGAAATTCACATTTTTGTACCATAGTTTGTAAACGCTATAACTTTTGCGCAAACCAATAAATATACACTTATTGCATTTTTTTTATCAAAGACATGTAGAACAATAAATTTAGAGAAAAATTTATATAGAAATGTAGTTTTATTTGAAAAATTTTACAACTGAAAGTGAAAAATGTCATTTTTTTGCAAAAAATTCGGTCAATTTCGATTAATAACAAAAAAAAGTAAAAATGTCAGCAGCAATGAAATACCACCAAATGAAAGCTCTATTAGTGAGAAGAGAAGGAGGGTAAAATTCATTTGGGTGGTAAGTTGTATGACCGAGCAATAAACCGTGAAAGTAGTGTAGTGCAGAATTGTAAAAAGTGGTCTGGTCATTAAGGGGGTTTAAGCTAGGGGAGCTGAGGTGGTTAAAGCACAAGAATCCAAGGAAGGCAGCAGGCTCGTGGCAATTACCCACTCCCGACTCGGGGAGGTAGTGATGATAAATAACAATACAGCACTCCTAAACGGCCCTGTTATTGGAATGATTACACTTTCCGCTAACGAGGATCTATTGGAGGGCAAGTCTGGTGCCAGCAGCCAACTTGCTCCTGGCCTCCACAACGTTCACCCAGTGTGCCATCATGGTGAGGATTGTGTTGACCAGACTCTTGGCTACTGAGACTGGACTTGTAGGTGAGGGCCTGCTGCCGCTTTGTTAACTGGATAACGTCTAGGCGATCGCACGTCCCCGTGATGGTGACTATCCATTTGGATGTCTGCCCCGTCAACTTTGGAACAGTTTTTCAACAAGGACCTTCTGGTATAGCACAGTTTTGCTTGTGCTGACCCTGTAAAAAATTATATGCGCCGAATAAGCATGTTGATATGATGGAGGAAGAGGATGAGAAAAGGAAGATTCAACCATATACACATAAAGGAGGACCTCATTTACATTGTGGTACAATAGTTCAGGTAGTGGGACTCCTACACTAATAAAGCCTATGCACTAAGTGAAAGGGTTGCCAAAAATTACAAGGAACCGACACGCCAAAACACCCTTTATTACACATAAAGGAGGGCATCATACACACCCTTGAAAAATTATGATTGGTGGCCTGCTGGTGACCCTCAAAAACATTTGGAGCAAGGGCTGGCTGATCTGACCCTCTAAAACATTAGTGGTGAGGGCCTGCTGGTGAGCTGACACTAAAACATTATATTCTAGTGCCTGCAGGTGAGCTGACGCTGTAAAACATATGCGAGTGCATGCTGTTCAGCTGACGCTCTAAAACATTATATGCGAGTGCATGCTGTTCAGCTGACGCTCTAAAACATTATATGCGAGTGCATGCTATTCAGCTGACGCTCTAAAACATTATATGTGAGTGCATGCTGTTCAGCTGACCCTATAAAAAAATTTGAGTTGAGGGCCTGCAGTTGAGCTGACCCTATAAAAAAATTACATTTGATCGAATATATACAATCTGGATGAGGAGGAGATTCAACCATATACTCTTATTCTTTTTTTTTTTGTGGTGGAAAAGGTGCATGGGAATACACTACAGTAGATTGAGTACCGTACATTATAAATGATAGATTGAAATTGCCTTTATGTTCATCATCAGCTCAGCTCTCTGGTGGAGTTGAGAAGTCAGGGGCAATCCAGGCCTTGTTGATTTTTATCTGAGTCAACCTGTCAGCATTGCCAGTGGACAACCGGATACGCTTATCTGTTATAATGCCACCAGCAGCACTAAATACACGCTCAGACAAAACGCTGGCGGCAGGGCAGGCAAGCACCTCCAAGGCATAGAGTGCAAGTTCGTGCCACGTGTCCAGCTTGGACACCCAGTAGTTGTAAGGCACTGAGGGATCATTTAGGACGCTGACATGGTCTGCTATGTATTTCTTCACCATCTGCCAAAACTTTTCCCTCCTTGTACCACTAGGCCGCGTTTCAAGGTGAGGTTGCTGGCGAGGTGTCATGAAAGTGTCCCATGCCTTGGAGACTGTTGCCCTGCCTTTGTTGGAACTGCTGTGTGTTCCCCTTGTCTCCCTTCCTCGGTTGCCTAAGGAAGTACTAACTCTGCCGGTGTCACGGATGGTGTACAGGAAACAAGATGATACAATACAAACAATGACTCACTGGATCCACAACTAAGGAACAAAAGGGAGACCCCTGCAATCGACCTGCCGCTCTCCCTTATTGCTCAGCCTATGCGACCACCCCAAAGGTGGATGGGCGCATATCCACGTACCTCGGCTATCTTAGACCTGAAGGCCCTACAATAGTGAGGGGACACGACCACCGGCTCCCTACACAGACACGGAGGGAGTCAGGGTCACCTGGATCCAGACAACAGAAAATCATAAATACATAAACAGAACTTATCTTGCAGACGACTGTGGACAGGCTACTGGGAACTGTGAACTGCATGCACACACACTCCAGGAAGTTGTATCAGCCGCACCCAACTGCCTTATGGGGAGGAATATAAAGGGAAGTGATCAGTCCGACTGCATGACAGCTGAGATAGACTAACTAGGTGAGGAACAGAAATCAAAACAAAGAAACTCAAGGAGGAGGATCTGGACGGCTCCTGTCAGAGCTTCTCAGCTGTCTGGTTGTGACAGCCGGCCACGTTGTCAGATGGAAAATTTTGGAGCAATCTCTCAACAAGTACCTTTTGGTATTGCACCGTCTTACTCGTCCTCTCCCCCACAGGAATGAGAGATGAGAAGTTCTCTTTGTAGCGGCGGTCGACAAGGTGAGCACCCAGTAGTCCATGTTATCTAAAATGGGTATGACACGAGTGTCGCGGAAAAGGCAGCCTAACATGAAGTCAGCCTTGTGTGCCAGAGTACCAACAGGCAAGACGTTGATGTCGACATCAGGATGACTCCATCTCCTCTTCTGCCCATCCACATTGAACAGATGGAATTAAAGTTCCATGGGTTCTACCCTCTGTAGCAGAGGCAACTGTCTCCAGCTCCTCCTCTTCATGGTCCAATTCGCGCTGAGAATACGAACTGTGGGTGGTCTGGCTATCACCCTGTTTAATGTCCTCCCCCATTACCTCGCCTGCCACATTCAGAGCATAGTCCTTAATTGTTAGCAGCAATTGTTTGAGTAGACACAGCAGTGGGATGGTTACGCTGATAATAGCGTTATCGCCACTAACCATCTGTGTGGATTCATCAAAGTTTTTTAAAACCTCACAGAGGTCTGACATCAATGCCCACTCCTCGCTTGTGAATAGTGGCAGTTGACTCGAAAGGCGACGACCATGTTGCAGCTGGTATTCCACAACTGCCCTCTGCTGCTCACAAAGCCTGGCCAACATGTAGAACGTAGAGTTCCAGCGCGTGCTCACGTCGCACAACAGTCGGTGAGCTGGAAGCCGTTGACAGACCGGCTGAAGCTGTGGACAACTTGCGGAAATGGGCACAGACGCGGCGCGCCTTCACTAGTAGCTCTGGCAAATTGGGGTAGGTTTTGATAAACCGCTGAACCACTAAGTTTAAGACGTGGGCTAGGCATGGGATGTGCGTCAGGTTGCCAAGCTCCAAAGCCGCCGCCAAGTTACGGCCATTGTCAGACACAACCATGCCTGGTTGTAGGTTTATTGGCGAGAGCCACAGCTCTGTCTGGTCCCTTATACCCTGTCACAGCTCTGCGGCGGTGTGCTGTTTCTCCCCTAAACAAATCAGCTTCAGCACGATCTGTTGACGCTTACCCACAGCAGTGCTACATTGTTTCCAGCTAGCAACTGATGGCTGACTGCTACTGGAAGTGGGGGTTGGAGCCAGTAACAAAGCTGCTGGCGGAGACCCTGATTGACGTAGGGCCCGCAATCCTGGGCGTGGGAAAAACCTGTGCCATCCCAGGCTACGACTTACTCCACAACATTCACCCAGTGTGCGGTCAGGGAAATGTAGTGTCCCTTGCCACTAGCACTTGTCCATGTGTCCGTGATTAAGTGGACTTTCCCAGTAACTGCGTTGGTCAGGGCACGGGTAATGTTCTGGGACACATGCTGGTGTAAGGCGGGCACGGCACACCGTGAAAAATAGTGGCGGCTGGGGACTGTGTACCGAGGGACGGCTGTCGACATCAGGCTGCAGAAGGCCTCAGTGTCCACAAGCCTAAATGGCAACATTTCAAGGGCCAGTAATTTCGAAAGTTGTGCATTTAGTGCTATGGCCTGTGGGTGGGGTATTTGCGCTTGCGTTCAAATGACTGTGTTAGGGTCCATTCACACATCCATGTGTGTTTTGCGGATCCGCAAAACACGGACAGCGGCAATGTGCGTTCCGCATTTTGCTGGCACTAAGAGAATATGCCTATTCTTGTCCGCTATTGCGGACAAGAATAGGACATGTTCTATTTTTTTCAGGATCGGAAGTGCGGGTCCGGAAATGTATGGGTCCGCAATTCCGTTCCGCAAAATGCGGAATGGAATTGCTGATGTGTGATTGAAGCCTAATGGACATTTGGCCGCTGCACTGGGACAGGGAAGTGGATGTTGTTGCTGATGGTTCATGCGAAGGTCCAGGTGCAGGGCGAAGGGTATCCGGGCCTCCGCCTTCGACAGGGGATTGGCCAGTAGTGCGTAACACAGGGGAAGAGGAGACAGTGGTGTGACCCGCAGACCCAGATTGTGGACCTAGGCGCTCAGCCTACTTATTAGGGTGCTTGGATCAGGGCTGTGGAGTCAAGGAGTCGGAGTCTGCAAAATTGAACCGACTCCTACTAAATTTAAATTGGAATAAAAAAAAAAAAGTTTAAATGTCCCAATTCACAAAAAGTTATAATTAATGACTTCTCTACTGTAAGAATAAAGGCCAATGCATGCAGTGCGTCACGTTACCGCAAAACGAACACGTTAAGTGACCGTGAAGAAGCTTTTCATATGCTTCACTATATGGCACGCAACGCACAGTTAAGGAGCGGCAATACTTATACTTTCCATTGTGTTATGTTCCGCTGTTACAGGGAACGCAACGCCCATGGTTAACCTAGCCTCTCACTGATAACTGATTAAGTAAATATGTTTTTTGCAGGACTAGAGACACTTGTAGAAGTGAAGGGAATGGATAGTCAATAGTTCAAGACTGAAGCTGTAAACCATTTAAAAAACTGCTGTCATTCAGCTAAGGCTATAAAAACTTGTAAACTCAGATTGTTAGCTTAAACTTTAAACATGACTATGGGATTCTACTAGGGAAATCATATTTTAAAATAAATGCCCCATCATGGATCCTCACACTGCCCTATCTTCAGCAGAAGTTCAGCACACAAAGGAGAAGGCAGCGGCACCATTTTTGAACTGGTAAAGTTCCTGTTCCTGATGTTTATGCCTGCTGCTACTATCCAGCCACTTGATGAAAAAAAGAAAACTTTGTTGTTTTCATTGTGTTTGTCTTTTGCTTAAACTGTTCAATACAGTAGATTGTTGGCTTCCTAGCCAGTAATTCTGTGGTAATGACATGTATGTTGCCTTTCTTTCCTTCAAGGAATGTATAAAATACATTTGCATATTAAATACAGAGGAGTCGGAAGTAGAGTTGTTGCGATACCAAATTTTTGATTCGGTTTCGATACCATGAAAAAGTATTGCGATACTCGATACCATTCGATACCACGCGAAAAAAATAAACAAAAAAAGCCACGTGCATTCCTCATTTTTAAAAATGGCGAATCGCGCAGTTTTTATTTTATTTTTTCTGTTCCGGCATTCACCACCTAGATTTTTTTTTTATATTTTAATAGTTTGGACTTTTCTGACGTGGCGATGTAATATGTTTATTTATATATTTTATATGTGAAATTGGGAAAAGGGGGGTGATTTATACTTCATATTTTAGTGTTTGTTTTTTTTTCACTTTTTATTTAATAACTATTTCCCCCCTTAGGGGCTAGAACCTGGGATCTTTCATCCCTTTTCCTATTCACCCTGATAGATCTCTATCAGGGTGAATAGGACTCCACACTGTCCCTGCTGCTCTGTGCTTTGTGCACACAGCATCAGGGATGTTACCATGGCAACCAGGGCTTCCTGGCTGCCATGGTAACCGATTGGAGCCCCAGGCTTACACAGCTGGGGCTCCGATCAGAAGCTGCCACTGCACCACCAATGAGGGGGAGTGGAGAGGTCCCTGTGGCCACTGCCACCAATGATTTTAATACTGGAGGGTTGAGAGGGGCCGGCGCACTGTGCCACCAATGATTTTAATGGGATGGGGGGATTGAGGGGGGGGGGCACACTGCACCACCAATGATTTTACCCCTTTATACAGGAGGCGGGTACTAGCAGATCAGCGGCAGTTAACTGCCGCTGATCGCAGCTCCCTGTCAGGGGCAGGGTGCCGGCAATGCGATTCTGCTGCCGGCACCCGCCTCCTGTATGTGTTAAAGACTGACTACTGTATATGAGTCCAGACTTTCACTATTAGGCCACACAGAGCGGCGCCCAGCGATGTCTCAGCACTCACCATTTAGTCCTGGGCGCCGCTCCGTTCGCCTACTGTCTCCTCTCCTGCTCCACATGCTGCTGATTACTATCGGAGCGATGGGAGGAGACATCAGCTTCACTAGTGGGCGTTCCTTCTCCCTGGCTGTAGCGCTGTCCAATCGCAGCGCAGGGAAAAGGAACGCCCACTAGTGAAGCTGATGTCTCCTCCCATCGCTCTGATAGTAATCCTATCATTGGTGGCGCAGTGCGCCCGCCCCTCCTCCGCCCCTCTCTTCTCATTGCCGCCCCTCCTCCACCCCCTCTCTTCTCATTGCCGCCCCTCCTCCGCCCCTCTCTTCTCATTGGTGGCAGCGGCAGCAGCACAGGGGGAGGGAGGATAGCTTCCTTCTCCCCGTGCTGCTGAGAGAGAACATGAGCGCGCCGATAGCAGCGCGCTCATGTTCAGAGATACTAGACTGCGCAGAAGCGCAGCCCAGTATCGAAAAAACGGAAATCCCGGTATCGTATCGATACCGGGACAAAAGTATCGATTGGGTATCGAAATTTCGATACCCGCAACAACCCTAGTCGGAAATACCAAAAACTGAGGAGGAGCATTTATCCACCGAATCCACAGCCCTGGCTTGGATGCCATGTGGCTTGAATTCTGACCTAGAGATTTTTGGGTTTAACTAAAAATTGGACCCATACTTTAGAAAATACTCATAATTTTTCACAAAATAGTGATAAGGCAAATCACAGCATCACATGACACACTGTTAGGCACATAGAATAATACATTTTCATTTATAATTTAACCTCCTCAGGACCGCCGTACGCAGGATTGCGTCTTTGCGGCGGTCCTGTTGTTCTGGGTGGACGCGCCGGTGCGTCCTCTCGCGAGACGCGAGATTTCCTGTGAACGCGCGCACACAGGCGCGCGCGTTCACAGGATCGGAAGGTAAGCGAGTGGATCTCCAGCCTGCCAGCGGCGATCGTTCGCTGGCAGGCTGGAGATGTGATTTTTTTAACCCCTAACAGGTATATTAGACGCTGTTTTGATAACAGCGTCTAATATACCTGCTACCTGGTCCTCTGGTGGTCCCCTTTGTTTGGATCGACCACCAGAGGACACAGGCAGCTCAGTAATATGTTGCACCAAGCACCACTACACTACACCCCCCCCCCCCCCCCCCCCCCGTCACTTATTAACCCCTTATTAGCCCTTGATCACCCCATATAGACTCCCTGATCACCCCCCTGTCATTGATTACCCCCCTGTCATTGATCACCCCCCTGTAAAGCTCCATTCAGATGTCCGCATGATTTTTACGGATCCACTGATAGACTGATCGGATCCGTAAAAATCATACGGACGTCTGAATGCAGCCTTACAGGGGAGTGATCAATGACTGTGGTGATCACCCCATATAGACTCCCTGATCACCCCCCTGTCATTGATTACCCCTCTGTCATTGATCACCCCCCTGTAAAGCTCCATTCAGATGTCCGCATGATTTTTACGGATCCACTGATAGACTGATCGGATCCGTAAAAATCATACGGACGTCTGAATGCAGCCTTACAGGGGAGTGATCAATGACGGAGGTGATCACCCCATATAGACTCCCTGATCACCCCCCTGTCATTGATTACCCCTCTGTCATTGATCACCCCCCTGTAAAGCTCCATTCAGATGTCCGCATGATTTTTACGGATCCACTGATAGACTGATCGGATCCGTAAAAATCATACGGACGTCTGAATGCAGCCTTACAGGGGAGTGATCAATGACTGTGGTGATCACCCCATATAGACTCCCTGATCACCCCCCTGTCATTGATTACCCCTCTGTCATTGATCACCCCCCTGTAAAGCTCCATTCAGATGTCCGCATGATTTTTACGGATCCACTGATAGACTGATCGGATCCGTAAAAATCATACGGACGTCTGAATGCAGCCTTACAGGGGGGTGATCAATGACAGTTGGGTGATCACCCCATATAGACTCCCTGATCACCCCCCTGTCATTGATCACCCCCCCTCTATAAGGCTGCATTCAGTCTTTTTTTTGGCCCAAGTTAGCGGAATTTTTTTTTTTTTCTTACAAAGTCACATATTCCACTAACTTGTGACAAAAAATAAAATCTCACATGAACTCACCATACCCCTCACGGAATCCAAATGCGTAAAATTTTTTAGACATTTATATTCCAGACTTCTTCTCACGCTTTAGGGCCCCTAGAATGCCAGGGCAGTATAAATACCCCACATGTGACCCCATTTCGGAAAGAAGACACCCCCAGGTATTCCGTGAGGGGCATATTGAGTCCATGAAAGATTGAAATTTTTGTCCCAAGTTAGCGGAACGGGAGACTTTGTGAGAAAAAAATAAAAAATATCAATTTCCGCTAACTTGTGCCAAAAAAAAATAATTTCTATGAACTCGCCATGCCCCTCATTGAATACCTTGGGGTGTCTTCTTTCCAAAATGGGGTCACATGTGGGGTATTTATACTGCCCTGGCATTCTAGGGGCCCCAAAGCGTGAGAAGAAGTCTGGTATCCAAATGTCTAAAAATGCCCTCCTAAAAGGAATTTGGGCCCCTTTGCGCATCTAGGCTGCAAAAAAGTGTCACACATCTGGTATCGCCGTACTCAGGAGAAGTTGGGCAATGTGTTTTGGGGTGTCATTTTACATATACCCATGCTGGGTGAGATAAATATCTTGGTCAAATGCCAACTTTGTATAAAAAAATGGAAAAAGTTGTCTTTTGCCAAGATATTTCTCTCACCCAGCATGGGTATATGTAAAAAGACACCCCAAAACACATTCCCCAACGTCTCCTGAATACGGCGATACCAGATGTGTGACACTTTTTTGCAGCCTAGGTGGGCAAAGGGGCCCACATTCCAAAGAGCACCTTTCGGATTTCACTGGTCATTTACCTACTTACCACACATTAGGGCCCCTGGAAAATGCCAGGGCAGTATAACTACCCCACAAGTGACCCCATTTTGGAAAGAAGACACCCCAAGGTATTCCGTGAGGGGCATGGCGAGTTCCTAGAATTTTTTATTTTTTGTCACAAGTTAGTGGAAAATGATGATTTTTTTATTTTTTTTTTCATACAAAGTCTCATATTCCACTAACTTGTGACAAAAAATAAAAACTTCCATGAACTCACTATGCCCATCAGCGAATACCCTGGGGTCTCTTCTTTCCAAAATGGGGTCACTTGTGGGGTAGTTATACTGCCCTGGCATTCTAGGGGCCCAAATGTGTGGTAAGGAGTTTGAAATCAAATTCTGTAAAAAATGACGAGTGAAATCCGAAAGGTGCTCTTTGGAATATGGGCCCCTTTGCCCACCTAGGCTGCAAAAAAGTGTCACACATCTGGTATCTCCGTACTCAGGAGAAGGTGGGGAATGTGTTTTGGGGTGTCATTTTACATATACCCATGCTGGGTGAGAGAAATATCTTGGCAAAAGACAACTTTTCCCATTTTTTTATACAAAGTTGTCTTTTGCCAAGATATTTCTCTCACCCAGCATGGGTATATGTAAAAAGACACCCCAAAACACATTCCCCAACTTCTACTGAATACGGAGATACCAGATGTGTGACACTTTTTTGCAGCCTAGGTGGGCAAAGGGGCCCACATTCCAAAGAGCACCTTTCGGATTTCACTCGTCATTTTTTACAGAATTTGATTTCAAACTCCTTACCACACATTTGGGCCCCTAGAATGCCAGGGCAGTATAACTACCCCACAAGTGACCCCATTTTGGAAAGAAGAGACCCCAGGGTATTCGCTGATGGGCATAGTGAGTTCATGGAAGTTTTTATTTTTTGTCACAAGTTAGTGGAATATGAGACTTTAAAAGAAAAAAATCATCATTTTCCGCTAACTTGTGACAAAAAATAAAAAGTTCTATGAACTCACTATGCCCATCAGCGAATACCTTAGGGTGTGTATTTTCCGAAATGGGGTCATTTGTGGGGTGTTTGTACTGTCTGGCCATTGTAGAACCTCAGGAAACATGACAGGTGCTCAGAAAGTCAGAGCTGCTTCAAAAAGCGGAAATTCACATTTTTGTACCATAGTTTGTAAACGCTATAACTTTTACCCAAACCATTTTTTTTTTACCCAAACATTTTTTTTTAATCAAAGACATGTAGAACAATAAATTTAGAGCAAAATTTATATATTGATGTCGTTTTTTTTGCAAAATTTTACAACTGAAAGTGAAAAATGTCATTTTTTTGCAAAAAAATCGTTAAATTTCGATTAATAACAAAAAAAGTAAAAATGTCAGCAGCAATGAAATACCACCAAATGAAAGCTCTATTAGTGAGAAGAAAAGGAGGTAAAATTCATTTGGGTGGTAAGTTGCATGACCGAGCAATAAACGGTGAAAGTAGTGTAGGTCAGAAGTGTAAAAAGTGGCCTGGTCTTTCAGGGTGTTTAAGCACTGGGGGCTGAGGTGGTTAAAGAGAACATTTTTTCACTTAAAACGGGATAAATAGACTTATAAAGCCTTTTTTTTTTACAAAATCCCACATACAGAACTGTAAACATAAGTGTTTTGCACATATAATATAAAAAATGCACATATACCTGAAAAAACGCACCTACCCACTATGAGTCAGAAAATGAAAAAATAAAAAATCAAATGTCAGAAAAATAAAAAAATCGAACAAGAAAAATATCGATTGGGTTCGAATTAATGACACATCGATCAAGTAGGGACTGATTTGTAAATGAAATAAATATAATAGAGAATATTGCAATGAAGAGCTAGATGCTGTAGCAGCTAATGTGTGATTATAATCCTCAAGTTTTATATATATATATATATATCTTGTATGTGATATATCCTCCATATTCGACAATTTTGGCAAAATGTTTGTAAGTACAAAAAATCGATAAGAATGGATCAGATTTTTCCTGAAAATTCGGAGACCCTCGTTTTGAAACAACTAGGTATTGTAACCACCCAATCCAATCACTAACACCTGTTGAAATCCATTGTGGACAATTAAGGGATGATGTGGAGAGTTTAAAAGTCGAGGTTCTCAGACCACAGGTTACCCACTGAGGAAGAGATAAGCTATCTCGAAACGCGTCTGGGCGGAGTACTTGTTCGTGAACTCGACTGCTATTTCTACATGGCCATGTAATGAAACCAACTACAGAAGAAAAAGTTTCTGTTTGACTCACGAAAACCTACAGACGGACCAAGTCCTGTGATATTCTGTGACGAGATCCTGAGAGCTGCTGCAGAGGGAAATTAACACTGCTGGACTGGGATGCGAATGTTGGGACGCCACCTGAAATAATTCCCATACCAAAGAACCTCTCGATCAGCGCCAAAGGTTGTGAGTAACTAAAAATATACGTTTAATCGTGAAAGCTGGTTGCATCTATTAACTATGCAGGCCTGAAAAGGCAAAATGATGTTCTTTATATAAAGTTCTGAGGACACAGCTTTGATTACTTCCACTAAGACATAGCTTTAATTGTTTCTATTGGGACTCACCCATATATATGGGTTTACTGCACTGGGACTTCAACTGAAAAAAACTCAGGTCTCCAGAAAAATCGAGTATTTATCGATTAAGGATATTGCATTTTATTTGTATTTTTATGTATGTATTTTAACCTATTCGATTTTATTGGATCGATTCATTGTAGTCGATTTTTTATAATTGATATTCTATCGATAAAACTGTATTTTTGATGCCAATATACACACTCGATTTATTTTATTGTACTTAAATAAATAAGTTTGAATCCACATTTTCTCTGGGTGTTTTGAGTGCCGGTCCAATTTTACTTACCAATGTGGCAGATCATGCTGGTGGTGGTGAGGTTGCTAGTGTTGACTCCCCGACTCATTTTGGTACGGCACAGTTTGCAAACTACCACTCTTTTGTCGTCTGCACTTTCCTTAAAAAAGCGCCATACTGCGGAACACCTACCTCTTGGCAAGGTAGATTTACGCATGGGGGTGCTCAGTGTAACGGTTGCGGGCCTGTTTGGTGTGGGCTGACTTCTCCCTTTTGCAACCCCACTGCCTCTTCCAGCCTGTTGCGGTGCTGCAGATCGTTCCCCCTCTGAACTGCTGTCCTTGCTTGGCTTTTCACCTTCCCATGTTGGGTCAGTGACCTCATCGTCCACCACCTCCTCTTCCACTTCTTCACTCTGCTCATCTTCTTGACTTGACCTCACCACAACCTCAGTGATTGACAACTGTGTCTCATCATCCACCTCGTGAACGAATGATTGCCGTTCACCACCGTCATCTTCTTGAGACTGTAAAGGCTCAAGAGGTTGGGAATCGGGGCACAATATCTAAGGTCCCTCTTCAAGCGTGCTGGGCACGAGGGCCAAATGTAATAGTGGTGCTGGAAAGAGCTCCTCGGAATATCCGAGTGTGGGATCACTCGTTTAGCAAGCCTCTCCATAGTGGGAGGAAGGATGATCAGAGTGAGAATTCTGTTGACCAGATTCTTGGCTACCGAGACTGAACTTGGTGGAAGACAGGGTGGTGCTTAACCGACCGGAAGCATTATCTTCAGCAATCCAACCGACCAACTGTTGGACAGTGTTGTCCTGCGTCGCCCAGCTAAGTTGGACATGAAGCTGGGTACGGTGGACGTTTTTTTTTTTTTTTCTGTTGCACTGGCAGCAGGCAATTTTATTGCGCCCAGCGCCACGGCCTCTGCGTGCACCATCAGCATCATGCCCACTTCCCTGTCCCTTAGTGCTCGACTTCATATTAATGGTTTTGTCTGTCCGCTAAAGATTGTTTTACTGTCCGCTAAAGACACCGTTTTCGGATGCAGGAAAGTATATGTCACAGAAACCCACAGAATATGGATACTATATTAGGCCCAGATTATTGGAATCTGCAATACAGACACTGTTTTCTGATGTAGTACAGTATTGGTTACAGAACACCACAGATTATGGACACTATATTAGGCCCAGATTATTGGAATCTGCAATACAAACACTGTTGTCTGATGTAGTACAGTATTGGTTACAGAACACCACATATTATGGACACTATTAGGCCCAGATTATTGGAATTTGCAATACAGACACTGTTTGCAGATGTAGTTTTTTTTTGCACAAAGCCACACACTATGGTCAGTAGATGTTGCCCAGATTATTAAAGACACAGTCTGCAAATGATGTACAGTATATGTTACTAATAGTTCTAAAATAAAATTATCTTGCTGCTGTCAAACACACACAGTAGTCCGTAAAAGGATTCTAGGGTCTTTGAAAAGCTTTTGGTAGTAAAAACAGCAAATTCATCTCCCTGCACTATCTGTCCCTTTCTCAGCACTGTTCCCGAGCCTGCAGGTAAATAGATTGCTGCTCTAAAACACACACACTCACACAGTTGTCCTTAAAAGGACTTTTGCGTCTTGGAAAAGCTTTCTCCGAATAAAAACGGTGAAATTCACTCCCTACTCTGTCTTTCCCTGCCTACGCTCTGCTCTCCTGGTCAACGTCTGAGCCGAACATGCGTCATCGGGTGCTATATAGCACCCGATGACGCGTTCCGGCCAGCCAATCACTGTAATGCCAGCAGCCAACATGGCTAGTGGCATTACAGTGAGGGCAGTACTTAGCTGCACCTTTATTGGCTGCTTGAAACGTGCGGGAAGGAGACTCGAGTACCGCCATGTGCCGAGCATAGCGATGCTCGAGCCGAACAGATATTCGGCCAAGCATGCTTGCTCATCACTAATCACTACCCTCCCTTCAGCCCCTCCGACATACAGTCCCATGTAAATAACACTATTTCCCTGCCTCCGCCATAGAGTCCCATGTAAATTCTATCTCCCAGCCCCTTGCAATTTATAGTCCCATGTAAATAACATCCCTCTCTATCTACAGCCCCCTCCAAAATACAGCCCCATGTAAATAACCACCTCCTCCCCAGCAGCCTTTAACATGCAGTCCCAAGTAAATAATATCACCCCTTCCCCAGCTGCCTCCAACATGCAATCCCATGTAAACATCACCCCCTCAACATTTAGTCCCATGTAAATAGCATCATTCTCCCCCACCAGCCACCTTCAACATGTAAATAATGTCCCATGTAAATAATATTGCCTCCTCAACATTCAGTCCCATGTAAAAAACATCACTCCCTCCCTCAGACCTCTGTAACATTCAGTCCCATGTAAATAACGTCACTCCCTCCCTTAGCCCCCTCCGTCATACAGTCCCATGTAAATAACATTACTCCCTCCCACAACCGCCATCAACATACTGTCACGGTCCCTCAGGTGACTGATGTCGGGAAATCAAGGAGATTGGCTGAGCGTGGAGGAATCTAACAGCCTCCTTGATTTCTCTTGATTCAGTGTTGATAGGGTTAATAACCACTTCCCTTTTCTCAGCTGTTTCTCAGTGGTAATTACTTCTACCCTTTATAGTCCCACCCCACCCTTCTGACTATGCGGTTGATAGCTTCATTTGGGTTTGGCTAAGCTGGTGTGAGATCCTCTCTGGTGTTCTTGTTCTTCCATCTCTACCGAAGTTAAGTGTTGCGTTTGTTTGTATTTGTTATATTCCCTGTTGTTGTATCTGGGCCTGAGACAGAGACTTCCATTGGTCCATCTGGGGAGGAATGGGTTGTCTCTGGTCCTATACTTATTCCAAGGCCTTATAGGGAAATCAGAGCCTAGGTATCCTGCTTATGAATATTCCTACCTTCAAGGTCTATTCATATTGATAGTCAGGGCCCGGATTAGGGTTGTCTAGGAGGTGACTTGTTTCTTCCCTAGTTTCTAGGCCCAGTTACTGTTCCCCTTCCCTCCTGTGTTCGGAGTGGAGTGTGTCTCTCCCCCCCCACACACACACACACACACACTGATCTTGACACATACAGTCCCCTGTAAATAACATCCCACCCAGCCCCCTGCTACATACAGTCCCATGTAAATAACATCACTTCCTCCTACAGCCACCATCAACATACAGTCACATGTAAATAACATGACCACCTCCAACACACAGTCAGGGACAGCAGACAGACACTGGTAGAGAGGATTGTTTGATCTGCAGACAAGCAGGAGCCGCTCCCACAGTTTGGTTGTCCACCATCCAGACACAGGTGGCCCCTTCATTACACATTTCTGTCTCTGCCCGGACCATTTCCAGGAGCTTAGCTGAAGGAAATTTAGTGTCACGGTGCATATTACGTGTCCTGCCATTAATAACAGCCACTATCGCCTTCATATGCGGTGGTGTCATGAACAATAAACCTGGACTTCTACAGACTGGAACCATATACGTAGTCTTTAGTGATGAATCGAGGTTCTGTTTGGGATCCCACGATGGTCGGGTTTGAGTATAGAGGCCTCGTGGTGAACACTTCAATCCTTCCTTTGCTGTGGAGCACTCGCTGCCCCCACTGCTGGTGTGATGCCATTGCGTAAGACACTTGTTCGCCTTAATAGTGATATGGGGGACACTACCATCTTAGTGATATGTGCAGGATATCCTGCTGCCACATGTGTTCCTCTCATGGCAGGGCTTCCAACTGGTGCTTTTCAACAAGATGATGCTTGCCCGCACGCAGGAGGGGTTTCCCACGAATATCTCCTCCACATAACACCTCCTCCTCAGCTGCCCAGTCACCAATCGAGCATTTATGGGGCCAGCTGGGTCACCAGCTTCAGCAATCTATGAGTGTGCAGGAGCTATAAGCCCAGCTGTTACATCTGTGGGCAAATATGCTGAATGATACCATACAGAACCTGTATACCTCCATGTCCAACCGTATCTCATCTTGTATCCAGGCTAGAGGCTGTATCTTATGTTGTATCCAGGCTAGAGGCCAAATATCATCTTGTATCCAGGCTAGAGGCTGTATCTCATCTTGTATCCAGGCTAGAGGCTGTATCTCATCTTGTATCCAGGCTAGAGGCCCTATCTCACCTTGTATCCAGGCTAGAGGCCGTAATGGCGTACATATATCATTATTACATTCACACATAGGAAGTTTTGTTTGATTGTAACTGCTTGGAACATTATTTTTTTTGTCAGTGAGTGTATATAAGTAAACAATAGAGCATAGTCAACAAGGACCATCCTGTACCAAAACGCCAGTTGGTTCATTCCTTTGTAATGAGAGCCTATGGGCGAGTTATGCCAATGATCCACCTCTTAATCATTGAATTCAGCTTCATTCAGTCCCATTGCCACAGGTGTATAAAATAAAGCATCTAGCCATGTAGTCGCCTTTACAAACATTTGTGAACGGAAGTATTGTTTTAAAGAGCTCCCTGAATTCCAGTGTGGTCCTGTAATAGGATACCATTGCTGCCACAAGACAGTTTATGACATTTCTTCCGTCCTAGCTGTTCCACCTTCGAGTGGTATGATTGCAAAGCATTTAGTAACCAAAACTACAACTCAGCTACAAATTGAAGACCACCAATAGTTAAAGAGTGGAGTCGCCAAGTGCTGAGGCGTATAGTACTTAAAAGTCGCCAATGCTCTGCTGATTCAATAACTGCAAAGCTCCAGACCTTCTCTGGCATTAACATCAGCACAAAAACTGCTGTGCACCAGGAGCTTCATGGAATGGGTTTCCATGACCGAGCAGCTGCATGCAAAACTTATATCACCAAGCTCAATGCCAGATGTTGGATGGATTGGTGTAAGGCATGCCACCGCTGGACTCTGGAGCAGTGGATACATGTTTCGTGCAGTGAGGAGTTACTTTTATCTGGCAGTCTTATGGACGAGTCTTGGTTTGGCAAATGCTAGGAGAACATTAAAGGGGTTATGTAGTTTACCCACAGGCCCAGTGATGTCATGACTAGTTTCAGTGGCCTGGGCGGGGCTAAGCTCTGTTCACTTAAATGGAGCTTAGCCCCGCCTAGGCCATTGATACTAGTTGTGACGTCACTGGACCTGCGGTAAACAGCGAGAAGGACCGCAGCGCTACTGCCTTCTCAAGCAGCTGATCGGCAGGGGCCGATAATCAGTTAAAAAAAACTGCAGAACCCCTTTAACTGCCTGGCTGCATTGTGCCAGCTGGAAATCCTGGTGGAGGAGGGATAATGATGTGGGTTTTTTTTTTTTTTGTTTTTTTTTTACAGGGGTTGGCCTAGGCTTCTTGATGGGGAATCTTAATGCTTTACCATACCAAGACATTTTGGACAATTTAATATTTCCAACTTTGTGGGAACAATTTGGGGAGGGCCCTTTGTGTTTTAGCATAACTGTGCCCCATGCACAGAGAATTTCCATAAAGGCATTGTTAAGTGAGTTTGATGTGGAAGAACTTGACTGGCCTGCACAGTGCGCTGACCTCAGCCCCATTAAACACCTCTCGTCCAACATCAGTGTCTGACTTTGAAATCTTGTAAAAAGCCTTCCCAGAAAAGTGGAAGCTGTTTTAGCTGCAATTGGGTGCCCTCTCCATATTGAAGCCTATGGATTTAGAATGGGATGTCATAAAACCTTCTGTAGGTATAATGTTTAGGTATCCAAATACTTTTGGCTGTATATAGTGGGGAAAATAAGTATTTGATACACTGGCGGTTTTGTAAGTTTTCCCACCTACAAAGAATGGGGAGGTCTGTAATTTTTATCGTAGGTACATTTCAACTGTGAAAGACAGAATCTAAGAAAAAAATCCAGAAAATCACATTTTGTGATTCTTAAATATTTAATTTGCATTTTATTACATGAAATACGTATTTGATCACCTACCAACCACCAAGAATTCTGTCTCTCAGACCTGTTCGTTTTTAAGAAGTCCTTCTACTCTGCACTCATTACCTTTAATAATTGCTCCTGTTTGAACTCGTTACCTCTATAAAAGACATCTGTTCACAAATTAAATCACACTCCAACCTCTCCACCTTGGCCAAGACCAAAGAGCTGTCTGAGGACACCAGTGTTAGCCCAGCTCTCTGTGCCTACACGCAGCACAGACGCCGGGCTCCCTTATTTCCTCCATCTGCCGTGTGCACTACTGACAAGCGTGGGCAGCAGGTAGCTTTACTGTGCTCCGTGCCAGAGTTTACTTCCTGCTTGAGTCCTGAACTGTTGGCATGCATGGGTGTGTCTCTTCTCACTTGTGAGGCAGCATATACACGCCCTCTATCTCCCCATCCTATGGCTTGGTTGCCGGAAGTATTTAAAGGCGCTTCCTGCATCAGGAAAGCGCCTGAGCAATCTTGGTCACTAGCTTGTCTAGTTCCTGTTTTTAAGGTGTTTTAAGTTCTGCTTTTTTGTGTACCGGACCCTGCTTCTTGATTCAAAGGATTTTGCTTGTTTGCCATATGCCTTTGACCTTGGACTTCGATTACGGACTTTGCTTAATCGCTGCCTGCCCTAACTGGACTTCCTGACCATGTCCTTCCCCCCAGTGCTTGCACTGGTATCTCTGACCCCCTGGTCAGCTGCCACTGACCCAGGAATGTTTTGGAGTGGCATCTGGTAATTATCCTACTGGCCCAACCCTGTCCTCACCATCAGAGGCTCTAGTGAAGACCAGGTAGTTACTTAGTTACACCCGATGAGGGTATAGTCAGTCAGTGGCACAGTGGATCCACATCGGCTTGCATAACAACGAGGGACAAAATTGTAGACTTTCACAAGGCTGGGATAGGCTACAGGACAATAGGCAAGCAGCTTAATGAGAAGGCAAATATTGTTGGCGCAATTATTAGAAAATGGAAGAAACACAAGTCAATCTTCCTGGGTCTGGAGCTCCATGCATGATCTAGCCTCTTGGGCTAATGATGATTCGGGGAAAGGTTAGAAATCAGCACAGAACTACATGGGAGGACCGGGTCAATGACCTGAAGAGAACTGGGAACACAGTCTCAAATATTACCATTAGTAACACACTACGCCAGCACATGTCCTGGCCCGTTCGCCAATGACCATCTGGATGATCCAGAAGAGGCGTGGGGGAAGATCATGTGGTCAGATAAGACCGAAATAGACCTTTTTGGTATCAATTCCACTTTCCGTGTTTGGAGAAAAAAGAAGGATGAGTACAACCCCAAGAACACTGTCCCAACCATGAAGCATGGGGTGGAAACATCATATTTTGGGGGTGTTTTTCTGCAAAGGGGACGGGACGACTGCACTGTAATTGACGGGAGGATGAATGGGGCCATGTATCGTGAAGATGGGCCGTGGCTGGGTCTTCCAGCATGAATAAGATCCGAAACACACAGCCAGGGCAACTAAGAAGTGGCTCTGTAAGAATCATTTCAAGGTCCTAGAGTGGCCCAGCCAGTCTCCAGACCTTTGGAGGGAGCTAAAACTCAATGCAGCCCAGCAACAGCCCCAAACCCTGAAAGATCTAGAAAAGATCTGTGTGGAGGAGTAGGCCAAAATCCCTGCTGCAGTGTGTGCAAACTTGGTCAAGAACTACAGGAAACGTCTGACCTTTGCAATTGCGATCAAAAGTTTCTGTACCAGATATTAAGTTCTGTTTTTCTATTGTATCAAATACTTATTTCATGCAATAAAAGGCAAATTAATTATTTTAAAATCATACAATGTGATTTTTTTTTGTTTTTAGATTCTGTCTCGCACAGTTGAAGTTTGCATACGATAAAAATTACAGACGTCTCCATTCTTTGTAAGTGGGAAAAATTGCCAGTGTATCAAATACTTATTTTGCCTGTAGGTAAAAAGTGCTTGTTTTGTACATTGGTCCAGCCATATTAAAATAGGGGAGTATATATGAAGCTGCATGAACCAGTCACCAACCGATATTTGAGTACATGGGGTGTGGATGTTTTTTTTTTTTTCAAATATAGTTTTTTTATTAGAAAAGGGGCAGTAAATATAGCTAGGAGAACATTAAAGGGGTTCTGCAGTTTACCCGCAGGCCCAGTGATGTCACGACTAGTATCAGTGGCCTGGGCGGGGCTAAGCTCTGTTCACTTAAATGGAGCTTAGCCCCGCCTAGGCCATTGATACTAGTTGTGACGTCACTGGGCCTGCGGTAAACAGCGAGAAGGCCCGCAGCGCTACTGCCTTCTCAAACAGGGACAAAATTGTAGACTTTCACAAGGCTGGGATAGGCTACAGGACAATAGGCAAGCAGCTTAATGAGAAGGCAAATATTGTTGGCGCAATTATTAGAAAATGGAAGAAACACAAGTCAATCTTCCTGGGTCTGGAGCTCCATGCATGATCTAGCCTCTTGGGCTAATGATGATTCGGGGAAAGGTTAGAAATCAGCACAGAACTACTTGGGAGGACCGTGTCAATGACCTGAAGAGAACTGGGAACACAGTCTCAAATATTACCATTAGTAGCACACTACGCCAGCAGTAAATATAGCATTTTGTTTGGCTGTTAACCCTTGCTTTGTTACTGGAAAAAAATGGATCAAAATGGAAAATTTGCCCAAAAATTGAAATTCTCTAATTTCATCTCCATTTGCCAATAACTCTAGTGCAACACCAAAAGGGTTAACAAAGTTTGTAAAATCAGTTTTGAATACCTTGAGGGGTGTCGTTTCTAGAATGGGGTCATTTTTGGGTGGTTTCTATTATGTAAGCCTCACAAAGTGAATTTCTGAAAAATTTCAAGATTTTCTTCTAAACTTCTAAGCCTTGTAACATCCCCCAAAAGTAAAATATCATTCCCAAATTGATCCAAACATGAAGTGGACATATGGGGAATGTAAAGTAAAAACTATTTTTGGAGGTATTACTATGTATTATCATATTACAAAGAAAAAAATAAGGGGTTGGGTCAGCACAACCTGCTGCAGGTGCAGATCACTATGGCGAAATACATATACAAACGGAAAATGCAAATGTGATCGCACACTACATCCAGCACTCTGCCCTCCATGCTGGATGAGACATTGGTTTATATTATGTATTATAATATAGAAGTAGAAAATGATTTTTTTTCCCTTCATTTTACCAGTGTCATGAAGTACAATATGTGACGAAAAAAAATCTCAGAATGGCCTGGATAAGTCAAAGCGTTTTAAAGTTATCAGCACTTAAAGTGACACTGGTCAGATTTGCAAAAAATGGACAAGTCCTTAAGGTGAAATAGGGCTGAGTCCTTAAGGGGTTAAAGAGGTTTTCCAAGATTTTTTTTTTTTTACTGATGGCCTATAAATCATCAGTATCTAATCTGTGGGGGTCCAACACCCGGGACCCTGCCGATCAGCTGTTTGAGTAAGCAGTGGCACTCTTGTGAGCACTGTGGCCTTCTCACATCTTTTCCTACGCCAGTGACGACACGTTCTTCGATCACATGGCCTAGGCGCATCTCAGCCTCATTCAGTCGAATGGGGCTGAGCTGCAATACCAAGCATAGCCGCTATACAATGTACAGAGCTGCGCTTGGTAAACTGCGAGAAGCTGGGGTCCTGGGTTTCGAACCTCTACTGATCGGATATTGATGACTTACCCAGAGAATAGCTCATCAGTAAAAAAAAATTGGAAAACCCTTTTAAAGATAAGTTGGTATTGGGCAGTACATCGTGCACATGGGAGCGCACAGCATCATAGATTACAATGATACTGAGCATGTCGGGCAGCCCACGGGGCCATTGTCCCGCACTCATAAGATCTTATGAGTGCGGGACAATAGTCACGCGGGTGGCCCGACGTGCACAGCATCATTGTAATCTATGATGCTGTGTACTCCCATGCGCACGATCAATGCCGCTCCGGGACATATGGCCCGCTTATGGACCGTATGTCTCGGAGGGCATACGGTCGTGTGCATGAGCCCTTACTATGATGGGTAAGCCATGCGTGCGTAGGACCCAACTTAAAAGTTCCTGCGTTCTACAGATCATATCCAGTTTAGGCTACTTTAACACTGGCATTTTGGCTTTCCGTTTGTGAGATCCGTTCAAGGCTCTCACAAGCAGTCCAAAACGGTTTGGCCCTAATGCATTCTGAATTAAGAAAGATCCCCCCAGAATGCATCAGTTTGCCTCTGTTCCGTCTCCATTCCGCTTTGGAGGCGGACACCAAAACGCTGCTTGCAGCGTTTTGGTGTCCATCTGATGAAACTGAGCCAAACAGATCCGTTCTGACACAATGTAAGTCAATGGGGACGGATCCATCCTCCATTGACTTTCAATGGTGTTCAAGATGGATTCGTCTTGGCTATGTTAAAGATAATACAAACGGATCCGTTCTGAACGGATGTAGACATTTGTATTATCTGAACAGATCCGTCTGTGCAGATCCATGACGGATCCGCACCAAACGCGAGTGTGAAAGTAGCCTTAGATAACCATTCATGACTCGTAGGAGGATGCTGAGATTTCCAGTGCAGAGAGACAAGGAGCTTGGCAGCGATAATCACCTGAATTAGGCCTCATTGACACGGCTGTGTGTGCACCATTTCATAAATGCGGATCCACTTGAATGGGTCCACAATCTGTACGGATCGTGGACCCATTCAAGTCGAATGGATCTGCATCAGTCAGCGCAGGCCACACAATTTGCTGTCCCCAATGCTTGGCATGGGTGGCAAACATTCGTGTGCATGAGCCCTTAGCAAGTTGTTCTTTCTAGGATGGCAAGTTTTCGAGGGAAGCCATAGTAGTCAAATTTCAGAGGTCTGCCTGCTTTTTATTTTGACATGTGCTTTCAATTTGTCTTCAAAAAGGTTGGTTCAGAGGGCAGGACCACCAGATATATAGAACAGAGCCTGTATCAGCATTACAGTGCCAGCATTTATCAGAGGAGGTAGGGAACAATTTGTGTAGGAGAGCTGGGGCCTTTTGCTATGTGGTCATTATCTTATAGGAGTTTTCTTGTATTTTGACACATCTAGAAAAGCTGTGTGATCCTCTGAGAATATGCATGGTCTCCTCTTTTGAAAAATATAAGCCAAGCTCCTTCTCCCATGCAAGGAGGAAGTTCGGTTTAACTGGAGCATCATTAGTGAGAAGAAGAGAAGAAATATGCAAAATTAGTTTGTGTGGCAGAGTTGGGAGAAATATAAACATTTCTAACTATGAGGAAGGGGGTTTAAAGTATGAAATTCTGCCAGGAATTGTTTGCAGGTATAATGAAAGTGGGCATTATGGAGAGGAGAGTGGTACATTTTTCAATGAGAGCTGGAACAGTTTTGTAAAGTGTATGACCCACAGTTCGGGGATAAAGCTAGATAGTTTTACAGAATGACGTATGAGCTTTGCGGGGGTTGCAGCTGATATGTTGGTGTAGGTAGAGAGGTCAGGTAAGAGTGAAAGACTGTTATCATACCCTTAGTAGTGGGGCTCAATTTGTGTGCGTTTGGAGGTGTAGAAGAGTAGAACACCAAAGCAGGGCTGTATAATCATCAGGAACAAGGGACCTCTCAGTGTTGGTTGCGGGATATTTCCACCGACCTTATGAGGCTGAGCCATCTTCCAAGCTGTACCACTCTAGAACACATAAGTAAGTCTGGAAGTCCTATGCCTCCAAGGTGAGGTCTCAGTGTTAATAAACGTTATGATATATGAGGAGGTCTACTCTTCCAGAATTTTTTTGTAAAAACACACCTTATGGTATTGAAAAAAGTCATAGGAAGGGATATTGGGATTAGTTTAAATACATGGAACAGTTGCGGAAGAATATGTTTTTGGCAAATTTTTTCTACCCGTCAAAGATAAAAAGGAGATGTTGATCGAGCTAAGGTGAGACTGAATTTTGCGGAGAAGAGGCAAATAATTGGTAGAGGGGTGTGGATGTTTGACAAAGTTCAGAAGAATGATGATGAAGTAGCAGTGAATGAAGAAGTTAGATTAGGGGATGTGATAGGGGAAGGAGCGCCTAAAACTGTGGATGTTGTGAATTAACCTAGTTGCTTGGGGTAGGGCATTCCAGAGAACTGTTGCAGCTCAGGAGAAGTCTTTGAGACGAGAGTGAGAGGTTCAGATTATGGTGGATGTCAGTCGTAAATCATTTGCAGAGTGTAGAGCACGGGTAGGGTGGTAGACAGAGATTAGGGAGGAGATGTAGGTGGTGCAGTACTGTGGATAGCTTTTTGAGTGAGAAGTTTAAATTTAATCCTAGTGTTCTATTTTTTGTGGTGCAGAACGCGGACCCATTCCAGTCCACAGCACAGGCACGGGGCACACACGCTTGTGTGCATGAGCCCTTATAGTAATCGAGACAAGAATGGATCAGGGCAACAATGAGGGTTTTAGTTGTTTCCGCAGTAAAAGGGTGCATTCTAGAGATGTTTTTGAGGTGCAGGTGGCATAAGTGAGCAAAAGATTTAACGCCTTACCGACCAGCGCCGTATATGCATGGCGCTGGCGGGGACTTTAAGGATGGCGCTTGCTTGTGAGTGCGGTGGGCGCCATAGCCTCAAGGTGCCTGCTGTTTCATACTGCAGACACCCGCAGCAAATGTCCACAACCGGCGGTAATGCCGGGTGTGAACATTTAACCCTTCAGATGCTGTGGTCAAACGTGACCACAGCATCTGGATGTGCTAAAACCTTCCAGGTGTGCTCTGGCTCCCCCATCAGAGATCGGGTGAGCCAGATGTATTGTGTGGCAAAATCTGTCCTCAGGAATGAACTGAAGCTGCGTCACATTAATTCTTATGGAGCTAATGAATTGGAGTGTATGAGAGAAGCAATCTAATAACTGCTTGTTATAGTTCCCTGTGGGAACTATAAAAAAAAAGTGTTAAAAAATGTTTTTAAGAATAAAAACAAATTTAAAAAAATATAAAAATTCAAATCACCCCCTTTCCCTAACATGAAAATAAAAAAAAACATAGAAAATAAAATACACATCATTGGTATTACCGTGTGCAAAAACGCACTTACTATTAAAATATAAAATTATTTATCCAATACGGAAAACAGCAAACCGGAATAGCTCCACACAGCTCAATACACATAACTACAAAACAGTTACAGGAGTTAGAATATGGCAACAAAAATAATAATTAAATTGCACAACGGATGCGGACACAAATATATGGTCGTCTGAATGAGCCCTTAGTTGGAGCCTTAAAGCTGATAGACCTGTCTCCTTTGAAAAGTCTGATCTGCATGGGATTTGTACCTAGGTTAGGTAGAAACCAGCCAAGGTGGGCCAGGACTTTGATTTAATGTTTATGTGTTATTTTGTTGCTGTGCCTTAACCCCAAACGCTTGTATAACTTGGATGCCTAGTTTTGTGCTGGATATAAGTTTGAGTTTGGACTTTAACACTGCTCAACACAGTGACATCTATTATCGCCGGCCCTGTTCACATACACACATCCCTTCAGCTGAATAGATGTTATAGTAGTGCCACACACTGACAGGGAGATAGCAGGTTTAAGTAGGTTAGTAAA
The DNA here is from genome assembly GCF_905171765.1 of Bufo bufo. NCBI lineage: Eukaryota > Metazoa > Chordata > Amphibia > Anura > Bufonidae > Bufo > Bufo bufo. Next base: position 30,880,969 of record NC_053394.1, on the reverse strand, counting down.
TGCACAAAACACAAGTAGTTCAATTTTTGTGAGGACATGATGTTAGAGACAGTATACAGTCACTGGTGTTTTGTAGTACAGCAGGGGTGATATCATGTCTGTCCAGCTGTGTAGAGAGAAAAGAGGAGAGGACCTAGGACTGAACCCTGAGGAACCCCAACAGAGGGAGGAGAGAAGAAGTAGAGCCAGTAAATGACACACTGAAAAAGCATTTAGAAAGATAGGAAGAAAACCAAGAGAGACTAGTGTCTTTAAGGCCTATAGATTGGAGCATGTTGAGTAGGAGATGGTAGTCTTACAGTGTCAAATGCAGCAGAGAGTACAAGAAGAGTCAGTAGAGAGTAGTCACCATTGCATTTAGCTATCAGGAGGTCATTTCTCACTTTGATGACGTCAGTTTCTGTAGAATGTAGAAAGTGGAAACCAGAATTAACAGAGAGATAGCAGATAAGGTGAGAGTAAACCAGGTGTTCCAGGAGTTTAGAGGTGAACGGGAGATTGTAGAAAAGTCTGTAGTTAGTAACACAGGGTGGGTCAAGAAGTTTTTTTAATTTTTTATAATGGGGCTATGACCGAATGTTTGAAAGAGGAGGGGAAGATACCAGATGAGAGAGAATTTTAGGTGGGTAGTGACAACTTGGGAGACTGGAGGAGGTGTGAGGGAACAGGTTCAGTAGTGCATGTGGTAGGGTGAGAAGAGAGGATCCTGGAGACTTCTACTTGTGACTGGGTCGAATATGGAAAGTGAACCAGAGGAAGTGCAGTAGGGAAGAGGATAAATTACATTTAGCGCAGAGGTCTGTTATAGGGGTATGAGGGAGAAGGAGTGAAAAGTATATTTGTGAAATAGGTCTGTTTGGAGAGGTGGAGGGCAGAGTTGTAAGTTGTCAGCATAAATTTTTTATGGAGGAAAATTTTTTGTGGGTGGTTTTCTTCCCACAGGTGGTCAGCAGGGGTTGTTTAGTACTTTTATATTATGACCTATCCTGAGGATAGGTCAGCAATATCTGATCGATAGGGGTCTAACACCACTTCCAATCAGCTGTTTCAGAGTAGCTCTGGAATCGGAACTAAACAGTTCAGTCCATTGTGTAGTGGATGTTGCTGGTTACTCCAGTATTCCCTTCCATTGGAGCATCGCTGCAGCAACTAGCTCTGTCCACTACACTATGGACTGAGCTGTGTAGTTTTGGCACCAAAGATTTTTTTAATCATGAGAAACCACAGCAGTTTTTGCGTCTCAGCTGCCGTATATCATATATCATCTAACTGCTATATCCTCCAGCATTGCTGAAAACTCCAGTGCTGGTGGGTTAACCCCTTAGATGTTGTAGTCAATGCTGACTGCCGCATCTAAGGAGTTTGCAGAGGTAGGGGCCTCCCTCTCTATCTCCATCGGCTCCCACAATGCAATTGCGTTGTGCTGATGATTCCCACGGCACCTGGAATACTTACAAACGCCTCTGGCTCTGCCATGTACAGAAGCCTATGAGGGCCAGCCCAGGCGGAGTCTCATGGGCGAACTGTCAGTGTGAAACTGACAGTTCTAATACATTACAATACAATGTATTGTGCTGCATTGGAAAAGGGATCAAAACCCTAAACGTTGAAGTCATATATTGGGACAAAAAAAAAAAGTATTTTACAAAAAAATTACAGTTTCAAGTTAAAAAAGTGCACCCCGAGCCATTTACTTATAAAAAAAAGAAATGTAAAAATAAAAAAACAGACATATTAGGTATCGCCACATTTGTAACGACCAGCTCTATAAAAATATGACCTGATTTACCCTGTCTGGTGAATGCTGTAAAAAAAATATATTAAATAAAAACTGTGCCATAACAACTATTTTTTGGTCACCTCACAAAAAGTTTAGGATTAAGTGATCAAAAAGTACCGCAAATAGTATCAATGAAAATGTCAAATCATCCTGCAAAAAACAAGACCATAGGACTATTGCCAGAAAAATAAAAAATAAATGCTTTGATGTTTTTGTGTAAAACTGAAAAAAAATAAAAAACATTTGGTATTGCCGCATCCGAAGCGACCTGCTTTATAAATTGTCACATGATCTACCTCATTAGGTGAACGCCGTTAAAAATAAATAAAAACTGTGCCAGAATAACCATTTTTTGGCCACCTCACCAAAATCTGAATATAATGCGATCAAAAAGTCATATGTACCCCAAAATGATATCAATAAAAACATTGCTTCAGCCCGCAAAAAATGAGCCCCCACATGAGATCATCACAAGTAAAATAAAATAAAAATCCTCTCGGAAAATAGCGACATACATATAATTTTTTCTTATAAAAAATACTTTTATTGTGTATAACTGAACAAAAATAAATAAATCCAGTCAGAAACATATCGGAACACTGTTCAGACCCTGTTCACACACCATTGGCAGTTTAGTGGTAGGACCCCATGCGTGCTGAGACACCGTGACGTGGTGCATGAGGGGCTCCGATATGTTCCTGACTGGAAGATATTGGCAAAGTTCTCAGCTTTTAACATCGGCCTGAGGAATTTGCTCGTATTGTCAGTTTCGTATCATTTTGGTGCATTTTTTGCAGTGATTTGACTTATTATATCCACTGTATATATTTGGTATCAATGTGTCCATAACAACATGCTCTATAAAGATATCACATGATCTACTGTCAGATGAACGCTGTAACCCCCCAAAAAATCACCTCAAACGGTTAAAAAATATTATGTATTCCAAAATGATATAAATAAAAATGTCACGTCATCCTTAAAAAAATGATGACGCAAAAATGTGATTAAAAAAAAAAATGCTTCGTGTAAAAGTGGTAAAACATAAAATTGGTATCTCTGCAATACTACTAGCAGAATAATATTAAAATGTCATTTATCTTGCATGGTGTATGCCGCAATAGCACAACCCAAAAAGCAATGGCAGACTTGATGCCTTTTCTTTATCCTTCCCAAAAGGCGAAATAAAAAGTGATTAAAATATCATATGTACCTTGATGGGTGGAGTTTCCAAAATGGGGTCAGTTCTCGGGGGTTCCTTTTATTATTTTACTCCAGAGCCTCTATAGTTGTCAGTGCAGTGTAAATAACCACTTTGTGTCACAGGACGCCGGCGACGCACGTCCTTCCCCTTGCGGCGCCGATGCAGTGGAGCGCGCCCGGCGGCATGCTCCTTCTATGTGCGGCCGGCGTCATCTGTTGCCAGGATACCTGTGTGGGCTGAGCGCCGAGCTGGACACTCGGCACTCAGCTATCAGTCCTGGGACAGGTCATGTGGCGCTGGCCACGTCACATGACCTTAGCCCTTCAGGATATAAGCAGGCAACCTGCTGGTCACAGGTTGCCTGTGATATTGTTTATATTGGCTCTTGATACTCTGCTCCATTGCTCTTGAATTTGACCGACGGCTAGTTATTTGACCACGCTCCTGCTTCTCCCTTGTACTCTGACGTGACCTCCAGGTTTGACCTCCGGCTTGTTATTGGTATTGTCTTTGCATCTCCCTCGTAGTTTGACGTGACCTCTCGTTGTGACCTTTGCTAGTTTGTTGACCCCTCTCGACTGCTGTACGCTCCTGTCGCCGCCCGCCGCCCTTTGCCTGTCTCTGCTTTTCTCTGTCCCTCCTGCACTTACTCAAGTTAGGGATTGTCGCCCAGTTGCGCTCCGTCGCCTAGGACGGGTAAGAGCAAGTAGGCAGGGGCGTGGGTGGCAGACTAGTGGGTGCACGCTCTCCCTCTCTCCTTCCTGGGCAGCGTGACACTTTGGGCCTCAAGTGCGCATGGTGCTCTTTTACTCCTGAGCCCTCTCAGACGTTCAGGCAACAGAGGGCCACATGTGTGGTGTTTCTAAAACCAGGAAATACAGTATAATAATAAAAGGACTGAGTTTTCACATGTGCACACGCTGGACACATTGGGCACTAAAATGCTGTATCTGTGAAAAACTTGCAATTTTCACTTTGTATCAAGGCCTAAAATGCTCACTCCACCACTTAATAAATACCTTGAAGGGTGTAATTTCCAAAATGGGGTAACTTCTTGGGGGTTCCAATTGTTATTTTGCGCCGGAACCTCTACAGTTGTCAGAAAAAGATGCGTGAATCACCACACTGGGTCCTAGATGCGCATGGTGCCTGTCACGGCGGACGTGCACTCAGTATAAATGATAATACACCAACCAGGCTCTGGACGAGAGACAGGGGAAGGGTCACCTCCTAGTAAATCCCTGACCTCTTTCCCTGCACTGCTCAGTCCACAGGCAGACCTTAAAGGTAGGTGTGCTGGGTCCACCAGCCTGGACTAACAAAACCCTGAACTCCCTGAGATGGTGAAGTGGGGAGAAAGGAGCAGGCTGCTCACACAGAACCTGGATAGGCTAGATGACACAAACAACCAAACTAGAAATGCCACTTATCTCTGAGAGCAGGAACTGACAGCCAACCTTTCTTCCAAACTTCCCAGACCAAAATGATCAGTATAATCCGCTCAGAGCACTTAGCTGGAGGCCTTTTAAACTAATGACTCCACCCAGTGCACCTGATGAGAGGCGGATCCAGCACGACACCAAAACAAATACTAAACTCGTGCTGCTATCCTGGCCGACCTCCGCACATCGTCAGAGTGGGGCATGACAGTACCCCCCCCCCCCTTCTACGGGTGACCTCCGGACACCCTGGACAAACCTTATCCGGATGGGACCTATGAAAGGCCCTCACCAGTCGGCTGGCATTGACATCTGATGCTGGAACCCACATCCTCTCCTCAGGACCGTATCCCCTCCAGTGCACCAGGTACTGGAGGGAACCCCGCAGAACTCTCGAGTCGAGAATCCTGGAGATCTCGAACTCCAAGTTTCCCTCGACTAGAACAGAAGGAGGAGGCAATGGCGATGGTACCACCGGTTTAACATATTTTTTTTTAGTAAAGACCTGTGGAAGACATCATGGATCCTCCAAGTCTGCGGAAGATCCAGCCGAAACGCCACAGGATTGATCACCGCAGAAATTTTATACGGACCAACAAATCTTGGACCCAGTTTTCAAGATGGCACTCTCAACCTGATATTCTTAGTGGACATCCACACCAGATCACCCACACACAGGTCCGGACCAGTCACACATCTCCTGTCAGCCATTCGTTTATACCTCTCACCCATCCTCTCCAAATTTCCTTGAATCCTCCGCCAGATAGAGGACAAGGCAGAAGAGAATCTCTCCTCCTCTGGCATCCCGGAGGAACCAGACCCAGAAAAGGTACCAAACTGAGGATAGAAACCGTATGCGCCAAAAAATGGCGACTTACCCGTGGACTCCTGCCTACGGTTATTCAATGCAAATTCTGCTAAGTACAAGAATGAGGACCAGTCCTCCTGATTCTCAGACAGAAAGCACCTCAAGTAGGTCTCCAGGTTTTGATTGGTACGCTCCGTCTGACCATTCGACTGTGGATGAAAAGCCGACGAGAAAGAAAGTTGAATACCAAGCCGAGAGCAGAACGCCCTCCAAAACCTGAAGACTAACTGCGTGCCCCTATCAGAGACCACATCCGAAGGAATACCGTGCAATTTCACAATATTATCCACAAAAATCTGCGCAAGAGTCTTAGCGTTAGGCAGACTCGTTAGTTGTATAAAGTGAGCCATCTTACTGAAACGGTCGACTACCACCAAAATCGCTGTTCTCCCGGAGGAACTCTGCAGGTCCGTAATAAAGTCCATGGACAAATGCCTCCAAGGACGAGATGGAATAGACAATGGAAGAAGTGAACCAGGCGGTCGAGTATGAGCAACCTATATGAGCAAGTATTGACCGAGCGCAGGTTTCACAAGCTGTCACGTAATTCTCAATACTCTTACGTAACCCTGGCCACTAGAACCTCCGGGACACCAGATCACAGGTGCACTTACCACCAGGATGTCCAGCGGGAACAGTATCGTGATGTTCCTTGAACACCTTGTATCGTAGGCCCTCAGGAACAAACAACCTCCCTGGGGGACACGAACCAGGAGCCTCCTCCTGAGCTCCCAACACCTCCATCTCCAATTCAGGGTACAGAGCGGAGACCACCACCCCATCTGCCAAAATCGGTGCTGGATCTTCAGAATCACCTCCCCCAGGGAAGCTGCGAGACAAGGCATCTGCCTTGACGTTCTTGACCCCTGGGCGAAAGGTAACCACGAAATTGAACCTGGTAAAAAACAATGACCATCTGGCCTGTCTAGGGTTCAGACGCTTGGCAGATTGCAGGTAAGACAAATTCTTATGGTCTGTATACACAGTAACGGGGTGAGACGCCCCCTCTAACCAGTGACGCCATTCCTCAAAGGCCAACAACTCCCTATCTCCAACATCATAATTCCTTTCGGCGACCGAGAGCTTCCTGGAGAAGAAGGCACACGGGACCCACTTGCCAGGAGAAGGACCCTGCGAAAGCACCGCCCCAACCCCCACCTCTGATGCATCAACCTCCACCACGAATGGCTGAGATACATCCGGCTGCACCAGAATGGGAGCAGACGCAAAACGCTCCTTAATAGCCGAAAAGGCCTGCAATGCCTCATCCGACCAGACAGAGACATCAGCGCCCTTCTTGGTCATATCAGTAAGAGGTTTGACTAGAGTGGAATAATTCGAAATAAATTTTCTATAATAATTAGTAAACCCCAAGAATCGTATCAAAGCTTTCTGATTCTCCGGTCGGTCCCACTCCAGAACCGCCCGGACCTTTTCAGGGTCCATACGAAAACTGGAATCAGAAAGCATGTATCCCAAGAATGGAAGCTCTTGCACCGCAAACAAACATTTCTCCAATTTGGCATATAACTTATTCTCCCGAAGGATCGTCAAAACCTGTCTCACATGATCCTGATGGGTCTTCAGATCAGGAGAATAAATTAAAATGTCATCTAGGTAGACTACTACGAACCTCCCCACCAAGTGATGAAAAATATCATTGACGAATCGCTGGAATACCGCTGGCGCATTCGTCAACCCAAAAGGCATCACCAGGTTCTCAAAATGACCCTCGTGCGTATTGAAGGCCGTTTTCCACTCATCCCCCTCCTTGATCAGATTGTATGCTCCTCTCAAATCCAACTTGGAGAACACCTTGGCTCCAACAATCTGATCAAAAAGATCAAAGGCAGGGGATATGGATCCCGGACTGTAATACGGTTCAGCTCCTGGAAATCCAAACACGGTCTTAGTGATCCATCTTTCTTCTTCACGAAGAACAAACCTACAGCCACTGGAGACTTGGATGGTCTAATATGACCCTTTGCCAAACTCTCGGCGACATACTTTCGCATGACCTCTCTCTCGGGTTGAGAGAGGTTGTAAAGCCGAGACTTAGGCAACTTAGCCCCCGGAATGAGATTCACTGGGCAATCATAATCACGATGAGGGGGCAATTCCTGAGCCCCACCCTCCGAAAAAACATCCGAAAAATCTGAGAGATACTGAGGCAAGGCCGAAATGGACACTTCAGAAATAGATGTGACAAGACAATTATCCAAACAAAACTTGCCAGTCTATAACTGGGTTATGTCTAGACAACCATGGCAACCCCAAAACTATTGGAGCTGGCAAATCCTTCATAACAAAACAAGAAATAATCTCAGCATGTGACTCACCCACCCTTAAATGAATACCATGAACAATGTGAGTAAGGCTCCTTTGAGAAAGAGGGGAAGAATCAATTGCAAAAACACGAATCTCGTTCTCTAACGTGCAAGTACTTAGTCCCAGGCCCTGAAGAAACAGAAAGTCAATTAAATTTACCCCAGCACCACAATCAAGAAAAACATCAACAGACACATTTCTAGACTCTAGCGCCACCATAGCTGAAAGGAGAAAATGAGAACTGCAGGGAACTTGCATACCAGTCTGCTCCACCACACCATTCATACTACCAAGTGTGAGGGGAGTTTTTTTTTTCTTTTTTCTTTATCTCTTCCCCCTGTGGTTTAACATAAGGACAAGAAAAAACAAAATGACCCCTCTTCCTGCAATAGAAACATAGATTGTGCACCTTTCGAAAGTCTCTGCTATCCGAATGGCAAGATATCTGACCTAACTGCATGGGTTCCTCCCCTACCCCAGAGTAACAAGCAATATCACCCTGGTCAGCTGGTGAAATAAAACCACACGCGGGAGGAATCCCCTGCACGGAGGGACCCTTACACCTCTCTCTGATACGTCTATCCAAACGTATAGCCAAAGACATTGCGTTCTCCAAAGTATCTGGGTATTCATGAAAAGCCAGGGCATCTTTCAACCTTTCAGATAACCCCTGACAAAACTGACTACGTAACGCGGGGTCATTCCACCCCGACTCAGTAACCCACCTCCTAAACTCTGTGCAGTAAACTTCAGCAGTATGTTTACCCTGTAGTAAGTTACGTAATTTTGATTCAGCCATCGAAACTCGATCTGGGTCATCATAAATCAATCCCAGGGCTTTAAAAAATTCTTCCACCGACCGGAGGGCCAGAGAACCGGGCGGCAGAGAAAAAGCCCAGGATTGCGTGTCCCCTTTAAGCAAAGACATGATGATACCCACCCTCTGATCCTCATTACCTGATGAAAAAGGGCACAATCGAAAGTACAAATTACATGACTCTTTAAAACGGAAAAAATCATTAGTACCCCCTGTAAATTTCTCAGGAAGAGCGACTTTAGGCTCCCCAACAATTTGACCTGTACCTGATGCCAGCACTCTCTGACACTGTGTGACCGTATTACGCAGATCCGCAACATCTAGTAATAAACCCTGCATGCGGTCAACCAGTGCATCAATTGACGCCATCACAAAAGCGCTGAGCAATGGCAGTCACAGTATGGCGGATTATAATGTCATGGCGGACGTGCACTCAGTATAAATGATAACACACCAACAAGGCTCTGGACGAGAGACAGGGGAAGGGTCACCTCCTAGTAAATCCCTGACCTCTTTCCCTGCGCTGCTCAGCCCACAGGCAGACCTTAAAGGTAGGTGTGCTGTGTCCACCAGCCTGGACTAACAAAACCCTGAACTCCCTGAGATGGTGAAGTGGGAAGAAAGGAGCAGCCTGCTCGCACAGAACCTGGATGGGCTAGATGACACAAACAACCAAACTAGAAATGCCACTTATCTCTGAGAGCAGGAACTGACAGCCAACCTTTCCTCCAAACTTCCCAGACCAAAATGATCAGTATAATCCGCTCAGAGCACTTAGCTGGAGGCCATTTAAACTAATGACTCCACCCAGTGCACCTGATGAGAGGCAGATCCAGCACGACACCAAAACAAATACTAAACTCGTGCTGATATCCTGGCCGACCTCCGCACATCGTCAGAGTGGGGCATGACAGTGCCCTTTTGCTCCTGTGCCCTGACATGGTGCCCAAAAAAGCATTCCAGCAAAATCTGCTCCTTCCCTTCTGAGCCCTGTGGTGTGCTCATGCAGCAGAAAATGTGTAACAAATTTTGGTTTGCTTTGTGTCCTGTTACCCCTTGATGAAAATGAAAATTCTGGGGCTAAACAACATTTTGTTAAATAAAATTAAAAAAATGTTTTTTAAATTCTATGAAATGCTTGTGGGGTCAAAGCACTAACAACACCCCTCAATAAATTACGTGAAGGAGTAGTTTCTAAAATGGGGTCAGTTTTTGGGGGCTTACACTGTAGGTGTACCTCAGGGCACCTTCAAATGCAACATGGCACCCAAAAAGCATTCCAGCAAAATTTGCCCTCTAAAGACCTTATGGTGTTTCTCAATGGTGTGCCCATACAACAGTTTATGACCACATATGGGGTGTTGCCTTAATCAGGAGGAAAAGCGTAACAAATTTTGGGGTGCTTTTTCTACTGTTATCCCTTGTGAAAATGAAAGAATCTAGGGCTAGAGCAACTTTTCATTTTCACAACAAAGTGTGGGTCAAAGCACTCAGTACTCCCCTGTTTAAATTCCATTCAGGGTGTAGTTTCTAAAATGTCACTTTTTGGGGGTTTTCACTGTAGGGGTTATCTCAGAGTCTCTTCAAATGCGACATGGTGCCCGAAAACCATTCCAGCCCTCCAAAAATCATATGGTGCGCCTTCCCTTCTGGGCCCTGCCATGTTCCCATACAGCAGTTTACAACCACATATAAATGCCAGAATAAGGGTAATACATATTAAGGTATGTTTTGTTGTTAACCCTTGCTTTGTTACAAGGAAAAATGAATTAAAATGGAATGCAAAAAATAGTGAAATTTTCAAAGTGGAACACCTAAAGGTTAGCTTTACAAAGTTTTTTAAAATCAGTTTTGAATCATTTAAGGGGTTTTGTTTCTAAAATGTGGTCATTTATGGGTGGTTTCTATTTTGTAAGCCATGCAAAGTGCCTTCATAACTATATTGGTCCTTAAAAAAGTTGGTTTGGGAATTTTTTTTAAAAAAATTACTTATAAAATTCTTCAAAAAATTGCTTCTCAAAGCCTTCTAATGCTCTAAAAAAATAAAATGACGTTTACAAAATGAGTCCAACATAGAGTACACATATGGTGAATGTTAAAGGGGTTGTCTCACTTCAGTAAGTGTCATTTATCACGTAGAGAAAGTTAATACAAAGCACTTACTAATATATTGTTATCCATATTGCTTTCTTTGCTAACTGGACTTATTTTTCCATCACATTATACACTGCTAGTTTCCATGGTTACAGACCACCCTGCAATCCATCAGTGGTGGTCGTGCTTGCACACTATAGGAAAAAGCACTAGCACTAGCCTATATGTGCTCCCATGATCTCTGCCACCAGACCGGCTGATGCTTTTTCCTATAGTGTGCAAGCACGACCACCACTGATGGATTGCAGGGTGGTCTGTAACCATGGAAACGAGCAGTGTATAATGTGATGGAAAAATGAATCCAGGCAGCAAAGGAGGCAATATGGACAATCACAATACATTAGTAAGTGCTTTGTAACTTTCTCTACATGATAAATGCCACTTACTGAAGTGAGACAACCCCTTTATTTGATAACTATTTTATGAGGTATCACTATCTGTCTTAGAAGCAGAGAAATTCGGATTTTGAAAGTTTGCAAAATTTTTCTAAATTTTCCATAAATGTGGGATTTTTTTTATAGTTAAAACATATTGACTCAGATTTACCATGAAGTACCATGTGTCACAAGAAAATATTCTCATGATGGCTTGGATAAGTAAAAGCATTCCAAAGTTATTACCAAATAAAGTGACGAATTTGTAAAAATTGGTGAAAATGGCAGGCTCCTGAAAAGGTTAAGTACTAGATTTTTTAGTAACCTGAGTGACTCTCTGGCAAAATAATTCCATAGATGCTAAAAATGGCTGCTGTAATCTTCCCAGGCCTAACTACAAAAAGTTCTGATGCATAACTGGCAGACGTAGGAAGGACATCCACTAAATACTGATATAATAAATAGAAAAGCATAGTGCTGATTGATAGGAGTGTACATTGTGTCTATATTAGCTGTGAGTTTGGAAGGAATACGGAACTACCATGTTTTATGCTCCATAAGACTGGACCATAAGACTCAACTAGGATTTAGGGGAAGAAAAAGTATAAAAAATATATATTTCATCCCAATCCTAATCAGAACTCAGATAAGACCCCCAATTGTCCCCAAACCTCATCCGACCCCCATTGCTCATCAGACCCCCATTCGTCATTAGACTTCAGATCAGACCCCCATTCGTCATTAGACCTTAGATTAGACCCCCATTCCTCATTAGACCTCAGTTTACACCCCCATTCCTCATTAGACTTCAGATCAGACCCCCATTCCTCATTAGACCTTAGATCAGACCCCCATTACTCATTAGACCTCAGATCAGACATAAATAAACTTACCTCTCTTGCTCGGGACCATGCTGCCAGATCCAACGTCTCTTCCGGCGCTCACTGCTCTCTGGTCTTCTTCGGGCGCCTCTCTGCACTGTGACCTATCATTGTAGAGAGTCAGGTCACAGTGAGCACACTACGTCCTGAAGCTGTATGCAGTCAGAACAGTGTAGTGCGGCGCCTGGAGAAGGCCAGGGAGCGGTGAGTACTGCCAGCATCAGGAGAGCTGTATTCACCGCTGTTCTGTACTACTGTGTACCAGTGAGCACTTCCATGATGGAAGCACTCACAAGTATTTGCTCCATAAGATGCACTGCCATTTTCCCCCACTTTTGGGAGGAGAACAGTGCGTCTTATAGAGCAAACAATTTGTAATGTTGTTCAACGCAGCTATTCACAAGGCTGTTTTATTCACATCTGTTAAAAGCGCAATCTGTATAAGAAATATGTAGAATTATTCAGTGTTGTTGATTTTGAGGCAAACAAGTTAGTCGGGTCTGATAAAATGCAATTTGTAGTTATGTCTATTTTGAGTTACGCTGTATGGACAAAATTATTAGGATACACCCTTAATCATTGAGTTCAGTTTCATCCAGTCCCATTGGCACAGGTGTATAATATAAAGCATCTAGCCATGTAGTCGCTTTTACAAACATTTGTGAAAGAAGGGGTCATTCTAAAGAGCTCCCTGAATTCCAGCGCGGTCCTGTAATTGGATGCCACCCTTGAAGCAAGTAAAATTTCGAAACTTCTTCCCACCTAGATATTCTACGACAAAATTCCAAATTGGAAGTGTTTAGGAGCCACAGTAACTCAGCAACGAAGTAGCAGACCATGTAAAGTTACAGAGCGGGGTTGCCGAGTGCTGAAGTGCATAGGACAGTACATAAAAGTGGCCAATGCTTTCCTGACTCAATTTTTCTAACATCAGCACAGACACTGCACCAGGATCTTCATGTCAAGGGTTTTACATCACCAAGCACAATGCCAAGTATCGGATGGAGTGGTGTAAAGCACGTCGCCACTGGACTCTAAAGCAGTGGAAAAGTGTTCTGCATAGTGACCAGTCACACTTCCCTGTCTGATACCCTGTTTCCCCGAAAATAAGACAGTGTTTTATATTAATTTTTGCTCCCAAAGATTCGCTAGGTCTTATTTTCAGGGATGTCTTATTTTTCCATGAAGAAGAATGGCACAGGGGTATCAGGGTGGGGAGGGGGATCACTTAAAATTGCACAGGGGTATCAGGGTGGGGAGAGGGATCACTTAAAATGGCACAGGGATCAGAAGGGGGAATCAAAATGGCACAAGAGAATCAGAGGGGGGATTACCATACCATTTTAGTACCCCCTTCTGATCCCCCTGTGTCATTTTAAATGACCCCCCTCACCACCCTGATCTCCCTGTGTCATTTTAAATGATCCCCCTCCCCTGTGCCAGTGGACTACCGTATTTAGTCTCCCCCCCACATTAACCAGACATCCCCCACCTTCCATCAGATATTCCCCCCCCCCCCTACCTGTCACCACTGTGTGTCCGTGCCAGCCAAGTTGTGAGTCAGACAGACTCCGTCAGGGCACAGCGAGCAGAAGAAGGCGGCAGCTTGTCCTGGCGGGGGCGTGGGCTCTCTGATTTAAAGAGACCTCGCACCGCCTGCACTGCGGCCAATCAGTGAGCTGCTTGGCGGCACCCGTAGGGTCCAGAGGAGTCAGACGCCTTATGGTACCGTAGCTTCGGGGGCCTTATATTCTGGTGTGGCTTTATTATCGGAGAGGCCTTATTTTCGGGGGATGTCTTATTATCGGGGAGGCCTTATTTTCGGGGGATGTCTTATTATCGGGGAGGTCTTATTTTCGGGGGGATGCATTATATTACAGCGAGAGGCAAAACTAGAAGTAGGTCTTATTTTCGGGGAAACACGGTAGTCTTGTGGACAAGTCTGGAAATGGCAGGAGAATTGTACCTGGAGTGCATTGTGCCACTGTAAAATTTGGTGGAGGATGGATGATGATATGGGGTTGTTTTTCTTGGCCTAGACCCCTAAGTTCCGTGAAATCTTAATGCTTCAGCATACTAAGACATTTTGGGCAATTGTATGCTTCAAACTGTATGCTGAGAACAGTTTGGGGAAAGCCCTTTTCTGTTCAGCATGACGGTGCCCCAGTGCACACAGAAAGCTCCATAAAAGAATGGTTGGATGAGTTTGGTGTGGAAGAACTTGACTGAGCCCTAACTCGTTTTGGGTGAGCTAGATCAGAGATTGTGAGCCAGACCCTCTTGCCCAACATCAGTGTCTGACCTCAAAAATGCTCTTCTGGATGAATGGGAAATTGTTAATAAGTGATCTGGATTGTTTAATACTTAACTTTTACTTTTTAATATAAAATAGATGGGATATATCCTTCAAAATAACACGAGCTAAATACACAATACCGTTTCCAAAAACCCCACAGTCAAGAAGGGGTGCTTGAAGGAAACGGCAGCAACTGTGTCCACACCTGTTCAGGTAGTGTCGGACACAAAGAGTAACCAGTGCTGCTATGCACTAGTACCCAATCAACGGGGCGGCAATAATTGATAAATGCCGGCACCACATGTGCGAAAAAAAGGGAGGCTAAATGCACAATAATGCTTTCCCCAAGAAAAAGAGGGGCTGGGAAAGAACGGCAACAGCAACAGCTGTGTCCTCACTTGTACATCAGATGTGGGACACTGTAGGCAACACGAACAGATGTGTGCTGGTACCTAAGCCGCACAATAGTTCCACATGTGCGTAAAAAAGGCTGAATACACAATACCGTTTTCGACTTCCCCAAGATAAAAAGGGAACGTGAGAGAACGGCAACAGTTGTGTCCTCACTTTTGGTGGAGTGTGGGACACTGTAGATGGCAAAGACAGGTGTGTATTGATACCTAAACCGCACAAAGGCTGAGGTATCGGCAAGGGTATATGTCGACACTCTAGACACTGATGGAAAACATATAATGCGGAAAAGTATTACACAGCATGAACAAAAATGCACAACGACACACAACAAACCAACAGAAAACATATAATGATATGGGTGCAAAAGCGAACCGTGCAACGCGGTATACACAATTACACCCAAACGGCGGCACCGTTAAATAACCAGGTGTCCTACCCTACAGATGATGGATATTCTGGACACCTCCGTTGATGTTTCTGGTCAGGGTGGTCCACTTGGGTGGTTGGAGAGTCAGCACACTGTAAAAGGGATCACAGAACAGTATTCCTTGCTCTACCTAGTTGACCCTCGGACCCTACAATAACCCTTTAGTCTAACCACGGGGTATCCCACTAGTTGGGTCCCCGTCTGGAACCTAACCCTGGAATTGCGATCCCTGTTTGGCCCTGAGAAGATCCCTACATGCACGTTTCTGAGGCAAAGAAAAAAACAATCCTCTCATCAGGGGAATAAATATGGAGTGGGCCAGAAGGTATGGATTGTTTGCTAGGGATGATATTATCACCAGCAAATACAGAAGCCACCAGGAGCAGCAGCAGCTCACAGGTGAGATGCGGTGCACAGATAGGTGCACAGCATACAGGGGAAAGAAGGAAAGGGGAACAGATGAAAAAAGCCCCCTTCCTTCTTGCGACACAGGTTGAGGCCGCAGGCATGAATGTTACCTGGTTTTTGCAGGAGCGCGCCTTTCTTTTAAAGCATTGCGTCGACATATTCGCGCGACGTGCACTATGGTGACGTCAGCCGTCGCCCGATATGGCGGCGGCCAGTGATGACGTCTGCCCTCACATGAGTGCCTTCACGCCATACAAACATTGCGCACTGGGCACATTGCGCGATGTGATGACGTAGTATTACCATGCGAGTGGAAGCAGGACGTCTAGGCGGCGCATGCGTGAAGTAACTACCAGGATCCGAGGTCCAGCTTGTGTGGGGCGGTGCTAGTGCCTGCGTCGTGACTGAAATGAAACGCTGCGCAGGCGCCTCTCCCTCACTAGCTATGCTGTAACCTAAGATGCGCTGCTACTTAGCTAAGCATGATCATTTTTATGTTGCCATCGGTAACAAAAAGAAAAAAAGAGGGGGGAAGGGAGAAAGTCCCACAGTATAAACCATATGGATGTATGCGTTTTATGCCAGATGTACACTGTGGACCTATATAGAACATAAAGCAGACATGATGTAGATGCACAGTCTATCCGTATATACAGGCATCTTGATGGACAACAACTCCCACAGACACTATTCAAAGTCTTGTAGAAATCCTTCCCAGAAGAGTGGAGCTGTTTTAACTACAAAAAGGGGAACAAATTCAACATTTCGAATGGGATTTCAAGCCCCTTTACTTAGGTGTTCTAATACTTTTGTCAATATAGTGTACGTTTGTGTCTACAATATAGGGGACAATATTGATGATAAAGTAACTGGCCGACACAGAATTAATGCAATACTCGTAGGCCAAGAGTGAAGCTAATTTTATGCCATCAATGTCTGTGCATGGAGCACTCCTTCAAGTGAACCTCAGTATTTAACATGTTTTTGGTAGATGTTTTATGTTGGCTTACCTGCATTTTTGGCTGTCAGTCAAAAAGAAAAAAAGAGGGGGGAAGGGAAAAAGTCCCACAGTATAAACCATATGGATGTATGCGTTTTTTGCCAGATGTACACTGTGGACCTATATAGAACATAAAGCAGACATGATGTAGATGCACAGTCTATCCGTATATACAGGCATCTTGATGGATAGGCACCGTATGGGAGTGCATCTATGGGCAACGGGATATATGGCCAGAAGATGCACATCCAAACAACCCCGATATGGGTATATGTTAGTTAGTTAATGATATTTCTTGCGGTTTTGATATTTCAATTTCCTGACAATGGGTAACAAAATGGCCCAAGACAGGTAATAGGCACTACATAAGGTATAACCCATTCCGCCATATTGTAAAGCACAGAAAGGGGATATGTAGGTGGTTTGTTTTATTATGTTTTTGGGGAAGGCAAAAACTTCATCTAAGACGGCATTATAGAAAGCCGCCGAAGTGGAGATGTTCATTCAAGCCTCTAGGGTATACCGTATCAAGTTGGAAAGTCCAGCGTGCTTCCCGCTGCAATATGAGACGGTCCCAATCGCCACCACGTACCGGTGGTGGGATTTTGTCAATGCCTATAGCTCTAATACAGTTCGAGTCACCACCATGGTTGTCATTTACCTGTCGGGCCACTGGTGTGTCACATTCATTCGTGATATCGCCCAGGTGTTCCCCGAGACGCCTACGCAGCTCTCTTTTGGTCTTTCCGACGTATTCAAGTCCACACACGCATGTGATCTTATAGATAACACCACGTGTGCGGCAATTGATGAAATCCTTGATGGTAAAGGACTTCTGTAGATTTGAACTAAAAAAGGTTTTGCTGCTCTGTAGAATCTTACAGGCTACACAGCCACTGCACCTATAACAGCCCTTGATCTTACGATCCATCCATGTCGCTGTTTGGGTGGCCGGGGTGTAGTGGCTGTGTACCAGCATGTCTTTAAGGCTACTCCCTCTCCTAAAGGTGATCTGTGGGTAACTGAAAATGGTCTTATTAATTTCAGGGTCCATCATTAGGACGGGCCAATGTTTACGAAGAATATCCCTAATCTGTCCTGACGCATCATCAAAAGTCGCGATAAGCCGGATCTTTTTCTCCGTCTCCTCCTTTTTGGCTTTAGGTACCAGGAGGTCGGACCGCCTTGCTGTCAGTGCGGTTCGATATGCCGGTTTAAGGACCTCATTAGGGTATCCCCTATCGAGGAACCGATTTTGTAGGACTTTAGCTTGGTCGACGAACTCTGACTTGCTGGAACAGTTGCGTCTGAGGCGCAAATATTGACTTTTTGGTATGCCCCTTTTCTGAGAAAAGGGGTGGCCACTGTCCTAGTGCAGTACAGAGTTCGTCGACGTGGGCTTCCTAAAGATCGTGGTGTCAAGCTCGTTAGAAGCGCCTCTGGATATTTTGATATCCAGAAATGCCAAGTTATCTCTGTTAGCTTCAGATGTGAAGCGTAATCCCACTTCATTACAATTGAGTCTAGAAACAAAATGGAAGAAGGATTCCTTCGTGCCGTTCCATATGACAAAGATGTCGTCTATGTACCGCGCCCACATAAGTATGGGCCCGGTACATGACGACATTGTGTCACCAAAGACCATTGTGGCCTCCCACCAGCCCAGGAGCAAATTGGCATAGGACGGCGCACAGGAACATCCCATTGCCGTGCCCCTGAGCTGGTGGTAGATCTTGGTGTTAAAAAGGAAGAAATTATGTGTCAAGAGGAATCTCAGCAGTCTTAACACAAATTTGTTGTGTGCCCTATACTGGGTACCTCTTGTGTTGAGATAATATTCAACCGCCGTGAGACCCGCCTCATGGGGGATGGAGGAGTATAGGGCCTCGACATCTATACTGCCCAGGATGCTGTTGTCCTCAATAATGACATCGTCAATCTTCCGTAAGAGGTCCATGCTATCGCGAATATAAGATGGTAAACACAAGACAAAAGGCATTAAGATACGGTCTATGTATATGCCAGCATTCTGGCACAGACTGTTAATCCCAGAGACTATTGGGCGACCTTTAACAGGGCTAGTCCCTTTGTGAATTTTTGGGAGAGTGTAGAATGTCGCCACGGTCGGGTTCCGCGGGCAGAGGAATTCAAATTCTTCCTCCGAGATAATTTTTTCTCCCTTCGCTTCAATCAGGATTCCCTTTAATTCTCCCAGAAAAGCCACTCTGGGATTATGTGCAAGCACAGTGTAGTTGTTCCTGTCATTGAGTATTTGCTGGCATATATTCACATAGTCCGGGGTGTTGAGAATCACAGTGTTACCGCCCTTATCAGAGGGTTTAATGGTAACACTGGGATCTCTCTTCAGGGACTGTATGGCATTCCCTTCCTCAGCCGAATAATTACGGCTTGGAGAGGAAGGTTGAATGTTTGCAAAGTCCCTGCAGACCAGCTGCAAGAAGACGTCTAGGCAGGATACTTCGGCTGCCGGTGGCATCTTTTTGCTACTATTCCTCAGGGAGGTGAAAGGACCCTCCCCCTGTTTTTCACTCGGGGTATCGGACAGGCCATAGAGAAGTTTCACATCCTCAAGCATGTCCAGGGGAATACCTAGGTCCCGACAACATCGCTTGTCCGCGCTGAGGTGGAATTTATGCCACCGCAACTTGCGGATAAAAAGATGGAGTTCCTTAACCCATCCAAAGATATCGAAGCGATGTGTCGGGACAAAGGTAAGCCCCTTACTTAGGACTGTCATTTCTGTTGTCGTAAGGGGACGGTGAGATAGATTGATTATCTCTGGGCCGCCCCTCCCTGAGTGTTCGGTCGATTTCTTAGTGGGTACGGGTTGGTCTGTTCTAAAAAATCTGACGGATGACCTGTGGGGTAGCCTTTACCTCTGCCCCCTCGTCCCCTCCCTCTCCTCTGAGTGTTTTTAAATTTGCCTCGATTCGGTCTGCTAGTCTGTTCCCGGTCGCTGTCGGAGATATCAGTTTCTGAGGTTGACAACTCAGAGATGATGTCTTTATTAGTTGTCCTCTCGGCGAGAACACAATATGCTTTATTCTCTTTGAATTCTGATAAATCTCGATTGAACTGTCTGTGTTTTCTTTCGCGTAGATAAAATTGGTATTTTTCAACTGTGGTCTGAAGTAATTTCTCTTTGTTTGAGAAGTCTGGGTCTGAAGAGAAGGACTTTGTTACGTCAATCTGGTTTTTCAGCTTGTCACCTAAGCCCGCTAGGGAGGTTTTTTCCTCCTCCAAAAGTAATTTCATGAATTGCAGTGAGCTGGAGGTGGCAAGCTGCTCCCACCGGGAATTAAACCCCGTGCTTCTCTGTTTGGGGACCGGGACTAACGAAATCCTCAGACCACGTGGAACTATACCATGTTTTATATAGTTCTCCAAACTCTGGACCTCCCACCAGCTAAAGATATGGTCCTTGTATATTTTGTTTAGTTCTTTAAAGGCTGTTTTAAAACGAAGGAGTGAATTGTTTTTGCACATATATTTTCTCTGAGAAAACCTCTTTTGCCTCATCCAGCCAAGAGTCAGTGTTGAGGCCACATGTCAGGAAACCCGCCATACCATAAATCGTTGTAATAAATCAAGGAAAATTGATATTCATATGTAATCACTCGCATAAATCATAGAAATTGTTAATAAGTGATCTAGATTGTTTAATACTTAACTTTTACTTTTTAATATAAAATAGATGGGATATATCCCTCTAAAAAAAAACACGAGCTAAATACACAATACCGTTTCCAAAAACCCCACAGTCAAGAAGGGGTGCTTGATGGAAACGGCAGCAACCGTGTTCACACCTGATCACAGAACAGTATTCCTTGCTATCCCTAGTTGACCCTCGGACCCTACAATAACCCTTTAGTCTAACCACGGGGTATCCCACTAGTTGGGTCCCCGTCTAGAACCTAACCCTGGAATTGCGATCCCTGTTTGGCCCCGAGAAGATCCCTACATGCACGTTTCTGAGGCAAAGAAAAATACAATCCTCTCATCAGGGGAATAAATATGGAGTAGGCCAGAAGGTATGGATTGTTTGCTAGGGATGATATTATTTCTTTTAAAGCACTGCGTCGGCATATTCGCGCGACGTGCGCTATGGTGACGTCAGCCGTCGCCCGATATGGCGGCGGCCACTGATGACGTCTGCCCTCACATGAGTGCCTTCACGCCATACAAACATGGCGCATGCGCACTGGGCGCATTGCGCGATGTGATGACGTGGTATTACCATGCGAGTGGAAGCAGGACGTCTAGGCGGCGCATGCGTGAAGTAACTACCAGGATCCGAGGTCCAGCTTGTGTGGGGCGGTGCTAGTGCCTGCGTCGTGACTGAAATGAAACGCTGCGCAGGCGCCTCTCCCTCACTAGCTATGCTGTAACCTAGGATGCGCTGCTACTTAGCTAAGCATGATCGTTTTTATGTTGCCATCGGTAACAAAAAGAAAAAAAGAGGGGGGAAGGGAGAAAGTCCCACAGTATAAACCATATGGATGTATGCGTTTTATACCAGATGTACACTGTGGACCTATATAGAACATAAAGCAGACATGATGTAGATGCACAGTCTATCCGTATATACAGGCATCTTGATGGATAACAACTCCCACAGACACTATCCAAAGTCTTGTAGAAATCCTTCCCAGAAGAGTGGAGCTGTTTTAACTACAAAAAGGGGAACAAATTCAACATTTCGAATGGGATTTCAAGCCCCTTTACTTAGGTGTTCTAATACTTTTGTCAATATAGTGTACGTTTGTGTCTACAATATAGGAGACAATATTGATGATAAAGTAACTGGCCGACACAGAATTAATGCAATACTCATAGGCCAAGAGTGAAGCTAATTTTATGCCATCAATGTCTGTGCATGGAGCACTCCTTCAAGTGAACCTCAGTATTTAACATGTTTTTGGTAGATGTTTTATGTTGGCTTACCTGCATTTTTGGCTGTCAGTCATTTCTGTCAGTATTTGTGGCCATTATTCTAAATTCTTTTCCAACACTGAGATGTCATTCCACTGTGACAAACCTTTGTTACAGTTGGTCTGAAAAGCTAAAGTCAACTGAGTCAACCTGTATAGAAAAGTTCTGTTTATCTAAACTTGAGGGAGGGATGAATTCTCTAGATGTCTGAGATTTAGCTAGGTTTTGTTTTCTCCTTGACTGGAGATGTACTATACTGTGACAGGACAAGAGAGAAAACTTAAAGGAGTTGTCTCTCACTTCAGCAATTGGCATTTATCATGTAGAGAAAGTTAATACAAAGCACTTACTAATGTATTGTGATTGTCCATATTGTCTCCTGTGCTGGCTGGATTCATTTTTTAAGTCACATTATACACTGCTCATTTCCATGGTTACGACCACCCTGCAATCCAGCTGCGGTGGCCAAGCTTGCACACTAAAGAAAAAGGTTATGGACTATTCACACTACCACAGTCTCAGCCAAAAAAGAGGCCAGTGCTTGTTCCTATTTTGTGCAACCACTGCCAACACTGATGGATTGCAGGGTGTTGGTAACCATAGAAACTAGCAGTGTATAAGTGATGGAAAAATGAATCCAGCCAGCAAAGGAAGCAATATGGATAATCACAATACATTATTAAGTGCCTTGTGTTAACTTTGTCTACATGATAAATGCTATTTACTGAAATGGGACAACCCCTTTAAAGAACACAAAAAAATATAGAAAACAACTCTGAGTATGTTTCAGAAGCTAGACCTCTAATGTACAGATTTATATTTAAAGGGGTTTTCTGGGAGTACAATATTGAAAGCCTATCACTATGAGGTTCTTTGGACCCAACTGTTGGCACCCTGCCCATCAACAATTTGAAGGGACAGTAGCAATCGTACAAATTCTGTGTCCTCTTTATTTTTATATATTGCCCTGGACGCCGTACATTTAGTAATGGTAAATGAAGTCTTATTCAAGTGAATATCACTGATAAGCTGATGTCTGTAAATTCATCCAGAACTCCCTACAATGTCCTCCATAGGGTGAAACAAAGATCTAACGCTGCATTCAGCCTCTCCCCGCCCTGACATTGCCATTCAAAGTTGATTAATGTCCCTATGAGCTTGTATCCTTAGTGAAAACTGTAATGATATAATTATTGCTATTACTTCAGCTTGTTCAACCAATCATCTAATGAGTATGGGGTCTCCCAGTTCTCCGCTGACAGCTGATGTCGGGGGAGATACGGATTGGGCATGTTGGATTTCAACTGCCTGATCCTTTTGTTAGTGGGGAGGTAGAGTGAGCTGTTGTCAGAGGAGTCTGGCAATGATTTGCTTTCACTCACTATATATGCATGTGTGGCCAAGCATTCATATGTTTTGAAGGATCAGAAGAGATAGCTGTCGGCCTAAAAAGCATTTGGCCAATGGCTATCTTGTGTGTGGCCATCTTAAGAATTCATATTCATTTTTTCTTGAGTATAAGTAGTTTGTTATCATGAGGGGAATATTTGAAGTAAATTTTCTTTGAGTCCTTACGTTGGTATACTTTGTGCCAAATTCATCAAATACCAAACATTGCTAAATTTGGAGCATCTTTAAACCTAACAATTTTGTCTAGGAATGCTACTCCCATTTTCAACCCCCCCCCCCCCTTCCTTACTGGAGTGGCTTTGGAACTTTTATTATTATTATTTTTTATTAAAGCGCCATTCATTCCATAGTGCTGTACATATGAAGAGGGGTATACATACATAATACAGACAATTGTACTAAGCATGAACAAGACGAGTTACA
Organism: Bufo bufo; assembly: GCF_905171765.1. NCBI lineage: Eukaryota > Metazoa > Chordata > Amphibia > Anura > Bufonidae > Bufo > Bufo bufo. Next base: position 30,857,793 of record NC_053394.1, on the reverse strand, counting down.
AACTTGTACATAAGGAGAGAGGGCCCTGCAATCTACATGGTACGGGAGAAGGACACAGTAGGTGAGGGTAAAGTTGGTCATGGCGGTATAGAGTCAGCAGAGTCACTGGCTGTAGGCTTGTCTGAAGAGGTGGGTTTTTAGGTTTCTTTTGAAGGATTCCACTGTAGGTGAGAGGCTGATATGTTGGGATAGCGAGTTCCAGAGGATTGGGGATGCACGGGAGAAATCTTGGAGGTGACTGTGGGAAGAGGTGATAAGGGGAGAGGAGAGAAGGAGGTCTTGGATGTATCGGGAAAGTAGCTCAGAGATGTAGGGAGGGGACAGGTTGTGGACAGCCTTGTATGTATTTGTTAGTACTTTGAAGTGAATTCGCTGGGCAATGGGGAGCCAGTGAAGGGATTGGCAGAGGGGAGAGGCAGAGGAGTAACAGGGTGAGAGGTGGATTAGTCGGGCAGCAGAGTTGAGGATAGATTGGAGAGGTGCGAGAGTGCTAGATGGAAGGCCACAGAGGAGAATGTTGCAGTAGTCTAGGCAGGAGATGATGAGGGCATGTACAAGCATTTTCGCAGACACTTGGATGTGCGGTCGGAAGGAGAGGGCAGAATCCAAGGTCACTCCAAGGCAGCGCACTTGGTTGACCAGGGAGAGTGTGCAGCCATTAATCATGATAGATAGGTCTGTTGGGGGGGGGGGGGGGGGGGTGAGCAAGATGAGGGAAAGATGATGAATTCTGTTTTATCCGTGTTAAGTTTTAGAAAGCAAGAGGAAAAGGAGGATATGCAAAATAGGCATTGTGGGATTATGGATAGTAAGGCGATGATGTCTGGACCAGAGAGGTAGATTTGTGTGTATTGCAACCTTTTAAAAAAAGTCCCAGTGATAAATCGGGAGTGAAGCTCCTTTACATAGCTAACCACACCCACCTTCCCACCTACTTTTCAGAACTCAAGTGAGTGTTATAAAAATGCAAAAAATTTGGTCAAAATATAGCACGTGACCTCAAAAAGTTGCAAAAGCCTTACATTGTGACTTTTTGAAGACAGAATCCTGGATGCAAGGTTTGATAAATTCCTCCTCAGGTCGGTGATAGAGTTGAATACTGTGGTGGGGTGTCGGAGCCCATGGCTCCCTGCCCTGCTGTTCACCCTCATAGGCAGAGGCAGTCTGGGAACTGGGAAAAAAGTCTGGGAAAGTGGCCCTGGAAAAAATACTAAAAGTGGCCCCGTTTTGTAGTCGGGTCCAAATTGATGGAAGGCAGGGCCAGTAATACCATATTGTGTCATGTTATACCAACCGAACAGAGACAAATACTGCAGTCCATCACAAAATAATGCCGCCAGCAGCACAAAATACATCCCAAAAACTTCCACTGGCCGGCCGTGAGGAGGGCTTAGGCGGCCCCCTGGGCATCGGCCCACCAGGAAATTTCCCTGTAAGGTCTATGGCCAATCCGCCCTTGCTCATAGGCCACTATATGAGACAGCGTACAAATGGCGCAGGGACACAGGCGTCTCAGGCCACAGGCTGAAAATGGTCTGTGGCTTGCACTGAAGACAGGACTTGGAACAGCACTCAGGTATTTTATTTTTTTCTTCTTTTCTTGGCCACATAGAGAGCATTCTACTGGGTCACTATAGAGGTAATTGCTAGAGAAAGTCCAGGCAGCATGCTGGCCAGGGCTGGCTTGGTGCTGTGGCTCACATCTCACCTCCCAAGTCCCCTACTCCATATCTTAATTAGAGACTAGAGGTGGAGGAGGTCAGAAGGGGCAGCTGGTGCTGGCCACCACAGAAGGACATCTTCTGGGGCAGTATATTGTGCTGCACTGTGGTATTTCGTTCTTCTGGGATGTTTATTTGTGCTGCACTAAGGTATTGCTAACCCAATGGCTTCTGTCAGTTTGGACCCACCTACAACATGGGGCCACTTTTAGGAGTTTTTTTTCCCACGGCTACTTCAAGTTCCAAGTCTTCCCCTGCCTAGACAGAGCCATGAGGACATCACAGGCTGTTATGCAAGCGGGTGTGGACCCACTGCGCCACTGATTGACTATACTCTGTAGGGGCGTGACTAAGCAACTACCTTGTCTTCACTAGAGCCTCTGATGGTGAGGATAGGCTTGGGCTGTTAGGATAGTTGCCAGGTGCCACTCCAGAGCAGTCCCCGAGTCAGTGGCAGCTGACCAGAGATACCGTTGCAAGCAATGAGGGGAAGTACATGGTCAAGGTAGGCACAGATCAAGCATGGTCTGTAAACGAAGTCCGAGGTCAGAGGCAGGTGTCAAACAAGCAAGGTCCGTAAACTAAGTCCGAGGTCAGAGGCAGGCGGCAAACAGGCAAAATCCGATAATTCCAAAAGCAGGGTCCGGTACACCGCAAAGCAGAACTTGAAAAACACCTTCACACTTGGAACTAGGCAAGCTAGTGACCATGAGTTTGTCACGGTCCCTCCCGTGACAGATGTCAGAAGATCGAAGAGACTGGCTGCACGTGAAGGGATATAAAAGCCTCTCTTGCTTCTGTGTTGTTGTTATCAATGACCACACCCCTTGCTTCAGGTGTAGCTTAGTGGTCATTACACCTCCCCTATATAGTCTGACCTCATCCTTCTGGCTATGCGGTTGATAGCTTCATTTGGTTTTGGAAGAGTTGGTGTGTTGTCTTCTCTGGTGTTCCTGCTCGTCCATCTCTCTACAAAAGTTAAGTGTTTCATTCCTTTGTGTTTTGTTGTCTCTCCCCGTGTCTGTTGTTACTAGGCCTCAGGGAGACGCTGGTTCCTTCATCTGGGAAGGAATGGGTCGTCTCAAGCCCTGCCAATACCCATAGGACTCTTTAGGGTCTCCAGGTCCTCCAGGTTACAGTGTATGGGCATTCCTATCTTGTAGGTGTGCCTATACAGATAGCAGTCAGGGCAAGGAGTAGGGTTCTATAGGTGGTGACCCTTTCCCTAGCGTTGAGGCCTAGTCGCTTTTCCCTTCCCTCCTGTTGTCGGTGTGGTGTTCCATCCCATACCTCATCCGTGACAGAGTTGCTCAGGCATCTTCCTGTGGTAGGAAGCGCCTTTAAATACCTTTTGCAATCCAGCCATAGGCTGGTGGGACAGAGGGCGTGTATGTGCTGTCTCACAAGGGACGAGAGACACACCCATATGAGCCCTAACAACAGTACAGGTCTCCAGCAGGAAGTAGAAACTCTGGCATGGAGCTCAGATGCAACAGTGAAGCTTCCTGCTGCCCGCGCTTGTCAGCACGGCGCATGGCAGCAGGAGGGAAAGAGGGAGCCCGTGCCCGCAGGTAGGGGCAGCAGCACCGGCACGGACCGCTGGGCTAACACAGTCTCTGTGCACACAGCTCTTCCTAACACTGTTCACACCGTTGCATTAATCTTGGTGTATTATTTTGGCACAGATGCTTAGTCTGTCATATAATACTTTATTGTCTGTACAGTAAATGTTATCCTATAGTCATCTAAAAATCCTAACAGAGTGTTTCTAAAGCTGCAAACAATGTCTTCCTTAGTAGACCCTTATATTATTATACAGGTGTTGTGTTGTGCAGCAAAGGGTGTATTCCGACCAAATGTGATCATATGACACTTAAATGTGGGAAAAGAACCAAAGAGAAAATAAGACATTTGGCATCCTAATAAAGGATTGATTTCTCACAAATGTATTCCATGCCCCTTCCATGTTTTTATCCAAAAGGAAAGGACTTTCTTCCTCCTGCTGGGATCCAGTCTTGTTCTTTGTAAAAAAAAAAAAAAAACGCTGATGCTGAGGAGAAGGTTTGCAAGTGTTTTTATTTAGCATGATTGCTATATTGACTGAAAGAGCTGCTATGGACAGTGTATTAGTGTAGATTATATTATATAAATGTATCCAAAATTCAAGGGACCAAGCTATACAAAAATTGGGGGAAGACAATGGCTGTAATAACATAACAAAAAAAACAATACTCACCCACTGACCCAAACTACTTTCCTCGGCCTCACTCTGGTCTTTGAATACTTGCATGCAATGGTGACGTGATTATATATACAAGTGACTGCTGCAGCCTATCACTGTTTATAGGCATGTCACCACTGCAGTCAGGTATTCAAAGCTGAAGCGGCATGTGTCCCTACCTTTGGCCAAATTTTTCAATAACTCTGACAACCTCTTTAAAGGGGTTATCCAACACTATATCAGACACAGAGTCACCATACTTACCTGGTCCCCGGATCTGGGTTCAGTCTCTATCGCTCCCCGGCCGGCTCTTCATCTCCCTGGTGCACTGATATCAACATCCTGTTGAGGTCTGATATAATGTTGGATAACCCCTTTAAATAACAGCACTGACCTAATATTCACCAATTCCTATCTGGATATTCACCTTTCAGATCTCCGATCTGAAATCTAATCCAAAAGAAACTTGTGGCATTTGCACTTGGTGAGACTACTGCAGAAATGATGCGACCGCTGAGGTTCTAAGAGGTTATATCATTGCTCTGTCACCTTTGGGGCTATCTTAGGGGCCTTTTCACCTCTGGGGATCTTGCATGCTATTGGTAATACAATCACTACAGCAACCTACCAGTCATTAACAATAATGAGTTAATCTTCAGTATCTTCCAGAAATACCTATTGGATATAACTCTTTTAGGTCCATTTATTTTTTTATTTTATTAACAATGAATGCTCTGTTCACGAAATCTCTGAGAACATGTCACGTGTTATTCATATTAAATGGCTGTCATTCCCTATCTTTTCTATTGCCTTTCCTTTTTTCCATCAGTCTGCTTATGAAACAATCAGCACTGGGTTAATGAGAGCCTCATATGTTTTAAAGGTCAGATGCATTGTAAAGATTTCCCATTTCTCTCTCTCTCTCCAGGGTAGTACATAATATAACTTTTACCGCCCTTCACAGCCATGCAGGATGAGAATAGGTAAGCAAAACGCTCCTTTGTTCAATGACAAACCAAAAGCTCTAGTAAATGTTCAGATATTTTAGATTTCTTCCACACAATTTGAAGGGTTTTCCAGGCTCCTGATATTAATGACCTATCCTCAGGATAACAACAAAAGTGAGGCAGTATATTTAGTGATAGGGACCCATCTGCAGAAGCCACCTTGACGCCTGGTAGATGGGCCCGACACGTATGTGCGCTAAGAGCTTCCATTGCTCATTTATAGTCGGTATTGTACCACTTTTATCTAGAATGACCCCCATTTCTTAGCTCTATTGTTTGTATATATAACGGTGTGCAGCCATTTTGTTTTTTGTAATTATGTTTGCTTCATGGATATGCACCTGTGATTCAGAAGGTTCTAGTCTAAATTTTCTTGCTCTATCCTCAGGATAAGTCATCAATATCCGATCAGTAAGAGCCAGACACCCTGCACCTCCACCGATCAGCTGTTCCCTGCAGTCTCCAGCGCTGGAATTAACACTTTGAATGGAACAGGAAGCATAGCTCCATTTAAATGGAGTGGCCGTACAAGGTTTACTGTGTAAATTATTGTTTTATTTGGGTTTTATACTTATTTTTTCATAAGCACAAATCAGATTACATAACAGCGTGAACATAACACATACATTGTAGAAAAGTAAACAAAAGCAAAATATCAGTGTAGATCATACAAATCAGCTTCAAAATAATTGGGAGGGGAAAAGGAGATGGGAAGAGAAATAGGGTAGGAAGGGGGAGCAGGATTATTAATCAATAACACCACATCACCGTCCAAAATAAGCATGAATTAAACTGTCCTATCTTGCTTAAACAAGTGAGACTATAATGGTAAACTAGTCACTAGTGAACCCTAAGCTACCTAGGTAAAGTTAGTGTCCATCAGTGTAACCCAAAGAAGAAAGAGCGTCCGATTTCTCCGCTGTAAGCCATCTTTCCCAGATCTTCTCGAACTTTTCAGGCTTGTGTGCAGTAAGCCATCTTTTCTTTTCAAAATGATAGACTTTGAAAAATTTGGAAAACCATTCATTCAAAGTCAGTGGATCTTTTTGGAGCCATCTTCTTGGAACAAGTATCTTAGCCACATTTAGGATATAATTACATAAGTCTGACTTCACTGCTGCTCTGCTCCCATTTACTTTTAAAAGGTATCGCAGCTCAGCCCCATTTACTTCAATAAGGTGAGATTCGCCTGGGCCATGTGACCGATGAACGTGACGTCACATGGTCTAAGCAAAAGTGCAAGAAGGATACAGTGCTACTGCAAGCGCCAGTGCCTTCTCAAACAGCTGATCGATCGGGCCCCCACCGATCAGATATGACCTATCCGGAGATCAAGTCATTAGTTCAAAAATCTTGGAAAACCCCTTTAACGCAAGTAACCTAACAGGGGCCGTGCACTTTGGACAGAACTGTGCTTTCAGTTCCAGTCAAAGTTTTAGTTTCTGAGCCGGAGGCTGCGGGAAACAGCTGATTGGTGGGGGTGTCGGGTGTTGAAACCTTACCAATCTGATATTAACCCCTTAGTGACCACCTATACGCCTTTTCACGGCTGCCCAGTCTAAGCGCTGCACGGGTCTCCTGTGCAGTGTAGAGCGGCGCTCTTGCTCTAACCGCCCGGACTGGCAGGAGTGCCGATCCAGGCTGTTTAAACTCTTACCGTCCGCGGGCAATGGCACCTGCCGCATGTAAGCAGTGACAGAGGGAGCAGACTCCCTCTGTCTCCCATCGGCACCCCGCAAATGTGATTGTGGGGTGCCGATGTGTGTATAGGCTGGCTGGGACCTGATGTAGGCCCAAAGCCTGCCTTGAGTGTTCCCTAGCAGGCTGCGCCTCTCTGGCACAGCCTGCTGGTCAATGTCAGTATAGCACTGACATTAAAATGCAATGCACTATAGGGATAGTGCATTGTATCTTAGAAACAATCAAAAGATTGTTATAGTCCCCTTGTGGGACTATTAAGTGGTTAAAAAAAGTTTAAAAAAAGCATTCATTAAATAAAAATTCTAATAAAATACACTTTTTTCCTTTGAAAATAAGATTTTCAATGAAAAAATTGCAAAAATAAAAATCTCCGTATTCGTAACGACCTGCATTACAAAAAATTATGTAAATTATCCCCTACGGTGAATGCCATAAAAATGCCAGAATTGCTCATTTATTCTTAGTCGTCACCAAAAAAATGTAATAACAGGCAATCAAAAAGTGTTATTTACCCCAAAATGATAGCAATTTGTGGTCCCCAATGCACGGGCAACGTCCATGGGGCGGTCGGGACGGATTCAGACCCATTCAACTTGAATGCAAAGAAAAAGGGGGTCAGTCAGCACATCCCAAAGCGCAGGGGCACGTTGCTGTAAAACAAAACATGCAATGCAACAGCTCTCTGCAAACCAAATAAAGTACAAAATTGCATAATAATTGCAAGTGCTATATTTATAAATTAGAGATGCTTGGCAAATCATTTTGTACAAAATTATTTGAGCCCCAAAATTACTTGAATGGATCCGTGATCTGTCGGCACCGCAAAAAATTAGAGCAAGTTCTATTTTTTTGCAGTGCGGAGGCACGGACAGAAACACTCCGTAGTGCTTCCGTGGGGTTCCAATCCGTGCTTCCGTTCCGCGTCTCCATGATTGCGGACCCATTAGATTGAATGGGTCCGCATGCGTGATGCGGAGTGCACGCGAACCGGTGCCCGTGTATTGCGGACCCGCCGTATGCGGGCCACAATACAGCCACGGGCACACAACGTTCCTGTGCATGAGCCCTAAAGAGATAGGCAAAACATATTCTACATAGTTTCTTGTAAATTGTCAAGATTTGTAATAAGGAAAAGACAGTGCGTGACTAATTTCAGGAATTTACTTCCTTTTGCGGTATCATCCAGTTTTATCTGCTCTACAAATCTTCAAAATGAAATCATTTCCTTCTTTTTTTAACATTGCCAAAGATTTGGGCTTCCTGAAACCTCTTCATTAGTGGACTTTACAAAGAGGAATTTCCCTTCTAAATGAGAAATACACATTTTGGGACTTGAATGCATTTTTCTCATGTTTATTACAGTTCTGCAAATTTGTTCCTTGTATCACCGAAAGAAGGAAAGTATATGGCAATGAGGTCATTCCCAACAACTTCCTGTTCCTAATAAAGCTGAAATCTCAAGAGAACCATCTGTAAATTAAATATTCCAAAGGCGTGTCACTCTCCGGCAGATCAGGTGTAATCTAATACTTTACTAGTGTTTGCACTGTGAATAGGTAAATAGGAAAGTACTTCTTTTTTTTTCAAAGAGTAATGAATTTGGAAAGTGTAGTCATTTGGGTTCAGGTACAAATTCAACTTTCATGTGGTGCAATATGCAATATGTATTAGGTTGTGACCGATTTGACCTCTATTATGGCACAAGGGGTCTGTTTGTGATTTTATGTTACTGGGCTGATTGTCCGCTTGCTGGTTCTACACCTCACTGTTCTAATTTGTTTTTAATTGGTGTTTTTAAACAGCGTTTTTTAAAACTGTGCATCTAATAAAGATTAGTTGATTTATTTTCTATATATTTGGTATTTTTTGTATTTTTGGTAGATTCTCTGGTTACTTTGCAGTGATATTTCCTACAGGGTATTATGTAGGTTTCCTTTTTCAGTGATATGTATGTCAGTGTGATGCCACTGAAAACAAATAGATGGCACACATCTTTGTACCAACATCTGTGAACCGCTTACCTTTAACCCTCATGCACACGACTGTATGTGTTTTGTGGTCTGCAAACCACAGATCCGCAAAGCATGGCATGCCACCATTTTCTTTTTCCCATCTACAGAAATGTCCTATCCTTGTCCGCAACATGGAGGATATGTTCTGTCTTTTTTGCAGGACGATGACACGGAGGTACAGATGTGTGCAGCACACTGTGTAGAGTCAGCCCTTTTTGATGCCCCATTAAAATAAATGGTTCTGCATCCAATCTACCAAAAAATGCAGATCAAATGCTGAACAAAAACCCGGTTGTGTGCATGGGGCCTGAATCTCAAATCGTCACAAATCATGCCTCCAATTAGTCCACACTTGTATAGATGTTGTCCACGCCGATCAAACTCAACACTTAAAGGGAACCTGTCACATTGAACATGCGGTCTTATCTATGGGCAGCATGTTATAGAGCAGGAGGAGCTGAGCAGATTAATATATAGTTTTCTGGAAAAAAATAATTCAGTAAAACTTGCAACTTTTAAATTTTTTATTTCTACTCATTCATGTGAACGGTGCATGCACTTGCTGAAACTTACAATACATGAATTTAATATATTTTTTTTCATTTTAATCATTTTAGGGTACTTTCACACTGGCGTTTTTCTTTTCCGGCATAGAGTTCCATTCTAGGGGATCTATACCGGAAAAGAACTGATCAGTTTTATCCCCATGCTTTCTGAATGGAGAGTAATCCGTTCAGGATGCATCAGGATGTCTTCAGTTCAGTCTTTTTGACTAATCAGGCAAAAGATTAAACCGTAGCATGCTACGGTTTTATCTCCGGCGAAAAAGACTGAATACTTGCCGGCATTTTTTTCCATAGGAATGTATTAGTGCCGGATCCAGCATTCAAAATACCTGAATGCCGGATCCGTCTTTCCAGCCTGCGCATGCGCAGACCAGTAAAAATGTGAAAAAAGATACAAGACGGATCCGTCTGTCCGCATGACAAGCGGAGAGACGGATCCGTTCTTGCAATGCATTTGTGAGACGGATCCGCATCCGGATGCGTCTCACAAATGCTTTCAGTCGCATGTAGATCGGCGGATCCGGCGGGCAGTTCCGATGACGGAACTGCCCGTTGGATCACACTGCCGCAAGTGTGAAAGTAGTTACAGGTAATACAAACCGATCCGTTCTGAACGGCTGCAGACGGTTGCATTATCTGAACGGATGTGCACAAAATGCGAGTGTGAAAGTAGCCTTACAGATAAGCAAACTGATTTCATCACCAAGAGCTCTTCACCTGCCAGGGGCTGGCCCCCCTTCTGAAGAAGCTACACCTGCCACTTGACTGACAGGGCCAAACATCTTGCCGAGCCCTGACAATCTCGCTTGCGCTGCTAATCCGGGTAGTTGCACAACAGCAGAGGTTATGCTTCCATTTCTGGAGCAATGACCCTTCATATGCCACCACCCAGAAGTGTGTCGGCGGATGCACAGTCGATGCTCTGGTAGCACAAGCAGAGCCTGTGCAATCGCGCCCCTACTTGGAGCAGCGGCACATGCTCAATATTGTCAGGGCCAGGCAAAATGTCCAGCCCTGTCAGGTGATAAACTCTTGTTGATGAGCCAAATCAATTCATACAAAGCGATTCACTCATCACTAACAGGGTTGCATGTAACAGACACATTGCCAGGAAGTGCATGAGGATACAGCACCTCATAACCAGTTAAATGACTGCAGCAGGAGACAAGTGTGTTGGTTTTGTGGGAGGCAATGACCGGTCTTCTTTTCTGATTATGTCAGTGAGGACCGGGGCTTTTTTCTGGGGAGCTTCAGGATAGGAAACGGGTAAAATGATATGAATGTGCAATGAAAGCAGCAAGCATTCAGCGTTTTTACTTCTTCTTGTGTACCATTTTTTTTGCAAGAAAACAAAGGCAAAAAAAGTATCAAAGTCTGCTTGGGGGCACTCCCTTTAAAAGTGCGCCCTGTAAAACTTTGTAAGTGTCTGTCACGGCATGGATATAGTATTTAATAATTGTCCAAATATGTGACCCTGAAGTGTCTGTGTGGCTATTGAATATCACAATTAGGCTATTGTAAGTGAGGGGTGAGACCTCAACTGCAAAGCTTTTCTTATTTATAAATTAATACATTAGTGTATTCATTTGTCTCAATAATGCTTTTACCTTGCACTGAGATCAGATTTACATTTCCACACATAATTTATCCGTCTTGTATTTAAAAAGGCATTCAATATGTAACATTGTATAGAGGATAAGATAAGCAGACGGCTATCACCTTGCTTGAGTTTTGAGTGTTAAAAGCTTTTACTGTTTCACCTTGGAACTTCCTCTTTTTCATTGAAATTATTAGTCGAGTATCAAGATAATGCAACATTTAATATTGCTAATTGAATGTATTTTTTTTTTAATCACTTAAATCCTGATAAAGGAGATGCATTGTCCTCAATCCTGAATGTGTTTTGAAGTATATGTTCTTTTATTATTTAAATGTAAAAAATATATATTCTTTTCATTGAGAAATGCAAATGATACATTTCAATGTACTATTTTATTCTTTTTAGCAGTCACACCTACTATTAATACATGAGCATCAATTCATATTGAGTGACCAGCAGCAGGAGCTTACTTGGCGGTAACCAGACATGCCTGGTGTAAACCGGACAAACCTGGTACATTTTACATTGCATTTTCCACGTGACATTATACTAGGCCTCCCTCACACATAGATTAATAAAAAGTAACAAAAAACACCATAGAAAAACTGCAAAACAGGCCACTTGAGGCGGGTTTAGACAGGCCAATGGAGTGGCCAATTGCCAGGAAGGAGGGGTTCCTTCCCGACAGTCGGCTGCTCGCTCAGTGGAGGAGACATTTACATGCAGCGATCTCCTTCACTGTATGAGGACGAACGACGCTATTGCGATCCCTCTTCCCCATACAGAATCATTGTTTCTCAGCAGCAGATCACTGTTTAGACCGCACGATCTGCATCCCAGGAACGATGATCGGAGTGTCTGCATGAACGACATGATCACCCGATGAAGGAGTGTTTTGCCCGTACATCAGGTGATCGGCGGCACGTTTAGATGGCCAGGTTATCTGGAAGGAGCGTTCACAGGAACGGCCGTTCCTGATAATCTGGACGATTCTTGGTTTGTCTAAATCCACCATTAGGGTGTGTTTACAGAGGGCAGGCACGCTGCAGATTTAATAGCATCAAGGTTGATGAGATTTTACTGAATCTCATTAACAAGCTACTGAAAAAACCTGTGCGGAATCGCCAACGAAATTGGCCAGCAGTGCAGAGAGAATTTCACACTTTCAAATGCATATGATTAAATCGGAAGAAAAATCTACTATATGGATATTGTAAACCGGTACTCTACAACCAGTTCCAGGCAGAGGGCAGTATCAATATAGGTATAAAAACAATTTATTTATTTAATAAAAAATTACCCAAAATAAAACATAGAATAAAATCTACACACAATGTCAACATTGGATATTACTAAATATATATAAAAACTGACTGGTGGCCACCTCCTGTATCTGGCCCCCTGATAGATGTAGCGGAAGGACAGTCATAAAGTGTCCTATCAGTAGTGCATTTTATCAGATTGAGTGATTCGTGTACTGTTTGAGATTAAACAATATAAAGAGGGAGATCTGACAACAGAGATCAATACCTCCTCTATTCAATCCTTTAGTGGTTATGGTATTGGATTAGGATACTTTATCCGTAGAGTGTCCTATTTTGAGGTGTCTATGAATGTCCCAAAAGTGCTTAATTCTTATCCAAAGGTCGGAACTGAATTGTCATTCGTCAATCCTCTTTACAGACTTTTATAAAAAATCAGCTGTGTGTATACATCACAATATAATGATTAATGGTTAATCCCCAATACACATATACTCAGAGTATCTCAATGGTTAATATTGCAATGGTTAGTAGGCGCGTATATATTGGAAAGTAAATACGGCAGGAGGGTACCGTGGCGTCCCACGTGGTAATGCTGACAAGGTCCCAAACTACCATTACTTCAGCCGGATGTTCACAGCTCAGCGGAGTATCTTCTTTCTCACAGGATCCTTTTCGGAACTGCCGGTGATAAAATCACGTGACTGGCGGCTTATCAGGTGACTGTGGTGTAGTTACTACCTCTGCTCACATGGGTTGGTGATGTAATTCTAGTTGCGTCCCATGGGAAAAGTGTTTATTCTGCTTACTCCATCTATGGACTGAACTTTCTACATCTTTATTATCCTTTTGGAAGCGCTCCCAATCACAATATTGCTCTGCCGCATTGTGAATTAATCGTATAACAAAGATTGTCACAGAACACGTGGATACCAGTCCTAATCACGTGGGACGCTACTAGAATTACATCACCAACCCATGTGAGCCGAGGCAGTAACTACACCACAGTCACCTGATAGGCCGCCAGTCACGTGATTTCATCCGTAAAGAGGATTGCCGAATGACAATTGAGTTCCGACCTTTGGATAAGAATTAAGCACTTTTGGGACATTCATAGACACCTCAAAATAGGACACTCTACAGATAAAGTATCCTAACCCAATACCATAACCACTAAAGGATTGAATAGAGGAGGTATTGATCTTTGTTGTCAGATCTCCCTCTTTATATTGTTGAATCTCAAACAGGACACGAATCACTCATTCTGATAAAATGCACTACTGATGGGACACTTTATGACTATCCTTCCGCTACATCTGCCAGGGGGCCAGATACAGGAGGTGGCCACCAGTCAGTTTTTATATATTTAGTAATAATCCAATGGTGACATAGTGTGTACATTTTATTCTATGTTTTATTTTGGGTAATTTTTTATGAAATAAATTAATTGTTTTTTATACCTATATTAATACTGCCCTCTGCCTGGAACTGGTTGTAGAGTGCCGGTTCACAATATCCATTTATTTTTGTAACAATTATTTCTGATTGGGTGAATCAGGTGAACCCAGAGCACCTATCTACATTGGAATAGCTAGGTGAGCCACCAATAGTTTTTGATTTAAAATCTACTATATGTCCAAATGTATGGATTTAGGCATGGATTTGTCGCAAATCTGCAGCAAACTCCACAGTAGATTTTTTTCCCACTGCAATTTACATCCCATGTGGACATACCATTATCATTTTTGGTACAGGTTTTCAGCACCACCACATCTAAAGCATCCAGTGTTTTGAATCAACGCTATAGCCCCAGTTTTCTGGCGCAATTGTGTTGAAAAGGATCGAAATTTCTTTTTCCCAACATTTACAAAAAAAGGGGATGATGTTTTATAGTCACCCATAATGAGAAAATGCAATTTCTTCTCAGTTTAGAATTGCATCGGTGGAACTCCCGTTATCTTAGTGTACCTGCCAGAATGGTATAAAAAATGAACATGAATAACATTAATCCATACCCCAATAAAAACAGAACTAGACACCGCGCACAGACAATAAATACAAAACCAAAAACATTAATCCATACCCTACACATAATCAGATATCACATTTGTCCATTTTTCTTACATTTAGGCCCAAACAAAATTCTACTATAAGTTAGAGATCTCGAATGGACATTACTATTTCACACAACTATACTCTGTAGTTTTTCCAAAATATGTTTCAATCACATTATCAGCTCGGGTATGCTATACATATTTAAACTCATAAATTAGAAATGTAGACGATGTGTAGATAAAATACTTATGTAAATGTATAGAAACCGTGTTTGAATGTTAATCCAGCCTGCTGGACACATGGGATAGAGAAAGAATAGTCTCCTCCACGTATATCCACTTTATTTCCAACCCACAAAACAAGGAACCTTCAAATCTACCATTATGCTGTTCCCTATAATGCCTTGACAACTGGTGATCCTCTACTTTCTTTTTTATATTATATATGTGTTCATGTATTCTCTTCTTCAATGGTCTCTTTGTTCGGCCTATATAGATCTTTTGACATGGGCATTCAATATCGTAAATGACACCCTTAGTGTTACAGGATATGTGATCTTTTATTTGATACTTATACGTACCCCTTTTATTTTCTATATGTGCCCGTTTTTTGGTTCTTATTCTGTGTATGTCTACGTCCTGCACATTTTTTACAGGGATAATAACCTGTCAGTAGATTCTTTAATAGTTTTTTATTCGTTATTACTGCACATTTTTTCGTGGATGCAATTATGTTTTCAATGTTTGTTGCTTTCCTATATACGAATGCGGGTGCTGCTGGTATCAAGTCCCCAATCCATTTGTCGTCCCTCAGTATATCCCAATACCTACCCACTATCTTCCTAAATATATGTGTCTGTGAGTTAAATTAAATTATAATAGGTGGTATTTCTTTATTTCCGTCCTTTTTGTCCTTCTGCTCCCTTTTTGTTATTATTATTCCCCCCAGTAGCTGTTCTCTTTCTATCATCCAAACTTACCCCTTTTGCGCTACTAGTATGTTTGTATCATAACCCTTATCTTTAAATTTGTCCTGTAGTTTATCAGCTTCCCTATCATATTCTATGACATCTGTACAATTTCTCCTTAAGCGCATAAACTGACTTCTGGGAATGTTATCCAACCACCGGGGTAGGTGGCAGCTAGTTTTTGAAATATAGCTGTTGGAATCAGTCGGTTTTTCGTAGGTTTTTGTATAAATTTTATTTTTTTCAACATATATTATGAGATCCAGAAAGTTAACCTCTTTAAAACTATAATTCGGGGTGAATTCCAAATAAAACAAATTTTTATTAATATCATTTAAAAATCTATTTAAAGTTTGTTCACCCCCCTCCAAATAAATATCACATCGTCAATAAAACGCTGCCAGAGGACGAGGCCCGCCCGGAGCTCACCGTTGGGGTGGATATACTACTCTTCCCACCGTCCAACGTATAGATTAGCGAACCCCGGTGCGAACCTCATCCCCATCGCGGTCCCCAACGTCTGGAGGTAAAATTTATCTTTAAATCTAAAAAAAAAATTTTGTAAAATAAATAAAATACACTACCCTATAAAATCTATCTGGGTTTTAGATAAATTTCCCTGCTGGTGTAAGTGTTTAGCTGCAGCGCAGCCTTTTTGGTTTTCTATAACTGTGTACAAGGACATCACGTCAAGGGTCCCTATAATATACCCTTCCATCCATTTAATGTTTTCTGCAGTATGTGCTTAGTATCTTTCAAATATGCATATAGGTTTTGAGCTCATGGTTGCAGATATTGGTCGACATACTTAGATAGAGCACTGGTTAGACACTCTACCCCTGAAACTATTGGTCTCCCGGGTGGTTTGTTTATATCCTTTTGGATTTTTGGGTTCTGGTAGAATATAGCCATTTTTGGATATTTGATATTAATAAATATACTTTCCTGTTTGTTCAAAATCCCTTCTTTGTATGCCTTCTGAAAAAGTTGTAATTCTCTTTTGTACTTCTCTGTTGGATCATTCTTAAGTAATGTATATGTCTTATTATCATTTAATATCTTTAACGCCTCTTCCTCATAGTCTTTTTTTATGCAATATTATTATCCCTCCCCCTTTATCTGCTGGGCGGATAATAATATTGTTATTTTCTTGCATGTTTATCATGGCTTCCCTTTCTGCCTTAGTCACATTACTCATATATTTTCTTCTTTTGTATTTGTTCATTTTCATATTTATTTTTCTAAAATCCCTTGTTACCAAATTTGAAAACATATTTAAAGGTACCGAATATTCATTTACAGGGTCAAACCGGGATTTCGCTTTGAGGTCCGTATGTTTTAAAGTTCTCACTTTCATCTTTCCTCCACATTCTCTCTGTTTATTTTTATCTTTATCCTTTTTTAGATGATATTTTATAAGGGCTAACCGCCTTGCTAACTTTCTCACTCCAATGAATGCTTCAAACTTATTAAAATACTTACCGTAGTTGGTGCAAACTTTAAACCTTTTTTTTATTTTTTTTGTTCATTATTAGTCAGAATATGGTTACTTAGATTATAAATTTTTTGTACATTGTCTTGTTTACATTCATTTTCCATCTCCTGTTTTTCACCAATATCTCTTTTTATTTTCTGTAATTTGTTCCGTAATTTTTTCTTTTGGACGAGTTTCCCACCTCTACATCCCTTTTGAGGTTCCTTTTTTGTATATTTGAAAAAAATCTTCTTTATGGTATTTTTCTTTCTTTTTTTCTTCTAAAAGCGTTACGTATAAGTACCAAATAAAAGATCACATATCCTGTAACACTAAGGGTGTCATTTACGATATTGAATGCCCATGTCAAAAGATCTATATAGGCCGAACAAAGAGACCATTGAAGAAGAGAATAAATGAGCACATATATAATATAAAAAAGAAAGTAGATGATCACCCGTTGTCAAGGCATTATAGGGAACAGCATAATAGTAGATTTGAAGGTTCCGTGTTTTGTGGGTTGGAAATAGTTAAAGTGGATATACGTGGAGGAGACTACCTCAAATATATGTAAAAAAAAGAGACACAGTGGATTTTTTATATGGACACATTAGAACAGAGGGGGTTAAATAAAGAAATTGAGTTATTTGGGTTTGATTAAGTTATTTACAGCAGAAGAAGGGTTAAACAGACAAGGATCGTAGCTGATAAAAGGTAGACACAGAAGGCACCCAAGTGAATCCCTGATGAAGAGCACAGTAGTGCTAGAAGCGCGTTGGAGGATCCCTTTTGGTGTCTGTGAGGAACCGTAGCTCTGGTGATGTCACCCGCTCCATTCTGTGAGCGTGAGCGAAAAACGAAAGTAGAAGCTACGCCGCCGGCCGGGGCGAGCTTTGAAAAACTTTGCCTACAATCAGCGGAGATCCCTGTTGAGCTTTCTAAAGAATAAAAGTAAAACGACTCCACACATGGACTAACAAGCAGCTGCGAGGGGGACCAATAAAGATAATAAGGTAAATCCTGCCGTACATCTGGTATCGAGTAGCGGTCTCCCTATACAGTGTGCAGTAGTTCAGTGGAGGTGCGCGGTGCCCCCACATTTATTTGTTGTAGACATGCCCGTTGTGTTGCAGCTTTTGCTGTGTGGCAGCGAGGAAAAGAGTTAAATATCGCAGCAGACGCCAAGTTTGTTGATTAAAACAATTATTTATCTTACAGATTTATGGTGTAACTCTGTTAGATTATAGTTTTTTTATTCTGTGTTGCAGTAACTTGCCCCACTGTCTCAGGTGTGATGTCCTCCTTTTTGAGGTTATGAAAGTGGCCACCCTAGGACTAATAGATTATTTGCTTTCAAAGCCTGCCACGCAAGACAGCAGGAGGCTCGGGGCCGGCACGTATACCCTACAGTGGCACTGGTAGGTATACTTCTGAATCCAGCTCTGGCGCTGGTAAAGCCAAGGCTATAAAGTTCTTTACCTATACAGTACCCACCCCACCCAGAAAAAGTTTAGGAACGGAAGAGGAGTGTCAGTGGTAGCACATGGCCGCATACCTCCCAAGTTTATAAATGAACAAAGCGCACCACAGCAAATTTGTTCCGCATTAGGCCACGCCTCTAATGCCGCCCAAAACATAACTATACATCTAATTGCGCCCAGTCACCTTAATGCCCTACATAGTAATTATTCCCCCTTCATGCCATTGCACAGTATTTATGCCCACATTGTGCCATCCAGTAATATGCCCACATTTTGACACCCAATAATATGCCCACATTGTGCCACCCAGTAATATCCCTACATTGTGTCCCCCAGTAATATGCCCACATTGTGCCCCCAGTAATATGCCTACATTGTGCCCCCCAGTAATATGCCCACATTGTGCCCCCAGTAATATGCACACATTGTGCCCCCCAGTAATATGCCCACATTGTGCCCCCAGTAATATGCACACATTGTGCCCCCAGTAATATGCCCACATTGTGCCACCCAGTGATATGCCTACATTGTGCCCCCCAGTAATATGTCCACATTGTGCCCCCCAGTAATATGCCTACATTGTGCCCCCCAGTAATATGCCCACATTGTGCCCCCCAGTAATATGCCCACATTGTGCCCCCCAGTAATATGCCCACATTGTGCCCCCCCCAGTAATATGCCCACATTGTGCCCATCACAGAATGTCAAAAAAATTAACACCATATACTTACCTTCTTCCTAGCAGCAGCAGGATATTGGCTGCTTTAGTCTGTGGAGGAGGCGGAGCCCAGGCTGACTGCCGGCCAGCAGTGCCCCCTGCACAGACCAGAGGTGCGGAGAGCCGGCAGGGGGGAGGAATGATAAAGCAGGGAGCTGATGCCGACTCTCTGCTTTATCATACAAGCAACTGTCTCTGCTTCCTTTGGACGCAGAGACAGCTGCCAGAAAGCGGGACATACCTCCCCTGTACTGGGACAGCCACTGTAATCCGGGACTGTCCTGCCGGATCCGGGACAGTTGGGAGGTATGTGGCCGTCCCGTGCATCCTGAGCGTGCAGAGTCTGCACCTCATGGGACTGAGTCTTTGAGTGCTGAAGTGACTGTGTAAATCAGGGCAGCGTGTCACTGTCCATTTAGGATCAGTGACAGGAGACAAAAGGAGTGGAACAGGACAGGAGAGGGCTCAGGGGGAGGTAGGGGACACTGGCATGGGTTCATGAATCGTGCCTACTGGCCTGGAAGTGCTACTGACAACACCCCAAAACTCATCACTACTGACTGAGTTTTGGGGTGTTGTCACTGCTTTGTGGGGTCTACTAAAGGGGTGTTGTTTTTTAGGCACCCAAGCATGGCCGCACCCACGGTGGTGATCATACTTGATCCCCACCACTGGGTTTCGGCTTCATTGCTCCACTCCCGACACTCCAAGCCCCGGATCAATTTTTACACTGGGCATGTGACTGCTGCAGCCAATGGCTGTCCGCAGCGGTAATGGGTCACGTGTTGCACGGGAGGAGGAAATTTCGGAAAAGTTGCAGGCATTCAAAAATATTTCATTCCTGCTAGGATGCTAAATATTTTTATGATAGTCACAAAGGAATCATGCAGCACGATAAGCACAGATCTTAGGTGCTCTTAAGTTCCCCTTCTGCAAATTATGGACGTAAGCAATTAAATGCATATTACTGGTACTGTATATGGGTCTCAAGATAGATAGCAAGTGCATTCAAATTCTTGGGCATGAATGCCAAAAATGAAAATGTATATGTCTTATTATAGAATGTGTAGATGCTAGATGATTAATACAACTCACCAGAGAATGGAGGCCTTCTGTTGCAATGTAAATTAATGCACTCTGAATACCTGCAAAAAGAAATGGCTCGTCTGTTTTGTCTTGCCCTTCTTTATATTGCGTTACAAGATGGATATAAACTGAAGGTCAAAAGGATTTATCGGCACTTACAAAAAAGATTACGCTCTGTACTCAACACCAAGCTTCACTTACAGTTTTCATTTATATCTAAATTAAATGGTTTTGTATGCCATGTTGTAAGGCAATGGAAAAGATATCCCTGTATGCAGAATGAGAAGCGCGATTGTTCAGTGCTCTACAGTTCCCCTTCTGCAAATTATTGACATATGATTTCAAAGTATGTTTTCTGCCTCTTATTCTATAGAAATGTTTTTTATTCCGATACATTTAGATAAATATCTATAAATTACTGCTATTGCTTTAGAACTTGTATAGAAGGGACATAATCAGCATACGTTTAGTGATCTAGAAGTCCTTCATTTACATGAGGAAAACATTCAAAGTATTTTAAAAAAAATAGCTTTAGTCAACAATAACGTTAGTCAATAGCTTAGATTTAACAATGATTGTAATATTACTAGTATTCATCCTTATTTATATAGAGCCAATTTTCCGCAGCACAATTCCCGGGAGTCCTTGCAGTCAGACATTGCATGGTAACAAACTAATAATTCAAACTGGGGAGTGAGGTATTGTTTCTAACTGATGAGGCACAGCAGTGTATGGAGATTTGTTTTTCAGGCAACCGTCCATGGGGAAAAAATGCAGATTAGCAGAATACCAGCCATAAAATTTGGTGCTTGCACTAGTTTTTGTCTGGCGGATCCCAGCACTCATGTCTGAAACCGACAGGATCCTTGCCACGTCCCATTGCAGTCAATGGGCTCCGCAGGGGAAAGGCAGTATGCCGGATACGATGAACTCCAGCAGACTGCTCCTCTGCCGAAACAGCATGCCAGATAGCTTTAAAGGGTTATTCCGGTTGTTTAAGCTATTTTTTAAACTGCAATATGTGTCAAAGTTTTACAGTTTTTATGGGACCAGCATTACCCCTCTATCCTACTACTGTTCTCCTGTTTTGATCTGTAATCTGCTCTTACTGTTATTGCACTTTCTCTTACATCAGATGAGCTGGAAACAAACATTGTGACTACATTGCCCATAATTCTCTTGCACTGTCCTGGGCCAAAATGGGCGGAGCCAGGGGCGTACATAGAAATCACTGGGCCCCATAGCAAGCATCTGAATTGGGCCCCCTCGGGGGGGGGGAGGCTCATAGAGGACAGTGTGCTTTCCTCCTACTCCTCCCCCCTGGACATTTTGGGGTAATGGGGGCATCAGGGGGGCTCAGAGGATTCAGGGGGGGGCGGCTCATCCAGGACAGAGTAGGAGGAAAGCAGACTGTCCCCCTCCCTATGAGTTCTCTTGCTGCCTGGGTCGGCAATGCTACAGCCTGCATTAACCTATCTATCCCTGGGGACCCTTCCCAATATAACAAACCACCGGCACCTACCGTGTCCGGTCAGGAGCGGGCAAGTAGTCCTTCAGTCTGGGGCTGGGAAGGGATCGATGCAGGGTGCAGGCTGCCTACTTCACTCGAGTCGTGGCTTAGCTCAGGTCAGACAGACTCAGAGAATGAATGTGTAATGACACTGGCCAATCAGCAGCTGTCTCTTTGTGCTGCTGACTTGCGCTGATTGGCCAGTGTCTGTGAAAACTAGAACACACCTGCAGGCTGGCCGGGCGGGAGAATCAAGTTCAAGCAGTGAGGCAGCATGAGCAGGTTAATACAAGGGGAGGGCGCCGGGCGCCGATCAAAGGCAAGTGGCGCGGGCGGCCCACGCTGTGCCTGCCCCGCCCACAGTGTGTGTTTGTACTAGTACTGCCTGGCTAAAATAAATAGAGGGGGCGGGGCCTTCCGTGCGCTCCGGGCCCCATAGCAACGGCGTGGTCTGCCTATATTGGCGGTACTCCACTGGGCGGAGCTAATACAAACCCCGGAGTGGAGGCGGGGCTTACATGCCCCGATGTCTCTGTGCCTTACTTGTAAGCAAATGCTCATCCTGCTTATGAGGAAGTAAACTTGGCAGAGAATAACTGTGCATGCTCGACCATGCTGCACAGAAAACTACAAGTTATGTCCATGGAAAACTTTGCATAAACAAAAGGCTAGCTGCCCAATAAAGGTACTTTTATTAAAAATAAAGACTGCAAAATTAGTAACAACATTATATTAGTGATCCATTTGCATGGTAAAACTCTGTAACGTAGATACTACTTTGTGTAACCGCAATATCCCTTTAATGCTATTGTGAAACTAGCCTTAGCTTATACCAGACAAAGCTGTACCCTTCAAGAGGGGCAAGAACCCCAGAACAGTACAGTCAACAGATGGATTTCTCTGGCTTGGCTAGTATGAACTGATTGCATACTTTTTTCCATTTCCTAAAAAATACTGTAAGTCTCCATACCCTGCTGTTTATCTTCAGTGAGTTCAGGTACCTCGTCTCCGCCCAACCTGCTTCTAAGGCATCTCATCCAGCCAACCATGAGCGAATTACCAACAATTCAAACAAGAGGTATGTGGTCCATGCTGCCAAATAGGGATTAAAGAGGACCTTTCACTAGAATAAAAAATGTAAACTAAGCATACAGACATGGAGAGCGGCGCCCAGGGATCTCCCTGCACTTACTATTATTCCTGGGCGCCGCTCCGTTCTCCCGGTATAGGCTCCGGTAGCTTCATATGTTCAGTTCAACTAGGTGGAGCCTGCCGGGGTCTCCTCCCAGGCTGTAGCGCTGGCCAATCGCAGCGCTCAGCTCATAGCCTGAGAGGTGTTTTTTTTCTCTCAGGCTATGAGCTGAGCGCTGCGATTGGCCAGCGCTTCAGCCTGGGAGAAGGAGACGCTGTCAGGCTCCACCCAGTTGAACTTAACATATGAAGCTACCGGAGCCTATACCGGGAGAACGGAGCGGCGCCCAGGGATAATAGTAAGTGCAGGGAGATCCCTGGGCGCCGCTCTCCATGTCTGTATGCTTAGTTTACATTTTTTATTCTAGTGAAAGGTCCTCTTTAAAGAAAAGGTACAAAGGTCCAGAAACTTAACCTAGTTCATCCCACTTTATTAAAGGGGTTGTCCAGCATTTTTGCATTGGTGGCCTATTCCAAGGATAGACCATCAATATCTGATCTGCAGTGATGTAATACCTTGCACCTTTACCAATCAGCTGTTCCAGAGTAGCCCTGTCCATTGTGTAGTGGATGACGCTGGTTACTTCAGTGGGAGCAGCACTGCAGTAATCAGCTCCGTCCACTACACAATGGACAGAACTGTGTAGTTCCGTTGCAGGAGCTGCTCTAGAACAGCTGATTGGTGGGGGTGCGGCTTGTTAGACCCAATTTGATATTGCTGGCCATCTGTCACGGCGGACATGCACAGTTAACAGATAACACACCAACCAAGCTCTGGACGAGAGACAGGGAAAGGGTCACCTCCTAATTTATCCCTGACCTCTTTCCCTACAATGCTCAGCCCACAGACAAATCTTGATGGTAGATTTGCTGTGTCCACCAGTCTATACTAACAGAACCCTGAACTCCCTGAGATGGTGAAGTGGGGAGAAAGGAGCTGCCAGCTCGCGCAGAACCTGGACGGGTAAGATGACATAAACAACCAAACAAGAAAAGACACTTATCTGCTGAGAGCAAGAACAAACAGCCAACCTTCCTTCCTAGCTTCCAAGACCACAATGATGAGTATAATCCGCTCAGAGCACTTTAGCTGGAGACTATTTAAACTGATGACTCCACCCAGTGCACCTGATGCGAGGCAGATCCAGCACAGCATCAAAACAAATACTAGACTCGTTCTGCAATCCTGGCTGACCTCTGCACATTGTCAGAGTGGGGCATGACAGTACCCCCCCTTCTACGGGTGACCTCCGGACACCCTGGACCAACCTTATCTGGATGGGACCTATGAAAGGCCCTCACCAGACGGCTGGCGTTGACATCTGACGCCAGAACCCACATCCTCTCCTCAGGACCGTACCCCCTCCAGTGAACCAGGTACTGGAGGGAACCCCGCAGAACTCTTGAGTCGAGAATCCTGGAGATCTCGAACTCCAAGTTTCCCTCGACCAGAACAGGAGGAGGAGGCAATGGCGATGGTACCACCGGTTTAACATATTTTTTTAGTAAAGACTTGTGGAAGACATCGTGGATCCTCCAAGTCTGCGGCAGATCAAGTCGAAATGCCACAGGATTGATCACAGCAGAAATCTTATATGGACCAACAAATCTTGGACCCAGTTTCCAAAATGGCATTCTCAACTTGATATTCCTAGTGGACAACCACACCAAATCACCCACACACAGGTCCGGACCAGTCACACGTCTCCTGTCAGCCATTCGTTTATACCTCTCACCCATCCTCTCCAAATTCCATTGAATCCCCCGCCAGATAGAGGATAAGGCAGAAGAGAATCTCTCCTCCTCTGGCATCCCGGAGGAACCAGACCCAGAAAAGGTACCAAACTGAGGATGGAAACCGTATGCGCCAAAAAATGGCGACTTACCCGTGGACTCCTGCCTACGGTTATTCAATGCAAATTCTGCTAAGGGCAAGAATGAGGACCAGTCCTCCTGATTCTCAGCCACAAAGCACCTCAAGTAGGTCTCCAGGTTTTGATTGGTACGCTCCGTCTGACCATTCGACTGTGGATGAAAAGCCGACGAGAAAGAAAGTTGAATGCCAAGTCGAGAGCAGAACGCCCTCCAAAACCTGGAGACAAACTGCGTGCCCCTATCAGAGACCATATCCGAAGGAATACCGTGCAATTTAACAATATTCTCCACAAAAATCTGCGCAAGAGTCTTAGCGTTAGGCAGACTTGTTAGTGGTATAAAGTGAGCCATTTTACTGAAACGATCGACTACCACCAAAATCACTGTTCTCCCGGAGGAACTCGGTAGGTCCGTAATAAAGTCCATGGACAAATGTGTCCAAGGACGAGATAGAATAGACAATGGAAGAAGTGAACCAGGCGGTCAAGTATGAGCAACCTTAGACCGAGCGCAGGTTTCACAAGCTGCCATGTAACTCTCAATACACTTACGCA
Organism: Bufo bufo; assembly: GCF_905171765.1. NCBI lineage: Eukaryota > Metazoa > Chordata > Amphibia > Anura > Bufonidae > Bufo > Bufo bufo. Next base: position 30,832,792 of record NC_053394.1, on the reverse strand, counting down.
AACCTGGCCACCAGAACCTCCGGGACACCAGATCACAGGTGGACTTACCACCAGGATGTCCAGCGAGAACAGTATCGCGATGTTCTTTGAACACCTTGTATCGTAGGCCCTCAGGAACAAACAACCTCACTGGGGGACACGAACCAGGAGCCCCCTCCTGAGCTCCCAACACCTCCATCTCCAATTCAGGGCACAGAGTGGAGACCACCACTCCATCCGCCAAAATCGGCGCTGGATCTTCTGAATCACCTCCCCCAGGGAAGCTGCGAGACAAGGCATCTGCCTTGACGTTCTTGACCCCTGGGCGAAAGGTAACCACGAAATTGAACCTGGTAAAAAACAATGACCATCTGGCCTGTCTAGGGTTCAGACGCTTGGCAGATTGCAGGTAAGCCAAATTCTTATGGTCTGTATACACAGTAACGGGGTGAGAAGCCCCCTCTAACCAGTGACGCCATTCTTCAAAGGCCAACTTGATCGGCAACAACTCCCTATCTCCAACATCATAATTCCTCTCAGCGACCGAGAGCTTCCTGGAGAAGAAGGCACACGGGACCCACTTGCCAGGAGAAGGACCCTGCGAAAGCACCGCCCCAACCCCCACCTCTGATGCATCGACCTCGACCACGAATGGCTGAGATACATCCGGCTGCACCAGAATGGGAGCAGACGCAAAACGCTCCTTAATAGCCGAAAAGGCCTGCAATGCCTCATCCGACCAGACAGAGACATCAGCGCCCTTCTTGGTCATATCAGTAAGAGGTTTGACTAGCGTGGAATAATTCAAAATAAATTTTCTATAATAATTCGTAAACCGCATCAAAGCTTTCTGATTCTCCGGTCGGTCCCACTCCAGAACCGCCCAGACCTTTTCGGGGTCCATACAAAAACCAGAATCAGAAAGCAGGTATCCCAAAAATGGAAGCTCTTGCACCGCAAATAAACATTTCTCCAATTTGGCGTATAACTTATTCTCCCGCAGGATCGTCAAAACCTGTCTCACATGATCCTGATTGGTCTTCAGATCAGGAGAATAAATTAAAATGTCATCAAGGTAGACTACTACGAACCTCCCCACCAAATGATGAAAAATATCATTGACGAATCGCTGAAATACCGCTGGCGCGTTCGTCAACCCAAAAGGCATTACCAGGTTCTCAAAATGACCCTCGTGCGTATTGAAGGCCGTTTTCCACTCATCCCCCTCCTAGATCCTGATCAGATTGTATGCTCCTCTCAAATCCAACTTGGAGAACACCTTGGCTCCAACAATCTGATCAAAAAGATCAGAGATCAAAGGCAGGGGATATGGATCCCGGACTGTAATACGATTCAGCTCCCGGAAATCCAAACACGGTCTCAGTGATCCATCTTTCTTCTTCACGAAGAACAAACCTACAGCCACTGGAGACTTAGATGGTCTAATATGACCCTTTGCCAAACTCTCGGCGACATACTTTCGCATGACCTCTCTCTCGGGTTGAGAGAGGTTGTAGAGCCGAGACTTAGGCAACTTAGCCCCCTTGAATGAGATTCACAGGACAATCATAGTCACGATGAGGGGGCAATTCCTGAGCCCCACCCTCCGCAAACACGTCCGAAAAATCTGAGAGATACTGAGGCAAGGCCGTAACGGACACTTCAGAAATAGATGTGACAAGACAATTATCCGAACAAAACTTCCTCCAACCAATGATTTGTCTCGCCTGCCAGTCTATAGTTGGGTTATGTTTAGACAACCATGGCAACCCCAAAACTATTGGAGCTGGCAAATCCTTCATGACGAAACAGGAAATAATCTCAGCATGTGAATCACCCACCCTTAAATGAATATCATGAACAACGTGAGTAAGGCTCCCTTGAGAAAGAGGGGAAGAATCAATGGCAAAAACACGAATCTCGTTCTCTAACGTGCAAACGTGCAAACCCTCAAGAAACAGAAAGTCAATTAAATTTACCCCAGCACCACAATCAAGAAAAACATCAACAAACAATTTCACCATAGCTGAAAGGAGAAAACAGGAACTGCAGGGAACTTGCATACCAGTCTGCTCTACCACACCATTCATACTACCAAGTGTGAGGGAGTTTTTTTTTTCTTTTTCTTTTTTCTTTATCACTCTCCCCTGTGGTTCAACATACAGACAAGAAAAAACAAAATGACCCCTCTTTCCACAAAAGAAACATAAATTGTGCGCTTTACGAAAGTCTCTACTATCCGAATGGAAAGATATCTGACCTAACTGCATGGGTTCCTCTCCTAGGCCAGAATAACAAGCAATATCTCCCTGGGCAGCTGGTGGAACAAAACTACACGCGGGAGGAATCCCCTGCACAGAGGGACCCTTACCCCTCTCTCTGATACGTCTATCCAAACGTATCGCCAAAGACATTGCATTTTCCAAAGTATCAGGGTATTCATGAAAAGCCAGAGCATCCTTCAACCTTTCAGATAACCCCTGACAAAACTGGCTATGTAACGCGGGGTCGTTCCACCCCGACTCAGTAGCCCACCTCCTAAACTCTGTGCAGTAAACCTCAGCAGTATGTTTACCCTGTAGTAAGTTACGTAATTTTGACTCTGCCATTGAAACTCGATCTGGGTCATCGTAAATCAATCCCAGGGCTTTAAAAAATTCCTCCACCGACCGGAGAGCCAGAGAACTGGGCGGCAGGGAAAAAGCCCAGGATTGCGCGTCCCCTTTCAGCAAAGACATGACGATACCCACCCTCTGATCCTCATTACCTGATGAAAATGGGCACAAACGAAAGTACAACTTACATGATTCCTTGAAACTGAAAAAATCATCAGT